>NC_059145.1:0-1415283 GCF_020740605.2 Lemur catta | reverse complement strand
TAGTGTTAGGGTTAGGGTTAGTGTTAGCATCAGCCCTAGGATAGTGTTAGTGTTAGGGTTAGCATCAGCCCTAGGATAGTGTTAGGGTTAGGGTTAGGGTTAGCATCAGGCCTAGGATAGTGTTAGGGTTAGGGTTAGCATCAGCCCTAGGAGGGTGTTAGGGTTAGGCATAGGGTTAGCATCAGGCCTAGGATTGTGTTAGAGTTAAGGTTAGGGTTAGCATCAGCCCTAGGATAGTGTTAGGGTTAGGCTTATCATCAGGCCTAGGATAGTGTTAGGGTTAGGGTTAGCATCAGCCCTAGGATAGTGTTAGGGTTAGGGTTAGGGTTAGCATCAGGCCTAGGATAGTTTTAGGGTTAGGGTTAGCATCAGCCCTAGGATAGTTTTAGGGTTAGGGTCAGGGTTAGCATCAGCCCTAGGACAGTGTTAGGGTTAGGGTTAGGTTTAGCATCAGCCCTAGGATAGTGTTAGGGTTAGGGTTAGCATCAGCCCTAGGATAGTGTTAGGGTTAGGGTTAGGGTTAGCATCAGCCCAAGGATAGTGTTAGGGTTAGGGTTAGCATCAACCCTAGGATAGTGTTAGGGTTAGGGTTAGGGTTAGCATCAGCCCTAGGATAGTGTTAGGGTTAGGGTTAGCCTCAGCCCTAGGAGGGTGTTAGGGTTAGAAATAGGGTTAGCATCAGGCCTAGGATAGTGTTAGGGTTAGGGTTAGCATCAGCCCTAGGATAGTGTTAGGGTTATGGTTAGGGTTAGCATCAGCCCTAGGATAGTGTTAGGGTTAGGGTTAGCATCAACCCTAGGATAGTGTTAGGGTTAGGGTTAGGGTTATCATCAGGCCTAGGATAGTGTTAGGGTGAGGGTTAGCCTCAGCCCTAGGAGAGTGTTAGCGTTAGGGATAGGGTTAGCATCAGGCCTAGGATAGTGTTAGGGTTAGGGTTAGGGTTAGCATCAGCCCTTTGATAGTGTTAGGGTTAGGGTTAGCATCAGGCCTAGGATAGTGTTAGGGTTAGGGTTAGGGTTAGCATGAGCCCTAGGATAGCGTTAGGGTTAGGGTTAGCATCAGCCCTAGGATAGTGTTAGGGTTATTGTTAGGGTTAGCATCAGCCCTAGGATAGTGTTAGGGTTAGGGTTAGCATCAGCCCTAGGATAGTGTTAGGGTTAGCATCAGCCCTAGGATAGTGTTAGGGTTAGGGTTAGCATCAGCCCTAGGATAGTGTTAGGGTTAGGGTTAGGGTTAGCAACAGCCCTAGGATAGTGTTAGGGTTAGGGTTAGCCTCAGCCCTAGGAGAGTGTTAGGGTTAGGGATAGGGTTAGCATCAGGCCTAGGATAGTGTTAGGGTTAGGGTTAGGGTTAGCATCAGCCCCAGGATAGTGTTAGGGTTAGGGTTAGCATCAGCCCTAAGCAGTGTTAGGGTTAGGGTTAGGGTTAGCATCAGCCCTAGGATAGTGTTAGGGTTAGGGTTAGCATCAGCAGTAGGATAGTGTTAGGGTTAGGATTAGGGTTAGCATCAGGCCTAGGATAGTGTTAGGGTTAGGGTTAGCATCAGCCCTAGGATAGTGTTAGGGTTAGGGTTAGGGTTAGCATCAGCCCTAGGATAGTGTTAGGGTTAGGGTTAGCATCAGCCCTAGGATAGTGTTAGGGTTAGGGTTAGGGTTAGCATCAGGCCTATGATAGTGTTAGGGTTAGAGTTAGCATCAGCCTTAGGATAGTGTTAGGGTTAGGGTCAGGGTTAGCATCAGCCCTAGGACAGTGTTAGGGTTAGGGTTAGGGATAGCATCAGCCCTAGGATAGTGTTAGGGTTAGGGTTAGCATCAGCCCTAGGATAGTGTTAGGGTTAGGGTTAGGGTTAGCATCAGGCCTAGGATAGTGTTAGGGTTAGGGTTAGCATCAGACCTAGGATAGTGTTAGGGTTAGGGTTAGGGTTAGCATCAGCCCTAGGATAGTGTTAGGGTTAAGGTTATCATCAGGCCTAGGATAGTGTTAGGGTTAGGGTTAGCATCAGCCCTAGGATAGTGTTAGGGTTAGGGTTAGGGTTAGCATCAGCCCTAGGATAGTGTTAGGGTTTGGGTTAACATCAGCCCTAGGATAGTGTTAGGGTTAGGGTTAGGGTTAGCATCAGCCCTAGGATAGTGTTAGGGTTAGGGTTAGCATCAGACCTAGGATAGTGTTAGGGTTAGGGTTAGGGTTAGCATCAGCCCTAGGATAGTGTAAGGGTTAGGGTTAGGGTTAGCATCAGGCCTAGGATAGTGTTAGGGTTAGGGTTACCATCGGCCCTAGGATAGTGTTACGGTTAGGGTTAGGGTTAGCATCAGCCCTAGGATAGTGTTAGGGTTAGGGTTAGGGTTAGCATTAGCCCTAGGATAGTGTTAGGGTTAGCGTTAGCCTCAGCCCTAGGAGAGTGTTAGGGTTAGGTTTAGGGTTAGCATCAGCCCTAGGATAGTGTTAGGGTTAGGGTTAGGGTTAGCATCAGCCCTAGGATAGTGTTGGGGTTAGGGTTAGCATCAGCCCTAAACAGTGTTAGGGTTAGGGTTAGGGTTAGCATCAGCCCTAGGATAGTGTTAGGGTTAGGGTTAGCATCAGCCCTAGGATAGTGTTAGGGTTAGGGTTAGGGTTAGCATCAGCCCTAGGATAGTGTTAGGGTTAGGGTTAGCATCAGCCCTAGGATAGTGTTAGGGTTAGGGTTAGTGTTAGCATCAGCCCTAGGATAGTGTTAGTGTTAGGGTTAGCATCAGCCCTAGGATAGTGTTAGGGTTAGGGTTAGGGTTAGCATCAGGCCTAGGATAGTGTTAGGGTTAGGGTTAGCATCAGCCCTAGGAGGGTGTTAGGGTTAGGCATAGGGTTAGCATCAGGCCTAGGATAGTGTTAGAGTTAAGGTTAGGGTTAGCATCAGCCCTAGGATAGTGTTAGGGTTAGGCTTATCATCAGGCCTAGGATAGTGTTAGGGTTAGGGTTAGCATCAGCCCTAGGATAGTGTTAGGGTTAGGGTTAGGGTTAGCATCAGGCCTAGGATAGTTTTAGGGTTAGGGTTAGCATCAGCCCTAGGATAGTTTTAGGGTTAGGGTCAGGGTTAGCATCAGCCCTAGGACAGTGTTAGGGTTAGGGTTAGGTTTAGCATCAGCCCTAGGATAGTGTTAGGGTTAGGGTTAGCATCAGCCCTAGGATAGTGTTAGGGTTAGGGTTAGGGTTAGCATCAGCCCAAGGATAGTGTTAGGGTTAGGGTTAGCATCAACCCTAGGATAGTGTTAGGGTTAGGGTTAGGGTTAGCATCAGGCCTAGGATAGTGTTAGGGTTAGGGTTAGGGTTAGAATCAGCCCTAGGATAGTGTTAGGGTTAGGGTTAGCATCAGCCCTAAGCAGTGTTAGGGTTAGGGTTAGGGTTAGCATCAGCCCTAGGATAGTGTTAGGGTTAGGGTTAGCATCAGCCCTAGGATAGTGTTAGGGTTAGGGTTAGGGTTAGCATCAGGCCTAGGATAGTGTTAGGGTTAGGGTTAGCATCAGCCCTAGGATAGTGTTAGGGTTAGGGTTAGGGTTAGCATCAGCCCTAGGATAGTGTTAGGGTTAGGGTTAGCATCAGCCCTAGGATAGTGTTAGGGTTAGGGTTAGGGTTAGCATCAGGCCTAGGATAGTGTTAGGGTTAGGGTTAGCATCAGCCCTAGGATAGTGTTAGGGTTAGGGTTAGCATCAGCCCTAAGCAGTATTAGGGTTAGGTTTAGAATTAGCATCAGCCCTAGGATAGTGTTAGGGTTAGGGTTAGCATCAGCCCTAGGATAGTGTTATGGTTAGGGTTAGGGTTAGCATCAGGCCTAGGATAGTGTTAGGGTTAGGTTTAGCATCTGCCCTAGGATAGTGTTAGGGTTAGGGTTAGGGTTAGCATCAGCCCAAGGATAGTGTTAGGGTTAGGGTTAGCATCAGCCCTAGGATAGTGTTAGGGTTAGGGTTAGGGTTAGCATCAGGCCTAGGATAGTGTTAGGGTTAGGGTTAGCATCAGCCCTAGGATAGTGTTAGGGTTAGGGTCAGGGTTAGCATCAGCCCTAGGACAGTGTTAGGGTTAGGGTTAGGGTTAGCATCAGGCCTAGGATAGTGTTAGGGTTAGGGTTAGCATCAGCCCTAGGATAGTGTTAGGGTTATGGTTAGGGTTAGCATCAGCCCTAGGATAGTGTTAGGGTTAGGGTTAGCATCAACCCTAGGATAGTGTTAGGGTTAGGGTTAGGGTTAGCAACAGCCCTAGGATAGTGTTAGGGTTAGGGTTAGCCTCAGCCCTAGGAGAGTGTTAGGGTTAGGGATAGGGTTAGCATCAGGCCTAGGATAGTGTTAGGGTTAGGGTTAGGGTTAGCATCAGCCCCAGGATAGTGTTAGGGTTAGGGTTAGCATCAGCCCTAAGCAGTGTTAGGGTTAGGGTTAGGGTTAGCATCAGCCCTAGGATAGTGTTAGGGTTAGGGTTAGCATCAGCAGTAGGATAGTGTTAGGGTTAGGATTAGGGTTAGCATCAGGCCTAGGATAGTGTTAGGGTTAGGGTTAGCATCAGCCCTAGGATAGTGTTAGGGTTAGGGTTAGGGTTAGCATCAGCCCTAGGATAGTGTTAGGGTTAGGGTTAGCATCAGCCCTAGGATAGTGTTAGGGTTAGGGTTAGGGTTAGCATCAGGCCTATGATAGTGTTAGGGTTAGAGTTAGCATCAGCCTTAGGATAGTGTTAGGGTTAGGGTCAGGGTTAGCATCAGCCCTAGGACAGTGTTAGGGTTAGGGTTAGGGATAGCATCAGCCCTAGGATAGTGTTAGGGTTAGGGTTAGCATCAGCCCTAGGATAGTGTTAGGGTTAGGGTTAGGGTTAGCATCAGGCCTAGGATAGTGTTAGGGTTAGGGTTAGCATCAGACCTAGGATAGTGTTAGGGTTAGGGTTAGGGTTAGCATCAGCCCTAGGATAGTGTTAGGGTTAGGGTTATCATCAGGCCTAGGATAGTGTTAGGGTTAGGGTTAGCATCAGCCCTAGGATAGTGTTAGGGTTAGTGTTAGGGTTAGCATCAGCCCTAGGAGAGTGTTAGGGTTTGGGTTAACATCAGCCCTAGGATAGTGTTAGGGTTAGGGTTAGGGTTAGCATCAGCCCTAGGATAGTGTTAGGGTTAGGGTTAGCATCAGACCTAGGATAGTGTTAGGGTTAGGGTTAGGGTTAGCATCAGCCCTAGGATAGTGTAAGGGTTAGGGTTAGGGTTAGCATCAGGCCTAGGATAGTGTTAGGGTTAGGGTTACCATCGGCCCTAGGATAGTGTTACGGTTAGGGTTAGGGTTAGCATCAGCCCTAGGATAGTGTTAGGGTTAGGGTTAGGGTTAGCATTAGCCCTAGGATAGTGTTAGGGTTAGCGTTAGCCTCAGCCCTAGGAGAGTGTTAGGGTTAGGTTTAGGGTTAGCATCAGCCCTAGGATAGTGTTAGGGTTAGGGTTAGGGTTAGCATCAGCCCTAGGATAGTGTTGGGGTTAGGGTTAGCATCAGCCCTAAACAGTGTTAGGGTTAGGGTTAGGGTTAGCATCAGCCCTAGGATAGTGTTAGGGTTAGGGTTAGCATCAGCCCTAGGATAGTGTTAGGGTTAGGGTTAGGGTTAGCATCAGCCCTAGGATAGTGTTAGGGTTAGGGTTAGCATCAGCCCTAGGATAGTGTTAGGGTTAGGGTTAGTGTTAGCATCAGCCCTAGGATAGTGTTAGTGTTAGGGTTAGCATCAGCCCTAGGATAGTGTTAGGGTTAGGGTTAGGGTTAGCATCAGGCCTAGGATAGTGTTAGGGTTAGGGTTAGCATCAGCCCTAGGAGGGTGTTAGGGTTAGGCATAGGGTTAGCATCAGGCCTAGGATAGTGTTAGAGTTAAGGTTAGGGTTAGCATCAGCCCTAGGATAGTGTTAGGGTTAGGCTTATCATCAGGCCTAGGATAGTGTTAGGGTTAGGGTTAGCATCAGCCCTAGGATAGTGTTAGGGTTAGGGTTAGGGTTAGCATCAGGCCTAGGATAGTTTTAGGGTTAGGGTTAGCATCAGCCCTAGGATAGTTTTAGGGTTAGGGTCAGGGTTAGCATCAGCCCTAGGACAGTGTTAGGGTTAGGGTTAGGTTTAGCATCAGCCCTAGGATAGTGTTAGGGTTAGGGTTAGCATCAGCCCTAGGATAGTGTTAGGGTTAGGGTTAGGGTTAGCATCAGCCCAAGGATAGTGTTAGGGTTAGGGTTAGCATCAACCCTAGGATAGTGTTAGGGTTAGGGTTAGGGTTAGCATCAGCCCTAGGATAGTGTTAGGGTTAGGGTTAGCCTCAGCCCTAGGAGGGTGTTAGGGTTAGAAATAGGGTTAGCATCAGGCCTAGGATAGTGTTAGGGTTAGGGTTAGCATCAGCCCTAGGATAGTGTTAGGGTTATGGTTAGGGTTAGCATCAGCCCTAGGATAGTGTTAGGGTTAGGGTTAGCATCAACCCTAGGATAGTGTTAGGGTTAGGGTTAGGGTTATCATCAGGCCTAGGATAGTGTTAGGGTGAGGGTTAGCCTCAGCCCTAGGAGAGTGTTAGCGTTAGGGATAGGGTTAGCATCAGGCCTAGGATAGTGTTAGGGTTAGGGTTAGGGTTAGCATCAGCCCTTTGATAGTGTTAGGGTTAGGGTTAGCATCAGGCCTAGGATAGTGTTAGGGTTAGGGTTAGGGTTAGCATGAGCCCTAGGATAGCGTTAGGGTTAGGGTTAGCATCAGCCCTAGGATAGTGTTAGGGTTATTGTTAGGGTTAGCATCAGCCCTAGGATAGTGTTAGGGTTAGGGTTAGCATCAGCCCTAGGATAGTGTTAGGGTTAGCATCAGCCCTAGGATAGTGTTAGGGTTAGGGTTAGCATCAGCCCTAGGATAGTGTTAGGGTTAGGGTTAGGGTTAGCATCAGCCCTAGGATAGTGTTAGGGTTAGGGCTAGCATCAACCCTAGGATAGTGTTAGGGTTAGGGTTAGGGGTAGCATCAGCCCTAGGATAGTGTTAGGGTTAGGGTTAGCCTCAGCCCTAGGAGGGTGATAGGGTTAGGGATAGGGTTAGCATCAGGCCTAGGATAGTGTTAGGGTTAGGGTTAGGGTTAGCATCAGCCCTAGGATAGTGTTAGGGTTAGGGTTAGCATCAGGCCTAGGATAGTGTTAGGGTTAGGGTTAGGGTTAGCATCAGCCCTAGGATAGTGTTAGGGTTAGGGTTAGGGTTAGCATCAGCCCTAGGATAGTGTTAGGTTTAGGGTTAGCATCAGCCCTAGGATAGTGTTAGGGTTAGGGTTAGGGTTAGCATCAGGCCTAGGATAGTGTTAGGGTTAGGGTTAGCATCAGCCCTAGGATAGTGTTAGGGTTAGGGTTAGCATCAGCCCTAAGCAGTATTAGGGTTAGGTTTAGAATTAGCATCAGCCCTAGGATAGTGTTAGGGTTAGGGTTAGCATCAGCCCTAGGATAGTGTTATGGTTAGGGTTAGGGTTAGCATCAGGCCTAGGATAGTGTTAGGGTTAGGGTTAGCCTCAGCCCTAGGTGGGTGTTAGGGTTAGGGATAGGGTTAGCATCAGGCCTAGGATAGTGTTAGGGTTAGGGTTAGCATCAGCCCTAGGATAGTGTTAGGGTCGGGTTAGGGTTAGCATCAGCCCTAGGATAGTGTTAGGGTTAGGGTTAGCATCAGCCCTAGGATAGTGTTAGGGTTAGTTTTAGGGTTAGCACCAGGCCTAGGATAGTGTTAGTGTTAGGATTAGCATCATCCTTAGGATATGTTAGGGTTAGGGTTAGGGTTAGCATCAGCCGTAGGATAGTGTTATGGTTAGGGTTAGCCTCAGCCCTAGGATAGTGTCAGAGTTAGGGTTAGGGTTAGCATCAGCCGTAGGATAGTGTTAGGGTTACGGTTAGGGTTAGCATCAGCCCTAGGATACTGTTAGTGTTAAGGTGAGCATCAGCCCTAGGATAGTGTTAGAGTTAGGGTTAGGGTTAACATCAGCCCTAGGATAGTATTAGGGTTACGGTTAGGGTTAGGGTTAGGGTTTGGATCAGCTCTAGGATAGCGTTAGGGTTAGGGTTAGGGTTAGCATCAGCCCAGGATAGTGTTAGGGTTAGGGTTAGGGTTAGCATCAGCCCTAGGATAGTGTTAGGGTTAGGGTTAGCATCAGCCCTAGGATTGTGTTAGGGTTAGCCTTAGGGTTAGCATCAGCCCTAGGATAGTGTTAGGGTTAGGGTTAGCATCAGCCCTAGGATAGTGTTATGGTTAGGGTTAGGGTTAGCATCAGCCCTATGATAGTGTAAGTGTTAGGGTTAGCATCAGCCCTAGGATAGTGTTAGGGTTAGGGTTAGGGTAAGCATCAGGCCTAGGATAGTGTTAGGGTTAGGGTTCGCATCAGCCCTAGGATAGTGTTAGGGTTAGGGATAGGGTTAGCATCAGCCCTAGATTAGTGTTAGGGTTAGGGTTAGCATCAACCCTAGGATAGTGTTAGGGTTAGGGTTAGGGTTAGCATCAGCCCTAGGATAGTGTTAGTGTTAGGGTTAGCATCAGCCTTAGGATAGTGTTAGGGTTAGGGTTAGGGTTAGCATCAGCCCTAGGATAGTGTTAGGGTTAGGGTTAGCATCAGGCCTAGGATAGTGTTAGGGTTAGGGTTAGGGTTAGCATCAGCCCTAGGATAGTGTTAGGGTTAGGGTTAGCATCAGCCCTAGGATAGTGTTAGGGTTAGCATCAGCCCTAGGATAGTGTTAGGGTTACGGTTAGCATCAACCCTAGGATAGTGTTAGGGTTAGGGTTAGGGTTAGCATCAGCCCTAGGATAGTGTTAGGGTTAGGGTTAGCCTCAGCCCTAGGAGGGTGTTAGGGTTAGGGATAGGGTTAGCATCAGGCCTAGGATAGTGTTAGGGTTAGGGTTAGGGTTAGAATCAGCCCTAGGATAGTGTTAGGGTTAGGGTTAGCATCAGCCCTAAGCAGTGTTAGGGTTAGGGTTAGGGTTAGCATCAGCCCTAGGATAGTGTTAGGGTTAGGGTTAGCATCAGCCCTAGGATAGTGTTAGGGTTAGGGTTAGGGTTAGCATCAGGCCTAGGATAGTGTTAGGGTTAGGGTTAGCATCAGCCCTAGGATAGTGTTAGGGTTAGGGTTAGGGTTAGCATCAGCCCTAGGATAGTGTTAGGGTTAGGGTTAGCATCAGCCCTAGGATAGTGTTAGGGTTAGGGTTAGGGTTAGCATCAGGCCTAGGATAGTGTTAGGGTTAGGGTTAGCATCAGCCCTAGGATAGTGTTAGGGTTAGGGTTAGCATCAGCCCTAAGCAGTATTAGGGTTAGGTTTAGAATTAGCATCAGCCCTAGGATAGTGTTAGGGTTAGGGTTAGCATCAGCCCTAGGATAGTGTTATGGTTAGGGTTAGGGTTAGCATCAGGCCTAGGATAGTGTTAGGGTTAGGTTTAGCATCTGCCCTAGGATAGTGTTAGGGTTAGGGTTAGGGTTAGCATCAGCCCAAGGATAGTGTTAGGGTTAGGGTTAGCATCAGCCCTAGGATAGTGTTAGGGTTAGGGTTAGGGTTAGCATCAGGCCTAGGATAGTGTTAGGGTTAGGGTTAGCATCAGCCCTAGGATAGTGTTAGGGTTAGGGTCAGGGTTAGCATCAGCCCTAGGACAGTGTTAGGGTTAGGGTTAGGGTTAGCATCAGGCCTAGGATAGTGTTAGGGTTAGGGTTAGCATCAGCCCTAGGATAGTGTTAGGGTTATGGTTAGGGTTAGCATCAGCCCTAGGATAGTGTTAGGGTTAGGGTTAGCATCAACCCTAGGATAGTGTTAGGGTTAGGGTTAGGGTTAGCAACAGCCCTAGGATAGTGTTAGGGTTAGGGTTAGCCTCAGCCCTAGGAGAGTGTTAGGGTTAGGGATAGGGTTAGCATCAGGCCTAGGATAGTGTTAGGGTTAGGGTTAGGGTTAGCATCAGCCCCAGGATAGTGTTAGGGTTAGGGTTAGCATCAGCCCTAAGCAGTGTTAGGGTTAGGGTTAGGGTTAGCATCAGCCCTAGGATAGTGTTAGGGTTAGGGTTAGCATCAGCAGTAGGATAGTGTTAGGGTTAGGATTAGGGTTAGCATCAGGCCTAGGATAGTGTTAGGGTTAGGGTTAGCATCAGCCCTAGGATAGTGTTAGGGTTAGGGTTAGGGTTAGCATCAGCCCTAGGATAGTGTTAGGGTTAGGGTTAGCATCAGCCCTAGGATAGTGTTAGGGTTAGGGTTAGGGTTAGCATCAGGCCTATGATAGTGTTAGGGTTAGAGTTAGCATCAGCCTTAGGATAGTGTTAGGGTTAGGGTCAGGGTTAGCATCAGCCCTAGGACAGTGTTAGGGTTAGGGTTAGGGATAGCATCAGCCCTAGGATAGTGTTAGGGTTAGGGTTAGCATCAGCCCTAGGATAGTGTTAGGGTTAGGGTTAGGGTTAGCATCAGGCCTAGGATAGTGTTAGGGTTAGGGTTAGCATCAGACCTAGGATAGTGTTAGGGTTAGGGTTAGGGTTAGCATCAGCCCTAGGATAGTGTTAGGGTTAGGGTTATCATCAGGCCTAGGATAGTGTTAGGGTTAGGGTTAGCATCAGCCCTAGGATAGTGTTAGGGTTAGGGTTAGGGTTAGCATCAGCCCTAGGATAGTGTTAGGGTTTGGGTTAACATCAGCCCTAGGATAGTGTTAGGGTTAGGGTTAGGGTTAGCATCAGCCCTAGGATAGTGTTAGGGTTAGGGTTAGCATCAGACCTAGGATAGTGTTAGGGTTAGGGTTAGGGTTAGCATCAGCCCTAGGATAGTGTAAGGGTTAGGGTTAGGGTTAGCATCAGGCCTAGGATAGTGTTAGGGTTAGGGTTACCATCGGCCCTAGGATAGTGTTACGGTTAGGGTTAGGGTTAGCATCAGCCCTAGGATAGTGTTAGGGTTAGGGTTAGGGTTAGCATTAGCCCTAGGATAGTGTTAGGGTTAGCGTTAGCCTCAGCCCTAGGAGAGTGTTAGGGTTAGGTTTAGGGTTAGCATCAGCCCTAGGATAGTGTTAGGGTTAGGGTTAGGGTTAGCATCAGCCCTAGGATAGTGTTGGGGTTAGGGTTAGCATCAGCCCTAAACAGTGTTAGGGTTAGGGTTAGGGTTAGCATCAGCCCTAGGATAGTGTTAGGGTTAGGGTTAGCATCAGCCCTAGGATAGTGTTAGGGTTAGGGTTAGGGTTAGCATCAGCCCTAGGATAGTGTTAGGGTTAGGGTTAGCATCAGCCCTAGGATAGTGTTAGGGTTAGGGTTAGTGTTAGCATCAGCCCTAGGATAGTGTTAGTGTTAGGGTTAGCATCAGCCCTAGGATAGTGTTAGGGTTAGGGTTAGGGTTAGCATCAGGCCTAGGATAGTGTTAGGGTTAGGGTTAGCATCAGCCCTAGGAGGGTGTTAGGGTTAGGCATAGGGTTAGCATCAGGCCTAGGATAGTGTTAGAGTTAAGGTTAGGGTTAGCATCAGCCCTAGGATAGTGTTAGGGTTAGGCTTATCATCAGGCCTAGGATAGTGTTAGGGTTAGGGTTAGCATCAGCCCTAGGATAGTGTTAGGGTTAGGGTTAGGGTTAGCATCAGGCCTAGGATAGTTTTAGGGTTAGGGTTAGCATCAGCCCTAGGATAGTTTTAGGGTTAGGGTCAGGGTTAGCATCAGCCCTAGGACAGTGTTAGGGTTAGGGTTAGGTTTAGCATCAGCCCTAGGATAGTGTTAGGGTTAGGGTTAGCATCAGCCCTAGGATAGTGTTAGGGTTAGGGTTAGGGTTAGCATCAGCCCAAGGATAGTGTTAGGGTTAGGGTTAGCATCAACCCTAGGATAGTGTTAGGGTTAGGGTTAGGGTTAGCATCAGCCCTAGGATAGTGTTAGGGTTAGGGTTAGCCTCAGCCCTAGGAGGGTGTTAGGGTTAGAAATAGGGTTAGCATCAGGCCTAGGATAGTGTTAGGGTTAGGGTTAGCATCAGCCCTAGGATAGTGTTACGGTTATGGTTAGGGTTAGCATCAGCCCTAGGATAGTGTTAGGGTTAGGGTTAGCATCAACCCTAGGATAGTGTTAGGGTTAGGGTTAGGGTTATCATCAGGCCTAGGATAGTGTTAGGGTGAGGGTTAGCCTCAGCCCTAGGAGAGTGTTAGCGTTAGGGATAGGGTTAGCATCAGGCCTAGGATAGTGTTAGGGTTAGGGTTAGGGTTAGCATCAGCCCTAGGATAGTGTTAGGGTTAGGGTTAGCATCAGGCCTAGGATAGTGTTAGGGTTAGGGTTAGGGTTAGCATGAGCCCTAGGATAGCGTTAGGGTTAGGGTTAGCATCAGCCCTAGGATAGTGTTAGGGTTATTGTTAGGGTTAGCATCAGCCCTAGGATAGTGTTAGGGTTAGGGTTAGCATCAGCCCTAGGATAGTGTTAGGGTTAGCATCAGCCCTAGGATAGTGTTAGGGTTAGGGTTAGCATCAGCCCTAGGATAGTGTTAGGGTTAGGGTTAGGGTTAGCATCAGCCCTAGGATAGTGTTAGGGTTAGGGCTAGCATCAACCCTAGGATAGTGTTAGGGTTAGGGTTAGGGGTAGCATCAGCCCTAGGATAGTGTTAGGGTTAGGGTTAGCCTCAGCCCTAGGAGGGTGATAGGGTTAGGGATAGGGTTAGCATCAGGCCTAGGATAGTGTTAGGGTTAGGGTTAGGGTTAGCATCAGCCCTAGGATAGTGTTAGGGTTGGGTTTAGCATCAGGCCTAGGATAGTGTTAGGGTTAGGGTTAGGGTTAGCATCAGCCCTAGGATAGTGTTAGGGTTAGGGTTAGGGTTAGCATCAGCCCTAGGATAGTGTTAGGTTTAGGGTTAGCATCAGCCCTAGGATAGTGTTAGGGTTAGGGTTAGGGTTAGCATCAGGCCTAGGATAGTGTTAGGGTTAGGGTTAGCATCAGCCCTAGGATAGTGTTAGGGTTAGGGTTAGCATCAGCCCTAAGCAGTATTAGGGTTAGGTTTAGAATTAGCATCAGC
Source organism: Lemur catta (assembly GCF_020740605.2). Classification (NCBI taxonomy): domain Eukaryota; kingdom Metazoa; phylum Chordata; class Mammalia; order Primates; family Lemuridae; genus Lemur; species Lemur catta. The sequence goes on along the minus strand of NC_059145.1, from coordinate 1,402,337 downwards.
CCTAGGATAGTGTTAGGGTTAGGGTTAGCATCAGCCCTAGGATAGTGTTATGGTTAGGGTTAGGGTTAGCATCAGGCCTAGGATAGTGTTAGGGTTAGGGTTAGCATCTGCCCTAGGATAGTGTTAGGGTTAGGGTTAGGGTTAGCATCAGCCCAAGGATAGTGTTAGGGTTAGGGTTAGCATCAGCCCTAGGATAGTGTTAGGGTTAGGGTTAGGGTTAGCATCAGGCCTAGGATAGTGTTAGGGTTAGGGTTAGCATCAGCCCTAGGATAGTGTTAGGGTTAGGGTCAGGGTTAGCATCAGCCCTAGGACAGTGTTAGGGTTAGGGTTAGGGTTAGCATCAGGCCTAGGATAGTGTTAGGGTTAGGGTTAGCATCAGCCCTAGGATAGTGTTAGGGTTATGGTTAGGGTTAGCATCAGCCCTAGGATAGTGTTAGGGTTAGGGTTAGCATCAACCCTAGGATAGTGTTAGGGTTAGGGTTAGGGTTAGCAACAGCCCTAGGATAGTGTTAGGGTTAGGGTTAGCCTCAGCCCTAGGAGAGTGTTAGGGTTAGGGATAGGGTTAGCATCAGGCCTACGATAGTTTTAGGGTTAGGGTTAGGGTTAGCATCAGCCCCAGGATAGTGTTAGGGTTAGGGTTAGCATCAGCCCTAAGCAGTGTTAGGGTTAGGGTTAGGGTTAGCATCAGCCCTAGGATAGTGTTAGGGTTAGGGTTAGCATCAGCAGTAGGATAGTGTTAGGGTTAGGATTAGGGTTAGCATCAGGCCTAGGATAGTGTTAGGGTTAGGGTTAGCATCAGCCCTAGGATAGTGTTAGGGTTAGGGTTAGGGTTAGCATCAGCCCTAGGATAGTGTTAGGGTTAGGGTTAGCATCAGCCCTAGGATAGTGTTAGGGTTAGGGTTAGGGTTAGGGTTAGCATCAGGCCTATGATAGTGTTAGGGTTAGAGTTAGCATCAGCCTTAGGATAGTGTTAGGGTTAGGGTCAGGGTTAGCATCAGCCCTAGGACAGTGTTAGGGTTAGGGTTAGGGATAGCATCAGCCCTAGGATAGTGTTAGGGTTAGGGTTAGCATCAGCCCTAGGATAGTGTTAGGGTTAGGGTTAGGGTTAGCATCAGGCCTAGGATAGTGTTAGGGTTAGGGTTAGCATCAGACCTAGGATAGTGTTAGGGTTAGGGTTAGGGTTAGCATCAGCCCTAGGATAGTGTTAGGGTTAGGGTTATCATCAGGCCTAGGATAGTGTTAGGGTTAGGGTTAGCATCAGCCCTAGGATAGTGTTAGGGTTAGGGTTAGGGTTAGCATCAGCCCTAGGATAGTGTTAGGGTTTGGGTTAACATCAGCCCTAGGATAGTGTTAGGGTTAGGGTTAGGGTTAGCATCAGCCCTAGGATAGTGTTAGGGTTAGGGTTAGCATCAGACCTAGGATAGTGTTAGGGTTAGGGTTAGGGTTAGCATCAGCCCTAGGATAGTGTAAGGGTTAGGGTTAGGGTTAGCATCAGGCCTAGGATAGTGTTAGGGTTAGGGTTACCATCGGCCCTAGGATAGTGTTACGGTTAGGGTTAGGGTTAGCATCAGCCCTAGGATAGTGTTAGGGTTAGGGTTAGGGTTAGCATTAGCCCTAGGATAGTGTTAGGGTTAGCGTTAGCCTCAGCCCTAGGAGAGTGTTAGGGTTAGGTTTAGGGTTAGCATCAGCCCTAGGATAGTGTTAGGGTTAGGGTTAGGGTTAGCATCAGCCCTAGGATAGTGTTAGGGTTAGGGTTAGCATCAGCCCTAAACAGTGTTAGGGTTAGGGTTAGGGTTAGCATCAGCCCTAGGATAGTGTTAGGGTTAGGGTTAGCATCAGCCCTAGGATAGTGTTAGGGTTAGGGTTAGGGTTAGCATCAGCCCTAGGATAGTGTTAGGGTTAGGGTTAGCATCAGCCCTAGGATAGTGTTAGGGTTAGGGTTAGTGTTAGCATCAGCCCTAGGATAGTGTTAGTGTTAGGGTTAGCATCAGCCCTAGGATAGTGTTAGGGTTAGGGTTAGGGTTAGCATCAGGCCTAGGATAGTGTTAGGGTTAGGGTTAGCATCAGCCCTAGGAGGGTGTTAGGGTTAGGCATAGGGTTAGCATCAGGCCTAGGATAGTGTTAGAGTTAAGGTTAGGGTTAGCATCAGCCCTAGGATAGTGTTAGGGTTAGGCTTATCATCAGGCCTAGGATAGTGTTAGTGTTAGGGTTAGCATCAGCCCTAGGATAGTGTTAGGGTTAGGGTTAGGGTTAGCATCAGGCCTAGGATAGTGTTAGGGTTAGGGTTAGCATCAGCCCTAGGATAGTTTTAGGGTTAGGGTCAGGGTTAGCATCAGCCCTAGGACAGTGTTAGGGTTACGGTTAGGTTTAGCATCAGCCCTAGGATAGTGTTAGGGTTAGGGTTAGCATCAGCCCTAGGATAGTGTTAGGGTTAGGGTTAGGGTTAGCATCAGCCCAAGGATAGTGTTAGGGTTAGGGTTAGCATCAACCCTAGGATAGTGTTAGGGTTAGGGTTAGGGTTAGCATCAGCCCTAGGATAGTGTTAGGGTTAGGGTTAGCCTCAGCCCTAGGAGGGTGTTAGGGTTAGAAATAGGGTTAGCATCAGGCCTAGGATAGTGTTAGGGTTAGGGTTAGCATCAGCCCTAGGATAGTGTTAGGGTTATGGTTAGGGTTAGCATCAGCCCTAGGATAGTGTTAGGGTTAGGGTTAGCATCAACCCTAGGATAGTGTTAGGGTTAGGGTTAGGGTTATCATCAGGCCTAGGATAGTGTTAGGGTGAGGGTTAGCCTCAGCCCTAGGAGAGTGTTAGCGTTAGGGATAGGGTTAGCATCAGGCCTAGGATAGTGTTAGGGTTAGGGTTAGGGTTAGCATCAGCCCTAGGATAGTGTTAGGGTTAGGGTTACCATCAGGCCTAGGATAGTGTTAGGGTTAGGGTTAGGGTTAGCATGAGCCCTAGGATAGCGTTAGGGTTAGGGTTAGCATCAGCCCTAGGATAGTGTTAGGGTTAGGGTTAGGGTTAGCATCAGCCCTAGGATAGTGTTAGGGTTAGGGTTAGCATCAGCCCTAGGATAGTGTTAGGGTTAGCATCAGCCCTAGGATAGTGTTAGGGTTAGGGTTAGCATCAGCCCTAGGATAGTGTTAGGGTTAGGGTTAGGGTTAGCATCAGCCCTAGGATAGTGTTAGGGTTAGGGCTAGCATCAACCCTAGGATAGTGTTAGGGTTAGGGTTAGGGGTAGCATCAGCCCTAGGATAGTGTTAGGGTTAGGGTTAGCCTCAGCCCTAGGAGGGTGATAGGGTTAGGGATAGGGTTAGCATCAGGCCTAGGATAGTGTTAGGGTTAGGGTTAGGGTTAGCATCAGCCCTAGGATAGTGTTAGGGTTGGGTTTAGCATCAGGCCTAGGATAGTGTTAGGGTTAGGGTTAGGGTTAGCATCAGCCCTAGGATAGTGTTAGGGTTAGGGTTAGCATCAACCCTAGGATAGTGTTAGGGTTAGGGTTAAGGTTAGCATCAGCCCTAGGATAGTGTTAGTGTTAGGGTTAGCCTAAGCCCTAGGAGGGTGTTAGGGTTAGGGATAGGGTTAGCATCAGGCCTAGGATAGTGTTAGAGTTAGGGTTAGGGTTAGCATCAGCCCTAGGATAGTGTTAGGGTTAGGGTTATCATCAGGCCTAGGATAGTGTTAGGGTTAGGGTTAGCATCAGCCCTAGGATAGTGTTAGGGTTAGGGTTAGGGTTAGCATCAGCCCTAGGATAGTGTTAGGGTTTGGGTTAACATCAGCCCTAGGATAGTGTTAGGGTTAGGGTTAGGGTTAGCATCAGCCCTAGGATAGTGTTAGGGTTAGGGTTAGCATCAGACCTAGGATAGTGTTAGGGTTAGGGTTAGGGTTAGCATCAGCCCTAGGATAGTGTAAGGGTTAGGGTTAGGGTTAGCATCAGGCCTAGGATAGTGTTAGGGTTAGGGTTACCATCGGCCCTAGGATAGTGTTAGGGTTAGGGTTAGGGTTAGCATCAGCCCTAGGATAGTGTTAGGGTTAGAGTTAGCATCAGCCCTAGGATAGTGTTACGGTTAGGGTTAGGGTTAGCATCCGCCCTAGGATAGTGTTAGGGTTAGGGTTAGGGTTAGCATTAGCCCTAGGATAGTGTTAGGGTTAGCGTTAGCCTCAGCCCTAGGAGAGTGTTAGGGTTAGGTTTAGGGTTAGCATCAGCCCTAGGATAGTGTTAGGGTTAGGGTTAGGGTTAGCATCAGCCCTAGGATAGTGTTAGGGTTAGGGTTAGGGTTACCATCAGCCCTAGGATAGTGTTAGGGTTAGGGTTAGCATCAGCCCTAAACAGTGTCAGGGTTAGGGTTAGGGTTAGCATCAGCCCTAGGATAGTGTTAGGGTTAGGGTTAGCATCAGCCCTAGGATAGTGTTAGGGTTAGGGTTAGGGTTATCATCAGCCCTAGGATAGTGTTAGGGTTAGGGTTAGCATCAGCCCTAGGATAGTGTTAGGGTTAGGGTTAGGGTTAGCATCAGCCCTAGGATAGTGTTAGGGTTAGGGTTAGCATCAACCCTAGGATAGTGTTAGGGTTATGGTTAGGGTTAGCAACAGCCCTAGGAAAGTGTTAGGGTTAGGGATAGGGTTAGCATCAGGCCTAGGATAGTGTTAGGGTTAGGTTTAGGGTTAGCATCAGCCCTAGGAGAGTGTTAGGGTTAGGGTTAGCATCAGTCCTAGGATAGTGTTAGGGTTAGGGTTAGGGTTAGCATCAGCCCTAGGATAGTGTTAGGGTTAGGGTTAGCATCACCCCTAGGATAGTGTTAGGGTTAGGGTTAGGGTTAGCATCAGCCCTAGGATAGTGTTAGGGTTAGGGTTAGCATCAACCCTAGGTGGGTGTTAGGGTTAGGGATAGGGTTAGCATCAGGCCTAGGATAGTGTTAGGGTTAGGGTTAGGGTTAGCATCAGCCCTAGGATAGTGTTAGGGTTAGGGTTAGCATCAGGCCTAGGATAGTGTTAGGGTTAGGGTTAGCATCAGCCCTAGGATAGTGTTAGGGTCGGGTTAGGGTTAGCATCAGCCCTAGGATAGTGTTAGGGTTAGGGTTAGCATCAGCCCTAGGATAGTGTTAGGGTTAGTTTTAGGGTTAGCACCAGGCCTAGGATAGTGTTAGTGTTAGGATTAGCATCATCCTTAGGATATGTTAGGGTTAGGGTTAGGGTTAGCATCAGCCGTAGGATAGTGTTATGGTTAGTGTTAGCCTCAGCCCTAGGATAGTGTCAGAGTTAGGGTTAGGGTTAGCATCAGCCGTAGGATAGTGTTAGGGTTACGGTTAGGGTTAGCATCAGCCCTAGGATACTGTTAGTGTTAAGGTTAGCATCAGCCCTAGGATAGTGTTAGAGTTAGGGTTAGGGTTAACATCAGCCCTAGGATAGTATTAGGGTTACGGTTAGGGTTAGGGTTAGGGTTAGGGTTAGGGTTAGGGTTAGGGTTAGGGTTAGGGTTAGGGTTAGGGTTAGGGTTAGCATTAGCCCAGGATAGTGTTAGGGTTAGGGTTAGGGTTAGCATCAGCCCAGGATAGTGTTAGGGTTAGGGTTAGGGTTAGCATCAGCCCTAGGATAGTGTTAGGGTTAGGGTTAGCATCAGCCCTAGGATTGTGTTAGGGTTAGCCTTAGGGTTAGCATCAGCCCTAGGATAGTGTTAGGGTTAGGGTTAGCATCAGCCCTAGGATAGTGTTATGGTTAGGGTTAGGGTTAGCATCAGCCCTATGATAGTGTAAGTGTTAGGGTTAGCATCAGCCCTAGGATAGTGTTAGGGTTAGGGTTAGGGTAAGCATCAGGCCTAGGATAGTGTTAGGGTTAGGGTTCGCATCAGCCCTAGGATAGTGTTAGGGTTAGGGATAGGGTTAGCATCAGCCCTAGGATAGTGTTAGGGTTAGGGTTAGCATCAACCCTAGGATAGTGTTAGGGTTAGGGTTAGGGTTAGCATCAGCCCTAGGATAGTGTTAGTGTTAGGGTTAGCATCAGCCTTAGGATAGTGTTAGGGTTAGGGTTAGGGTTAGCATCAGGCCTAGGATAGTGTTAGGGTTAGGGTTAGCATCAGCCCTAGGATAGTGTTAGGGTTAGGGTCAGGGTTAGCATCAGCCCTAGGACAGTGTTAGGGTTAGGGTTAGGGTTAGCATCAGGCCTAGGATAGTGTTAGGGTTAGGGTTAGCATCAGCCCTAGGATAGTGTTAGGGTTATGGTTAGGGTTAGCATCAGCCCTAGGATAGTGTTAGGGTTAGGGTTAGCATCAACCCTAGGATTGTGTTAGGGTTAGGGTTAGGGTTAGCAACAGCCCTAGGATAGTGTTAGGGTTAGGGTTAGCCTCAGCCCTAGGAGAGTGTTAGGGTTAGGGATAGGGTTAGCATCAGGCCTAGGATAGTGTTAGGGTTAGGGTTAGGGTTAGCATCAGCCCTAGGATAGTGTTAGGGTTAGGGTTAGCATCAGGCCTAGGATAGTGTTAGGGTTAGGGTTAGGGTTAGCATCAGCCCTAGGATAGTGTTAGGGTTAGGGTTAGCATCAGCCCTAGGATAGTGTTAGGGTTAGCATCAGCCCTAGGATAGTGTTAGGGTTACTGTTAGCATCAACCCTAGGATAGTGTTAGGGTTAGGGTTAGGGTTAGCATCAGCCCTAGGATAGTGTTAGGGTTAGGGTTAGCCTCAGCCCTAGGAGGGTGTTAGGGTTAGGGATAGGGTTAGCATCGGGCCTAGGATAGTGTTAGGGTTAGGGTTAGGGTTAGAATCAGCCCTAGGATAGTGTTAGGGTTAGGGTTAGCATCAGCCCTAAGCAGTGTTAGGGTTAGGGTTAGGGTTAGCATCAGCCCTAGGATAGTGTTAGGGTTAGGGTTAGCATCAGCCCTAGGATAGTGTTAGGGTTAGGGTTAGGGTTAGCATCAGGCCTAGGATAGTGTTAGGGTTAGGGTTAGCATCAGCCCTAGGATAGTGTTAGGGTTAGGGTTAGGGTTAGCATCAGCCCTAGGATAGTGTTAGGGTTAGGGTTAGCATCAGCCCTAGGATAGTGTTAGGGTTAGGGTTAGGGTTAGCATCAGGCCTAGGATAGTGTTAGGGTTAGGGTTAGCATCAGCCCTAGGATAGTGTTAGGGTTAGGGTTAGCATCAGCCCTAAGCAGTATTAGGGTTAGGTTTAGAATTAGCATCAGCCCTAGGATAGTGTTAGGGTTAGGGTTAGCATCAGCCCTAGGATAGTGTTATGGTTAGGGTTAGGGTTAGCATCAGGCCTAGGATAGTGTTAGGGTTAGGGTTAGCATCTGCCCTAGGATAGTGTTAGGGTTAGGGTTAGGGTTAGCATCAGCCCAAGGATAGTGTTAGGGTTAGGGTTAGCATCAGCCCTAGGATAGTGTTAGGGTTAGGGTTAGGGTTAGCATCAGGCCTAGGATAGTGTTAGGGTTAGGGTTAGCATCAGCCCTAGGATAGTGTTAGGGTTAGGGTCAGGGTTAGCATCAGCCCTAGGACAGTGTTAGGGTTAGGGTTAGGGTTAGCATCAGGCCTAGGATAGTGTTAGGGTTAGGGTTAGCATCAGCCCTAGGATAGTGTTAGGGTTATGGTTAGGGTTAGCATCAGCCCTAGGATAGTGTTAGGGTTAGGGTTAGCATCAACCCTAGGATAGTGTTAGGGTTAGGGTTAGGGTTAGCAACAGCCCTAGGATAGTGTTAGGGTTAGGGTTAGCCTCAGCCCTAGGAGAGTGTTAGGGTTAGGGATAGGGTTAGCATCAGGCCTAGGATAGTGTTAGGGTTAGGGTTAGGGTTAGCATCAGCCCCAGGATAGTGTTAGGGTTAGGGTTAGCATCAGCCCTAAGCAGTGTTAGGGTTAGGGATAGGGTTAGCATCAGCCCTAGGATAGTGTTAGGGTTAGGGTTAGCATCAGCAGTAGGATAGTGTTAGGGTTAGGATTAGGGTTAGCATCAGGCCTAGGATAGTGTTAGGGTTAGGGTTAGCATCAGCCCTAGGATAGTGTTAGGGTTAGGGTTAGGGTTAGCATCAGCCCTAGGATAGTGTTAGGGTTAGGGTTAGCATCAGCCCTAGGATAGTGTTAGGGTTAGGGTTAGGGTTAGCATCAGGCCTATGATAGTGTTGGGGTTAGAGTTAGCATCAGCCTTAGGATAGTGTTAGGGTTAGGGTCAGGGTTAGCATCAGCCCTAGGACAGTGTTAGGGTTAGGGTTAGGGATAGCATCAGCCCTAGGATAGTGTTAGGGTTAGGGTTAGCATCAGCCCTAGGATAGTGTTAGGGTTAGGGTTAGGGTTAGCATCAGGCCTAGGATAGTGTTAGGGTTAGGGTTAGCATCAGACCTAGGTTAGTGTTAGGGTTAGGGTTAGGGTTAGCATCAGCCCTAGGATAGTGTTAGGGTTAGGGTTATCATCAGGCCTAGGATAGTGTTAGGGTTAGGGTTAGCATCAGCCCTAGGATAGTGTTAGGGTTAGGGTTAGGGTTAGCATCAGCCCTAGGATAGTGTTAGGGTTTGGGTTAACATCAGCCCTAGGATAGTGTTAGGGTTAGGGTTAGGGTTAGCATCAGCCCTAGGATAGTGTTAGGGTTAGGGTTAGCATCAGACCTAGGATAGTGTTAGGGTTAGGGTTAGGGTTAGCATCAGCCCTAGGATAGTGTAAGGGTTAGGGTTAGGGTTAGCATCAGGCCTAGGATAGTGTTAGGGTTAGGGTTACCATCGGCCCTAGGATAGTGTTACGGTTAGGGTTAGGGTTAGCATCAGCCCTAGGATAGTGTTAGGGTTAGGGTTAGGGTTAGCATTAGCCCTAGGATAGTGTTAGGGTTAGCGTTAGCCTCAGCCCTAGGAGAGTGTTAGGGTTAGGTTTAGGGTTAGCATCAGCCCTAGGATAGTGTTAGGGTTAGGGTTAGGGTTAGCATCAGCCCTAGGATAGTGTTAGGGTTAGGGTTAGCATCAGCCCTAAACAGTGTTAGGGTTAGGGTTAGGGTTAGCATCAGCCCTAGGATAGTGTTAGGGTTAGGGTTAGCATCAGCCCTAGGATAGTGTTAGGGTTAGGGTTAGGGTTAGCATCAGCCCTAGGATAGTGTTAGGGTTAGGGTTAGCATCAGCCCTAGGATAGTGTTAGGGTTAGGGTTAGTGTTAGCATCAGCCCTAGGATAGTGTTAGTGTTAGGGTTAGCATCAGCCCTAGGATAGTGTTAGGGTTAGGGTTAGGGTTAGCATCAGGCCTAGGATAGTGTTAGGGTTAGGGTTAGCATCAGCCCTAGGATAGTGTTACTGTTAGGGTCAGGGTTAGCATCAGCCCTAGGAGAGTGTTAGGGTTAGGGTTAGCATCAACCCTAGGATAGTGTTAGGGTTATGGTTAGGGTTAGCAACAGCCCTAGGAAAGTGTTAGGGTTAGGGATAGGGTTAGCATCAGGCCTAGGATAGTGTTAGGGTTAGGTTTAGGGTTAGCATCAGCCCTAGGAGAGTGTTAGGGTTAGGGTTAGCATCAGTCCTAGGATAGTGTTAGGGTTAGGGTTAGGGTTAGCATCAGCCCTAGGATAGTGTTAGGGTTAGGGTTAGCATCAGCCCTAGGATAGTGTTAGGGTTAGGGTTAGGGTTAGCATCAGCCCTAGGATAGTGTTAGGGTTAGGGTTAGCATCAACCCTAGGATAGTGTTAGGGTTAGGGTTAGGGTTAGCATCAGCCCTAGGATAGTGTTAGGGTTATGGTTAGCCTCAGCCCTAGGTGGGTGTTAGGGTTAGGGATAGGGTTAGCATCAGGCCTAGGATAGTGTTAGGGTTAGGGTTAGGGTTAGCATCAGCCCTAGGATAGTGTTAGGGTTAGGGTTAGCATCAGGCCTAGGATAGTGTTAGGGTTAGGGTTAGCATCAGCCCTAGGATAGTGTTAGGGTCGGGTTAGGGTTAGCATCAGCCCTAGGATAGTGTTAGGGTTAGGGTTAGCATCAGCCCTAGGATAGTGTTAGGGTTAGTTTTAGGGTTAGCACCAGGCCTAGGATAGTGTTAGTGTTAGGATTAGCATCATCCTTAGGATATGTTAGGGTTAGGGTTAGGGTTAGCATCAGCCGTAGGATAGTGTTATGGTTAGGGTTAGCCTCAGCCCTAGGATAGTGTCAGAGTTAGGGTTAGGGTTAGCATCAGCCGTAGGATACTGTTAGTGTTAAGGTTAGCATCAGCCCTAGGATAGTGTTAGGGTTAGGGTTAGGGTTAACATCAGCCCTAGGATAGTATTAGGGTTAGGGTTAGGGTTAGGGTTAGGGTTTGGATCAGCTCTAGGATAGCGTTAGGGTTAGGGTTAGGGTTAGCATCAGCCCAGGATAGTGTTAGGGTTAGGGTTAGGGTTAGCATCAGCCCTAGGATAGTGTTAGGGTTAGGGTTAGCATCAGCCCTAGGATAGTGTTAGTGTTAGGGTTAGGGTTAGCATCAGCCCTAGGATAGTGTTAGTGTTAGGGTTAGCATCAGCCCTAGGATAGTGTTAGGGTTAGGGTTAGGGTAAGCATCAGGCCTAGGATAGTGTTAGGGTTAGGGTTCGCATCAGTCCTAGGATAGTGTTAGGGTTAGGGATAGGGTTAGCATCAGCCCTAGGATAGTGTTAGGGTTAGGGTTAGCATCAACCCTAGGATAGTGTTAGGGTTAGGGTTAGGGTTAGCATCAGCCCTAGGATAGTGTTAGGGTTAGGGTTAGTCTCAGCCCTAGGAGAGTGTTAGGGTTAGGGATAGGGTTAGCATCAGGCCTAGGATAGTGTTAGGGTTAGGGTTAGGGTTAGCGTCAGCCCTAGGATAGTGTTAGGGTTAGGGTTAGGGTTAGCATCAGCCCTAGGATAGTGTTAGGGTTAGGGTTAGCATCAGCCCTAGGAGAGTGTTCGGGTTATGGTTAGGGTTAGCAACAGCCCTAGGAAAGTGTTAGGGTTAGGGATAGGGTTAGCATCAGGCCAAGGATAGTGTTAGGGTTAGGTTTAGGGTTAGCATCAGCCCTAGGAGAGTGTTAGGGTTAGGGTTAGCATCAGTCCTAGGATAGTGTTAGGGTTAGGGTTAGGGTTAGCATCAGCCCTAGGATAGTGTTAGGGTTACGGTTAGCATCAGCCCTAGGATAGTGTTAGGGTTAGTGTTAGGGTTAGCATCAGCCCTAGGATAGTGTTAGGGTTAGGGTTAGCATCAACCCTAGGATAGTGTTAGGGTTAGGGTTAGGGTTAGCATCAGCCCTAGGATAGTGTTAGGGTTAGGGTTAGCCTCAGCCCTAGGTGGGTGTTAGGGTTAGGGATAGGGTTAGCATCAGGCCTAGGATAGTGTTAGGGTTAGGGTTAGGGTTAGCATCAGCCCTAGGATAGTGTTAGGGTTAGGGTTGGCATCAGGCCTAGGATAGTGTTAGGGTTAGGGTTAGCATCAGCCCTAGGATAGTGTTAGGGTCGGGTTAGGGTTAGCATCAGCCCTAGGATAGTGTTAGTGTTAGGATTAGCATCATCCTTAGGTAAGATGTTAGGGTTAGGGTTAGGGTTAGCATCAGCCGTAGGATAGGGTTATGGTTAGGGTTAGCCTCAGCCCTAGGATAGTGTCAGAGTTAGGGTTAGGGTTAGCATCAGCCGTAGGATACTGTTAGTGTTAAGGTTAGCATCAGCCCTAGGATAGTGTTAGGGTTAGGGTTAGGGTTAACATCAGCCCTAGGATAGTATTAGGGTTACGGTTAGGGTTAGGGTTAGGGTTTGGATGAGCTCTAGGATAGCGTTAGGGTTAGGGTTAGGGTTAGCATCAGCCCAGGATAGTGTTAGGGTTAGGGTTAGGGTTAGCATCAGCCCTAGGATAGTGTTAGGGTTAGGGTTAGCATCAGCCCTAGGATTGTGTTAGGGTTAGCGTTAGGGTTAGCATCAGCCCTAGGATAGTGTTAGGGTTAGGGTTAGCATCAGCCCTAGGATAGTGTTAGTGTTAGGGTTAGTGTTAGCATCAGCCCTAGGATAGTGTTAGTGTTAGGGTTAGCATCAGCCCTAGGATAGTGTTAGGGTTAGGGTTAGGGTAAGCATCAGGCCTAGGATAGTGTTAGGGTTAGGGTTCGCATCAGTCCTAGGATAGTGTTAGGGTTAGGGATAGGGTTAGCATCAGCCCTAGGATAGTGTTAGGGTTAGGGTTAGCATCAACCCTAGGATAGTGTTAGGGTTAGGGTTAGGGTTAGCATCAGCCCTAGGATAGTGTTAGGGTTAGGGTTAGTCTCAGCCCTAGGAGAGTGTTAGGGTTAGGGATAGGGTTAGCATCAGGCCTAGGATAGTGTTAGGGTTAGGGTTAGGGTTAGCGTCAGCCCTAGGATAGTGTTAGGGTTAGGGTTAGGGTTAGCATCAGCCCTAGGATAGTGTTAGGGTTAGGGTTAGCATCAGCCCTAGGATAGTGTTAGGGTTAGGGTTAGGGTTAGCATCAGGCCTAGGATAGTGTTAGGGTTAGGGTTAGCATCAGCCCTAGGATAGTGTTAGGGTTAAGGTTAGGGTTAGCATCAGCCCAAGGATAGTGTTAGGGTTAGGGTTAGCATCAGCCCTAGGATAGTGTTATGGTTAGGGTTAGGGTTAGCATCAGGCCTAGGATAGTGTTAGGGTTAGGGTTAGCATCAGCCCTAGGATAGTGTTAGGGTTAGGGTCAGGGTTAGCATCAGCCCTAGGACAGTGTTAGGGTTAGGGTTAAAGTTAGCATCAGGCCTAGGATAGTGTTAGGGTTAGGGTTAGCATCAGCCCTAGGATAGTGTTAGGGTTAGGGTTAGGGTTAGCACCAGCCCTAGGATAGTGTTAGGGTTAGGGTTAGCATCAACCCTAGGATAGTGTTAGGGTTAGGGTTAGGGTTAGCAACAGCCCTAGGATAGTGTTAGGGTTAGGGTTAGCCTCACCCTAGGAGAGTGTTAGGGTTAGGGATAGGGTTAGCATCAGGCCTAGGATAGTGTTAGGGTTAGGGTTAGGGTTAGCATCAGCCCTAGGATAGTGTTAGGGTTAGGGTTAGCATCACGCCTAGGATAGTGTTAGGGTTAGGGTTAGGGTTAGCATCATCCCTAGGATAGTGTTAGGGTTAGGGTTAGCATCAGCCCTAGGATAGTGTTAGGGTTAGCATCAGCCCTAGGATAGTGTTAGGGTTAGGGTTAGCATCAACCCTAGGATAGTGTTAGGGTTAGGGTTAGGGTTAGCATCAGCCCTAGGATAGTGTTAGGGTTAGGGTTAGCCTCAGCCCTAGGAGGGTGTTAGGGTTAGGGATAGGGTTAGCATCAGGCCTAGGATAGTGTTAGGGTTAGGGTTAGGGTTAGCATCAGCCCTAGGATAGTGTTAGGGTTAGGGTTAGCATCAGCCCTAAGCAGTGTTAGGGTTAGGGTTAGGGTTAGCATCAGCCCTAGGATAGTGTTAGGGTTAGGGTTAGCATCAGCCCTAGGATAGTGTTAGGGTTAGGGTTAGGGTTAACATCAGGCCTAGGATAGTGTTAGGGTTAGGGTTAGCATCAGCCCTAGGATAGTTTTGGGTTAGGGTTAGGGTTAGCATCAGCCCTAGGATAGTGTTAGGGTTAGGGTTAGCATCAGCCCTAGGATAGTGTTAGGGTTAGGGTTAGGGTTAGCATCAGGCCTAGGATAGTGTTAGGGTTAGGGTTAGCATCAGCCCTAGGATAGTGTTAGGGTTAGGGTTAGCATCAGCCCTAAGCAGTATTAGGGTTAGGGTTAGGGTTAGCATCAGCCCTAGGATAGTGTTAGGGTTAGGGTTAGCATCAGCCCTAGGATAGTGTTAGGGTTAGGGTTAGGGTTAGCATCAGGCCTAGGATAGTGTTAGGGTTAGGGTTAGCATCAGCCCTAGGATAGTGTTAGGGTTAGGGTCAGGGTTAGCATCAGCCCTAGGACAGTGTTAGGGTTAGGGTTAGGGTTAGCATCAGGCCTAGGATAGTGTTAGGGTTAGGGTTAGCATCAGCCCTAGGATAGTGTTAGGGTTAGGGTTAGGGTTAGCATCAGCCCTAGGATAGTGTTAGGGTTAGGGTTAGCATCAGCCCTAGGATAGTGTTAGGGTTAGGGTTAGGGTTAGCATCAGGCCTATGATAGTGTTAGGGTTAGAGTTAGCATCAGCCTTAGGATAGTGTTAGGGTTAGGGTCAGGGTTAGCATCAGCCCTAGGACAGTGTTAGGGTTAGGGTTAGGGATAGCATCAGCCCTAGGATAGTGTTAGGTTTAGGGTTAGCATCAGCCCTAGGATAGTGTTAGGGTTAGGGTTAGGGTTAGCATCAGGCCTAGGATAGTGTTAGGGTTAGGGTTAGCATCAGACCTAGGATAGTGTTAGGGTTAGGGTTAGGGTTAGCATCAGCCCTAGGATAGTGTTAGGGTTAGGGTTATCATCAGGCCTAGGATAGTGTTAGGGTTAGGGTTAGCATCAGCCCTAGGATAGTGTTAGGGTTAGGGTTAGGGTTAGCATCAGCCCTAGGATAGTGTTAGGGTTTGGGTTAACATCAGCCCTAGGATAGTGTTAGGGTTAGGGTTAGGGTTAGCATCAGCCCTAGGATAGTGTTAGGGTTAGGGTTAGCATCAGACCTAGGATAGTGTTAGGGTTAGGGTTAGGGTTAGCATCAGCCCTAGGATAGTGTAAGGGTTAGGGTTAGGGTTAGCATCAGGCCTAGGATAGTGTTAGGGTTAGGGTTACCATCGGCCCTAGGATAGTGTTACGGTTAGGGTTAGGGTTAGCATCAGCCCTAGGATAGTGTTAGGGTTAGGGTTAGGGTTAGGGTTAGCATTAGCCCTAGGATAGTGTTAGGGTTAGCGTTAGCCTCAGCCCTAGGAGAGTGTTAGGGTTAGGTTTAGGGTTAGCATCAGCCCTAGGATAGTGTTAGGGTTAGGGTTAGGGTTAGCATCAGCCCTAGGATAGTGTTAGGGTTAGGGTTAGCATCAGCCCTAAACAGTGTTAGGGTTAGGGTTAGGGTTAGCATCAGCCCTAGGATAGTGTTAGGCTTAGGGTTAGCATCAGCCCTAGGATAGTGTTAGGGTTAGGGTTAGGGTTAGCATCAGCCCTAGGATAGTGTTAGGGTTAGGGTTAGCATCAGCCCTAGGATAGTGTTAGGGTTAGGGTTAGTGTTAGCATCAGCCCTAGGATAGTGTTAGTGTTAGGGTTAGCATCAGCCCTAGGATAGTGTTAGGGTTAGGGTTAGGGTTAGCATCAGGCCTAGGATAGTGTTAGGGTTAGGGTTAGCATCAGCCCTAGGATAGTGTTACTGTTAGGGTCAGGGTTAGCATCAGCCCTAGGAGAGTGTTAGGGTTAGGGTTAGCATCAGCCCTAGGATAGTGTTAGGGTTAGGGTTAGGGTTAGCATCAGGCCTAGGATAGTGTTAGGGTTAGGGTTAGCATCAGCCCTAGGATAGTGTTACTGTTAGGGTCAGGGTTAGCATCAGCCCTAGGAGAGTGTTAGGGTTAGGGTTAGCATCAACCCTAGGATAGTGTTAGGGTTATGGTTAGGGTTAGCAACAGCCCTAGGAAAGTGTTAGGGTTAGGGATAGGGTTAGCATCAGGCCTAGGATAGTGTTAGGGTTAGGTTTAGGGTTAGCATCAGCCCTAGGAGAGTGTTAGGGTTAGGGTTAGCATCAGTCCTAGGATAGTGTTAGGGTTAGGGTTAGGGTTAGCATCAGCCCTAGGATAGTGTTAGGGTTAGGGTTAGCATCAGCCCTAGGATAGTGTTAGGGTTAGGGTTAGGGTTAGCATCAGCCCTAGGATAGTGTTAGGGTTAGGGTTAGCATCAACCCTAGGATAGTGTTAGGGTTAGGGTTAGGGTTAGCATCAGCCCTAGGATAGTGTTAGGGTTAGGGTTAGCCTCAGCCCTAGGTGGGTGTTAGGGTTAGGGATAGGGTTAGCATCAGGCCTAGGATAGTGTTAGGGTTAGGGTTAGGGTTAGCATCAGCCCTAGGATAGTGTTAGGGTTAGGGTTAGCATCAGGCCTAGGATAGTGTTAGGGTTAGGGTTAGCATCAGCCCTAGGATAGTGTTAGGGTCGGGTTAGGGTTATCATCAGCCCTAGGATAGTGTTAGGGTTAGGGTTAGCATCAGCCCTAGGATAGTGTTAGGGTTAGTTTTAGGGTTAGCACCAGGCCTAGGATAGTGTTAGTGTTAGGATTAGCATCATCCTTAGGATATGTTAGGGTTAGGGTTAGGGTTAGCATCAGCCGTAGGATAGTGTTATGGTTAGGGTTAGCCTCAGCCCTAGGATAGTGTCAGAGTTAGGGTTAGGGTTAGCATCAGCCGTAGGATACTGTTAGTGTTAAGGTTAGCATCAGCCCTAGGATAGTGTTAGGGTTAGGGTTAGGGTTAACATCAGCCCTAGGATAGTATTAGGGTTACGGTTAGGGTTAGGGTTAGGGTTTGGATCAGCTCTAGGATAGCGTTAGGGTTAGGGTTAGGGTTAGCATCAGCCCAGGATAGTGTTAGGGTTAGGGTTAGGGTTAGCATCAGCCCTAGGATAGTGTTAGGGTTAGGGTTAGCATCAGCCCTAGGATAGTGTTAGTGTTAGGGTTAGGGTTAGCATCAGCCCTAGGATAGTGTTAGTGTTAGGGTTAGCATCAGCCCTAGGATAGTGTTAGGGTTAGGGTTAGGGTAAGCATCAGGCCTAGGATAGTGTTAGGGTTAGGGTTCGCATCAGTCCTAGGATAGTGTTAGGGTTAGGGATAGGGTTACCATCAGCCCTAGGATAGTGTTAGGGTTAGGGTGAGCATCAACCCTAGGATAGTGTTAGGGTTAGGGTTAGGGTTAGCATCAGCCCTAGGATAGTGTTAGGGTTAGGGTTAGCCTCAGCCCTAGGTGGGTGTTAGGGTTAGGGATAGGGTTAGCATCAGGCCTAGGATAGTGTTAGGGTTAGGGTTAGGGTTAGCATCAGCCCTAGGATAGTGTTAGGGTTAGGGTTAGCATCAGGCCTAGGATAGTGTTAGGGTTAGGGTTAGCATCAGCCCTAGGATAGTGTTAGGGTCGGGTTAGGGTTAGCATCAGCCCTAGGATAGTGTTAGGGTTAGGGTTAGCATCAGCCCTAGGATAGTGTTAGGGTTAGTTTTAGGGTTAGCACCAGGCCTAGGATAGTGTTAGTGTTAGGATTAGCATCATCCTTAGGATATGTTAGGGTTAGGGTTAGGGTTAGCATCAGCCGTAGGATAGTGTTATGGTTAGGGTTAGCCTCAGCCCTAGGATAGTGTCAGAGTTAGGGTTAGGGTTAGCATCAGCCGTAGGATACTGTTAGTGTTAAGGTTAGCATCAGCCCTAGGATAGTGTTAGGGTTAGGGTTAGGGTTAACATCAGCCCTAGGATAGTATTAGGGTTACGGTTAGGGTTAGGGTTAGGGTTTGGATCAGCTCTAGGATAGCGTTAGGGTTAGGGTTAGGGTTAGCATCAGCCCAGGATAGTGTTAGGGTTAGGGTTAGGGTTAGCATCAGCCCTAGGATAGTGTTAGGGTTAGGGTTAGCATCAGCCCTAGGATAGTGTTAGTGTTAGGGTTAGGGTTAGCATCAGCCCTAGGATAGTGTTAGTGTTAGGGTTAGCATCAGCCCTAGGATAGTGTTAGGGTTAGGGTTAGGGTAAGCATCAGGCCTAGGATAGTGTTAGGGTTAGGGTTCGCATCAGTCCTAGGATAGTGTTAGGGTTAGGGATAGGGTTAGCATCAGCCCTAGGATAGTGTTAGGGTTAGGGTTAGCATCAACCCTAGGATAGTGTTAGGGTTAGGGTTCGGGTTAGCATCAGCCCTAGGATAGTGTTAGGGTTAGGGTTAGTCTCAGCCCTAGGAGAGTGTTAGGGTTAGGGATAGGGTTAGCATCAGGCCTAGGATAGTGTTAGGGTTAGGGTTAGGGTTAGCGTCAGCCCTAGGATAGTGTTAGGGTTAGGGTTAGGGTTAGCATCAGCCCTAGGATAGTGTTAGGGTTAGGGTTAGCATCAGCCCTAGGAGAGTGTTCGGGTTATGGTTAGGGTTAGCAACAGCCCTAGGAAAGTGTTAGGGTTAGGGATAGGGTTAGCATCAGGCCTAGGATAGTGTTAGGGTTAGGTTTAGGGTTAGCATCAGCCCTAGGAGAGTGTTAGGGTTAGGGTTAGCATCAGTCCTAGGATAGTGTTAGGGTTAGGGTTAGGGTTAGCATCAGCCCTAGGATAGTGTTAGGGTTAGGGTTAGCATCAGCCCTAGGATAGTGTTAGGGTTAGTGTTAGGGTTAGCATCAGCCCTAGGATAGTGTTAGGGTTAGGGTTAGCATCAACCCTAGGATAGTGTTAGGGTTAGGGTTAGGGTTAGCATCAGCCCTAGGATAGTGTTAGGGTTAGGGTCAGGGTTAGCATCAGCCCTAGGACAGTGTTAGGGTTAGGGTTAAGGTTAGCATCAGGCCTAGGATAGTGTTAGGGTTAGGGTTAGCATCAGCCCTAGGATAGTGTTAGGGTTAGGGTTAGGGTTAGCATCAGCCCTAGGATAGTGTTAGGGTTAGGGTTAGCATCAACCCTAGGATAGTGTTAGGGTTAGGGTTAGGGTTAGCAACAGCCCTAGGATAGTGTTAGGGTTAGGGTTAGCCTCAGCCCTAGGAGAGTGTTAGGGTTAGGGATAGGGTTAGCATCAGGCCTAGGATAGTGTTAGGGTTAGGGTTAGGGTTAGCATCAGCCCTAGGATAGTGTTAGGGTTAGGGTTAGCATCAGGCCTAGGATAGTGTTAGGGTTAGGGTTAGGGTTAGCATCAGCCCTAGGATAGTGTTAGGGTTAGGGTTAGCATCAGCCCTAGGATAGTGTTAGGGTTAGCATCAGCCCTAGGATAGTGTTAGGGTTAGGGTTAGCATCAACCCTAGGATAGTGTTAGGGTTAGGGTTAGGGTTAGCATCAGCCCTAGGATAGTGTTAGGGTTAGGGTTAGCCTCAGCACTAGGAGGGTGTTAGGGTTAGGGATAGGGTTAGCATCAGGCCTAGGATAGTGTTAGGGTTAGGGTTAGGGTTAGCATCAGCCCTAGGATAGTGTTAGGGTTAGGGTTAGCATCAGCCCTAAGCAGTGTTAGGGTTAGGGTTAGGGTTAGCATCAGCCCTAGGATAGTGTTAGGGTTAGGGTTAGCATCAGCCCTAGGATAGTGTTAGGGTTAGGGTTAGGGTTAACATCAGGCCTAGGATAGTGTTAGGGTTAGGGTTAGCATCAGCCCTAGGATAGTGTTAGGGTTAGGGTTAGGGTTAGCATCAGCCCTAGGATAGTGTTAGGGTTAGGGTTAGCATCAGCCCTAGGATAGTGTTAGGGTTAGGGTTAGGGTTAGCATCAGGCCTAGGATAGTGTTAGGGTTAGGGTTAGCATCAGCCCTAGGATAGTGTTAGGGTTAGGGTTAGCATCAGCCCTAAGCAGTATTAGGGTTAGGGTTAGGGTTAGCATCAGCCCTAGGATAGTGTTAGGGTTAGGGTTAGCATCAGCCCTAGGATAGTGTTAGGGTTAGGGTTAGGGTTAGCATCAGGCCTAGGATAGTGTTAGGTTTAGGGTTAGCATCAGCCCTAGGATAGTGTTAGGGTTAGGGTTAGGGTTAGCATCAGCCCAAGGATAGTGTTAGGGTTAGGGTTAGCATCAGCCCTAGGATAGTGTTAGGGTTAGGGTTAGGGTTAGCATCAGGCCTAGGATAGTGTTAGGGTTAGGGTTAGCATCAGCCCTAGGATAGTGTTAGGGTTAGGGTCAGGGTTAGCATCAGCCCTAGGACAGTGTTAGGGTTAGGGTTAGGGTTAGCATCAGGCCTAGGATAGTGTTAGGGTTAGGGTTAGCATCAGCCCTAGGATAGTGTTAGGGTTATGGTTAGGGTTAGCATCAGCCCTAGGATAGTGTTAGGGTTAGGGTTAGCCTCAGCCCTAGGAGAGTGTTAGGGTTAGGGATAGGGTTAGCATCAGGCCTAGGATAGTGTTAGGGTTAGGGTTAGGGTTAGCATCAGCCCTAGGATAGTGTTAGGGGTAGGGTTAGCATCAGCCCTAAGCAGTGTTAGGGTTAGGGTTAGGGTTAGCATCAGCCCTAGGACAGTGTTAGGGTTAGGGTTAGCATCAGCCCTAGGATAGTGTTAGGGTTAGGGTTAGGGTTAGCATCAGGCCTAGGATAGTGTTAGGGTTAGGGTTAGCATCAGCCCTAGGATAGTGTTAGGGTTAGGGTTAGGGTTAGCATCAGCCCTAGGATAGTGTTAGGGTTAGGGTTAGCATCAGCCCTAGGATAGTGTTAGGGTTAGGGTTAGGGTTAGCATCAGGCCTAGGATAGTGTTAGGGTTAGGGTCAGGGTTAGCATCAGCCCTAGGACAGTGTTAGGGTTAGGGTTAGGGTTAGCATCAGGCCTAGGATAGTGTTAGGGTTAGGGTTAGCATCAGCCCTAGGATAGTGTCAGGGTTAGGGTTAGGGTTAGCATCAGCCCTAGGATAGTGTTAGGGTTAGGGTTAGCATCAGCCCTAGGATAGTGTTAGGGTTAGGGTTAGGGTTAGCATCAGCCCTAGGATAGTGTTAGGGTTAGGGTTATGCTCAGCCCTAGGAGGGTGTTAGGGTTAGGGATAGGGTTAGCATCAGGCCTAGGATAGTGTTAGGGTTAGGGTTAGGGTTAGCATCAGCCCTAGGATAGTGTTAGGGTTAGGGTTAGCATCAGGCCTAGGATAGTGTTAGGGTTAGGGTTAGCATCAGCCCTAGGATAGTGTTAGGGTTAGGGTTAGGGTTAGCATCAGCCCTAGGATAGTATTAGGGTTAGGGTTAGCATCAGCCCTAGGATAGTGTTAGGGTTAGGGATAGGGTTAGCATCAGCCCTAGGATAGTGTTAGGGTTAGGGTTAGCATTAACCCTAGGATAGTGTTAGGGTTAGGGTTAGGGTTAGCATCAGCCCTAGGATAGTGTTAGGGTTAGGGTTAGGGTTAGCGTCAGCCCTAGGATAGTGTTAGGGTTAGGGTTAGGGTTAGCATCAGCCCTAGGATAGTGTTAGGGTTAGGGTTAGCATCAGCCCTAAGCAATATTAGGGTTAGGGTTAGGGTTAGCATCAGCCCTAGGATAGTGTTATGGTTAGGGTTAGCATCAGCCCTATGATAGTGTTAGGGTTAGGGTTAGGGTTAGCATCAGGCCTAGGATAGTGTTAGGGTTAGGGTTAGCATCAGCCCTAGGATAGTGTTAGGGTTAGGGTTAGGGTTAGCATCAGCCCTAGGATAGTGTTAGGGTTAGGGTTAGCATCAGCCCTAGGATAGTGTTAGGGTTAGGGTTAGGGTTAGCATCAGGCCTAGGATAGTGTTAAGGTTAGGGTTAGCATCAGCCCTAGGATAGTGTTAGGGTTAGGGACAGGGTTAGCATCAGCCCTAGGACAGTGTTAGGGTTAGGGTTAGGGTTAGCATCAGGCCTAGGATAGTGTTAGGGTTAGGGTTAGCATCAGCCCTAGGATAGTGTTAGGGTTATGGTTAGGGTTAGCATCAGCCCTAGGATAGTGTTAGGGTTAGGGTTAGCATCAACCCTAGGATAGTGTTAGGGTTAGGGTTAGGGTTAGCAACAGCCCTAGGATAGTGTTAGGGTTAGGGTTAGCATCAGCCCTAGGAGAGTGTTAGGGTTAGGGATAGGGTTAGCATCAGGCCTAGGATAGTGTTAGGGTTAGGGTTAGGGTTAGGATCAGCCCTAGGATAGTGTTAGGGTTAGGGTTAGCATCAGGCCTAGGATAGTGTTAGGGTTAGGGTTAGGGTTAGCATCAGCCCTAGGATAGTGTTAGGGTTAGGGTTAGCATCAGCCCTAGGATAGTGTTAGGGTTAGCATCAGCCCTAGGATAGTGTTAGGGTTAGGGTTAGCATCAACCCTAGGATAGTGTTAGGGTTAGGGTTAGGGTTAGCATCAGCCCTAGGATAGTGTTAGGGTTAGGGTTAGCCTCAGCCCTAGGAGGGTGTTAGGGTTAGGGATAGGGTTAGCATCAGGCCTAGGATAGTGTTAGGGTTAGGCTTAGGGTTAGAATCAGCCCTAGGATAGTGTTAGGGTTAGGGTTAGCATCAGCCCTAAGCAGTGTTAGGGTTAGGGTTGGGGTTAGCATCAGCCCTAGGATAGTGTTAGGGTTAGGGTTAGCATCAGCCCTAGGATAGTGTTAGGGTTAGGGTTAGGGTTAGCATCAGCCCTAGGATAGTGTTAGGGTTAGGGTTAGCATCAGCCCTAGGATAGTGTTAGGGTTAGGGTTAGGGTTAGCATCAGCCCTAGGATAGTGTTAGGGTTAGGGTTAGCATCAGCCCTAGGATAGTGTTAGGGTTAGGGTTAGGGTTAGCATCAGGCCTAGGATAGTGTTAGGGTTAGGGTTAGCATCAGCCCTAGGATAGTGTTAGGGTTAGGGTTAGCATCAGCCCTAAGCAGTATTAGGGTTAGGTTTAGGGTTAGCATCAGCCCTAGGATAGTGTTAGGGTTAGGGTTAGCATCAGCCCTAGGATAGTGTTATGGTTAGGGTTAGGGTTAGCATCAGGCCTAGGATAGTGTTAGGGTTAGGGTTAGCATCTGCCCTAGGATAGTGTTAGGGTTAGGGTTAGGGTTAGCATCAGCCCAAGGATAGTGTTAGGGTTAGGGTTAGCATCAGCCCTAGGATAGTGTTAGGGTTAGGGTTAGGGTTAGCATCAGGCCTAGGATAGTGTTAGGGTTAGGGTTAGCATCAGCCCTAGGATAGTGTTAGGGTTAGGGTCAGGGTTAGCATCAGCCCTAGGACAGTGTTAGGGTTAGGGTTAGGGTTAGCATCAGGCCTAGGATAGTGTTAGGGTTAGGGTTAGCATCAGCCCTAGGATAGTGTTAGGGTTATGGTTAGGGTTAGCATCAGCCCTAGGATAGTGTTAGGGTTAGGGTTAGCATCAACCCTAGGATAGTGTTAGGGTTCGGGTTAGGGTTAGCAACAGCCCTAGGATAGTGTTAGGGTTAGGGTTAGCCTCAGCCCTAGGAGAGTGTTAGGGTTAGGGATAGGGTTAGCATCAGGCCTAGGATAGTGTTAGGGTTAGGGTTAGGGTTAGCATCAGCCCTAGGATAGTGTTAGGGTTAGGGTTAGCATCAGCCCTAAGCAGTGTTAGGGTTAGGGTTAGGGTTAGCATCAGCCCTAGGATAGTGTTAGGGTTAGGGTTAGCATCAGCAGTAGGATAGTGTTAGGGTTAGGGTTAGGGTTAGCATCAGGCCTAGGATAGTGTTAGGGTTAGGGTTAGCATCAGCCCTAGGATAGTGTTAGGGTTAGGGTTAGGGTTAGCATCAGCCCTAGGATAGTGTTAGGGTTAGGGTTAGCATCAGCCCTAGGATAGTGTTAGGGTTAGGGTCAGGGTTAGCATCAGCCCTAGGACAGTGTTAGGGTTAGGGTTAGGGTTAGCATCAGCCCTAGGATAGTGTTAGGGTAAGGGTTAGCATCAGCCCTAGGATACTGTTAGGGTTTAGGGTTAGGGTTAGCATCAGGCCTAGGATACTGTTAGGGTTAGGGTTAGCATCAGCCCTAGGATAGTGTTAGGGTTAGGGTTAGGGTTAGCATCAGCCCTAGGATAGTGTTAGGGTTAGGGTTATCATCAGGCCTAGGATAGTGTTAGGGTTAGGGTTAGCATCAGCCCTAGGATAGTGTTAGGGTTAGGGTTAGGGTTAGCATCAGCCCTAGGATAGTGTTAGGGTTTGGGTTAACATCAGCCCTAGGATAGTGTTAGGGTTAGGGTTAGGGTTAACATCAGCCCTAGGATAGTGCTAGGGTTAGGGTTAGCATCAGACCTAGGATAGTGTTAGGGTTAGGGTTAGGGTTAGCATCAGCCCTAGGATAGTGTAAGGGTTAGGGTTAGGGTTAGCATCAGGCCTAGGATAGTGTTAGGGTTAGGGTTACCATCGGCCCTAGGATAGTGTTACGGTTAGTGTTAGGGTTAGCATCAGCCCTAGGATAGTGTTAGGGTTAGGGTTAGGGTTAGCATTAGCCCTAGGATAGTGTTAGGGTTAGCGTTAGCCTCAGCCCTAGGAGAGTGTTAGGGTTAGGTTTAAGGTTAGCATCAGCCCTAGGATAGTGTTAGGGTTAGGGTTAGGGTTAGCATCAGCCCTAGGATAGTGTTAGGGTTAGGCTTACGGTTAGCATCAGCCCTAGGATAGTGTTAGGGTTAGGGTTAGCATCAGCCCTAAACAGTGTTAGGGTTAGGGTTAGGGTTAGCATCAGCCCTAGGATAGTGTTAGGGTTAGGGTTAGCATCAGCGCTAGGATAGTGTTAGGGTTAGGGTTAGGGTTAGCATCAGCCCTAGGATAGTGTTAGGGTTAGGGTTAGCATCAGCCCTAGGATAGTGTTAGGGTTAGGGTTAGTGATAGCATCAGCCCTAGGATAGTGTTTGGGTTAGGGTTAGCATCAGCCCTAGGATAGTGTTAGGGTTAGGGTTAGGGTTAGCATCAGGCCTAGGATAGTGTTAGGGTTAGGGTTAGCATCAGCCCTAGGATAGTGTTACTGTTAGGGTAAGGGTTAGCATCAGCCCTAGGATAGTGTTAGGGTTAGGGTTAGCATCAACCCTAGGATAGTGTTAGGGTTATGGTTAGGGTTAGCAACAGCCCTAGGAAAGTGTTAGGGTTAGGGATAGGGTTAGCATCAGGCCTAGGATAGTGTTAGGGTTAGGTTTAGGGTTAGCATCAGCCCTAGGAGAGTGTTAGGTTTAGGGTTAGCATCAGTCCTAGGATAGTGTTAGGGTTAGGGTTAGGGTTAGCATCAGCCCTAGGATAGTGTTAGGGTTAGGGTTAGCATCAGCCCTAGGATAGTGTTAGGGTTAGGGTTAGGGTTAGCATCAGCCCTAGGATAGTGTTAGGGTTAGGGTTAGCATCAACCCTAGGATAGTGTTAGGGTTAGGGTTAGGGTTAGCATCAGCCCTAGGATAGTGTTAGGCTTAGGGTTAGCCTCAGCCCTAGGTGGGTGTTAGGGTTAGGGATAGGGTTAGCATCAGGCCTAGGATAGTGTTAGGGTTAGGGTTAGGGTTAGCATCAGCCCTAGGATAGTGTTAGGGTTAGGGTTAGCATCAGGCCTAGGATAGTGTTAGGGTTAGGGTTAGCATCAGCCCTAGGATAGTGTTAGGGTCGGGTTAGGGTTAGCATCAGCCCTAGGATAGTGTTAGGGTTAGGGTTAGCATCAGCCCTAGGATAGTGTTAGGGTTAGTTTTAGGGTTAGCACCAGGCCTAGGATAGTGTTAGTGTTAGGATTAGCATCATCCTTAGGATATGTTAGGGTTAGGGTTAGGGTTAGCATCAGCCGTAGGATAGTGTTATGGTTAGGGTTAGCCTCAGCCCTAGGATAGTGTCAGAGTTAGGGTTAGGGTTAGCATCAGCCGTAGGATACTGTTAGTGTTAAGGTTAGCATCAGCCCTAGGATAGTGTTAGGGTTAGGGTTAGGGTTAACATCAGCCCTAGGATAGTATTAGGGTTACGGTTAGGGTTAGGGTTAGGGTTTGGATCAGCTCTAGGATAGCGTTAGGGTTAGTGTTAGGGTTAGCATCAGCCCAGGATAGTGTTAGGGTTAGGGTTAGGGTTAGCATCAGCCCTAGGATAGTGTTAGGGTTAGGGTTAGCATCAGCCCTAGGATTGTGTTAGGGTTAGCGTTAGGGTTAGCATCAACCCTAGGATAGTGTTAGGGTTAGGGTTAGCATCAGCCCTAGGATAGTGTTAGTGTTAGGGTTAGGGTTAGCATCAGCCCTAGGATAGTGTTAGTGTTAGGGTTAGCATCAGCCCTAGGATAGTGTTAGGGTTAGGGTTAGGGTAAGCATCAGGCCTAGGATAGTGTTAGGGTTAGGGTTCGCATCAGCCCTAGGATAGTGTTAGGGTTAGGGATAGGGTTAGCATCAGCCCTAGGATAGTGTTAGGGTTAGGGTTAGCATCAACCCTAGGATAGTGTTAGGGTTAGGGTTAGGGTTAGCATCAGCCCTAGGATAGTGTTAGGGTTAGGGTTAGGGTTAGCATCAGGCCTAGGAGAGTGTTAGGGTTAGGGTTAGCATCTGCCCTAGGATAGTGTTAGGGTTAGGGTTAGGGTTAGCATCAGCCCAAGGATAGTGTTAGGGTTAGGGTTAGCATCAGCCCTAGGATAGTGTTAGGGTTAGGGTTAGGGTTAGCATCAGGCCTAGGATAGTGTTAGGGTTAGGGTTAGCATCAGCCCTAGGATAGTGTTAGGGTTAGGGTCAGGGTTAGCATCAGCCCTAGGACAGTGTTAGGGTTAGGGTTAGGGTTAGCATCAGGCCTAGGATAGTGTTAGGGTTAGGGTTAGCATCAGCCCTAGGATAGTGTTAGGGTTATGGTTAGGGTTAGCATCAGCCCTAGGATAGTGTTAGGGTTAGGGTTAGCATCAACCCTAGGATAGTGTTAGGGTTAGGGTTAGGGTTAGCAACAGCCCTAGGATAGTGTTAGGGTTAGGGTTAGCCTCAGCCCTAGGAGAGTGTTAGGGTTAGGGATAGGGTTAGCATCAGGCCTAGGATACTGTTAGGGTTAGGGTTAGGGTTAGCATCAGCCCTAGGATAGTGTTAGGGTTAGGGTTAGCATCAGCCCTAAGCAGTGTTAGGGTTAGGGTTAGGGTTAGCATCAGCCCTAGGATAGTGTTAGGGTTAGGGTTAGCATCAGCAGTAGGATAGTGTTAGGGTTAGGGTTAGGGTTAGCATCAGGCCTAGGATAGTGTTAGGGTTAGGGTTAGCATCAGCCCTAGGATAGTGTTAGGGTTAGGGTTAGGGTTAGCATCAGCCCTAGGATAGTGTTAGGGTTAGGGTTAGCATCAGCCCTAGGATAGTGTTAGGGTTAGGGTTAAGGTTAGCATCAGGCCTAGGATAGTGTTAGGGTTAGGGTTAGCATCAGCCCTAGGATAGTGTTAGGGTTAGGGTCAGGGTTAGCATCAGCCCTAGGACAGTGTTAGGGTTAGGGTTAGGGTTAGCATCAGCCCTAGGATAGTGTTAGGGTTAGGGTTAGCATCAGCCCTAGGATAGTGTTAGGGTTTAGGGTTAGGGTTAGCATCAGGCCTAGGATAGTGTTAGGGTTAGGGTTAGCATCAGCCCTAGGATAGTGTTAGGGTTAGGGTTAGGGTTAGCATCAGCCCTAGGATAGTGTTAGGGTTAGGGTTATCATCAGGCCTAGGATAGTGTTAGGGTTAGGGTTAGCATCAGCCCTAGGATAGTGTTAGGGTTAGGGTTAGGGTTAGCATCAGCCCTAGGATAGTGTTAGGGTTTGGGTTAACATCAGCCCTAGGATAGTGTTAGTGTTAGGGTTAGGGTTAGCATCAGCCCTAGGATAGTGCTAGGGTTAGGGTTAGCATCAGACCTAGGATAGTGTTAGGGTTAGGGTTAGGGTTAGCATCAGCCCTAGGATAGTGTAAGGGTTAGGGTTAGGGTTAGCATCAGGCCTAGGATAGTGTTAGGGTTAGGGTTACCATCGGCCCTAGGATAGTGTTACGGTTAGTGTTAGGGTTAGCATCAGCCCTAGGATAGTGTTAGGGTTAGGGTTAGGGTTAGCATTAGCCCTAGGATAGTGTTAGGGTTAGCGTTAGCCTCAGCCCTAGGAGAGTGTTAGGGTTAGGTTTAAGGTTAGCATCAGCCCTAGGATAGTGTTAGGGTTAGGGTTAGGGTTAGCATCAGCCCTAGGATAGTGTTAGGGTTAGGGTTAGGGTTAGCATCAGCCCTAGGATAGTGTTAGGGTTAGGGTTAGCATCAGCCCTAAACAGTGTTAGGGTTAGGGTTAGGGTTAGCATCAGCCCTAGGATAGTGTTAGGGTTAGGGTTAGCATCAGCGCTAGGATAGTGTTAGGGTTAGGGTTAGGGTTAGCATCAGCCCTAGGATAGTGTTAGGGTTAGGGTTAGCATCAGCCCTAGGATAGTGTTAGGGTTAGGGTTAGTGATAGCATCAGCCCTAGGATAGTGTTTGGGTTAGGGTTAGCATCAGCCCTAGGATAGTGTTAGGGTTAGGGTTAGGGTTAGCATCAGGCCTAGGATAGTGTTAGGGTTAGGGTTAGCATCAGCCCTAGGATTGTGTTACTGTTAGGGTCAGGGTTAGCATCAGCCCTAGGATAGTGTTAGGGTTAGGGTTAGCATCAACCCTAGGATAGTGTTAGGGTTATGGTTAGGGTTAGCAACAGCCCTAGGAAAGTGTTAGGGTTAGGGATAGGGTTAGCATCAGGCCTAGGATAGTGTTAGGGTTAGGTTTAGGGTTAGCATCAGCCCTAGGAGAGTGTTAGGTTTAGGGTTAGCATCAGTCCTAGGATAGTGTTAGGGTTAGGGTTAGGGTTAGCATCAGCCCTAGGATAGTGTTAGGGTTAGGGTTAGCATCAGCCCTAGGATAGTGTTTGGGTTAGGGTTAGGGTTAGCATCATCCCTAGGATAGTGTTAGGGTTAGGGTTAGGGTTAGCATCAGCCCTAGGATAGTGTTAGGGTTAGGGTTAGCCTCAGCCCTAGGTGGGTGTTAGGGTTAGGGATAGGGTTAGCATCAGGCCTAGGATAGTGTTAGGGTTAGGGTTAGGGTTAGCATCAGCCCTAGGATAGTGTTAGGGTTAGGGTTAGCATCAGGCCTAGGATAGTGTTAGGGTTAGGGTTAGCATCAGCCCTAGGATAGTGTTAGGGTCGGGTTAGGGTTAGCATCGGCCCTAGGATAGTGTTAGGGTTAGGGTTAGCATCAGCCCTAGGATAGTGTTAGGGTTAGTTTTAGGGTTAGCACCAGGCCTAGGATAGTGTTAGTGTTAGGATTAGCATCATCCTTAGGATATGTTAGGGTTAGGGTTAGGGTTAGCATCAGCCGTAGGATAGTGTTATGGTTAGGGTTAGCCTCAGCCCTAGGATAGTGTCAGAGTTAGGGTTAGGGTTAGCATCAGCCGTAGGATACTGTTAGTGTTAAGGTTAGCATCAGCCCTAGGATAGTGTTAGGGTTAGGGTTAGGGTTAACATCAGCCCTAGGATAGTATTAGGGTTACGGTTAGGGTTAGGGTTAGGGTTTGGATCAGCTCTAGGATAGCGTTAGGGTTAGTGTTAGGGTTAGCATCAGCCCAGGATAGTGTTAGGGTTAGGGTTAGGGTTAGCATCAGCCCTAGGATAGTGTTAGGGTTAGGGTTAGCATCAGCCCTAGGATTGTGTTAGGGTTAGCGTTAGGGTTAGCATCAACCCTAGGATAGTGTTAGGGTTAGGGTTAGCATCAGCCCTAGGATAGTGTTAGTGTTAGGGTTAGGGTTAGCATCAGCCCTAGGATAGTGTTAGTGTTAGGGTTAGCATCAGCCCTAGGATAGTGTTAGGGTTAGGGTTAGGGTAAGCATCAGGCCTAGGATAGTGTTAGGGTTAGGGTTCGCATCAGCCCTAGGATAGTGTTAGGGTTAGGGATAGGGTTAGCATCAGCCCTAGGATAGTGTTAGGGTTAGGGTTAGCATCAACCCTAGGATAGTGTTAGGGTTAGGGTTAGGGTTAGCATCAGCCCTAGGATAGTGTTAGGGTTAGGGTTAGGGTTAGCATCAGGCCTAGGAGAGTGTTAGGGTTAGGGTTAGCATCTGCCCTAGGATAGTGTTAGGGTTAGGGTTAGGGTTAGCATCAGCCCAAGGATAGTGTTAGGGTTAGGGTTAGCATCAGCCCTAGGATAGTGTTAGGGTTAGGGTTAGGGTTAGCATCAGGCCTAGGATAGTGTTAGGGTTAGGGTTAGCATCAGCCCTAGGATAGTGTTAGGGTTAGGGTCAGGGTTAGCATCAGCCCTAGGACAGTGTTAGGGTTAGGGTTAGGGTTAGCATCAGGCCTAGGATAGTGTTAGGGTTAGGGTTAGCATCAGCCCTAGGATAGTGTTAGGGTTATGGTTAGGGTTAGCATCAGCCCTAGGATAGTGTTAGGGTTAGGGTTAGCATCAACCCTAGGATAGTGTTAGGGTTAGGGTTAGGGTTAGCAACAGCCCTAGGATAGTGTTAGGGTTAGGGTTAGCCTCAGCCCTAGGAGAGTGTTAGGGTTAGGGATAGGGTTAGCATCAGGCCTAGGATAGTGTTAGGGTTAGGGTTAGGGTTAGCATCAGCCCTAGGATAGTGTTAGGGTTAGGGTTAGCATCAGCCCTAAGTAGTGTTAGTGTTAGGGTTAGGGTTAGCATCAGCCCTAGGATAGTGTTAGGGTTAGGGTTAGCATCAGCAGTAGGATAGTGTTAGGGTTAGGGTTAGGGTTAGCATCAGGCCTAGGATAGTGTTAGGGTTAGGGTTAGCATCAGCCCTAGGATAGTGTTAGGGTTAGGGTTAGGGTTAGCATCAGCCCTAGGATAGTGTTAGGGTTAGGGTTAGCATCAGCCCTAGGATAGTGTTAGGGTTAGGGTTAAGGTTAGCATCAGGCCTAGGATAGTGTTAGGGTTAGGGTTAGCATCAGCCCTAGGATAGTGTTAGGGTTAGGGTCAGGGTTAGCATCAGCCCTAGGACAGTGTTAGGGTTAGGGTTAGGGTTAGCATCAGCCCTAGGATAGTGTTAGGGTTAGGGTTAGCATCAGCCCTAGGATAGTGTTAGGGTTTAGGGTTAGGGTTAGCATCAGGCCTAGGATAGTGTTAGGGTTAGGGTTAGCATCAGCCCTAGGATAGTGTTAGGGTTAGGGTTAGGGTTAGCATCAGCCCTAGGATAGTGTTAGGGTTAGGGTTATCATCAGGCCTAGGATAGTGTTAGGGTTAGGGTTAGCATCAGCCCTAGGATAGTGTTAGGGTTAGGGTTAGGGTTAGCATCAGCCCTAGGATAGTGTTAGGGTTTGGGTTAACATCAGCCCTAGGATAGTGTTAGTGTTAGGGTTAGGGTTAGCATCAGCCCTAGGATAGTGCTAGGGTTAGGGTTAGCATCAGACCTAGGATAGTGTTAGGGTTAGGGTTAGGGTTAGCATCAGCCCTAGGATAGTGTAAGGGTTAGGGTTAGGGTTAGCATCAGGCCTAGGATAGTGTTAGGGTTAGGGTTACCATCGGCCCTAGGATAGTGTTACGGTTAGTGTTAGGGTTAGCATCAGCCCTAGGATAGTGTTAGGGTTAGGGTTAGGGTTAGCATTAGCCCTAGGATAGTGTTAGGGTTAGCGTTAGCCTCAGCCCTAGGAGAGTGTTAGGGTTAGGTTTAAGGTTAGCATCAGCCCTAGGATAGTGTTAGGGTTAGGGTTAGGGTTAGCATCAGCCCTAGGATAGTGTTAGGGTTAGGGTTAGGGTTAGCATCAGCCCTAGGATAGTGTTAGGGTTAGGGTTAGCATCAGCCCTAAACAGTGTTAGGGTTAGGGTTAGGGTTAGCATCAGCCCTAGGATAGTGTTAGGGTTAGGGTTAGCATCAGCGCTAGGATAGTGTTAGGGTTAGGGTTAGGGTTAGCATCAGCCCTAGGATAGTGTTAGGGTTAGGGTTAGCATCAGCCCTAGGATAGTGTTAGGGTTAGGGTTAGTGATAGCATCAGCCCTAGGATAGTGTTTGGGTTAGGGTTAGCATCAGCCCTAGGATAGTGTTAGGGTTAGGGTTAGGGTTAGCATCAGGCCTAGGATAGTGTTAGGGTTAGGGTTAGCATCAGCCCTAGGATTGTGTTACTGTTAGGGTCAGGGTTAGCATCAGCCCTAGGATAGTGTTAGGGTTAGGGTTAGCATCAACCCTAGGATAGTGTTAGGGTTATGGTTAGGGTTAGCAACAGCCCTAGGAAAGTGTTAGGGTTAGGGATAGGGTTAGCATCAGGCCTAGGATAGTGTTAGGGTTAGGTTTAGGGTTAGCATCAGCCCTAGGAGAGTGTTAGGTTTAGGGTTAGCATCAGTCCTAGGATAGTGTTAGGGTTAGGGTTAGGGTTAGCATCAGCCCTAGGATAGTGTTAGGGTTAGGGTTAGCATCAGCCCTAGGATAGTGTTAGGGTTAGGGTTAGGGTTAGCATCATCCCTAGGATAGTGTTAGGGTTAGGGTTAGGGTTAGCATCAGCCCTAGGATAGTGTTAGGGTTAGGGTTAGCCTCAGCCCTAGGTGGGTGTTAGGGTTAGGGATAGGGTTAGCATCAGGCCTAGGATAGTGTTAGGGTTAGGGTTAGGGTTAGCATCAGCCCTAGGATAGTGTTAGGGTTAGGGTTAGCATCAGGCCTAGGATAGTGTTAGGGTTAGGGTTAGCATCAGCCCTAGGATAGTGTTAGGGTCGGGTTAGGGTTAGCATCAGCCCTAGGATAGTGTTAGGGTTAGGGTTAGCATCAGCCCTAGGATAGTGTTAGGGTTAGTTTTAGGGTTAGCACCAGGCCTAGGATAGTGTTAGTGTTAGGATTAGCATCATCCTTAGGATATGTTAGGGTTAGGGTTAGGGTTAGCATCAGCCGTAGGATAGTGTTATGGTTAGGGTTAGCCTCAGCCCTAGGATAGTGTCAGAGTTAGAGTTAGGGTTAGCATCAGCCGTAGGATACTGTTAGTGTTAAGGTTAGCATCAGCCCTAGGATAGTGTTAGGGTTAGGGTTAGGGTTAACATCAGCCCTAGGATAGTATTAGGGTTACGGTTAGGGTTAGGGTTAGGGTTTGGATCAGCTCTAGGATAGCGTTAGGGTTAGTGTTAGGGTTAGCATCAGCCCAGGATAGTGTTAGGGTTAGGGTTAGGGTTAGCATCAGCCCTAGGATAGTGTTAGGGTTAGGGTTAGCATCAGCCCTAGGATTGTGTTAGGGTTAGCGTTAGGGTTAGCATCAGCCCTAGGATAGTGTTAGGGTTAGGGTTAGCATCAGCCCTAGGATAGTGTTAGTGTTAGGGTTAGGGTTAGCATCAGCCCTAGGATAGTGTTAGTGTTAGGGTTAGCATCAGCCCTAGGATAGTGTTAGGGTTAGGGTTAGGGTAAGCATCAGGCCTAGGATAGTGTTAGGGTTAGGGTTCGCATCAGCCCTAGGATAGTGTTAGGGTTAGGGATAGGGTTAGCATCAGCCCTAGGATAGTGTTAGGGTTAGGGTTAGCATCAACCCTAGGATAGTGTTAGGGTTAGGGTTAGGGTTAGCATCAGCCCTAGGATAGTGTTAGGGTTAGGGTTAGTCTCAGCCCTAGGAGAGTGTTAGGGTTAGGGATAGGGTTAGCATCAGGCCTAGGATAGTGTTAGGGTTAGGGTTAGGGTTAGCGTCAGCCCTAGGATAGTGTTAGGGTTAGGGTTAGGGTTAGCATCAGCCCTAGGATAGTGTTAGGGTTAGGGTTAGCTTCAGCCCTAAGCAATACTAGGGTTAGGGTTAGGGTTAGCATCAGCCCTAGGATAGTGTTAGGGTTAGGGTTAGCATCAGCCCTAGGATAGTGTTAGGGTTAGGGTTAGGGTTAGCATCAGGCCTAGGATAGTGTTAGGGTTAGGGTTAGCATCAGCCCTAGGATAGTGTTAGGGTTAGTGCTAGGGTTAGCATCAGCCCAAGGATAGTGTTAGGGTTAGGGTTAGGGTTAGCATCAGGCCTAGGATAGTGTTAGGGTTAGGGTTAGCATCAGACCTAGGATAGTGTTAGGGTTATGGTTAGGGTTAGCATCAGCCCTAGGATAGTGTTAGCGTTAGGGTTAGCATCAACCCTAGGATAGTGTTAGGGTTAGGGTTAGGGTTAGCAACAGCCCTAGGATAGTGTTAGGGTTAGGGTTAGCCTCAGCCCTAGGAGAGTTTTAGGGTTAGGGATAGGGTTAGCATCAGGCCTAGGATAGTGTTAGGGTTAGGGTTAGGGTTAGCATCAGCCCTAGGATAGTGTTAGGGTTAGGGTTAACATCAGGCCTAGGATAGTGTTAGGGTTAGGGTTAGGGTTAGCATCAGCCCTAGGATAGTGTTAGGGTTAGGGTTAGCATCAGCCCTAGGATAGTGTTAGGGTTAGCATCAGCCCTAGGATAGTGTTAGGGTTAGGGTTAGCATCAACAATAGGATAGTGTTAGGGTTAGGGTTAGGGTTAGCATCAGCCCTAGGATAGTGTTAGTGTTAGGGTTAGCCTCAGCCCTAGGAGGGTGTTAGGGTTAGGGATAGGGTTAGCATCAGGCCTAGGATAGTGTTAGGGTTAGGGTTAGGGTTAGCATCAGCCCTAGGATAGTGTTAGGGTTAGGGTTAGCATCAGCCCTAACCAGTGTTAGGGTTAGGGTTAGGGTTAGCATCAGCCCTAGGATAGTGTTAGGGTTAGGGTTAGCATCAGCCCTAGGATAGTGTTAGGGTTAGGGTTAGGGTTAACATCAGGCCTAGGATAGTGTTAGGGTTAGGGTTAGCATCAGCCCTAGGATAGTGTTAGGGTTATGGTTAGGGTTAGCATCAGCCCTAGGATAGTGTTAGGGTTAGGGTTAGCATCAGCCCTAGGATAGTGTTAGGGTTAGGGTTAGGGTTAGCATCAGGCCTAGGATAGTGTTAGGGTTAGGGTTAGCATCAGCCCTAGGATAGTGTTAGGGTTAGGGTTAGCATCAGCCCTAAGCAGTATTAGGGTTAGGGTTAGGGTCAGCATCAGCCCTACGATAGTGTTAGGGTTAGGGTTAGCATCAGCCCTAGGATAGTGTTAGGGTTAGGGTTAGGGTTAGCATCAGGCCTAGGATAGTGTTAGGGTTAGGGTTAGCATCAGCCCTAGGATAGTGTTAGGGTTAGGGTTAGGGTTAGCATCAGCCCAAGGATAGTGTTAGGGTTAGGGTTAGCATCAGCCCTAGGATAGTGTTAGGGTTAGGGTTAGGGTTAGCATCAGGCCTAGGATAGTGTTAGGGTTAGGGTTAGCATCAGCCCTAGGATAGTGTTAGGGTTAGGGTCATGGTTAGCATCAGCCCTAGGACAGTGTTAGGGTTAGGGTTAGGGTTAGCATCAGGCCTAGGATAGTGTTAGGGTTAGGGTTAGCATCAGCCCTAGGATAGTGTTAGGGTTATGGTTAGGGTTAGCATCAGCCCTAGGATAGTGTTAGGGTTAGGGTTAGCATCAACCCTAGGATAGTGTTAGGGTTAGGGTTAGGGTTAGCAACAGCCCTAGGATAGTGTTAGGGTTAGGGTTATCCTCAGCCCTAGGAGAGTGTTAGGGTTAGGGATAGGGTTAGCATCAGGCCTAGGATAGTGTTAGGGTTAGGGTTAGGGTTAGCATCAGCCCTAGGATAGTGTTAGGGTTAGGGTTAGCATCAGCCCTAAGCAGTGTTAGGGTTAGGGTTAGGGTTAGCATCAGCCCTAGGACAGTGTTAGGGTTAGGGTTAGCATCAGCCCTAGGATAGTGTTAGGGTTAGGGTTAGGGTTAGCATCAGGCCTAGGATAGTGTTAGGGTTAGGGTTAGCATCAGCCTTAGGATAGTGTTAGGGTTAGGGTTAGGGTTAGCATCAGCCCTAGGATAGTGTTAGGGTTAGGGTTAGCATCAGCCCTAGGATAGTGTTAGGGTTAGGGTTAGGGTTAGCATCAGGCCTAGGATAGTGTTAGGGTTAGGGTTAGCATCAGCCCTAGGATAGTGTTAGGGTTAGGGTCAGGGTTAGCATCAGCCCTAGGACAGTGTTAGGGTTAGGGTTAGGGTTAGCATCAGCCCTAGGATAGTGTTAGGGTTAGGGTTAGCATCAGCCCTAGGATAGTGTTAGCGTTAGGGTTAGGGTTAGCATCAGGCCTAGGATAGTGTTAGGGTTAGGGTTAGCATCAACCCTAGGATAGTGTCAGGGTTAGGGTTAGGGTTAGCATCAGCCCTAGGATAGTGTTAGGGTTAGGGTTAGCATCAGGCCTAGGATAGTGTTAGGGTTAGGCTTAGGGTTAGCATCAGGCTAGGATAGTGTTAGGGTTAGGGTTAGCATCAGGCCTAGGATAGTGTTAGGGTTAGGGTTAGGGTTAGCATCAGCCCTAGGATAGTGTTAGTGTTAGGGTTAGCATCAGGCCTAGGATAGTGTTAGGGTTAGGGTTAGGGTTAGCATGAGCCCTAGGATAGCGTTAGGGTTAGGGTTAGCATCAGCCCTAGGATAGTGTTAGGGTTAGGGTTAGGGTTAGCATCAGCCCTAGGATAGTGTTAGGGTTAGGGTTAGCATCAGCCCTAGGATAGTGTTAGGGTTAGGGTTAGGTTTAGCATCAGCCCTAGGATAGTGTTAGGGTTAGGGTTAGCATCAGCCCTAGGATATTGTTAGGGTTAGGGTTAGGGTTAGCATCAGCCCTAGGATAGTGTTAGGGTTAGGGCTAGCATCAACCCTAGGATAGTGTTAGGGTTAGGGTTAGGGTTAGCATCAGCCCTAGGATAGTGTTAGGGTTATGGTTAGCCTCAGCCCTAGGAGGGTGTTAGGGTTAGGGATAGGGTTAGCATCAGGCCTAAGATAGTGTTAGGGTTAGGGTTAGGGTTAGCATCAGACCTAGGATAGTGTTAGGGTTAGGGCTAGCATCAACCCTAGGATAGTGTTAGGGTTAGGGTTAGGGTTAGCATCAGCCCTAGGATAGTGTTAGGGTTATGGTTAGCCTCAGCCCTAGGAGGGTGTTAGGGTTAGGGATAGGGTTAGCATCAGGCCTAAGATAGTGTTAGGGTTAGGGTTAGGGTTATCATCAGCCCTAGGATAGTGTTAGGGTTAGGGTTAGCATCAGGCCTAGGATAGTGTTAGGGTTAGGGTTAGGGTTATCATCAGCCCTAGGATAGTGTTAGGGTTAGGGTTAGCATCAGGCCTAGGATAGTGTTAGGGTTAGGGTTAGGGTTAGCATGAGCCCTAGGATAGCGTTAGTGTTAGGGTTAGCATCAGCCCTAGGATAGTGTTAGGGTTAGGGTTAGGGTTAGCATCAGCCCTAGGATAGTGTTAGGGTTAGGGTTAGCATCAGCCCTAGGATAGTGTTAGGGTTAGGGTTAGGGTTAGCATCAGCCCTGGGATAGTGTTAGGGTTAGGGTTAGCATCAGCCCTAGGATAGTGTTAGGGTTAGGGTTAGGGTTAGCATCAGCCCTAGGATAGTGTTAGTGTTAGGGTTAGCATCAACCCTAGGACAGTGTTAGGGTTAGGGTTAAGGTTAGCATCAGCCCTAGGATAGTGTTAGGGTTAGGGTTAGCCTCCGCCATAGGAGGGTGTTAGGGTTAGGCATAGGGTTAGCATCAGGCCTAGGATAGTGTTAGAGTTAGGGTTAGGGTTAGCATCAGCCCTAGGATAGTGTTAGGGTTAGGCTTATCATCAGGCCTAGGATAACGTTAGGGTTAGGGTTAGCATCAGCTCTAGGATAGTGTTAGGGTTAGGGTTAGGGTTAGCATCAGCCCTAGGATAGTGTTAGGGTTTGGGTTAACATCAGCCCTAGGATAGTGTTAGGGTTAGGGTTAGGGTTAGGGTTAGCATCAGCCCTTGGATAGTGTTAGGGTTAGGGTTAGCATCAGACCTAGGATAGTGTTAGGGTTAGGGTTAGGGTTAGCATCAGCCCTAGGATAGTGTAAGGGTTAGCGTTAGGGTTAGCATCAGGCCTAGGATAGTGTAAGGGTTAGGGTTAGCATCGGCCCTAGGATAGTGTTAGGGTTAGGGTTAGGGTTAGCATCAGCCCTAGGATAGTGTTAGGGTTAGAGTTAGCATCAGCCCTAGGATAGTGTTACGGTTAGTGTTAGGGTTAGCATCAGCCCTAGGATAGTGTTAGGGTTAGAGTTAGGATTAGCATTAGCCCTAGGATACTGTTAGGGTTAGCGTTAGCCTCAGACCTAGGAGAGTGTTAGGGTTAGGTTTAGGGTTAGCATCAGCCCTAGGATAGTGTTAGTGTGAGGGTTAGGGTTAGCATCAGCCCTAGGATAGTGTTAGGGTTAGGGTTAGCATCAGCCCTAGGATAGTGTTAGGGTTAGGGTCAGGGTTAGCATGAGGCCTAGGATAGTGTTAGGGTTAGGGTTAGCATCAGGCCTAGGATAGTGTTAGGGTTAGGGTTAGGGTTAGCATCAGCCCTAGGATAGTGTTAGGGTTAGGGTTAGCATCAACACTTGGATAGTGTTATGGTTAGGGTTAGGGTTAGCATCAGCCCTAGGATAGTGTTAGGGTTAGGGTTAGCCTCAGCCCTAGGAGAGTGTTAGGGTTAGGGATAGGGTTAGCATCAGGCCTAGGATAGTGTTAGGGTTAGGGTTAGGGTTAGCATCAGCTCTGGGATAGTGTTAGGGTTAGGGTTAGCATCAGGCCTAGGATAGTGTTAGGGTTAGGGTTAGGGTTAGCATCAGCCATAGGATAGTGTTAGGGTTATGGTTAGGTTTAGCATCAGCCCTAGGATAGTGTTAGGGTTAGGGTTAGCATCAGCCATAGGATAGTGTTAGGGTTAGGGTTAGGGTTAGCATCAGCCCTAGGATAGTGTTAGTGTTAGGGTTAGCATCAGCCCTAGGATAGTGTTAGGGTTAGGGTTAGGGTGAGCATCAGCCCTAGGATAGTGTTAGGGTTAGGGTTAGCATCAACCCTAGGATAGTGTTAGGGTTAGGGTTAAGGTTAGCATCAGCCCTAGGATAGTGTTAGGGTTAGGGTTAGCCTCCGCCCTAGGAGGGTGTTAGGGTTAGGCATAGGGTTAGCATCAGGCCTAGGATAGTGTTAGAGTTAAGGTTAGGGTTAGCATCAGCCCTAGGATAGTGTTAGGGTTAGGCTTATCATCAGGCCTAGGATAGTGTTAGGGTTAGGGTTAGCATCAGCCCTAGGATAGTGTTAGGGTTAGGGTTAGGGTTAGCATCAGCCCTAGGATAGTGTTAGGGTTAGGGTTATCATCAGGCCTAGGATAGTGTTAGGGTTAGGGTTAGCATCAGCCCTAGGATAGTGTTAGGGTTAGGGTTAGGGTTAGCATCAGCCCTAGGATAGTGTTAGGGTTTGGGTTAACATCAGCCCTAGGATAGTGTTAGGGTTAGGGTTAGGGTTAGCATCAGCCCTAGGATAGTGCTAGGGTTAGGGTTAGCATCAGACCTAGGATAGTGTTAGGGTTAGGGCTAGCATCAACCCTAGGATAGTGTTAGGGTTAGGGTTAGGGTTAGCATCAGCCCTAGGATAGTGTTAGGGTTATGGTTAGCCTCAGCCCTAGGAGGGTGTTAGGGTTAGGGATAGGGTTAGCATCAGGCCTAAGATAGTGTTAGGGTTAGGGTTAGGGTTATCATCAGCCCTAGGATAGTGTTAGGGTTAGGGTTAGCATCAGGCCTAGGATAGTGTTAGGGTTAGGGTTAGGGTTATCATCAGCCCTAGGATAGTGTTAGGGTTAGGGTTAGCATCAGGCCTAGGATAGTGTTAGGGTTAGGGTTAGGGTTAGCATGAGCCCTAGGATAGCGTTAGTGTTAGGGTTAGCATCAGCCCTAGGATAGTGTTAGGGTTAGGGTTAGGGTTAGCATCAGCCCTAGGATAGTGTTAGGGTTAGGGTTAGCATCAGCCCTAGGATAGTGTTAGGGTTAGGGTTAGGGTTAGCATCAGCCCTGGGATAGTGTTAGGGTTAGGGTTAGCATCAGCCCTAGGATAGTGTTAGGGTTAGGGTTAGGGTTAGCATCAGCCCTAGGATAGTGTTAGTGTTAGGGTTAGCATCAACCCTAGGACAGTGTTAGGGTTAGGGTTAAGGTTAGCATCAGCCCTAGGATAGTGTTAGGGTTAGGGTTAGCCTCCGCCATAGGAGGGTGTTAGGGTTAGGCATAGGGTTAGCATCAGGCCTAGGATAGTGTTAGAGTTAGGGTTAGGGTTAGCATCAGCCCTAGGATAGTGTTAGGGTTAGGCTTATCATCAGGCCTAGGATAACGTTAGGGTTAGGGTTAGCATCAGCTCTAGGATAGTGTTAGGGTTAGGGTTAGGGTTAGCATCAGCCCTAGGATAGTGTTAGGGTTTGGGTTAACATCAGCCCTAGGATAGTGTTAGGGTTAGGGTTAGGGTTAGGGTTAGCATCAGCCCTTGGATAGTGTTAGGGTTAGGGTTAGCATCAGACCTAGGATAGTGTTAGGGTTAGGGTTAGGGTTAGCATCAGCCCTAGGATAGTGTAAGGGTTAGCGTTAGGGTTAGCATCAGGCCTAGGATAGTGTAAGGGTTAGGGTTAGCATCGGCCCTAGGATAGTGTTAGGGTTAGGGTTAGGGTTAGCATCAGCCCTAGGATAGTGTTAGGGTTAGAGTTAGCATCAGCCCTAGGATAGTGTTACGGTTAGTGTTAGGGTTAGCATCAGCCCTAGGATAGTGTTAGGGTTAGAGTTAGGATTAGCATTAGCCCTAGGATACTGTTAGGGTTAGCGTTAGCCTCAGACCTAGGAGAGTGTTAGGGTTAGGTTTAGGGTTAGCATCAGCCCTAGGATAGTGTTAGTGTGAGGGTTAGGGTTAGCATCAGCCCTAGGATAGTGTTAGGGTTAGGGTTAGCATCAGCCCTAGGATAGTGTTAGGGTTAGGGTCAGGGTTAGCATGAGGCCTAGGATAGTGTTAGGGTTAGGGTTAGCATCAGGCCTAGGATAGTGTTAGGGTTAGGGTTAGGGTTAGCATCAGCCCTAGGATAGTGTTAGGGTTAGGGTTAGCATCAACACTTGGATAGTGTTATGGTTAGGGTTAGGGTTAGCATCAGCCCTAGGATAGTGTTAGGGTTAGGGTTAGCCTCAGCCCTAGGAGAGTGTTAGGGTTAGGGATAGGGTTAGCATCAGGCC
The DNA here is from genome assembly GCF_020740605.2 of Lemur catta. Taxonomy (NCBI): domain Eukaryota; kingdom Metazoa; phylum Chordata; class Mammalia; order Primates; family Lemuridae; genus Lemur; species Lemur catta. The sequence continues at coordinate 1,362,057 of NC_059145.1, read as the reverse complement.
TAGGATAGTGTTAGGGTTAGGGTTAGGGTTAGCATCAGCTCTGGGATAGTGTTAGGGTTAGGGTTAGCATCAGGCCTAGGATAGTGTTAGGGTTAGGGTTAGGGTTAGCATCAGCCATAGGATAGTGTTAGGGTTATGGTTAGGTTTAGCATCAGCCCTAGGATAGTGTTAGGGTTAGGGTTAGCATCAGCCATAGGATAGTGTTAGGGTTAGGGTTAGGGTTAGCATCAGCCCTAGGATAGTGTTAGTGTTAGGGTTAGCATCAGCCCTAGGATAGTGTTAGGGTTAGGGTTAGGGTGAGCATCAGCCCTAGGATAGTGTTAGGGTTAGGGTTAGCATCAACCCTAGGATAGTGTTAGGGTTAGGGTTAAGGTTAGCATCAGCCCTAGGATAGTGTTAGGGTTAGGGTTAGCCTCCGCCCTAGGAGGGTGTTAGGGTTAGGCATAGGGTTAGCATCAGGCCTAGGATAGTGTTAGAGTTAAGGTTAGGGTTAGCATCAGCCCTAGGATAGTGTTAGGGTTAGGCTTATCATCAGGCCTAGGATAGTGTTAGGGTTAGGGTTAGCATCAGCCCTAGGATAGTGTTAGGGTTAGGGTTAGGGTTAGCATCAGCCCTAGGATAGTGTTAGGGTTAGGGTTATCATCAGGCCTAGGATAGTGTTAGGGTTAGGGTTAGCATCAGCCCTAGGATAGTGTTAGGGTTAGGGTTAGGGTTAGCATCAGCCCTAGGATAGTGTTAGGGTTTGGGTTAACATCAGCCCTAGGATAGTGTTAGGGTTAGGGTTAGGGTTAGCATCAGCCCTAGGATAGTGCTAGGGTTAGGGTTAGCATCAGACCTAGGATAGTGTTAGGGTTAGGGTTAGGGTTAGCATCAGCCCTAGGATAGTGTAAGGGTTAGGGTTAGGGTTAGCATCAGGCCTAGGACAGTGTTAGGGTTAGGGTTACCATCGGCCCTAGGATAGTGTTACGGTTAGTGTTAGGGTTAGCATCAGCCCTAGGATAGTGTTAGGGTTAGGGTTAGGGTTAGCATTAGCCCTAGGATAGTGTTAGGGTTAGCGTTAGCCTCAGCCCTAGGAGAGTGTTAGGGTTAGGTTTAAGGTTAGCATCAGCCCTAGGATAGTGTTAGGGTTAGGGTTAGGGTTAGCATCAGCCCTAGGATAGTGTTAGGGTTAGGGATAGGGTTAGCATCAGCCCTAGGATAGTGTTAGGGTTAGGGTTAGCATCAGCCCTAAACAGTGTTAGGGTTAGGGTTAGGGTTAGCGTCAGCCCTAGGATAGTGTTAGGGTTAGGGTTAGCATCAGCCCTAGGATAGTGTTAGGGTTAGGGTTAGGGTTAGCATCAGCCCTAGGATAGTGTTAGGGTTAGGGTTAGCATCAGCCCTAGGATAGTGTTAGGGTTAGGGTTAGTGATAGCATCAGCCCTAGGATAGTGTTTGGGTTAGGGTTAGCATCAGCCCTAGGATAGTGTTAGGGTTAGGGTTAGGGTTAGCATCAGGCCTAGGATAGTGTTAGGGTTATGGTTAGCATCAGCCCTAGGATAGTGTTACTGTTAGGGTCAGGGTTAGCATCAGCCCTAGGATAGTGTTAGGGTTAGGGTTAGCATCAGCCCTAAGCAGTGTTAGGGTTAGGGTTAGGGTTAGCATCAGCCCTAGGACAGTGTTAGGGTTAGGGGTAGCATCAGCCCTAGGATAGTGTTAGGGTTAGGGTTAGGGTTAGCATCAGGCCTAGGATAGTGTTAGGGTTAGGGTTAGCATCAGCCTTAGGATAGTGTTAGGGTTAGGGTTAGGGTTAGCATCAGCCCTAGGATAGTGTTAGGGTTAGGGTTAGCATCAGCCCTAGGATAGTGTTAGGGTTAGGGTTAGGGTTAGCATCAGGCCTAGGATAGTGTTAGGGTTAGGGTTAGCATCAGCCCTAGGATAGTGTTAGGGTTAGGGTCAGGGTTAGCATCAGCCCTAGGACAGTGTTAGGGTTAGGGTTAGGGTTAGCATCAGCCCTAGGATAGTGTTAGGGTTAGGGTTAGCATCAGCCCTAGGATAGTGTTAGCGTTAGGGTTAGGGTTAGCATCAGGCCTAGGATAGTGTTAGGGTTAGGGTTAGCATCAACCCTAGGATAGTGTCAGGGTTAGGGTTAGGGTTAGCATCAGCCCTAGGATAGTGTTAGGGTTAGGGTTAGCATCAGGCCTAGGATAGTGTTAGGGTTAGGCTTAGGGTTAGCATCAGGCTAGGATAGTGTTAGGGTTAGGGTTAGCATCAGGCCTAGGATAGTGTTAGGGTTAGGGTTAGGGTTAGCATCAGCCCTAGGATAGTGTTAGTGTTAGGGTTAGCATCAGGCCTAGGATAGTGTTAGGGTTAGGGTTAGGGTTAGCATGAGCCCTAGGATAGCGTTAGGGTTAGGGTTAGCATCAGCCCTAGGATAGTGTTAGGGTTAGGGTTAGGGTTAGCATCAGCCCTAGGATAGTGTTAGGGTTAGGGTTAGCATCAGCCCTAGGATAGTGTTAGGGTTAGGGTTAGGTTTAGCATCAGCCCTAGGATAGTGTTAGGGTTAGGGTTAGCATCAGCCCTAGGATATTGTTAGGGTTAGGGTTAGGGTTAGCATCAGCCCTAGGATAGTGTTAGGGTTAGGGCTAGCATCAACCCTAGGATAGTGTTAGGGTTAGGGTTAGGGTTAGCATCAGCCCTAGGATAGTGTTAGGGTTATGGTTAGCCTCAGCCCTAGGAGGGTGTTAGGTTTAGGGATAGGGTTAGCATCAGGCCTAAGATAGTGTTAGGGTTAGGGTTAGGGTTATCATCAGCCCTAGGATAGTGTTAGGGTTAGGGTTAGCATCAGGCCTAGGATAGTGTTAGGGTTAGGGTTAGGGTTATCATCAGCCCTAGGATAGTGTTAGGGTTAGGGTTAGCATCAGGCCTAGGATAGTGTTAGGGTTAGGGTTAGGGTTAGCATGAGCCCTAGGATAGCGTTAGTGTTAGGGTTAGCATCAGCCCTAGGATAGTGTTAGGGTTAGGGTTAGGGTTAGCATCAGCCCTAGGATAGTGTTAGGGTTAGGGTTAGCATCAGCCCTAGGATAGTGTTAGGGTTAGGGTTAGGGTTAGCATCAGCCCTGGGATAGTGTTAGGGTTAGGGTTAGCATCAGCCCTAGGATAGTGTTAGGGTTAGGGTTAGGGTTAGCATCAGCCCTAGGATAGTGTTAGTGTTAGGGTTAGCATCAACCCTAGGACAGTGTTAGGGTTAGGGTTAAGGTTAGCATCAGCCCTAGGATAGTGTTAGGGTTAGGGTTAGCCTCCGCCATAGGAGGGTGTTAGGGTTAGGCATAGGGTTAGCATCAGGCCTAGGATAGTGTTAGAGTTAGGGTTAGGGTTAGCATCAGCCCTAGGATAGTGTTAGGGTTAGGCTTATCATCAGGCCTAGGATAACGTTAGGGTTAGGGTTAGCATCAGCTCTAGGATAGTGTTAGGGTTAGGGTTAGGGTTAGCATCAGCCCTAGGATAGTGTTAGGGTTTGGGTTAACATCAGCCCTAGGATAGTGTTAGGGTTAGGGTTAGGGTTAGGGTTAGCATCAGCCCTTGGATAGTGTTAGGGTTAGGGTTAGCATCAGACCTAGGATAGTGTTAGGGTTAGGGTTAGGGTTAGCATCAGCCCTAGGATAGTGTAAGGGTTAGCGTTAGGGTTAGCATCAGGCCTAGGATAGTGTAAGGGTTAGGGTTAGCATCGGCCCTAGGATAGTGTTAGGGTTAGGGTTAGGGTTAGCATCAGCCCTAGGATAGTGTTAGGGTTAGAGTTAGCATCAGCCCTAGGATAGTGTTACGGTTAGTGTTAGGGTTAGCCTCAGCCCTAGGATAGTGTTAGGGTTAGAGTTAGGATTAGCATTAGCCCTAGGATACTGTTAGGGTTAGCGTTAGCCTCAGACCTAGGAGAGTGTTAGGGTTAGGTTTAGGGTTAGCATCAGCCCTAGGATAGTGTTAGTGTGAGGGTTAGGGTTAGCATCAGCCCTAGGATAGTGTTAGGGTTAGGGTTAGCATCAGCCCTAGGATAGTGTTAGGGTTAGGGTCAGGGTTAGCATGAGGCCTAGGATAGTGTTAGGGTTAGGGTTAGCATCAGGCCTAGGATAGTGTTAGGGTTAGGGTTAGGGTTAGCATCAGCCCTAGGATAGTGTTAGGGTTAGGGTTAGCATCAACACTTGGATAGTGTTATGGTTAGGGTTAGGGTTAGCATCAGCCCTAGGATAGTGTTAGGGTTAGGGTTAGCCTCAGCCCTAGGAGAGTGTTAGGGTTAGGGATAGGGTTAGCATCAGGCCTAGGATAGTGTTAGGGTTAGGGTTAGGGTTAGCATCAGCTCTGGGATAGTGTTAGGGTTAGGGTTAGCATCAGGCCTAGGATAGTGTTAGGGTTAGGGTTAGGGTTAGCATCAGCCATAGGATAGTGTTAGGGTTATGGTTAGGTTTAGCATCAGCCCTAGGATAGTGTTAGGGTTAGGGTAAGCATCAGCCATAGGATAGTGTTAGGGTTAGGGTTAGGGTTAGCATCAGCCCTAGGATAGTGTTAGTGTTAGGGTTAGCATCAGCCCTAGGATAGTGTTAGGGTTAGGGTTAGGGTGAGCATCAGCCCTAGGATAGTGTTAGGGTTAGGGTTAGCATCAACCCTAGGATAGTGTTAGGGTTAGGGTTAAGGTTAGCATCAGCCCTAGGATAGTGTTAGGGTTAGGGTTAGCCTCCGCCCTAGGAGGGTGTTAGGGTTAGGCATAGGGTTAGCATCAGGCCTAGGATAGTGTTAGAGTTAAGGTTAGGGTTAGCATCAGCCCTAGGATAGTGTTAGGGTTAGGCTTATCATCAGGCCTAGGATAGTGTTAGGGTTAGGGTTAGCATCAGCCCTAGGATAGTGTTAGGGTTAGGGTTAGGGTTAGCATCAGCCCTAGGATAGTGTTAGGGTTAGGGTTATCATCAGGCCTAGGATAGTGTTAGGGTTAGGGTTAGCATCAGCCCTAGGATAGTGTTAGGGTTAGGGTTAGGGTTAGCATCAGCCCTAGGATAGTGTTAGGGTTTGGGTTAACATCAGCCCTAGGATAGTGTTAGGGTTAGGGTTAGGGTTAGCATCAGCCCTAGGATAGTGCTAGGGTTAGGGTTAGCATCAGACCTAGGATAGTGTTAGGGTTAGGGTTAGGGTTAGCATCAGCCCTAGGATAGTGTAAGGGTTAGGGTTAGGGTTAGCATCAGGCCTAGGACAGTGTTAGGGTTAGGGTTACCATCGGCCCTAGGATAGTGTTACGGTTAGTGTTAGGGTTAGCATCAGCCCTAGGATAGTGTTCGGGTTAGGGTTAGGGTTAGCATTAGCCCTAGGATAGTGTTAGGGTTAGCGTTAGCCTCAGCCCTAGGAGAGTGTTAGGGTTAGGTTTAAGGTTAGCATCAGCCCTAGGATAGTGTTAGGGTTAGGGTTAGGGTTAGCATCAGCCCTAGGATAGTGTTAGGGTTAGGGATAGGGTTAGCATCAGCCCTAGGATAGTGTTAGGGTTAGGGTTAGCATCAGCCCTAAACAGTGTTAGGGTTAGGGTTAGGGTTAGCGTCAGCCCTAGGATAGTGTTAGGGTTAGGGTTAGCATCAGCCCTAGGATAGTGTTAGGGTTAGGGTTAGGGTTAGCATCAGCCCTAGGATAGTGTTAGGGTTAGGGTTAGCATCAGCCCTAGGATAGTGTTAGGGTTAGGGTTAGTGATAGCATCAGCCCTAGGATAGTGTTTGGGTTAGGGTTAGCATCAGCCCTAGGATAGTGTTAGGGTTAGGGTTAGGGTTAGCATCAGGCCTAGGATAGTGTTAGGGTTATGGTTAGCATCAGCCCTAGGATAGTGTTACTGTTAGGGTCAGGGTTAGCATCAGCCCTAGGATAGTGTTAGGGTTAGGGTTAGCATCAACCCTAGGATAGTGTTAGGGTTATGGTTAGGGTTAGCAACAGCCCTAGGAAAGTGTTAGGGTTAGGGATAGGGTTAGCATCAGGCCTAGGATAGTGTTAGGGTTAGGTTTAGGGTTAGCATCAGCCCTAGGAGAGTGTTAGGTTTAGGGTTAGCATCAGTCCTAGGATAGTGTTAGGGTTAGGGTTAGGGTTAGCATCAGCCCTAGGATAGTGTTAGGGTTAGGGTTAGCATCAGCCCTAGGATAGTGTTAGGGTTAGGGTTAGAGTTAGCATCAGCCCTAGGATAGTGTTAGGGTTAGGGTTAGCATCAACCCTAGGATAGTGTTAGGGTTAGGGTTAGGGTTAGCATCAGCCCTAGGATAGTGTTAGGGTTAGGGTTAGCCTCAGCCCTAGGTGGGTGTTAGGGTTAGGGATAGGGTTAGCATCAGGCCTAGGATAGTGTTAGTGTTAGGGTTAGGGTTAGCATCAGCCCTAGGATAGTGTTAGGGTTAGGGTTAGCATCAGGCCTAGGATAGTGTTAGGGTTAGGGTTAGCATCAGCCCTAGGATAGTGTTAGGGTCGGGTTAGGGTTAGCATCAGCCCTAGGATAGTGTTAGGGTTAGGGTTAGCATCAGCCCTAGGATAGTGTTAGGGTTAGTTTTAGGGTTAGCACCAGGCCTAGGATAGTGTTAGTGTTAGGATTAGCATCATCCTTAGGATATGTTAGGGTTAGGGTTAGGGTTAGCATCAGCCGTAGGATAGTGTTATGGTTAGGGTTAGCCTCAGCCCTAGGATAGTGTCAGAGTTAGGGTTAGGGTTAGCATCAGCCGTAGGATACTGTTAGTGTTAAGGTTAGCATCAGCCCTAGGATAGTGTTAGGGTTAGGGTTAGGGTTAACATCAGCCCTAGGATAGTATTAGGGTTACGGTTAGGGTTAGGGTTAGGGTTTGGATCAGCTCTAGGATAGCGTTAGGGTTAGTGTTAGGGTTAGCATCAGCCCAGGATAGTGTTAGGGTTAGGGTTAGGGTTAGCATCAGCCCTAGGATAGTGTTAGGGTTAGGGTTAGCATCAGCCCTAGGATTGTGTTAGGGTTAGCGTTAGGGTTAGCATCAGCCCTAGGATAGTGTTAGGGTTAGGGTTAGCATCAGCCCTAGGATAGTGTTAGTGTTAGGGTTAGGGTTAGCATCAGCCCTAGGATAGTGTTAGTGTTAGGGTTAGCATCAGCCCTAGGATAGTGTTAGGGTTATGGTTAGGGTAAGCATCAGGCCTAGGATAGTGTTAGGGTTAGGGTTCGCATCAGCCCTAGGATAGTGTTAGGGTTAGGGATAGGGTTAGCATCAGCCCTAGGATAGTGTTAGGGTTAGGGTTAACAACAACCCTAGGATAGTGTTAGGGTTAGGGTTAGGGTTAGCATCAGCCCTAGGATAGTGTTAGGGTTAGGGTTAGTCTCAGCCCTAGGAGAGTGTTAGGGTTAGGGATAGGGTTAGCATCAGGCCTAGGATAGTGTTAGGGTTAGGGTTAGGGTTAGCGTCAGCCCTAGGATAGTGTTAGGGTTAGGGTTAGGGTTAGCATCAGCCCTAGGATAGTGTTAGGGTTAGGGTTAGCTTCAGCCCTAAGCAATATTAGGGTTAGGGTTAGGGTTAGCATCAGCCCTAGGATAGTGTTAGGGTTAGGGTTAGCATCAACCCTAGGATAGTGTTAGGGTTAGGGTTAGGGTTAGCATCAGGCCTAGGATAGTGTTAGGGTTAGGGTTAGCATCAGCCCTAGGATAGTGTTAGGGTTAGTGCTAGGGTTAGCATCAGCCCAAGGATAGTGTTAGGGTTAGGGTTAGCATCAGCCCTAGGATAGTGTTAGGGTTAAGGTTAGGGTTAGCATCAGGCCTAGGATAGTGTTAGGGTTAGGGTTAGCATCAGCCCTAGGATAGTGTTAGGGTTAGGGTCTGGGTTAGCATCAGCCCTAGGACAGTGTTAGGGTTAGGGTTAGGGTTAGCATCAGGCCTAGGATAGTGTTAGGGTTAGGGTTAGCATCAGCCCTAGGATAGTGTTAGGGTTATGGTTAGGGTTAGCATCAGCCCTAGGATAGTGTTAGGGTTAGGGTTAGCATCAACCCTAGGATAGTGTTAGGGTTAGGGTTAGGGTTAGCAACAGCCCTAGGATAGTGTTAGGGTTAGGGTTAGCCTCAGCCCTAGGAGAGTTTTAGGGTTAGGGATAGGGTTAGCATCAGGCCTAGGATAGTGTTAGGGTTAGGGTTAGGGTTAGCATCAGCCCTAGGATAGTGTTAGGGTTAGGGTTAGCATCAGCCCTAGGATAGTGTTAGGGTTAGCATCAGCCCTAGGATAGTGTTAGGGTTAGGGTTAGCATCAACCCTAGGATAGTGTTAGGGTTAGGGTTAGGGTTAGCATCAGCCCTAGGATAGTGTTAGGGTTAGGGTTAGCCTCAGCCCTAGGAGGGTGTTAGGGTTAGGGATAGGGTTAGCATCAGGCCTAGGATAGTGTTAGGGTTAGGGTTAGGGTTAGCATCAGCCCTAGGATAGTGTTAGGGTTAGGGTTAGCATCAGCCCTAACCAGTGTTAGGGTTAGGGTTAGGGTTAGCATCAGCCCTAGGATAGTGTTAGGGTTAGGGTTAGCATCAGCCCTAGGATAGTGTTAGGGTTAGGGTTAGGGTTAACATCAGGCCTAGGATAGTGTTAGGGTTAGGGTTAGCATCAGCCCTAGGATAGTGTTAGGGTTAGGGTTAGGGTCAGCATCAGCCCTACGATAGTGTTAGGGTTAGGGTTAGCATCAGCCCTAGGATAGTGTTAGGGTTAGGGTTAGGGTTAGCATCAGGCCTAGGATAGTGTTAGGGTTAGGGTTAGCATCAGCCCTAGGATAGTGTTAGGGTTAGGGTTAGGGTTAGCATCAGCCCAAGGATAGTGTTAGGGTTAGGGTTAGCATCAGCCCTAGGATAGTGTTAGGGTTAGGGTTAGGGTTAGCATCAGGCCTAGGATAGTGTTAGGGTTAGGGTTAGCATCAGCCCTAGGATAGTGTTAGGGTTAGGGTCAGGGTTAGCATCAGCCCTAGGACAGTGTTAGGGTTAGGGTTAGGGTTAGCATCAGGCCTAGGATAGTGTTAGGGTTAGGGTTAGCATCAGCCCTAGGATAGTGTTAGGGTTATGGTTAGGGTTAGCATCAGCCCTAGGATAGTGTTAGGGTTAGGGTTAGCATCAACCCTAGGATAGTGTTAGGGTTAGGGTTAGGGTTAGCAACAGCCCTAGGATAGTGTTAGGGTTAGGGTTATCCTCAGCCCTAGGAGAGTGTTAGGGTTAGGGATAGGGTTCGCATCAGGCCTAGGATAGTGTTAGGGTTAGGGTTAGGGTTAGCATCAGCCCTAGGATAGTGTTAGGGATAGGGTTAGCATCAGCCCTAAGCAGTGTTAGGGTTAGGGTTAGGGTTAGCTTCAGCCCTAGGACAGTGTTAGGGTTAGGGTTAGCATCAGCCCTAGGATAGTGTTAGGGTTAGGGTTAGGGTTAGCATCAGGCCTAGGATAGTGTTAGGGTTAGGGTTAGCATCAGCCTTAGGATAGTGTTAGGGTTAGGGTTAGGGTTAGCATCAGCCCTAGGATAGTGTTAGGGTTAGGGTTAGCATCAACCCTAGGATAGTGTTAGGGTTAGGGTTAGGGTTAGCATCAGGCCTAGGATAGTGTTAGGGTTAGGGTTAGCATCAGCCCTGGGATAGTGTTAGGGTTAGGGTCATTGTTAGCATCAGCCCTAGGACAGTGTTAGGGTTAGGGTTAGGGATAGCATCAGCCCTAGGATAGTGTTAGGGTTAGGGTTAGCATCAGCCCTAGGATAGTGTTAGCGTTAGGGTTAGGGTTAGCATCAGGCCTAGGATAGTGTTAGGGTTAGGGTTAGCATCAACCCTAGGATAGTGTCAGGGTTAGGGTTAGGGTTAGCATCAGCCCTAGGATAGTGTTAGGGTTAGGGTTAGCATCAGGCCTAGGATAGTGTTAGGGTTAGGGTTAGGGTTAGCATCAGGCTAGGATAGTGTTAGGGTTAGGGTTAGCATCAGGCCTAGGATAGTGTTAGGGTTAGGGTTAGGGTTAGCATCAGCCCTAGGATAGTGTTAGGGTTAGGGTTAGCATCAGGCCTAGGATAGTGTTAGGCTTAGGGTTAGGGTTAGCATGAGCCCTAGGATAGCGTTAGGGTTAGGGTTAGCATCAGCCCTAGGATAGTGTTAGGGTTAGGGTTAGGGTTAGCATCAGCCCTAGGATAGTGTTAGGGTTAGGGTTAGCATCAGCCCTAGGATAGTGTTAGGGTTAGGGTTAGGTTTAGCATCAGCCCTAGGATAGTGTTAGGGTTAGGGTTAGCATCAGCCCTAGGATATTGTTAGGGTTAGGGTTAGGGTTAGCATCAGCCCTAGGATAGTGTTAGGGTTAGGGCTAGCATCAACCCTAGGATAGTGGTAGGGTTAGGGTTAGGGTTAGCATCAGCCCTAGGATAGTGTTAGGGTTATGGTTAGCCTCAGCCCTAGGAGGGTGTTAGGGTTAGGGATAGGGTTAGCATCAGGCCTAAGATAGTGTTAGGGTTAGGGTTAGGGTTATCATCAGCCCTAGGATAGTGTTAGGGTTAGGGTTAGCATCAGGCCTAGGATAGTGTTAGGGTTAGGGTTAGCATCAGCCCTAGGATAGTGTTAGGGTTAGGGTTAGGGTTAGCATCAGCCCTAGGATAGTATTAAGGTTAGGGATAGCATCAGCCCTAGGATAGTGTTAGGGTAGGGTTAGCATCAGCCCTAGGAAAGTGTTAGGGTTAGGGATAGGGTTAGCATCAGGCCTAGGATAGTGTTAGGGTTAGGGTTAGGGTTAGCATCAGCCCTAGGATAGTGTTAGGGTTAGGGTTAGCATCAGGCCTAGGATAGTGTTAGGGTTAGGGTTAGGGTTAGCATGAGCCCTAGGATAGCGTTAGTGTTAGGGTTAGCATCAGCCCTAGGATAGTGTTAGGGTTAGGGTTAGGGTTAGCATCAGCCCTAGGATAGTGTTAGGGTTAGGGTTAGCATCAGCCCTAGGATAGTGTTAGGGTTAGGGTTAGGGTTAGCATCAGCCCTGGGATAGTGTTAGGGTTAGGGTTAGCATCAGCCCTAGGATAGTGTTAGGGTTAGGGTTAGGGTTAGCATCAGCCCTAGGATAGTGTTAGTGTTAAGATTAGCATCAACCCTAGGATAGTGTTAGGGTTAGGGTTAAGGTTAGCATCAGCCCTAGGATAGTGTTAGGGTTAGGGTTAGCCTCCGCCATAGGAGGGTGTTAGGGTTAGGCATAGGGTTAGCATCAGGCCTAGGATAGTGTTAGAGTTAGGGTTAGGGTTAGCATCAGCCCTAGGATAGTGTTAGGGTTAGAGTTAGCATCAGCCCTAGGATAGTGTTACGGTTAGTGTTAGGGTTAGCATCAGCCCTAGGATAGTGTTAGGGTTAGGGTTAGGGTTAGCATTAGCCCTAGGATACTGTTAGGGTTAGCGTTAGCCTCAGACCTAGGAGAGTGTTAGGGTTAGGTTTAGGGTTAGCATCAGCCCTAGGATAGTGTTAGTGTGAGGGTTAGGGTTAGCATCAGCCCTAGGATAGTGTTAGGGTTAGGGTTAGCATCAGCCCTAGGATAGTGTTAGGGTTAGGGTCAGGGTTAGCATGAGGCCTAGGATAGTGTTAGGGTTAGGGTTAGCATCGGCCCTAGGATAGTGTTAGGGTTAGGGTTAGGGTTAGCATCAGCCCTAGGATAGTGTTAGGGTTAGAGTTAGCATCAGCCCTAGGATAGTGTTACGGTTAGTGTTAGGGTTAGCAACAGCCCTAGGATAGTGTTAGGGTTAGGGTTAGGGTTAGCATTAGCCCTAGGATACTGTTAGGGTTAGCGTTAGCCTCAGACCTAGGAGAGTGTTAGGGTTAGGTTTAGGGTTAGCATCAGCCCTAGGATAGTGTTAGTGTGAGGGTTAGGGTTAGCATCAGCCCTAGGATAGTGTTAGGGTTAGGGTTAGCATCAGCCCTAGGATAGTGTTAGGGTTAGGGTCAGGGTTAGCATGAGGCCTAGGATAGTGTTAGGGTTATTGTTAGCATCAGCCCTAGGATAGTGTTAGGGTTAGGGTTAGGGTTAGCATCAGCCCTAGGATAGTGTTAGGGTTAGGGTTAGGGTTAGCATCAGGCCTAGGATAGTGTTAGGGTTAGGGTTAGCATCAGCCCTAGGATAGTGTTAGGGTTAGGGTCAGGGTTAGCATCAGCCCTAGGACAGTGTTAGGGTTAGGGTTAGGGTTAGCATCAGGCCTAGGATAGTGTTAGGGTTAGGGTTAGCATCAGCCCTAGGATAGTGTTAGGGTTATGGTTAGGGTTAGCATCAGCCCTAGGATAGTGTTAGGGTTAGGGTTAGCATCAACCCTAGGATAGTGTTAGGGTTAGGGTTAGGGTTAGCAACAGCCCTAGGATAGTGTTAGGGTTAGGGTTATCCTCAGCCCTAGGAGAGTGTTAGGGTTAGGGATAGGGTTCGCATCAGGCCTAGGATAGTGTTAGGGTTAGGGTTAGGGTTAGCATCAGCCCTAGGATAGTGTTAGGGTTAGGGTTAGCATCAGCCCTAAGCAGTGTTAGGGTTAGGGTTAGGGTTAGCTTCAGCCCTAGGACAGTGTTAGGGTTAGGGTTAGCATCAGCCCTAGGATAGTGTTAGGGTTAGGGTTAGGGTTAGCATCAGGCCTAGGATAGTGTTAGGGTTAGGGTTAGCATCAGCCTTAGGATAGTGTTAGGGTTAGGGTTAGGGTTAGCATCAGCCCTAGGATAGTGTTAGGGTTAGGGTTAGCATCAGCCCTAGGATAGTGTTAGGGTTAGGGTTAGGGTTAGCATCAGGCCTAGGATAGTGTTAGGGTTAGGGTTAGCATCAGCCCTGGGATAGTGTTAGGGTTAGGGTCATTGTTAGCATCAGCCCTAGGACAGTGTTAGGGTTAGGGTTAGGGATAGCATCAGCCCTAGGATAGTGTTAGGGTTAGGGTTAGCATCAGCCCTAGGATAGTGTTAGCGTTAGGGTTAGGGTTAGCATCAGGCCTAGGATAGTGTTAGGGTTAGGGTTAGCATCAACCCTAGGATAGTGTCAGGGTTAGGGTTAGGGTTAGCATCAGCCCTAGGATAGTGTTAGGGTTAGGGTTAGCATCAGACCTAGGATAGTGTTAGGGTTAGGGTTAGGGTTAGCATCAGGCTAGGATAGTGTTAGGGTTAGGGTTAGCATCAGGCCTAGGATAGTGTTAGGGTTAGGGTTAGGGTTAGCATCAGCCCTAGGATAGTGTTAGGGTTAGGGTTAGCATCAGGCCTAGGATAGTGTTAGGGTTAGGGTTAGGGTTAGCATGAGCCCTAGGATAGCGTTAGGGTTAGGGTTAGCATCAGCCCTAGGATAGTGTTAGGGTTAGGGTTAGGGTTAGCATCAGCCCTAGGATAGCGTTAGGGTTAGGGTTAGCATCAGCCCTAGGATAGTGTTAGGGTTAGGGTTAGGTTTAGCATCAGCCCTAGGATAGTGTTAGGGTTAGGGTTAGCATCAGCCCTAGGATATTGTTAGGGTTAGGGTTAGGGTTAGCATCAGCCCTAGGATAGTGTTAGGGTTAGGGCTAGCATCAACCCTAGGATAGTGGTAGGGTTAGGGTTAGGGTTAGCATCAGCCCTAGGATAGTGTTAGGGTTATGGTTAGCCTCAGCCCTAGGAGGGTGTTAGGGTTAGGGATAGGGTTAGCATCAGGCCTAAGATAGTGTTAGGGTTAGGGTTAGGGTTATCATCAGCCCTAGGATAGTGTTAGGGTTAGGGTTAGCATCAGGCCTAGGATAGTGTTAGGGTTAGGGTTAGCATCAGCCCTAGGATAGTGTTAGGGTTAGGGTTAGGGTTAGCATCAGCCCTAGGATAGTATTAAGGTTAGGGATAGCATCAGCCCTAGGATAGTGTTAGGGTAGGGTTAGCATCAGCCCTAGGAAAGTGTTAGGGTTAGGGATAGGGTTAGCATCAGGCCTAGGATAGTGTTAGGGTTAGGGTTAGGGTTAGCATCAGCCCTAGGATAGTGTTAGGGTTAGGGTTAGCATCAGGCCTAGGATAGTGTTAGGGTTAGGGTTAGGGTTAGCATGAGCCCTAGGATAGCGTTAGTGTTAGGGTTAGCATCAGCCCTAGGATAGTGTTAGGGTTAGGGTTAGGGTTAGCATCAGCCCTAGGATAGTGTTAGGGTTAGGGTTAGCATCAGCCCTAGGATAGTGTTAGGGTTAGGGTTAGGGTTAGCATCAGCCCTGGGATAGTGTTAGGGTTAGGGTTAGCATCAGCCCTAGGATAGTGTTAGGGTTAGGGTTAGGGTTAGCATCAGCCCTAGGATAGTGTTAGTGTTAAGGTTAGCATCAACCCTAGGATAGTGTTAGGGTTAGGGTTAAGGTTAGCATCAGCCCTAGGATAGTGTTAGGGTTAGGGTTAGCCTCCGCCATAGGAGGGTGTTAGGGTTAGGCATAGGGTTAGCATCAGGCCTAGGATAGTGTTAGAGTTAGGGTTAGGGTTAGCATCAGCCCTAGGATAGTGTTAGGGTTAGAGTTAGCATCAGCCCTAGGATAGTGTTACGGTTAGTGTTAGGGTTAGCATCAGCCCTAGGATAGTGTTAGGGTTAGGGTTAGGGTTAGCATTAGCCCTAGGATACTGTTAGGGTTAGCGTTAGCCTCAGACCTAGGAGAGTGTTAGGGTTAGGTTTAGGGTTAGCATCAGCCCTAGGATAGTGTTAGTGTGAGGGTTAGGGTTAGCATCAGCCCTAGGATAGTGTTAGGGTTAGGGTTAGCATCAGCCCTAGGATAGTGTTAGGGTTAGGGTCAGGGTTAGCATGAGGCCTAGGATAGTGTTAGGGTTAGGGTTAGCATCGGCCCTAGGATAGTGTTAGGGTTAGGGTTAGGGTTAGCATCAGCCCTAGGATAGTGTTAGGGTTAGAGTTAGCATCAGCCCTAGGATAGTGTTACGGTTAGTGTTAGGGTTAGCAACAGCCCTAGGATAGTGTTAGGGTTAGGGTTAGGGTTAGCATTAGCCCTAGGATACTGTTAGGGTTAGCGTTAGCCTCAGACCTAGGAGAGTGTTAGGGTTAGGTTTAGGGTTAGCATCAGCCCTAGGATAGTGTTAGTGTGAGGGTTAGGGTTAGCATCAGCCCTAGGATAGTGTTAGGGTTAGGGTTAGCATCAGCCCTAGGATAGTGTTAGGGTTAGGGTCAGGGTTAGCATGAGGCCTAGGATAGTGTTAGGGTTATTGTTAGCATCAGCCCTAGGATAGTGTTAGGGTTAGGGTTAGGGTTAGCATCAGCCCTAGGATAGTGTTAGGGTTAGGGTTAGCATCAACACTTGGATAGTGTTATGGTTAGGGTTAGGGTTAGCATCAGCCCTAGGATAGTGTTAGGGTTAGGGTTAGCCTCAGCCCTAGGAGAGTGTTAGGGTTAGGGATAGGGTTAGCATCAGGCCTAGGATAGTGTTACTGTTAGGGTTAGGGTTAGCATCAGCTCTAGGATAGTGTTAGGGTTAGGGTTAGCATCAGGCCTAGGATAGTGTTAGGGTTAGGGTTAGGGTTAGCATCAGCCACAGGATAGTGTTAGGGTTATGGTTAGGTTTAGCATCAGCCCTAGGATAGTGTTAGGGTTAGGGTTAGCATCAGCCCTAGGATAGTGTTAGGGTTAGGGTTAGGGTTAGCATCAGCCCTAGGATAGTGTTAGTGTTAGGGTTAGCATCAGCCCTAGGATAGTGTTAGGGTTAGGGTTAGGGTGAGCATCAGCCCTAGGATAGTGTTAGGGTTAGGGTTAGCATCAACCCTAGGATAGTGTTAGGGTTAGGGTTAAGGTTAGCATCAGCCCTAGGATAGTGTTAGGGTTAGGGTTAGCCTCCGCCCTAGGAGGGTGTTAGGGTTAGGCATAGGGTTAGCATCAGGCCTAGGATAGTGTTAGAGTTAGGGTTAGGGTTAGCATCAGCCCTAGGATAGTGTTAGGGTTAGGCTTATCATCAGGCCTAGGATAGTGTTAGGGTTAGGGTTAGCATCAGCCCTAGGATAGTGTTAGGGTTAGGGTTAGGGTTAGCATCAGCCCTAGGATAGTGTTAGGGTTTGGGTTAACATCAGCCCTAGGATAGTGTTAGGGTTAGGGTTAGGGTTAGCATCAGCCCTTGGATAGTGTTAGGGTTAGGGTTAGCATCAGACCTAGGATAGTGTTAGGGTTAGGGTTAGGGTTAGCATCAGCCCTAGGATAGTGTAAGGGTTAGGGTTAGGGTTAGCATCAGGCCTAGGATAGTGTTAGGGTTAGGGTTAGCATCGGCCCTAGGATAGTGTTAGGGTTAAGGTTAGGGTTAGCATCAGCCCTAGGATAGTGTTAGGGTTAGAGTTAACATCAGCCCTAGGATAGTGTTACGGTTAGTGTTAGGGTTAGCATCAGCCCTAGGATAGTGTTAGGGTTAGGGTTAGGGTTAGCATTAGCCCTAGGATACTGTTAGGGTTAGCGTTAGCCTCAGACCTAGGAGAGTGTTAGGGTTAGGTTTAGGGTTAGCATCAGCCCTAGGATAGTGTTAGTGTGAGGGTTAGGGTTAGCATCAGCCCTAGGATAGTGTTAGGGTTAGGGTTAGCATCAGCCCTAGGATAGTGTTAGGGTTAGGGTCAGGGTTAGCATGAGGCCTAGGATAGTGTTAGGGTTAGGGTTAGCATCAGCCCTAGGATAGTGTTAGGGTTAGGGTTAGGGTTAGCATCAGTCCTAGGATAGTGTTAGGGTTAGGGTTAGCCTCAGCCCTAGGAGAGTGTTAGGGTTAGGGATACGGTTAGCATCAGGCCTAGGATAGTGTTAGGGTTAGGGTTAGGGTTAGCATCAGCTCTAGGATAGTGTTAGGGTTAGGGTTAGCATCAGGCCTAGGATAGTGTTAGGGTTAGGGTTAGCATCAGCCCTAGGATAGTGTTAGGGTTAGGGTTAGGGTTAGCGTCAGCCATAGGATAGTGTTAGGGTTATGGTTAGGTTTAGCATCAGCCCTAGGATAGTGTTAGGGTTAGGGTTAGCATCAGCCCTAGGATAGTGTTAGGGTTAGGGTTAGGGTTAGCATCAGCCCTAGGATAGTGTTAGTGTTAGGGTTAGCATCAGCCCTAGGATAGTGTTAGGGTTAGGGTTAGGGTTAGCATCAGCCCTAGGATAGTGTTAGGGTTAGGGTTAGCATCAACCCTAGGATAGTGTTAGGGTTAGGGTTAAGGTTAGCATCAGCCCTAGGATAGTGTTAGGGTTAGGGTTAGCCTCCGCCCTAGGAGGGTGTTAGGGTTAGGCATAGGGTTAGCATCAGGCCTAGGATAGTGTTAGAGTTAGGGTTAGGGTTAGCATCAGCCCTAGGATAGTGTTAGGGTTAGGCTTATCATCAGGCCTAGGATAGTGTTAGGGTTAGGGTTAGCATCAGCCCTAGGATAGTGTTAGGGTTAGGGTTAGGGTTAGCATCAGCCCTAGGATAGTGTTACGGTTTGGGTTAACATCAGCCCTAGGATAGTGTTAGGGTTAGGGTTAGGGTTAGCATCAGCCCTTGGATAGTGTTAGGGTTAGGGTTAGCATCAGACCTAGGATAGTGTTAGGGTTAGGGTTAGGTTTAGCATCAGCCCTAGGATAGTGTAAGGGTTAGGGTTAGGGTTAGCATCAGGCCTAGGATAGTGTTAGGGTTAGGGTTAGCATCGGCCCTAGGATAGTGTTAGGGTTAAGGTTAGGGTTAGCATCAGCCCTAGGATAGTGTTAGGGTTAGGGTTAGGGTTAGCATTAGCCCTAGGATAGTGTTAGGGTTAGCGTTAGCCTCAGACCTAGGAGAGTGTTAGGGTTAGGTTTAGGGTTAGCATCAGCCCTAGGATAGTGTTAGGGTGAGGGTTAGGGTTAGCATCAGCCCTAGGATAGTGTTAGGGTTAGGGTTAGCATCAGCCCTAGGATAGTGTTAGGGTTACGGTTAGGGTTAGCATCAGCTCTAGGATAGTGTTAGGGTTAGGGTTAGCATCAGCCCTAGGATAGTGTTAGGGTTAGGGTTAGGGTTAGCAAAAGCCCTAGCATAGTGTTAGCGTTAGGGTTAGCATCAGCCCTAGGATAGTGTTAGGGTTAGGTTCAGTGTTAGCAAGAGGCCTAGGATAGTGTTATTGTTAGGGTTAGCATCAGCCCTAGGATAGTGTTAGGGTTAGGGTTAGGGTTAGCATCAGCCCTAGGATAGTGTTATGGTTAGGGTTAGCATCAACCCTTGGATAGTGTTATTGTTAGGGTTAGGGTTAGCCTCAGCCCTAGGAGAGTGTTAGGGTTAGGGATAGGGTTAGCATCAGGCCTAGGATAGTGTTAGGGTTAGGGTTAGAGTTAGCATCAGCTCTAGGATAGTGTTAGGGTTAGGGTTAGCATCAGGCCTAGGATAGTGTTAGGGTTAGGGTTAGCATCAGCCCTAGGATAGTGTTAGGGTTAGGGTTAGGGTTAGCATCAGCCCTAGGATAGTGTTAGGGTTATGGTTAGGTTTAGCATCAGCCCTAGGATAGTGTTAGGGTTAGGGTTAGCATCAGCCCTAAGATAGTGTTACGGTTAGGGTTAGGGTTAGCATCAGCCCTAGGATAGTGTTAGTGTTAGGGTTAGCATCAGTCCTAGGACAGTGTTAGGGTTAGGGTTAGGGTTAGCATCAGCCCTAGGATAGTGTTAGGGTTAGGGTTAGCATCAACCCTAGGATAGTGTAAGGGTTAGGGTTAGGGATAGCATCAGCCCTAGGATAGTGTTAGGGTTAGGGTTAGCCTCAGCCCTAGGAGGGTGTTAGGGTTAGGGATAGGGTTAGCATCAGGCCTAGGATAGTGTTAGGGTTAGGGTTAGGGTTAGCATCTGCCCTAGGATAGTGTTAGGGATAGGGTTAGCATCAGGCCTAGGATAGTGTTAGGGTTAGGGTTAGCATCAGCCCTAGGATAGTGTTAGGGTTAGGGTTAGGGTTAGCATCAGCCCTAGGATATTGTTAGGGTTAGGGTTAACATCAGCCCTAGGATAGTGTTAGGGTTAGGGTTAGGGTTAACATCAGCCGTAGGATAGTGTTAGGTTTAGGGTTAGCATCAGACCTAGGATAGTGTTAGGGTTAGGGTTAGGGATAGCATCAACTCT
The DNA here is from genome assembly GCF_020740605.2 of Lemur catta. Classification (NCBI taxonomy): domain Eukaryota; kingdom Metazoa; phylum Chordata; class Mammalia; order Primates; family Lemuridae; genus Lemur; species Lemur catta. The sequence goes on along the minus strand of NC_059145.1, from coordinate 1,343,096 downwards.
AGGATAATGTAAGGGTTAGGGTTAGGGTTAGCATCAAGCCTAGGATAGTGTTAGGGTTAGGGTTAGCATCAGCCCTAGGATAGTTTTAGGGTTAGGGTTAGGGTTAGCATCAGTCCTAGGATAGTGTTAGGGTTAGAGTTAGCATCAGCCCTAGGATAGTGTTACGGTTAGGGTTTGGGTTGGCATCAGCCCTAGTATAGTGTTAGGGTTAGGGTTAGGGTTAGCATCAGCCCTAGGATAGTGTTAGGGTTAGGGTTAGGGTTAGCATCAGCCCTAGGATAGTGTTAGGGTTAGGGTTAGGGTTAGCATCAGCCCTAGGATAGTGTTAGGGTTAGGGTTAGCATCATCCCTAGACAGTGTTAGGGTTAGGGTTATGGTTAGCATCAGCCGTAGGATAGTGTTAGGGTTAGGGTTAGCATCAGCCCTAGGATAGTGTTAGGGTTAGGGTTAGGGTTAGCATCAGGCCTAGGATTGTGTTAGGGTTAGGGTTAGCATCAGCCCTAGGATGGTGTTAGGGTTAGGGTTAGGGTTAGCATCAGCACTAGGATATTGTTAGGGTTAGGGTTAGCATCAGCCCTAGGATAGTGTTAGGGTTAGGGTTATGGTTAGCATTAGCCCTAGGATAGTGTTAGGGTTAGCGTTAGCCTCAGCCCTAGGAGAGTGTTAGGGTTAGGTTTAGGGTTAGCATCAGCCCTAGGATAGTGTTATGGTTAGGGTTAGCATCAGCCCTAGGATAGTGTTAGGGTTATGGTTAGGTTTAGCATCAGCCCTAGGATAGTGTTAGGGTAAGGGTTAGGGTTAGCATCAGGCCTAGGATAGTGTTAGGGTTACGGTTAGAATCAGCCCTAGGATAGTGTTAGGGTTAGGGTTAGGGTTAGCATCAGCCCTAGGATAGTGTTAGGTTTAGGGTTAGAGATATCATCAGGCCTAGGATATTGTTAGCGTTAGGGTTAGCATCAGCCCTAGGAGAGTATTAGGGTTAGGGTTAGGGTTAGGGTTAGCATAGCTCTAGGATAGTGTTAGGGTTAGTGTTAGGGTTATCATCAGCCCTAGGATAGTGTTAGGGTTAGGGTTAGGGTTAGCATCAGCCCTAGGATAGTGTTAGGGTTAGGGTTAGCATCAGCCCTAGGATAGTGTTAGTGTTAGGGTTAGGGTTAGCATCAGCCCTAGGATAGTGTTAGGGTTAGGGTTAGCATCAGCCCTAGGATAGTGTTAGGGTTAGGGTTAGGGTAAGCATCAGCCCTAGCATAGTGTTAGCGTTAGGGTTAGCATCAGCCCTAGGATAGTGTTAGGGTTAGGGTTAGGGTTAGCATCAGGCCTAGGATAGTGTTAGGGTTAGGGTTAGCATCAGCCCTTTGATAGTGTTAGGGTTAGGGTTAGGGTTAGCATCAGCCGTAGGATAGTGTTAGGGTTAGGGTTAGCATCAACCCTTGGATAGTGTTAGGGTTAGGGTTAGGGTTAGCATCAGCCCTAGGATAGTGTTAGGGTTAGGGTTAGCCTCAGCCCTAGGAGAGTGTTAGGGTTAGGGTTAGGGTTAGCATCAGCCCTAGGATAGTGTTAGTGTTAGGGTTAGCATCAGCCCTAGGATAGTGTTAGGGTTAGGGTTAGGGTTAGCATCAGCCCTAGGATAGTGTTAGTGTTAGGGTTAGCATCAGCCCTAGGATAGTGTTAGGGTTAGGGTTAGGGTTAGCATCAGCCCTAGGATAGTGTTAGGGTTAGGGTTAGCATCAACCCTAGGATAGTGTTAGGGTTAGGGTTAAGGTTAGCATCAGCCCTAGGATAGTGTTAGGGTTAGGGTTAGCCTCCGCCCTAGGAGGGTGTTAGGGTTAGGCATAGGGTTAGCATCAGGTCTAGGATAGTGTTAGAGTTAGGGTTAGGGTTAGCATCAGCCCTAGGATAGTGTTAGGGTTAGGCTTATCATCAGGCCTAGGATAGTGTTAGGGTTAGGGTTAGCATCAGCCCTAGGATAGTGTTAGGTTTAGGGTTAGGGTTAGCATCAGCCCTAGGATAGTGTTAGGGTTTGGGTTAACATCAGCCCTAGGATAGTGTTAGGGTTAGGGTTAGGGTTAGCATCAGCCCTTGGATAGTGTTAGGGTTAGGGTTAGCATCAGACCTAGGATAGTGTTAGGGTTAGGGTTAGGGTTAGCATCAGCCCTAGGATAGTGTAAGGGTTAGGGTTAGGGTTAGCATCAGGCCTAGGATAGTGTTAGGGTTAGGGTTAGCATCGGCCCTAGGATAGTGTTAGGGTTAAGGTTAGTGTTAGCATCAGCCCTAGGATAGTGTTAGGGTTAGAGTTAGCATCAGCCCTAGGATAGTGTTACGGTTAGTGTTAGGGTTAGCATCAGCCCTAGGATAGTGTTAGGGTTAGGGTTAGGGTTAGCATTAGCCCTAGGATAGTGTTAGGGTTAGCGTTAGCCTCAGACCTAGGAGAGTGTTAGGGTTAGGTTTAGGGTTAGCATCAGCCCTAGGATAGTGTTAGGGTGAGGGTTAGGGTTAGCATCAGCCCTAGGATAGTGTTAGGGTTAGGGTTAGCATCAGCCCTAGGATAGTGTTAGGGTTAGGGTTAGGGTTAGCAAAAGCCCTAGCATAGTGTTAGCGTTAGGGTTAGCATCAGCCCTAGGATAGTGTTAGGGTTAGGTTCAGTGTTAGCAAGAGGCCTAGGATAGTGTTAGGGTTAGGGTTAGCATCAGCCCTAGGATAGTGTTAGGGTTAGGGTTAGGGTTAGTATCAGCCCTAGGATAGTGTTAGGGTTAGGGTTAGCATCAACCCTTGGATAGTGTTATTGTTAGGGTTAGGGTTAGCCTCAGCCCTAGGAGAGTGTTAGGGTTAGGGATAGGGTTAGCATCAGGCCTAGGATAGTGTTAGGGTTAGGGTTAGAGTTAGCATCAGCTCTAGGATAGTGTTAGGGTTAGGGTTAGCATCAGGCCTAGGATACTGTTAGGGTTAGGGTTAGCATCAGCCCTAGGATAGTGTTAGGGTTAGGGTTAGGGTTAGCATCAGCCCTAGGATAGTGTTAGGGTTATGGTTAGGTTTAGCATCAGCCCTAGGATAGTGTTAGGGTTAGGGTTAGCATCAGCCCTAGGATAGTGTTACGGTTAGGGTTAGGGTTAGCATCAGCCCTAGGATAGTGTTAGTGTTAGGGTTAGCATCAGCCCTAGGACAGTGTTAGGGTTAGGGTTAGCATCAACCCTAGGATAGTGTAAGGGTTAGGGTTAGGGATAGCATCAGCCCTAGGATAGTGTTAGGGTTAGGGTTAGCCTCAGCCCTAGGAGGGTGTTAGGGTTAGGGATAGGGTTAGCATCAGGCCTAGGATAGTGTTAGGGTTAGGGTTAGGGTTAGCATCTGCCCTAGGATAGTGTTAGGGATAGGGTTAGCATCAGGCCTAGGATAGTGTTAGGGTTAGGGTTAGCATCAGCCCTAGGATAGTGTTAGGGTTAGGGTTAGGGTTAGCATCAGCCCTAGGATATTGTTAGGGTTAGGGTTAACATCAGCCCTAGGATAGTGTTAGGGTTAGGGTTAGGGTTAACATCAGCCGTATTATAGTGTTAGGTTTAGGGTTAACATCAGACCTAGGATAGTGTTAGGGTTAGGGTTAGGGATAGCATCAACTCTAGGATAATGTAAGGGTTAGGGTTAGGGTTAGTATCAAGCCTAGGATAGTGTTAGGGTTAGGGTTAGCATCAGCCCTAGGATAGTTTTAGGGTTAGGGTTAGGGTTAGCATCAGTCCTAGGATAGTGTTAGGGTTAGAGTTAGCATCAGACCTAGGATAGTGTTACGGTTAGGGTTAGGGTTGGCATCAGCCCTAGGATAGTGTTAGGGTTAGGGTTAGGGTTAGCATCAGCCCTAGGATAGTGTTAGGGTTAGGGTTAGGGTTAGCATCAGCCCTAGGATAGTGTTAGGGTTAGGGTTAGGGTTAGCATCAGCCCTAGGATAGTGTTAGGGTTAGGGTTAGCATCAGCCCTAGACAGTGTTAGGGTTAGGGTTATGGTTAGCATCAGCCCTAGGATAGTGTTAGGGTTAGGGTTAGCATCAGCCCTAGGATAGTGTTAGGGTTAGGGTTAGGGTTAGCATCAGGCCTAGGATTGTGTTAGGGTTAGGGTTAGCATCAGCCCTAGGATGGTGTTAGGGTTAGGGTTAGGGTTAGCATCAGCCCTAGGATATTGTTAGGGTTAGGGGTAGCATCAGCCCTAGGATAGTGTTAGGGTTAGGGTTATGGTTAGCATTAGCCCTAGGATAGTGTTAGGGTTAGCGTTAGCCTGAGCCCTAGGAGAGTGTTAGGGTTAGGCTTAGGGTTAGCATCAGCCCTAGGATAGTGTTATGGCTAGGGTTAGCATCAGCCCTAGGATAGTGTTAGGGTTATGGTTAGGTTTAGCATCAGCCCTAGGATAGTGTTAGGGTAAGGGTTAGGGTTAGCATCAGGCCTAGGATAGTGTTAGGGTTACGGTTAGAATCAGCCCTAGGATAGTGTTAGGGTTAGGGTTAGGGTTAGCATCAGCCCTAGGATAGTGTTAGGTTTAGGGTTAGGGATATCATCAGGCCTAGGATATTGTTAGCGTTAGGGTTAGCATCAGCCCTAGGAGAGTATTAGGGTTAGGGTTAGGGTTAGGGTTAGCATAGCTCTAGGATAGTGTTAGGGTTAGCGTTAGGGTTATCATCAGCCCTAGGATAGTGTTAGGGTTAGGGTTAGGGTTAGCATCAGCCCTAGGATAGTGTTAGGTTTAGGGTTAGCATCAGCCCTAGGATAGTGTTAGTGTTAGGGTTAGGGTTAGCATCAGCCCTAGGATAGTGTTAGGGTTAGGGTTAGCATCAGCCCTAGGATAGTGTTAGGGTTAGGGTTAGGGTAAGCATCAGCCCTAGCATAGTGTTAGCGTTAGGGTTAGCATCAGCCCTAGGATAGTGTTAGGGTTAGGGTTAGGGTTAGCATCAGGCCTAGGATAGTGTTAGTGTTAGGGTTAGCATCAGCCCTTTGATAGTGTTAGGGTTAGGGTTAGGGTTAGCATCAGCCCTAGGATAGTGTTAGGGTTAGGGTTAGCATCAACCCTTGGATAGTGTTAGGGTTAGGGTTAGGGTTAGCATCAGCCCTAGGATAGTGTTAGGGTTAGGGTTAGCCTCAGCCCTAGGAGAGTGTTAGGGTTAGGGTTAGGGTTAGCATCAGCCCTAGGATAGTGTTAGTGTTAGGGTTAGCATCAGCCCTTGGATAGTGGTAGGGTTAGGGTTAGGGTTAGCATCAGCCCTAGGATAGTGTTAGGGTTAGGGTTAGCATCAGCCCTAGGATAGTGTTAGGGTTAGGGTTAGGGTTAGCATCAGCCCTAGGATAGTGTTAGGGTTAGGGTTAGCATCAGCCCTAGGATAGTGTTAGGGTTAGGGTTAAGGTTAGCATCAGCCCTAGGATAGTGTTAGGGTTAGGGTTAGCATCAGCCCTAGGATAGTGTTAGGGTTAGGGTTAGGGTTAGCATCAGGCCTAGGATAGTGTTAGGGTTAGGGTTAGCATCAGCCCTAGGATAGTGTTAGGGTTAGGGTTAGGGTTAGCATCAGCCCTAGGATAGTTTTAGGGTTATGGTTAGCATGAACCCTAGGATACTGTTAGGGTTCGGGTTAGGGTTAGCATCAGCCCTAGGATAGTGTTAGGTTTAGGGTTAGCATCAGACCTAGGATAGTGTTAGGGTTAGGGTTAGGGTTAGCATCAGCCCTAGGATAGTGTAAGTGTTAGGGTTTTGGTTAGCATCAGGCCTAGGATAGTGTTAGGGTTAGGGTTAGCATTAGCCCTAGGATAGTGTTAGGGTCAGGCTTAGGGTTACCATCAGCCCTAGGATAGTGTTAGGGTTAGGGTTAACATCAACCCTAGGATAGTGTAAGGGTTAGGGTTAGGGATAGCATCAGCCCTAGGATAGTGTTAGGGTTAGGGTTAGCCTCAGCCCTAGGAGGGTGTTAGGGTTAGGGATAGGGTTAGCATCAGGCCTAGGATAGTATTAGGGTTAGGGTTAGGGTTAGCATCTGCCCTAGGATAGTGTTAGGGATAGGGTTATCATCAGGCCTAGGATAGTGTTAGGGTTAGAGTTAACATCAGCCCTAGGATAGTGTTAGGGTTAGGGTTAGGGTTAGCATCAGCCCTAGGATAGTGTTAGGGTTAGGGTTAGGGTTAGCATCAGCCCTAGGATAGTGTTAGGGTTAGGGTTAGGGTTAGCATCAGCCCTAGGATAGTGTTAGGGTTAGGGTTAGCATCAGCCCTAGACAGTGTTAGGGTTAGGGTTATGGTTAGCATCAGCCCTAGTATAGTGTTAGGGTTAGGGTTAGCATCAGCCCTAGGATAGTGTTAGGGTTAGGGTTAGGGTTAGCATCAGGCCTAGGATTGTGTTAGGGTTAGGGTTAGCATCAGCCCTAGGATCGTGTTAGGGTTAGGGTTAGGGTTAGCATCAGCCCTAGGATATCGTTAGGGTTAGGGTTAGCATAAGCCCTAGGATAGTGTTAGGGTTAGGGTTATGGTTAACATTAGCCCTAGGATAGTGTTAGGGTTAGCGTTAGCCTCAGCCCTAGGAGAGTGTTAGGGTTAGGTTTAGGGTTAGCATCAGCCCTAGGATAGTGTTAGGGTTAGGGTTAGCATCAGCCCTAGGATAGTGTTAGGGTTATGGTTAGGTTTAGCATCAGCCCTAGGATAGTGTTAGGGTAAGGGTTAGGGTTAGCATCAGGCCTAGGATAGTGTTAGGGTTACGGTTAGAATCAGCCCTAGGATAGTGTTAGGGTTAGGGTTAGGGTTAGCATCAGCCCTAGGATAGTGTTAGGTTTAGGGTTAGGGATATCATCAGGCCTAGGATATTGTTAGCGTTAGGGTTAGCATCAGCCCTAGGATAGTTTTAGGGTTAGGGTTAGGGTTAGCATCAGCCCTAGGATAGTGTTAGGGTTAGGGTTAGGGTTAGCAAAAGCCCTAGCATAGTGTTAGCGTTAGGGTTAGCCTCAGCCCTAGGATAGTGTTAGGGTTAGGTTCAGTGTTAGCAAGAGGCCTAGGATAGTGTTAGGGTTAGGGTTAGCATCAGCCCTTGGATAGTGTTAGGGTTAGGGTTAGGGTTAGTATCAGCCCTAGGATAGTGTTAGGGTTAGGGTTAGCATCAACCCTTGGATAGTGTTATTGTTAGGGTTAGGGTTAGCCTCAGCCCTAGGAGAGTGTTAGGGTTAGGGATAGGGTTAGCATCAGGCCTAGGATAGTGTTAGGGTTAGGGTTAGAGTTAGCATCAGCTCTAGGATAGTGTTAGGCTTAGGGTTAGCATCAGGCCTAGGATAGTGTTAGGGTTAGGGTTAGCATCAGCCCTAGGATAGTGTTAGGGTTAGGGTTAGGGTTAGCATCAGCCCTAGGATAGTGTTAGGGTTATGGTTAGGTTTAGCATCAGCCCTAGGATAGTGTTAGGGTTAGGGTTAGCATCAGCCCTAGGAGGGTGTTAGGGTTAGTGATAGGGTTAGCATCAGGCCTAGGATAGTGTTAGGGTTAGGGTTAGGGTTAGCATCTGCCCTAGGATAGTGTTAGGGATAGGGTTAGCATCAGGCCTAGGATAGTGTTAGGGTTAGGGTTAGCATCAGCCCTAGGATAGTGTTAGGGTTAGGGTTAGGGTTAGCATCAGCCCTAGGATATTGTTAGGGTTAGGGTTAACATCAGCCCTAGGATAGTGTTAGGGTTAGGGTTAGGGTTAACATCAGCCGTAGGATAGTGTTAGGTTTAGGGTTAACATCAGACCTAGGATAGTGTTAGGGTTAGGGTTAGGGATAGCATCAACTCTAGGATAATGTAAGGGTTAGGGTTAGGGTTAGTATCAAGCCTAGGATAGTGTTAGGGTTAGGGTTAGCATCAGCCCTAGGATAGTTTTAGGGTTAGGGTTAGGGTTAGCATCAGTCCTAGGATAGTGTTAGGGTTAGGGTTAGGGTTAGCATCAGCCCTAGGATAGTGTTAGGGTTAGGGTTAGGGTTAGCATCAGCCCTAGGATAGTGTTAGGGTTAGGGTTAGGGTTAGCATCAGCCCTAGGATAGTGTTAGGGTTAGGGCTAGGGTTAGCATCAGCCCTAGGATAGTGTTAGGGTTAGGGTTATGGTTAGCATCAGCCCTAGACAGTGTTAGGGTTAGGGTTATGGTTAGCATCAGCCCTAGGATAGTGTTAGGGTTAGGGTTAGCATCAGCCCTAGGATAGTGTTAGGGTTAGGGTTAGGGTTAGCATCAGGCCTAGGATTGTGTTAGGGTTAGGGTTAGCATCAGCCCTAGGATGGTGTTAGGGTTAGGGTTAGGGTTAGCATCAGCCCTAGGATATTGTTAGTGTTAGGGGTAGCATCAGCCCTAGGATAGTGTTAGGGTTAGGGTTATGGTTAGCATTAGCCCTAGGATAGTGTTAGGGTTAGCGTTAGCCTCAGCCCTAGGAGAGTGTTAGGGTTAGGTTTAGGGTTAGCATCAGCCCTAGGATAGTGTTATGGTTAGGGTTAGCATCAGCCCTAGGATAGTGTTAGGGTTATGGTTAGGTTTAGCATCAGCCCTAGGATAGTGTTAGGGTAAGGGTTAGGGTTAGCATCAGGCCTAGGATAGTGTTAGGGTTACGGTTAGAATCAGCCCTAGGATAGTGTTAGGGTTAGGGTTAGGGTTAGCATCAGCCCTAGGATAGTGTTAGGTTTAGGGTTAGGGATATCATCAGGCCTAGGATATTGTTAGCGTTAGGGTTAGCATCAGCCCTAGGAGAGTATTAGGGTTAGGGTTAGGGTTAGGGTTAGCATAGCTCTAGGATAGTGTTAGGGTTAGCGTTAGGGTTATCATCAGCCCTAGGATAGTGTTAGGGTTAGGGTTAGGGTTAGCATCAGCCCTAGGATAGTGTTAGGGTTAGGGTTAGCATCAGCCCTAGGATAGTGTTAGTGTTAGGGTTAGGGTTAGCATCAGCCCTAGGATAGTGTTAGGGTTAGGGTTAGCATCAGCCCTAGGATAGTGTTAGGGTTAGGGTTAGGGTAAGCATCAGCCCTAGCATAGTGTTAGCGTTAGGGTTAGCATCAGCCCTAGGATAGTGTTAGGGTTAGGGTTAGGGTTAGCATCAGGCCTAGGATAGTGTTAGGGTTAGGGTTAGCATCAGCCCTTTGATAGTGTTAGGGTTAGGGTTAGGGTTAGCATCAGCCCTAGGATAGTGTTAGGGTTAGGGTTAGCATCAACCCTTGGATAGTGTTAGGGTTAGGGTTAGGGTTAGCATCAGCCCTAGGATAGTGTTAGGGTTAGGGTTAGCCTCAGCCCTAGGAGAGTGTTAGGGTTAGGGTTAGGGTTAGCATCAGCCCTAGGATAGTGTTAGTGTTAGGGTTAGCATCAGCCCTAGGATAGTGGTAGGGTTAGGGTTAGGGTTAGCATCAGCCCTAGGATAGTGTTAGGGTTAGGGTTAGCATCAGCCCTAGGATAGTGTTAGGGTTAGGGTTAGGGTTAGCATCAGCCCTAGGATAGTGTTAGGGTTAGGGTTAGCATCAGCCCTAGGATAGTGTTAGGGTTAGGGTTAGGGTTAGCATCAGCCCTAGGATAGTGTTAGGGTTAGGGTTAGCATCAGCCCTAGGATAGTGTTAGGGTTAGGATTAGGGTTAGCATCAGGCCTAGGATAGTGTTAGGGTTAGGGTTAGCATCAGCCCTAGGATAGTGTTAGGGTTAGGGTTAGGGTTAGCATCAGCCCTAGGATAGTTTTAGGGTTATGGTTAGCATAAACCCTAGGATACTGTTAGGGTTCGGGTTAGGGTTAGCATCAGCCCTAGGATAGTGTTAGGGTCAGGCTTAGGGTTACCATCAGCCCTAGGATAGTGTTAGGGTTAGGGTTAACATCAACCCTAGGATAGTGTAAGGGTTAGGGTTAGGGATAGCATCAGCCCTAGGATAGTGTTAGGGTTAGGGTTAGCCTCAGCCCTAGGAGGGTGTTAGGGTTAGGGATAGGGTTAGCATCAGGCCTAGGATAGTGTTATTGTTAGGGTTAGGGTTAGCATCTGCCCTAGGATAGTGTTAGGGATAGGGTTATCATCAGGCCTAGGATAGTGTTAGGGTTAGAGTTAACATCAGCCCTAGGATAGTGTTAGGGTTAGGGTTAGGGTTAGCATCAGCCCTAGGATAGTGTTAGGGTTAGGGTTAGGGTTAGCATCAGCCCTAGGATAGTGTTAGGGTTAGGGTTAGGGTTAGCATCAGCCCTAGGATAGTGTTAGGGTTAGGGTTAGCATCAGCCCTAGACAGTGTTAGGGTTAGGGTTATGGTTAGCATCAGCCCTAGTATAGTGTTAGGGTTAGGGTTAGCATCAGCCCTAGGATAGTGTTAGGGTTAGGGTTAGGGTTAGCATCAGGCCTAGGATTGTGTTAGGGTTAGGGTTAGCATCAGCCCTAGGATCGTGTTAGGGTTAGGGTTAGGGTTAGCATCAGCCCTAGGATATCGTTAGGGTTAGGGTTAGCATCAGCCCTAGGATAGTGTTAGGGTTAGGGTTATGGTTAACATTAGCCCTAGGATAGTGTTAGGGTTAGCGTTAGCCTCAGCCCTAGGAGAGTGTTAGGGTTAGGTTTAGGGTTAGCATCAGCCCTAGGATAGTGTTAGGGTTAGGGTTAGCATCAGCCCTATTATAGTGTTAGGGTTATGGTTAGGTTTAGCATCAGCCCTAGGATAGTGTTAGGGTAAGGGTTAGGGTTAGCATCAGGCCTAGGATAGTGTTAGGGTTACGGTTAGAATCAGCCCTAGGATAGTGTTAGGGTTAGGGTTAGGGTTAGCATCAGCCCTAGGATAGTGTTAGGTTTAGGGTTAGGGATATCATCAGGCCTAGGATATTGTTAGCGTTAGGGTTAGCATCAGCCCTAGGATAGTTTTAGGGTTAGGGTTAGGGTTAGCATCAGCCCTAGGATAGTGTTAGGGTTAGGGTTAGGGTTAGCATCAGCCCTAGGATAGTATTAGGGTTAGGGTTAGGGTTAGGGTTAGGGTTAGCATAGCTCTAGGATAGTGTTAGGGTTAGCGTTAGGGTTAGCATCAGCCCTAGGATAGTGTTAGGGTTAGGGTTAGGGTTAGCATCAGCCCTAGGATAGTGTTAGGTTCAGGGTTAGCATCAGCCCTAGGATAGTGTTAGGGTTAGGGTTAGGGTTAGCATCAGCCCTAGGATAGTGTTAGGGTTAGGGTTAGCATCAGCCCTAGGATAGTGTTAGGGTTAGGGTTAGGGTAAGCATCAGCCCTAGCATAGTGTTAGCGTTAGGGTTAGCATCAGCCCTAGGATAGTGTTAGGGTTAGGGTTAGGGTTAGCATCAGGCCTAGGATAGTGTTAGGGTTAGGGTTATCATCAGCCCTTTGATAGTGTTAGGGTGAGGGTTAGGGTTAGCATCAGCCCTAGGATAGTGTTAGGGTTAGGGTTAGCATCAACCCTTGGATAGTGTTAGGGTTAGGGTTAGGGTTAGCATCAGCCCTAGGATAGTGTTAGGGTTAGGGTTAGCCTCAGCCCTAGGAGAGTGTTAGGGTTAGGGTTAGGGTTAGCATCAGCCCTAGGATAGTGTTAGTGTTAGGGTTAGCATCAGCCCTAGGATAGTGGTAGGGTTAGGCTTAGGGTTAGCATCAGCCCTAGGATAGTGTTAGGGTTAGGGTTAGCATCAGCCCTAGGATAGTGTTAGGGTTAGGGTTAGGGTTAGCATCAGCCCTAGGATAGTGTTAGGGATAGGGTTAGCATCAGCCCTAGGATAGCGTTAGGGTTAGGGTTAGGGTTAGCATCAGCCCTAGGATAGTGTTAGGGTTAGGGTTAGCATCAGCCCTAGGATAGTGTTAGGGTTAGGGTTAGGGTTAGCATCAGGCCTAGGATAGTGTTAGGGTTAGGGTTAGCATCAGCCCTATGATAGTGTTAGGGTTAGGGTTAGGGTTAGCATCAGCCCTAGGATAGTTTTAGGTTTATGGTTAGCATGAACCCTAGGATACTGTTAGGGTTAGGGTTAGGGTTAGCATCAGCCCTAGGATAGTGTTAGGTTTAGGGTTAGCATCAGCCCTAGGATAGTGTTAGGGTTAGGCTTAGGGTTACCATCAGCCCTAGGATAGTGTTCGGGTTAGAGTTAGCATCAGCCCTAGGATAGTGTTATGGTTAGGGTTAGGGTTAGCATTAGCCCTAGGATAGTGTTAGGGTTAGCGTTATCCTCAGCCGTAGGAGAGTGTTAGGGTTAGGTTTAGGGTTAGCATCAGCCCTAGGATAGTGTAAGGGTTAGGGTTAGCATGAGCCCTAGGATAGTGTTAGGGTAAGGGTTAGGGTTAGCATCAGGCCTAGGATAGTGTTAGGGTTACGGTTAGAATCAGCCCTAGGATAGTGTTAGGGTTAGAGTTAGGGTTAGCATGAGCCCTAGGATAGTGTTAGGTTTAGGGTTAGGGATATCATCAGGCCTAGGATATTGTTAGGGTTAGGGTTACCATCAGCCCTAGGATAGTGTTAGGGTTAGGGTTAGGGTTAGCATCAGCCATAGGATAGTGTTAGGGTTAGGGTTAGGGTTAGCATCAGCCCTAGGGTAGTATTAGGGTTAGGGTTAGCATCAGCCCTAGGATAGTGTTAGGGTTAGGGTTAGGGTTAGCACCAGGCCTATGATAATGTTAGTGTTCGGGTTAGCATCAGCCATAGGATAGTGTTAGGGTTAGGGTTAGGGTTAGATTCAGCCGTAGGATAGTGTTAGGGTTAGGGTTAGCCTCAGCCCTAGGATAGTGTTAGAGTTAGGGTTAGGGTTAGCATCAGCCCTAGGATAGCGTTAGGGTTAGGTTTAGGGTTAACATCAACCCTAGGATAGTGTTAGTGTTAGGGTTAGCATCAGCCCTCGGATAGTGTTAGGGTTAGGGTTAGGGTTACCATCAGCCCTAGGATAGTATTAGGGTTAGGGTTACCATCAGGCCTAGGATAGTGTTAGGGTTAGGGTTAGGGTTAGCATCAGCCCTAGGATAGTGTTGGGGTTAGGGTTAGGGTTAGCATCAGCTCTAGGATAGTGTTAGGGTTAGGGTTAGCATCAGCAATAGGATAGTGTTAGGGTTAGGGTTAGGGTTAGCATCAGCCCTAGGATAGTGTTAGGGTTAGGGTTAGCATCAGCCCTAGGATAGGGTTAGGGTTAGGGTTAGGGTTAGCATCAGCCCTAGGATAGTGTTAGGGTTAGGGTTAGCATCAGCCCTAGGATAATGTTAGGGTTAGGGTTAGGGTTAGCATCAGGCCTAGGATAGTGTTAGGTTTAGGGTTAGCATCAGCCCTAGGATAGTGTTAGGGTTAGGCATAGGGTTAGCATCAGCCCTAGGATAGTGTTAGGGTTAGGGTTAGCATCAGGCCTAGGATAGTGTTAGGGTTAGGGTTAGCATCAGCCCTAGGATCCTGTTAGGGTTAGGGTTAGGGTTAGCATCAGCCCTAGGATATTGTTAGGGTTAGCGTTAGCATCAGCCCTAGGATAGTGTTAGGGTTAGGGTTATTGTTAGCATTAGCCCTAGGATAGTGTTAGGGTTAGCGTTAGCCTCAGCCAGAGGAGAGTGTTAGGGTTAGGTTTAGGGTTAGCATCAGCCCTAGGATAGTGTTAGGGTTAGGGTTAGCATCAGCCCTAGGATAGTGTTAGGGTTATGGTTAGGTTTAGCATCAGCCCTAGGATAGTGTTAGGGTAAGGGTTAGGGTTAGCATCAGGCCTAGGATAGTGTTAGGGTTACGGTTAGAATCAGCCCTAGGATAGTGTTAGGGTTAGGGTTAGGGTTAGCATCAGCCCTAGGATAGTGTTAGGTTTAGGGTTAGGGATATCATCAGGCCTAGGATATTGTTAGCGTTAGGGTTAGCATCAGCACTAGGATAGTTTTAGGGTTAGGGTTAGGGTTAGCATCAGCCCTAGTATAGTGTTAGGGTTAGGGTTAGGGTTAGCATCAGCCCTAGGAGAGTATTAGGGTTAGGATTAGGGTTAGGGTTAGGGTTAGCATAGCTCTACGATAGTGTTAGGGTTAGCGTTAGGGTTAGCATCAGCCCTAGGATAGTGTTAGGTTTAGGGTTAGCATCAGCCCTAGGATAGTGTTAGTGTTAGGGTTAGGGTTAGCATCAGCCCTAGGATAGTGTTAGGGTTAGGGTTAGCATCAGCCCTAGGATAGTGTTAGGGTTAGGGTTAGGGTAAGCAACAGCCCTAGCATAGTGTTAGCGTTAGGGTTAGCATCAGCCCTAGGATAGTGTTAGGGTTAGGGTTAGGGTTAGCATCTGCCCTAGGATAGTGTTAGGGATAGGGTTAGCATCAGGCCTAGGATAGTGTTAGGGTTAGGGTTAGCATCAGCCCTAGGATAGTGTTAGGGTTAGGGTTAGGGTTAGCATCAGCCCTAGGATATTGTTAGGGTTAGGGTTAACATCAGCCCTAGGATAGTGTTAGGGTTAGGGTTAGGGTTAACATCAGCCGTAGGATAGTGTTAGGTTTAGGGTTAGCATCAGACCTAGGATAGTGTTAGGGTTAGGGTTAGGGATAGCATCAACTCTAGGATAATGTAAGGGTTAGGGTTAGGGTTAGCATCAAGCCTAGGATAGTGTTAGGGTTAGGGTTAGCATCAGCCCTAGGATAGTTTTAGGGTTAGGGTTAGGGTTAGCATCAGTCCTAGGATAGTGTTAGGGTTAGAGTTAGCATCAGCCCTAGGATAGTGTTACGGTTAGGGTTAGGGTTGGCATCAGCCCTAGGATAGTGTTAGGGTTAGGGTTAGGGTTAGCATCAGCCCTAGGATAGTGTTAGGGTTAGGGTTAGGGTTAGCATCAGCCCTAGGATAGTGTTAGGGTTAGGGTTAGGGTTAGCATCAGCCCTAGGATAGTGTTAGGGTTAGGGTTAGCATCAGCCCTAGACAGTGTTAGGGTTAGGGTTATGGTTAGCATCAGCCCTAGGATACTGTTAGGGTTAGGGTTAGCATCAGCCCTAGGATAGTGTTAGGGTTAGGGTTAGGGTTAGCATCAGGCCTAGGATTGTGTTAGGGTTAGGGTTAGCATCAGCCCTAGGATGGTGTTAGGGTTAGGGTTAGGGTTAGCATCAGCCCTAGGATATTGTTAGGGTTAGGGTTAGCATCAGCCCTAGGATAGTGTTAGGGTTAGGGTTATAGTTAGCATTAGCCCTAGGATAGTGTTAGGGTTAGCGTTAGCCTCAGCCCTAGGAGAGTGTTAGGGTTAGGTTTAGGGTTAGCATCAGCCCTAGGATAGTGTTATGGTTAGGGTTAGCATCAGCCCTAGGATAGTGTTAGGGTTATGGTTAGGTTTAGCATCAGCCCTAGGATAGTGTTAGGGTAAGGGTTAGGGTTAGCATCAGGCCTAGGATAGTGTTAGGGTTACGGTTAGAATCAGCCCTAGGATAGTGTTAGGGTTAGGGTTAGGGTTAGCATCAGCCCTAGGATAGTGTTAGGTTTAGGGTTAGGGATATCATCAGGCCTAGGATATTGTTAGCGTTAGGGTTAGCATCAGCCCTAGGAGAGTATTAGGGTTAGGATTAGGGTTAGGGTTAGCATAGCTCTAGGATAGTGTTAGGGTTAGCGTTAGGGTTATCATCAGCCCTAGGATAGTGTTAGGGTTAGGGTTAGGGTTAGCATCAGCCCTAGGATAGTGTTAGGATTAGGGTTAGCATCGGCCCTAGGATAGTGTTAGTGTTAGGGTTAGGGTTAGCATCAGCCCTAGGATAGTGTTAGGGTTAGGGTTAGCATCAGCCCTAGCATAGTGTTAGCGTTAGGGTTAGCATCAGCCCTAGGATAGTGTTAGGGTTAGGGTTAGGGTTAGCATCAGGCCTAGGATAGTGTTAGGGTTAGGGTTAGCATCAGCCCTTTGATAGTGTTAGGGTTAGGGTTAGGGTTAGCATCAGCCCTAGGATAGTGTTAGGGTTAGGGTTAGCATCAACCCTTGGATAGTGTTAGGGTTAGGGTTAGGGTTAGCATCAGCCCTAGGATAGTGTTAGGGTTAGGGTTAGCCTCAGCCCTAGGAGTTTGTTAGGGTTAGGGTTAGGGTTAGCATCAGCCCTAGGATAGTGTTAGTGTTAGGGTTAGCATCAGCCCTAGGATAGTGGTAGGCTTAGGGTTAGGGTTAGCATCAGCCCTAGGATAGTGTTAGGGTTAGGGTTAGCATCAGCCCTAGGATAGTGTTAGGGTTAGGGTTAGGGTTAGCATCAGCCCTAGGATAGTGTTAGGGTTAGGGTTAGCATCAGCCCTAGGATAGTGTTAGGGTTAGGGTTAGGGTTAGCATCAGCCCTAGGATAGTGTTAGGGTTAGGGTTAGCATGAGCCCTAGGATAGTGTTAGGGTTAGGGTTAGGGTTAGCATCAGGCCTAGGATAGTGTTAGGGTTAGGGTTAGCATCAGCCCTAGGATAGTGGTAGGGTTAGGGTTAGGGTTAGCATCAGCCCTAGGATAGTTTTAGGGTTATGGTTAGCATGAACCCTAGGATACTGTTAGGGTTCGGGTTAGGGTTAGCATCAGCCCTAGGATAGTGTTAGGTTTAGGGTTAGCATCAGACCTAGGATAGTGTTAGGGTTAGGGTTAGGGTTAGCATCAGCCCTAGGATAGTGTAAGTGTTAGGGTTTTGGTTAGCATCAGGCCTAGGATAGTGTTAGGGTTAGGGTTAGCATCAGCCCTAGGATAGTGTTAGGGTCAGGCTTAGGGTTACCATCAGCCCTAGGATAGTGTTAGGGTTAGGGTTAACATCAACCCTAGGATAGTGTAAGGGTTAGGGTTAGGGATAGCATCAGCCCTAGGATAGTGTTAGGGTTAGGGTTAGCCTCAGCCCTAGGAGGGTGTTAGGGTTAGGGATAGGGTTAGCATCAGGCCTAGGATAGTGTTAGGGTTAGGGTTAGGGTTAGCATCTGCCCTAGGATAGTGTTAGGGATAGGGTTATCATCAGGCCTAGGATAGTGTTAGGGTTAGGGTTAGCATCAGCCCTAGGATAGTGTTAGGGTTAGGGTTAGGGTTAGCATCAGCCCTAGGATATTGTTAGGGTTAGGGTTAACATCAGCCCTAGGATAGTGTTAGGGTTAGGGTTAGGGTTAACATCAGCCGGAGGATAGTGTTAGGTTTAGGGTTAGCATCAGACCTAGGATAGTGTTAAGGTTAGGGTTAGGGATAGCATCAGCCCTAGGATAATGTAAGGGTTAGGGTTAGGGTTAGCATCAAGCCTAGGATAGTGTTAGGGTTATGGTTAGCATCAGCCCTAGGATAGTGTTAGGGTTAGTGTTAGCGTTAGCATCAGTCCTAGGATAGTGTTAGGGTTAGAGTTAACATCAGCCCTAGGATAGTGTTACGGTTAGGGTTAGGGTTAGCATCAGCCCTAGGATAGTGTTAGGGTTAGGGTTAGGGTTAGCATCAGCCCTAGGATAGTGTTAGGGTTAGGGTTAGGGTTAGCATCAGCCCTAGGATAGTGTTAGGGTTAGGGTTAGGGTTAGCATCAGCCCTAGGATAGTGTTAGGGTTAGGGTTAACATCAGCCCTAGACAGTGTTAGGGTTAGGGTTATGGTTAGCATCAGCCCTAGGATAGTGTTAGGGTTAGGGTTAGCATCAGCCCTAGGATAGTGTTAGGGTTAGGGTTAGGGTTAGCATCAGGCCTAGGATTGTGTTAGGATTAGGGTTAGCATCAGCCCTAGGATCGTGTTAGGGTTAGGGTTAGGGTTAGCATCAGCCCTAGGATATCGTTAGGGTTAGGGTTAGCATCAGCCCTAGGATAGTGTTAGGGTTAGGGTTATGGTTAGCATTAGCCCTAGGATAGTGTTAGGGTTAGCGTTAGCCTCAGACCTAGGAGAGTGTTAGGGTTAGGTTTAGGGTTAGCATCAGCCCTAGGATAGTGGTAGGGTTAGGGTTAGCATCAGCCCTAGGATAGTGTTAGGGTTATGGTTAGGTTTAGCATCAGCCCTAGGATAGTGTTAGGGTAAGGGTTAGGGTTAGCATCAGGCCTAGGATAGTGTTAGGGTTACGGTTAGAATCAGCCCTAGGATAGTGTTAGGGTTAGGGTTAGGGTTAGCATCAGCCCTAGGATAGTGTTAGGTTTAGGGTTAGGGATATCATCAGGCCTAGGATATTGTTAGCGTTAGGGTTAGCATCAGCCCTAGGATAGTTTTAGGGTTAGGGTTAGGGTTAGCATCAGCCCTAGGATAGTGTTAGGGTTATGGTTAGGGTTAGCATCAGCCCTAGGATAGTATTAGGGTTAGGGTTAGGGTTAGGGTTAGGGTTAGCATAGCTCTAGGATAGTGTTAGGGTTAGGGTTATTGTTAGCATTAGCCCTAGGATAGTGTTAGGGTTAGCGTTAGCCTCAGCCAGAGGAGAGTGTTAGGGTTAGGTTTAGGGTTAGCATCAGCCCTAGGATAGTGTTAGGGTTAGGGTTAGCATCAGCCCTAGGATAGTGTTAGGGTTATGGTTAGGGTTAGCAACAGCCCTAGGAAAGTGTTAGGGTTAGGGATAGGGTTAGCATCAGGCCTAGGATAGTGTTAGGGTTAGGTTTAGGGTTAGCATCAGCCCTAGGAGAGTGTTAGGGTTAGGGTTAGCATCAGTCCTAGGATAGTGTTAGGGTTAGGGTTAGGGTTAGCATCAGCCCTAGGATAGTGTTAGGGTTAGGGTTAGCATCAGCCCTAGGATAGTGTTATGGTTAGGGTTAGGGTTAGCATCAGCCCTAGGATAGTGTTAGGGTTAGGGTTAGCATCAACCCTAGGATAGTGTTAGGGTTAGGGTTAGGGTTAGCATCAGCCCTAGGATAGTGTTAGGGTTAGGGTTAGCCTCAGCCCTAGGTGGGTGTTAGGGTTAGGGATAGGGTTAGCATCAGGCCTAGGATACTGTTAGGGTTAGGGTTAGGGTTAGCATCAGCCCTAGGATAGTGTTAGGGTTAGGGTTAGCATCAGGCCTAGGATAGTGTTAGGGTTAGGGTTAGCATCAGCCCTAGGATAGTGTTAGGGTCGGGTTAGGGTTAGCATCAGCCCTAGGATAGTGTTAGGGTTAGGGTTAGCATCAGCCCTAGGATAGTGTTAGGGTTAGTTTTAGGGTTAGCACCAGGCCTAGGATAGTGTTAGTGTTAGGATTAGCATCATCCTTAGGATATGTTAGGGTTAGGGTTAGGGTTAGCATCAGCCGTAGGATAGTGTTATGGTTAGGGTTAGCCTCAGCCCTAGGATAGTGTCAGAGTTAGGGTTAGGGTTAGCATCAGCCGTTTGATACTGTTAGTGTTAAGGTTAGCATCAGCCCTAGGATAGTGTTAGGGTTAGGGTTAGGGTTAACATCAGCCCTAGGATAGTATTAGGGTTACGGTTAGGGTTAGGGTTAGGGTTTGGATCAGCTCTAGGATAGCGTTAGGGTTAGGGTTAGGGTTAGCATCAGCCCAGGATAGTGTTAGGGTTAGGGTTAGGGTTAGCATCAGCCCTAGGATAGTGTTAGGGTTAGGGTTAGCATCAGCCCTAGGATAGTGTTAGTGTTAGGGTTAGGGTTAGCATCAGCCCTAGGATAGTGTTAGTGTTAGGGTTAGCATCAGCCCTAGGATAGTGTTAGGGTTAGGGTTAGGGTAAGCATCAGGCCTAGGATAGTGTTAGGGTTAGGGTTCGCATCAGTCCTAGGATAGTGTTAGGGTTAGGGATAGGGTTAGCATCAGCCCTAGGATAGTGTTAGGGTTAGGGTTAGCATCAACCCTAGGATAGTGTTAGGGTTAGGGTTAGGGTTAGCATCAGCCCTAGGATAGTGTTAGGGTTAGGGTTAGCCTCAGCCCTAGGTGGGTGTTAGGGTTAGGGATAGGGTTAGCATCAGGCCTAGGATAGTGTTAGGGTTAGGGTTAGGGTTAGCATCAGCCCTAGGATAGTGTTAGGGTTAGGGTTAGCATCAGGCCTAGGATAGTGTTAGGGTTAGGGTTAGCATCAGCCCTAGGATAGTGTTAGGGTCGGGTTAGGGTTAGCATCAGCCCTAGGATAGTGTTAGGGTTAGTTTTAGGGTTAGCACCAGGCCTAGGATAGTGTTAGTGTTAGGATTAGCATCATCCTTAGGATATGTTAGGGTTAGGGTTAGGGTTAGCATCAGCCGTAGGATAGTGTTATGGTTAGGGTTAGCCTCAGCCCTAGGATAGTGTCAGAGTTAGGGTTAGGGTTAGCATCAGCCGTAGGATACTGTTAGTGTTAAGGTTAGCATCAGCCCTAGGATAGTGTTAGGGTTAGGGTTAGGGTTAACATCAGCCCTAGGATAGTATTAGGGTTACGGTTAGGGTTAGGGTTAGGGTTTGGATCAGCTCTAGGATAGCGTTAGGGTTAGGGTTAGGGTTAGCATCAGCCCAGGATAGTGTTAGGGTTAGGGTTAGGGTTAGCATCAGCCCTAGGATAGTGTTAGGGTTAGGGTTAGCATCAGCCCTAGGATAGTGTTAGTGTTAGGGTTAGGGTTAGCATCAGCCCTAGGATAGTGTTAGTGTTAGGGTTAGCATCAGCCCTAGGATAGTGTTAGGGTTAGGGTTAGGGTAAGCATCAGGCCTAGGATAGTGTTAGGGTTAGGGTTCGCATCAGTCCTAGGATAGTGTTAGGGTTAGGGATAGGGTTAGCATCAGCCCTAGGATAGTGTTAGGGTTAGGGTTAGCATCAACCCTAGGATAGTGTTAGGGTTAGGGTTAGGGTTAGCATCAGCCCTAGGATAGTGTTAGGGTTAGGGTTAGTCTCAGCCCTAGGAGAGTGTTAGGGTTAGGGATAGGGTTAGCATCAGGCCTAGGATAGTGTTAGGGTTAGGGTTAGGGTTAGCGTCAGCCCTAGGATAGTGTTAGGGTTAGGGTTAGGGTTAGCATCAGCCCTAGGATAGTGTTAGGGTTAGGGTTAGCATCAGCCCTAGGATAGTGTTAGGGTTAGTGTTAGGGTTAGCATCAGCCCTAGGATAGTGTTAGGGTTAGGGTTAGCATCAACCCTAGGATAGTGTTAGGGTTAGGGTTAGGGTTAGCATCAGCCCTAGGATAGTGTTAGGGTTAGGGTTAGCCTCAGCCCTAGGTGGGTGTTATGGTTAGGGATAGGGTTAGCATCAGGCCTAGGATAGTGTTAGGGTTAGGGTTAGGGTTAGCATCAGCCCTAGGATAGTGTTAGGGTTAGGGTTGGCATCAGGCCTAGGATAGTGTTAGGGTTAGGGTTAGCATCAGCCCTAGGATAGTGTTAGGGTCGGGTTAGGGTTAGCATCAGCCCTAGGATAGTGTGAGTGTTAGGATTAGCATCATCCTTAGGATATGTTAGGGTTAGGGTTAGGGTTAGCATCAGCCGTAGGATAGTGTTATGGTTAGGGTTAGCCTCAGCCCTAGGATAGTGTCAGAGTTAGGGTTAGGGTTAGCATCAGCCGTAGGATACTGTTAGTGTTAAGGTTAGCATCAGCCCTAGGATAGTGTTAGGGTTAGGGTTAGGGTTAACATCAGCCCTAGGATAGTATTAGGGTTACGGTTAGGGTTAGGGTTAGGGTTTGGATCAGCTCTAGGATAGCGTTAGGGTTAGGGTTAGGGTTAGCATCAGCCCAGGATAGTGTTAGGGTTAGGGTTAGGGTTAGCATCAGCCCTAGGATAGTGTTAGGGTTAGGGTTAGCATCAGCCCTAGGATTGTGTTAGGGTTAGCGTTAGGGTTAGCATCAGCCCTAGGATAGTGTTAGGGTTAGGGTTAGCATCAGCCCTAGGATAGTGTTAGTGTTAGGGTTAGGGTTAGCATCAGCCCTAGGATAGTGTTAGTGTTAGGGTTAGCATCAGCCCTAGGATAGTGTTAGGGTTAGGGTTAGGGTAAGCATCAGGCCTAGGATAGTGTTAGGGTTAGGGTTCGCATCAGTCCTAGGATAGTGTTAGGGTTAGGGATAGGGTTAGCATCAGCCCTAGGATAGTGTTAGGGTTAGGGTTAGCATCAACCCTAGGATAGTGTTAGGGTTAGGGTTAGGGTTAGCATCAGCCCTAGGATAGTGTTAGGGTTAGGGTTAGTCTCAGCCCTAGGAGAGTGTTAGGGTTAGGGATAGGGTTAGCATCAGCCCTAGGATAGTGTGAGTGTTAGGATTAGCATCATCCTTAGGATATGTTAGGGTTAGGGTTAGGGTTAGCATCAGCCGTAGGATAGTGTTATGGTTAGGGTTAGCCTCAGCCCTAGGATAGTGTCAGAGTTAGGGTTAGGGTTAGCATCAGCCGTAGGATACTGTTAGTGTTAAGGTTAGCATCAGCCCTAGGATAGTGTTAGGGTTAGGGTTAGGGTTAACATCAGCCCTAGGATAGTATTAGGGTTACGGTTAGGGTTAGGGTTAGGGTTTGGATCAGCTCTAGGATAGCGTTAGGGTTAGGGTTAGGGTTAGCATCAGCCCAGGATAGTGTTAGGGTTAGGGTTAGGGTTAGCATCAGCCCTAGGATAGTGTTAGGGTTAGGGTTAGCATCAGCCCTAGGATTGTGTTAGGGTTAGCGTTAGGGTTAGCATCAGCCCTAGGATAGTGTTAGGGTTAGGGTTAGCATCAGCCCTAGGATAGTGTTAGTGTTAGGGTTAGGGTTAGCATCAGCCCTAGGATAGTGTTAGTGTTAGGGTTAGCATCAGCCCTAGGATAGTGTTAGGGTTAGGGTTAGGGTAAGCATCAGGCCTAGGATAGTGTTAGGGTTAGGGTTCGCATCAGTCCTAGGATAGTGTTAGGGTTAGGGATAGGGTTAGCATCAGCCCTAGGATAGTGTTAGGGTTAGGGTTAGCATCAACCCTAGGATAGTGTTAGGGTTAGGGTTAGGGTTAGCATCAGCCCTAGGATAGTGTTAGGGTTAGGGTTAGTCTCAGCCCTAGGAGAGTGTTAGGGTTAGGGATAGGGTTAGCATCAGGCCTAGGATAGTGTTAGGGTTAGGGTTAGGGTTAGCGTCAGCCCTAGGATAGTGTTAGGGTTAGGGTTAGGGTTAGCATCAGCCCTAGGATAGTGTTAGGGTTAGGGTTAGCATCAGCCCTAGGATAGTGTTAGGGTTAGGGTTAGGGTTAGCATCAGGCCTAGGATAGTGTTAGGGTTAGGGTTAGCATCAGCCCTAGGATAGTGTTAGGGTTAGGGTTAGGGTTAGCATCAGCCCTAGGATAGTGTTAGGGTTAGGGTTAGCATCAACCCTAGGATAGTGTTAGGGTTAGGGTTAGGGTTAGCAACAGCCCTAGGATAGTGTTAGGGTTAGGGTTAGCCTCAGCCCTAGGAGAGTGTTAGGGTTAGGGATAGGGTTAGCATCAGGCCTAGGATAGTGTTAGGGTTAGGGTTAGGGTTAGCATCAGCCCTAGGATAGTGTTAGGGTTAGGGTTAGCATCAGGCCTAGGATAGTGTTAGGGTGAGGGTTAGGGTTAGCATCAGCCCTAGGATAGTGTTAGGGTTAGGGTTAGCATCAGCCCTAGGATAGTGTTAGGGTTAGCATCAGCCCTAGGATAGTGTTAGGGTTAGGGTTAGCATCAACCCTAGGATAGTGTTAGGGTTAGGGTTAGGGTTAGCATCAGCCCTAGGATAGTGTTAGGGTTAGGGTTAGCCTCAGCCCTAGGAGGGTGTTAGGGTTAGGGATAGGGTTAGCATCAGGCCTAGGATAGTGTTAGGGTTAGGGTTAGGGTTAGCATCAGCCCTAGGATAGTGTTAGGGTTAGGGTTAGCATCAGCCCTAAGCAGTGTTAGGGTTAGGGTTAGGGTTAGCATCAGCCCTAGGATAGTGTTAGGGTTAGGGTTAGCATCAGCCCTAGGATAGTGTTAGGGTTAGGGTTAGGGTTAACATCAGGCCTAGGATAGTGTTAGGGTTAGGGTTAGCATCAGCCCTAGGATAGTGTTAGGGTTAGGGTTAGGGTTAGCATCAGCCCTAGGATAGTGTTAGGGTTAGGGTTAGCATCAGCCCTAGGATAGTGTTAGGGTTAGGGTTAGGGTTAGCATCATGCCTAGGATAGTGTTAGGGTTAGTGTTAGCATCAGCCCTAGGATAGTGTTAGGGTTAGGGTTAGCATCAGCCCTAAGCAGTATTAGGGTTAGGGTTAGGGTTAGCATCAGCCCTAGGATAGTGTTAGGGTTAGGGTTAGCATCAGCCCTAGGATAGTGTTAGGGTTAGGGTTAGGGTTAGCATCAGGCCTAGGATAGTGTTAGGTTTAGGGTTAGCATCAGCCCTAGGATAGTGTTAGGGTTAGGGTTAGGGTTAGCATCAGCCCAAGGATAGTGTTAGGGTTAGGGTTAGCATCAGCCCTAGGATAGTGTTAGGGTTAGGGTTAGGGTTAGCATCAGGCCTAGGATAGTGTTAGGGTTAGGGTTAGCATCAGCCCTAGGATAGTGTTAGGGTTAGCATCAGCCCTAGGATAGTGTTAGGGTTAGGGTTAGCATCAACCCTAGGATAGTGTTAGGGTTAGGGTTAGGGTTAGCATCAGCCCTAGGATAGTGTTAGGGTTAGGGTTAGCCTCAGCCCTAGGAGGGTGTTAGGGTTAGGGATAGGGTTAGCATCAGGCCTAGGATAGTGTTAGGGTTAGGGTTAGGGTTAGCATCAGCCCTAGGATAGTGTTAGGGTTAGGGTTAGCATCAGCCCTAAGCAGTGTTAGGGTTAGGGTTAGGGTTAGCATCAGCCCTAGGATAGTGTTAGGGTTAGGGTTAGCATCAGCCCTAGGATAGTGTTAGGGTTAGGGTTAGGGTTAACATCAGGCCTAGGATAGTGTTAGGGTTAGGGTTAGCATCAGCCCTAGGATAGTGTTAGGGTTAGGGTTAGGGTTAGCATCAGCCCTAGGATAGTGTTAGGGTTAGGGTTAGCATCAGCCCTAGGATAGTGTTAGGGTTAGGGTTAGGGTTAGCATCATGCCTAGGATAGTGTTAGGGTTAGTGTTAGCATCAGCCCTAGGATAGTGTTAGGGTTAGGGTTAGCATCAGCCCTAAGCAGTATTAGGGTTAGGGTTAGGGTTAGCATCAGCCCTAGGATAGTGTTAGGGTTAGGGTTAGCATCAGCCCTAGGATAGTGTTAGGGTTAGGGTTAGGGTTAGCATCAGGCCTAGGATAGTGTTAGGTTTAGGGTTAGCATCAGCCCTAGGATAGTGTTAGGGTTAGGGTTAGGGTTAGCATCAGCCCAAGGATAGTGTTAGGGTTAGGGTTAGCATCAGCCCTAGGATAGTGTTAGGGTTAGGGTTAGGGTTAGCATCAGGCCTAGGATAGTGTTAGGGTTAGGGTTAGCATCAGCCCTAGGATAGTGTTAGGGTTAGGGTCAGGGTTAGCATCAGCCCTAGGACAGTGTTAGGGTTAGGGTTAGGGTTAGCATCAGGCCTAGGATAGTGTTAGGGTTAGGGTTAGCATCAGCCCTAGGATAGTGTTAGGGTTATGGTTAGGGTTAGCATCAGCCCTAGGATAGTGTTAGGGTTAGGGTTAGCCTCAGCCCTAGGAGAGTGTTAGGGTTAGGGATAGGGTTAGCATCAGGCCTAGGATAGTGTTAGGGTTAGGGTTAGGGTTAGCATCAGCCCTAGGATAGTGTTAGGGGTAGGGTTAGCATCAGCCCTAAGCAGTGTTAGGGTTAGGGTTAGGGTTAGCATCAGCCCTAGGACAGTGTTAGGGTTAGGGTTAGCATCAGCCCTAGGATAGTGTTAGGGTTAGGGTTAGGGTTAGCATCAGGCCTAGGATAGTGTTAGGGTTAGGGTTAGCATCAGCCCTAGGATAGTGTTAGGGTTAGGGTTAGGGTTAGCATCAGCCCTAGGATAGTGTTAGGGTTAGGGTTAGCATCAGCCCTAGGATAGTGTTAGGGTTAGGGTTAGGGTTAGCATCAGGCCTAGGATAGTGTTAGGGTTAGGGTCAGGGTTAGCATCAGCCCTAGGACAGTGTTAGGGTTAGGGTTAGGGTTAGCATCAGCCCTAGGATAGTGTTAGGGTTAGGGTTAGCATCAGCCCTAGGATAGTGTTAGGGTTAGGGTTAGGGTTAGCATCAGGCCTAGGATAGTGTTAGGGTTAGGGTTAGCATCAGCCCTAGGATAGTGTCAGGGTTAGGGTTAGGGTTAGCATCAGCCCTAGGATAGTGTTAGGGTTAGGGTTAGCATCAGCCCTAGGATAGTGTTAGGGTTAGGGTTAGGGTTAGCATCAGCCCTAGGATAGTGTTAGGGTTAGGGTTATGCTCAGCCCTAGGAGGGTGTTAGGGTTAGGGATAGGGTTAGCATCAGGCCTAGGATAGTGTTAGGGTTAGGGTTAGGGTTAGCATCAGCCCTAGGATAGTGTTAGGGTTAGGGTTAGCATCAGGCCTAGGATAGTGTTAGGGTTAGGGTTAGCATCAGCCCTAGGATAGTGTTAGGGTTAGGGTTAGGGTTAGCATCAGCCCTAGGATAGTATTAGGGTTAGGGTTAGCATCAGCCCTAGGATAGTGTTAGGGTTAGGGATAGGGTTAGCATCAGCCCTAGGATAGTGTTAGGGTTAGGGTTAGCATTAACATTAGGATAGTGTTAGGGTTAGGGTTAGGGTTAGCATCAGCCCTAGGATAGTGTTAGGGTTAGGGTTAGGGTTAGCGTCAGCCCTAGGATAGTGTTAGGGTTAGGGTTAGGGTTAGCATCAGCCCTAGGATAGTGTTAGGGTTAGGGTTAGCATCAGCCCTAGGATAGTGTTAGGGTTAGGGTTAGGGTTAGCATCAGCCCTAGGATAGTGTTAGGGTTAGGGTTAGCCTCAGCCCTAGGAGGGTGTTAGGGTTAGGGATAGGGTTAGCATCAGGCCTAGGATAGTGTTAGGGTTAGGGTTAGGGTTAGCATCAGCCCTAGGATAGTGTTAGGGTTAGGGTTAGCATCAGCCCTAAGCAGTGTTAGGGTTAGGGTTAGGGTTAGCATCAGCCCTAGGATAGTGTTAGGGTTAGGGTTAGCATCAGCCCTAGGATAGTGTTAGGGTTAGGGTTAGGGTTAACATCAGGCCTAGGATAGTGTTAGGGTTAGGGTTAGCATCAGCCCTAGGATAGTGTTAGGGTTAGGGTTAGGGTTAGCATCAGCCCTAGGATAGTGTTAGGGTTAGGGTTAGCATCAGCCCTAGGATAGTGTTAGGGTTAGGGTTAGGGTTAGCATCATGCCTAGGATAGTGTTAGGGTTAGTGTTAGCATCAGCCCTAGGATAGTGTTAGGGTTAGGGTTAGCATCAGCCCTAAGCAGTATTAGGGTTAGGGTTAGGGTTAGCATCAGCCCTAGGATAGTGTTAGGGTTAGGGTTAGCATCAGCCCTAGGATAGTGTTAGGGTTAGGGTTAGGGTTAGCATCAGGCCTAGGATAGTGTTAGGTTTAGGGTTAGCATCAGCCCTAGGATAGTGTTAGGGTTAGGGTTAGGGTTAGCATCAGCCCAAGGATAGTGTTAGGGTTAGGGTTAGCATCAGCCCTAGGATAGTGTTAGGGTTAGGGTTAGGGTTAGCATCAGGCCTAGGATAGTGTTAGGGTTAGGGTTAGCATCAGCCCTAGGATAGTGTTAGGGTTAGGGTCAGGGTTAGCATCAGCCCTAGGACAGTGTTAGGGTTAGGGTTAGGGTTAGCATCAGGCCTAGGATAGTGTTAGGGTTAGGGTTAGCATCAGCCCTAGGATAGTGTTAGGGTTATGGTTAGGGTTAGCATCAGCCCTAGGATAGTGTTAGGGTTAGGGTTAGCCTCAGCCCTAGGAGAGTGTTAGGGTTAGGGATAGGGTTAGCATCAGGCCTAGGATAGTGTTAGGGTTAGGGTTAGGGTTAGCATCAGCCCTAGGATAGTGTTAGGGGTAGGGTTAGCATCAGCCCTAAGCAGTGTTAGGGTTAGGGTTAGGGTTAGCATCAGCCCTAGGACAGTGTTAGGGTTAGGGTTAGCATCAGCCCTAGGATAGTGTTAGGGTTAGGGTTAGGGTTAGCATCAGGCCTAGGATAGTGTTAGGGTTAGGGTTAGCATCAGCCCTAGGATAGTGTTAGGGTTAGGGTTAGGGTTAGCATCAGCCCTAGGATAGTGTTAGGGTTAGGGTTAGCATCAGCCCTAGGATAGTGTTAGGGTTAGGGTTAGGGTTAGCATCAGGCCTAGGATAGTGTTAGGGTTAGGGTCAGGGTTAGCATCAGCCCTAGGACAGTGTTAGGGTTAGGGTTAGGGTTAGCATCAGCCCTAGGATAGTGTTAGGGTTAGGGTTAGCATCAGCCCTAGGATAGTGTTAGGGTTAGGGTTAGGGTTAGCATCAGGCCTAGGATAGTGTTAGGGTTAGGGTTAGCATCAGCCCTAGGATAGTGTCAGGGTTAGGGTTAGGGTTAGCATCAGCCCTAGGATAGTGTTAGGGTTAGGGTTAGCATCAGCCCTAGGATAGTGTTAGGGTTAGGGTTAGGGTTAGCATCAGCCCTAGGATAGTGTTAGGGTTAGGGTTATGCTCAGCCCTAGGAGGGTGTTAGGGTTAGGGATAGGGTTAGCATCAGGCCTAGGATAGTGTTAGGGTTAGGGTTAGGGTTAGCATCAGCCCTAGGATAGTGTTAGGGTTAGGGTTAGCATCAGGCCTAGGATAGTGTTAGGGTTAGGGTTAGCATCAGCCCTAGGATAGTGTTAGGGTTAGGGTTAGGGTTAGCATCAGCCCTAGGATAGTATTAGGGTTAGGGTTAGCATCAGCCCTAGGATAGTGTTAGGGTTAGGGATAGGGTTAGCATCAGCCCTAGGATAGTGTTAGGGTTAGGGTTAGCATTAACATTAGGATAGTGTTAGGGTTAGGGTTAGGGTTAGCATCAGCCCTAGGATAGTGTTAGGGTTAGGGTTAGGGTTAGCGTCAGCCCTAGGATAGTGTTAGGGTTAGGGTTAGGGTTAGCATCAGCCCTAGGATAGTGTTAGGGTTAGGGTTAGCATCAGCCCTAAGCAATATTAGGGTTAGGGTTAGGGTTAGCATCAGCCCTAGGATAGTGTTATGGTTAGGGTTAGCATCAGCCCTATGATAGTGTTAGGGTTAGGGTTAGGGTTAGCATCAGGCCTAGGATAGTGTTAGGGTTAGGGTTAGCATCAGCCCTAGGATAGTGTTAGGGTTAGGGTTAGGGTTAGCATCAGCCCTAGGATAGTGTTATGGTTAGGGTTAGCATCAGCCCTAGGATAGTGTTAGGGTTAGGGTTAGGGTTAGCATCAGGCCTAGGATAGTGTTAAGGTTAGGGTTAGCATCAGCCCTAGGATAGTGTTAGGGTTAGGGACAGGGTTAGCATCAGCCCTAGGACAGTGTTAGGGTTAGGGTTAGGGTTAGCATCAGGCCTAGGATAGTGTTAGGGTTAGGGTTAGCATCAGCCCTAGGATAGTGTTAGGGTTATGGTTAGGGTTACCATCAGCCCTAGGATAGTGTTAGGGTTAGGGTTAGCATCAACCCTAGGATAGTGTTAGGGTTAGGGTTAGGGTTAGCAACAGCCCTAGGATAGTGTTAGGGTTAGGGTTAGCATCAGCCCTAGGAGAGTGTTAGGGTTAGGGATAGGGTTAGCATCAGGCCTAGGATAGTGTTAGGGTTAGGGTTAGGGTTAGGATCAGCCCTAGGATAGTGTTAGTGTTAGGGTTAGCATCAGGCCTAGGATAGTGTTAGGGTTAGGGTTAGGGTTAGCATCAGCCCTAGGATAGTGTTAGGGTTAGGGTTAGCATCAGCCCTAGGATAGTGTTAGGGTTAGCATCAGCCCTAGGATAGTGTTAGGGTTAGGGTTAGCATCAACCCTAGGATAGTGTTAGGGTTAGGGTTAGGGTTAGCATCAGCCCTAGGATAGTGTTAGGGTTAGGGTTAGCCTCAGCCCTAGGAGGGTGTTAGGGTTAGGGATAGGGTTAGCATCAGGCCTAGGATAGTGTTAGGGTTAGGGTTAGGGTTAGAATCAGCCCTAGGATAGTGTTAGGGTTAGGGTTAGCATCAGCCCTAAGCAGTGTTAGGGTTAGGGTTAGGGTTAGCATCAGCCCTAGGATAGTGTTAGGGTTAGGGTTAGCATCAGCCCTAGGATAGTGTTAGTGTTAGGGTTAGGGTTAGCATCAGCCCTAGGATAGTGTTAGGGTTAGGGTTAGCATCAGCCCTAGGATAGTGTTAGGGTTAGGGTTAGGGTTAGCATCAGCCCTAGGATAGTGTTAGGGTTAGGGTTAGCATCAGCCCTAGGATAGTGTTAGGGTTAGGGTTAGGGTTAGCATCAGGCCTAGGATATTGTTAGGGTTAGGGTTAGCATCAGCCCTAGGATAGTGTTAGGGTTAGGGTTAGCATCAGCCCTAAGCAGTATTAGGGTTAGGTTTAGGGTTAGCATCAGCCCTAGGATAGTGTTAGGGTTAGGGTTAGCATCAGCCCTAGGATAGTGTTATGGTTAGGGTTAGGGTTAGCATCAGGCCTAGGATAGTGTTAGGGTTAGGGTTAGCATCTGCCCTAGGATAGTGTTAGGGTTAGGGTTAGGGTTAGCATCAGCCCAAGGATAGTGTTAGGGTTAGGGTTAGCATCAGCCCTAGGATAGTGTTAGGGTTAGGGTTAGGGTTAGCATCAGGCCTAGGATAGTGTTAGGGTTAGGGTTAGCATCAGCCCTAGGATAGTGTTAGGGTTAGGGTCAGGGTTAGCATCAGCCCTAGGACAGTGTTAGGGTTAGGGTTAGGGTTAGCATCAGGCCTAGGATAGTGTTAGGGTTAGGGTTAGCATCAGCCCTAGGATAGTGTTAGGGTTATGGTTAGGGTTAGCATCAGCCCTAGGATAGTGTTAGGGTTAGGGTTAGCATCAACCCTAGGATAGTGTTAGGGTTCGGGTTAGGGTTAGCAACAGCCCTAGGATAGTGTTAGGGTTAGGGTTAGCCTCAGCCCTAGGACAGTGTTAGGGTTAGGGTTAGGGTTAGCATCAGGCCTAGGATAGTGTTAGGGTTAGGGTTAGCATCAGCCCTAAGCAGTGTTAGGGTTAGGGTTAGGGTTAGCATCAGCCCTAAGCAGTGTTAGGGTTAGGGTTAGGGTTAGCATCAGCCCTAGTATAGTGTTAGGGTTAGGGTTAGCATCAGCAGTAGGATAGTGTTAGGGTTAGGGTTAGGGTTAGCATCAGGCCTAGGATAGTGTTAGGGTTAGGGTTAGCATCAGCCCTAGGATAGTGTTAGGGTTTAGGGTTAGCATCAGGCCTAGGATACTGTTAGGGTTAGGGTTAGCATCAGCCCTAGGATAGTGTTAGGGTTAGGGTTAGGGTTAGCATCAGCCCTAGGATAGTGTTAGGGTTAGGGTTATCATCAGGCCTAGGATAGTGTTAGGGTTAGGGTTAGCATCAGCCCTAGGATAGTGTTAGGGTTAGGGTTAGGGTTAGCATCAGCCCTAGGATAGTGTTAGGGTTTGGGTTAACATCAGCCCTAGGATAGTGTTAGGGTTAGGGTTAGGGTTAACATCAGCCCTAGGATAGTGCTAGGGTTAGGGTTAGCATCAGACCTAGGATAGTGTTAGGGTTAGGGTTAGGGTTAGCATCAGCCCTAGGATAGTGTAAGGGTTAGGGTTAGGGTTAGCATCAGGCCTAGGATAGTGTTAGGGTTAGGGTTACCATCGGCCCTAGGATAGTGTTACGGTTAGTGTTAGGGTTAGCATCAGCCCTAGGATAGTGTTAGGGTTAGGGTTAGGGTTAGCATTAGCCCTAGGATAGTGTTAGGGTTAGCGTTAGCCTCAGCCCTAGGAGAGTGTTAGGGTTAGGTTTAAGGTTAGCATCAGCCCTAGGATAGTGTTAGGGTTAGGGTTAGGGTTAGCATCAGCCCTAGGATAGTGTTAGGGTTAGGCTTACGGTTAGCATCAGCCCTAGGATAGTGTTAGGGTTAGGGTTAGCATCAGCCCTAAACAGTGTTAGGGTTAGGGTTAGGGTTAGCATCAGCCCTAGGATAGTGTTAGGGTTAGGGTTAGCATCAGCGCTAGGATAGTGTTAGGGTTAGGGTTAGGGTTAGCATCAGCCCTAGGATAGTGTTAGGGTTAGGGTTAGCATCAGCCCTAGGATAGTGTTAGGGTTAGGGTTAGTGATAGCATCAGCCCTAGGATAGTGTTTGGGTTAGGGTTAGCATCAGCCCTAGGATACTGTTAGGGTTAGGGTTAGGGTTAGCATCAGGCCTAGGATAGTGTTAGGGTTAGGGTTAGCATCAGCCCTAGGATAGTGTTACTGTTAGGGTCAGGGTTAGCATCAGCCCTAGGATAGTGTTAGGGTTAGGGTTAGCATCAACCCTAGGATAGTGTTAGGGTTATGGTTAGGGTTAGCAACAGCCCTAGGAAAGTGTTAGGGTTAGGGATAGGGTTAGCATCAGGCCTAGGATAGTGTTAGGGTTAGGTTTAGGGTTAGCATCAGCCCTAGGAGAGTGTTAGGTTTAGGGTTAGCATCAGTCCTAGGATAGTGTTAGGGTTAGGGTTAGGGTTAGCATCAGCCCTAGGATAGTGTTAGGGTTAGGGTTAGCATCAACCCTAGGATAGTGTTAGGGTTAGGGTTAGGGTTAGCATCAGCCCTAGGATAGTGTTAGGGTTAGGGTTAGCCTCAGCCCTAGGTGGGTGTTAGGGTTAGGGATAGGGTTAGCATCAGGCCTAGGATAGTGTTAGGGTTAGGGTTAGGGTTAGCATCAGCCCTAGGATAGTGTTAGGGTTAGGGTTAGCATCAGGCCTAGGATAGTGTTAGGGTTAGGGTTAGCATCAGCCCTAGGATAGTGTTAGGGTCGTGTTAGGGTTAGCATCAGCCCTAGGATAGTGTTAGGGTTAGGGTTAGCATCAGCCCTAGGATAGTGTTAGGGTTAGTTTTAGGGTTAGCACCAGGCCTAGGATAGTGTTAGTGTTAGGATTAGCATCATCCTTAGGATATGTTAGGGTTAGGGTTAGGGTTAGCATCAGCCGTAGGATAGTGTTATGGTTAGGGTTAGCCTCAGCCCTAGGATAGTGTCAGAGTTAGGGTTAGGGTTAGCATCAGCCGTAGGATACTGTTAGTGTTAAGGTTAGCATCAGCCCTAGGATAGTGTTAGGGTTAGGGTTAGGGTTAACATCAGCCCTAGGATAGTATTAGGGTTACGGTTAGGGTTAGGGTTAGGGTTTGGATCAGCTCTAGGATAGCGTTAGGGTTAGTGTTAGGGTTAGCATCAGCCCAGGATAGTGTTAGGGTTAGGGTTAGGGTTAGCATCAGCCCTAGGATAGTGTTAGGGTTAGGGTTAGCATCAGCCCTAGGATTGTGTTAGGGTTAGCGTTAGGGTTAGCATCAACCCTAGGATAGTGTTAGGGTTAGGGTTAGCATCAGCCCTAGGATAGTGTTAGTGTTAGGGTTAGGGTTAGCATCAGCCCTAGGATAGTGTTAGTGTTAGGGTTAGCATCAGCCCTAGGATAGTGTTAGGGTTAGGGTTAGGGTAAGCATCAGGCCTAGGATAGTGTTAGGGTTAGGGTTCGCATCAGCCCTAGGATAGTGTTAGGGTTAGGGATAGGGTTAGCATCAGCCCTAGGATAGTGTTAGGGTTAGGGTTAGCATCAACCCTAGGATAGTGTTAGGGTTAGGGTTAGGGTTAGCATCAGCCCTAGGATAGTGTTAGGGTTAGGGTTAGGGTTAGCATCAGGCCTAGGAGAGTGTTAGGGTTAGGGTTAGCATCTGCCCTAGGATAGTGTTAGGGTTAGGGTTAGGGTTAGCATCAGCCCAAGGATAGGGTTAGGGTTAGGGTTAGCATCAGCCCTAGGATAGTGTTAGGGTTAGGGTTAGGGTTAGCATCAGGCCTAGGATAGTGTTAGGGTTAGGGTTAGCATCAGCCCTAGGATAGTGTTAGGGTTAGGGTCAGGGTTAGCATCAGCCCTAGGACAGTGTTAGGGTTAGGGTTAGGGTTAGCATCAGGCCTAGGATAGTGTTAGGGTTAGGGTTAGCATCAGCCCTAGGATAGTGTTAGGGTTATGGTTAGGGTTAGCATCAGCCCTGGGATAGTGTTAGCGTTAGGGTTAGCATCAACCCTAGGATAGTGTTAGGGTTAGGGTTAGGGTTAGCAACAGCCCTAGGATAGTGTTAGGGTTAGGGTTAGCCTCAGCCCTAGGAGAGTGTTAGGGTTAGGGATAGGGTTAGCATCAGGCCTAGGATAGTGTTAGGGTTAGGGTTAGGGTTAGCATCAGCCCTAGGATAGTGTTAGGGTTAGGGTTAGCATCAGCCCTAAGCAGTGTTAGGGTTAGGGTTAGGGTTAGCATCAGCCCTAGGATAGTGTTAGGGTTAGGGTTAGCATCAGCAGTAGGATAGTGTTAGGGTTAGGGTTAGGGTTAGCATCAGGCCTAGGATAGTGTTAGGGTTAGGGTTAGCATCAGCCCTAGGATAGTGTTAGGGTTAGGGTTAGGGTTAGCATCAGCCCTAGGATAGTGTTAGGGTTAGGGTTAGCATCAGCCCTAGGATAGTGTTAGGGTTAGGGTTAAGGTTAGCATCAGGCCTAGGATAGTGTTAGGGTTAGGGTTAGCATCAGCCCTAGGATAGTGTTAGGGTTAGGGTCAGGGTTAGCATCAGCCCTAGGACAGTGTTAGGGTTAGGGTTAGGGTTAGCATCAGCCCTAGGATAGTGTTAGGGTTAGGGTTAGCATCAGCCCTAGGATAGTGTTAGGGTTTAGGGTTAGGGTTAGCATCAGGCCTAGGATAGTGTTAGGGTTAGGGTTAGCATCAGCCCTAGGATAGTGTTAGGGTTAGGGTTAGGGTTAGCATCAGCCCTAGGATAGTGTTAGGGTTAGGGTTATCATCAGGCCTAGGATAGTGTTAGGGTTAGGGTTAGCATCAGCCCTAGGATAGTGTTAGGGTTAGGGTTAGGGTTAGCATCAGCCCTAGGATAGTGTTAGGGTTTGGGTTAACATCAGCCCTAGGATAGTGTTAGTGTTAGGGTTAGGGTTAGCATCAGCCCTAGGATAGTGCTAGGGTTAGGGTTAGCATCAGACCTAGGATAGTGTTAGGGTTAGGGTTAGGGTTAGCATCAGCCCTAGGATAGTGTAAGGGTTAGGGTTAGGGTTAGCATCAGGCCTAGGATAGTGTTAGGGTTAGGGTTACCATCGGCCCTAGGATAGTGTTACGGTTAGTGTTAGGGTTAGCATCAGCCCTAGGATAGTGTTAGGGTTAGGGTTAGGGTTAGCATTAGCCCTAGGATAGTGTTAGGGTTAGCGTTAGCCTCAGCCCTAGGAGAGTGTTAGGGTTAGGTTTAAGGTTAGCATCAGCCCTAGGATAGTGTTAGGGTTAGGGTTAGGGTTAGCATCAGCCCTAGGATAGTGTTAGGGTTAGGGTTAGGGTTAGCATCAGCCCTAGGATAGTGTTAGGGTTAGGGTTAGCATCAGCCCTAAACAGTGTTAGGGTTAGGGTTAGGGTTAGCATCAGCCCTAGGATAGTGTTAGGGTTAGGGTTAGCATCAGCGCTAGGATAGTGTTAGGGTTAGGGTTAGGGTTAGCATCAGCCCTAGGATAGTGTTAGGGTTAGGGTTAGCATCAGCCCTAGGATAGTGTTAGGGTTAGGGTTAGTGATAGCATCAGCCCTAGGATAGTGTTTGGGTTAGGGTTAGCATCAGCCCTAGGATAGTGTTAGGGTTAGGGTTAGGGTTAGCATCAGGCCTAGGATAGTGTTAGGGTTAGGGTTAGCATCAGCCCTAGGATTGTGTTACTGTTAGGGTCAGGGTTAGCATAAGCCCTAGGATAGTGTTAGGGTTAGGGTTAGCATCAACCCTAGGATAGTGTTAGGGTTATGGTTAGGGTTAGCAACAGCCCTAGGAAAGTGTTAGGGTTAGGGATAGGGTTAGCATCAGGCCTAGGATAGTGTTAGGGTTAGGTTTAGGGTTAGCATCAGCCCTAGGAGAGTGTTAGGTTTAGGGTTAGCATGAGTCCTAGGATAGTGTTAGGGTTAGGGTTAGGGTTAGCATCAGCCCTAGGATAGTGTTAGGGTTAGGGTTAGCATCAGCCCTAGGATAGTGTTAGGGTTAGGGTTAGGGTTAGCATCATCCCTAGGATAGTGTTAGGGTTAGGGTTAGGGTTAGCATCAGCCCTAGGATAGTGTTAGGGTTAGGGTTAGCCTCAGCCCTAGGTGGGTGTTAGGGTTAGGGATAGGGTTAGCATCAGGCCTAGGATAGTGTTAGGGTTAGGGTTAGGGTTAGCATCAGCCCTAGGATAGTGTTAGGGTTAGGGTTAGCATCAGGCCTAGGATAGTGTTAGGGTTAGGGTTAGCATCAGCCCTAGGATAGTGTTAGGGTCGGGTTAGGGTTAGCATCAGCCCTAGGATAGTGTTAGGGTTAGGGTTAGCATCAGCCCTAGGATAGTGTTAGGGTTAGTTTTAGGGTTAGCACCAGGCCTAGGATAGTGTTAGTGTTAGGATTAGCATCATCCTTAGGATATGTTAGGGTTAGGGTTAGGGTTAGCATCAGCCGTAGGATAGTGTTATGGTTAGGGTTAGCCTCAGCCCTAGGATAGTGTCAGAGTTAGGGTTAGGGTTAGCATCAGCCGTAGGATACTGTTAGTGTTAAGGTTAGCATCAGCCCTAGGATAGTGTTAGGGTTAGGGTTAGGGTTAACATCAGCCCTAGGATAGTATTAGGGTTACGGTTAGGGTTAGGGTTAGGGTTTGGATCAGCTCTAGGATAGCGTTAGGGTTAGTGTTAGGGTTAGCATCAGCCCAGGATAGTGTTAGGGTTAGGGTTAGGGTTAGCATCAGCCCTAGGATAGTGTTAGGGTTAGGGTTAGCATCAGCCCTAGGATTGTGTTAGGGTTAGCGTTAGGGTTAGCATCAGCCCTAGGATAGTGTTAGGGTTAGGGTTAGCATCAGCCCTAGGATAGTGTTAGTGTTAGGGTTAGGGTTAGCATCAGCCCTAGGATAGTGTTAGTGTTAGGGTTAGCATCAGCCCTAGGATAGTGTTAGGGTTAGGGTTAGGGTAAGCATCAGGCCTAGGATAGTGTTAGGGTTAGGGTTCGCATCAGCCCTAGGATAGTGTTAGGGTTAGGGATAGGGTTAGCATCAGCCCTAGGATAGTGTTAGGGTTAGGGTTAGCATCAACCCTAGGATAGTGTTAGGGTTAGGGTTAGGGTTAGCATCAGCCCTAGGATAGTGTTAGGGTTAGGGTTAGTCTCAGCCCTAGGAGAGTGTTAGGGTTAGGGATAGGGTTAGCATCAGGCCTAGGATAGTGTTAGGGTTAGGGTTAGGGTTAGCGTCAGCCCTAGGATAGTGTTAGGGTTAGGGTTAGGGTTAGCATCAGCCCTAGGATAGTGTTAGGGTTAGGGTTAGCTTCAGCCCTAAGCAATATTAGGGTTAGGGTTAGGGTTAGCATCAGCCCTAGGATAGTGTTAGGGTTAGGGTTAGCATCTGCCCTAGGATAGTGTTAGGATTAGGGTTAGGGTTAGCATCAGGCCTAGGATAGTGTTAGGGTTAGGGTTAGCATCAGCCCTAGGATAGTGTTAGGGTTAGTGCTAGGGTTAGCATCAGCCCAAGGATAGTGTTAGGGTTAGGGTTAGGGTTAGCATCAGGCCTAGGATCGTGTTAGGGTTAGGGTTAGCATCAGACCTAGGATAGTGTTAGGGTTATGGTTAGGGTTAGCATCAGCCCTAGGATAGTGTTAGGGTTAGGGTTAGCATCAACCCTAGGATAGTGTTAGGGTTAGGGTTAGGGTTAGCAACAGCCCTAGGATAGTGTTAGGGTTAGGGTTAGCCTCAGCCCTAGGAGAGTTTTAGGGTTAGGGATAGGGTTAGCATCAGGCCTAGGATAGTGTTAGGGTTAGGGTTAGGGTTAGCATCAGCCCTAGGATAGTGTTAGGGTTAGGGTTAACATCAGGCCTAGGATAGTGTTAGGGTTAGGGTTAGGGTTAGCATCAGCCCTAGGATAGTGTTAGGGTTAGGGTTAGCATCAGCCCTAGGATAGTGTTAGGGTTAGCATCAGCCCTAGGATAGTGTTAGGGTTAGGGTTAGCATCAACCCTAGGATAGTGTTAGGGTTAGGGTTAGGGTTAGCATCAGCCCTAGGATAGTGTTAGTGTTAGGGTTAGCCTCAGCCCTAGGAGGGTGTTAGGGTTAGGGATAGGGTTAGCATCAGGCCTAGGATAGTGTTAGGGTTAGGGTTAGGGTTAGCATCAGCCCTAGGATAGTGTTAGGGTTAGGGTTAGCATCAGCCCTAACCAGTGTTAGGGTTAGGGTTAGGGTTAGCATCAGCCCTAGGATAGTGTTAGGGTTAGGGTTAGCATCAGCCCTAGGATAGTGTTAGGGTTAGGGTTAGGGTTAACATCAGGCCTAGGATAGTGTTAGGGTTAGGGTTAGCATCAGCCCTAGGATAGTGTTAGGGTTATGGTTAGGGTTAGCATCAGCCCTAGGATAGTGTTAGGGTTAGGGTTAGCATCAGCCCTAGGATAGTGTTAGGGTTAGGGTTAGGGTTAGCATCAGGCCTAGGATAGTGTTAGGGTTAGGGTTAGCATCAGCCCTAGGATAGTGTTAGGGTTAGGGTTAGCATCAGCCCTAAGCAGTATTAGGGTTAGGGTTAGGGTCAGCATCAGCCCTACGATAGTGTTAGGGTTAGGGTTAGCATCAGCCCTAGGATAGTGTTAGGGTTAGGGTTAGGGTTAGCATCAGGCCTAGGATAGTGTTAGGGTTAGGGTTAGCATCAGCCCTAGGATAGTGTTAGGGTTAGGGTTAGGGTTAGCATCAGCCCAAGGATACTGTTAGGGTTAGGGTTAGCATCAGCCCTAGGATAGTGTTAGGGTTAGGGTTAGGGTTAGCATCAGGCCTAGGATAGTGTTAGGGTTAGGGTTAGCATCAGCCCTAGGATAGTGTTAGGGTTAGGGTCATGGTTAGCATCAGCCCTAGGACAGTGTTAGGGTTAGGGTTAGGGTTAGCATCAGGCCTAGGATAGTGTTAGGGTTAGGGTTAGCATCAGACCTAGGATAGTGTTAGGGTTATGGTTAGGGTTAGCATCAGCCCTAGGATAGTGTTAGGGTTAGGGTTAGCATCAACCCTAGGATAGTGTTAGGGTTAGGGTTAGGGTTAGCAACAGCCCTAGGATAGTGTTAGGGTTAGGGTTATCCTCAGCCCTAGGAGAGTGTTAGGGTTAGGGATAGGGTTAGCATCAGGCCTAGGATAGTGTTAGGGTTAGGGTTAGGGTTAGCATCAGCCCTAGGATAGTGTTAGGGTTAGGGTTAGCATCAGCCCTAAGCAGTGTTAGTGTTAGGGTTAGGGTTAGCATCAGCCCTAAGACAGTGTTAGGGTTAGGGTTAGCATCAGCCCTAGGATAGTGTTAGGGTTAGGGTTAGGGTTAGCATCAGGCCTAGGATAGTGTTAGGGTTAGGGTTAGCATCAGCCTTAGGATAGTGTTAGGGTTAGGGTTAGGGTTAGCATCAGCCCTAGGATAGTGTTAGGGTTAGGGTTAGCATCAGCCCTAGGATAGTGTTAGGGTTAGTGTTAGGGTTAGCATCAGGCCTAGGATAGTGTTAGGGTTAGGGTTAGCATCAGCCCTAGGATAGTGTTAGGGTTAGGGTCAGGGTTAGCATCAGCCCTAGGACAGTGTTAGGGTTAGGGTTAGGGTTAGCATCAGCCCTAGGATAGTTTTAGGGTTAGGGTTAGCATCAGCCCTAGGATAGTGTTAGCGTTAGGGTTAGGGTTAGCATCAGGCCTAGGATAGTGTTAGGGTTAGGGTTAGCATCAACCCTAGGATAGTGTCAGGGTTAGGGTTAGGGTTAGCATCAGCCCTAGGATAGTGTTAGGGTTAGGGTTAGCATCAGGCCTAGGATAGTGTTAGGGTTAGGCTTAGGGTTAGCATCAGGCTAGGATAGTGTTAGGGTTAGGGTTAGCATCAGGCCTAGGATAGTGTTAGGGTTAAGGTTAGGGTTAGCATCAGCCCTAGGATAGTGTTAGTGTTAGGGTTAGCATCAGGCCTAGGATAGTGTTAGGGTTAGGGTTAGGGTTAGCATGAGCCCTAGGATAGCGTTAGGGTTAGGGTTAGCATCAGCCCTAGGATAGTGTTAGGGTTAGGTTTAGGGTTAGCATCAGCCCTAGGATAGTGTTAGGGTTAGGGTTAGCATCAGCCTTAGGATAGTGTTAGGGTTAGGGTTAGGTTTAGCATCAGCCCTAGGATAGTGTTAGGGTTAGGGTTAGCATCAGCCCTAGGATATTGTTAGGGTTAGGGTTAGGGTTAGCATCAGCCCTAGGATAGTGTTAGGGTTAGGGCTAGCATCAACCCTAGGATAGTGTTAGGGTTAGGGTTAGGGTTAGTATCAGCCCTAGGATAGTGTTAGGGTTATGGTTAGCCTCAGCCCTAGGAGGGTGTTAGGGTTAGGGATAGGGTTAGCATCAGGCCTAAGATAGTGTTAGGGTTAGGGTTAGGGTTATCATCAGCCCTAGGATAGTGTTAGGGTTAGGGTTAGCATCAGGCCTAGGATAGTGTTAGGGTTAGGGTTAGGGTTATCATCAGCCCTAGGATAGTGTTAGGGTTAGGGTTAGCATCAGGCCTAGGATAGTGTTAGGGTTAGGGTTAGGGTTAGTATGAGCCCTAGGATAGCGTTAGTGTTAGGGTTAGCATCAGCCCTAGGATAGTGTTAGGGTTAGGGTTAGGGTTAGCATCAGCCCTAGGATAGTGTTAGGGTTAGGGTTAGCATCAGCCCTAGGATAGTGTTAGGGTTAGGGTTAGGGTTAGCATCAGCCCTGGGATAGTGTTAGGGTTAGGGTTAGCATCAGCCCTAGGATAGTGTTAGGGTTAGGGTTAGGGTTAGCATCAGCCCTAGGATAGTGTTAGTGTTAGGGTTAGCATCAACCCTAGGATAGTGTTAGGGTTAGGGTTAAGGTTAGCATCAGCCCTAGGATAGTGTTAGGGTTAGGGTTAGCCTCCGCCATAGGAGGGTGTTAGGGTTAGGCATAGGGTTAGCATCAGGCCTAGGATAGTGTTAGAGTTAGGGTTAGGGTTAGCATCAGCCCTAGGATAGTGTTAGGGTTAGGCTTATCATCAGGCCTAGGATAATGTTAGGGTTAGGGTTAGCATCAGCTCTAGGATAGTGTTAGGGTTAGGGTTAGGGTTAGCATCAGCCCTAGGATAGTGTTAGGGTTTGGGTTAACATCAGCCCTAGGATAGTGTTAGGGTTAGGGTTAGGGTTAGGGTTAGCATCAGCCCTTGGATAGTGTTAGGGTTAGGGTTAGCATCAGACCTAGGATAGTGTTAGGGTTAGGGTTAGGGTTAGCATCAGCCCTAGGATAGTGTAAGGGTTAGCGTTAGGGTTAGCATCAGGCCTAGGATAGTGTAAGGGTTAGGGTTAGCATCGGCCCTAGGATAGTGTTAGGGTTAGGGTTAGGGTTAGCATCAGCCCTAGGATAGTGTTAGGGTTAGAGTTACCATCAGCCCTAGGATAGTGTTACGGTTAGTGTTAGGGTTAGCATCAGCCCTAGGATAGTGTTAGGGTTAGAGTTAGGGTTAGCATTAGCCCTAGGATACTGTTAGGGTTAGCGTTAGCCTCAGACCTAGGAGAGTGTTAGGGTTAGGGTTAGGGTTAGCATCAGCCCTAGGATTGTGTTAGGGTTAGCGTTAGGGTTAGCATCAGCCCTAGGATAGTGTTAGGGTTAGGGTTAGCATCAGCCCGAGGATAGTGTTAGGGTTAGGGTCAGGGTTAGCATGAGGCCTAGGATAGTGTTAGGGTTAGGGTTAGCATCAGGCCTAGGATAGTGTTAGGGTTAGGGTTAGGGTTAGCATCAGCCCTAGGATAGTGTTAGGGTTAGGGTTAGCATCAACACTTGGATAGTGTTATGGTTAGGGTTAGGGTTAGCATCAGCCCTAGGATAGTGTTAGGGTTAGGGTTAGCCTCAGCCCTAGGAGAGTGTTAGGGTTAGGGATAGGGTTAGCATCAGGCCTAGGATAGTGTTAGGTTTAGGGTTAGCATCAGC
This sequence comes from Lemur catta, assembly GCF_020740605.2. Lineage (NCBI taxonomy): Eukaryota > Metazoa > Chordata > Mammalia > Primates > Lemuridae > Lemur > Lemur catta. The sequence continues at coordinate 1,301,494 of NC_059145.1, read as the reverse complement.
CCTAGGATAGTGTTAGGGTTAGGGTTAGGGTTAGCATCAGCCCAAGGATACTGTTAGGGTTAGGGTTAGCATCAGCCCTAGGATAGTGTTAGGGTTAGGGTTAGGGTTAGCATCAGGCCTAGGATAGTGTTAGGGTTAGGGTTAGCATCAGCCCTAGGATAGTGTTAGGGTTAGGGTCATGGTTAGCATCAGCCCTAGGACAGTGTTAGGGTTAGGGTTAGGGTTAGCATCAGGCCTAGGATAGTGTTAGGGTTAGGGTTAGCATCAGCCCTAGGATAGTGTTAGGGTTATGGTTAGGGTTAGCATCAGCCCTAGGATAGTGTTAGGGTTAGGGTTAGCATCAACCCTAGGATAGTGTTAGGGTTAGGGTTAGGGTTAGCAACAGCCCTAGGATAGTGTTAGGGTTAGGGTTATCCTCAGCCCTAGGAGAGTGTTAGGGTTAGGGATAGGGTTAGCATCAGGCCTAGGATAGTGTTAGGGTTAGGGTTAGGGTTAGCATCAGCCCTAGGATAGTGTTAGGGTTAGGGTTAGCATCAGCCCTAAGCAGTGTTAGTGTTAGGGTTAGGGTTAGCATCAGCCCTAGGACAGTGTTAGGGTTAGGGTTAGCATCAGCCCTAGGATAGTGTTAGGGTTAGGGTTAGGGTTAGCATCAGGCCTAGGATAGTGTTAGGGTTAGGGTTAGCATCAGCCTTAGGATAGTGTTAGGGTTAGGGTTAGGGTTAGCATCAGCCCTAGGATAGTGTTAGGGTTAGGGTTAGCATCAGCCCTAGGATAGTGTTAGGGTTAGGGTTAGGGTTAGCATCAGGCCTAGGATAGTGTTAGGGTTAGGGTTAGCATCAGCCCTAGGATAGTGTTAGGGTTAGGGTCAGGGTTAGCATCAGCCCTAGGACAGTGTTAGGGTTAGGGTTAGGGTTAGCATCAGCCCTAGGATAGTGTTAGGGTTAGGGTTAGCATCAGCCCTAGGATAGTGTTAGCGTTAGGGTTAGGGTTAGCATCAGGCCTAGGATAGTGTTAGGGTTAGGGTTAGCATCAACCCTAGGATAGTGTCAGGGTTAGGGTTAGGGTTAGCATCAGCCCTAGGATAGTGTTAGGGTTAGGGTTAGCATCAGGCCTAGGATAGTGTTAGGGTTAGGCTTAGGGTTAGCATCAGGCTAGGATAGTGTTAGGGTTAGGGTTAGCATCAGGCCTAGGATAGTGTTAGGGTTAGGGTTAGGGTTAGCATCAGCCCTAGGATAGTGTTAGTGTTAGGGTTAGCATCAGGCCTAGGATAGTGTTAGGGTTAGGGTTAGGGTTAGCATGAGCCCTAGGATAGCGTTAGGGTTAGGGTTAGCATCAGCCCTAGGATAGTGTTAGGGTTAGGGTTAGGGTTAGCATCAGCCCTAGGATAGTGTTAGGGTTAGGGTTAGCATCAGCCTTAGGATAGTGTTAGGGTTAGGGTTAGGTTTAGCATCAGCCCTAGGATAGTGTTAGGGTTAGGGTTAGCATCAGCCCTAGGATATTGTTAGGGTTAGGGTTAGGGTTAGCATCAGCCCTAGGATAGTGTTAGGGTTAGGGCTAGCATCAACCCTAGGATAGTGTTAGGGTTAGGGTTAGGGTTAGCATCAGCCCTAGGATAGTGTTAGGGTTATGGTTAGCCTCAGCCCTAGGAGGGTGTTAGGGTTAGGGATAGGGTTAGCATCAGGCCTAAGATAGTGTTAGGGTTAGGGTTAGGGTTATCATCAGCCCTAGGATAGTGTTAGGGTTAGGGTTAGCATCAGGCCTAGGATAGTGTTAGGGTTAGGGTTAGGGTTATCATCAGCCCTAGGATAGTGTTAGGGTTAGGGTTAGCATCAGGCCTAGGATAGTGTTAGGTTTAGGGTTAGGGTTAGCATGAGCCCTAGGATAGCGTTAGTGTTAGGGTTAGCATCAGCCCTAGGATAGTGTTAGGGTTAGGGTTATGGTTAGCATCAGCCCTAGGATAGTGTTAGGGTTAGGGTTAGCATCAGCCCTAGGATAGTGTTAGGGTTAGGGTTAGGGTTAGCATCAGCCCTGGGATAGTGTTAGGGTTAGGGTTAGCATCAGCCCTAGGATAGTGTTAGGGTTAGGGTTAGGGTTAGCATCAGCCCTAGGATAGTGTTAGTGTTAGGGTTAGCATCAACCCTAGGATAGTGTTAGGGTTAGGGTTAAGGTTAGCATCAGCCCTAGGATAGTGTTAGGGTTAGGGTTAGCCTCCGCCATAGGAGGGTGTTAGGGTTAGGCATAGGGTTAGCATCAGGCCTAGGATAGTGTTAGAGTTAGGGTTAGGGTTAGCATCAGCCCTAGGATAGTGTTAGGGTTAGGCTTATCATCAGGCCTAGGATAATGTTAGGGTTAGGGTTAGCATCAGCTCTAGGATAGTGTTAGGGTTAGGGTTAGGGTTAGCATCAGCCCTAGGATAGTGTTAGGGTTTGGGTTAACATCAGCCCTAGGATAGTGTTAGGGTTAGGGTTAGGGTTAGGGTTAGCATCAGCCCTTGGATAGTGTTAGGGTTAGGGTTAGCATCAGACCTAGGATAGTGTTAGGGTTAGGGTTAGGGTTAGCATCAGCCCTAGGATAGTGTAAGGGTTAGCGTTAGGGTTAGCATCAGGCCTAGGATAGTGTAAGGGTTAGGGTTAGCATCGGCCCTAGGATAGTGTTAGGGTTAGGGTTAGGGTTAGCATCAGCCCTAGGATAGTGTTAGGGTTAGAGTTAGCATCAGCCCTAGGATAGTGTTACGGTTAGTGTTAGGGTTAGCATCAGCCCTAGGATAGTGTTAGGGTTAGAGTTAGGGTTAGCATTAGCCCTAGGATACTGTTAGGGTTAGCGTTAGCCTCAGACCTAGGAGAGTGTTAGGGTTAGGTTTAGGGTTAGCATCAGCCCTAGGATAGTGTTAGTGTGAGGGTTAGGGTTAGCATCAGCCCTAGGATAGTGTTAGGGTTAGGGTTAGCATCAGCCCGAGGATAGTGTTAGGGTTAGGGTCAGGGTTAGCATGAGGCCTAGGATAGTGTTAGGGTTAGGGTTAGCATCAGGCCTAGGATAGTGTTAGGGTTAGGGTTAGGGTTAGCATCAGCCCTAGGATAGTGTTAGGGTTAGGGTTAGCATCAACACTTGGATAGTGTTATGGTTAGGGTTAGGGTTAGCATCAGCCCTAGGATAGTGTTAGGGTTAGGGTTAGCCTCAGCCCTAGGAGAGTGTTAGGGTTAGGGATAGGGTTAGCATCAGGCCTAGGATAGTGTTAGGGTTAGGGTTAGGGTTAGCATCAGCTCTGGGATAGTGTTAGGGTTAGGGTTAGCATCAGGCCTAGGATAGTGTTAGGGTTAGGGTTAGGGTTAGCATCAGCCATAGGATAGTGTTAGGGTTATGGTTAGGTTTAGCATCAGCCCTAGGATAGTGTTAGGGTTAGGGTTAGCATCAGCCCTAGGATAGTGTTAGGGTTAGGGTTAGGGTTAGCATCAGCCCTAGGATAGTGTTAGTGTTAGGGTTAGCATCAGCCCTAGGATAGTGTTAGGGTTAGGGTTAGGGTGAGCATCAGCCCTAGGATAGTGTTAGGGTTAGGGTTAGCATCAACCCTAGGATAGTGTTAGGGTTAGGGTTAAGGTTAGCATCAGCCCTAGGATAGTGTTAGGGTTAGGGTTAGCCTCCGCCCTAGGAGGGTGTTAGGGTTAGGCATAGGGTTAGCATCAGGCCTAGGATAGTGTTAGAGTTAAGGTTAGGGTTAGCATCAGCCCTAGGATAGTGTTAGGGTTAGGCTTATCATCAGGCCTAGGATAGTGTTAGGGTTAGGGTTAGCATCAGCCCTAGGATAGTGTTAGGGTTAGGGTTAGGGTTAGCATCAGCCCTAGGATAGTGTTAGGGTTAGGGTTATCATCAGGCCTAGGATAGTGTTAGGGTTAGGGTTAGCATCAGCCCTAGGATAGTGTTAGGGTTAGGGTTAGGGTTAGCATCAGCCCTAGGATAGTGTTAGGGTTTGGGTTAACATCAGCCCTAGGATAGTGTTAGGGTTAGGGTTAGGGTTAGCATCAGCCCTAGGATAGTGCTAGGGTTAGGGTTAGCATCAGACCTAGGATAGTGTTAGGGTTAGGGTTATTGTTAGCATCAGCCCTAGGATAGTGTAAGGGTTAGGGTTAGGGTTAGCATCAGGCCTAGGATAGTGTTAGGGTTAGGGTTACCATCGGCCCTAGGATAGTGTTACGGTTAGTGTTAGGGTTAGCATCAGCCCTAGGATAGTGTTAGGGTTAGGGTTAGGGTTAGCATTAGCCCTAGGATAGTGTTAGGGTTAGCGTTAGCCTCAGCCCTAGGAGAGTGTTAGGGTTAGGTTTAAGGTTAGCATCAGCCCTAGGATAGTGTTAGGTTTAGGGTTAGGGTTAGCATCAGCCCTAGGATAGTGTTAGGGTTAGGGATAGGGTTAGCATCAGCCCTAGGATAGTGTTAGGGTTAGGGTTAGCATCAGCCCTAAACAGTGTTAGGGTTAGGGTTAGGGTTAGCATCAGCCCTAGGATAGTGTTAGGGTTAGGGTTAGCATCAGCCCTAGGATAGTGTTAGGGTTAGGGTTAGGGTTAGCATCAGCCCTAGGATAGTGTTAGGGTTAGGGTTAGCATCAGCCCTAGGATAGTGTTAGGGTTAGGGTTAGTGATAGCATCAGCCCTAGGATAGTGTTTGGGTTAGGGTTAGCATCAGCCCTAGGATAGTGTTAGGGTTAGGGTTAGGGTTAGCATCAGGCCTAGGATAGTGTTAGGGTTATGGTTAGCATCAGCCCTAGGATAGTGTTACTGTTAGGGTCAGGGTTAGCATCAGCCCTAGGATAGTGTTAGGGTTAGGGTTAGCATCAACCCTAGGATAGTGTTAGGGTTATGGTTAGGGTTAGCAACAGCCCTAGGAAAGTGTTAGGGTTAGGGATAGGGTTAGCATCAGGCCTAGGATAGTGTTAGGGTTAGGTTTAGGGTTAGCATCAGCCCTAGGAGAGTGTTAGGTTTAGGGTTAGCATCAGTCCTAGGATAGTGTTAGGGTTAGGGTTAGGGTTAGCATCAGCCCTAGGATAGTGTTAGGGTTAGGGTTAGCATCAGCCCTAGGATAGTGTTAGGGTTAGGGTTAGGGTTAGCATCAGCCCTAGGATAGTGTTAGGGTTAGGGTTAGCATCAACCCTAGGATAGTGTTAGGGTTAGGGTTAGGGTTAGCATCAGCCCTAGGATAGTGTTAGGGTTAGGGTTAGCCTCAGCCCTAGGTGGGTGTTAGGGTTAGGGATAGGGTTAGCATCAGGCCTAGGATAGTGTTAGTGTTAGGGTTAGGGTTAGCATCAGCCCTAGGATAGTGTTAGGGTTAGGGTTAGCATCAGGCCTAGGATAGTGTTAGGGTTAGGGTTAGCATCAGCCCTAGGATAGTGTTAGGGTCGGGTTAGGGTTAGCATCAGCCCTAGGATAGTGTTAGGGTTAGGGTTAGCATCAGCCCTAGGATAGTGTTAGGGTTAGTTTTAGGGTTAGCACCAGGCCTAGGATAGTGTTAGTGTTAGGATTAGCATCATCCTTAGGATATGTTAGGGTTAGGGTTAGGGTTAGCATCAGCCGTAGGATAGTGTTATGGTTAGGGTTAGCCTCAGCCCTAGGATAGTGTCAGAGTTAGGGTTAGGGTTAGCATCAGCCGTAGGATACTGTTAGTGTTAAGGTTAGCATCAGCCCTAGGATAGTGTTAGGGTTAGGGTTAGGGTTAACATCAGCCCTAGGATAGTATTAGGGTTACGGTTAGGGTTAGGGTTAGGGTTTGGATCAGCTCTAGGATAGCGTTAGGGTTAGTGTTAGGGTTAGCATCAGCCCAGGATAGTGTTAGGGTTAGGGTTAGGGTTAGCATCAGCCCTAGGATAGTGTTAGGGTTAGGGTTAGCATCAGCCCTAGGATTGTGTTAGGGTTAGCGTTAGGGTTAGCATCAGCCCTAGGATAGTGTTAGGGTTAGGGTTAGCATCAGCCCTAGGATAGTGTTAGTGTTAGGGTTAGGGTTAGCATCAGCCCTAGGATAGTGTTAGTGTTAGGGTTAGCATCAGCCCTAGGATAGTGTTAGGGTTAGGGTTAGGGTAAGCATCAGGCCTAGGATAGTGTTAGGGTTAGGGTTCGCATCAGCCCTAGGATAGTGTTAGGGTTAGGGATAGGGTTAGCATCAGCCCTAGGATAGTGTTAGGGTTAGGGTTAGCAACAACCCTAGGATAGTGTTAGGGGTTAGGGTTAGGGTTAGCATCAGCCCTAGGATAGTGTTAGGGTTAGGGTTAGTCTCAGCCCTAGGAGAGTGTTAGGGTTAGGGATAGGGTTAGCATCAGGCCTAGGATAGTGTTAGGGTTAGGGTTAGGGTTAGCGTCAGCCCTAGGATAGTGTTAGGGTTAGGGTTAGGGTTAGCATCAGCCCTAGGATAGTGTTAGGGTTAGGGTTAGCTTCAGCCCTAAGCAATATTAGGGTTAGGGTTAGGGTTAGCATCAGCCCTAGGATAGTGTTAGGGTTAGGGTTAGCATCAACCCTAGGATAGTGTTAGGGTTAGGGTTAGGGTTAGCATCAGGCCTAGGATAGTGTTAGGGTTAGGGTTAGCATCAGCCCTAGGATAGTGTTAGGGTTAGTGCTAGGGTTAGCATCAGCCCAAGGATAGTGTTAGGGTTAGGGTTAGCATCAGCCCTAGGATAGTGTTAGGGTTAAGGTTAGGGTTAGCATCAGGCCTAGGATAGTGTTAGGGTTAGGGTTAGCATCAGCCCTAGGATAGTGTTAGGGTTAGGGTCTGGGTTAGCATCAGCCCTAGGACAGTGTTAGGGTTAGGGTTAGGGTTAGCATCAGGCCTAGGATAGTGCTAGGGTTAGGGTTAGCATCAGCCCTAGGATAGTGTTAGGGTTATGGTTAGGGTTAGCATCAGCCCTAGGATAGTGTTAGGGTTAGGGTTAGCATCAACCCTAGGATAGTGTTAGGGTTAGGGTTAGGGTTAGCAACAGCCCTAGGATAGTGTTAGGGTTAGGGTTAGCCTCAGCCCTAGGAGAGTTTTAGGGTTAGGGATAGGGTTAGCATCAGGCCTAGGATAGTGTTAGGGTTAGGGTTAGGGTTAGCATCAGCCCTAGGATAGTGTTAGGGTTAGGGTTAGCATCAGCCCTAGGATAGTGTTAGGGTTAGCATCAGCCCTAGGATAGTGTTAGGGTTAGGGTTAGCATCAACCCTAGGATAGTGTTAGGGTTAGGGTTAGGGTTAGCATCAGCCCTAGGATAGTGTTAGGGTTAGGGTTAGCCTCAGCCCTAGGAGGGTGTTAGGGTTAAGGATAGGGTTAGCATCAGGCCTAGGATAGTGTTAGGGTTAGGGTTAGGGTTAGCATCAGCCCTAGGATAGTGTTAGGGTTAGGGTTAGCATCAGCCCTAACCAGTGTTAGGGTTAGGGTTAGGGTTAGCATCAGCCCTAGGATAGTGTTAGGGTTAGGGTTAGCATCAGCCCTAGGATAGTGTTAGGGTTAGGGTTAGGGTTAACATCAGGCCTAGGATAGTGTTAGGGTTAGGGTTAGCATCAGCCCTAGGATAGTGTTAGGGTTAGGGTTAGGGTCAGCATCAGCCCTACGATAGTGTTAGGGTTAGGGTTAGCATCAGCCCTAGGATAGTGTTAGGGTTAGGGTTAGGGTTAGCATCAGGCCAAGGATAGTGTTAGGGTTAGGGTTAGGGATAGCATCAGCCCTAGGATAGTGTTAGGGTTAGGGTTATCATCAGCCCTAGGATAGTGTTAGCGTTAGGGTTAGGGTTAGCATCAGGCCTAGGATAGTGTTAGGGTTAGGGTTAGCATCAACCCTAGGATAGTGTCAGGGTTAGGGTTAGGGTTAGCATCAGCCCTAGGATAGTGTTAGGGTTAGGGTTAGCATCAGGCCTAGGATAGTGTTAGGGTTAGGGTTAGGGTTAGCATCAGGCTAGGATAGTGTTAGGGTTAGGGTTAGCATCAGGCCTAGGATAGTGTTAGGGTTAGGGTTAGGGTTAGCATCAGCCCTAGGATAGTGTTAGGGTTAGGGTTAGCATCAGGCCTAGGATAGTGTTAGGGTTAGGGTTAGGGTTAGCATGAGCCCTAGGATAGCGTTAGGGTTAGGGTTAGCATCAGCCCTAGGATAGTGTTAGGGTTAGGGTTAGGGTTAGCATCAGCCCTAGGATAGTGTTAGGGTTAGGGTTAGCATCAGCCCTAGGATAGTGTTAGGGTTAGGGTTAGGTTTAGCATCAGCCCTAGGATAGTGTTAGGGTTAGGGTTAGCATCAGCCCTAGGATATTGTTAGGGTTAGGGTTAGGGTTAGCATCAGCCCTAGGATAGTGTTAGGGTTAGGGCTAGCATCAACCCTAGGATAGTGTTAGGGTTAGGGTTAGGGTTAGCATCAGCCCTAGGATAGTGTTAAGGTTATGGTTAGCCTCAGCCCTAGGAGGGTGTTAGGGTTAGGGATAGGGTTAGCATCAGGCCTAAGATAGTGTTAGGGTTAGGGTTAGGGTTATCATCAGCCCTAGGATAGTGTTAGGGTTAGGGTTAGCATCAGGCCTAGGATAGTGTTAGGGTTAGGGTTAGCATCAGCCCTAGGATAGTGTTAGGGTTAGGGTTAGGGTTAGCATCAGCCCTAGGATAGTATTAAGGTTAGGGTTAGCATCAGCCCTAGGATAGTGTTAGGGTAGGGTTAGCATCAGCCCTAGGAAAGTGTTAGGGTTAGGGATAGGGTTAGCATCAGGCCTAGGATAGTGTTAGGGTTAGGGTTAGGGTTAGCATCAGCCCTAGGATAGTGTTAGGGTTAGGGTTAGCATCAGGCCTAGGATAGTGTTAGGGTTAGGGTTAGGGTTAGCATGAGCCCTAGGATAGCGTTAGTGTTAGGGTTAGCATCAGCCCTAGGATAGTGTTAGGGTTAGGGTTAGGGTTAGCATCAGCCCTAGGATAGTGTTAGGGTTAGGGTTAGCATCAGCCCTAGGATAGTGTTAGGGTTAGGGTTAGGGTTAGCATCAGCCCTGGGATAGTGTTAGGGTTAGGGTTAGCATCAGCCCTAGGATAGTGTTAGGGTTAGGGTTAGGGTTAGCATCAGCCCTAGGATAGTGTTAGGGTTAGGGTTAGCATCAGCACTAGGATAGTGTTAGGGTTAGGGTTAGTGATAGCATCAGCCCTAGGATAGTGTTTGGGTTAGGGTTAGCATCAGCCCTAGGATAGTGTTAGGGTTAGGGTTAGGGTTAGCATCAGGCCTAGGATAGTGTTAGGGTTATGGTTAGCATCAGCCCTAGGATAGTGTTACTGTTAGGGTCAGGGTTAGCATCAGCCCTAGGATAGTGTTAGGGTTAGGGTTAGCATCAACCCTAGGATAGTGTTAGGGTTATGGTTAGGGTTAGCAACAGCCCTAGGAAAGTGTTAGGGTTAGGGATAGGGTTAGCATCAGGCCTAGGATAGTGTTAGGGTTAGGTTTAGGGTTAGCATCAGCCCTAGGAGAGTGTTAGGTTTAGGGTTAGCATCAGTCCTAGGATAGTGTTAGGGTTAGGGTTAGGGTTAGCATCAGCCCTAGGATAGTGTTAGGGTTAGGGTTAGCATCAGCCCTAGGATAGTGTTAGGGTTAGGGTTAGGGTTAGCATCAGCCCTAGGATAGTGTTAGGGTTAGGGTTAGCATCAACCCTAGGATAGTGTTAGGGTTAGGGTTAGGGTTAGCATCAGCCCTAGGATAGTGTTAGGGTTAGGGTTAGCCTCAGCCCTAGGTGGGTGTTAGGGTTAGGGATAGGGTTAGCATCAGGCCTAGGATAGTGTTAGTGTTAGGGTTAGGGTTAGCATCAGCCCTAGGATAGTGTTAGGGTTAGGGTTAGCATCAGGCCTAGGATAGTGTTAGGGTTAGGGTTAGCATCAGCCCTAGGATAGTGTTAGGGTCGGGTTAGGGTTAGCATCAGCCCTAGGATAGTGTTAGGGTTAGGGTTAGCATCAGCCCTAGGATAGTGTTAGGGTTAGTTTTAGGGTTAGCACCAGGCCTAGGATAGTGTTAGTGTTAGGATTAGCATCATCCTTAGGATATGTTAGGGTTAGGGTTAGGGTTAGCATCAGCCGTAGGATAGTGTTATGGTTAGGGTTAGCCTCAGCCCTAGGATAGTGTCAGAGTTAGGGTTAGGGTTAGCATCAGCCGTAGGATACTGTTAGTGTTAAGGTTAGCATCAGCCCTAGGATAGTGTTAGGGTTAGGGTTAGGGTTAACATCAGCCCTAGGATAGTATTAGGGTTACGGTTAGGGTTAGGGTTAGGGTTTGGATCAGCTCTAGGATAGCGTTAGGGTTAGTGTTAGGGTTAGCATCAGCCCAGGATAGTGTTAGGGTTAGGGTTAGGGTTAGCATCAGCCCTAGGATAGTGTTAGGGTTAGGGTTAGCATCAGCCCTAGGATTGTGTTAGGGTTAGCGTTAGGGTTAGCATCAGCCCTAGGATAGTGTTAGGGTTAGGGTTAGCATCAGCCCTAGGATAGTGTTAGTGTTAGGGTTAGGGTTAGCATCAGCCCTAGGATAGTGTTAGTGTTAGGGTTAGCATCAGCCCTAGGATAGTGTTAGGGTTAGGGTTAGGGTAAGCATCAGGCCTAGGATAGTGTTAGGGTTAGGGTTCGCATCAGCCCTAGGATAGTGTTAGGGTTAGGGATAGGGTTAGCATCAGCCCTAGGATAGTGTTAGGGTTAGGGTTAGCAACAACCCTAGGATAGTGTTAGGGTTAGGGTTAGGGTTAGCATCAGCCCTAGGATAGTGTTAGGGTTAGGGTTAGTCTCAGCCCTAGGAGAGTGTTAGGGTTAGGGATAGGGTTAGCATCAGGCCTAGGATAGTGTTAGGGTTAGGGTTAGGGTTAGCGTCAGCCCTAGGATAGTGTTAGGGTTAGGGTTAGGGTTAGCATCAGCCCTAGGATAGTGTTAGGGTTAGGGTTAGCTTCAGCCCTAAGCAATATTAGGGTTAGGGTTAGGGTTAGCATCAGCCCTAGGATAGTGTTAGGGTTAGGGTTAGCATCAACCCTAGGATAGTGTTAGGGTTAGGGTTAGGGTTAGCATCAGGCCTAGGATAGTGTTAGGGTTAGGGTTAGCATCAGCCCTAGGATAGTGTTAGGGTTAGTGCTAGGGTTAGCATCAGCCCAAGGATAGTGTTAGGGTTAGGGTTAGCATCAGCCCTAGGATAGTGTTAGGGTTAAGGTTAGGGTTAGCATCAGGCCTAGGATAGTGTTAGGGTTAGGGTTAGCATCAGCCCTAGGATAGTGTTAGGGTTAGGGTCTGGGTTAGCATCAGCCCTAGGACAGTGTTAGGGTTAGGGTTAGGGTTAGCATCAGGCCTAGGATAGTGTTAGGGTTAGGGTTAGCATCAGCCCTAGGATAGTGTTAGGGTTATGGTTAGGGTTAGCATCAGCCCTAGGATAGTGTTAGGGTTAGGGTTAGCATCAACCCTAGGATAGTGTTAGGGTTAGGGTTAGGGTTAGCAACAGCCCTAGGATAGTGTTAGGGTTAGGGTTAGCCTCAGCCCTAGGAGAGTTTTAGGGTTAGGGATAGGGTTAGCATCAGGCCTAGGATAGTGTTAGGGTTAGGGTTAGGGTTAGCATCAGCCCTAGGATAGTGTTAGGGTTAGGGTTAGCATCAGCCCTAGGATAGTGTTAGGGTTAGCATCAGCCCTAGGATAGTGTTAGGGTTAGGGTTAGCATCAACCCTAGGATAGTGTTAGGGTTAGGGTTAGGGTTAGCATCAGCCCTAGGATAGTGTTAGGGTTAGGGTTAGCCTCAGCCCTAGGAGGGTGTTAGGGTTAAGGATAGGGTTAGCATCAGGCCTAGGATAGTGTTAGGGTTAGGGTTAGGGTTAGCATCAGCCTAGGATAGTGTTAGGGTTAGGGTTAGCATCAGCCCTAACCAGTGTTAGGGTTAGGGTTAGGGTTAGCATCAGCCCTAGGATAGTGTTAGGGTTAGGGTTAGCATCAGCCCTAGGATAGTGTTAGGGTTAGGGTTAGGGTTAACATCAGGCCTAGGATAGTGTTAGGGTTAGGGTTAGCATCAGCACTAGGATAGTGTTAGGGTTAGGGGTAGGGTCAGCATCAGCCCTACGATAGTGTTAGGGTTAGGGTTAGCATCAGCCCTAGGATAGTGTTAGGGTTAGGGTTAGGGTTAGCATCAGGCCTAGGATAGTGTTAGGGTTAGGGTTAGCATCAGCCCTAGGATAGTGTTAGGGTTAGGGTTAGGGTTAGCATCAGCCCAAGGATAGTGTTAGGGTTAGGGTTAGCATCAGCCCTAGGATAGTGTTAGGGTTAGGGTTAGGGTTAGCATCAGGCCTAGGATAGTGTTAGGGTTAGGGTTAGCATCAGCCCTAGGATAGTGTTAGGGTTAGGGTCAGGGTTAGCATCAGCCCTAGGACAGTGTTAGGGTTAGGGTTAGGGTTAGCATCAGGCCTAGGATAGTGTTAGGGTTAGGGTTAGCATCAGCCCTAGGATAGTGTTAGGGTTATGGTTAGGGTTAGCATCAGCCCTAGGATAGTGTTAGGGTTAGGGTTAGCATCAACACTAGGATAGTGTTAGGGTTAGGGTTAGGGTTAGCAACAGCCCTAGGATAGTGTTAGGGTTAGGGTTATCCTCAGCCCTAGGAGAGTGTTAGGGTTAGGGATAGGGTTCGCATCAGGCCTAGGATAGTGTTAGGGTTAGGGTTAGGGTTAGCATCAGCCCTAGGATAGTGTTAGGGTTAGGGTTAGCATCAGCCCTAAGCAGTGTTAGGGTTAGGGTTAGGGTTAGCATCAGCCCTAGGACAGTGTTAGGGTTAGGGTTAGCATCAGCCCTAGGATAGTGTTAGGGTTAGGGTTAGGGTTAGCATCAGGCCTAGGATAGTGTTAGGGTTAGGGTTAGCATCAGCCTTAGGATAGTGTTAGGGTTAGGGTTAGGGTTAGCATCAGCCCTAGGATAGTGTTAGGGTTAGGGTTAGCATCAGCCCTAGGATAGTGTTAGGGTTAGGGTTAGGGTTAGCATCAGGCCTAGGATAGTGTTAGGGTTAGGGTTAGCATCAGCCCTAGGATAGTGTTAGGGTTAGGGTCAGGGTTAGCATCAGCCCTAGGACAGTGTTAGGGTTAGGGTTAGGGATAGCATCAGCCCTAGGATAGTGTTAGGGTTAGGGTTAGCATCAGGCCTAGGATAGTGTTAGGGTTAGGGTTAGGGTTAGCATCAGGCTAGGATAGTGTTAGGGTTAGGGTTAGCATCAGGCCTAGGATAGTGTTAGGGTTAGGGTTAGGGTTAGCATCAGCCCTAGGATAGTGTTAGGGTTAGGGTTAGCATCAGGCCTAGGATAGTGTTAGGGTTAGGGTTAGGGTTAGCATGAGCCCTAGGATAGCGTTAGGGTTAGGGTTAGCATCAGCCCTAGGATAGTGTTAGGGTTAGGGTTAGGGTTAGCATCAGCCCTAGGATAGTGTTAGGGTTAGGGTTAGCATCAGCCCTAGGATAGTGTTAGGGTTAGGGTTAGGTTTAGCATCAGCCCTAGGATAGTGTTAGGGTTAGGGTTAGCATCAGCCCTAGGATATTGTTAGGGTTAGGGTTAGGGTTAGCATCAGCCCTAGGATAGTGTTAGGGTTAGGGCTAGCATCAACCCTAGGATAGTGTTAGGGTTAGGGTTAGGGTTAGCATGAGCCCTAGGATAGTGTTAGGGTTATGGTTAGCCTCAGCCCTAGGAGGGTGTTAGGGTTAGGGATAGGGTTAGCATCAGGCCTAAGATAGTGTTAGGGTTAGGGTTAGGGTTATCATCAGCCCTAGGATAGTGTTAGGGTTAGGGTTAGCATCAGGCCTAGGATAGTGTTAGGGTTAGGGTTAGCATCAGCCCTAGGATAGTGTTAGGGTTAGGGTTAGGGTTAGCATCAGCCCTAGGATAGTATTAAGGTTAGGGTTAGCATCAGCCCTAGGATAGTGTTAGGGTAGGGTTAGCATCAGCCCTAGGAAAGTGTTAGGGTTAGGGATAGGGTTAGCATCAGGCCTAGGATAGTGTTAGGGTTAGGGTTAGGGTTAGCATCAGCCCTAGGATAGTGTTAGGGTTAGGGTTAGCATCAGGCCTAGGATAGTGTTAGGGTTAGGGTTAGGGTTAGCATGAGCCCTAGGATAGCGTTAGTGTTAGGGTTAGCATCAGCCCTAGGATAGTGTTAGGGTTAGGGTTAGGGTTAGCATCAGCCCTAGGATAGTGTTAGGGTTAGGGTTAGCATCAGCCCTAGGATAGTGTTAGGGTTAGGGTTAGGGTTAGCATCAGCCCTGGGATAGTGTTAGGGTTAGGGTTAGCATCAGCCCTAGGATAGTGTTAGGGTTAGGGTTAGGGTTAGCATCAGCCCTAGGATAGTGTTAGTGTTAAGGTTAGCATCAACCCTAGGATAGTGTTAGGGTTAGGGTTAAGGTTAGCATCAGCCCTAGGATAGTGTTAGGGTTAGGGTTAGCCTCCGCCATAGGAGGGTGTTAGGGTTAGGCATAGGGTTAGCATCAGGCCTAGGATAGTGTTAGAGTTAGGGTTAGGGTTAGCATCAGCCCTAGGATAGTGTTAGGGTTAGAGTTAGCATCAGCCCTAGGATAGTGTTACGGTTAGTGTTAGGGTTAGCATCAGCCCTAGGATAGTGTTAGGGTTAGGGTTAGGGTTAGCATTAGCCCTAGGATACTGTTAGGGTTAGCGTTAGCCTCAGACCTAGGAGAGTGTTAGGGTTAGGTTTAGGGTTAGCATCAGCCCTAGGATAGTGTTAGTGTGAGGGTTAGGGTTAGCATCAGCCCTAGGATAGTGTTAGGGTTAGGGTTAGCATCAGCCCTAGGATAGTGTTAGGGTTAGGGTCAGGGTTAGCATGAGGCCTAGGATAGTGTTAGGGTTAGGGTTAGCATCGGCCCTAGGATAGTGTTAGGGTTAGGGTTAGGGTTAGCATCAGCCCTAGGATAGTGTTAGGGTTAGAGTTAGCATCAGCCCTAGGATAGTGTTACGGTTAGTGTTAGGGTTAGCAACAGCCCTAGGATAGTGTTAGGGTTAGGGTTAGGGTTAGCATTAGCCCTAGGATACTGTTAGGGTTAGCGTTAGCCTCAGACCTAGGAGAGTGTTAGGGTTAGGTTTAGGGTTAGCATCAGCCCTAGGATAGTGTTAGTGTGAGGGTTAGGGTTAGCATCAGCCCTAGGATAGTGTTAGGGTTAGGGTTAGCATCAGCCCTAGGATAGTGTTAGGGTTAGGGTCAGGGTTAGCATGAGGCCTAGGATAGTGTTAGGGTTATTGTTAGCATCAGCCCTAGGATAGTGTTAGGGTTAGGGTTAGGGTTAGCATCAGCCCTAGGATAGTGTTAGGGTTAGGGTTAGCATCAACACTTGGATAGTGTTATGGTTAGGGTTAGGGTTAGCATCAGCCCTAGGATAGTGTTAGGGTTAGGGTTAGCCTCAGCCCTAGGAGAGTGTTAGGGTTAGGGATAGGGTTAGCATCAGGCCTAGGATAGTGTTACTGTTAGGGTTAGGGTTAGCATCAGCTCTAGGATAGTGTTAGGGTTAGGGTTAGCATCAGGCCTAGGATAGTGTTAGGGTTAGGGTTAGGGTTAGCATCAGCCATAGGATAGTGTTAGGGTTATGGTTAGGTTTAGCATCAGCCCTAGGATAGTGTTAGGGTTAGGGTTAGCATCAGCCCTAGGATAGTGTTAGGGTTAGGGTTAGGGTTAGCATCAGCCCTAGGATAGTGTTAGTGTTAGGGTTAGCATCAGCCCTAGGATAGTGTTAGGGTTAGGGTTAGGGTGAGCATCAGCCCTAGGATAGTGTTAGGGTTAGGGTTAGCATCAACCCTAGGATAGTGTTAGGGTTAGGGTTAAGGTTAGCATCAGCCCTAGGATAGTGTTAGGGTTAGGGTTAGCCTCCGCCCTAGGAGGGTGTTAGGGTTAGGCATAGGGTTAGCATCAGGCCTAGGATAGTGTTAGAGTTAGGGTTAGGGTTAGCATCAGCCCTAGGATAGTGTTAGGGTTAGGCTTATCATCAGGCCTAGGATAGTGTTAGGGTTAGGGTTAGCATCAGCCCTAGGATAGTGTTAGGGTTAGGGTTAGGGTTAGCATCAGCCCTAGGATAGTGTTAGGGTTTGGGTTAACATCAGCCCTAGGATAGTGTTAGGGTTAGGGTTAGGGTTAGCATCAGCCCTTGGATAGTGTTAGGGTTAGGGTTAGCATCAGACCTAGGATAGTGTTAGGGTTAGGGTTAGGGTTAGCATCAGCCCTAGGATAGTGTAAGGGTTAGGGTTAGGGTTAGCATCAGGCCTAGGATAGTGTTAGGGTTAGGGTTAGCATCGGCCCTAGGATAGTGTTAGGGTTAAGGTTAGGGTTAGCATCAGCCCTAGGATAGTGTTAGGGTTAGAGTTAACATCAGCCCTAGGATAGTGTTACGGTTAGTGTTAGGGTTAGCATCAGCCCTAGGATAGTGTTAGGGTTAGGGTTAGGGTTAGCATTAGCCCTAGGATACTGTTAGGGTTAGCGTTAGCCTCAGACCTAGGAGAGTGTTAGGGTTAGGTTTAGGGTTAGCATCAGCCCTAGGATAGTGTTAGTGTGAGGGTTAGGGTTAGCATCAGCCCTAGGATAGTGTTAGGGTTAGGGTTAGCATCAGCCCTAGGATAGTGTTAGGGTTAGGGTCAGGGTTAGCATGAGGCCTAGGATAGTGTTAGGGTTAGGGTTAGCATCAGCCCTAGGATAGTGTTAGGGTTAGGGTTAGGGTTAGCATCAGTCCTAGGATAGTGTTAGGGTTAGGGTTAGCATCAACCCTTGGATAGTGTTATGGTTAGGGTTAGGGTTAGCATCAGCCCTAGGATAGTGTTAGGGTTAGGGTTAGCCTCAGCCCTAGGAGAGTGTTAGGGTTAGGGATACGGTTAGCATCAGGCTTAGGATAGTGTTAGGGTTAGGGTTAGGGTTAGCATCAGCTCTAGGATAGTGTTAGGGTTAGGGTTAGCATCAGGCCTAGGATAGTGTTAGGGTTAGGGTTAGCATCAGCCCTAGGATAGTGTTAGGGTTAGGGTTAGGGTTAGCATCAGCCATAGGATAGTGTTAGGGTTATGGTTAGGTTTAGCATCAGCCCTAGGATAGTGTTAGGGTTAGGGTTAGCATCAGCCCTAGGATAGTGTTAGGGTTAGGGTTAGGGTTAGCATCAGCCCTAGGATAGTGTTAGTGTTAGGGTTAGCATCAGCCCTAGGATAGTGTTAGGGTTAGGGTTAGGGTTAGCATCAGCCCTAGGATAGTGTTAGGGTTAGGGTTAGCATCAACCCTAGGATAGTGTTAGGGTTAGGGTTAAGGTTAGCATCAGCCCTAGGATAGTGTTAGGGTTAGGGTTAGCCTCCGCCCTAGGAGGGTGTTAGGGTTAGGCATAGGGTTAGCATCAGGCCTAGGATAGTGTTAGAGTTAGGGTTAGGGTTAGCATCAGCCCTAGGATAGTGTTAGGGTTAGGCTTATCATCAGGCCTAGGATAGTGTTAGGGTTAGGGTTAGCATCAGCCCTAGGATAGTGTTAGGGTTAGGGTTAGGGTTAGCATCAGCCCTAGGATAGTGTTACGGTTTGGGTTAACATCAGCCCTAGGATAGTGTTAGGGTTAGGGTTAGGGTTAGCATCAGCCCTTGGATAGTGTTAGGGTTAGGGTTAGCATCAGACCTAGGATAGTGTTAGGGTTAGGGTTAGGTTTAGCATCAGCCCTAGGATAGTGTAAGGGTTAGGGTTAGGGTTAGCATCAGGCCTAGGATAGTGTTAGGGTTAGGGTTAGCATCGGCCCTAGGATAGTGTTAGGGTTAAGGTTAGGGTTAGCATCAGCCCTAGGATAGTGTTAGGGTTAGGGTTAGGGTTAGCATTAGCCCTAGGATAGTGTTAGGGTTAGCGTTAGCCTCAGACCTAGGAGAGTGTTAGGGTTAGGTTTAGGGTTAGCATCAGCCCTAGGATAGTGTTAGGGTGAGGGTTAGGGTTAGCATCAGCCCTAGGATAGTGTTAGGGTTAGGGTTAGCATCAGCCCTAGGATAGTGTTAGGGTTACGGTTAGGGTTAGCATCAGCTCTAGGATAGTGTTAGGGTTAGGGTTAGCATCAGCCCTAGGATAGTGTTAGGGTTAGGGTTAGGGTTAGCAAAAGCCCTAGCATAGTGTTAGCGTTAGGGTTAGCATCAGCCCTAGGATAGTGTTAGGGTTAGGTTCAGTGTTAGCAAGAGGCCTAGGATAGTGTTATTGTTAGGGTTAGCATCAGCCCTAGGATAGTGTTAGGGTTAGGGTTAGGGTTAGCATCAGCCCTAGGATAGTGTTATGGTTAGGGTTAGCATCAACCCTTGGATAGTGTTATTGTTAGGGTTAGGGTTAGCCTCAGCCCTAGGAGAGTGTTAGGGTTAGGGATAGGGTTAGCATCAGGCCTAGGATAGTGTTAGGGTTAGGGTTAGCCTCCGCCATAGGAGGGTGTTAGGGTTAGGCATAGGGTTAGCATCAGGCCTAGGATAGTGTTAGAGTTAGGGTTAGGGTTAGCATCAGCCCTAGGATAGTGTTAGGGTTAGAGTTAGCATCAGCCCTAGGATAGTGTTACGGTTAGTGTTAGGGTTAGCATCAGCCCTAGGATAGTGTTAGGGTTAGGGTTAGGGTTAGCATTAGCCCTAGGATACTGTTAGGGTTAGCGTTAGCCTCAGACCTAGGAGAGTGTTAGGGTTAGGTTTAGGGTTAGCATCAGCCCTAGGATAGTGTTAGTGTGAGGGTTAGGGTTAGCATCAGCCCTAGGATAGTGTTAGGGTTAGGGTTAGCATCAGCCCTAGGATAGTGTTAGGGTTAGGGTCAGGGTTAGCATGAGGCCTAGGATAGTGTTAGGGTTAGGGTTAGCATCGGCCCTAGGATAGTGTTAGGGTTAGGGTTAGGGTTAGCATCAGCCCTAGGATAGTGTTAGGGTTAGAGTTAGCATCAGCCCTAGGATAGTGTTACGGTTAGTGTTAGGGTTAGCAACAGCCCTAGGATAGTGTTAGGGTTAGGGTTAGGGTTAGCATTAGCCCTAGGATACTGTTAGGGTTAGCGTTAGCCTCAGACCTAGGAGAGTGTTAGGGTTAGGTTTAGGGTTAGCATCAGCCCTAGGATAGTGTTAGTGTGAGGGTTAGGGTTAGCATCAGCCCTAGGATAGTGTTAGGGTTAGGGTTAGCATCAGCCCTAGGATAGTGTTAGGGTTAGGGTCAGGGTTAGCATGAGGCCTAGGATAGTGTTAGGGTTATTGTTAGCATCAGCCCTAGGATAGTGTTAGGGTTAGGGTTAGGGTTAGCATCAGCCCTAGGATAGTGTTAGGGTTAGGGTTAGCATCAACACTTGGATAGTGTTATGGTTAGGGTTAGGGTTAGCATCAGCCCTAGGATAGTGTTAGGGTTAGGGTTAGCCTCAGCCCTAGGAGAGTGTTAGGGTTAGGGATAGGGTTAGCATCAGGCCTAGGATAGTGTTACTGTTAGGGTTAGGGTTAGCATCAGCTCTAGGATAGTGTTAGGGTTAGGGTTAGCATCAGGCCTAGGATAGTGTTAGGGTTAGGGTTAGGGTTAGCATCAGCCATAGGATAGTGTTAGGGTTATGGTTAGGTTTAGCATCAGCCCTAGGATAGTGTTAGGGTTAGGGTTAGCATCAGCCCTAGGATAGTGTTAGGGTTAGGGTTAGGGTTAGCATCAGCCCTAGGATAGTGTTAGTGTTAGGGTTAGCATCAGCCCTAGGATAGTGTTAGGGTTAGGGTTAGGGTGAGCATCAGCCCTAGGATAGTGTTAGGGTTAGGGTTAGCATCAACCCTAGGATAGTGTTAGGGTTAGGGTTAAGGTTAGCATCAGCCCTAGGATAGTGTTAGGGTTAGGGTTAGCCTCCGCCCTAGGAGGGTGTTAGGGTTAGGCATAGGGTTAGCATCAGGCCTAGGATAGTGTTAGAGTTAGGGTTAGGGTTAGCATCAGCCCTAGGATAGTGTTAGGGTTAGGCTTATCATCAGGCCTAGGATAGTGTTAGGGTTAGGGTTAGCATCAGCCCTAGGACAGTGTTAGGGTTAGGGTTAGGGTTAGCATCAGCCCTAGGATAGTGTTAGGGTTTGGGTTAACATCAGCCCTAGGATAGTGTTAGGGTTAGGGTTAGGGTTAGCATCAGACCTAGGATAGTGTTAGGGTTAGGGTTAGGGTTAGCATCAGCCCTAGGATAGTGTAAGGGTTAGGGTTAGGGTTAGCATCAGGCCTAGGATAGTGTTAGGGTTAGGGTTAGCATCGGCCCTAGGATAGTGTTAGGGTTAAGGTTAGGGTTAGCATCAGCCCTAGGATAGTGTTAGGGTTAGAGTTAACATCAGCCCTAGGATAGTGTTACGGTTAGTGTTAGGGTTAGCATCAGCCCTAGGATAGTGTTAGGGTTAGGGTTAGGGTTAGCATTAGCCCTAGGATACTGTTAGGGTTAGCGTTAGCCTCAGACCTAGGAGAGTGTTAGGGTTAGGTTTAGGGTTAGCATCAGCCCTAGGATAGTGTTAGTGTGAGGGTTAGGGTTAGCATCAGCCCTAGGATAGTGTTAGGGTTAGGGTTAGCATCAGCCCTAGGATAGTGTTAGGGTTAGGGTCAGGGTTAGCATGAGGCCTAGGATAGTGTTAGGGTTAGGGTTAGCATCAGCCCTAGGATAGTGTTAGGGTTAGGGTTAGGGTTAGCATCAGTCCTAGGATAGTGTTAGGGTTAGGGTTAGCATCAACCCTTGGATAGTGTTATGGTTAGGGTTAGGGTTAGCATCAGCCCTAGGATAGTGTTAGGGTTAGGGTTAGCCTCAGCCCTAGGAGAGTGTTAGGGTTAGGGATACGGTTAGCATCAGGCTTAGGATAGTGTTAGGGTTAGGGTTAGGGTTAGCATCAGCTCTAGGATAGTGTTAGGGTTAGGGTTAGCATCAGGCCTAGGATAGTGTTAGGGTTAGGGTTAGCATCAGCCCTAGGATAGTGTTAGGGTTAGGGTTAGGGTTAGCATCAGCCATAGGATAGTGTTAGGGTTATGGTTAGGTTTAGCATCAGCCCTAGGATAGTGTTAGGGTTAGGGTTAGCATCAGCCCTAGGATAGTGTTAGGGTTAGGGTTAGGGTTAGCATCAGCCCTAGGATAGTGTTAGTGTTAGGGTTAGCATCAGCCCTAGGATAGTGTTAGGGTTAGGGTTAGGGTTAGCATCAGCCCTAGGATAGTGTTAGGGTTAGGGTTAGCATCAACCCTAGGATAGTGTTAGGGTTAGGGTTAAGGTTAGCATCAGCCCTAGGATAGTGTTAGGGTTAGGGTTAGCCTCCGCCCTAGGAGGGTGTTAGGGTTAGGCATAGGGTTAGCATCAGGCCTAGGATAGTGTTAGAGTTAGGGTTAGGGTTAGCATCAGCCCTAGGATAGTGTTAGGGTTAGGCTTATCATCAGGCCTAGGATAGTGTTAGGGTTAGGGTTAGCATCAGCCCTAGGATAGTGTTAGGGTTAGGGTTAGGGTTAGCATCAGCCCTAGGATAGTGTTACGGTTTGGGTTAACATCAGCCCTAGGATAGTGTTAGGGTTAGGGTTAGGGTTAGCATCAGCCCTTGGATAGTGTTAGGGTTAGGGTTAGCATCAGACCTAGGATAGTGTTAGGGTTAGGGTTAGGTTTAGCATCAGCCCTAGGATAGTGTAAGGGTTAGGGTTAGGGTTAGCATCAGGCCTAGGATAGTGTTAGGGTTAGGGTTAGCATCGGCCCTAGGATAGTGTTAGGGTTAAGGTTAGGGTTAGCATCAGCCCTAGGATAGTGTTAGGGTTAGGGTTAGGGTTAGCATTAGCCCTAGGATAGTGTTAGGGTTAGCGTTAGCCTCAGACCTAGGAGAGTGTTAGGGTTAGGTTTAGGGTTAGCATCAGCCCTAGGATAGTGTTAGGGTGAGGGTTAGGGTTAGCATCAGCCCTAGGATAGTGTTAGGGTTAGGGTTAGCATCAGCCCTAGGATAGTGTTAGGGTTACGGTTAGGGTTAGCATCAGCTCTAGGATAGTGTTAGGGTTAGGGTTAGCATCAGCCCTAGGATAGTGTTAGGGTTAGGGTTAGGGTTAGCAAAAGCCCTAGCATAGTGTTAGCGTTAGGGTTAGCATCAGCCCTAGGATAGTGTTAGGGTTAGGTTCAGTGTTAGCAAGAGGCCTAGGATAGTGTTATTGTTAGGGTTAGCATCAGCCCTAGGATAGTGTTAGGGTTAGGGTTAGGGTTAGCATCAGCCCTAGGATAGTGTTATGGTTAGGGTTAGCATCAACCCTTGGATAGTGTTATTGTTAGGGTTAGGGTTAGCCTCAGCCCTAGGAGAGTGTTAGGGTTAGGGATAGGGTTAGCATCAGGCCTAGGATAGTGTTAGGGTTAGGGTTAGAGTTAGCATCAGCTCTAGGATAGTGTTAGGGTTAGGGTTAGCATCAGGCCTAGGATAGTGTTAGGGTTAGGGTTAGCATCAGCCCTAGGATAGTGTTAGGGTTAGGGTTAGGGTTAGCATCAGCCCTAGGATAGTGTTACGGTTATGGTTAGGTTTAGCATCAGCCCTAGGATACTGTTAGGGTTAGGGTTAGCATCAGCCCTAAGATAGTGTTACGGTTAGGGTTAGGGTTAGCATCAGCCCTAGGATAGTGTTAGTGTTAGGGTTAGCATCATTCCTAGGACAGTGTTATGGTTAGGGTTAGGGTTAGCATCAGCCCTAGGATAGTGTTAGGGTTAGGGTTAGCATCAACCCTAGGATAGTGTAAGGGTTTGGGTTAGGGATAGCATCAGCCCTAGGATAGTGTTAGGGTTAGGGTTAGCCTCAGCCCTAGGAGGGTGTTAGGGTTAGGGATAGGGTTAGCATCAGGCCTAGGATAGTGTTAGGGTTAGGGTTAGGGTTAGCATCTGCCCTAGGATAGTGTTAGGGATAGGGTTAGCATCAGGCCTAGGATAGTGTTAGGGTTAGGGTTAGCATCAGCCCTAGGATAGTGTTAGGGTTAGGGTTAGGGTTAGCATCAGCCCTAGGATATTGTTAGGGTTAGGGTTAACATCAGCCCTAGGATAGTGTTAGGGTTAGGGTTAGGGTTAACATCAGCCGTAGGATAGTGTTAGGTTTAGGGTTAGCATCAGACCTAGGATAGTGTTAGGGTTAGGGTTAGGGATAGCATCAACTCTAGGATAATGTAAGGGTTAGGGTTAGGGTTAGCATCAAGCCTAGGATAGTGTTAGGGTTAGGGTTAGCATCAGCCCTAGGATAGTTTTAGGGTTAGGGTTAGGGTTAGCATCAGTCCTAGGATAGTGTTAGGGTTAGAGTTAGCATCAGCCCTAGGATAGTGTTACGGTTAGGGTTTGGGTTGGCATCAGCCCTAGTATAGTGTTAGGGTTAGGGTTAGGGTTAGCATCAGCCCTAGGATAGTGTTAGGGTTAGGGTTAGGGTTAGCATCAGCCCTAGGATAGTGTTAGGGTTAGGGTTAGGGTTAGCATCAGCCCTAGGATAGTGTTAGGGTTAGGGTTAGCATCAGCCCTAGACAGTGTTAGGGTTAGGGTTATGGTTAGCATCAGCCGTAGGATAGTGTTAGGGTTAGGGTTAGCATCAGCCCTAGGATAGTGTTAGGGTTAGGGTTAGGGTTAGCATCAGGCCTAGGATTGTGTTAGGGTTAGGGTTAGCATCAGCCCTAGGATGGTGTTAGGGTTAGGGTTAGGGTTAGCATCAGCACTAGGATATTGTTAGGGTTAGGGTTAGCATCAGCCCTAGGATAGTGTTAGGGTTAGGGTTATGGTTAGCATTAGCCCTAGGATAGTGTTAGGGTTAGCGTTAGCCTCAGCCCTAGGAGAGTGTTAGGGTTAGGTTTAGGGTTAGCATCAGCCCTAGGATAGTGTTATGGTTAGGGTTAGCATCAGCCCTAGGATAGTGTTAGGGTTATGGTTAGGTTTAGCATCAGCCCTAGGATAGTGTTA
Organism: Lemur catta; assembly: GCF_020740605.2. Taxonomy (NCBI): domain Eukaryota; kingdom Metazoa; phylum Chordata; class Mammalia; order Primates; family Lemuridae; genus Lemur; species Lemur catta. The sequence goes on along the minus strand of NC_059145.1, from coordinate 1,277,675 downwards.
GGGTAAGGGTTAGGGTTAGCATCAGGCCTAGGATAGTGTTAGGGTTACGGTTAGAATCAGCCCTAGGATAGTGTTAGGGTTAGGGTTAGGGTTAGCATCAGCCCTAGGATAGTGTTAGGTTTAGGGTTAGGGATATCATCAGGCCTAGGATATTGTTAGCGTTAGGGTTAGCATCAGCCCTAGGAGAGTATTAGGGTTAGGGTTAGGGTTAGGGTTAGCATAGCTCTAGGATAGTGTTAGGGTTAGTGTTAGGGTTATCATCAGCCCTAGGATAGTGTTAGGGTTAGGGTTAGGGTTAGCATCAGCCCTAGGATAGTGTTAGGGTTAGGGTTAGCATCAGCCCTAGGATAGTGTTAGTGTTAGGGTTAGGGTTAGCATCAGCCCTAGGATAGTGTTAGGGTTAGGGTTAGCATCAGCCCTAGGATAGTGTTAGGGTTAGGGTTAGGGTAAGCATCAGCCCTAGCATAGTGTTAGCGTTAGGGTTAGCATCAGCCCTAGGATAGTGTTAGGGTTAGGGTTAGGGTTAGCATCAGGCCTAGGATAGTGTTAGGGTTAGGGTTAGCATCAGCCCTTTGATAGTGTTAGGGTTAGGGTTAGGGTTAGCATCAGCCGTAGGATAGTGTTAGGGTTAGGGTTAGCATCAACCCTTGGATAGTGTTAGGGTTAGGGTTAGGGTTAGCATCAGCCCTAGGATAGTGTTAGGGTTAGGGTTAGCCTCAGCCCTAGGAGAGTGTTAGGGTTAGGGTTAGGGTTAGCATCAGCCCTAGGATAGTGTTAGGGTTAGGGTTAGGGTTAGCATCAGCCCTAGGATAGTGTTAGGGTTAGGCTTATCATCAGGCCTAGGATAGTGTTAGGGTTAGGGTTAGCATCAGCCCTAGGATAGTGTTAGGGTTAGGGTTAGGGTTAGCATCAGCCCTAGGATAGTGTTAGGGTTTGGGTTAACATCAGCCCTAGGATAGTGTTAGGGTTAGGGTTAGGGTTAGCATCAGCCCTTGGATAGTGTTAGGGTTAGGGTTAGCATCAGACCTAGGATAGTGTTAGGGTTAGGGTTAGGGTTAGCATCAGCCCTAGGATAGTGTAAGGGTTAGGGTTAGGGTTAGCATCAGGCCTAGGATAGTGTTAGGGTTAGGGTTAGCATCGGCCCTAGGATAGTGTTAGGGTTAAGGTTAGTGTTAGCATCAGCCCTAGGATAGTGTTAGGGTTAGAGTTAGCATCAGCCCTAGGATAGTGTTACGGTTAGTGTTAGGGTTAGCATCAGCCCTAGGATAGTGTTAGGGTTAGGGTTAGGGTTAGCATTAGCCCTAGGATAGTGTTAGGGTTAGCGTTAGCCTCAGACCTAGGAGAGTGTTAGGGTTAGGTTTAGGGTTAGCATCAGCCCTAGGATTGTGTTAGGGTGAGGGTTAGGGTTAGCATCAGCCCTAGGATAGTGTTAGGGTTAGGGTTAGCATCAGCCCTAGGATAGTGTTAGGGTTAGGGTTAGGGTTAGCAAAAGCCCTAGCATAGTGTTAGCGTTAGGGTTAGCATCAGCCCTAGGATAGTGTTAGGGTTATGTTCAGTGTTAGCAAGAGGCCTAGGATAGTGTTAGGGTTAGGGTTAGCATCAGCCCTAGGATAGTGTTAGGGTTAGGGTTAGGGTTAGTATCAGCCCTAGGATAGTGTTAGGGTTAGGGTTAGCATCAACCCTTGGATAGTGTTATTGTTAGGGTTAGGGTTAGCCTCAGCCCTAGGAGAGTGTTAGGGTTAGGGATAGGGTTAGCATCAGGCCTAGGATAGTGTTAGGGTTAGGGTTAGAGTTAGCATCAGCTCTAGGATAGTGTTAGGGTTAGGGTTAGCATCAGGCCTATGATACTGTTAGGGTTAGGGTTAGCATCAGCCCTAGGATAGTGTTAGGGTTAGGGTTAGGGTTAGCATCAGCCCTAGGATAGTGTTAGGGTTATGGTTAGGTTTAGCATCAGCCCTAGGATAGTGTTAGGGTTAGGGTTAGCATCAGCCCTAGGATAGTGTTACGGTTAGGGTTAGGGTTAGCATCAGCCCTAGGATAGTGTTAGTGTTAGGGTTAGCATCAGCCCTAGGACAGTGTTAGGGTTAGGGTTAGCATCAACCCTAGGATAGTGTAAGGGTTAGGGTTAGGGATAGCATCAGCCCTAGGATAGTGTTAGGGTTAGGGTTAGCCTCAGCCCTAGGAGGGTGTTAGGGTTAGGGATAGGGTTAGCATCAGGCCTAGGATAGTGTTAGGGTTAGGGTTAGGGTTAGCATCTGCCCTAGGATAGTGTTAGGGATAGGGTTAGCATCAGGCCTAGGATAGTGTTAGGGTTAGGGTTAGCATCAGCCCTAGGATAGTGTTAGGGTTAGGGTTAGGGTTAGCATCAGCCCTAGGATATTGTTAGGGTTAGGGTTAACATCAGCCCTAGGATAGTGTTAGGGTTAGGGTTAGGGTTAAAATCAGCCGTAGGATAGTGTTAGGTTTAGGGTTAACATCAGACCTAGGATAGTGTTAGGGTTAGGGTTAGGGATAGCATCAACTCTAGGATAATGTAAGGGTTAGGGTTAGGGTTAGTATCAAGCCTAGGATAGTGTTAGGGTTAGGGTTAGCATCAGCCCTAGGATAGTTTTAGGGTTAGGGTTAGGGTTAGCATCAGTCCTAGGATAGTGTTAGGGTTAGAGTTAGCATCAGCCCTAGGATAGTGTTACGGTTAGGGTAAGGGTTGGCATCAGCCCTAGGATAGTGTTAGGGTTAGGGTTAGGGTTAGCATCAGCCCTAGGATAGTGTTAGGGTTAGGGTTAGGGTTAGCATCAGCCCTAGGATAGTGTTAGGGTTAGGGTTAGGGTTAGCATCAGCCCTAGGATAGTGTTAGGGTTAGGGTTAGCATCAGCCCTAGACAGTGTTAGGGTTAGGGTTATGGTTAGCATCAGCCCTAGGATAGTGTTATGGTTAGGGTTAGCATCAGCCCTAGGATAGTGTTAGGGTTAGGGTTAGGGTTAGCATCAGGCCTAGGATTGTGTTAGGGTTAGGGTTAGCATCAGCCCTAGGATGGTGTTAGGGTTAGGGTTAGGGTTAGCATCAGCCCTAGGATATTGTTAGGGTTAGGGGTAGCATCAGCCCTAGGATAGTGTTAGGGTTAGGGTTATGGTTAGCATTAGCCCTAGGATAGTGTTAGGGTTAGCGTTAGCCTCAGCCCTAGGAGAGTGTTAGGGTTAGGTTTAGGGTTAGCATCAGCCCTAGGATAGTGTTATGGTTAGGGTTAGCATCAGCCCTAGGATAGTGTTAGGGTTATGGTTAGGTTTAGCATCAGCCCTAGGATAGTGTTAGGGTAAGGGTTAGGGTTAGCATCAGGCCTAGGATAGTGTTAGGGTTACGGTTAGAATCAGCCCTAGGATAGTGTTAGGGTTAGGGTTAGGGTTAGCATCAGCCCTAGGATAGTGTTAGGTTTAGGGTTAGGGATATCATCAGGCCTAGGATATTGTTAGCGTTAGGGTTAGCATCAGCCCTAGGAGAGTATTAGGGTTAGGGTTAGGGTTAGGGTTAGCATAGCTCTAGGATAGTGTTAGGGTTAGCGTTAGGGTTATCATCAGCCCTAGGATAGTGTTAGGGTTAGGGTTAGGGTTAGCATCAGCCCTAGGATAGTGTTAGGGTTAGGGTTAGCATCAGCCCTAGGATAGTGTTAGTGTTAGGGTTAGGGTTAGCATCAGCCCTAGGATAGTGTTAGGGTTAGGGTTAGCATCAGCCCTAGGATAGTGTTAGGGTTAGGGTTAGGGTAAGCATCAGCCCTAGCATAGTGTTAGCGTTAGGGTTAGCATCAGCCCTAAGATAGTGTTAGGGTTAGGGTTAGGGTTAGCATCAGGCCTAGGATAGTGTTAGGGTTAGGGTTAGCATCAGCCCTTTGATAGTGTTAGGGTTAGGGTTAGGGTTAGCATCAGCCCTAGGATAGTGTTAGGGTTAGGGTTAGCATCAACCCTTGGATAGTGTTAGGGTTAGGGTTAGGGTTAGCATCAGCCCTAGGATAGTGTTAGGGTTAGGGTTAGCCTCAGCCCTAGGAGAGTGTTAGGGTTAGGGTTAGGGTTAGCATCAGCCCTAGGATAGTGTTAGTGTTAGGGTTAGCATCAGCCCTTGGATAGTGGTAGGGTTAGGGTTAGGGTTAGCATCAGCCCTAGGATAGTGTTAGGGTTAGGGTTAGCATCAGCCCTAGGATAGTGTTAGGGTTAGGGTTAGGGTTAGCATCAGCCCTAGGATAGTGTTAGGGTTAGGGTTAGCATCAGCCCTAGGATAGTGTTAGGGTTAGGGTTAGGGTTAGCATCAGCCCTAGGATAGTGTTAGGTTTAGGGTTAGCATCAGCCCTAGGATAGTGTTAGGGTTAGGGTTAGGGTTAGCATCAGGCCTAGGATAGTGTTAGGGTTAGGGTTAGCATCAGCCCTAGGATAGTGTTAGGGTTAGGGTTAGGGTTAGCATCAGCCCTAGGATAGTTTTAGGGTTATGGTTAGCATGAACCCTAGGATACTGTTAGGGTTCGGGTTAGGGTTAGCATCAGCCCTAGGATAGTGTTAGGTTTAGGGTTAGCATCAGACCTAGGATAGTGTTAGGGTTAGGGTTAGGGTTAGCATCAGCCCTAGGATAGTGTAAGTGTTAGGGTTTTGGTTAGCATCAGGCCTAGGATAGTGTTAGGGTTAGGGTTAGCATTAGCCCTAGGATAGTGTTAGGGTCAGGCTTAGGGTTACCATCAGCCCTAGGATAGTGTTAGGGTTAGGGTTAACATCAACCCTAGGATAGTGTAAGTGTTAGGGTTAGGGATAGCATCAGCCCTAGGATAGTGTTAGGGTTAGGGTTAGCCTCAGCCCTAGGAGGGTGTTAGGGTTAGGGATAGGGTTAGCATCAGGCCTAGGATAGTGTTAGGGTTAGGGTTAGGGTTAGCATCTGCCCTAGGATAGTGTTAGGGATAGGGTTATCATCAGGCCTAGGATAGTGTTAGGGTTAGAGTTAACATCAGCCCTAGGATAGTGTTAGGGTTAGGGTTAGGGTTAGCATCAGCCCTAGGATAGTGTTAGGGTTAGGGTTAGGGTTAGCATCAGCCCTAGGATAGTGTTAGGGTTAGGGTTAGGGTTAGCATCAGCCCTAGGATAGTGTTAGGGTTAGGGTTAGCATCAGCCCTAGACAGTGTTAGGGTTAGGGTTATGGTTAGCATCAGCCCTAGTATAGTGTTAGGGTTAGGGTTAGCATCAGCCCTAGGATAGTGTTAGGGTTAGGGTTAGGGTTAGCATCAGGCCTAGGATTGTGTTAGGGTTAGGGTTAGCATCAGCCCTAGGATCGTGTTAGGGTTAGGGTTAGGGTTAGCATCAGCCCTAGGATATCGTTAGGGTTAGGGTTAGCATCAGCCCTAGGATAGTGTTAGGGTTAGGGTTATGGTTAACATTAGCCCTAGGATAGTGTTAGGGTTAGCGTTAGCCTCAGCCCTAGGAGAGTGTTAGGGTTAGGTTTAGGGTTAGCATCAGCCCTAGGATAGTGTTAGGGTTAGGGTTAGCATCAGCCCTAGGATAGTGTTAGGGTTATGGTTAGGTTTAGCATCAGCCCTAGGATAGTGTTAGGGTAAGGGTTAGGGTTAGCATCAGGCCTAGGATAGTGTTAGGGTTACGGTTAGAATCAGCCCTAGGATAGTGTTAGGGTTAGGGTTAGGGTTAGCATCAGCCCTAGGATAGTGTTAGGTTTAGGGTTAGGGATATCATCAGGCCTAGGATATTGTTAGCGTTAGGGTTAGCATCAGCCCTAGGATAGTTTTAGGGTTAGGGTTAGGGTTAGCATCAGCCCTAGGATAGTGTTAGGGTTAGGGTTAGGGTTAGCAAAAGCCCTAGCATAGTGTTAGCGTTAGGGTTAGCCTCAGCCCTAGGATAGTGTTAGGGTTAGGTTCAGTGTTAGCAAGAGGCCTAGGATAGTGTTAGGGTTAGGGTTAGCATCAGCCCTTGGATAGTGTTAGGGTTAGGGTTAGGGTTAGTATCAGCCCTAGGATAGTGTTAGGGTTAGGGTTAGCATCAACCCTTGGATAGTGTTATTGTTAGGGTTAGGGTTAGCCTCAGCCCTAGGAGAGTGTTAGGGTTAGGGATAGGGTTAGCATCAGGCCTAGGATAGTGTTAGGGTTAGGGTTAGAGTTAGCATCAGCTCTAGGATAGTGTTAGGGTTAGGGTTAGCATCAGGCCTAGGATAGTGTTAGGGTTAGGGTTAGCATCAGCCCTAGGATAGTGTTAGGGTTAGGGTTAGGGTTAGCATCAGCCCTAGGATAGTGTTAGGGTTATGGTTAGGTTTAGCATCAGCCCTAGGATAGTGTTAGGGTTAGGGTTAGCATCAGCCCTTGGAGGGTGTTAGGGTTAGTCATAGGGTTAGCATCAGGCCTAGGATAGTGTTAGGGTTAGGGTTAGGGTTAGCATCTGCCCTAGGATAGTGTTAGGGATAGGGTTAGCATCAGGCCTAGGATAGTGTTAGGGTTAGGGTTAGCATCAGCCCTAGGATAGTGTTAGGGTTAGGGTTAGGGTTAGCATCAGCCCTAGGATATTGTTAGGGTTAGGGTTAACATCAGCCCTAGGATAGTGTTAGGGTTAGGGTTAGGGTTAACATCAGCCGTAGGATAGTGTTAGGTTTAGGGTTAACATCAGACCTAGGATAGTGTTAGGGTTAGGGTTAGGGATAGCATCAACTCTAGGATAATGTAAGGGTTAGGGTTAGGGTTAGTATCAAGCCTAGGATAGTGTTAGGGTTAGGGTTAGCATCAGCCCTAGGATAGTTTTAGGGTTAGGGTTAGGGTTAGCATCAGTCCTAGGATAGTGTTAGGGTTAGGGTTAGGGTTAGCATCAGCCCTAGGATAGTGTTAGGGTTAGGGTTAGGGTTAGCATCAGCCCTAGGATAGTGTTAGGGTTAGGGTTAGGGTTAGCATCAGCCCTAGGATAGTGTTAGGGTTAGGGCTAGGGTTAGCATCAGCCCTAGGATAGTGTTAGGGTTAGGGTTAGGGTTAGCATCAGCCCTAGGATAGTGTTAGGGTTAGGGTTAGCATCAGCCCTAGACAGTGTTAGGGTTAGGGTTATGGTTAGCATCAGCCCTAGGATAGTGTTAGGGTTAGGGTTAGCATCAGCCCTAGGATAGTGTTAGGGTTAGGGTTAGGGTTAGCATCAGGCCTAGGATTGTGTTATGGTTAGGGTTAGCATCAGCCCTAGGACGGTGTTAGGGTTAGGGTTAGGGTTAGCATCAGCCCTAGGATATTGTTAGGGTTAGGGGTAGCATCAGCCCTAGGATAGTGTTAGGGTTAGGGTTATGGTTAGCATTAGCCCTAGGATAGTGTTAGGGTTAGCGTTAGCCTCAGCCCTAGGAGAGTGTTAGGGTTAGGTTTAGGGTTAGCATCAGCCCTAGGATAGTGTTATGGTTAGGGTTAGCATCAGCCCTAGGATAGTGTTAGGGTTATGGTTAGGTTTAGCATCAGCCCTAGGATAGTGTTAGGGTAAGGGTTAGGGTTAGCATCAGGCCTAGGATAGTGTTAGGGTTACGGTTAGAATCAGCCCTAGGATAGTGTTAGGGTTAGGGTTAGGGTTAGCATCAGCCCTAGGATAGTGTTAGGTTTAGGGTTAGGGATATCATCAGGCCTAGGATATTGTTAGCGTTAGGGTTAGCATCAGCCCTAGGAGAGTATTAGGGTTAGGGTTAGGGTTAGGGTTAGCATAGCTCTAGGATAGTGTTAGGGTTAGCGTTAGGGTTATCATCAGCCCTAGGATAGTGTTAGGGTTAGGGTTAGGGTTAGCATCAGCCCTAGGATAGTGTTAGGGTTAGGGTTAGCATCAGCCCTAGGATAGTGTTAGTGTTAGGGTTAGGGTTAGCATCAGCCCTAGGATAGTGTTAGGGTTAGGGTTAGCATCAGCCCTAGGATAGTGTTAGGGTTAGGGTTAGGGTAAGCATCAGCCCTAGCATAGTGTTAGCGTTAGGGTTAGCATCAGCCCTAGGATAGTGTTAGGGTTAGGGTTAGGGTTAGCATCAGGCCTAGGATAGTGTTAGGGTTAGGGTTAGCATCAGCCCTTTGATAGTGTTAGGGTTAGGGTTAGGGTTAGCATCAGCCCTAGGATAGTGTTAGGGTTAGGGTTAGCATCAACCCTTGGATAGTGTTAGGGTTAGGGTTAGGGTTAGCATCAGCCCTAGGATAGTGTTAGGGTTAGGGTTAGCCTCAGCCCTAGGAGAGTGTTAGGGTTAGGGTTAGGGTTAGCATCAGCCCTAGGATAGTGTTAGTGTTAGGGTTAGCATCAGCCCTAGGATAGTGGTAGGGTTAGGGTTAGGGTTAGCATCAGCCCTAGGATAGTGTTAGGGTTAGGGTTAGCATCAGCCCTAGGATAGTGTTAGGGTTAGGGTTAGGGTTAGCATCAGCCCTAGGATAGTGTTAGGGTTAGGGTTAGCATCAGCCCTAGGATAGTGTTAGGGTTAGGGTTAGGGTTAGCATCAGCCCTAGGATAGTGTTAGGGTTAGGGTTAGCATCAGCCCTAGGATAGTGTTAGGGTTAGGGTTAGGGTTAGCATCAGGCCTAGGATAGTGTTAGGGTTAGGGTTAGCATCAGCCCTTGGATAGTGTTAGGGTTAGGGTTAGGGTTAGCATCAGCCCTAGGATAGTTTTAGGGTTATGGTTAGCATGAACCCTAGGATACTGTTAGGGTTCGGGTTAGGGTTAGCATCAGCCCTAGGATAGTGTTAGGTTTAGGGTTAGCATCAGACCTAGGATAGTGTTAGGGTTAGGGTTAGGGTTAGCATCAGCCCTAGGATAGTGTAAGTGTTAGGGTTTTGGTTAGCATCAGGCCTAGGATAGTGTTAGGGTTAGGGTTAGCATTAGCCCTAGGATAGTGTTAGGGTCAGGCTTAGGGTTACCATCAGCCCTAGGTTAGTGTTAGGGTTAGGGTTAACATCAACCCTAGGATAGTGTAAGGGTTAGGGTTAGGGATAGCATCAGCCCTAGGATAGTGTTAGGGTTAGGGTTAGCCTCAGCCCTAGGAGGGTGTTAGGGTTAGGGATAGGGTTAGCATCAGGCCTAGGATAGTGTTATTGTTAGGGTTAGGGTTAGCATCTGCCCTAGGATAGTGTTAGGGATAGGGTTATCATCAGGCCTAGGATAGTGTTAGGGTTAGAGTTAAATTCAGCCCTAGGATAGTGTTAGGGTTAGGGTTAGGGTTAGCATCAGCCCTAGGATAGTGTTAGGGTTAGGGTTAGGGTTAGCATCAGCCCTAGGATAGTGTTAGGGTTAGGGTTAGGGTTAGCATCAGCCCTAGGATAGTGTTAGGGTTAGGGTTAGCATCAGCCCTAGACAGTGTTAGGGTTAGGGTTATGGTTAGCATCAGCCCTAGTATAGTGTTAGGGTTAGGGTTAGCATCAGCCCTAGGATAGTGTTAGGGTTAGCGTTAGGGTTAGCATCAGGCCTAGGATTGTGTTAGGGTTAGGGTTAGCATCAGCCCTAGGATCGTGTTAGGGTTAGGGTTAGGGTTAGCATCAGCCCTAGGATATCGTTAGGGTTAGGGTTAGCATCAGCCCTAGGATAGTGTTAGGGTTAGGGTTATGGTTAACATTAGCCCTAGGATAGTGTTAGGGTTAGCGTTAGCCTCAGCCCTAGGAGAGTGTTAGGGTTAGGTTTAGGGTTAGCATCAGCCCTAGGATAGTGTTAGGGTTAGGGTTAGCATCAGCCCTATTATAGTGTTAGGGTTATGGTTAGGTTTAGCATCAGCCCTAGGATAGTGTTAGGGTAAGGGTTAGGGTTAGCATCAGGCCTAGGATAGTGTTAGGGTTACGGTTAGAATCAGCCCTAGGATAGTGTTAGGGTTAGGGTTAGGGTTAGCATCAGCCCTAGGATAGTGTTAGGTTTAGGGTTAGGGATATCATCAGGCCTAGGATATTGTTAGCGTTAGGGTTAGCATCAGCCCTAGGATAGTTTTAGGGTTAGGGTTAGGGTTAGCATCAGCCCTAGGATAGTGTTAGGGTTAGGGTTAGGGTTAGCATCAGCCCTAGGATAGTATTAGGGTTAGGGTTAGGGTTAGGGTTAGGGTTAGCATAGCTCTAGGATAGTGTTAGGGTTAGCGTTAGGGTTAGCATCAGCCCTAGGATAGTGTTAGGGTTAGGGTTAGGGTTAGCATCAGCCCTAGGATAGTGTTAGGTTCAGGGTTAGCATCAGCCCTAGGATAGTGTTAGGGTTAGGGTTAGGGTTAGCATCAGCCCTAGGATAGTGTTAGGGTTAGGGTTAGCATCAGCCCTAGGATAGTGTTAGGGTTAGGGTTAGGGTAAGCATCAGCCCTAGCATAGTGTTAGCGTTAGGGTTAGCATCAGCCCTAGGATAGTGTTAGGGTTAGGGTTAGGGTTAGCATCAGGCCTAGGATAGTGTTAGGGTTAGGGTTATCATCAGCCCTTTGATAGTGTTAGGGTGAGGGTTAGGGTTAGCATCAGCCCTAGGATAGTGTTAGGGTTAGGGTTAGCATCAACCCTTGGATAGTGTTAGGGTTAGGGTTAGGGTTAGCATCAGCCCTAGGATAGTGTTAGGGTTAGGGTTAGCCTCAGCCCTAGGAGAGTGTTAGGGTTAGGGTTAGGGTTAGCATCAGCCCTAGGATAGTGTTAGTGTTAGGGTTAGCATCAGCCCTAGGATAGTGGTAGGGTTAGGCTTAGGGTTAGCATCAGCCCTAGGATAGTGTTAGGGTTAGGGTTAGCATCAGCCCTAGGATAGTGTTAGGGTTAGGGTTAGGGTTAGCATCAGCCCTAGGATAGTGTTAGGAATAGGGTTAGCATCAGCCCTAGGATAGCGTTAGGGTTAGGGTTAGGGTTAGCATCAGCCCTAGGATAGTGTTAGGGTTAGGGTTAGCATCATCCCTAGGATAGTGTTAGGGTTAGGGTTAGTGTTAGCATCAGGCCTAGGATAGTGTTAGGGTTAGGGTTAGCATCAGCCCTATGATAGTGTTAGGGTTAGGGTTAGGGTTAGCATCAGCCCTAGGATAGTTTTAGGTTTATGGTTAGCATGAACCCTAGGATACTGTTAGGGTTAGGGTTAGGGTTAGCATCAGCCCTAGGATAGTGTTAGGTTTAGGGTTAGCATCAGCCCTAGGATAGTGTTAGGGTTAGGCTTAGGGTTACCATCAGCCCTAGGATAGTGTTCGGGTTAGAGTTAGCATCAGCCCTAGGATAGTGTTATGGTTAGGGTTAGGGTTAGCATTAGCCCTAGGATAGTGTTAGGGTTAGCGTTATCCTCAGCCGTAGGAGAGTGTTAGGGTTAGGTTTAGGGTTAGCATCAGCCCTAGGATAGTGTAAGGGTTAGGGTTAGCATGAGCCCTAGGATAGTGTTAGGGTAAGGGTTAGGGTTAGCATCAGGCCTAGGATAGTGTTAGGGTTACGGTTAGAATCAGCCCTAGGATAGTGTTAGGGTTAGAGTTAGGGTTAGCATGAGCCCTAGGATAGTGTTAGGTTTAGGGTTAGGGATATCATCAGGCCTAGGATATTGTTAGGGTTAGGGTTACCATCAGCCCTAGGATAGTGTTAGGGTTAGGGTTAGGGTTAGCATCAGCCATAGGATAGTGTTAGGGTTAGGGTTAGGGTTAGCATCAGCCCTAGGATAGTATTAGGGTTAGGGTTAGCATCAGCCCTAGGATAGTGTTAGGGTTAGGGTTAGGGTTAGCACCAGGCCTATGATAATGTTAGTGTTCGGGTTAGCATCAGCCATAGGATAGTGTTAGGGTTAGGGTTAGGGTTAGATTCAGCCGTAGGATAGTGTTAGGGTTAGGGTTAGCCTCAGCCCTAGGATAGTGTTAGAGTTAGGGTTAGGGTTAGCATCAGCCCTAGGATAGCGTTAGGGTTAGGTTTAGGGTTAACATCAACCCTAGGATAGTGTTAGTGTTAGGGTTAGCATCAGCCCTCGGATAGTGTTAGGGTTAGGGTTAGGGTTACCATCAGCCCTAGGATAGTATTAGGGTTAGGGTTACCATCAGGCCTAGGATAGTGTTAGGGTTAGGGTTAGGGTTAGCATCAGCCCTAGGATAGTGTTGGGGTTAGGGTTAGGGTTAGCATCAGCCCTAGGATAGTGTTAGGGTTAGGGTTAGCATCAGCAATAGGATAGTGTTAGGGTTAGGGTTAGGGTTAGCAACAGCCCTAGGATAGTGTTAGGGTTAGGGTTAGCATCAGCCCTAGGTTAGGGTTAGGGTTAGGGTTAGGGTTAGCATCAGCCCTAGGATAGTGTTAGGGTTAGGGTTAGCATCAGCCCTAGGATAATGTTAGGGTTAGGGTTAGGGTTAGCATCAGGCCTAGGATAGTGTTAGGTTTAGGGTTAGCATCAGCCCTAGGATAGTGTTAGGGTTAGGCATAGGGTTAGCATCAGCCCTAGGATAGTGTTAGGGTTAGGGTTAGCATCAGGCCTAGGATAGTGTTAGGGTTAGGGTTAGCATCAGCCCTAGGATCGTGTTAGGGTTAGGGTTAGGGTTAGCATCAGCCCTAGGATATTGTTAGGGTTAGCGTTAGCATCAGCCCTAGGATAGTGTTAGGGTTAGGGTTATTGTTAGCATTAGCCCTAGGATAGTGTTAGGGTTAGCGTTAGCCTCAGCCAGAGGAGAGTGTTAGGGTTAGGTTTAGGGTTAGCATCAGCCCTAGGATAGTGTTAGGGTTAGGGTTAGCATCAGCCCTAGGATAGTGTTAGGGTTATGGTTAGGTTTAGCATCAGCCCTAGGATAGTGTTAGGGTAAGGGTTAGGGTTAGCATCAGGCCTAGGATAGTGTTAGGGTTACGGTTAGAATCAGCCCTGGGATAGTGTTAGGGTTAGGGTTAGGGTTAGCATCAGCCCTAGGATAGTGTTAGGTTTAGGGTTAGGGATATCATCAGGCCTAGGATATTGTTAGCGTTAGGGTTAGCATCAGCACTGGGATAGTTTTAGGGTTAGGGTTAGGGTTAGCATCAGCCCTAGGATAGTGTTAGGGTTAGGGTTAGGGTTAGCATCAGCCCTAGGAGAGTATTAGGGTTAGGATTAGGGTTAGGGTTAGGGTTAGCATAGATCTACGATAGTGTTAGGGTTAGCGTTAGGGTTATCATCAGCCCTAGGATAGTGTTAGGGTTAGGGTTAGGTTAGCATCAGCCCTAGGATAGTGTTAGGTTTAGGGTTAGCATCAGCCCTAGGATAGTGTTAGTGTTAGGGTTAGGGTTAGCATCAGCCCTAGGATAGTGTTAGGGTTAGGGTTAGCATCAGCCCTAGGATAGTGTTAGGGTTAGGGTTAGGGTAAGCAACAGCCCTAGCATAGTGTTAGCGTTAGGGTTAGCATCAGCCCTAGGATAGTGTTAGGGTTAGGGTTAGGGTTAGCATCTGCCCTAGGATAGTGTTAGGGATAGGGTTAGCATCAGGCCTAGGATAGTGTTAGGGTTAGGGTTAGCATCAGCCCTAGGATAGTGTTAGGGTTAGGGTTAGGGTTAGCATCAGCCCTAGGATATTGTTAGGGTTAGGGTTAACATCAGCCCTAGGATAGTGTTAGGGTTAGGGTTAGGGTTAACATCAGCCGTAGGATAGTGTTAGGTTTAGGGTTAGCATCAGACCTAGGATAGTGTTAGGGTTAGGGTTAGGGATAGCATCAACTCTAGGATAATGTAAGGGTTAGTGTTAGGGTTAGCATCAAGCCTAGGATAGTGTTAGGGTTAGGGTTAGCATCAGCCCTAGGATAGTTTTAGGGTTAGGGTTAGGGTTAGCATCAGTCCTAGGATAGTGTTAGGGTTAGAGTTAGCATCAGCCCTAGGATAGTGTTACGGTTAGGGTTAGGGTTGGCATCAGCCCTAGGATAGTGTTAGGGTTAGGGTTAGGGTTAGCATCAGCCCTAGGATAGTGTTAGGGTTAGGGTTAGGGTTAGCATCAGCCCTAGGATAGTGTTAGGGTTAGGGTTAGGGTTAGCATCAGCCCTAGGATAGTGTTAGGGTTAGGGTTAGCATCAGCCCTAGACAGTGTTAGGGTTAGGGTTATGGTTAGCATCAGCCCTAGGATAGTGTTAGGGTTAGGGTTAGCATCAGCCCTAGGATAGTGTTAGGGTTAGGGTTAGGGTTAGCATCAGGCCTAGGATTGTGTTAGGGTTAGGGTTAGCATCAGCCCTAGGATGGTGTTAGGGTTAGGGTTAGGGTTAGCATCAGCCCTAGGATATTGTTAGGGTTAGGGTTAGCATCAGCCCTAGGATAGTGTTAGGGTTAGGGTTATAGTTAGCATTAGCCCTAGGATAGTGTTAGGGTTAGCGTTAGCCTCAGCCCTAGGAGAGTGTTAGGGTTAGGTTTAGGGTTAGCATCAGCCCTAGGATAGTGTTATGGTTAGGGTTAGCATCAGCCCTAGGATAGTGTTAGGGTTATGGTTAGGTTTAGCATCAGCCCTAGGATAGTGTTAGGGTAAGGGTTAGGGTTAGCATCAGGCCTAGGATAGTGTTAGGGTTACGGTTAGAATCAGCCCTAGGATAGTGTTAGGGTTAGGGTTAGGGTTAGCATCAGCCCTAGGATAGTGTTAGGTTTAGGGTTAGGGATATCATCAGGCCTAGGATATTGTTAGCGTTAGGGTTAGCATCAGCCCTAGGAGAGTATTAGGGTTAGGATTAGGGTTAGGGTTAGCATAGCTCTAGGATAGTGTTAGGGTTAGCGTTAGGGTTATCATCAGCCCTAGGATAGTGTTAGGGTTAGGGTTAGGGTTAGCATCAGCCCTAGGATAGTGTTAGGATTAGGGTTAGCATCGGCCCTAGGATAGTGTTAGTGTTAGGGTTAGGGTTAGCATCAGCCCTAGGATAGTGTTAGGGTTAGGGTTAGCATCAGCCCTAGCATAGTGTTAGCGTTAGGGTTAGCATCAGCCCTAGGATAGTGTTAGGGTTAGGGTTAGGGTTAGCATCAGGCCTAGGATAGTGTTAGGGTTAGGGTTAGCATCAGCCCTTTGATAGTGTTAGGGTTAGGGTTAGGGTTAGCATCAGCCCTAGGATAGTGTTAGGGTTAGGGTTAGCATCAACCCTTGGATAGTGTTAGGGTTAGGGTTAGGGTTAGCATCAGCCCTAGGATAGTGTTAGGGTTAGGGTTAGCCTCAGCCCTAGGAGTTTGTTAGGGTTAGGGTTAGGGTTAGCATCAGCCCTAGGATAGTGTTAGTGTTAGGGTTAGCATCAGCCCTAGGATAGTGGTAGGCTTAGGGTTAGGGTTAGCATCAGCCCTAGGATAGTGTTAGGGTTAGGGTTAGCATCAGGCCTAGGATAGTGTTAGGGTTAGGGTTAGGGTTAGCATCAGCCCTAGGATAGTGTTAGGGTTAGGGTTAGCATCAGCCCTAGGATAGTGTTAGGGTTAGGGTTAGGGTTAGCATCAGCCCTAGGATAGTGTTAGGGTTAGGGTTAGCATGAGCCCTAGGATAGTGTTAGGGTTAGGGTTAGGGTTAGCATCAGGCCTAGGATAGTGTTAGGGTTAGGGTTAGCATCAGCCCTAGGATAGTGGTAGGGTTAGGGTTAGGGTTAGCATCAGCCCTAGGATAGTTTTAGGGTTATGGTTAGCATGAACCCTAGGATACTGTTGGGGTTCGGGTTAGGGTTAGCATCAGCCCTAGGATAGTGTTAGGTTTAGGGTTAGCATCAGACCTAGGATAGTGTTAGGGTTAGGGTTAGGGTTAGCATCAGCCCTAGGATAGTGTAAGTGTTAGGGTTTTGGTTAGCATCAGGCCTAGGATAGTGTTAGGGTTAGGGTTAGCATCAGCCCTAGGATAGTGTTAGGGTCAGGCTTAGGGTTACCATCAGCCCTAGGATAGTGTTAGGGTTAGGGTTAACATCAACCCTAGGATAGTGTAAGGGTTAGGGTTAGGGATAGCATCAGCCCTAGGATAGTGTTAGGGTTAGGGTTAGCCTCAGCCCTAGGAGGGTGTTAGGGTTAGGGATAGGGTTAGCATCAGGCCTAGGATAGTGTTAGGGTTAGGGTTAGGGTTAGCATCTGCCCTAGGATAGTGTTAGGGATAGGGTTATCATCAGGCCTAGGATAGTGTTAGGGTTAGGGTTAGCATCAGCCCTAGGATAGTGTTAGGGTTAGGGTTAGGGTTAGCATCAGCCCTAGGATATTGTTAGGGTTAGGGTTAACATCAGCCCTAGGATAGTGTTAGGGTTAGGGTTAGGGTTAACATCAGCCGGAGGATAGTGTTAGGTTTAGGGTTAGCATCAGACCTAGGATAGTGTTAAGGTTAGGGTTAGGGATAGCATCAGCCCTAGGATAATGTAAGGGTTAGGGTTAGGGTTAGCATCAAGCCTAGGATAGTGTTAGGGTTATGGTTAGCATCAGCCCTAGGATAGTGTTAGGGTTAGGGTTAGGGTTAGCATCAGTCCTAGGATAGTGTTAGGGTTAGAGTTAACATCAGCCCTAGGATAGTGTTACGGTTAGGGTTAGGGTTAGCATCAGCCCTAGGATAGTGTTAGGGTTAGGGTTAGGGTTAGCATCAGCCCTAGGATAGTGTTAGGGTTAGGGTTAGGGTTAGCATCAGCCCTAGGATAGTGTTAGGGTTAGGGTTAGGGTTAGCATCAGCCCTAGGATAGTGTTAGGGTTAGGGTTAGCATCAGCCCTAGACAGTGTTAGGGTTAGGGTTATGGTTAGCATCAGCCCTAGGATAGTGTTAGGGTTAGGGTTAGCAACAGCCCTAGGATAGTGTTAGGGTTAGGGTTAGGGTTAGCATCAGGCCTAGGATTGTGTTAGGGTTAGGGTTAGCATCAGCCCTAGGATCGTGTTAGGGTTAGGGTTAGGGTTAGCATCAGCCCTAGGATATCGTTAGGGTTAGGGTTAGCATCAGCCCTAGGATAGTGTTAGGGTTAGGGTTATGGTTAGCATTAGCCCTAGGATAGTGTTAGGGTTAGCGTTAGCCTCAGCCCTAGGAGAGTGTTAGGGTTAGGTTTAGGGTTAGCATCAGCCCTAGGATAGTGGTAGGGTTAGGGTTAGCATCAGCCCTAGGATAGTGTTAGGGTTATGGTTAGGTTTAGCACCAGCCCTAGGATAGTGTTAGGGTAAGGGTTAGGGTTAGCATCAGGCCTAGGATAGTGTTAGGGTTACGGTTAGAATCAGCCCTAGGATAGTGTTAGGGTTAGGGTTAGGGTTAGCATCAGCCCTAGGATAGTGTTAGGTTTAGGGTTAGGGATATCATCAGGCCTAGGATATTGTTAGCGTTAGGGTTAGCATCAGCCCTAGGATAGTTTTAGGGTTAGGGTTAGGGTTAGCATCAGCCCTAGGATAGTGTTAGGGTTATGGTTAGGGTTAGCATCAGCCCTAGGATAGTATTAGGGTTAGGGTTAGGGTTAGGGTTAGGGTTAGCATAGCTCTAGGATAGTGTTAGGGTTAGGGTTATTGTTAGCATTAGCCCTAGGATAGTGTTAGGGTTAGCGTTAGCCTCAGCCAGAGGAGAGTGTTAGGGTTAGGTTTAGGGTTAGCATCAGCCCTAGGATAGTGTTAGGGTTAGGGTTAGCATCAGCCCTAGGATAGTGTTAGGGTTATGGTTAGGTTTAGCATCAGCCCTAGGATAGTGTTAGGGTAAGGGTTAGGGTTAGCATCAGGCCTAGGATAGTGTTAGGGTTACGGTTAGAATCAGCCCTAGGATAGTGTTAGGGTTAGGGTTAGGGTTAGCATCAGCCCTAGGATAGTGTTAGGTTTAGGGTTAGGGATATCATCAGGCCTAGGATATTGTTAGCGTTAGGGTTAGCATCAGCACTAGGATAGTTTTAGGGTTAGGGTTAGGGTTAGCATCAGCCCTAGGATAGTGTTAGGGTTAGGGTTAGGGTTAGCATCAGCCCTAGGATAGTGTTAGGGTTAGGGTTAGGGTTAGCATGAGCCCTAGGATATTGTTAGGGTTAGGGTTAACATCAGCCCTAGGATAGTGTTAGGGTTAGGGTTAGGGTTAACATCAGCCGTAGGATAGTGTTAGGTTTAGGGTTAGCATCAGACCTAGGATAGTGTTAGGGTTAGGGTTAGGGATAGCATCAACTCTAGGATAATGTAAGGGTTAGGGTTAGGGTTAGCATCAAGCCTAGGATAGTGTTAGGGTTAGGGTTAGCATCAGCCCTAGGATAGTTTTAGGGTTAGGGTTAGGGTTAGCATCAGTCCTAGGATAGTGTTAGGGTTAGAGTTAGCATCAGCCCTAGGATAGTGTTACGGTTAGGGTTAGGGTTGGCATCAGCGCTAGGATAGTGTTAGGGTTAGGGTTAGGGTTAGCATCAGCCCTAGGATAGTGTTAGGGTTAGGGTTAGGGTTAGCATCAGCCCTAGGATAGTGTTAGGGTTAGGGTTAGGGTTAGCATCAGCCCTAGGATAGTGTTAGGGTTAGGGTTAGCATCAGCCCTAGACAGTGTTAGGGTTAGGGTTATGGTTAGCATCAGCCCTAGGATAGTGTTAGGGTTAGGGTTAGCATCAGCCCTAGGATAGTGTTAGGGTTAGGGTTAGGGTTAGCATCAGGCCTAGGATTGTGTTAGGGTTAGGGTTAGCATCAGCCCTAGGATGGTGTTAGGGTTAGGGTTAGGGTTAGCATCAGCCCTAGGATATTGTTAGGGTTAGGGTTAGCATCAGCCCTAGGATAGTGTTAGGGTTAGGGTTATGGTTAGCATTAGCCCTAGGATAGTGTTAGGGTTAGCGTTAGCCTCAGCCCTAGGAGAGTGTTAGGGTTAGGTTTAGGGTTAGCATCAGCCCTAGGATAGTGTTATGGTTAGGGTTAGCATCAGCCCTAGGATAGTGTTAGGGTTATGGTTAGGTTTAGCATCAGCCCTAGGATAGTGTTAGGGTAAGGGTTAGGGTTAGCATCAGGCCTAGGATAGTGTTAGGGTTACGGTTAGAATCAGCCCTAGGATAGTGTTAGGGTTAGGGTTAGGGTTAGCATCAGCCCTAGGATAGTGTTAGGTTTAGGGTTAGGGATATCATCAGGCCTAGGATATTGTTAGCGTTAGGGTTAGCATCAGCCCTAGGAGAGTATTAGGGTTAGGGTTAGGGTTAGGGTTAGCATAGCTCTAGGATAGTGTTAGGGTTAGCGTTAGGGTTATCATCAGCCCTAGGATAGTGTTAGGGTTAGGGTTAGGGTTAGCATCAGCCCTAGGATAGTGTTAGGGTTAGGGTTAGCATCAGCCCTAGGATAGTGTTAGTGTTAGGGTTAGGGTTAGCATCAGCCCTAGGATAGTGTTAGGGTTAGGGTTAGCATCAGCCCTAGGATAGTGTTAGGGTTAGGGTTAGGGTAAGCATCAGCCCTAGCATAGTGTTAGCGTTAGGGTTAGCATCAGCCCTAGGATAGTGTTAGGGTTAGGGTTAGGGTTAGCATCAGGCCTAGGATAGTGTTAGGGTTAGGGTTAGCATCAGCCCTTTGATAGTGTTAGGGTTAGGGTTAGGGTTAGCATCAGCCCTAGGATAGTGTTAGGGTTAGGGTTAGCATCAACCCTTGGATAGTGTTAGGGTTAGGGTTAGGGTTAGCATCAGCCCTAGGATAGTGTTAGGGTTAGGGTTAGCCTCAGCCCTAGGAGAGTGTTAGGGTTAGGGTTAGGGTTAGCATCAGCCCTAGGATAGTGTTAGTGTTAGGGTTAGCATCAGCCCTAGGATAGTGGTAGGGTTAGGGTTAGGGTTAGCATCAGCCCTAGGATAGTGTTAGGGTTAGGGTTAGCATCAGCCCTAGGATAGTGTTAGGGTTAGGGTTAGGGTTAGCATCAGCCCTAGGATAGTGTTAGGGTTAGGGTTAGCATCAGCCCTAGGATAGTGTTAGGGTTAGGGTTAGGGTTAGCATCAGCCCTAGGATAGTGTTAGGGTTAGGGTTAGCATCAGCCCTAGGATAGTGTTAGGGTTAGGGTTAGGGTTAGCATCAGGCCTAGGATAGTGTTAGGGTTAGGGTTAGCATCAGCCCTTGGATAGTGTTAGGGTTAGGGTTAGGGTTAGCATCAGCCCTAGGATAGTTTTAGGGTTATGGTTAGCATGAACCCTAGGATACTGTTAGGGTTCGGGTTAGGGTTAGCATCAGCCCTAGGATAGTGTTAGGTTTAGGGTTAGCATCAGACCTAGGATAGTGTTAGGGTTAGGGTTAGGGTTAGCATCAGCCCTAGGATAGTGTAAGTGTTAGGGTTTT
The DNA here is from genome assembly GCF_020740605.2 of Lemur catta. Classification (NCBI taxonomy): domain Eukaryota; kingdom Metazoa; phylum Chordata; class Mammalia; order Primates; family Lemuridae; genus Lemur; species Lemur catta. The sequence continues at coordinate 1,257,612 of NC_059145.1, read as the reverse complement.
GGTTAGCATCAGGCCTAGGATAGTGTTAGGGTTAGGGTTAGCATTAGCCCTAGGATAGTGTTAGGGTCAGGCTTAGGGTTACCATCAGCCCTAGGTTAGTGTTAGGGTTAGGGTTAACATCAACCCTAGGATAGTGTAAGGGTTAGGGTTAGGGATAGCATCAGCCCTAGGATAGTGTTAGGGTTAGGGTTAGCCTCAGCCCTAGGAGGGTGTTAGGGTTAGGGATAGGGTTAGCATCAGGCCTAGGATAGTGTTATTGTTAGGGTTAGGGTTAGCATCTGCCCTAGGATAGTGTTAGGGATAGGGTTATCATCAGGCCTAGGATAGTGTTAGGGTTAGAGTTAAATTCAGCCCTAGGATAGTGTTAGGGTTAGGGTTAGGGTTAGCATCAGCCCTAGGATAGTGTTAGGGTTAGGGTTAGGGTTAGCATCAGCCCTAGGATAGTGTTAGGGTTAGGGTTAGGGTTAGCATCAGCCCTAGGATAGTGTTAGGGTTAGGGTTAGCATCAGCCCTAGACAGTGTTAGGGTTAGGGTTATGGTTAGCATCAGCCCTAGTATAGTGTTAGGGTTAGGGTTAGCATCAGCCCTAGGATAGTGTTAGGGTTAGGGTTAGGGTTAGCATCAGGCCTAGGATTGTGTTAGGGTTAGGGTTAGCATCAGCCCTAGGATCGTGTTAGGGTTAGGGTTAGGGTTAGCATCAGCCCTAGGATATCGTTAGGGTTAGGGTTAGCATCAGCCCTAGGATAGTGTTAGGGTTAGGGTTATGGTTAACATTAGCCCTAGGATAGTGTTAGGGTTAGCGTTAGCCTCAGCCCTAGGAGAGTGTTAGGGTTAGGTTTAGGGTTAGCATCAGCCCTAGGATAGTGTTAGGGTTAGGGTTAGCATCAGCCCTATTATAGTGTTAGGGTTATGGTTAGGTTTAGCATCAGCCCTAGGATAGTGTTAGGGTAAGGGTTAGGGTTAGCATCAGGCCTAGGATAGTGTTAGGGTTACGGTTAGAATCAGCCCTAGGATAGTGTTAGGGTTAGGGTTAGGGTTAGCATCAGCCCTAGGATAGTGTTAGGTTTAGGGTTAGGGATATCATCAGGCCTAGGATATTGTTAGCGTTAGGGTTAGCATCAGCCCTAGGATAGTTTTAGGGTTAGGGTTAGGGTTAGCATCAGCCCTAGGATAGTGTTAGGGTTAGGGTTAGGGTTAGCATCAGCCCTAGGATAGTATTAGGGTTAGGGTTAGGGTTAGGGTTAGGGTTAGCATAGCTCTAGGATAGTGTTAGGGTTAGCGTTAGGGTTAGCATCAGCCCTAGGATAGTGTTAGGGTTAGGGTTAGGGTTAGCATCAGCCCTAGGATAGTGTTAGGTTCAGGGTTAGCATCAGCCCTAGGATAGTGTTAGGGTTAGGGTTAGGGTTAGCATCAGCCCTAGGATAGTGTTAGGGTTAGGGTTAGCATCAGCCCTAGGATAGTGTTAGGGTTAGGGTTAGGGTAAGCATCAGCCCTAGCATAGTGTTAGCGTTAGGGTTAGCATCAGCCCTAGGATAGTGTTAGGGTTAGGGTTAGGGTTAGCATCAGGCCTAGGATAGTGTTAGGGTTAGGGTTATCATCAGCCCTTTGATAGTGTTAGGGTGAGGGTTAGGGTTAGCATCAGCCCTAGGATAGTGTTAGGGTTAGGGTTAGCATCAACCCTTGGATAGTGTTAGGGTTAGGGTTAGGGTTAGCATCAGCCCTAGGATAGTGTTAGGGTTAGGGTTAGCCTCAGCCCTAGGAGAGTGTTAGGGTTAGGGTTAGGGTTAGCATCAGCCCTAGGATAGTGTTAGTGTTAGGGTTAGCATCAGCCCTAGGATAGTGGTAGGGTTAGGCTTAGGGTTAGCATCAGCCCTAGGATAGTGTTAGGGTTAGGGTTAGCATCAGCCCTAGGATAGTGTTAGGGTTAGGGTTAGGGTTAGCATCAGCCCTAGGATAGTGTTAGGAATAGGGTTAGCATCAGCCCTAGGATAGCGTTAGGGTTAGGGTTAGGGTTAGCATCAGCCCTAGGATAGTGTTAGGGTTAGGGTTAGCATCATCCCTAGGATAGTGTTAGGGTTAGGGTTAGTGTTAGCATCAGGCCTAGGATAGTGTTAGGGTTAGGGTTAGCATCAGCCCTATGATAGTGTTAGGGTTAGGGTTAGGGTTAGCATCAGCCCTAGGATAGTTTTAGGTTTATGGTTAGCATGAACCCTAGGATACTGTTAGGGTTAGGGTTAGGGTTAGCATCAGCCCTAGGATAGTGTTAGGTTTAGGGTTAGCATCAGCCCTAGGATAGTGTTAGGGTTAGGCTTAGGGTTACCATCAGCCCTAGGATAGTGTTCGGGTTAGAGTTAGCATCAGCCCTAGGATAGTGTTATGGTTAGGGTTAGGGTTAGCATTAGCCCTAGGATAGTGTTAGGGTTAGCGTTATCCTCAGCCGTAGGAGAGTGTTAGGGTTAGGTTTAGGGTTAGCATCAGCCCTAGGATAGTGTAAGGGTTAGGGTTAGCATGAGCCCTAGGATAGTGTTAGGGTAAGGGTTAGGGTTAGCATCAGGCCTAGGATAGTGTTAGGGTTACGGTTAGAATCAGCCCTAGGATAGTGTTAGGGTTAGAGTTAGGGTTAGCATGAGCCCTAGGATAGTGTTAGGTTTAGGGTTAGGGATATCATCAGGCCTAGGATATTGTTAGGGTTAGGGTTACCATCAGCCCTAGGATAGTGTTAGGGTTAGGGTTAGGGTTAGCATCAGCCATAGGATAGTGTTAGGGTTAGGGTTAGGGTTAGCATCAGCCCTAGGATAGTATTAGGGTTAGGGTTAGCATCAGCCCTAGGATAGTGTTAGGGTTAGGGTTAGGGTTAGCACCAGGCCTATGATAATGTTAGTGTTCGGGTTAGCATCAGCCATAGGATAGTGTTAGGGTTAGGGTTAGGGTTAGATTCAGCCGTAGGATAGTGTTAGGGTTAGGGTTAGCCTCAGCCCTAGGATAGTGTTAGAGTTAGGGTTAGGGTTAGCATCAGCCCTAGGATAGCGTTAGGGTTAGGTTTAGGGTTAACATCAACCCTAGGATAGTGTTAGTGTTAGGGTTAGCATCAGCCCTCGGATAGTGTTAGGGTTAGGGTTAGGGTTACCATCAGCCCTAGGATAGTATTAGGGTTAGGGTTACCATCAGGCCTAGGATAGTGTTAGGGTTAGGGTTAGGGTTAGCATCAGCCCTAGGATAGTGTTGGGGTTAGGGTTAGGGTTAGCATCAGCCCTAGGATAGTGTTAGGGTTAGGGTTAGCATCAGCAATAGGATAGTGTTAGGGTTAGGGTTAGGGTTAGCAACAGCCCTAGGATAGTGTTAGGGTTAGGGTTAGCATCAGCCCTAGGTTAGGGTTAGGGTTAGGGTTAGGGTTAGCATCAGCCCTAGGATAGTGTTAGGGTTAGGGTTAGCATCAGCCCTAGGATAATGTTAGGGTTAGGGTTAGGGTTAGCATCAGGCCTAGGATAGTGTTAGGTTTAGGGTTAGCATCAGCCCTAGGATAGTGTTAGGGTTAGGCATAGGGTTAGCATCAGCCCTAGGATAGTGTTAGGGTTAGGGTTAGCATCAGGCCTAGGATAGTGTTAGGGTTAGGGTTAGCATCAGCCCTAGGATCGTGTTAGGGTTAGGGTTAGGGTTAGCATCAGCCCTAGGATATTGTTAGGGTTAGCGTTAGCATCAGCCCTAGGATAGTGTTAGGGTTAGGGTTATTGTTAGCATTAGCCCTAGGATAGTGTTAGGGTTAGCGTTAGCCTCAGCCAGAGGAGAGTGTTAGGGTTAGGTTTAGGGTTAGCATCAGCCCTAGGATAGTGTTAGGGTTAGGGTTAGCATCAGCCCTAGGATAGTGTTAGGGTTATGGTTAGGTTTAGCATCAGCCCTAGGATAGTGTTAGGGTAAGGGTTAGGGTTAGCATCAGGCCTAGGATAGTGTTAGGGTTACGGTTAGAATCAGCCCTGGGATAGTGTTAGGGTTAGGGTTAGGGTTAGCATCAGCCCTAGGATAGTGTTAGGTTTAGGGTTAGGGATATCATCAGGCCTAGGATATTGTTAGCGTTAGGGTTAGCATCAGCACTGGGATAGTTTTAGGGTTAGGGTTAGGGTTAGCATCAGCCCTAGGATAGTGTTAGGGTTAGGGTTAGGGTTAGCATCAGCCCTAGGAGAGTATTAGGGTTAGGATTAGGGTTAGGGTTAGGGTTAGCATAGATCTACGATAGTGTTAGGGTTAGCGTTAGGGTTATCATCAGCCCTAGGATAGTGTTAGGGTTAGGGTTAGGTTAGCATCAGCCCTAGGATAGTGTTAGGTTTAGGGTTAGCATCAGCCCTAGGATAGTGTTAGTGTTAGGGTTAGGGTTAGCATCAGCCCTAGGATAGTGTTAGGGTTAGGGTTAGCATCAGCCCTAGGATAGTGTTAGGGTTAGGGTTAGGGTAAGCAACAGCCCTAGCATAGTGTTAGCGTTAGGGTTAGCATCAGCCCTAGGATAGTGTTAGGGTTAGGGTTAGGGTTAGCATCTGCCCTAGGATAGTGTTAGGGATAGGGTTAGCATCAGGCCTAGGATAGTGTTAGGGTTAGGGTTAGCATCAGCCCTAGGATAGTGTTAGGGTTAGGGTTAGGGTTAGCATCAGCCCTAGGATATTGTTAGGGTTAGGGTTAACATCAGCCCTAGGATAGTGTTAGGGTTAGGGTTAGGGTTAACATCAGCCGTAGGATAGTGTTAGGTTTAGGGTTAGCATCAGACCTAGGATAGTGTTAGGGTTAGGGTTAGGGATAGCATCAACTCTAGGATAATGTAAGGGTTAGTGTTAGGGTTAGCATCAAGCCTAGGATAGTGTTAGGGTTAGGGTTAGCATCAGCCCTAGGATAGTTTTAGGGTTAGGGTTAGGGTTAGCATCAGTCCTAGGATAGTGTTAGGGTTAGAGTTAGCATCAGCCCTAGGATAGTGTTACGGTTAGGGTTAGGGTTGGCATCAGCCCTAGGATAGTGTTAGGGTTAGGGTTAGGGTTAGCATCAGCCCTAGGATAGTGTTAGGGTTAGGGTTAGGGTTAGCATCAGCCCTAGGATAGTGTTAGGGTTAGGGTTAGGGTTAGCATCAGCCCTAGGATAGTGTTAGGGTTAGGGTTAGCATCAGCCCTAGACAGTGTTAGGGTTAGGGTTATGGTTAGCATCAGCCCTAGGATAGTGTTAGGGTTAGGGTTAGCATCAGCCCTAGGATAGTGTTAGGGTTAGGGTTAGGGTTAGCATCAGGCCTAGGATTGTGTTAGGGTTAGGGTTAGCATCAGCCCTAGGATGGTGTTAGGGTTAGGGTTAGGGTTAGCATCAGCCCTAGGATATTGTTAGGGTTAGGGTTAGCATCAGCCCTAGGATAGTGTTAGGGTTAGGGTTATAGTTAGCATTAGCCCTAGGATAGTGTTAGGGTTAGCGTTAGCCTCAGCCCTAGGAGAGTGTTAGGGTTAGGTTTAGGGTTAGCATCAGCCCTAGGATAGTGTTATGGTTAGGGTTAGCATCAGCCCTAGGATAGTGTTAGGGTTATGGTTAGGTTTAGCATCAGCCCTAGGATAGTGTTAGGGTAAGGGTTAGGGTTAGCATCAGGCCTAGGATAGTGTTAGGGTTACGGTTAGAATCAGCCCTAGGATAGTGTTAGGGTTAGGGTTAGGGTTAGCATCAGCCCTAGGATAGTGTTAGGTTTAGGGTTAGGGATATCATCAGGCCTAGGATATTGTTAGCGTTAGGGTTAGCATCAGCCCTAGGAGAGTATTAGGGTTAGGATTAGGGTTAGGGTTAGCATAGCTCTAGGATAGTGTTAGGGTTAGCGTTAGGGTTATCATCAGCCCTAGGATAGTGTTAGGGTTAGGGTTAGGGTTAGCATCAGCCCTAGGATAGTGTTAGGATTAGGGTTAGCATCGGCCCTAGGATAGTGTTAGTGTTAGGGTTAGGGTTAGCATCAGCCCTAGGATAGTGTTAGGGTTAGGGTTAGCATCAGCCCTAGCATAGTGTTAGCGTTAGGGTTAGCATCAGCCCTAGGATAGTGTTAGGGTTAGGGTTAGGGTTAGCATCAGGCCTAGGATAGTGTTAGGGTTAGGGTTAGCATCAGCCCTTTGATAGTGTTAGGGTTAGGGTTAGGGTTAGCATCAGCCCTAGGATAGTGTTAGGGTTAGGGTTAGCATCAACCCTTGGATAGTGTTAGGGTTAGGGTTAGGGTTAGCATCAGCCCTAGGATAGTGTTAGGGTTAGGGTTAGCCTCAGCCCTAGGAGTTTGTTAGGGTTAGGGTTAGGGTTAGCATCAGCCCTAGGATAGTGTTAGTGTTAGGGTTAGCATCAGCCCTAGGATAGTGGTAGGCTTAGGGTTAGGGTTAGCATCAGCCCTAGGATAGTGTTAGGGTTAGGGTTAGCATCAGGCCTAGGATAGTGTTAGGGTTAGGGTTAGGGTTAGCATCAGCCCTAGGATAGTGTTAGGGTTAGGGTTAGCATCAGCCCTAGGATAGTGTTAGGGTTAGGGTTAGGGTTAGCATCAGCCCTAGGATAGTGTTAGGGTTAGGGTTAGCATGAGCCCTAGGATAGTGTTAGGGTTAGGGTTAGGGTTAGCATCAGGCCTAGGATAGTGTTAGGGTTAGGGTTAGCATCAGCCCTAGGATAGTGGTAGGGTTAGGGTTAGGGTTAGCATCAGCCCTAGGATAGTTTTAGGGTTATGGTTAGCATGAACCCTAGGATACTGTTGGGGTTCGGGTTAGGGTTAGCATCAGCCCTAGGATAGTGTTAGGTTTAGGGTTAGCATCAGACCTAGGATAGTGTTAGGGTTAGGGTTAGGGTTAGCATCAGCCCTAGGATAGTGTAAGTGTTAGGGTTTTGGTTAGCATCAGGCCTAGGATAGTGTTAGGGTTAGGGTTAGCATCAGCCCTAGGATAGTGTTAGGGTCAGGCTTAGGGTTACCATCAGCCCTAGGATAGTGTTAGGGTTAGGGTTAACATCAACCCTAGGATAGTGTAAGGGTTAGGGTTAGGGATAGCATCAGCCCTAGGATAGTGTTAGGGTTAGGGTTAGCCTCAGCCCTAGGAGGGTGTTAGGGTTAGGGATAGGGTTAGCATCAGGCCTAGGATAGTGTTAGGGTTAGGGTTAGGGTTAGCATCTGCCCTAGGATAGTGTTAGGGATAGGGTTATCATCAGGCCTAGGATAGTGTTAGGGTTAGGGTTAGCATCAGCCCTAGGATAGTGTTAGGGTTAGGGTTAGGGTTAGCATCAGCCCTAGGATATTGTTAGGGTTAGGGTTAACATCAGCCCTAGGATAGTGTTAGGGTTAGGGTTAGGGTTAACATCAGCCGGAGGATAGTGTTAGGTTTAGGGTTAGCATCAGACCTAGGATAGTGTTAAGGTTAGGGTTAGGGATAGCATCAGCCCTAGGATAATGTAAGGGTTAGGGTTAGGGTTAGCATCAAGCCTAGGATAGTGTTAGGGTTATGGTTAGCATCAGCCCTAGGATAGTGTTAGGGTTAGGGTTAGGGTTAGCATCAGTCCTAGGATAGTGTTAGGGTTAGAGTTAACATCAGCCCTAGGATAGTGTTACGGTTAGGGTTAGGGTTAGCATCAGCCCTAGGATAGTGTTAGGGTTAGGGTTAGGGTTAGCATCAGCCCTAGGATAGTGTTAGGGTTAGGGTTAGGGTTAGCATCAGCCCTAGGATAGTGTTAGGGTTAGGGTTAGGGTTAGCATCAGCCCTAGGATAGTGTTAGGGTTAGGGTTAGCATCAGCCCTAGACAGTGTTAGGGTTAGGGTTATGGTTAGCATCAGCCCTAGGATAGTGTTAGGGTTAGGGTTAGCATCAGCCCTAGGATAGTGTTAGGGTTAGGGTTAGGGTTAGCATCAGGCCTAGGATTGTGTTAGGGTTAGGGTTAGCATCAGCCCTAGGATCGTGTTAGGGTTAGGGTTAGGGTTAGCATCAGCCCTAGGATATCGTTAGGGTTAGGGTTAGCATCAGCCCTAGGATAGTGTTAGGGTTAGGGTTATGGTTAGCATTAGCCCTAGGATAGTGTTAGGGTTAGCGTTAGCCTCAGCCCTAGGAGAGTGTTAGGGTTAGGTTTAGGGTTAGCATCAGCCCTAGGATAGTGGTAGGGTTAGGGTTAGCATCAGCCCTAGGATAGTGTTAGGGTTATGGTTAGGTTTAGCACCAGCCCTAGGATAGTGTTAGGGTAAGGGTTAGGGTTAGCATCAGGCCTAGGATAGTGTTAGGGTTACGGTTAGAATCAGCCCTAGGATAGTGTTAGGGTTAGGGTTAGGGTTAGCATCAGCCCTAGGATAGTGTTAGGTTTAGGGTTAGGGATATCATCAGGCCTAGGATATTGTTAGCGTTAGGGTTAGCATCAGCCCTAGGATAGTTTTAGGGTTAGGGTTAGGGTTAGCATCAGCCCTAGGATAGTGTTAGGGTTATGGTTAGGGTTAGCATCAGCCCTAGGATAGTATTAGGGTTAGGGTTAGGGTTAGGGTTAGGGTTAGCATAGCTCTAGGATAGTGTTAGGGTTAGGGTTATTGTTAGCATTAGCCCTAGGATAGTGTTAGGGTTAGCGTTAGCCTCAGCCAGAGGAGAGTGTTAGGGTTAGGTTTAGGGTTAGCATCAGCCCTAGGATAGTGTTAGGGTTAGGGTTAGCATCAGCCCTAGGATAGTGTTAGGGTTATGGTTAGGTTTAGCATCAGCCCTAGGATAGTGTTAGGGTAAGGGTTAGGGTTAGCATCAGGCCTAGGATAGTGTTAGGGTTACGGTTAGAATCAGCCCTAGGATAGTGTTAGGGTTAGGGTTAGGGTTAGCATCAGCCCTAGGATAGTGTTAGGTTTAGGGTTAGGGATATCATCAGGCCTAGGATATTGTTAGCGTTAGGGTTAGCATCAGCACTAGGATAGTTTTAGGGTTAGGGTTAGGGTTAGCATCAGCCCTAGGATAGTGTTAGGGTTAGGGTTAGGGTTAGCATCAGCCCTAGGATAGTGTTAGGGTTAGGGTTAGGGTTAGCATGAGCCCTAGGATATTGTTAGGGTTAGGGTTAACATCAGCCCTAGGATAGTGTTAGGGTTAGGGTTAAGGTTAACATCAGCCGTAGGATAGTGTTAGGTTTAGGGTTAGCATCAGACCTAGGATAGTGTTAGGGTTAGGGTTAGGGATAGCATCAACTCTAGGATAATGTAAGGGTTAGGGTTAGGGTTAGCATCAAGCCTAGGATAGTGTTAGGGTTAGGGTTAGCATCAGCCCTAGGATAGTTTTAGGGTTAGGGTTAGGGTTAGCATCAGTCCTAGGATAGTGTTAGGGTTAGAGTTAGCATCAGCCCTAGGATAGTGTTACGGTTAGGGTTAGGGTTGGCATCAGCCCTAGGATAGTGTTAGGGTTAGGGTTAGGGTTAGCATCAGCCCTAGGATAGTGTTAGGGTTAGGGTTAGGGTTAGCATCAGCCCTAGGATAGTGTTAGGGTTAGGGTTAGGGTTAGCATCAGCCCTAGGATAGTGTTAGGGTTAGGGTTAGCATCAGCCCTAGACAGTGTTAGGGTTAGGGTTATGGTTAGCATCAGCCCTAGGATAGTGTTAGGGTTAGGGTTAGCATCAGCCCTAGGAGAGTGTTAGGGTTAGGGTTAGGGTTAGCATCAGGCCTAGGATTGTGTTAGGGTTAGGGTTAGCATCAGCCCTAGGATGGTGTTAGGGTTAGGGTTAGGGTTAGCATCAGCCCTAGGATATTGTTAGGGTTAGGGTTAGCATCAGCCCTAGGATAGTGTTAGGGTTAGGGTTATAGTTAGCATTAGCCCTAGGATAGTGTTAGGGTTAGCGTTAGCCTCAGCCCTAGGAGAGTGTTAGGGTTAGGTTTAGGGTTAGCATCAGCCCTAGGATAGTGTTAGGGTTAGGGTTAGCATCAGCCCTATTATAGTGTTAGGGTTATGGTTAGGTTTAGCATCAGCCCTAGGATAGTGTTAGGGTAAGGGTTAGGGTTAGCATCAGGCCTAGGATAGTGTTAGGGTTACGGTTAGAATCAGCCCTAGGATAGTGTTAGGGTTAGGGTTAGGGTTAGCATCAGCCCTAGGATAGTGTTAGGTTTAGGGTTAGGGATATCATCAGGCCTAGGATATTGTTAGCGTTAGGGTTAGCATCAGCCCTAGGATAGTTTTAGGGTTAGGGTTAGGGTTAGCATCAGCCCTAGGATAGTGTTAGGGTTAGGGTTAGGGTTAGCATCAGCCCTAGGATAGTATTAGGGTTAGGGTTAGGGTTAGGGTTAGGGTTAGCATAGCTCTAGGATAGTGTTAGGGTTAGCGTTAGGGTTAGCATCAGCCCTAGGATAGTGTTAATGTTAGGGTTAGGGTTAGCATCAGCCCTAGGATAGTGTTAGGTTCAGGGTTAGCATCAGCCCTAGGATAGTGTTAGGGTTAGGGTTAGGGTTAGCATCAGCCCTAGGATAGTGTTAGGGTTAGGGTTAGCATCAGCCCTAGGATAGTGTTAGGGTTAGGGTTAGGGTAAGCATCAGCCCTAGCATAGTGTTAGCGTTAGGGTTAGCATCAGCCCTAGGATAGTGTTAGGGTTAGGGTTAGGGTTAGCATCAGGCCTAGGATAGTGTTAGGGTTAGGGTTATCATCAGCCCTTTGATAGTGTTAGGGTGAGGGTTAGGGTTAGCATCAGCCCTAGGATAGTGTTAGGGTTAGGGTTAGCATCAACCCTTGGATAGTGTTAGGGTTAGGGTTAGGGTTAGCATCAGCCCTAGGATAGTGTTAGGGTTAGGGTTAGCCTCAGCCCTAGGAGAGTGTTAGGATTAGGGTTAGGGTTAGCATCAGCCCTAGGATAGTGTTAGTGTTAGGGTTAGCATCAGCCCTAGGATAGTGGTAGGGTTAGGGTTAGTGTTAGCATCAGGCCTAGGATAGTGTTAGGGTTAGGGTTAGCATCAGCCCTATGATAGTGTTAGGGTTAGGGTTAGGGTTAGCATCAGCCCTAGGATAGTTTTAGGTTTATGGTTAGCATGAACCCTAGGATACTGTTAGGGTTAGGGTTAGGGTTAGCATCAGCCCTAGGATAGTGTTAGGTTTAGGGTTAGCATCAGCCCTAGGATAGTGTTAGGGTTAGGCTTAGGGTTACCATCAGCCCTAGGATAGTGTTCGGGTTAGAGTTAGCATCAGCCCTAGGATAGTGTTATGGTTAGGGTTAGGGTTAGCATTAGCCCTAGGATAGTGTTAGGGTTAGCGTTATCCTCAGCCGTAGGAGAGTGTTAGGGTTAGGTTTAGGGTTAGCATCAGCCCTAGGATAGTGTAAGGGTTAGGGTTAGCATGAGCCCTAGGATAGTGTTAGGGTAAGGGTTAGGGTTAGCATCAGGCCTAGGATAGTGTTAGGGTTACGGTTAGAATCAGCCCTAGGATAGTGTTAGGGTTAGAGTTAGGGTTAGCATGAGCCCTAGGATAGTGTTAGGTTTAGGGTTAGGGATATCATCAGGCCTAGGATATTGTTAGGGTTAGGGTTACCATCAGCCCTAGGATAGTGTTAGGGTTAGGGTTAGGGTTAGCATCAGCCATAGGATAGTGTTAGGGTTAGGGTTAGGGTTAGCATCAGCCCTAGGATAGTATTAGGGTTAGGGTTAGCATCAGCCCTAGGATAGTGTTAGGGTTAGGGTTAGGGTTAGCACCAGGCCTATGATAATGTTAGTGTTCGGGTTAGCATCAGCCATAGGATAGTGTTAGGGTTAGGGTTAGGGTTAGATTCAGCCGTAGGATAGTGTTAGGGTTAGGGTTAGCCTCAGCCCTAGGATAGTGTTAGAGTTAGGGTTAGGGTTAGCATCAGCCCTAGGATAGCGTTAGGGTTAGGTTTAGGGTTAACATCAACCCTAGGATAGTGTTAGTGTTAGGGTTAGCATCAGCCCTCGGATAGTGTTAGGGTTAGGGTTAGGGTTACCATCAGCCCTAGGATAGTATTAGGGTTAGGGTTACCATCAGGCCTAGGATAGTGTTAGGGTTAGGGTTAGGGTTAGCATCAGCCCTAGGATAGTGTTGGGGTTAGGGTTAGGGTTAGCATCAGCCCTAGGATAGTGTTAGGGTTAGGGTTAGCATCAGCAATAGGATAGTGTTAGGGTTAGGGTTAGGGTTAGCAACAGCCCTAGGATAGTGTTAGGGTTAGGGTTAGCATCAGCCCTAGGTTAGGGTTAGGGTTAGGGTTAGGGTTAGCATCAGCCCTAGGATAGTGTTAGGGTTAGGGTTAGCATCAGCCCTAGGATAATGTTAGGGTTAGGGTTAGGGTTAGCATCAGGCCTAGGATAGTGTTAGGTTTAGGGTTAGCATCAGCCCTAGGATAGTGTTAGGGTTAGGCATAGGGTTAGCATCAGCCCTAGGATAGTGTTAGGGTTAGGGTTAGCATCAGGCCTAGGATAGTGTTAGGGTTAGGGTTAGCATCAGCCCTAGGATCGTGTTAGGGTTAGGGTTAGGGTTAGCATCAGCCCTAGGATATTGTTAGGGTTAGCGTTAGCATCAGCCCTAGGATAGTGTTAGGGTTAGGGTTATTGTTAGCATTAGCCCTAGGATAGTGTTAGGGTTAGCGTTAGCCTCAGCCAGAGGAGAGTGTTAGGGTTAGGTTTAGGGTTAGCATCAGCCCTAGGATAGTGTTAGGGTTAGGGTTAGCATCAGCCCTAGGATAGTGTTAGGGTTATGGTTAGGTTTAGCATCAGCCCTAGGATAGTGTTAGGGTAAGGGTTAGGGTTAGCATCAGGCCTAGGATAGTGTTAGGGTTACGGTTAGAATCAGCCCTAGGATAGTGTTAGGGTTAGGGTTAGGGTTAGCATCAGCCCTAGGATAGTGTTAGGTTTAGGGTTAGGGATATCATCAGGCCTAGGATATTGTTAGCGTTAGGGTTAGCATCAGCACTGGGATAGTTTTAGGGTTAGGGTTAGGGTTAGCATCAGCCCTAGGATAGTGTTAGGGTTAGGGTTAGGGTTAGCATCAGCCCTAGGAGAGTATTAGGGTTAGGATTAGGGTTAGGGTTAGGGTTAGCATAGATCTACGATAGTGTTAGGGTTAGCGTTAGGGTTATCATCAGCCCTAGGATAGTGTTAGGGTTAGGGTTAGGTTAGCATCAGCCCTAGGATAGTGTTAGTTTTAGGGTTAGCATCAGCCCTAGGATAGTGTTAGTGTTAGGGTTAGGGTTAGCATCAGCCCTAGGATAGTGTTAGGGTTAGGGTTAGCATCAGCCCTAGGATAGTGTTAGGGTTAGGGTTAGGGTAAGCAACAGCCCTAGCATAGTGTTAGCGTTAGGGTTAGCATCAGCCCTAGGATAGTGTTAGGGTTAGGGTTAGGGTTAGCATCTGCCCTAGGATAGTGTTAGGGATAGGGTTAGCATCAGGCCTAGGATAGTGTTAGGGTTAGGGTTAGCATCAGCCCTAGGATAGTGTTAGGGTTAGGGTTAGGGTTAGCATCAGCCCTAGGATATTGTTAGGGTTAGGGTTAACATCAGCCCTAGGATAGTGTTAGGGTTAGGGTTAGGGTTAACATCAGCCGTAGGATAGTGTTAGGTTTAGGGTTAGCATCAGACCTAGGATAGTGTTAGGGTTAGGGTTAGGGATAGCATCAACTCTAGGATAATGTAAGGGTTAGGGTGAGGGTTAGCATCAAGCCTAGGATAGTGTTAGGGTTAGGGTTAGCATCAGCCCTAGGATAGTTTTAGGGTTAGGGTTAGGGTTAGCATCAGTCCTAGGATAGTGTTAGGGTTAGAGTTAGCATCAGCCCTAGGATAGTGTTACGGTTAGGGTTAGGGTTGGCATCAGCCCTAGGATAGTGTTAGGGTTAGGGTTAGGGTTAGCATCAGCCCTAGGATAGTGTTAGGGTTAGGGTTAGGGTTAGCATCAGCCCTAGGATAGTGTTAGGGTTAGGGTTAGGGTTAGCATCAGCCCTAGGATAGTGTTAGGGTTAGGGTTAGCATCAGCCCTAGACAGTGTTAGGGTTAGGGTTATGGTTAGCATCAGCCCTAGGATAGTGTTAGGGTTAGGGTTAGCATCAGCCCTAGGATAGTGTTAGGGTTAGGGTTAGGGTTAGCATCAGGCCTAGGATTGTGTTAGGGTTAGGGTTAGCATCAGCCCTAGGATGGTGTTAGGGTTAGGGTTAGGGTTAGCATCAGCCCTAGGATATTGTTAGGGTTAGGGTTAGCATCAGCCCTAGGATAGTGTTAGGGTTAGGGTTATAGTTAGCATTAGCCCTAGGATAGTGTTAGGGTTAGCGTTAGCCTCAGCCCTAGGAGAGTGTTAGTGTTAGGTTTAGGGTTAGCATCAGCCCTAGGATAGTGTTATGGTTAGGGTTAGCATCAGCCCTAGGATAGTGTTAGGGTTATGGTTAGGTTTAGCATCAGCCCTAGGATAGTGTTAGGGTAAGGGTTAGGGTTAGCATCAGGCCTAGGATAGTGTTAGGGTTACGGTTAGAATCAGCCCTAGGATAGTGTTAGGGTTAGGGTTAGGGTTAGCATCAGCCCTAGGATAGTGTTAGGTTTAGGGTTAGGGATATCATCAGGCCTAGGATATTGTTAGCGTTAGGGTTAGCATCAGCCCTAGGAGAGTATTAGGGTTAGGATTAGGGTTAGGGTTAGCATAGCTCTAGGATAGTGTTAGGGTTAGCGTTAGGGTTATCATCAGCCCTAGGATAGTGTTAGGGTTAGGGTTAGGGTTAGCATCAGCCCTAGGATAGTGTTAGGATTAGGGTTAGCATCGGCCCTAGGATAGTGTTAGTGTTAGGGTTAGGGTTAGCATCAGCCCTAGGATAGTGTTAGGGTTAGGGTTAGCATCAGCCCTAGCATAGTGTTAGCGTTAGGGTTAGCATCAGCCCTAGGATAGTGTTAGGGTTAGGGTTAGGGTTAGCATCAGGCCTAGGATAGTGTTAGGGTTAGGGTTAGCATCAGCCCTTTGATAGTGTTAGGGTTAGGGTTAGGGTTAGCATCAGCCCTAGGATAGTGTTAGGGTTAGGGTTAGCATCAACCCTTGGATAGTGTTAGGGTTAGGGTTAGGGTTAGCATCAGCCCTAGGATAGTGTTAGGGTTAGGGTTAGCCTCAGCCCTAGGAGTTTGTTAGGGTTAGGGTTAGGGTTAGCATCAGCCCTAGGATAGTGTTAGTGTTAGGGTTAGCATCAGCCCTAGGATAGTGGTAGGCTTAGGGTTAGGGTTAGCATCAGCCCTAGGATAGTGTTAGGGTTAGGGTTAGCATCAGGCCTAGGATAGTGTTAGGGTTAGGGTTAGGGTTAGCATCAGCCCTAGGATAGTGTTAGGGTTAGGGTTAGCATCAGCCCTAGGATAGTGTTAGGGTTAGGGTTAGGGTTAGCATCAGCCCTAGGATAGTGTTAGGGTTAGGGTTAGCATGAGCCCTAGGATAGTGTTAGGGTTAGGGTTAGGGTTAGCATCAGGCCTAGGATAGTGTTAGGGTTAGGGTTAGCATCAGCCCTAGGATAGTGGTAGGGTTAGGGTTAGGGTTAGCATCAGCCCTAGGATAGTTTTAGGGTTATGGTTAGCATGAACCCTAGGATACTGTTGGGGTTCGGGTTAGGGTTAGCATCAGCCCTAGGATAGTGTTAGGTTTAGGGTTAGCATCAGACCTAGGATAGTGTTAGGGTTAGGGTTAGGGTTAGCATCAGCCCTAGGATAGTGTAAGTGTTAGGGTTTTGGTTAGCATCAGGCCTAGGATAGTGTTAGGGTTAGGGTTAGCATCAGCCCTAGGATAGTGTTAGGGTCAGGCTTAGGGTTACCATCAGCCCTAGGATAGTGTTAGGGTTAGGGTTAACATCAACCCTAGGATAGTGTAAGGGTTAGGGTTAGGGATAGCATCAGCCCTAGGATAGTGTTAGGGTTAGGGTTAGCCTCAGCCCTAGGAGGGTGTTAGGGTTAGGGATAGGGTTAGCATCAGGCCTAGGATAGTGTTAGGGTTAGGGTTAGGGTTAGCATCTGCCCTAGGATAGTGTTAGGGATAGGGTTATCATCAGGCCTAGGATAGTGTTAGGGTTAGGGTTAGCATCAGCCCTAGGATAGTGTTAGGGTTAGGGTTAGGGTTAGCATCAGCCCTAGGATATTGTTAGGGTTAGGGTTAACATCAGCCCTAGGATAGTGTTAGGGTTAGGGTTAGGGTTAACATCAGCCGGAGGATAGTGTTAGGTTTAGGGTTAGCATCAGACCTAGGATAGTGTTAAGGTTAGGGTTAGGGATAGCATCAGCCCTAGGATAATGTAAGGGTTAGGGTTAGGGTTAGCATCAAGCCTAGGATAGTGTTAGGGTTATGGTTAGCATCAGCCCTAGGATAGTGTTAGGGTTAGGGTTAGGGTTAGCATCAGTCCTAGGATAGTGTTAGGGTTAGAGTTAACATCAGCCCTAGGATAGTGTTACGGTTAGGGTTAGGGTTAGCATCAGCCCTAGGATAGTGTTAGGGTTAGGGTTAGGGTTAGCATCAGCCCTAGGATAGTGTTAGGGTTAGGGTTAGGGTTAGCATCAGCCCTAGGATAGTGTTAGGGTTAGGGTTAGGGTTAGCATCAGCCCTAGGATAGTGTTAGGGTTAGGGTTAGCATCAGCCCTAGACAGTGTTAGGGTTAGGGTTATGGTTAGCATCAGCCCTAGGATAGTGTTAGGGTTAGGGTTAGCATCAGCCCTAGGATAGTGTTAGGGTTAGGGTTAGGGTTAGCATCAGGCCTAGGATTGTGTTAGGGTTAGGGTTAGCATCAGCCCTAGGATCGTGTTAGGGTTAGGGTTAGGGTTAGCATCAGCCCTAGGATATCGTTAGGGTTAGGGTTAGCATCAGCCCTAGGATAGTGTTAGGGTTAGGGTTATGGTTAGCATTAGCCCTAGGATAGTGTTAGGGTTAGCGTTAGCCTCAGCCCTAGGAGAGTGTTAGGGTTAGGTTTAGGGTTAGCATCAGCCCTAGGATAGTGGTAGGGTTAGGGTTAGCATCAGCCCTAGGATAGTGTTAGGGTTATGGTTAGGTTTAGCACCAGCCCTAGGATAGTGTTAGGGTAAGGGTTAGGGTTAGCATCAGGCCTAGGATAGTGTTAGGGTTACGGTTAGAATCAGCCCTAGGATAGTGTTAGGGTTAGGGTTAGGGTTAGCATCAGCCCTAGGATAGTGTTAGGTTTAGGGTTAGGGATATCATCAGGCCTAGGATATTGTTAGCGTTAGGGTTAGCATCAGCCCTAGGATAGTTTTAGGGTTAGGGTTAGGGTTAGCATCAGCCCTAGGATAGTGTTAGGGTTATGGTTAGGGTTAGCATCAGCCCTAGGATAGTATTAGGGTTAGGGTTAGGGTTAGGGTTAGGGTTAGCATAGCTCTAGGATAGTGTTAGGGTTAGGGTTATTGTTAGCATTAGCCCTAGGATAGTGTTAGGGTTAGCGTTAGCCTCAGCCAGAGGAGAGTGTTAGGGTTAGGTTTAGGGTTAGCATCAGCCCTAGGATAGTGTTAGGGTTAGGGTTAGCATCAGCCCTAGGATAGTGTTAGGGTTATGGTTAGGTTTAGCATCAGCCCTAGGATAGTGTTAGGGTAAGGGTTAGGGTTAGCATCAGGCCTAGGATAGTGTTAGGGTTACGGTTAGAATCAGCCCTAGGATAGTGTTAGGGTTAGGGTTAGGGTTAGCATCAGCCCTAGGATAGTGTTAGGTTTAGGGTTAGGGATATCATCAGGCCTAGGATATTGTTAGCGTTAGGGTTAGCATCAGCACTAGGATAGTTTTAGGGTTAGGGTTAGGGTTAGCATCAGCCCTAGGATAGTGTTAGGGTTAGGGTTAGGGTTAGCATCAGCCCTAGGAGAGTATTAGGGTTAGGATTAGGGTTAGGGTTAGGGTTAGCATAGCTCTACGATAGTGTTAGGGTTAGCGTTAGGGTTATCATCAGCCCTAGGATAGTGTTAGGGTTAGGGTTAGGTTAGCATCAGCCCTAGGATAGTGTTAGGTTTAGGGTTAGCATCAGCCCTAGGATAGTGTTAGTGTTAGGGTTAGGGTTAGCATCAGCCCTAGGATAGTGTTAGGGTTAGGGTTAGCATCAGCCCTAGGATAGTGTTAGGGTTAGGGTTAGGGTAAGCAACAGCCCTAGCATAGTGTTAGCGTTAGGGTTAGCATCAGCCCTAGGATAGTGTTAGGGTTAGGGTTAGGGTTAGCATCTGCCCTAGGATAGTGTTAGGGATAGGGTTAGCATCAGGCCTAGGATAGTGTTAGGGTTAGGGTTAGCATCAGCCCTAGGATAGTGTTAGGGTTAGGGTTAGGGTTAGCATGAGCCCTAGGATATTGTTAGGGTTAGGGTTAACATCAGCCCTAGGATAGTGTTAGGGTTAGGGTTAGGGTTAACATCAGCCGTAGGATAGTGTTAGGTTTAGGGTTAGCATCAGACCTAGGATAGTGTTAGGGTTAGGGTTAGGGATAGCATCAACTCTAGGATAATGTAAGGGTTAGGGTTAGGGTTAGCATCAAGCCTAGGATAGTGTTAGGGTTAGGGTTAGCATCAGCCCTAGGATAGTTTTAGGGTTAGGGTTAGGGTTAGCATCAGTCCTAGGATAGTGTTAGGGTTAGAGTTAGCATCAGCCCTAGGATAGTGTTACGGTTAGGGTTAGGGTTGGCATCAGCCCTAGGATAGTGTTAGGGTTAGGGTTAGGGTTAGCATCAGCCCTAGGATAGTGTTAGGGTTAGGGTTAGGTTTAGCATCAGCCCTAGGATAGTGTTAGGGTTAGGGTTAGGGTTAGCATCAGCCCTAGGATAGTGTGAGGGTTAGGGTTAGCATCAGCCCTAGACAGTGTTAGGGTTAGGGTTATGGTTAGCATCAGCCCTAGGATAGTGTTAGGGTTAGGGTTAGCATCAGCCCTAGGATAGTGTTAGGGTTAGGGTTAGGGTTAGCATCAGGCCTAGGATTGTGTTAGGGTTAGGGTTAGCATCAGCCCTAGGATGGTGTTAGGGTTAGGGTTAGGGTTAGCATCAGCCCTAGGATATTGTTAGGGTTAGGGTTAGCATCAGCCCTAGGATAGTGTTAGGGTTAGGGTTATAGTTAGCATTAGCCCTAGGATAGTGTTAGGGTTAGCGTTAGCCTCAGCCCTAGGAGAGTGTTAGGGTTCGGTTTAGGGTTAGCATCAGCCCTAGGATAGTGTTATGGTTAGGGTTAGCATCAGCCCTAGGATAGTGTTAGGGTTATGGTTAGGTTTAGCATCAGCCCTACGATAGTGTTAGGGTAAGGGTTAGGGTTAGCATCAGGCCTAGGATAGTGTTAGGGTTACGGTTAGAATCAGCCCTAGGATAGTGTTAGGGTTAGGGTTAGGGTTAGCATCAGCCCTAGGATAGTGTTAGGTTTAGGGTTAGGGATATCATCAGGCCTAGGATATTGTTAGCGTTAGGGTTAGCATCAGCCCTAGGAGAGTATTAGGGTTAGGATTAGGGTTAGGGTTAGCATAGCTCTAGGATAGTGTTAGGGTTAGCGTTAGGGTTATCATCAGCCCTAGGATAGTGTTAGGGTTAGGGTTAGGGTTAGCATCAGCCCTAGGATAGTGTTAGGATTAGGGTTAGCATCGGCCCTAGGATAGTGTTAGTGTTAGGGTTAGGGTTAGCATCAGCCCTAGGATAGTGTTAGGGTTAGGGTTAGCATCAGCCCTAGGATAGTGTTAGGGTTAGGGTTAGGGTAAGCATCAGCCCTAGCATAGTGTTAGCGTTAGGGTTAGCATCAGCCCTAGGATAGTGTTAGGGTTAGGGTTAGGGTTAGCATCAGGCCTAGGATAGTGTTAGGGTTAGGGTTAGCATCAGCCCTTTGATAGTGTTAGGGTTAGGGTTAGGGTTAGCATCAGCCCTAGGATAGTGTTAGGGTTAGGGTTAGCATCAACCCTTGGATAGTGTTAGGGTTAGGGTTAGGGTTAGCATCAGCCCTAGGATAGTGTT
Source organism: Lemur catta (assembly GCF_020740605.2). Classification (NCBI taxonomy): domain Eukaryota; kingdom Metazoa; phylum Chordata; class Mammalia; order Primates; family Lemuridae; genus Lemur; species Lemur catta. Next base: position 1,237,754 of record NC_059145.1, on the reverse strand, counting down.
AGGGTTAGGGTTAGCCTCAGCCCTAGGAGTTTGTTAGGGTTAGGGTTAGGGTTAGCATCAGCCCTAGGATAGTGTTAGTGTTAGGGTTAGCATCAGCCCTAGGATAGTGGTAGGCTTAGGGTTAGGGTTAGCATCAGCCCTAGGATAGTGTTAGGGTTAGGGTTAGCATCAGCCCTAGGATAGTGTTAGGGTTAGGGTTAGGGTTAGCATCAGCCCTAGGATAGTGTTAGGGTTAGGGTTAGCATCAGCCCTAGGATAGTGTTAGGGTTAGGGTTAGGGTTAGCATCAGCCCTAGGATAGTGTTAGGGTTAGGGTTAGCATGAGCCCTAGGATTGTGTTAGGGTTAGGGTTAGGGTTAGCATCAGGCCTAGGATAGTGTTAGGGTTAGGGTTAGCATCAGCCCTAGGATAGTGGTAGGGTTAGGGTTAGGGTTAGCATCAGCCCTAGGATAGTTTTAGGGTTATGGTTAGCATGAACCCTAGGATACTGTTAGGGTTCGGGTTAGGGTTAGCATCAGCCCTAGGATAGTGTTAGGTTTAGGGTTAGCATCAGACCTAGGATAGTGTTAGGGTTAGGGTTAGGGTTAGCATCAGCCCTAGGATAGTGTAAGTGTTAGGGTTTTGGTTAGCATCAGGCCTAGGATAGTGTTAGGGTTAGGGTTAGCATCAGCCCTAGGATAGTGTTAGGGTCAGGCTTAGGGTTACCATCAGCCCTAGGATAGTGTTAGGGTTAGGGTTAACATCAACCCTAGGATAGTGTAAGGGTTAGGGTTAGGGATAGCATCAGCCCTAGGATAGTGTTAGGGTTAGGGTTAGCCTCAGCCCTAGGAGGGTGTTAGGGTTAGGGATAGGGTTAGCATCAGGCCTAGGATAGTGTTAGGGTTAGGGTTAGGGTTAGCATCTGCCCTAGGATAGTGTTAGGGATAGGGTTATCATCAGGCCTAGGATAGTGTTAGGGTTAGGGTTAGCATCAGCCCTAGGATAGTGTTAGGGTTAGGGTTAGGGTTAGCATCAGCCCTAGGATATTGTTAGGGTTAGGGTTAACATCAGCCCTAGGATAGTGTTAGGGTTAGGGTTAGGGTTAATATCAGCCGGAGGATAGTGTTAGGTTTAGGGTTAGCATCAGACCTAGGATAGTGTTAAGGTTAGGGTTAGGGATAGCATCAGCCCTAGGATAATGTAAGGGTTAGGGTTAGGGTTAGCATCAAGCCTAGGATAGTGTTAGGGTTATGGTTAGCATCAGCCCTAGGATAGTGTTAGGGTTAGGGTTAGGGTTAGCATCAGTCCTAGGATAGTGTTAGGGTTAGAGTTAACATCAGCCCTAGGATAGTGTTACGGTTAGGGTTAGGGTTAGCATCAGCCCTAGGATAGTGTTAGGGTTAGGGTTAGGGTTAGCATTAGCCCTAGGATAGTGTTAGGGTTAGGGTTAGGGTTAGCATCAGCCCTAGGATAGTGTTAGGGTTAGGGTTAGGGTTAGCATCAGCCCTAGGATAGTGTTAGGGTTAGGGTTAGCATCAGCCCTAGACAGTGTTAGGGTTAGGGTTATGGTTAGCATCAGCCCTAGGATAGTGTTAGGGTTAGGGTTAGCATCAGCCCTAGGATAGTGTTAGGGTTAGGGTTAGGGTTAGCATCAGGCCTAGGATTGTGTTAGGGTTAGGGTTAGCATCAGCCCTAGGATCGTGTTAGGGTTAGGGTTAGGGTTAGCATCAGCCCTAGGATATCGTTAGGGTTAGGGTTAGCATCAGCCCTAGGATAGTGTTAGGGTTAGGGTTATGGTTAGCATTAGCCCTAGGATAGTGTTAGGGTTAGCGTTAGCCTCAGCCCTAGGAGAGTGTTAGGGTTAGGTTTAGGGTTAGCATCAGCCCTAGGTTAGTGGTAGGGTTAGGGTTAGCATCAGCCCTAGGATAGTGTTAGGGTTATGGTTAGGTTTAGCATCAGCCCTAGGATAGTGTTAGGGTAAGGGTTAGGGTTAGCATCAGGCCTAGGATAGTGTTAGGGTTACGGTTAGAATCAGCCCTAGGATAGTGTTAGGGTTAGGGTTAGGGTTAGCATCAGCCCTAGGATAGTGTTAGGTTTAGGGTTAGGGATATCATCAGGCCTAGGATATTGTTAGCGTTATTGTTAGCATCAGCCCTAGGATAGTTTTAGGGTTAGGGTTAGGGTTAGCATCAGCCCTAGGATAGTGTTAGGGTTATGGTTAGGGTTAGCATCAGCCCTAGGATAGTATTAGGGTTAGGGTTAGGGTTAGGGTTAGGGTTAGCATAGCTCTAGGATAGTGTTAGGGTTAGCGTTAGGGTTAGCATCGCCCTAGGATAGTGTTAGGGTTAGGGTTAGGGTTAGCATCAGCCCTAGGATAGTGTTAGGTTCAGGGTTAGCATCAGCCCTAGGATAGTGTTAGTGTTAGGGTTAGGGTTAGCATCAGCCCTAGGATAGTGTTAGGGTTAGGGTTAGCATCAGCCCTAGGATAGTGTTAGGGTTAGGGTTAGGGATAGCATCAACTCTAGGATAATGTAAGGGTTAGGGTTAGGGTTAGCATCAAGCCTAGGATAGTGTTAGGGTTAGGGTTAGCATCAGCCCTAGGATAGTGTTAGGGTTAGAGTTAGCATCAGCCCTAGGATAGTGTTACGGTTAGGGTTAGGGTTGGCATCAGCCCTAGGATAGTGTTAGGGTTAGGGTTAGGGTTAGCATCAGCCCTAGGATAGTGTTAGGGTTAGGGTTAGGGTTAGCATCAGCCCTAGGATAGTGTTAGGGTTAGGGTTAGGGTTAGCATCAGCCCTAGGATAGTGTTAGGGTTAGGGTTAGCATCAGCCCTAGACAGCGTTAGGGTTAGGGTTATGGTTAGCATCAGCCCTAGGATAGTGTGAGGGTTAGGGTTAGCATCAGCCCTAGGATAGTGTTAGGGTTAGGGTTAGGGTTAGCATCAGGCCTAGGATTGTGTGAGGGTTAGGGTTAGCATCAGCCCTAGGATGGTGTTAGGGTTAGGGTTAGGGTTAGCATCAGCCCTAGGATATTGTTAGGGTTAGGGTTAGCATCAGCCCTAGGATAGTGTTAGGGTTAGGGTTATGGTTAGCATCAGCCCTAGGATAGTGTTAGGGTAAGGGTTAGGGTTAGCATCAGGCCTAGGATAGTGTTAGGGTTACGGTTAGAATCAGCCCTAGGATAGTGTTAGGGTTAGGGTTAGGGTTAGCATCAGCCCTAGGATAGTGTTAGGTTTAGGGTTAGGGATATCATAAGGCCTAGGATATTGTTAGCGTTAGGGTTAGCATCAGCCCTAGGAGAGTATTAGGGTTAGGGTTAGGGTTAGGGTTAGCATAGCTCTAGGATAGTGTTAGGGTTAGCGTTAGGGTTATCATCAGCCCTAGGATAGTGTTAGGGTTAGGGTTAGGGTTAGCATCAGCCCTAGGATAGTGTTAGGGTTAGGGTTAGCATCGGCCCTAGGATAGTGTTAGTGTTAGGGTTAGGGTTAGCATCAGCCCTAGGATAGTGTTAGGGTTAGGGTTAGCATCAGCCCTAGGATAGTGTTAGGGTTAGCGTTAGGGTAAGCATCAGCCCTAGCCTAGTGTTAGCGTTAGGGTTAGCATCAGCCCTAGGATAGTGTTAGGGTTAGGGTTAGGGTTAGCATCAGGCCTAGGATAGTGTTAGGGTTAGGGTTAGCATCAGCCCTTTGATAGTGTTAGGGTTAGGGTTAGGGTTAGCATCAGCCCTAGGATAGTGTTAGGGTTAGGGTTAGCATCAACCCTTGGATAGTGTTAGGGTTAGGGTTAGGGTTAGCATCAGCCCTAGGATAGTGTTAGGGTTAGGGTTAGCCTCAGCCCTAGGAGAGTGTTAGGGTTAGGGTTAGGGTTAGCATCAGCCCTAGGATAGTGTTAGTGTTAGGGTTAGCATCAGCCCTAGGATAGTGGTAGGGTTAGGGTTAGGGTTAGCATCAGCCCTAGGATAGTGTTAGGGTTAGGGTTAGCATCAGCCCTAGGATAGTGTTAGGGTTAGGGATAGGGTTAGCATCAGCCCTAGGATAGTGTTAGGGTTAGGGTTAGCATCAGCCCTAGGATAGTGTTAGGGTTAGGGTTAGGGTTAGCATCAGCCCTAGGATAGTGTTAGGGTTAGGGTTAGCATCAGCCCTAGGATAGTGTTAGGGTTAGGGTTAGGGTTAGCATCAGGCCTAGGATAGTGTTAGGGTTAGGGTTAGCATCAGCCCTAGGATAGTGTTAGGGTTAGGGTTAGGGTTAGCATCAGCCCTAGGATAGTTTTAGGGTTATGGTTAGCATGAACCCTAGGATACTGTTAGGGTTCGGGTTAGGGTTAGCATCAGCCCTAGGATAGTGTTAGGTTTAGGGTTAGCATCAGACCTAGGATAGTGTTAGGGTTAGGGTTAGGGTTAGCATCAGCCCTAGTATTGTGTAAGTGTTAGGGTTTTGGTTAGCATCAGGCCTAGGATAATGTTAGGGTTAGGGTTAGCATCAGCCCTAGGATAGTGTTAGGGTCAGGCTTAGGGTTACCATCAGCCCTAGGATAGTGTTAGGGTTAGGGTTAACATCAACCCTAGGATAGTGTAAGGGTTAGGGTTAGGGATAGCATCAGCCCTAGGATAGTGTTAGGGTTAGGGTTAGCCTCAGCCCTAGGAGGGTGTTAGGGTTAGGGATAGGGTTAGCATCAGGCCTAGGATAGTGTTAGGATTAGGGTTAGGGTTAGCATCTGCCCTAGGATAGTGTTAGGGATAGGGTTATCATCAGGCCTAGGATAGTGTTAGGGTTAGGGTTAGCATCAGCCCTAGGATACTGTTAGGGTTAGGGTTAGGGTTAGCATCAGCCCTAGGATATTGTTAGGGTTAGGGTTAACATCAGCCCTAGGATAGTGTTAGGGTTAGGGTTAGGGTTAGCATCAAGCCTAGGATAGTGTTAGGGTTATGGTTAGCATCAGCCCTAGGATAGTGTTAGGGTTAGGGTTAGGGTTAGCATCAGTCCTAGGATAGTGTTAGGGTTAGAGTTAACATCAGCCCTAGGATAGTGTTACGGTTAGGGTTAGGGTTAGCATCAGCCCTAGGATGGTGTTAGGGTTAGGGTTAGGGTTATCATCAGCCCTAGGATAGTGTTACGGTTAGGGTTAGGGTTAGCATCAGCCCTAGGATAGTGTTAGGGTTAGGGTTAGGGTTAGCATCAACCCTAGGATAGTGTTAGGGTTAGGGTTAGCATCAGCCCTAGACAGTGTTAGGGTTAGGGTTATGGTTAGCATCAGCCCTAGGATAGTGTAAGGGTTAGGGTTAGGGTTAGCATCAGGCCTAGGATTGTGTTAGGGTTACGGTTAGCATCAGCCCTAGGATCGTGTTAGTGTTAGGGTTAGGGTTAGCATCAGCCCTAGGATATCGTTAGCGTTAGGGTTAGCATCAGCCCTAGGATAGTGTTAGGGTTAGGGTTATGGTTAGCATTAGCCCTAGGATAGTGTTAGGGTTAGCGTTAGCCTCAGCCCTAGGAGAGTGTTAGGGTTAGGGTTAGGGTTAGCATCAGCCCTAGGATACTGTTAGTGTTAGGGTTAGCATCAGCCCTAGGATAGTGGTAGTGTTAGGGTTAGCATCAGCCCTAGGATAGTGTTAGGGTTATGGTTAGGTTTAGCATCAGCCCTAGGATAGTGCTAGGGTAAGGGTTAGGGTTAGCATCAGGCCTAGGATAGTGTTAGGGTTATGGTTAGAATCAGCCCTAGGATACTGTTAGGGTTAGGGTTAGGGTTAGCATCAGCCCTAGGATAGTGTTAGGTTTAGGGTTAGGGATATCATCAGGCCTAGGATATTGTTAGCGTTAGGGTTAGCATCAGCCGTAGGATAGTTTTAGGGTTAGGGTTAGGGTTAGCATCAGCCCTAGGATAGTGTTAGGGTTAGGGTTAGGGTTAGCATCAGCCCTAGGATAGTATTAGGGTTAGGGTTAGGGTTAGGGTTAGGGTTAGCATAGCTCTAGGATAGTGTTAGGGTTAGCGTTAGGGTTAGCATCAGCCCTAGGATAGTGTTAGGGTTAGGGTTAGGGTTAGCATCAGCCCTAGGATAGTGTTAGGTTCAGGGTTAGCATCAGCCCTAGGATAGTGTTAGTGTTAGGGTTAGGGTTAGCATCAGCCCTAGGATAGTGTTAGGGTTAGGGTTAGCATCAGCCCTAGGATAGTGTTAGGGTTAGGGTTAGGGTAAGCATCAGCCCTAGCATAGTGTTAGCGTTAGGGTTAGCATCAGCCCTAGGATAGTGTTAGGGTTAGGGTTAGGGTTAGCATCAGGCCTAGGATAGTGTTAGGGTTAGGGTTATCATCAGCCCTTTGATAGTGTTAGGGTTAGGGTTAGGGTTAGCATCAGCCCTAGGATAGTGTTAGGGTTAGGGTTAGCATCAAGCCTAGGATAGTGTTAGGGTTAGGGTTATCATCAGCCCTTTGATAGTGTTAGGGTTAGGGTTAGGGTTAGCATCAGCCCTAGGATAGTGTTAGGGTTAGGGTTAGCATCAACCCTTGGATAGTGTTAGGGTTAGGGTTAGGGTTAGCATCAGCCCTAGGATAGTGTTAGGGTTAGGGTTAGCCTCAGCCCTAGGAGAGTGTTAGGGTTAGGGTTAGGGTTAGCATCAGCCCTAGGATAGTGTTAGTGTTAGGGTTAGCATCAGCCCTAGGATAGTGGTAGGGTTAGGGTTAGGGTTAGCATCAGCCCTAGGATAGTGTTAGGGTTAGGGTTAGCATCAGCCCTAGGATAGTGTTAGGGTTAGGGTTAGGGTTAGCATCAGCCCTAGGATAGTGTTAGGGATAGGGTTAGCATCAGCCCTAGGATAGTGTTAGGGTTAGGGTTAGGGATAGCATCAGCCCTAGGATAGTGTTACGGTTAGGGTTAGCATCAGCCCTAGGATAGTGTTAGGGTTAGGGTTAGGGTTAGCATCAGGCCTATGATAGTGTTAGGGTTAGGGTTAGGGTTAGCATCAGCCCTAGGATAGTTTTAGGTTTATGGTTAGCATGAACCCTAGGATACCGTTAGGGTTAGGGTTCTGGTTAGCATCAGCCCTAGGATAGTGTTAGGTTTAGGGTTAGCATCAGACCTAGGATAGTGTTAGGGTTAGGGTTAGGGTTAGCATCAGCCCTAGGATAGTGTAAGTGTTAGGGTTAGGGTTAGCATCAGGCCTAGGATAGTGTTAGGGTTAGGGTTAGCATCAGCCCTAGGATAGTGTTAGGGTTAGGCTTAGGGTTACCATCAGCCCTAGGATAGTGTTCGGGTTAGAGTTAGCATCAGCCCTAGGATAGTGTTATGGTTAGGGTTAGGGTTAGCATTAGCCCTAGGATAGTGTTAGTGTTAGCGTTATCCTCAGCCGTAGGGGAGTGTTAGGGTTAGGTTTAGGGTTAGCATCAGCCCTAGGATAGTGTAAGGGTTAGGGTTAGCATGAGCCCTAGGATAGTGTTAGGGTAAGGGTTAGGGTTAGCATCAGGCCTAGGATAGTGTTAGGGTTACGGTTAGAATCAGCCCTAGGATAGTGTTACGGTTAGAGTTAGGGTTAGCATGAGCCCTAGGATAGTGTTAGGTTTAGGGTTAGGGATATCATCAGGCCTAGGATATTGTTAGGGTTATGGTTACCATCAGCCCTAGGATAGTGTTAGGGTTAGGGTTAGGGTTAGCATCAGCCATAGGATAGTGTTAGGGTTAGGGTTAGGGTTAGCATCAGCCCTAGGATAGTATTAGGGTTAGGGTTAGCATCAGCCCTAGGATAGTGTTAGGGTTAGGGTTAGGGTTAGCACCAGGCCTATGATAATGTTAGTGTTCGGGTTAGCATCAGCCATAGGATAGTGTTAGGGTTAGGGTTAGGGTTAGATTCAGCCGTAGGATAGTGTTAGGGTTAGGGTTAGCCTCAGCCCTAGGATAGTGTTAGAGTTAGGGTTAGGGTTAGCATCAGCCCTAGGATAGCGTTAGGGTTAGGTTTAGGGTTAGCATCAGCCCTCGGATAGTGTTAGGGTTAGGGTTAGGGTTACCATCAGCCCTAGGATAGTATTAGGGTTAGGGTTAACATCAGTCCTAGGATAGTGTTAGGGTTAGGGTTAGGGTTAGCATCAGCCCTAGGATAGTGTTAGCGTTAGGGTTAGGGTTAGCATCAGCCCTAGGATAGTGTTAGGGTTAGGGTTAGCATCAGCAATAGGATAGTGTTAGGGTTAGGGTTAGGGTTAGCATCAGCCCTAGGATAGTGTTAGGGTTAGGGTTAGCATCAGCCCTAGGATAGGGTTAGGGTTAGGGTTAGGGTTAGCATCAGCCCTAGGATAGTGTTAGGGTTAGGGTTAGCATCAGCCCTAGGATAGTGTTAGGGTTAGGGTTAGGGTTAGCATCAGCCCTAGGATAGTGTTAGGGTTAGGGTTAGCATCAGCAATAGGATAGTGTTAGGGTTAGGGTTAGGGTTAGCATCAGCCCTAGGATAGTGTTAGGGTTAGGGTTAGCATCAGCCCTAGGATAGGGATAGGGTTAGGGTTAGGGTTAGCATCAGCCCTAGGATAGTGTTAGGGTTAGGGTTAGCATCAGCCCTAGGATAATGTTAGGGTTAGGGTTAGGGTTAGCATCAGGCCTAGGATAGTGTTAGGGTTAGGGTTAGCATTAGCCCTAGGATAGTGTTAGGGTTAGGGTTAGGGTTAGCATCAGCCCTTGGATAGTGTTAGGGTTAGGGTTAGCATCAGCCCTAGGATAGTGTTAGGGTTAGGCATAGGGTTAGCATCAGCCCTAGGATAGTGTTAGGGTTAGGGTTAGCATCAGGCCTAGGATAGTGTTAGGGTTAGGGTTAGCATCAGCCCTAGGATCGTGTTAGGGTTAGGGTTAGGGTTAGCATCAGCCCTAGGATATTGTTAGGGTTAGGGTTAGCATCAGCCCTAGGATAGTGTTAGGGTTAGGGTTATTGTTAGCATTAGCCCTAGGATAGTGTTAGGGTTAGCGTTAGCCTCAGCCAGAGGAGAGTGTTAGGGTTAGGTTTAGGGTTAGCATCAGCCCTAGGATAGTGTTAGGGTTAGGGTTAGCATCAGCCCTAGGATAGTGTTAGGGTTATGGTTAGGTTTAGCATCAGCCCTAGGATAGTGTTAGGGTAAGGGTTAGGGTTAGCATCAGGCCTAGGATAGTGTTAGGGTTACGGTTAGAATCAGCCCTAGGATAGTGTTAGGGTTAGGGTTAGGGATATCATCAGGCCTAGGATATTGTTAGCGTTAGGGTTAGCATCAGCCCTAGGATAGTTTTAGGGTTAGGGTTAGGGTTAGCATCAGCCCTAGGATAGTGTTAGGGTTAGGGTTAGGGTTAGCATCAGCCCTAGGAGAGTATTAGGGTTAGGGTTAGGGTTAGGGTTAGGGTTAGCATAGCTCTACGATAGTGTTAGGGTTAGCGTTAGGGTTATCATCAGCCCTAGGATAGTGTTAGGGTTAGGGTTAGGGTTAGCATCAGCCCTAGGATAGTGTTAGGTTTAGGGTTAGCATCAGCCCTAGGATAGTGTTAGTGTTAGGGTTAGGGTTAGCATCAGCCCTAGGATAGTGTTAGGGTTAGGGTTAGCATCAGCCCTAGGATAGTGTTAGGGTTAGGGTTAGGGTAAGCAACAGCCCTAGCATAGTGTTAGCGTTAGGGTTAGCATCAGCCCTAGGATAGTGTTAGGGTTAGGGTTAGGGTTAGCATCAGCCCTAGGATAGTGTTAGGGTTAGGGTTAGGGTTAGCATCAGCCCTAGGATAGTGTTAGGGTTAGGGTTAGCATCAGCCCTAGACAGTGTTAGGGTTAGGGTTATGGTTAGCATCAGCCCTAGGATAGTGTTAGGGTTAGGGTTAGCATCAGCCCTAGGATAGTGTTAGGGTTAGGGTTAGGGTTAGCATCAGGCCTAGGATTGTGTTAGGGTTAGGGTTAGCATCAGCCCTAGGATCGTGTTAGGGTTAGGTTTAGGGTTAGCATCAGCCCTAGGATATCGTTAGGGTTAGGGTTAGCATCAGCCCTAGGATAGTGTTAGGGTTAGGGTTATGGTTAGCATTAGCCCTAGGATAGTGTTAGGGTTAGCGTTAGCCTCAGCCCTAGGAGAGTGTTAGGGTTAGGTTTAGGGTTAGCATCAGCCCTAGGATAGTGGTAGGGTTAGGGTTAGCATCAGCCCTAGGATAGTGTTAGGGTTATGGTTAGGTTTAGCATCAGCCCTAGGATAGTGTTAGGGTAAGGGTTAGGGTTAGCATCAGGCCTAGGATAGTGTTAGGGTTACGGTTAGAATCAGCCCTAGGATAGTGTTAGGGTTAGGGTTAGGGTTAGCATCAGCCCTAGGATAGTGTTAGGTTTAGGGTTAGGGATATCATCAGGCCTAGGATATTGTTAGCGTTAGGGTTAGCATCAGCCCTAGGATAGTTTTAGGGTTAGGGTTAGGGTTAGCATCAGCCCTAGGATAGTGTTAGGGTTAGGGTTAGGGTTAGCATCAGCCCTAGGATAGTATTAGGGTTAGGGTTAGGGTTAGGGTTAGGGTTAGCATAGCTCTAGGATAGTGTTAGGGTTAGCGTTAGGGTTAGCATCAGCCCTAGGATAGTGTTAGGGTTAGGGTTAGGGTTAGCATCAGCCCTAGGATAGTGTTAGGTTCAGGGTTAGCATCAGCCCTAGGATAGTGTTAGTGTTAGGGTTATGGTTAGCATCAGCCCTAGGATAGTGTTAGGGTTAGGGTTAGCATCAGCCCTAGGATAGTGTTAGGGTTAGGGTTAGGGATAGCATCAACTCTAGGATAATGTAAGGGTTAGGGTTAGGGTTAGCATCAAGCCTAGGATAGTGTTAGGGTTAGGGTTAGCATCAGCCCTAGGATAGTGTTAGGGTTAGAGTTAGCATCAGCCCTAGGATAGTGTTACGGTTAGGGTTAGGGTTGGCATCAGCCCTAGGATAGTGTTAGGGTTAGGGTTAGGGTTAGCATCAGCCCTAGGATAGTGTTAGGGTTAGGGTTAGGGTTAGCATCAGCCCTAGGATAGTGTTAGGGTTAGGGTTAGGGTTAGCATCAGCCCTAGGATAGTGTTAGGGTTAGGGTTAGCATCAGCCCTAAACAGCGTTAGGGTTAGGGTTATGGTTAGCATCAGCCCTAGGATAGTGTGAGGGTTAGGGTTAGCATCAGCCCTAGGATAGTGTTAGGGTTAGGGTTAGGGTTAGCATCAGGCCTAGGATTGTGTGAGGGTTAGGGTTAGCATCAGCCCTAGGATGGTGTTAGGGTTAGGGTTAGGGTTAGCATCAGCCCTAGGATATTGTTAGGGTTAGGGTTAGCATCAGCCCTAGGATAGTGTTAGGGTTAGGGTTATGGTTAGCATTAGCCCTAGGATAGTGTTAGGGTTAGCGTTAGCCTCAGCCCTAGGAGAGTGTTAGGGTTAGGTTTAGGGTTAGCATCAGCCCTAGGATAGTGTTATGGTTAGGGTTAGCATCAGCCCTAGGATAGTGTTAGGGTTATGGTTAGGTTTAGCATCAGCCCTAGGATAGTGTTAGGGTAAGGGTTAGGGTTAGCATCAGGCCTAGGATAGTGTTAGGGTTACGGTTAGAATCAGCCCTAGGATAGTGTTAGGGTTAGGGTTAGGGTTAGCATCAGCCCTAGGATAGTGTTAGGTTTATGGTTAGGGATATCATCAGGCCTAGGATATTGTTAGCGTTAGGGTTAGCATCAGCCCTAGGAGAGTATTAGGGTTAGGGTTAGGGTTAGGGTTAGCATAGCTCTAGGATAGTGTTAGGGTTAGCGTTAGGGTTATCATCAGCCCTAGGATAGTGTTAGGGTTAGGGTTAGGGTTAGCATCAGCCCTAGGATAGTGTTAGGGTTAGGGTTAGCATCGGCCCTAGGATAGTGTTAGTGTTAGGGTTAGGGTTAGCATCAGCCCTAGGATAGTGTTAGGGTTAGGGTTAGCATCAGCCCTAGGATACTGTTAGGGTTAGGGTTAGGGTAAGCATCAGCCCTAGCCTAGTGTTAGCGATAGGGTTAGCATCAGCCCTAGGATAGTGTTAGGGTTAGGGTTAGGGTTAGCATCAGGCCTAGGATAGTGTTAGGGTTAGGGTTAGCATCAGCCCTTTGATAGTGTTAGGGTTAGGGTTAGGGTTAGCATCAGCCCTAGGATAGTGTTAGGGTTAGGGTTAGCATCAACCCTTGGATAGTGTTAGGGTTAGGGTTAGGGTTAGCATCAGCCCTAGGATAGTGTTAGGGTTAGGGTTAGCCTCAGCCCTAGGAGAGTGTTAGGGTTAGGGTTAGGGTTATCATCAGCCCTAGGAGAGTGTATTGGTTACTGTTAGGGTTAGCATCAGCCCTGGGATAGTGTTAGTGTTAGGGTTAGCATCAGCCCTAGGATAGTGGTAGGGTTAGGGTTAGGGTTAGCATCAGCCCTAGGATAGTGTTAGGGTTAGGGTTAGCATCAGCCCTAGGATAGTGTTAGGGTTAGGGATAGGGTTAGCATCAGCCCTAGGATAGTGTTAGGGTTAGGGTTAGCATCAGCCCTAGGATAGTGTTAGGGTTAGGGTTAGGGTTAGCATCAGCCCTAGGATAGTGTTAGGGTTAGGGTTAGCATCAGCCCTAGGATAGTGTTAGGGTTAGGGTTAGGGTTAGCATCAGGCCTAGGATAGTGTTAGGGTTAGGGTTAGCATCAGCCCTAGGATAGTATTAGGGTTAGGGTTAGGGTTAGCATCAGCCCTAGGATAGTTTTAGGGTTATGGTTAGCATGAACCCTAGGATACTGTTAGGGTTCGGGTTAGGGTTAGCATCAGCCCTAGGATAGTGTTAGATTTAGGGTTAGCATCAGACCTAGGATAGTGTTAGGGTTAGGGTTAGGGTTAGCATCAGCCCTAGTATTGTGTAAGTGTTAGGGTTTTGGTTAGCATCAGGCCTAGGATAGTGTTAGGGTTAGGGTTAGCATCAGCCCTAGGATAGTGTTAGGGTCAGGCTTAGGGTTACCATCAGCCCTAGGATAGTGTTAGGGTTAGGGTTAACATCAACCCTAGGATAGTGTAAGGGTTAGGGTTAGGGATAGCATCACCCCTAGGATAGTGTTAGGGTTAGGGTTAGCCTCAGCCCTAGGAGGGTGTTAGGGTTAGGGATAGGGTTAGCATCAGGCCTAGGATAGTGTTAGGATTAGGGTTAGGGTTAGCATCTGCCCTAGGATAGTGTTAGGGATAGGGTTATCATCAGGCCTAGGATAGTGTTAGGGTTAGGGTTAGCATCAGCCCTAGGATAGTGTTAGGGTTAGGGTTAGGGTTAGCATGAGCCCTAGGATATTGTTAGGGTTAGGGTTAACATCAGCCCTAGGATAGTGTTAGGGTTAGGGTTAGGGTTAACATCAGCCGGAGGATAGTGTTAGGTTTAGGGTTAGCATCAGACCTAGGATAGTGTTAGGGTTAGGGTTAGGGATAGCATCAGCCCTAGGATAATGTAAGGGTTAGGGTTTGGGTTAGCATCAAGCCTAGGATAGTGTTAGGGTTATGGTTAGCATCAGCCCTAGGATAGTGTTAGGATTAGGGTTAGGGTTAGCATCAGTCCTAGGATAGTGTTAGGGTTAGAGTTAACATCAGCCCTAGGATAGTGTTACGGTTAGGGTTAGGGTTAGCATCACCCTAGGATAGTGTTAGGGTTAGGGTTAGGGTTAGCATCAGCCCTAGGATAGTGTTAGGGTTAGGGTTAGGGTTAGCATCAGCCCTAGGATAGTGTTAGGGTTAGGGTTAGGGTTAGCATCAACCCTAGGATAGTGTTAGGGTTAGGGTTAGCATCAGCCCTAGACAGTGTTAGGGTTAGGGTTATGGTTAGCATCAGCCCTAGGATAGTGTTAGGGTTAGGGTTAGGGTTAGCATCAGGCCTAGGATTGTGTTAGGGTTAGGGTTAGCATCAGCCCTAGGATCGTGTTAATGTTAGGGTTAGGGTTAGCATCAGCCCTAGGATATCGTTAGGGTTAGGGTTAGCATCAGCCCTAGGATAGTGTTAGGGTTAGGGTTATGGTTAGCATTAGCCCTAGGATAGTGTTAGGGTTAGCGTTAGCCTCAGCCCTAGGAGAGTGTTAGGGTTAGGGTTAGGGTTAGCATCAGCCCTAGGATAGTGTTAGTGTTAGGGTTAGCATCAGCCCTAGGATAGTGGTAGGGTTAGGGTTAGCATCAGCCCTAGGATAGTGTTAGGGTTATGGTTAGGTTTAGCATCAGCCCTAGGATAGTGTTAGGGTAAGGGTTAGGGTTAGCATCAGGCCTAGGATAGTGTTAGGGTTACGGTTAGAATCAGCCCTAGGATACTGTTAGGGTTAGGGTTAGGGTTAGCATCAGCCCTAGGATAGTGTTAGGTTTAGGGTTAGGGATATCATCAGGCCTAGGATATTGTTAGCGTTAGGGTTAGCATCAGCCGTAGGATAGTTTTAGGGTTAGGGTTAGGGTTAGCATCAGCCCTAGGATAGTGTTAGGGTTAGGGTTAGGGTTAGCATCAGCCCTAGGATAGTATTAGGGTTAGGGTTAGGGTTAGGGTTAGGGTTAGCATAGCTCTAGGATAGTGTTAGGGTTAGCGTTAGGGTTAGCATCAGCCCTAGGATAGTGTTAGGGTTAGGGTTAGGGTTAGCATCAGCCCTAGGATAGTGTTAGGTTCAGGGTTAGCATCAGCCCTAGGATAGTGTTAGTGTTAGGGTTAGGGTTAGCATCACCCCTAGGATAGTGTTAGGGTTAGGGTTAGCATCAGCCCTAGGATAGTGTTAGGGTTAGGGTTAGGGTAAGCATCAGCCCTAGCATAGTGTTAGCGTTAGGGTTAGCATCAGCCCTAGGATAGTGTTAGGGTTAGGGTTAGGGTTAGCATCAGGCCTAGGATAGTGTTAGGGTTAGGGTTATCATCAGCCCTTTGATAGTGTTAGGGTTAGGGTTAGGGTTAGCATCAGCCCTAGGATAGTGTTAGGGTTAGGGTTAGCATCAAGCCTAGGATAGTGTTAGGGTTAGGGTTATCATCAGCCCTTTGATAGTGTTAGGGTTAGGGTTAGGGTTAGCATCAGCCCTAGGATAGTGTTAGGGTTAGGGTTAGCATCAACCCTTGGATAGTGTTAGGGTTAGGGTTAGGGTTAGCATCAGCCCTAGGATAGTGTTAGGGTTAGGGTTAGCCTCAGCCCTAGGAGAGTGTTAGGGTTAGGGTTAGGGTTAGCATCAGCCCTAGGATAGTGTTAGTGTTAGGGTTAGCATCAGCCCTAGGAGAGTGGTAGGGTTAGGGTTAGGGTTAGCATCAGCCCTAGGATAGTGTTAGGGTTAGGGTTAGCATCAGCCCTTGGATAGTGTTAGGGTTAGGGTTAGGGTTAGCATCAGCCCTAGGATAGTGTTAGGGATAGGGTTAGCATCAGCCCTAGGATAGTGTTAGGGTTAGGGTTAGGGATAGCATCAGCCCTAGGATAGTGTTAGGGTTAGGGTTAGCATCAGCCCTAGGATAGTGTTAGGGTTAGGGTTAGGGTTAGCATCAGGCCTATGATAGTGTTAGGGTTAGTGTTAGGGTTAGCATCAGCCCTAGGATAGTTTTAGGTTTATGGTTAGCATGAACCCTAGGATACTGTTAGGGTTAGGGTTCTGGTTAGCATCAGCCCTAGGATAGTGTTAGGTTTAGGGTTAGCATCAGACCTAGGATAGTGTTAGGGTTAGGGTTAGGGTTAGCATCAGCCCTAGGATAGTGTAAGTGTTAGGGTTAGGGTTAGCATCAGGCCTAGGATAGTGTTAGGGTTAGGGTTAGCATCAGCCCTAGGATAGTGTTAGGGTTAGGCTTAGGGTTACCATCAGCCCTAGGATAGTGTTCGGGTTAGAGTTAGCATCAGCCCTAGGATAGTGTTATGGTTAGGGTTAGGGTTAGCATTAGCCCTAGGATAGTGTTAGTGTTAGCGTTATCCTCAGCCGTAGGAGAGTGTTAGGGTTAGGTTTAGGGTTAGCATCAGCCCTAGGATAGTGTAAGGGTTAGGGTTAGCATGAGCCCTAGGATAGTGTTAGGGTAAGGGTTAGGGTTAGCATCAGGCCTAGGATAGTGTTAGGGTTACGGTTAGAATCAGCCCTAGGATAGTGTTACGGTTAGAGTTAGGGTTAGCATGAGCCCTAGGATAGTGTTAGGTTTAGGGTTAGGGATATCATCAGGCCTAGGATATTGTTAGGGTTAGGGTTACCATCAGCCCTAGGATAGTGTTAGGGTTAGGGTTAGGGTTAGCATCAGCCATAGGATAGTGTTAGGGTTAGGGTTAGGGTTAGCATCAGCCCTAGGATAGTATTAGGGTTAGGGTTAGCATCAGCCCTAGGATAGTGTTAGGGTTAGGGTTAGGGTTAGCACCAGGCCTATGATAATGTTAGTGTTCGGGTTAGCATCAGCCATAGGATAGTGTTAGGGTTAGGGTTAGGGTTAGATTCAGCCGTAGGATAGTGTTAGGGTTAGGGTTAGCCTCAGCCCTAGGATAGTGTTAGAGTTAGGGTTAGGGTTAGCATCAGCCCTAGGATAGCGTTAGGGTTAGGTTTAGGGTTAGCATCAGCCCTCGGATAGTGTTAGGGTTAGGGTTAGGGTTACCATCAGCCCTAGGATAGTATTAGGGTTAGGGTTAACATCAGTCCTAGGATAGTGTTAGGGTTAGGGTTAGGGTTAGCATCAGCCCTAGGATAGTGTTAGGGTTAGGGTTAGGGTTAGCATCAGCCCTAGGATAGTGTTAGGGTTAGGGTTAGCATCAGCAATAGGATAGTGTTAGGGTTAGGGTTAGGGTTAGCATCAGCCCTAGGATAGTGTTAGGGTTAGGGTTAGCATCAGCCCTAGGATAGGGTTAGGGTTAGGGTTAGGGTTAGCATCAGCCCTAGGATAGTGTTAGGGTTAGGGTTAGCATCAGCCCTAGGATAGTGTTAGGGTTAGGGTTAGGGTAAGCAACAGCCCTAGCATAGTGTTAGCGTTAGGGTTAGCATCAGCCCTAGGATAGTGTTAGGGTTAGGGTTAGGGTTAGCATCAGCCCTAGGATAGTGTTAGGGTTAGGGTTAGCATCAGCCCTTTGATAGTGTTAGGGTTAGGGTTAGGGTTAGCATCAGCCCTAGGATAGTGTTAGGGTTAGGGTTAGCATCAACCCTTGGATAGTGTTAGGGTTAGGGTTAGGGTTAGCATCAGCCCTAGGATAGTGTTAGGGTTAGGGTTAGCATGAGCCCTAGGATATTGTTAGGGTTAGGGTTAACATCAGCCCTAGGATAGTGTTAGGGTTAGGGTTAGGGTTAACATCAGCCGTAGGATAGTGTTAGGTTTAGGGTTAACATCAGATCTAGGATAGTGTTAGGGTTAGGGTTAGGGATAGCATCAGCCCTAGGATAATGTAAGGGTTAGGGTTAGGGTTAGCATCAAGCCTAGGATAGTGTTAGGGTTAGGGTTAGCATCAGCCCTAGGATAGTGTTAGGGTTAGGGTTAGGGTTAGCATCAGTCCTAGGATAGTGTTAGGGTTAGAGTTAGCATCAGCCCTAGGATAGTGTTACGGTTAGGGTTAGGGTTAGCATCAGCCCTAGGATAGTGTTAGGGTTAGGGTTAGGGTTAGCATCAGCCCTAGGATAGTGTTAGGGTTAGGGTTAGGGTTAGCATCAGCCCTAGGATAGTGTTAGGGTTAGGGTTAGGGTTAGCATCAGCCCTAGGATAGTGTTAGGTTTAGGGTTAGCATCAGCCCTAGACAGTGTTAGGGTTAGGGTTATGGTTAGCATCAGCCCTAGGATAGTGTTAGGGTTAGGGTTAGGGTTAGCATCAGGCCTAGGATTGTGTTAGGGTTAGGGTTAGCATCAGCCCTAGGATAGTGCTAGGGTTAGGGTTAGGGTTAGCACCAGGCCTATGATAGTGTTAGTGTTAGGGTTAGCATCAGCCCTAGGATAGTGTTAGGGTTAGGGTTAGGGTTAGCATCCGCCCTAGGATAGTGTTAGGGATAGGGTTATCATCAGGCCTAGGATAGTGTTAGGGTTAGGGTTAGCCTCAGCCCTAGGATAGTGTTAGAGTTAGGGTTAGGGTTAGCATCAGCCCTAGGATAGTGTTAAGGTTAGGGGTAGGGTTAGCATCAGCCCTAGGATAGTGTTAGTTTTAGGGTTAGCTTCAGCCCTAGGATAGTGTTAGGGTTAGGGATAGCATCAGCCCTAGGATAGTGTTAGGGTTAGGGATAGCATCAGCCCTAGGATAGTGTTAGGGTTAGGGTTAGGGTTAGCATCAGGCCTAGGATAGTGTTAGTGTTAGGGTTAGGATCAGCCCTAGGACAGTGTTAGGGTTAGGGTTAGGGTTAGCATCAGCCCTAGGATAGTGTTAGGGTTAGGGTTAGCATCAGGCCTAGGATAGTGTTAGGGTTAGGGTTAGGGTTAGCATCAGCCCAGGATAGTGTTAGGGTTAGGGTTAGCATCAGCCCTAGGATAGTGTTAGGGTTAGGGTTATAATCAACCCTAGGATAGTGTTAGGGTTAGGGTTAGCATCAACCCTAGGATAGTGTTAGGGATAGGGTTAGGGTTAGCATCAGCCCTAGGATAGTGTTAGGGTTAGGGTTAGCCTCAGCCCTAGGAGGGTGTTAGTGTTAGGGATAGGGTTAGCATCAGGCCTAGGATAGTGTTAGGGTTAGGGTTAGGGTTAGCATCAGCCCTAGGATAGTGTTAGGGTTAGGGTTAGCATCAACCTAGGATAGTGTTAGGGTTAGGATTAGCATCAGCCCTAGGATAGTGTTAGGGTTAGGGTTAGGGTTAGCATCAGCCCTAGGATAGTGTTAGGGTTAGGGTTAACATCAGCCCTAGGATAGTGTTAGGGTTAGGGTTAGGTTTAGCATCAGCCCTAGGATAGTGTTAGGTATATGGTTAGCATCAGACCTAGGATAGTGTTAGGGTTAGGGTTAGGGTTAGCATCAGCCCTAGGATAGTGTTAGGGTTAGGGTTAGGGTTAGCACCAGGCCTATGATAGTGTTAGTGTTAGGGTTAGCATCAGCCCTAGGATAGTGTTAGGGTTAGGGTTAGGGTTAGCATCCGCCCTAGGATAGTGTTAGGGATAGGGTTATCATCAGGCCTAGGATAGTGTTAGGGTTAGGTTTAGGGTTAGCATCAGCCCTAGGATAGTGTTAGGGTTAGGGTTAGGGTTAGCATCACCCCTAGGATATTATTAGGGTTAGGGTTAGCATCAGCCCTAGGATAGTGTTAGGGTTAGGGTTAGGGTTAGCACCAGGCCTAGGATAGTGTTAGTGTTAGGGTTAACATCAGCCGTAGGATAATGTTAGGGTTAGGGTTAGCCTCAGCCCTAGGATAGTGTTAGAGTTAGGGTTAGGGTTAGCATCAGCCCTAGGATAGTGTTAAGGTTAGGGGTAGGGTTAGCATCAGCCCTAGGATAGTGTTAGGGTTAGGGTTAGCTTCAGCCCTAAGATAGTGTTAGGGGTAGGGTTAGGGTTAACATCAGCCCTAGGATAGTGTTAGGGTTAGGGTTAGGGTTAGCCTCAGTCCTTGGATAGTGTTAGGGTTAGGGATAGCATCAGCCCTAGGATAGTGTTAGGGTTAGGGTTAGGGTTAGCATCAGCCCTAGGATAGTGTTACGGTTAGGGTTAGGGTTAGCATCAGCCCTAGGATAGTGTTAGTGTTAGGGTTAGCATCAGCCCTAGGACAGTGTTAGGGTTAGGGTTAGGGTTAGCATCAGCCCTAGGATAGTGTTAGGGTTAGGGTTAGCATCAACCCTAGGATAGTGTAAGGGTTAGGGGTAGGGATAGCATCAGCCCTAGGATAGTGTTAGGGTTAGGGTTAGCCTCAGCCCTAGGAGGGTGTTAGGGTTAGGGATAGGGTTAGCATCAGGCCTAGGATAGTGTTAGGGTTAGGGTTAGGGTTAGCATCTGCCCTAGGATAGTGTTAGGGATAGGGTTAGCATCAGGCCTAGGATAGTGTTAGGGTTAGGGTTAGCATCAGCCCTAGGATAGTGTTAGGGTTAGGGTTAGGGTTAACATCAGCCGTAGGATAGTGTTAGGTTTAGGGTTAGCATCAGACCTAGGATAGTGTTAGGGTTAGGGTTAGGGATAGCATCAACTCTAGGATAATGTAAGGTTTAGGGTTAGGGTTAGCATCAAGCCTAGGATAGTGTTAGGGTTAGGGTTAGCATCAGCCCTAGGATAGTTTTAGGGTTAGGGTTAGGGTTAGCATCAGTCCTAGGATAGTGTTAGGGTTAGAGTTAGCATCAGCCATAGGATAGTGTTACGGTTAGGGTTAGGGTTGGCATCAGCCCTAGGATAGTGTTAGGGTTAGGGTTAGGGTTAGCATCAGCCCTAGGATAGTGTTAGGGTTAGGGTTAGGGTTAGCATCAGCCCTAGGATAGTGTTAGGGTTAGGGTTAGGGTTAGCATCAGCCCTAGGATAGTGTTAGGGTTAGGGTTAGAATCAGCCCTAGACAGTGTTAGGGTTAGGGTTATGGTTAGCATCAGCCCTAGGATAGTGTTAGGGTTAGGGTTAGCATCAGCCCTAGGATAGTGTTAGGGTTAGGGTTAGGGTTAGCATCAGGCCTAGGATTTTGTTAGGGTTAGGGTTAGCATCAGCCCTAGGATGGTGTTAGGGTTAGGGTTAGGGTTAGCATCAGCCCGAGGATAGTGTTAGGGTTAGGGTTAGCATCAGGCCTAGGATAGTGTTAGGGTTAGGGTTAGGGTTAGCATCAGCCCAGGATAGTGTTAGGGTTAGGGTTAGCATCAGCCCTAGGATAGTGTTAGGGTTAGGGTTATAATCAACCCTAGGATAGTGTTAGGGTTAGGGTTAGCATCAACCCTAGGATAGTGTTAGGGATAGGGTTAGGGTTAGCATCAGCCCTAGGATAGTGTTAGGGTTAGGGTTAGCCTCAGCCCTAGGAGGGTGTTAGTGTTAGGGATAGGGTTAGCATCAGGCCTAGGATAGTGTTAGGGTTAGGGTTAGGGTTAGCATCAGCCCTAGGATAGTGTTAGGGTTAGGGTTAGCATCAACCTAGGATAGTGTTAGGGTTAGGATTAGCATCAGCCCTAGGATAGTGTTAGGGTTAGGGTTAGGGTTAGCATCAGCCCTAGGATAGTGTTAGGGTTAGGGTTAACATCAGCCCTAGGATAGTGTTAGGGTTAGGGTTAGGTTTAGCATCAGCCCTAGGATAGTGTTAGGTATATGGTTAGCATCAGACCTAGGATAGTGTTAGGGTTAGGGTTAGGGTTAGCATCAGCCCTAGGATAGTGTTAGGGTTAGGGTTAGGGTTAGCACCAGGCCTATGATAGTGTTAGTGTTAGGGTTAGCATCAGCCCTAGGATAGTGTTAGGGTTAGGGTTAGGGTTAGCATCCGCCCTAGGATAGTGTTAGGGATAGGGTTATCATCAACCCTAGGATAGTTTAAGGGTTAGGGTTAGGGATAGCATCAGCCCTAGGATAGTGTTAGGGTTAGGGTTAGCCTCAGCCCTAGGAGGGTGTTAGGGTTAGGGATAGGGTTAGCATCAGGCCTAGGATAGTGTTAGGGTTAGGGTTAGGGTTAGCATCTGCCCTAGGATAGTCTTAGGGATAGGGTTATCATCAGGCCTAGGATAGTGTTAGGGTTAGGGTTAGCATCAGCCCTAGGATAGTGTTAGGGTTAGGGTTAGGGTTAGCATCAGCCGTAGGATATTGTTAGGGTTAGGGTTAACATCAGCCCTAGGATAGTGTTAGGGTTAGGGTTAGGGTTAACATCAGCCGGAGGATAGTGTTAGGTTTAGGGTTAGCATCAGACCTAGGATAGTGTTAGGGTTAGGGTTAGGGATAGCATCAGCCCTAGGATAATGTAAGGGTTAGGGTTAGGGTTAGCATCAAGCCTAGGATAGTGTTAGGGTTATGGTTAGCATCAGCCCTAGGATAGTGTTAGGGTTAGGGTTAGGGTTAGCATCAGCCCTAGGATAGTGTTAGGGTTAGGGTTAGGGTTAGCATCAGCCCTAGGACAGTGTTAGGGTTAGGGTTAGCATCAGCCCTAGACAGTGTTAGTGTTAGGGTTATGGTTAGCATCAGCCCTAGGATAGTGTTAGGGTTAGGGTTAGCATCAGCCCTAGGATAGTGTTAGGGTTAGAGTTAGGGTTAGCATCAGGCCTAGGATTGTGTTAGGGTTAGGGTTAGCATCAGCCCTAGGATCGTGTTAGGGTTAGGGTTAGGGTTAGCATCAGCCCTAGGTTATCGTTAGGGTTAGGGTTAGCATCAGCCCTAGGATAGTGTTAGGGTTAGGGTTATGGTTAGCATTAGCCCTAGAATAGTGTTAGGGTTAGCGTTAGCCTCAGCCCTAGGAGAGTGTTAGGGTTAGGTTTAGAGTTAGCATCAGCCCTAGGATAGTGTTAGGGTTAGGGTTAGCATCAGCCCTAGGATAGTGTTAGGGTTATGGTTAGGTTTAGCATCAGCCCTAGGATATCGTTAGGGCTAGGGTTAGCATCAGTCCTAGGATAGTGTTAGGGTTAGAGTTAACATCAGCCCTAGGATAGTGTTAGGGTTAGGGTTAGGGTTAGCATCAGCCCTAGGATAGTGTTAGGGTTAGGGTTAGGGTTAGCATCAGCCCTAGGATAGTGTTAGGGTTAGGGTTAGGGTTAGCATCAGCCCTAGGATAGTGTTAGGGTTAGGGTTAGCATCAGCCCTAGACAGTGTTAGGGTTAGGGTTATGGTTAGCATCAGCCCTAGTATAGTGTTAGGGTTAGGGTTAGCATCAGCCCTAGGATAGTGTTAGGGTTAGGGTTAGGGTTAGCATCAGGCCTAGGATTGTGTTAGGGTTAGGGTTAGCATCAGCCCTAGGATCGTGTTAGGGTTAGGGTTAGGGTTAGCATCAGCCCTAGGATATCGTTAGGGTTAGGGTTAGCATCAGCCCTAGGATAGTGTTAGGGTTAGGGTTATGGTTAGCATTAGCCCTAGGATAGTGTTAGGGTTAGCGTTAGCCTCAGCCCTAGGAGAGTGTTAGGGTTAGGTTTAGGGTTAGCATCAGCCCTAGGATAGTGTTAGGGTTAGGGTTAGCATCAGCCCTAGGATAGTGTTAGGGTTATGGTTAGGTTTAGCATCAGCCCTAGGATAGTGTTAGGGTAAGGGTTAGGGTTAGCATCAGGCCTAGGATAGTGTTAGGGTTACGGTTAGAATCAGCCCTAGGATAGTGTTAAGGTTAGGGTTAGGGTTAGCATCAGCCCTAGGATAGTGTTAGGTTTAGGGTTAGGGATATCATCAGGCCTAGGATATTGTTAGCGTTAGGGTTAGCATCAGCCCTAGGATAGTTTTAGGGTTAGGGTTAGGGTTAGCATCAGCCCTAGGATAGTGTTAGGGTTAGGGTTAGGGTTAGCGTCAGCCCTAGGATAGTATTAGGGTTAGGGTTAGGCTTAGGGTTAGGGTTAGCATAGCTCTAGGATAGTGTTAGGGTTAGCGTTAGGGTTAGCATCAGCCCTAGGATAGTGTTAGGGTTAGGGTTAGGGTTAGCATCAGCCCTAGGATAGTGTTAGGTTCAGGGTTAGCATCAGCCCTAGGATAGTGTTAGTGTTAGGGTTAGGGTTAGCATCAGCCCTAGGATAGTGTTAGGGTTAGGGTTAGCATCAGCCCTAGGATAGTGTTAGGGTTAGGGTTAGGGTAAGCATCAGCCCTAGCATAGTGTTAGCGTTAGGGTTAGCATCAGCCCTAGGATAGTGTTAGGGTTAGGGTTAGGGTTAGCATCAGGCCTAGGATAGTGTTAGGGTTAGGGTTATCATCAGCCCTTTGATAGTGTTAGGGTTAGTGTTAGTGTTAGCATCAGCCCTAGGATAGTGTTAGGGTTAGGGTTAGCATCAACCCTTGGATAGTGTTAGGGTTAGGGTTAGGGTTAGCATCAGCCCTTTGATAGTGTTAGGGTGAGGGTTAGCCTCAGCCCTAGGAGAGTGTTAGGGTTAGGGTTAGGGTTAGCATCAGCCCTAGGATAGTGTTAGTGTTAGGGTTAGCATCAGCCCTAGGATAGTGGTAGGGTTAGGGTTAGGGTTAGCATCAGCCCTAGGATAGTGTTAGGGTTAGGGTTAGCATCAGCCCTAGGATAGTGTTAGGGTTAGGGTTAGGGTTAGCATCAGCCCTAGGATAGTGTTAGGGATAGGGTTAGCATCAGCCCTAGGATAGTGTTAGGGTTAGGGTTAGGGTTAGCATCAGCCCTAGGATAGTGTTAGGGTTAGGGTTAGCATCAGCCCTAGGATAGTGTTAGGGTTAGGGTTAGGGTTAGCATCAGGCCTAGGATAGTGTTAGGGTTAGGGTTAGCATCAGCCCTATGATAGTGTTAGGGTTAGGGTTAGGGTTAGCATCAGCCCTAGGATAGTTTTAGGTTTATGGTTAGCATGAACCCTAGGATACTGTTAGGGTTAGGGTTAGGGTTAGCATCAGCCCTAGGATAGTGTTAGGTTTAGGGTTAGCATCAGACCTAGGATAGTGTTAGGGTTAGGGTTAGGGTTAGCATCAGCCCTAGGATAGTGTAAGTGTTAGAGTTAGGGTTAGCATCAGGCCTAGGATAGTGTTAGGGTTAGGGTTAGCATCAGCCCTAGGATAGTGTTAGGGTTAGGCTTAGGGTTACCATCATCCCTAGGATAGTGTTTGGGTTAGAGTTAGCATCAGCCCAAGGATAGTGTTATGGTTAGGGTTAGGGTTAGCATTAGCCCTAGGATAGTGTTAGGGTTAGCGTTATCCTCAGCCGTAGGAGAGTGTTAGGGTTAGGTTTAGGGTTAGCATCAGCCCTAGGATAGTGTAAGGGTTAGGGTTAGCATGAGCCCTAGGATAGTGTTAGGGTAACGGTTAGGGTTAGCATCAGGCCTAGGATAGTGTTAGGGTTACGGTTAGAATCAGCCCTAGGATAGTGTTCTGGTTAGAGTTAGGGTTAGCATGAGCCCTAGGATAGTGTTAGGTTTAGGGTTAGGGATATCATCAGGCCTAGGATATTGTTAGGGTTAGGGTTACCATCAGCCCTAGGATAGTGTTAGGGTTAGGGTTAGGGTTAGCATCAGCCATAGGATAGTGTTAGGGTTAGGGTTAGGGTTAGCATCAGCCCTAGGATAGTATTAGGGTTAGGGTTAGCATCAGCCCTAGGATAGTGTTAGGGTTAGGGTTAGGGTTAGCACCAGGCCTATGATAATGTTAGTGTTCGGGTTAGCATCAGCCATAGGATAGTGTTAGGGTTAGGGTTAGGGTTAGATTCAGCCGTAGGATAGTGTTAGGGTTAGGGTTAGCCTCAGCCCTAGGATAGTGTTAGAGTTAAGGTTAGGGTTAGCATCAGCCCTAGGATAGCGTTAGGGTTAGGTTTAGGGTTAACATCAGCCCTAGGATAGTGTTAGTGTTAGGGTTAGCATCAGCCCTCGGATAGTGTTAGGGTTAGGGTTAGGGTTACCATCAGCCCTAGGATAGTATTAGGGTTAGGGTTAACATCAGTCCTAGGATAGTGTTAGGGTTAGGGTTAGGGTTAGCATCAGTCCTAGGATAGTGTTAGGGTTAGGGTTAGGGTTAGCATCAGCCCTAGGATAGTGTTAGGGTTAGGGTTAGCATCAGCAATAGGATAGTGTTAGGGTTAGGGTTAGGGTTAGCATCAGCCCTAGGATAGTGTTAGGGTTAGGGTTAGCATCAGGCCTAGGATAGGGTTAGGGTTAGGGTTAGGGTTAGCATCAGCCCTAGGATAGTGTTAGGGTTACGGTTAGCATCAGCCCTAGGATAATGTTAGGGTTAGGGTTAGGGTTAGCATCAGGCCTAGGATAGTGTTAGGGTTAGGGTTAGCATTAGCCCTAGGATAGTGTTAGGGTTAGGGTTAGGGTTAGCATCAGCCCTTGGATAGTGATAGGGTTAGGGTTAGCATCAGCGCTAGGATAGTGTTAGGGTTAGGCATAGGGTTAGCATCAGCCCTAGGATAGTGTTAGGGTTAGGGTTAGCATCAGGCCTAGGATAGTGTTAGGGTTAGGGTTAGGGTTAGCATCAGCCCTAGGATAGTGTTAGGGTTAGGGTTAGCATCAGCAATAGGATAGTGTTAGGGTTAGGGTTAGGGTTAGCATCAGCCCTAGGATAGTGTTAGGGTTAGGGTTAGCATCAGGCCTAGGATAGGGTTAGGGTTAGGGTTAGGGTTAGCATCAGCCCTAGGATAGTGTTAGGGTTAGGGTTAGCATCAGCCCTAGGATAATGTTAGGGTTAGGGTTAGGGTTAGCATCAGGCCTAGGATAGTGTTAGGGTTAGGGTTAGC
Organism: Lemur catta; assembly: GCF_020740605.2. NCBI lineage: Eukaryota > Metazoa > Chordata > Mammalia > Primates > Lemuridae > Lemur > Lemur catta. The sequence goes on along the minus strand of NC_059145.1, from coordinate 1,211,680 downwards.
ATTAGCCCTAGGATAGTGTTAGGGTTAGGGTTAGGGTTAGCATCAGCCCTTGGATAGTGATAGGGTTAGGGTTAGCATCAGCGCTAGGATAGTGTTAGGGTTAGGGTTAGGGTTAGCATCAGCCCTAGGATATTGTTAGGGTTAGGGTTAGCATCAGCCCTAGGATAGTGTTAGGGTTAGGGTTATTGTTAGCATTAGCCCTAGTATAGTGTTAGGGTTAGCGTTAGCCTCAGCCAGAGGAGAGTGTTAGGGTTAGGTTTAAGGTTAGCATCAGCCCTAGGATAGTGTTAGGGTTAGGGTTAGCATCAGCCCTAGGATAGTGTTAGGGTTATGGTTAGGTTTAGCATCAGCCCTAGGATAGTGTTAGGGTTAGGGTTAGGGTTAGCATCAGCCCTAGGATAGTGTTAGGGTTAGGGTTAGCATCAGGCCTAGGATAGGGTTAGGGTTAGGGTTATGGTTAGCATCAGCCCTAGGATAGTGTTAGGGTTACGGTTAGCATCAGCCCTAGGATAATGTTAGGGTTAGGGTTAGGGTTAGAATCAGGCCTAGGATAGTGTTAGGGTTAGGGTTAGCATTAGCCCTAGGATAGTGTTAGGGTTAGGGTTAGGGTTAGCATCAGCCCTTGGATAGTGATAGGGTTAGGGTTAGCATCAGCGCTAGGATAGTGTTAGGGTTAGGCATAGGGTTAGCATCAGCCCTAGGATAGTGTTAGGGTTAGGGTTAGCATCAGGCCTAGGATAGTGTTAGGGTTAGGGTTAGGGTTAGCATCAGCCCTAGGATAGTGTTAGGGTTAGGGTTAGCATCAGCAATAGGATAGTGTTAGGGTTAGGGTTAGGGTTAGCATCAGCCCTAGGATAGTGTTAGGGTTAGGGTTAGCATCAGGCCTAGGATAGGGTTAGGGTTAGGGTTAGGGTTAGCATCAGCCCTAGGATAGTGTTAGGGTTAGGGTTAGCATCAGCCCTAGGATAATGTTAGGGTTAGGGTTAGGGTTAGCATCAGGCCTAGGATAGTGTTAGGGTTAGGGTTAGCATTAGCCCTAGGATAGTGTTAGGGTTAGGGTTAGGGTTAGCATCAGCCCTTGGATAGTGATAGGGTTAGGGTTAGCATCAGCGCTAGGATAGTGTTAGGGTTAGGGTTAGGGTTAGCATCAGCCCTAGGATATTGTTAGGGTTAGGGTTAGCATCAGCCCTAGGATAGTGTTAGGGTTAGGGTTATTGTTAGCATTAGCCCTAGTATAGTGTTAGGGTTAGCGTTAGCCTCAGCCAGAGGAGAGTGTTAGGGTTAGGTTTAAGGTTAGCATCAGCCCTAGGATAGTGTTAGGGTTAGGGTTAGGTTTAGCATCAGCCCTAGGATAGTGTTAGGGTAAGGGTTAGGGTTAGCATCAGGCCTAGGATAGTGTTAGGGTTAGGGTTAGCATCAGCCCTAGGATAGTGTTAGGGTTAGGGTTAGGGTTAGCATCAGCCCTAGGATAGTGTTAGGGTTAGGGTTAGGGTTAGCATCAGCCCTAGGATAGTGTTAGGGTTAGGGTTAGGGTTAGCATCAGCCCTAGGACAGTGTTAGGGTTAAGGTTAGCATCAGCCCTAGACAGTGTTAGTGTTAGGGTTATGGTTAGCATCAGCCCTAGGATAGTGTTAGGGTTAGCGTTAGCATCAGCCCTAGGATAGTGTTAGGGTTAGGGTTAGGGTTAGCATCAGGCCTAGGATTGTGTTAGGGTTAGGGTTAGCATCAGCCCTAGGATCGTGTTAGGGTTAGGGTTAGGGTTAGCATCAGCCCTAGGATATCGTTAGGGTTAGGGTTAGCATCAGCCCTAGGATAGTGTTAGGGTTAGGGTTATGGTTAGCATTAGCCCTAGAATAGTGTTAGGGTTAGCGTTAGCCTCAGCCCTAGGAGAGTGTTAGGGTTAGGTTTAGGGTTAGCATCAGCCCTAGGATAGTGTTAGGGTTAGGGTTAGCATCAGCCCTAGGATAGTGTTAGGGTTATGGTTAGGTTTAGCATCAGCCCTAGGATATCGTTAGGGCTAGGGTTAGCATCAGTCCTAGGATAGTGTTAGGGTTAGAGTTAACATCAGCCCTAGGATAGTGTTAGGGTTAGGGTTAGGGTTAGCATCAGCCCTAGGATAGTGTTAGGGTTAGGGTTAGGGTTAGCATCAGCCCTAGGATAGTGTTAGGGTTAGGGTTAGCATCAGCCCTAGACAGTGTTAGGGTTAGGGTTATGGTTAGCATCAGCCCTAGTATAGTGTTAGGGTTAGGGTTAGCATCAGCCCTAGGATAGTGTTAGGGTTAGGGTTAGGGTTAGCATCAGGCCTAGGATTGTGTAAGGGTTAGGGTTAGCATCAGCCCTAGGATCGTGTTAGGGTTAGGGTTAGGGTTAGCATCAGCCCTAGGATATCGTTAGGGTTAGGGTTAGCATCAGCCCTAGGATAGTGTTAGGGTTAGGGTTATGGTTAGCATTAGCCCTAGGATAGTGTTAGGGTTAGCGTTAGCCTCAGCCCTAGGAGAGTGTTAGGGTTAGGTTTAGGGTTAGCATCAGCCCTAGGATAGTGTTAGGGTTAGGGTTAGCATCAGCCCCAGGATAGTGTTAGGGTTATGGTTAGGTTTAGCATCAGCCCTAGGATAGTGTTAGGGTAAGGGTTAGGGTTAGCATCAGGCCTAGGATAGTGTTAGGGTTACGGTTAGAATCAGCCCTAGGATAGTGTTAGGGTTAGGGTTAGGGTTAGCATCAGCCCTAGGATAGTGTTAGGTTTAGGGTTAGGGATATCATCAGGCCTAGGATATTGTTAGCGTTAGGGTTAGCATCAGCCCTAGGATAGTTTTAGGGTTAGGGTTAGGGTTAGCATCAGCCCTAGGATAGTGTTAGGGTTAGGGTTAGGGTTAGCATCAGCCCTAGGATAGTATTAGGGTTAGGGTTAGGGTTAGGGTTAGGGTTAGCATAGCTCTAGGATAGTGTTAGGGTTAGCGTTAGGGTTAGCATCAGCCCTAGGATAGTGTTAGGGTTAGGGTTAGGGTTAGCATCAGCCCTAGGATAGTGTTAGGTTCAGGGTTAGCATCAGCCCTAGGATAGTGTTAGTGTTAGGGTTAGGGTTAGCATCAGCCCTAGGATAGTGTTAGGGTTAGGGTTAGCATCAGCCCTAGGATAGTGTTAGGGTTAGGGTTAGGGTAAGCATCAGCCCTAGCATAGTGTTAGCGTTAGGGTTAGCATCAGCCCTAGGATAGTGTTAGGGTTAGGGTTAGGGTTAGCATCAGGCCTAGGATAGTGTTAGGGTTAGGGTTATCATCAGCCCTTTGATAGTGTTAGGGTTAGGGTTAGGGTTAGCATCAGCCCTAGGATAGTGTTAGGGTTAGGGTTAGCATCAACCCTTGGATAGTGTTAGGGTTAGGGTTAGGGTTAGCATCAGCCCTAGGATAGTGTTAGGGTTAGGGTTAGCCTCAGCCCTAGGAGAGTGTTAGGGTTAGGGTTAGGGTTAGCATCAGCCCTAGGATAGTGTTAGTGTTAGGGTTAGCATCAGCCCTAGGATAGTGGTAGGGTTAGGGTTAGGGTTAGCATCAGCCCTAGGATAGTGTTAGGGTTAGGGTTAGCATCAGCCCTAGGATAGTGTTAGGGTTAGGGTTAGGGTTAGCATCAGCCCTAGGATAGTGTTAGGGATAGGGTTAGCATCAGCCCTAGGATAGTGTTAGGGTTAGGGTTAGGGTTAGCATCAGCCCTAGGATAGTGTTAGGGTTAGGGTTAGCATCAGCCCTAGGATAGTGTTAGGGTTAGGGTTAGGGTTAGCATCAGGCCTAGGATAGTGTTAGGGTTAGGGTTAGCATCAGCCCTATGATAGTGTTAGGGTTAGGGTTAGGGTTAGCATCAGCCCTAGGATAGTTTTAGGTTTATGGTTAGCATGAACCCTAGGATACTGTTAGGGTTAGGGTTAGGGTTAGCATCAGCCCTAGGATAGTGTTAGGTTTAGGGTTAGCATCAGACCTAGGATAGTGTTAGGGTTAGGGTTAGGGTTAGCATCAGCCCTAGGATAGTGTAAGTGTTAGGGTTAGGGTTAGCATCAGGCCTAGGATAGTGTTAGGGTTAGGGTTAGCATCAGCCCTAGGATAGTGTTAGGGTTAGGCTTAGGGTTACCATCAGCCCTAGGATAGTGTTCGGGTTAGAGTTAGCATCAGCCCTAGGATAGTGTTATGGTTAGGGTTAGGGTTAGCATTAGCCCTAGGATAGTGTTAGGGTTAGCGTTATCCTCAGCCGTAGGAGAGTGTTAGGGTTAGGTTTAGGGTTAGCATCAGCCCTAGGATAGTGTAAGGGTTAGGGTTAGCATGAGCCCTAGGATAGTGTTAGGGTAAGGGTTAGGGTTAGCATCAGGCCTAGGATAGTGTTAGGGTTACGGTTAGAATCAGCCCTAGGATAGTGTTCTGGTTAGAGTTAGGGTTAGCATGAGCCCTAGGATAGTGTTAGGTTTAGGGTTAGGGATATCATCAGGCCTAGGATATTGTTAGGGTTAGGGTTACCATCAGCCCTAGGATAGTGTTAGGGTTAGGGTTAGGGTTAGCATCAGCCATAGGATAGTGTTAGGGTTAGGGTTAGGGTTAGCATCAGCCCTAGGATAGTATTAGGTTTAGGGTTAGCATCAGCCCTAGGATAGTGTTAGGGTTAGGGTTAGGGTTAGCACCAGGCCTATGATAATGTTAGTGTTCGGGTTAGCATCAGCCATAGGATAGTGTTAGGGTTAGGGTTAGGGTTAGATTCAGCCGTAGGATAGTGTTAGGGTTAGGGTTAGCCTCAGCCCTAGGATAGTGTTAGAGTTAAGGTTAGGGTTAGCATCAGCCCTAGGATAGCGTTAGGGTTAGGTTTAGGGTTAACATCAGCCCTAGGATAGTGTTAGTGTTAGGGTTAGGATCAGCCCTCGGATAGTGTTGGGGTTAGGGTTAGGGTTACCATCAGCCCTAGGATAGTATTAGGGTTAGGGTTAACATCAGTCCTAGGATAGTGTTAGGGTTAGGGTTAGGGTTAGCATCAGTCCTAGGATAGTGTTAGGGTTAGGGTTAGGGTTAGCATCAGCCCTAGGATAGTGTTAGGGTTAGGGTTAGCATCAGCAATAGGATAGTGTTAGGGTTAGGGTTAGGGTTAGCATCAGCCCTAGGATAGTGTTAGGGTTAGGGTTAGCATCAGGCCTAGGATAGCGTTAGGGTTAGGGTTAGGGTTAGCATCAGCCCTAGGATAGTGTTAGGGTTAGGGTTAGCATCAGCCCTAGGATAATGTTAGGGTTAGGGTTAGGGTTAGCATCAGGCCTAGGATAGTGTTAGGGTTAGGGTTAGCATTAGCCCTAGGATAGTGTTAGGGTTAGGGTTAGGGTTAGCATCAGCCCTTGGATAGTGATAGGGTTAGGGTTAGCATCAGCGCTAGGATAGTGTTAGGGTTAGGCATAGGGTTAGCATCAGCCCTAGGATAGTGTTAGGGTTACGGTTAGAATCAGCCCTAGGATAGTGTTAGGGTTAGGGTTAGGGTTAGCATCAGCCCTAGGATAGTGTTAGGTTTAGGGTTAGGGATATCATCAGGCCTAGGATATTGTTAGCGTTAGGGTTAGCATCAGCCCTAGGATAGTTTTAGGGTTAGGGTTAGGGTTAGCATCAGCCCTAGGATAGTGTTAGGGTTAGGGTTAGGGTTAGCATCAGCCCTAGGATAGTATTAGGGTTAGGGTTAGGGTTAGGGTTAGGGTTAGCATAGCTCTAGGATAGTGTTAGGGTTAGCGTTAGGGTTAGCATCAGCCCTAGGATAGTGTTAGGGTTAGGGTTAGGGTTAGCATCAGCCCTAGGATAGTGTTAGGTTCAGGGTTAGCATCAGCCCTAGGATAGTGTTAGTGTTAGGGTTAGGGTTAGCATCAGCCCTAGGATAGTGTTAGGGTTAGGGTTAGCATCAGCCCTAGGATAGTGTTAGGGTTAGGGTTAGGGTAAGCATCAGCCCTAGCATAGTGTTAGCGTTAGGGTTAGCATCAGCCCTAGGATAGTGTTAGGGTTAGGGTTAGGGTTAGCATCAGGCCTAGGATAGTGTTAGGGCTAGGGTTATCATCAGCCCTTTGATAGTGTTAGGGTTAGGGTTAGGGTTAGCATCAGCCCTAGGATAGTGTTAGGGTTAGGGTTAGCATCAACCCTTGGATAGTGTTAGGGTTAGGGTTAGGGTTAGCATCAGCCCTAGGATAGTGTTAGGGTTAGGGTTAGCCTCAGCCCTAGGAGAGTGTTAGGGTTAGGGTTAGGGTTAGCATCAGCCCTAGGATAGTGTTAGGGTTAGGGTTAGCATCAGCCCTAGGATAGTGTTAGGGTTAGGGTTAGGGTTAGCATCAGGCCTAGGATAGTGTTAGGGTTAGGGTTAGCATCAGCCCTATGATAGTGTTAGGGTTAGGGTTAGGGTTAGCATCAGCCCTAGGATAGTTTTAGGTTTATGGTTAGCATGAACCCTAGGATACTGTTAGGGTTAGGGTTAGGGTTAGCATCAGCCCTAGGATAGTGTTAGGTTTAGGGTTAGCATCAGACCTAGGATAGTGTTAGGGTTAGGGTTAGGGTTAGCATCAGGCCTAGGATAGTGTTAGGGTTAGGGTTAGCATCAGCCCTAGGATAGTGTTAGGGTTAGGCTTAGGGTTACCATCATCCCTAGGATAGTGTTTGGGTTAGAGTTAGCATCAGCCCAAGGATAGTGTTATGGTTAGGGTTAGGGTTAGCATTAGCCCTAGGATAGTGTTAGGGTTAGCGTTATCCTCAGCCGTAGGAGAGTGTTAGGGTTAGGTTTAGGGTTAGCATCTGCCCTAGGATAGTGTAAGGGTTAGGGTTAGCATGAGCCCTAGGATAGTGTTAGGGTAACGGTTAGGGTTAGCATCAGGCCTAGGATAGTGTTAGGGTTACGGTTAGAATCAGCCCTAGGATAGTGTTCTGGTTAGAGTTAGGGTTAGCATGAGCCCTAGGATAGTGTTAGGTTTAGGGTTAGGGATATCATCAGGCCTAGGATATTGTTAGGGTTAGGGTTACCATCAGCCCTAGGATAGTGTTAGGGTTAGGGTTAGGGTTAGCATCAGCCATAGGATAGTGTTAGGGTTAGGGTTAGGGTTAGCATCAGCCCTAGGATAGTATTAGGGTTAGGGTTAGCATCAGCCCTAGGATAGTGTTAGGGTTAGGGTTAGGGTTAGCACCAGGCCTATGATAATGTTAGTGTTCGGGTTAGCATCAGCCATAGGATAGTGTTAGGGTTAGGGTTAGGGTTAGATTCAGCCGTAGGATAGTGTTAGGGTTAGGGTTAGCCTCAGCCCTAGGATAGTGTTAGAGTTAAGGTTAGGGTTAGCATCAGCCCTAGGATAGCGTTAGGGTTAGGTTTAGGGTTAACATCAGCCCTAGGATAGTGTTAGTGTTAGGGTTAGCATCAGCCCTCGGATAGTGTTAGGGTTAGGGTTAGGGTTACCATCAGCCCTAGGATAGTATTAGGGTTAGGGTTAACATCAGTCCTAGGATAGTGTTAGGGTTAGGGTTAGGGTTAGCATCAGTCCTAGGATAGTGTTAGGGTTAGGGTTAGGGTTAGCATCAGCCCTAGGATAGTGTTAGGGTTAGGGTTAGCATCAGCAATAGGATAGTGTTAGGGTTAGGGTTAGGGTTAGCATCAGCCCTAGGATAGTGTTAGGGTTAGGGTTAGCATCAGGCCTAGGATAGGGTTAGGGTTAGGGTTAGGGTTAGCATCAGCCCTAGGATAGTGTTAGGGTTACGGTTAGCATCAGCCCTAGGATAATGTTAGGGTTAGGGTTAGGGTTAGCATCAGGCCTAGGATAGTGTTAGGGTTAGGGTTAGCATTAGCCCTAGGATAGTGTTAGGGTTAGGGTTAGGGTTAGCATCAGCCCTTGGATAGTGATAGGGTTAGGGTTAGCATCAGCGCTAGGATAGTGTTAGGGTTAGGCATAGGGTTAGCATCAGCCCTAGGATAGTGTTAGGGTTAGGGTTAGCATCAGGCCTAGGATAGTGTTAGGGTTAGGGTTAGGGTTAGCATCAGCCCTAGGATAGTGTTAGGGTTAGGGTTAGCATCAGCAATAGGATAGTGTTAGGGTTAGGGTTAGGGTTAGCATCAGCCCTAGGATAGTGTTAGGGTTAGGGTTAGCATCAGGCCTAGGATAGGGTTAGGGTTAGGGTTAGGGTTAGCATCAGCCCTAGGATAGTGTTAGGGTTAGGGTTAGCATCAGCCCTAGGATAATGTTAGGGTTAGGGTTAGGGTTAGCATCAGGCCTAGGATAGTGTTAGGGTTAGGGTTAGCATTAGCCCTAGGATAGTGTTAGGGTTAGGGTTAGGGTTAGCATCAGCCCTTGGATAGTGATAGGGTTAGGGTTAGCATCAGCGCTAGGATAGTGTTAGGGTTAGGGTTAGGGTTAGCATCAGCCCTAGGATATTGTTAGGGTTAGGGTTAGCATCAGCCCTAGGATAGTGTTAGGGTTAGGGTTATTGTTAGCATTAGCCCTAGTATAGTGTTAGGGTTAGCGTTAGCCTCAGCCAGAGGAGAGTGTTAGGGTTAGGTTTAAGGTTAGCATCAGCCCTAGGATAGTGTTAGGGTTAGGGTTAGCATCAGCCCTAGGATAGTGTTAGGGTTATGGTTAGGTTTAGCATCAGCCCTAGGATAGTGTTAGGGTTAGGGTTAGGGTTAGCATCAGCCCTAGGATAGTGTTAGGGTTAGGGTTAGCATCAGGCCTAGGATAGGGTTAGGGTTAGGGTTAGGGTTAGCATCAGCCCTAGGATAGTGTTAGGGTTACGGTTAGCATCAGCCCTAGGATAATGTTAGGGTTAGGGTTAGGGTTAGCATCAGGCCTAGGATAGTGTTAGGGTTAGGGTTAGCATTAGCCCTAGGATAGTGTTAGGGTTAGGGTTAGGGTTAGCATCAGCCCTTGGATAGTGATAGGGTTAGGGTTAGCATCAGCGCTAGGATAGTGTTAGGGTTAGGCATAGGGTTAGCATCAGCCCTAGGATAGTGTTAGGGTTAGGGTTAGCATCAGGCCTAGGATAGTGTTAGGGTTAGGGTTAGGGTTAGCATCAGCCCTAGGATAGTGTTAGGGTTAGGGTTAGCATCAGCAATAGGATAGTGTTAGGGTTAGGGTTAGGGTTAGCATCAGCCCTAGGATAGTGTTAGGGTTAGGGTTAGCATCAGGCCTAGGATAGGGTTAGGGTTAGGGTTAGGGTTAGCATCAGCCCTAGGATAGTGTTAGGGTTAGGGTTAGCATCAGCCCTAGGATAATGTTAGGGTTAGGGTTAGGGTTAGCATCAGGCCTAGGATAGTGTTAGGGTTAGGGTTAGCATTAGCCCTAGGATAGTGTTAGGGTTAGGGTTAGGGTTAGCATCAGCCCTTGGATAGTGATAGGGTTAGGGTTAGCATCAGCGCTAGGATAGTGTTAGGGTTAGGGTTAGGGTTAGCATCAGCCCTAGGATATTGTTAGGGTTAGGGTTAGCATCAGCCCTAGGATAGTGTTAGGGTTAGGGTTATTGTTAGCATTAGCCCTAGTATAGTGTTAGGGTTAGCGTTAGCCTCAGCCAGAGGAGAGTGTTAGGGTTAGGTTTAAGGTTAGCATCAGCCCTAGGATAGTGTTAGGGTTAGGGTTAGCATCAGCCCTAGGATAGTGTTAGGGTTATGGTTAGGTTTAGCATCAGCCCTAGGATAGTGTTAGGGTAAGGGTTAGGGTTAGCATCAGGCCTAGGATAGTGTTAGGGTTAGGGTTAGCATCAGCCCTAGGATAGTGTTAGGGTTAGGGTTAGGGTTAGCATCAGCCCTAGGATAGTGTTAGGGTTAGGGTTAGGGTTAGCATCAGCCCTAGGATAGTGTTAGGGTTAGGGTTAGGGTTAGCATCAGCCCTAGGACAGTGTTAGGGTTAGGGTTAGCATCAGCCCTAGACAGTGTTAGTGTTAGGGTTATGGTTAGCATCAGCCCTAGGATAGTGTTAGGGTTAGCGTTAGCATCAGCCCTAGGATAGTGTTAGGGTTAGGGTTAGGGTTAGCATCAGGCCTAGGATTGTGTTAGGGTTAGGGTTAGCATCAGCCCTAGGATCGTGTTAGGGTTAGGGTTAGGGTTAGCATCAGCCCTAGGATATCGTTAGGGTTAGGGTTAGCATCAGCCCTAGGATAGTGTTAGGGTTAGGGTTATGGTTAGCATTTGCCCTAGAATAGTGTTAGGGTTAGCGTTAGCCTCAGCCCTAGGAGAGTGTTAGGGTTAGGTTTAGGGTTAGCATCAGCCCTAGGATAGTGTTAGGGTTAGGGTTAGCATCAGCCCTAGGATAGTGTTAGGGTTATGGTTAGGTTTAGCATCAGCCCTAGGATATCGTTAGGGCTAGGGTTAGCATCAGTCCTAGGATAGTGTTAGGGTTAGAGTTAACATCAGCCCTAGGATAGTGTTAGGGTTAGGGTTAGGGTTAGCATCAGCCCTAGGATAGTGTTAGGGTTAGGGTTAGGGTTAGCATCAGCCCTAGGATAGTGTTAGGGTTAGGGTTAGCATCAGCCCTAGACAGTGTTAGGGTTAGGGTTATGGTTAGCATCAGCCCTAGTATAGTGTTAGGGTTAGGGTTAGCATCAGCCCTAGGATAGTGTTAGGGTTAGGGTTAGGGTTAGCATCAGGCCTAGGATTGTGTAAGGGTTAGGGTTAGCATCAGCCCTAGGATCGTGTTAGGGTTAGGGTTAGGGTTAGCATCAGCCCTAGGATATCGTTAGGGTTAGGGTTAGCATCAGCCCTAGGATAGTGTTAGGGTTAGGGTTATGGTTAGCATTAGCCCAAGGATAGTGTTAGGGTTAGCGTTAGCCTCAGCCCTAGGAGAGTGTTAGGGTTAGGTTTAGGGTTAGCATCAGCCCTAGGATAGTGTTAGGGTTAGGGTTAGCATCAGCCCCAGGATAGTGTTAGGGTTATGGTTAGGTTTAGCATCAGCCCTAGGATAGTGTTAGGGTAAGGGTTAGGGTTAGCATCAGGCCTAGGATAGTGTTAGGGTTACGGTTAGAATCAGCCCTAGGATAGTGTTAGGGTTAGGGTTAGGGTTACCATCAGCCCTAGGATAGTGTTAGGTTTAGGGTTAGGGATATCATCAGGCCTAGGATATTGTTAGCGTTAGGGTTAGCATCAGCCCTAGGATAGTTTTAGGGTTAGGGTAGGTGTTAGCATCAGCCCTAGGATAGTGTTAGGGTTAGGGTTAGGGTTAGCATCAGCCCTAGGATAGTATTAGGGTTAGGGTTAGGGTTAGGGTTAGGGTTAGCATAGCTCTAGGATAGTGTTAGGGTTAGCGTTAGGGTTAGCATCAGCCCTAGGATAGTGTTAGGGTTAGGGTTAGGGTTAGCATCAGCCCTAGGATAGTGTTAGGTTCAGGGTTAGCATCAGCCCTAGGATAGTGTTAGTGTTAGGGTTAGGGTTAGCATCAGCCCTAGGATAGTGTTAGGGTTAGGGTTAGCATCAGCCCTAGGATAGTGTTAGGGTTAGGGTTAGGGTAAGCATCAGCCCTAGCATAGTGTTAGCGTTAGGGTTAGCATCAGCCCTAGGATAGTGTTAGGGTTAGGGTTAGGGTTAGCATCAGGCCTAGGATAGTGTTAGGGTTAGGGTTATCATCAGCCCTTTGATAGTGTTAGGGTTAGGGTTAGGGTTAGCATCAGCCCTAGGATAGTGTTAGGGTTAGGGTTAGCATCAACCCTTGGATAGTGTTAGGGTTAGGGTTAGGGTTAGCATCAGCCATAGGATAGTGTTAGGGTTAGGGTTAGCCTCAGCCCTAGGAGAGTGTTAGGGTTAGGGTTAGGGTTAGCATCAGCCCTAGGATAGTGTTAGTGTTAGGGTTAGCATCAGCCCTAGGATAGTGGTAGGGTTAGGGTTAGGGTTAGCATCAGCCCTAGGATAGTGTTAGGGTTAGGGTTAGCATCAGCCCTAGGATAGTGTTAGGGTTAGGGTTAGGGTTAGCATCAGCCCTAGGATAGTGTTAGGGATAGGGTTAGCATCAGCCCTAGGATAGTGTTAGGGTTAGGGTTAGGGTTAGCATCAGCCCTAGGATAGTGTTAGGGTTAGGGTTAGCATCAGCCCTAGGATAGTGTTAGGGTTAGGGTTAGGGTTAGCATCAGGCCTAGGATAGTGTTAGGGTTAGGGTTAGCATCAGCCCTATGATAGTGTTAGGGTTAGGGTTAGGGTTAGCATCAGCCCTAGGATAGTTTTAGGTTTATGGTTAGCATGAACCCTAGGATACTGTTAGGGTTAGGGTTAGGGTTAGCATCAGCCCTAGGATAGTGTTAGGTTTAGGGTTAGCATCAGACCTAGGATAGTGTTAGGGTTAGGGTTAGGGTTAGCATCAGCCCTAGGATAGTGTAAGTGTTAGGGTTAGGGTTAGCATCAGGCCTAGGATAGTGTTAGGGTTAGGGTTAGCATCAGCCCTAGGATAGTGTTAGGGTTAGGCTTAGGGTTACCATCAGCCCTAGGATAGTGTTCGGGTTAGAGTTAGCATCAGCCCTAGGATAGTGTTATGGTTAGGGTTAGGGTTAGCATTAGCCCTAGGATAGTGTTAGGGTTAGCGTTATCCTCAGCCGTAGGAGAGTGTTAGGGTTAGGTTTAGGGTTAGCATCAGCCCTAGGATAGTGTAAGGGTTAGGGTTAGCATGAGCCCTAGGATAGTGTTAGGGTAAGGGTTAGGGTTAGCATCAGGCCTAGGATAGTGTTAGGGTTATGGTTAGAATCAGCCCTAGGATAGTGTTCTGGTTAGAGTTAGGGTTAGCATGAGCCCTAGGATAGTGTTAGGTTTAGGGTTAGGGATATCATCAGGCCTAGGATATTGTTAGGGTTAGGGTTACCATCAGCCCTAGGATAGTGTTAGGGTTAGGGTTAGGGTTAGCATCAGCCATAGGATAGTGTTAGGGTTAGGGTTAGGGTTAGCATCAGCCCTAGGATAGTATTAGGTTTAGGGTTAGCATCAGCCCTAGGATAGTGTTAGGGTTAGGGTTAGGGTTAGCACCAGGCCTATGATAATGTTAGTGTTCGGGTTAGCATCAGCCATAGGATAGTGTTAGGGTTAGGGTTAGGGTTAGATTCAGCCGTAGGATAGTGTTAGGGTTAGGGTTAGCCTCAGCCCTAGGATAGTGTTAGAGTTAAGGTTAGGGTTAGCATCAGCCCTAGGATAGCGTTAGGGTTAGGTTTAGGGTTAACATCAGCCCTAGGATAGTGTTAGTGTTAGGGTTAGGATCAGCCCTCGGATAGTGTTGGGGTTAGGGTTAGGGTTACCATCAGCCCTAGGATAGTATTAGGGTTAGGGTTAACATCAGTCCTAGGATAGTGTTAGGGTTAGGGTTAGGGTTAGCATCAGTCCTAGGATAGTGTTAGGGTTAGGGTTAGCATCAGCCCTAGGATAGTGTTAGGGTTAGGGTTAGCATCAGCAATAGGATAGTGTTAGGGTTAGGGTTAGGGTTAGCATCAGCCCTAGGATAGTGTTAGGGTTAGGGTTAGCATCAGGCCTAGGATAGCGTTAGGGTTAGGGTTAGGGTTAGCATCAGCCCTAGGATAGTGTTAGGGTTAGGGTTAGCATCAGCCCTAGGATAATGTTAGGGTTAGGGTTAGGGTTAGCATCAGGCCTAGGATAGTGTTAGGGTTAGGGTTAGCATTAGCCCTAGGATAGTGTTAGGGTTAGGGTTAGGGTTAGCATCAGCCCTTGGATAGTGATAGGGTTAGGGTTAGCATCAGCGCTAGGATAGTGTTAGGGTTAGGCATAGGGTTAGCATCAGCCCTAGGATAGTGTTAGGGTTACGGTTAGAATCAGCCCTAGGATAGTGTTAGGGTTAGGGTTAGGGTTAGCATCAGCCCTAGGATAGTGTTAGGTTTAGGGTTAGGGATATCATCAGGCCTAGGATATTGTTAGCGTTAGGGTTAGCATCAGCCCTAGGATAGTTTTAGGGTTAGGGTTAGGGTTAGCATCAGCCCTAGGATAGTGTTAGGGTTAGGGTTAGGGTTAGCATCAGCCCTAGGATAGTGTTAGGGTTAGGGTTAGGGTTAGCATCAGCCCTAGGATAGTGTTAGGTTCAGGGTTAGCATCAGCCCTAGGATAGTGTTAGTGTTAGGGTTAGGGTTAGCATCAGCCCTAGGATAGTGTTAGGGTTAGGGTTAGCATCAGCCCTAGGATAGTGTTAGGGTTAGGGTTAGGGTAAGCATCAGCCCTAGCATAGTGTTAGCGTTAGGGTTAGCATCAGCCCTAGGATAGTGTTAGGGTTAGGGTTAGGGTTAGCATCAGGCCTAGGATAGTGTTAGGGCTAGGGTTATCATCAGCCCTTTGATAGTGTTAGGGTTAGGGTTAGGGTTAGCATCAGCCCTAGGATAGTGTTAGGGTTAGGGTTAGCATCAACCCTTGGATAGTGTTAGGGTTAGGGTTAGGGTTAGCATCAGCCCTAGGATAGTGTTAGGGTTAGGGTTAGCCTCAGCCCTAGGAGAGTGTTAGGGTTAGGGTTAGGGTTAGCATCAGCCCTAGGATAGTGTTAGTGTTAGGGTTAGCATCAGCCCTAGGATAGTGGTAGGGTTAGGGTTAGGGTTAGCATCAGCCCTAGGATAGTGTTAGGGTTAGGGTTAGCATCAGCCCTAGGATAGTGTTAGGGTTAGGGTTAGGGTTAGCATCAGCCCTAGGATAGTGTTAGGGATAGGGTTAGCATCAGCCCTAGGATAGTGTTAGGGTTAGGGTTAGGGTTAGCATCAGCCCTAGGATAGTGTTAGGGTTAGGGTTAGCATCAGCCCTAGGATAGTGTTAGGGTTAGGGTTAGGGTTAGCATCAGGCCTAGGATAGTGTTAGGGTTAGGGTTAGCATCAGCCCTATGATAGTGTTAGGGTTAGGGTTAGGGTTAGCATCAGCCCTAGGATAGTTTTAGGTTTATGGTTAGCATGAACCCTAGGATACTGTTAGGGTTATGGTTAGGGTTAGCATCAGCCCTAGGATAGTGTTAGGTTTAGGGTTAGCATCAGACCTAGGATAGTGTTAGGGTTAGGGTTAGGGTTAGCATCAGCCCTAGGATAGTGTAAGTGTTAGGGTTAGGGTTAGCATCAGGCCTAGGATAGTGTTAGGGTTAGGGTTAGCATCAGCCCTAGGATAGTGTTAGGGTTAGGCTTAGGGTTACCATCAGCCCTAGGATAGTGTTCGGGTTAGAGTTAGCATCAGCCCTAGGATAGTGTTATGGTTAGGGTTAGGGTTAGCATTAGCCCTAGGATAGTGTTAGGGTTAGCGTTATCCTCAGCCGTAGGAGAGTGTTAGGGTTAGGTTTAGGGTTAGCATCAGCCCTAGGATAGTGTAAGGGTTAGGGTTAGCATGAGCCCTAGGATAGTGTTAGGGTAAGGGTTAGGGTTAGCATCAGGCCTAGGATAGTGTTAGGGTTACGGTTAGAATCAGCCCTAGGATAGTGTTCTGGTTAGAGTTAGGGTTCGCATGAGCCCTAGGATAGTGTTAGGTTTAGGGTTAGGGATATCATCAGGCCTAGGATATTGTTAGGGTTAGGGTTACCATCAGCCCTAGGATAGTGTTAGGGTTAGGGTTAGGGTTAGCATCAGCCATAGGATAGTGTTAGGGTTAGGGTTAGGGTTAGCATCAGCCCTAGGATAGTATTAGGTTTAGGGTTAGCATCAGCCCTAGGATAGTGTTAGGGTTAGGGTTAGGGTTAGCACCAGGCCTATGATAATGTTAGTGTTCGGGTTAGCATCAGCCATAGGATAGTGTTAGGGTTAGGGTTAGGGTTAGATTCAGCCGTAGGATAGTGTTAGGGTTAGGGTTAGCCTCAGCCCTAGGATAGTGTTAGAGTTAAGGTTAGGGTTAGCATCAGCCCTAGGATAGCGTTAGGGTTAGGTTTAGGGTTAACATCAGCCCTAGGATAGTGTTAGTGTTAGGGTTAGCATCAGCCCTCGGATAGTGTTGGGGTTAGGGTTAGGGTTACCATCAGCCCTAGGATAGTATTAGGGTTAGGGTTACCATCAGTCCTAGGATAGTGTTAGGGTTAGGGTTAGGGTTAGCATCAGTCCTAGGATAGTGTTAGGGTTAGGGTTAGGGTTAGCATCAGCCCTAGGATAGTGTTAGGGTTAGGGTTAGCATCAGCAATAGGATAGTGTTAGGGTTAGGGTTAGGGTTAGCATCAGCCCTAGGATAGTGTTAGGGTTAGGGTTAGCATCAGGCCTAGGATAGGGTTAGGGTTATGGTTAGGGTTAGCATCAGCCCTAGGATAGTGTTAGGGTTAGGGTTAGCATCAGCCCTAGGATAATGTTAGGGTTAGGGTTAGGGTTAGCATCAGGCCTAGGATAGTGTTAGGGTTAGGGTTAGCATTAGCCCTAGGATAGTGTTAGGGTTAGGGTTAGGGTTAGCATCAGCCCTTGGATAGTGATAGGGTTAGGGTTAGCATCAGCGCTAGGATAGTGTTAGGGTTAGGCATAGGGTTAGCATCAGCCCTAGGATAGTGTTAGGGTTAGGGTTAGCATCAGGCCTAGGATAGTGTTAGGGTTAGGGTTAGCATCAGCCCTAGGATCGTGTTAGGGTTAGGGTTAGGGTTAGCATCAGCCCTAGGATATTGTTAGGGTTAGGGTTAGCATCAGCCCTAGGATAGTGTTAGGGTTAGGGTTATTGTTAGCATTAGCCCTAGTATAGTGATAGGGTTAGCGTTAGCCTCAGCCAGAGGAGAGTGTTAGGGTTAGGTTTAAGGTTAGCATCAGCCCTAGGATAGTGTTAGGGTTAGGGTTAGGGTTAGCATCAGCCGTAGGATAGTGTTAGGGTTAGGGTTAGGGTTAGCATCAGCCCTAGGACAGTGTTAGGGTTAGGGTTAGCATCAGCCCTAGACAGTGTTAGTGTTAGGGTTATGGTTAGCATCAGCCCTAGGATAGTGTTAGGGTTAGCATTAGCATCAGCCCTAGGATAGTGTTAGGGTTAGGGTTAGGGTTAGCATCAGGCCTAGGATTGTGTTAGGGTTAGGGTTAGCATCAGCCCTAGGATCGTGTTAGGGTTAGGGTTAGGGTTAGCATCAGCCCTAGGATATCGTTAGGGTTAGGGTTAGCATCAGCCCTAGGATAGTGTTAGGGTTAGGGTTATGGTTAGCATTAGCCCTAGAATAGTGTTAGGGTTAGCGTTAGCCTCAGCCCTAGGAGAGTGTTAGGGTTAGGTTTAGGGTTAGCATCAGCCCTAGGATAGTGTTAGGGTTAGGGTTAGCATCAGCCCTAGGATAGTGTTAGGGTTATGGTTAGGTTTAGCATCAGCCCTAGGATATCGTTAGGGCTAGGGTTAGCATCAGTCCTAGGATAGTGTTAGGGTTAGAGTTAACATCAGCCCTAGGATAGTGTTAGGGTTAGGGTTAGGGTTAGCATCAGCCCTAGGATAGTGTTACTGTTAGGGTTAGGGTTAGCCTCAGCCCTAGGATAGTGTTAGGTTTAGGGTTAGCATCAGCCCTAGACAGTGTTAGGGTTAGGGTTATGGTTAGCATCAGCCCTTGTATAGTGTTAGGGTTAGGGTTAGCATCAGCCCTAGGATAGTGTTAGGGTTAGGGTTAGGGTTAGCATCAGGCCTAGGATTGTGTAAGGGTTAGGGTTAGCATCAGCCCTAGGATCGTGTTAGGGTTAGGGTTAGGGTTAGCATCAGCCCTAGGATATCGTTAGGGTTAGGGTTAGCATCAGCCCTAGGATAGTGTTAGGGTTAGGGTTATGGTTAGCATTAGCCCTAGGATAGTGTTAGGGTTAGCGTTAGCCTCAGCCCTAGGAGAGTGTTAGGGTTAGGTTTAGGGTTAGCATCAGCCCTAGGATAGTGTTAGGGTTAGGGTTAGCATCAGCCCTAGGATAGTGTTAGGGTTATGGTTAGGTTTAGCATCAGCCCTAGGATAGTGTTAGGGTAAGGGTTAGGGTTAGCATCAGGCCTAGGATAGTGTTAGGGTTACGGTTAGAATCAGCCCTAGGATAGTGTTAGGGTTAGGGTTAGGGTTAGCATCAGCCCTAGGATAGTGTTAGGTTTAGGGTTAGGGATATCATCAGGCCTAGGATATTGTTAGCGTTAGGGTTAGCATCAGCCCTAGGATAGTTTTAGGGTTAGGGTTAGGGTTAGCATCAGCCCTAGGATAGTGTTAGGGTTAGGGTTAGGGTTAGCATCAGCCCTAGGATAGTATTAGGGTTAGGGTTAGGGTTAGGGTTAGGGTTAGCATAGCTCTAGGATAGTGTTAGGGTTAGCGTTAGGGTTAGCATCAGCCCTAGGATAGTGTTAGGGTTAGGGTTAGGGTTAGCATCAGCCCTAGGATAGTGTTAGGTTCAGGGTTAGCATCAGCCCTAGGATAGTGTTAGTGTTAGGGTTAGGGTTAGCATCAGCCCTAGGATAGTGTTAGGGTTAGGGTTAGCATCAGCCCTAGGATAGTGTTAGGGTTAGGGTTAGGGTAAGCATCAGCCCTAGCATAGTGTTAGCGTTAGGGTTAGCATCAGCCCTAGGATAGTGTTAGGGTTAGGGTTAGGGTTAGCATCAGGCCTAGGATAGTGTTAGGGCTAGGGTTATCATCAGCCCTTTGATAGTGTTAGGGTTAGGGTTAGGGTTAGCATCAGCCCTAGGATAGTGTTAGGGTTAGGGTTAGCATCAACCCTTGGATAGTGTTAGGGTTAGGGTTAGGGTTAGCATCAGCCCTAGGATAGTGTTAGGGTTAGGGTTAGCCTCAGCCCTAGGAGAGTGTTAGGGTTAGGGTTAGGGTTAGCATCAGCCCTAGGATAGTGTTAGTGTTAGGGTTAGCATCAGCCCTAGGATAGTGGTAGGGTTAGGGTTAGGGTTATCATCAGCCCTAGGATAGTGTTAGGGTTAGGGTTAGCATCAGCCCGAGGATAGTGTTAGGGTTAGGGTTAGGGTTAGCATCAGCCCTAGGATAGTGTTAGGGATAGGGTTAGCATCAGCCCTAGGATAGTGTTAGGGTTAGGGTTAGGGTTAGCATCAGCCCTAGGATAGTGTTAGGGTTAGGGTTAGCATCAGCCCTAGGATAGTGTTAGGGTTAGGGTTAGGGTTAGCATCAGGCCTAGGATAGTGTTAGGGTTAGGGTTAGCATCAGCCCTATGATAGTGTTAGGGTTAGGGTTAGGGTTAGCATCAGCCCTAGGATAGTTTTAGGTTTATGGTTAGCATGAACCCTAGGATACTGTTAGGGTTAGGGTTAGGGTTAGCATCAGCCCTAGGATAGTGTTAGGTTTAGGGTTAGCATCAGACCTAGGATAGTGTTAGGGTTAGGGTTAGGGTTAGCATCAGCCCTAGGATAGTGTAAGTGTTAGGGTTAGGGTTAGCATCAGGCCTAGGATAGTGTTAGAGTTAGGGTTAGCATCAGCCCTAGGATAGTGTTAGGGTTAGGCTTAGGGTTACCATCAGCCCTAGGATAGTGTTCGGGTTAGAGTTAGCATCAGCCCTAGGATAGTGTTATGGTTAGGGTTAGGGTTAGCATTAGCCCTAGGATAGTGTTAGGGTTAGCGTTATCCTCAGCCGTAGGAGAGTGTTAGGGTTAGGTTTAGGGTTAGCATCAGCCCTAGGATACTGTAAGGGTTAGGGTTAGCATGAGCCCTAGGATAGTGTTAGGGTAAGGGTTAGGGTTAGCATCAGGCCTAGGATAGTGTTAGGGTTACGGTTAGAATCAGCCCTAGGATAGTGTTCTGGTTAGAGTTAGGGTTAGCATGAGCCCTAGGATAGTGTTAGGTTTAGGGTTAGGGATATCATCAGGCCTAGGATATTGTTAGGGTTAGGGTTACCATCAGCCCTAGGATAGTGTTAGGGTTAGGGTTAGGGTTAGCATCAGCCATAGGATAGTGTTAGGGTTAGGGTTAGGGTTAGCATCAGCCCTAGGATAGTATTAGGTTTAGGGTTAGCATCAGCCCTAGGATAGTGTTAGGGTTAGGGTTAGGGTTAGCACCAGGCCTATGATAATGTTAGTGTTCGGGTTAGCATCAGCCATAGGATAGTGTTAGGGTTAGGGTTAGGGTTAGATTCAGCCGTAGGATAGTGTTAGGGTTAGGGTTAGCCTCAGCCCTAGGATAGTGTTAGAGTTAAGGTTAGGGTTAGCATCAGCCCTAGGATAGCGTTAGGGTTAGGTTTAGGGTTAACATCAGCCCTAGGATAGTGTTAGTGTTAGGGTTAGCATCAGCCCTCGGATAGTGTTGGGGTTAGGGTTAGGGTTACCATCAGCCCTAGGATAGTATTAGGGTTAGGGTTACCATCAGTCCTAGGATAGTGTTAGGGTTAGGGTTAGGGTTAGCATCAGTCCTAGGATAGTGTTAGGGTTAGGGTTAGGGTTAGCATCAGCCCTAGGATAGTGTTAGGGTTAGGGTTAGCATCAGCAATAGGATAGTGTTAGGGTTAGGGTTAGGGTTAGCATCAGCCCTAGGATAGTGTTAGGGTTAGGGTTAGCATCAGGCCTAGGATAGGGTTAGGGTTAGGGTTAGGGTTAGCATCAGCCCTAGGATAGTGTTAGGGTTAGGGTTAGCATCAGCCCTAGGATAATGTTAGGGTTAGGGTTAGGGTTAGCATCAGGCCTAGGATAGTGTTAGGGTTAGGGTTAGCATTAGCCCTAGGATAGTGTTAGGGTTAGGGTTAGGGTTAGCATCAGCCCTTGGATAGTGATAGGGTTAGGGTTAGCATCAGCGCTAGGATAGTGTTAGGGTTAGGCATAGGGTTAGCATCAGCCCTAGGATAGTGTTAGGGTTAGGGTTAGCATCAGGCCTAGGATAGTGTTAGGGTTAGGGTTAGCATCAGCCCTAGGATCGTGTTAGGGTTAGGGTTAGGGTTAGCATCAGCCCTAGGATATTGTTAGGGTTAGGGTTAGCATCAGCCCTAGGATAGTGTTAGGGTTAGGGTTATTGTTAGCATTAGCCCTAGTATAGTGATAGGGTTAGCGTTAGCCTCAGCCAGAGGAGAGTGTTAGGGTTAGGTTTAAGGTTAGCATCAGCCCTAGGATAGTGTTAGGGTTATGGTTAGGTTTAGCATCAGCCCTAGGATAGTGTTAGGGTAAGGGTTAGGGTTAGCATCAGGCCTAGGATAGTGTTAGGGTTACGGTTAGAATCAGCCCTAGGATAGTGTTGGGGTTAGGGTTAGGGTTACCATCAGCCCTAGGATAGTGTTAGGTTTAGGGTTAGGGATATCATCAGGCCTAGGATATTGTTAGCGTTAGGGTTAGCATCAGCCCTAGGATAGTTTTAGGGTTAGGGTTAGGGTTAGCATCAGCCCTAGGATAGTGTTAGGGTTAGGGTTAGGGTTAGCATCAGCCCTAGGAGAGTATTAGGGTTAGGATTAGGGTTAGGGTTAGGGTTAGCATAGCTCTACGATAGTGTTAGGGTTAGCGTTAGGGTTATCATCAGCCCTAGGATAGTGTTAGGGTTAGGGTTAGGGTTAGCATCAGCCCTAGGATATTGTTAGGTTTAGGGTTAGCATCAGCCCTAGGATAGTGTTAGTGTTAGGGTTAGGGTTAGCATCAGCCCTAGGATAGTGTTAGGGTTAGGGTTAGCATCAGCCCTAGGATAGTGTTAGGGTTAGGGTTAGGGTAAGCAACAGCCCTAGCATAGTGTTAGCGTTAGGGTTAGCATCAGCCCTAAGATAGTATTAGGGTTAGGGTTAGGGTTAGCATCTGCCCTAGGATAGTGTTAGGGATAGGGTTAGCATCAGGCCTAGGATAGTGTTAGGGTTAGGGTTAGCATCAGCCCTAGGATAGTGTTAGGGTTAGGGTTAGGGTTAGCATCAGCCCTAGGATATTGTTAGGGTTAGGGTTAACATCAGCCCTAGGATAGTGTTAGGGTTAGGGTTAGGGTTAACATCAGCCGTAGGATAGTGTTAGGTTTAGGGTTAGCATCAGACCTAGGATAGTGTTAGGGTTAGGGTTAGGGATAGCATCAACTCTAGGATAATGTAAGGGTTAGGGTTAGGGTTAGCATCAGCCCTAGGATAGTGTTAGGGTTAGGGTTAGCATCAGCCCTAGGATAGTGTTAGGGTTAGGGTTAGGGTTAGCATCAGCCCTAGGATATTGTTAGGGTTAGCGTTAGCCTCAGCCCTAGGAGAGTGTTAGGGTTAGGTTTAGGGTTAGCATCAGCCCTAGGATAGTGTTAGGGTTAGGGTTAGCATCAGCCCTAGGATAGTGTTAGGGTTATGGTTAGGTTGAGCATCAGCCCTAGGATAGTGTTAGGGTAAGGGTTAGGGTTAGCATCAGGCCTAGGATAGTGTTAGGGTTACGGTTAGAATCAGCCCTAGGATAGTGTTAGGGTTAGGGTTAGGGTTAGCATCAGCCCTAGGATAGTGTTAGGTTTAGGGTTAGGGATATCATCAGGCCTAGGATATTGTTAGCGTTAGGGTTAGCATCAGCCCTAGGATAGTTTTAGGGTTAGGGTTAGGGTTAGCATCAGCCCTAGGATAGTGTTAGGGTTAGGGTTAGGGTTAGCATCAGCCCTAGGATAGTATTAGGGTTAGGGTTAGGGTTAGGGTTAGGGTTAGCATAGCTCTAGGATAGTGTTAGGGTTAGCGTTAGGGTTAGCATCAGCCCTAGGATAGTGTTAGGGTTAGGGTTAGGGTTAGCATCAGCCCTAGGATAGTGTTAGGTTCAGGGTTAGCATCAGCCCTAGGATAGTGTTAGTGTTAGGGTTAGGGTTAGCATCAGCCCTAGGATAGTGTTAGGGTTAGGGTTAGCATCAGCCCTAGGATAGTGTTAGGGTTAGGGTTAGGGTATGCATCAGCCCTAGCATAGTGTTAGCGTTAGGGTTAGCATCAGCCCTAGGATAGTGTTAGGGTTAGGGTTAGGGTTAGCATCAGGCCTAGGATAGTGTTAGGGTTAGGGTTATCATCAGCCCTTTGATAGTGTTAGGGTTAGGGTTAGGGTTAGCATCAGCCCTAGGATAGTGTTAGGGTTACAGTTAGCATCAACCCTTGGATAGTGTTAGGGTTAGGGTTAGGGTTAGCATCAGCCCTAGGATAGTGTTAGGGTTAGGGTTAGCCTCAGCCCTAGGAGAGTGTTAGGGTTAGGGTTAGGGTTAGCATCAGCCCTAGGATAGTGTTAGTGTTAGGGTTAGCATCAGCCCTAGGATAGTGGTAGGGTTAGGGTTAGGGTTAGCATCAGCCCTAGGATAGTGTTAGGGTTAGGGTTAGCATCAGCCCTAGGATAGTGTTAGGGTTAGGGTTAGGGTTAGCATCAGCCCTAGGATAGTGTTAGGGTTAGGGTTAGCATCAGCCCTAGGATAGTGTTAGGGTTAGGGTTAGGGTTAGCATCAGCCCTAGGATAGTGTTAGGGTTAGGGTTAGCATCAGCCCTAGGATAGTGTTAGGGTTAGGGTTAGGGTTAGCATCAGGCCTAGGATAGTGTTAGGGTTAGGGTTAGCATCAGCCCTATGATAGTGTTAGGGTTAGGGTTAGGGTTAGCATCAGCCCTAGGATAGTTTTAGGTTTATGGTTAGCATGAACCCTAGGATACTGTTAGGGTTAGGGTTAGGGTTAGCATCAGCCCTAGGATAGTGTTAGGTTTAGGGTTAGCATCAGACCTAGGATAGTGTTAGGGTTAGGGTTAGGGTTAGCATCAGCCCTAGGATAATGTAAGTGTTAGGGTTAGGGTTAGCATCAGGCCTAGGATAGTGTTAGGGTTAGGGTTAGCATCAGCCCTAGGATAGTGTTAGGGTTAGGCTTAGGGTTACCATCAGCCCTAGGATAGTGTTCGGGTTAGAGTTAGCATCAGCCCTAGGATAGTGTTATGGTTAGGGTTAGGGTTAGCATTAGCCCTAGGATAGTGTTAGGGTTAGCGTTATCCTCAGCCGTAGGAGAGTGTTAGGGTTAGGTTTAGGGTTAGCATCAGCCCTAGGATAGTGTAAGGGTTAGGGTTAGCATGAGCCCTAGGATAGTGTTAGGGTAAGGGTTAGGGTTAGCATCAGGCCTAGGATAGTGTTAGGGTTACGGTTAGAATCAGCCCTAGGATAGTGTTCTGGTTAGAGTTAGGGTTAGCATGAGCCCTAGGATAGTGTTAGGTTTAGGGTTAGGGATATCATCAGGCCTAGGATATTGTTAGGGTTAGGGTTACCATCAGCCCTAGGATAGTGTTAGGGTTAGGGTTAGGGTTAGCATCAGCCATAGGATAGTGTTAGGGTTAGGGTTAGGGTTAGCATCAGCCCTAGGATAGTATTAGGGTTAGGGTTAGCATCAGCTCTAGGATAGTGTTAGGGTTAGGGTTAGGGTTAGCACCAGGCCTATGATAATGTTAGTGTTCGGGTTAGCATCAGCCATAGGATAGTGTTAGGGTTAGGGTTAGGGTTAGATTCAGCCGTAGGATAGTGTTAGGGTTAGGGTTAGCCTCAGCCCTAGGATAGTGTTAGAGTTAAGGTTAGGGTTAGCATCAGCCCTAGGATAGCGTTAGGGTTAGGTTTAGGGTTAACATCAGCCCTAGGATAGTGTTAGTGTTAGGGTTAGCATCAGCCCTCGGATAGTGTTAGGGTTAGGGTTAGGGTTACCATCAGCCCTAGGATAGTATTAGGGTTAGGGTTAACATCAGTCCTAGGATAGTGTTAGGGTTAGGGTTAGCATCAGCAATAGGATAGTGTTAGGGTTAGGGTTAGGGTTAGCATCAGCCCTAGGATAGTGTTAGGGTTAGGGTTAGCATCAGGCCTAGGATAGGGTTAGGGTTAGGGTTAGGGTTAGCATCAGCCCTAGGATAGTGTTAGGGTTAGGGTTAGCATCAGCCCTAGGATAATGTTAGGGTTAGGGTTAGGGTTAGCATCAGGCCTAGGATAGTGTTAGGGTTAGGGTTAGCATTAGCCCTAGGATAGTGTTAGGGTTAGGGTTAGGGTTAGCATCAGCCCTTGGATAGTGATAGGGTTAGGGTTAGCATCAGCGCTAGGATAGTGTTAGGGTTAGGCATAGGGTTAGCATCAGCCCTAGGATAGTGTTAGGGTTAGGGTTAGCATCAGGCCTAGGATAGTGTTAGGGTTAGGGTTAGCATCAGCCCTAGGATCGTGGTAGGGTTAGGGATAGGGTTAGCATCAGCCCTAGGATATTGTTAGGGTTAGGGTTAGCATCAGCCCTAGGATAGTGTTAGGGTTAGGGTTATTGTTAGCATTAGCCCTAGTATAGTGTTAGGGTTAGCGTTAGCCTCAGCCAGAGGAGAGTGTTAGGGTTAGGTTTAAGGTTAGCATCAGCCCTAGGATAGTGTTAGGGTTAGGGTTAGCATCAGCCCTAGGATAGTGTTAGGGTTATGGTTAGGTTTAGCATCAGCCCTAGGATAGTGTTAAGGTAAGGGTTAGGGTTAGCATCAGGCCTAGGATAGTGTTAGGGTTACGGTTAGAATCAGCCCTAGGATAGTGTTGGGGTTAGGGTTAGGGTTACCATCAGCCCTAGGATAGTGTTAGGTTTAGGGTTAGGGATATCATCAGGCCTAGGATATTGTTAGCGTTAGGGTTAGCATCAGCCCTAGGATAGTTTTAGGGTTAGGGTTAGGGTTAGCATCAGCCCTAGGATAGTGTTAGGGTTAGGGTTAGGGTTAGCATCAGCCCTAGGAGAGTATTAGGGTTAGGATTAGGGTTAGGGTTAGGGTTAGCATAGCTCTACGATAGTGTTAGGGTTAGCGTTAGGGTTATCATCAGCCCTAGGATAGTGTTAGGGTTAGGGTTAGGGTTAGCATCAGCCCTAGGATATTGTTAGGTTTAGGGTTAGCATCAGCCCTAGGATAGTGTTAGTGTTAGGGTTAGGGTTAGCATCAGCCCTAGGATAGTGTTAGGGTTAGGGTTAGCATCAGCCCTAGGATAGTGTTAGGGTTAGGGTTAGGGTAAGCAACAGCCCTAGCATAGTGTTAGCGTTAGGGTTAGCATCAGCCCTAAGATAGTGTTAGGGTTAGGGTTAGGGTTAGCATCTGCCCTAGGATAGAGTTAGGGATAGGGTTAGCATCAGGCCTAGGATAGTGTTAGGGTTAGGGTTAGCATCAGCCCTAGGATAGTGTTAGGGTTAGGGTTAGGGTTAGCATCAGCCCTAGGATATTGTTAGGGTTAGGGTTAACATCAGCCCTAGGATAGTGTTAGGGTTAGGGTTAGGGTTAACATCAGCCGTAGGATAGTGTTAGGTTTAGGGTTAGCATCAGACCTAGGATAGTGTTAGCGTTAGGGTTAGGGATAGCATCAACTCTAGGATAATGTAAGGGTTAGGGTTAGGGTTAGCATCAAGCCTAGGATAGTGTTAGGGTTAGGGTTAGCATCAGCCCTAGGATAGTTTTAGGGTTAGGGTTAGGGTTAGCATCAGTCCTAGGATAGTGTTAGGGTTAGAGTTAGCATCAGCCCTAGGATAGTGTTACGGTTAGGGTTAGGGTTGGCATCAGCCCTAGGATAGTGTTAGGGTTAGGGTTAGGGTTAGCATCAGCCCTAGGATAGTGTTAGGGTTAGGGTTAGGGTTAGCATCAGCCCTAGGATAGTGTTAGGGTTAGGGTTAGGGTTAGCATCAGCCCTAGGATAGTGTTAGGGTTAGGGTTAGCATCAGCCCTAGACAGTGTTAGGGTTAGGGTTATGGTTAGCATCAGCCCTAGGATAGTGTTAGGGTTAGGGTTAGCATCAGCCCTAGGATAGTGTTAGGGTTAGGGTTAGGGTTAGCATCAGGCCTAGGATAGTGTTAGGGTTAGGCTTAGGGTTACCATCAGCCCTAGGATAGTGTTCGGGTTAGAGTTAGCATCAGCCCTAGGATAGTGTTATGGTTAGGGTTAGGGTTAGCATTAGCCCTAGGATAGTGTTAGGGTTAGCGTTATCCTCAGCCGTAGGAGAGTGTTAGGGTTAGGTTTAGGGTTAGCATCAGCCCTAGGATAGTGTAAGGGTTAGGGTTAGCATGAGCCCTAGGATAGTGTTAGGGTAAGGGTTAGGGTTAGCATCAGGCCTAGGATAGTGTTAGGGTTACGGTTAGAATCAGCCCTAGGATAGTGTTCTGGTTAGAGTTAGGGTTAGCATGAGCCCTAGGATAGTGTTAGGTTTAGGGTTAGGGATATCATCAGGCCTAGGATATTGTTAGGGTTAGGGTTACCATCAGCCCTAGGATAGTGTTAGGGTTAGGGTTAGGGTTAGCATCAGCCATAGGATAGTGTTAGGGTTAGGGTTAGGGTTAGCATCAGCCCTAGGATAGTATTAGGGTTAGGGTTAGCATCAGCTCTAGGATAGTGTTAGGGTTAGGGTTAGGGTTAGCACCAGGCCTATGATAATGTTAGTGTTCGGGTTAGCATCAGCCATAGGATAGTGTTAGGGTTAGGGTTAGGGTTAGATTCAGCCGTAGGATAGTGTTAGGGTTAGGGTTAGCCTCAGCCCTAGGATAGTGTTAGAGTTAAGGTTAGGGTTAGCATCAGCCCTAGGATAGCGTTAGGGTTAGGTTTAGGGTTAACATCAGCCCTAGGATAGTGTTAGTGTTAGGGTTAGCATCAGCCCTCGGATAGTGTTAGGGTTAGGGTTAGGGTTACCATCAGCCCTAGGATAGTATTAGGGTTAGGGTTAACATCAGTCCTAGGATAGTGTTAGGGTTAGGGTTAGCATCAGCAATAGGATAGTGTTAGGGTTAGGGTTAGGGTTAGCATCAGCCCTAGGATAGTGTTAGGGTTAGGGTTAGCATCAGGCCTAGGATAGGGTTAGGGTTAGGGTTAGGGTTAGCATCAGCCCTAGGATAGTGTTAGGGTTAGGGTTAGCATCAGCCCTAGGATAATGTTAGGGTTAGGGTTAGGGTTAGCATCAGGCCTAGGATAGTGTTAGGGTTAGGGTTAGCATTAGCCCTAGGATAGTGTTAGGGTTAGGGTTAGGGTTAGCATCAGCCCTTGGATAGTGATAGGGTTAGGGTTAGCATCAGCGCTAGGATAGTGTTAGGGTTAGGCATAGGGTTAGCATCAGCCCTAGGATAGTGTTAGGGTTAGGGTTAGCATCAGGCCTAGGATAGTGTTAGGGTTAGGGTTAGCATCAGCCCTAGGATCGTGGTAGGGTTAGGGATAGGGTTAGCATCAGCCCTAGGATATTGTTAGGGTTAGGGTTAGCATCAGCCCTAGGATAGTGTTAGGGTTAGGGTTATTGTTAGCATTAGCCCTAGTATAGTGTTAGGGTTAGCGTTAGCCTCAGCCAGAGGAGAGTGTTAGGGTTAGGTTTAAGGTTAGCATCAGCCCTAGGATAGTGTTAGGGTTAGGGTTAGCATCAGCCCTAGGATAGTGTTAGGGTTATGGTTAGGTTTAGCATCAGCCCTAGGATAGTGTTAAGGTAAGGGTTAGGGTTAGCATCAGGCCTAGGATAGTGTTAGGGTTACGGTTAGAATCAGCCCTAGGATAGTGTTGGGGTTAGGGTTAGGGTTACCATCAGCCCTAGGATAGTGTTAGGTTTAGGGTTAGGGATATCATCAGGCCTAGGATATTGTTAGCGTTAGGGTTAGCATCAGCCCTAGGATAGTTTTAGGGTTAGGGTTAGGGTTAGCATCAGCCCTAGGATAGTGTTAGGGTTAGGGTTAGGGTTAGCATCAGCCCTAGGAGAGTATTAGGGTTAGGATTAGGGTTAGGGTTAGGGTTAGCATAGCTCTACGATAGTGTTAGGGTTAGCGTTAGGGTTATCATCAGCCCTAGGATAGTGTTAGGGTTAGGGTTAGGGTTAGCATCAGCCCTAGGATATTGTTAGGTTTAGGGTTAGCATCAGCCCTAGGATAGTGTTAGTGTTAGGGTTAGGGTTAGCATCAGCCCTAGGATAGTGTTAGGGTTAGGGTTAGCATCAGCCCTAGGATAGTGTTAGGGTTAGGGTTAGGGTAAGCAACAGCCCTAGCATAGTGTTAGCGTTAGGGTTAGCATCAGCCCTAAGATAGTGTTAGGGTTAGGGTTAGGGTTAGCATCTGCCCTAGGATAGAGTTAGGGATAGGGTTAGCATCAGGCCTAGGATAGTGTTAGGGTTAGGGTTAGCATCAGCCCTAGGATAGTGTTAGGGTTAGGGTTAGGGTTAGCATCAGCCCTAGGATATTGTTAGGGTTAGGGTTAACATCAGCCCTAGGATAGTGTTAGGGTTAGGGTTAGGGTTAACATCAGCCGTAGGATAGTGTTAGGTTTAGGGTTAGCATCAGACCTAGGATAGTGTTAGCGTTAGGGTTAGGGATAGCATCAACTCTAGGATAATGTAAGGGTTAGGGTTAGGGTTAGCATCAAGCCTAGGATAGTGTTAGGGTTAGGGTTAGCATCAGCCCTAGGATAGTTTTAGGGTTAGGGTTAGGGTTAGCATCAGTCCTAGGATAGTGTTAGGGTTAGAGTTAGCATCAGCCCTAGGATAGTGTTACGGTTAGGGTTAGGGTTGGCATCAGCCCTAGGATAGTGTTAGGGTTAGGGTTAGGGTTAGCATCAGCCCTAGGATAGTGTTAGGGTTAGGGTTAGGGTTAGCATCAGCCCTAGGATAGTGTTAGGGTTAGGGTTAGGGTTAGCATCAGCCCTAGGATAGTGTTAGGGTTAGGGTTAGCATCAGCCCTAGACAGTGTTAGGGTTAGGGTTATGGTTAGCATCAGCCCTAGGATAGTGTTAGGGTTAGGGTTAGCATCAGCCCTAGGATAGTGTTAGGGTTAGGGTTAGGGTTAGCATCAGGCCTAGGATAGTGTTAGGGTTAGGCTTAGGGTTACCATCAGCCCTAGGATAGTGTTCGGGTTAGAGTTAGCATCAGCCCTAGGATAGTGTTATGGTTAGAGTTAGGGTTAGCATTAGCCCTAGGATAGTGTTAGGGTTAGCGTTATCCTCAGCCGTAGGAGAGTGTTAGGGTTAGGTTTAGGGTTAGCATCAGCCCTAGGATAGTGTAAGGGTTAGGGTTAGCATGAGCCCTAGGATAGTGTTAGGGTAAGGGTTAGGGTTAGCATCAGGCCTAGGATAGTGTTAGGGTTACGGTTAGAATCAGCCCTAGGATAGTGTTCTGGTTAGAGTTAGGGTTAGCATGAGCCCTAGGATAGTGTTAGGTTTAGGGTTAGGGATATCATCAGGCCTAGGATATTGTTAGGGTTAGGGTTACCATCAGCCCTAGGATAGTGTTAGGGTTAGGGTTAGGGTTAGCATCAGCCATAGGATAGTGTTAGGGTTAGGGTTAGGGTTAGCATCAGCCCTAGGATAGTATTAGGGTTAGGGTTAGCATCAGCTCTAGGATAGTGTTAGGGTTAGGGTTAGGGTTAGCACCAGGCCTATGATAATGTTAGTGTTCGGGTTAGCATCAGCCATAGGATAGTGTTAGGGTTAGGGTTAGGGTTAGATTCAGCCGTAGGATAGTGTTAGGGTTAGGGTTAGCCTCAGCCCTAGGATAGTGTTAGAGTTAAGGTTAGGGTTAGCATCAGCCCTAGGATAGCGTTAGGGTTAGGTTTAGGGTTAACATCAGCCCTAGGATAGTGTTAGTGTTAGGGTTAGCATCAGCCCTCGGATAGTGTTAGGGTTAGGGTTAGGGTTACCATCAGCCCTAGGATAGTATTAGGGTTAGGGTTAACATCAGTCCTAGGATAGTGTTAGGGTTAGGGTTAGCATCAGCAATAGGATAGTGTTAGGGTTAGGGTTAGGGTTAGCATCAGCCCTAGGATAGTGTTAGGGTTAGGGTTAGCATCAGGCCTAGGATAGGGTTAGGGTTAGGGTTAGGGTTAGCATCAGCCCTAGGATAGTGTTAGGGTTAGGGTTAGCATCAGCCCTAGGATAATGTTAGGGTAAGGGTTAGGGTTAGCATCAGGCCTAGGATAGTGTTAGGGTTAGGGTTAGCATTAGCCCTAGGATAGTGTTAGGGTTAGGGTTAGGGTTAGCATCAGCCCTTGGATAGTGTTAGGGTTAGGCATAGGGTTAGCATCAGCCCTAGGATAGTGTTAGGGTTAGGGTTAGCATCAGGCCTAGGATAGTGTTAGGGTTAGGGTTAGCATCAGCTCTAGGATCGTGGTAGGGTTAGGGTTAGGGTTAGCATCAGCCCTAGGATATTGTTAGGGTTAGGGTTAGCATCAGCCCTAGGATAGTGTTAGGGTTAGGGTTATTGTTAGCATTAGCCCTAGTATAGTGTTAGGGTTAGCGTTAGCCTCAGCCAGAGGAGAGTGTTAGGGTTAGGTTTAAGGTTAGCATCAGCCCTAGGATAGTGTTAGGGTTAGGGTTAGCATCAGCCCTAGGATAGTGTTAGGGTTATGGTTAGGTTTAGCATCAGCCCTAGGATAGTGTTAAGGTAAGGGTTAGGGTTAGCATCAGGCCTACGATAGTGTTAGGGTTACGGTTAGAATCAGCCCTAGGATAGTGTTGGGGTTAGGGTTAGGGTTACCATCAGCCCTAGGATAGTGTTAGGTTTAGGGTTAGGGATATCATCAGGCCTAGGATATTGTTAGCGTTAGGGTTAGCATCAGCCCTAGGATAGTTTTAGGGTTAGGGTTAGGGTTAGCATCAGCCCTAGGATAGTGTTAGGGTTAGGGTTAGGGTTAGCATCAGCCCTAGGAGAGTATTAGGGTTAGGATTAGGGTTAGGGTTAGGGTTAGCATAGCTCTACGATAGTGTTAGGGTTAGCGTTAGGGTTATCATCAGCCCTAGGATAGTGTTAGGGTTAGGGTTAGGGTTAGCATCAGCCCTAGGATATTGTTAGGTTTAGGGTTAGCATCAGCCCTAGGATAGTGTTAGTGTTAGGGTTAGGGTTAGCATCAGCCCTAGGATAGTGTTAGGGTTAGGGTTAGCATCAGCCCTAGGATAGTGTTAGGGTTAGGGTTAGGGTAAGCAACAGCCCTAGCATAGTGTTAGCGTTAGGGTTAGCATCAGCCCTAAGATAGTGTTAGGGTTAGGGTTAGGGTTAGCATCTGCCCTAGGATAGAGTTAGGGATAGGGTTAGCATCAGGCCTAGGATAGTGTTAGGGTTAGGGTTAGCATCAGCCCTAGGATAGTGTTAGGGTTAGGGTTAGGGTTAGCATCAGCCCTAGGATATTGTTAGGGTTAGGGTTAACATCAGCCCTAGGATAGTGTTAGGGTTAGGGTTAGGGTTAACATCAGCCGTAGGATAGTGTTAGGTTTAGGGTTAGCATCAGACCTAGGATAGTGTTAGCGTTAGGGTTAGGGATAGCATCAACTCTAGGATAATGTAAGGGTTAGGGTTAGGGTTAGCATCAAGCCTAGGATAGTGTTAGGGTTAGGGTTAGCATCAGCCCTAGGATAGTTTTAGGGTTAGGGTTAGGGTTAGCATCAGTCCTAGGATAGTGTTAGGGTTAGAGTTAGCATCAGCCCTAGGATAGTGTTACGGTTAGGGTTAGGGTTAGCATCAGCCCTAGGATGGTGTTAGGGTTAGGGTTAGGGTTAGCATCAGCCCTAGGATATTGTTAGGGTTAGGGTTAGCATCAGCCCTAGGATAGTGTTAGGGTTAGGGTTATGGTTAGCATTAGCCCTAGGATAGTGTTAGGGTTAGCGTTAGCCTCAGCCCTAGGATAGTGTTAGGGTTAGGGTTAGCATCAGCCCTAGACAGTGTTAGGGTTAGGGTTATGGTTAGCATCAGCCCTAGGATAGTGTTAGGTTTAGGGTTAGCATCAGCCCTAGGAGAGTATTAGGGTTAGGGTTAGGGTTAGGGTTAGCATAGCTCTAGGATAGTGTTAGGGTTAGCGTTAGGGTTATCATCAGCCCTAGGATAGTGTTAGGGTTAGGGTTAGGGTTAGCATCAGCCCTAGGATAGTGTTAGGGTTAGGGTTAGCATCAGCCCTAGGATAGTGTTAGTGTTAGGGTTAGGGTTAGCATCAGCCCTAGGATAGTGTTAGGGTTAGGGTTAGCATCAGCCCTAGGATAGTGTTAGGGTTAGGGTTAGGGTAAGCATCAGCCCTAGCATAGTGTTAGCGTTAGGGTTAGCATCAGCCCTAGGATAGTGTTAGGGTTAGGGTTAGGGTTAGGGTTAGCATCAGGCCTACGATAGTGTTAGGGTTAGGGTTAGCATCAGCCCTTTGATAGTGTTAGGGTTAGGGTTAGGGTTAGCATCAGCCCTAGGATAGTGTTAGGGTTAGGGTTAGCATCAACCCTTGGATAGTGTTAGGGTTAGGGTTAGGGTTAGCCTCAGCCCTAGGAGAGTGTTAGGGTTAGGGTTAGGGTTAGCATCAGCCCTAGGATAGTGTTAGTGTTAGGGTTAGCATCAGCCCTAGGATAGTGGTAGGGTTAGGGTTAGGGTTAGCATCAGCCCTAGGATAGTGTTAGGGTTAGGGTTAGCATCAGCCCTAGGATAGTGTTAGGGTTAGGGTTAGGGTTAGCATCAGCCCTAGGATAGTGTTAGGGATAGGGTTAGCATCAGCCCTAGGATAGTGTTAGGGTTAGGGTTAGGGTTAGCATCAGCCCTAGGATAGTGTTAGGGTTAGGGTTAGCATCAGCCCTAGGATAGTGTTAGGGTTAGGGTTAGGGTTAGCATCAGGCCTAGGATAGTGTTAGGGTTAGGGTTAGCATCAGCCCTATGATAGTGTTAGGGTTAGGGTTAGGGTTAGCATCAGCCCTAGGATAGTTTTAGGTTTATGGTTAGCATGAACCCTAGGATACTGTTAGGGTTAGGGTTAGGGTTAGCATCAGCCCTAGGATAGTGTTAGGTTTAGGGTTAGCATCAGACCTAGGATAGTGTTAGGGTTAGGGTTAGGGTTAGCATCAGCCCTAGGATAGTGTAAGTGTTAGGGTTAGGGTTAGCATCAGGCCTAGGATAGTGTTAGGGTTAGGGTTAGCATCAGCCCTAGGATAGTGTTAGGGTTAGGCTTAGGGTTACCATCAGCCCTAGGATAGTGTTCGGGTTAGAGTTAGCATCAGCCCTAGGATAGTGTTATGGTTAGGGTTAGGGTTAGCATTAGCCCTTGGATAGTGTTAGGGTTAGCGTTATCCTCAGCCGTAGGAGAGTGTTAGGGTTAGGTTTAGGGTTAGCATCAGCCCTAGGATAGTGTAAGGGTTAGGGTTAGCATGAGCCCTTGGATAGTGTTAGGGTAAGGGTTAGGGTTAGCATCAGGCCTAGGATAGTGTTAGGGTTACGGTTAGAATCAGCCCTAGGATAGTGTTCTGGTTAGAGTTAGGGTTAGCATGAGCCCTAGGATAGTGTTAGGTTTAGGGTTAGGGATATCATCAGGCCTAGGATATTGTTAGGGTTAGGGTTACCATCAGCCCTAGGATAGTGTTAGGGTTAGGGTTAGGGTTAGCATCAGCCATAGGATAGTGTTAGGGTTAGGGTTAGGGTTAGCATCAGCCCTAGGATAGTATTAGGGTTAGGGTTAGCATCAGCCCTAGGATAGTGTTAGGGTTAAGGTTAGGGTTAGCACCAGGCCTATGATAATGTTAGTGTTCGGGTTAGCATCAGCCATAGGATAGTGTTAGGGTTAGGGTTAGGGTTAGATTCAGCCGTAGGATAGTGTTAGGGTTAGGGTTAGCCTCAGCCCTAGGATAGTGTTAGAGTTAAGGTTAGGGTTAGCATCAGCCCTAGGATAGCGTTAGGGTTAGGTTTAGGGTTAACATCAGCCCTAGGATAGTGTTAGTGTTAGGGTTAGCATCAGCCCTCGGATAGTGTTAGGGTTAGGGTTAGGGTTACCATCAGCCCTAGGAATGTATTAGGGTTAGGGTTAACATCAGTCCTAGGATAGTGTTAGGGTTAGGGTTAGGGTTAGCATCAGTCCTAGGATAGTGTTAGGGTTAGGGTTAGGGTTAGCATCAGCCCTAGGATAGTGTTAGGGTTAGGGTTAGCATCAGCAATAGGATAGTGTTAGGGTTAGGGTTAGGGTTAGCATCAGCCCTAGGATAGTGTTAGGGTTAGGGTTAGCATCAGGCCTAGGATAGGGTTAGGGTTAGGGTTAGGGTTAGCATCAGCCCTAGGATAGTGTTAGGGTAAGGGTTAGCATCAGCCCTAGGATAATGTTAGGGTTAGGGTTAGGGTTAGCATCAGGCCTAGGATAGTGTTAGGGTTAGGGTTAGCATTAGCCCTAGGATAGTGTTAGGGTTAGGGTTAGGGTTAGCATCAGCCCTTGGATAGTGATAGGGTTAGGGTTAGCATCAGCGCTAGGATAGTGTTAGGGTTAGGCATAGGGTTAGCATCAGCCCTAGGATAGTGTTAGGGTTAGGGTTAGCATCAGGCCTAGGATAGTGTTAGGGTTAGGGTTAGCATCAGCCCTAGGATAGTGTTAGGGTTATGGTTAGGTTTAGCATCAGCCCTAGGATAGTGTTAGGGTAAGGGTTAGGGTTAGCATCAGGCCTAGGATAGTGTTAGGGTTACGGTTAGAATCAGCCCTAGGATAGTGTTGAGGTTAGGGTTAGGGTTACCATCAGCCCTAGGATAGTGTTAGGTTTAGGGTTAGGGATATCATCAGGCCTAGGATATTGTTAGCGTTAGGGTTAGCATCAGCCCTAGGATAGTTTTAGGGTTAGGGTTAGGGTTAGCATCAGCCCTAGGATAGTGTTAGGGTTAGGGTTAGGGTTAGCATCAGCCCTAGGAGAGTATTAGGGTTAGGATTAGGGTTAGGGTTAGGGTTAGCATAGCTCTACGATAGTGTTAGGGTTAGCGTTAGGGTTATCATCAGCCCTAGGATAGTGTTAGGGTTAGGGTTAGGGTTAGCATCAGCCCTAGGATATTGTTAGGTTTAGGGTTAGCATCAGCCCTAGGATAGTGTTAGTGTTAGGGTTAGGGTTAGCATCAGCCCTAGGATAGTGTTAGGGTTAGGGTTAGCATCAGCCCTAAGATAGTGTTAGGGTTAGGGTTAGGGTTAGCATCTGCCCTAGGATAGTGTTAGGGATAGGGTTAGCATCAGGCCTAGGATAGTGTTAGGGTTAGGGTTAGCATCAGCCCTAGGATAGTGTTAGGGTTAGGGTTAGGGTTAGCATCAGCCCTAGCATATTGTTAGGGTTAGGGTTAACATCAGCCCTAGGATAGTGTTAGGGTTAGGGTTAGGGTTAACATCAGCCGTAGGATAGTGTTAGGTTTAGGGTTAGCATCAGACCTAGGATAGTGTTAGGGTTAGGGTTAGGGATAGCATCAACTCTAGGATAATGTAAGGGTTAGGGTTAGGGTTAGCATCAAGCCTAGGATAGTGTTAGGGTTAGGGTTAGCATCAGCCCTAGGATAGTTTTAGGGTTAGGGTTAGGGTTAGCATCAGTCCTAGGATAGTGTTAGGGTTAGAGTTAGCATCAGCCCTAGGATAGTGTTACGGTTAGGGTTAGGGTTGGCATCAGCCCTAGGATAGTGTTAGGGTTAGGGTTAGGGTTAGCATCAGCCCTAGGATAGTGTTAGGGTTAGGGTTAGGGTTAGCATCAGCCCTAGGATAGTGTTAGGGTTAGGGTTAGGGTTAGCATCAGCCCTAGGATAGTGTTAGGGTTAGGGTTAGCATCAGCCCTAGACAGTGTTAGGGTTAGGGTTATGGTTAGCATCAGCCCTAGGATAGTGTTAGGGTTAGGGTTAGCATCAGCCCTAGGATAGTGTTAGGGTTAGGGTTAGGGTTAGCATCAGGCCTAGGTTTGTGTTAGGGTTAGGGTTAGCATCAGCCCTAGGATGGTGTTAGGGTTAGGGTTAGGGTTAGCATCAGCCCTAGGATATTGTTAGGGTTAGGGTTAGCATCAGCCCTAGGATAGTGTTAGGGTTAGGGTTATGGTTAGCATTAGCCCTAGGATAGTGTTAGGGTTAGCGTTAGCCTCAGTCCTAGGATAGTGTTAGGGTTAGGGTTAGCATCAGCCCTAGACAGTGTTAGGGTTAGGGTTATGGTTAGCATCAGCCCTAGGATAGTGTTAGGGTTAGGGTTAGCATCAGCCCTAGGATAGTGTTAGGGTTAGGGTTAGGGTTAGCATCAGGCCTAGGTTTGTGTTAGGGTTAGGGTTAGCATCAGCCCTAGGATGGTGTTAGGGTTAGGGTTAGGGTTAGCATCAGCCCTAGGATATTGTTAGCGTTAGGGTTAGCATCAGCCCTAGGAGAGTATTAGGGTTAGGGTTAGGGTTAGGGTTAGCATAGCTCTAGGATAGTGTTAGGGTTAGCGTTATGGTTATCATCAGCCCTAGGATAGTGTTAGGGTTAGTGTTAGGGTTAGCATCAGGCCTAGGATAGTGTTAGGGTTAGGGTTAGCATCAGCCCTAGGATAGTGTTAGTGTTAGGGTTAGGGTTAGCATCAGCCCTAGGATAGTGTTAGGGTTAGGGTTAGCATCAGCCCTAGGATAGTGTTAGGGTTAGGGTTAGGGTAAGCATCAGCCCTAGCATAGTGTTAGCGTTAGGGTTAGCATCAGCCCTAGGATAGTGTTAGGGTTAGGGTTAGGGTTAGCATCAGGCCTAGGATAGTGTTAGGGTTAGGGTTAGCATCAGCCCTTTGATAGTGTTAGGGTTAGGGTTAGGGTTAGCATCAGCCCTAGGATAGTGTTAGGGTTAGGGTTAGCATCAACCCTAGGATAGTGTTAGGGTTAGGGTTAGGGTTAGCATCAGCCCTAGGATAGTGTTAGGGTTAGGGTTAGCCTCAGCCCTAGGAGAGTGTTAGGGTTAGGGTTAGGGTTAGCATCAGCCCTAGGATAGTGTTAGTGTTAGGGTTAGCATCAGCCCTAGGATAGTGGTAGGGTTAGGGTTAGGGTTAGCATCAGCCCTAGGATAGTGTTAGGGTTAGGGTTAGGGTTAGCATCAGCCCTAGGATAGTGTTAGGGTTAGGGTTAGCATCAGCCCTAGGATAGTGTTAGGGTTAGGGTTAGGGTTAGCATCAGCCCTAGGATATTGTTAGGGTTAGGGTTAGCATCAGCCCTAGGATAGTGTTAGGGTTAGGGTTAGGGTTAGCATCAGGCCTAGGATAGTGTTAGGGTTAGGGTTAGCATCAGCCCTAGGATAGTGTTAGGGTTAGGGTTAGGGTTAGCATCAGCCCTAGGATAGTTTTAGGGTTATGGTTAGCATGAACCCTAGGATACTGTTAGGGTTCGGGTTAGGGTTAGCATCAGCCCTAGGATAGTGTTAGGTTTAGGGTTAGCATCAGACCTAGGATAGTGTTAGGGTTAGGGTTAGGGTTAGCATCAGCCCTAGGATAGTGTAAGTGTTAGGGTTTTGGTTAGCATCAGGCCTAGGATAGTGTTAGGGTTAGGGTTAGCATTAGCCCTAGGATAGTGTTAGGGTCAGGCTTAGGGTTACCATCAGCCCTAGGATAGTGTTAGGGTTAGGGTTAACATCAACCCTAGGATAGTGTAAGGGTTAGGGTTAGGGATAGCATCAGCCCTAGGATAGTGTTAGGGTGAGGGTTAGCCTCAGCCCTAGGAGGGTGTTAGGGTTAGGGATAGGGTTAGCATCAGGCCTAGGATAGTGTTAGGGTTAGGGTTAGGGTTAGCATCTGCCCTAGGATAGTGTTAGGGATAGGGTTATCATCAGGCCTAGGATAGTGTTAGGGTGAGGGTTAGCATCAGCCCTAGGATAGTGTTAGGGTTAGGGTTAGGGTTAGCATCAGCCATAGGATAGTGTTAGGGTTAGGGTTAGGGTTAACATCAGCCGGAGGATAGTGTTAGGTTTAGGTTTAGCATCAGACCTAGGATAGTGTTAGGGTTAGGGTTAGGGATAGCATCAGCCCTAGGATAATGTAAGGGTTAGGGTTAGGGTTAGCATCAAGCCTAGGATAGTGTTAGGGTTATGGTTAGCATCAGCCATAGGATAGTGTTAGGGTTAGGGTTAGGGTTAGCATCAGTCCTAGGATAGTGTTAGGGTTAGAGTTAACATCAGCCCTAGGATAGTGTTACGGTTAGGGTTAGGGTTAGCATCAGCCCTAGGATAGTGTTAGGGTTAGGGTTAGGGTTAGCATCAGCCCTAGGATAGTGTTAGGGTTAGGGTTAGGGTTAGCATCAGCCCTAGGATAGTGTTAGGGTTAGGGTTAGGGTTAGCATCAGCCCTAGGATAGTGTTAGGGTTAGGGTTAGCATCAGCCCTAGACAGTGTTAGGGTTAGGGTTATGGTTAGCATCAGCCCTAGGATAGTGTTAGGGTTAGGGTTAGCATCACCCCTAGGATAGTGTTAGGGTTAGGGTTAGGGTTAGCATCAGGCCTAGGATTGTGTTAGGGTTAGGGTTAGCATCAGCCCTAGGATCGTGTTAGGGTTAGGGTTAGGGTTAGCATCAGCCCTAGGATAGTGTTAGGGTTAGGGTTAGGGTTAGCATCAGCCCTAGGATAGTGTTAGGGTTAGGGTTAGGGTTAGCATCAGCCCTAGGATAGTGTTAGGGTTAGGGTTAGCATCAGCCCTAGACAGTGTTAGGGTTAGGGTTACGGTTAGCATCAGCCCTAGTATAGTGTTAGGGTTAGGGTTAGCATCAGCCCTAGGATAGTGTTAGGGTTAGGGTTAGGGTTAGCATCAGGCCTAGGATTGTGTTAGGGTTAGGGTTAGCATCAGCCCTAGGATCGTGTAAGGTTTAGGGTTAGGGTTAGCATCAGCCCTAGGATATCGTTAGGGTTAGGGTTAGCATCAGCCCTAGGATAGTGTTAGGGTTAGGGTTATGGTTAGCATTAGCCCTAGGATAGTGTTAGGGTTAGCGTTAGCCTCAGTCCTAGGAGAGTGTTAGGGTTAGGTTTAGGGTTAGCATCAGCCCTAGGATAGTGTTAGGGTTAGGGTTAGCATCAGCCCTAGGATAGTGTTAGGGTTATGGTTAGGTTTAGCATCAGCCCTAGGATAGTGTTAGGGTCAGGGTTAGGGTTAGCATCAGGCCTAGGATAGTGTTAGGGTTACGGTTAGAATCAGCCCTAGGATAGTGTTAGGGTTAGGGTTAGGGTTAGCATCAGCCCTAGGATAGTGTTAGGTTTAGGGTTAGGGATATCATCAGGTCTAGGATATTGTTAGCGTTAGGGTTAGCATCAGCCCTAGGATAGTTTTAGGGTTAGGGTTAGGGTTAGCATCAGCCCTAGGATAGTGTTAGGGTTAGGGTTAGGGTTAGCATCAGCCCTAGGATAGTATTAGGGTTAGGGTTAGGGTTAGGGTTAGGGTTAGCATAGCTCTAGGATAGTGTTAGGGTTAGCGTTAGGGTTAGCATCAGCCCTAGGATAGTGTTAGGGTTAGGGTTAGGGTTAGCATCAGCCCTAGGATAGTGTTAGGTTCAGGGTTAGCATCAGCCCTAGGATAGTGTTAGTGTTAGGGTTAGGGTTAGCATCAGCCCTAGGATAGTGTTAGGGTTAGGGTTAGCATCAGCCCTAGGATAGTGTTAGGGTTAGGGTTAGCATCAGCCCTAGGATAGTGTTAGGGTTAGGGTTAGGGTTAGCATCAGGCCTAGGATAGTGTTAGGGTTAGGGTTAGCATCAGCCCTATGATAGTGTTAGGGTTAGGGTTAGGGTTAGCATCAGCCCTAGGATAGTTTTAGGTTTCTGGTTAGCATGAACCCTAGGATACTGTTAGGGTTAGGGTTAGGGTTAGCATCAGCCCTAGGATAGTGTTAGTTTTAGGGTTAGCATCATACCTAGGATAGTGTTAGGGTTAGGGTTAGGGTTAGCATCAGCCCTAGGATAGTGTAAGTGTTAGGGTTAGGGTTAGCATCAGGCCTAGGATAGTGTTAGGGTTAGGGTTAGCATCAGCCCTAGGATAGTGTTAGGGTTAGGCTTAGGGTTACCATCAGCCCTAGGATAGTGTTCGGGTTAGAGTTAGCATCAGCCCTAGGATAGTGTTATGGTTAGGGTTAGGGTTAGCATCAGCCCTAGGAGAGTGTTAGGGTTAGGTTTAGGGTTAGCATCAGCCGTAGGATAGTGTAAGGGTTAGGGTTAGCATGAGCCCTAGGATAGTGTTAGGGTAAGGGTTAGGGTTAGCATCAGGCCTAGGATAGTGTTAGGGTTACGGTTAGAATCAGCCCTAGGATAGTGTTAGGGTTAGAGTTAGGGTTAGCATGAGCCCTAGGATAGTGTTAGGTTTAGGGTTAGGGATATCATCAGGCCTAGGATATTGTTAGGGTTAGGGTTACCATCAGCCCTAGGATAGTGTTAGGGTTAGGGTTAGGGTTAGCATCAGCCATAGGATAGTGTTAGGGTTAGGGTTAGGGTTAGCATCAGCCCTAGGATAGTATTAGGGTTAGGGTTAGCATCAGCCCTAGGATAGTGTTAGGGTTAGGGTTAGGGTTAGCACCAGGCCTATGATAATGTTAGTGTTCGGGTTAGCATCAGCCATAGGATAGTGTTAGGGTTAGGGTTAGGGTTAGATTCAGCCGTAGCATAGTGTTAGGGTTAGGGTTAGCCTCAGCCCTAGGATAGTGTTAGAGTTAGGGTTAGGGTTAGCATCAGCCCTAGGATAGCGTTAGGGTTAGGTTTAGGGTTAACATCAGCCCTAGGATAGTGTTAGTGTTAGGGTTAGCATCAGCCCTCGGATAGTGTTAGGGTTAGGGTTAGGGTTACCATCAGCCCTAGGATAGTATTAGGGTTAGGGTTAACATCAGTCCTAGGATAGTGTTAGGGTTAGGGTTAGGGTTAGCATCAGTCCTAGGATAGTGTTAGGGTTAGGGTTAGGGTTAGCATCAGCCCTAGGATAGTGTTAGGGTTAGGGTTAGCATCAGCAATAGGATAGTGTTAGGGTTAGGGTTAGGGTTAGCATCAGCCCTA
Organism: Lemur catta; assembly: GCF_020740605.2. Lineage (NCBI taxonomy): Eukaryota > Metazoa > Chordata > Mammalia > Primates > Lemuridae > Lemur > Lemur catta. The sequence continues at coordinate 1,170,279 of NC_059145.1, read as the reverse complement.
GGATAGTGTTAGGGTTAGGGTTAGCATCAGCCCTAGGATAGGGTTAGGGTTAGGGTTAGGGTTAGCATCAGCCCTAGGATAGTGTTAGGGTTAGGGTTAGCATCAGCCCTAGGATAATGTTAGGGTTAGGGTTAGGGTTAGCATCAGGCCTAGGATAGTGTTAGGGTTAGGGTTAGCATTAGCCCTAGGATAGTGTTAGGGTTAGGGTTAGGGTTAGCATCAGCCCTTGGATAGTGATAGGGTTAGGGTTAGCATCAGCGCTAGGATAGTGTTAGGGTTAGGCATAGGGTTAGCATCAGCCCTAGGATAGTGTTAGGGTTAGGGTTAGCATCAGGCCTAGGATAGTGTTAGGGTTAGGGTTAGCATCAGCACTAGGATCGTGTTAGGGTTAGGGTTAGGGTTAGCATCAGCCCTAGGATATTGTTAGGGTTAGGGTTAGCATCAGCCCTAGGATAGTGTTAGGGTTAGGGTTATTGTTAGCATTAGCCCTAGGATAGTGTTAGGGTTAGCGTTAGCCTCAGCCAGAGGAGAGTGTTAGGGTTAGGTTTAGGGTTAGCATCAGCCCTAGGATAGTGTTAGGGTTAGCGTTAGCCTCAGCCAGAGGAGAGTGTTAGGGTTAGGTTTAGGGTTAGCATCAGCCCTAGGATAGTGTTAGGGTTATGGTTAGGTTTAGCATCAGCCCTAGGATAGTGTTAGGGTAAGGGTTAGGGTTAGCATCAGGCCTAGGATAGTGTTAGGGTTACGGTTAGAATCAGCCCTAGGATAGTGTTAGTGTTAGGGTTACGGTTAGCATCAGCCCTAGGATAGTGTTAGGTTTAGGGTTAGGGATATCACCAGGCCTAGGATATTGTTAGCGTTAGGGTTAGCATCAGCCCTAGGATAGTTTTAGGGTTAGGGTTAGGGTTAGCATCAGCCCTAGGATAGTGTTAGGGTTAGGGTTAGGGTTAGCATCAGCCCTAGGAGAGTATTAGGGTTAGGATTAGGGTTAGGGTTAGGGTTAGCATAGCTCTACGATAGTGTTAGGGTTAGCGTTAGGGTTATCATCAGCCCTAGGATAGTGTTAGGGTTAGGGTTAGGGTTAGCATCAGCCCTAGGATAGTGTTAGGTTTAGGGTTAGCATCAGCCCTAGGATAGAGTTAGTGTTAGGGTTAGGGTTAGCATCAGCCCTAGGATAGTGTTAGGGTTAGGGTTAGCATCAGCCCTAGGATAGTGTTAGGGTTAGGGTTAGGGTAAGCAACAGCCTTAGCATAGTGTTAGCGTTAGGGTTAGCATCAGCCCTAGGATAGTGTTAGGGTTAGGGTTAGGGTTAGCATCTGCCCTAGGATAGTGTTAGGGATAGGGTTAGCATCAGGCCTAGGATAGTGTTAGGGTTAGGGTTAGCATCAGCCCTAGGATAGTGTTAGGGTTAGGGTTAGGGTTAGCATCAGCCCTAGGATATTGTTAGGGTTAGGGTTAACATCAGCCCTAGGATAGTGTTAGGGTTAGGGTTAGGGTTAACATGAACTCTAGGATAATGTAAGGGTTAGGGTTAGGGTTAGCATCAAGGCTAGGATAGTGTTAGGGTTAGGGTTAGCATCAGCCCTAGGATAGTTTTAGGGTTAGGGTTAGGGTTAGCATCAGTCCTAGGATAGTGTTAGGGTTAGAGTTAGCATCAGCCCTAGGATAGTGTTACGGTTAGGGTTAGGGTTGGCATCAGCCCTAGGATAGTGTTAGGGTTAGGGTTAGGGTTAGCATCAGCCCTAGGATAGTGTTAGGGTTAGGGTTAGGGTTAGCATCAGCCCTAGGATAGTGTTAGGGTTAGGGTTAGGGTTAGCATCAGCCCTAGGATAGTGTTAGGGTTAGGGTTAGCATCAGCCCTAGACAGTGTTAGGGTTAGGGTTATGGTTAGCATCAGCCCTAGGATAGTGTTAGGGTTAGGGTTAGCATCAGCCCTAGGATAGTGTTAGGGTTAGGGTTAGGGTTAGCATCAGGCCTAGGATTGTGTTAGGGTTAGGGTTAGCATCAGCCCTAGGATGGTGTTAGCGTTAGGGTTAGGGTTAGCATCAGCCCTAGGATATTGTTAGGGTTAGGGTTAGCATCAGCCCTAGGATAGTGTTAGGGTTAGGGTTATGGTTAGCATTAGCCCTAGGATAGATTTAGGGTTAGCGTTAGCCTCAGCCCTAGGAGAGTGTTAGGGTTAGGTTTAGGGTTAGCATCAGCCCTAGGATAGTGTTATGGTTAGGGTTAGCATCAGCCCTAGGATAGTGTTAGGGTTATGGTTACGTTTAGCATCAGCCCTAGGATAGTGTTAGGGTAAGGGTTAGGGTTAGCATCAGGCCTAGGATAGTGTTAGGGTTACGGTTAGAATCAGCCCTAGGATAGTGTTAGGGTTAGGGTTAGGGTTAGCATCAGCCCTAGGATAGTGTTAGGTTTAGGGTTAGGGATAACATCAGGCCTAGGATATTGTTAGCGTTAGGGTTATCATCAGCCCTAGGATAGTGTTAGGGTTAGGGTTAGGGTTAGCATCAGCCCTAGGATAGTGTTAGGGTTAGGGTTAGCATCGGCCCTAGGATAGTGTTAGTGTTAGGGTTAGGGTTAGCATCAGCCCTAGGATAGTGTTAGGGTTAGGGTTAGCATCAGCCCTAGGATAGTGTTAGGGTTAGGGTTAGGGTAAGCATCAGCCCTTGCATAGTGTTAGCGTTAGGGTTAGCATCAGCCCTAGGATAGTGTTAGGGTTAGGGTTAGGGTTAGCATCAGGCCTAGGATAGTGTTAGGGTTAGGGTTAGCATCAGCCCTTTGATAGTGTTAGGGTTAGGGTTAGGGTTAGCATCAGCCCTAGGATAGTGTTAGGGTTAGGGTTAGCATCAACCCTTGGATAGTGTTAGGGTTAGGGTTAGGGTTAGCATCAGCCCTAGGATAGTGTTAGGGTTAGGGTTAGCCTCAGCCCTAGGAGAGTGTTAGGGTTAGGGTTAGGGTTAGCATCAGCCCTAGGATAGTGTTAGTGTTAGGGTTAGCATCAGCCCTAGGATAGTGGTAGGGTTAGGGTTAGGGTTAGCATCAGCCCTAGGATAGTGTTAGGGTTAGGGTTAGCATCAGCCCTAGGATAGTGTTAGGGTTAGGGTTAGCATCAGCCCTAGGATAGTGTTAGGGTTAGGGTTAGCATCAGCCCTAGGATAGTGTTAGGGTTAGGGTTAGGGTTAGCATCAGCCCTAGGATACTGTTAGGGTTAGGGTTAGCATCAGCCCTAGGATAGTGTTAGGGTTAGGGTTAGGGTTAGCATCAGGCCTAGGATAGTGTTAGGGTTAGGGTTAGCATCAGCCCTAGGATAGTGGTAGGGTTAGGGTTAGGGTTAGCATCAGCCCTAGGATAGTTTTAGGGTTATGGTTAGCATGAACCCTAGGATACTGTTAGGGTTCGTGTTAGGGTTAGCATCAGCCCTAGGATAGTGTTAGGTTTAGGGTTAGCATCAGACCTAGGATAGTGTTAGGGTTAGGGTTAGGGTTAGCATCAGCCCTAGGATAGTGTGAGTGTTAGGGTTTTGGTTAGCATCAGGCCTAGGATAGTGTTAGGGTTAGCATCAGCCCTAGGATAGTGTGAGTGTTAGGGTTTTGGTTAGCATCAGGCCTAGGATAGTGTTAGGGTTAGGGTTAGCATCAGCCCTAGGATAGTGTTAGGGTCAGGCTTAGGGTTACCATCAGCCCTAGGATAGTGTTAGGGTTAGGGTTAACATCAACCCTAGGATAGTGTAAGGGTTAGGGTTAGGGATAGCATCAGCCCTAGGATAGTGTTAGGGTTAGGGTTAGCCTCAGCCCTAGGAGGGTGTTAGGGTTAGGGATAGGGTTAGCATCAGGCCTAGGATAGTGTTAGGGTTAGGGTTAGGGTTAGCATCTGCCCTAGGGTAGTGTTAGGGATAGGGTTATCATCAGGCCTAGGATAGTGTTAGGGTTAGGGTTAGCATCAGCCCTAGGATAGTGTTAGGGTTAGGGTTAGGGTTAGCATCAGCCCTAGGATATTGTTAGGGTTAGGGTTAACATCAGCCCTAGGATAGTGTTAGGGTTAGGGTTAGGGTTAACATCAGCCGGAGGATAGTGTTAGGTTTAGGGTTAGCATCAGACCTAGGATAGTGTTAGGGTTAGGGTTAGGGATAGCATCAGCCCTAGGATAATGTAAGGGTTAGGGTTAGGGTTAGCATCAAGCCTAGGATAGTGTTACGGTTATGGTTAGCATCAGCCCTAGGATAGTGTTAGGGTTAGGGTTAGGGTTAGCATCAGTCCTAGGAGAGTGTTAGGGTTAGAGTTAACATCAGCCCTAGGATAGTGTTACGGTTAGGGTTAGGGTTAGCATCAGCCCTAGGATAGTGTTAGGGTTAGGGTTAGGGTTAGCATCAGCCCTAGGATAGTGTTAGGGTTAGGGTTAGGGTTAGCATCAGCCCTAGGATAGTGTTAGGGTTAGGGTTAGGGTTAGCATCAGCCCTAGGATAGTGTTAGGGTTAGGGTTAGCATCAGCCCTAGACAGTGTTAGGGTTAGGGTTATGGTTAGCATCAGCCCTAGGATAGTGTTAGGGTTAGGGTTAGCATCAGCCCTAGGATAGTGTTAGGGTTAGGGTTAGGGTTAGCATCAGGCCTAGGATTGTGTTAGGGTTAGGGTTAGCATCAGCCCTAGGATCGTGTTAGGGTTAGGGTTAGGGTTAGCATCAGCCCTAGGATATCGTTAGGGTTAGGGTTAGCATCAGCCCTAGGATAGTGTTAGGGTTAGGGTTATGGTTAGCATTAGCCCTAGGATAGTGTTAGGGTTAGCGTTAGCCTCAGCCCTAGGAGAGTGTTAGGGTTAGGTTTAGGGTTAGCATCAGCCCTAGGATAGTGGTAGGGTTAGGGTTAGCATCAGCCCTAGGATAGTGTTAGGGTTATGGTTAGGTTTAGCATCAGCCCTAGGATAGTGTTAGGGTAAGGGTTAGGGTTAGCATCAGGCCTAGGATAGTGTTAGGGTTACGGTTAGAATCAGCCCTAGGATAGTGTTAGGGTTAGGGTTAGGGTTAGCATCAGCCCTAGGATAGTGTTAGGTTTAGGGTTAGGGATATCATCAGGCCTAGGATATTGTTAGCGTTAGGGTTAGCATCAGCCCTAGGATAGTTTTAGGGTTAGGGTTAGGGTTAGCATCAGCCCTAGGATAGTGTTAGGGTTAGGGTTAGGGTTAGCATCAGCCCTAGGATAGTATTAGGGTTAGGGTTAGGGTTAGGGTTAGGGTTAGCATAGCTCTAGGATAGTGTTAGGGTTAGCGTTAGGGTTAGCATCAGCCCTAGGATAGTGTTAGGGTTAGGGTTAGGGTTAGCATCAGCCCTAGGATAGTGTTAGGTTCAGGGTTAGCATCAGCCCTAGGATAGTGTTAGTGTTAGGGTTAGGGTTAGCATCAGCCCTAGGATAATGTTAGGGTTAGGGTTAGGGTTAGCATCAGGCCTAGGATAGTGTTAGGGTTAGGGTTAGCATTAGCCCTAGGATAGTGTTAGGGTTAGGGTTAGGGTTAGCATCAGCCCTTGGATAGTGTTAGGGTTAGGGTTAGCATCAGCGCTAGGATAGTGTTAGGGTTAGGCATAGGGTTAGCATCAGCCCTAGGATAGTGTTAGGGTTAGGGTTAGCATCAGGCCTAGGATAGTGTTAGGGTTAGGGTTAGCATCAGCCCTAGGATCGTGTTAGGGTTAGGGTTAGGGTTAGCATCAGCCCTAGGATATTCTTAGGGTTAGGGTTAGCATCAGCCCTAGGATAGTGTTAGGGTTAGGGTTATTGTTAGCATTAGCCCTAGGATAGTGTTAGGGTTAGCGTTAGCCTCAGCCAGAGGAGAGTGTTAGGGTTAGGTTTAGGGTTAGCATCAGCCCTAGGATAGTGTTAGGGTTAGGGTTAGCATCAGCCCTAGGATAGTGTTAGGGTTATGGTTAGGTTTAGCATCAGCCCTAGGATAGTGTTAGGGTAAGGGTTAGGGTTAGCATCAGGCCTAGGATAGTGTTAGGGTTACGGTTAGAATCAGCCCTAGGATAGTGTTAGGGTTAGGGTTAGGGTTAGCATCAGCCCTAGGATAGTGTTAGGGTTATTTTTAGGGTTAGCATCAGCCCTAGGAGAGTATTAGGGTTAGGATTAGGGTTAGGGTTAGGGTTAGCATACCTCTACGATAGTGTTAGGGTTAGCGTTAGGGTTATCATCAGCCCTAGGATAGTGTTAGGGTTAGGGTTAGGGTTGGCATCAGCCCTAGGATAGTGTTAGGTTTAGGGTTAGCATCAGCCCTAGGATAGTGTTAGTGTTAGGGTTAGGGTTAGCATCAGCCCTAGGATAGTGTTAGGGTTAGGGTTAGCATCAGCCCTAGGATAGTGTTAGGGTTAGGGTTAGGGTAAGCAACAGCCCTAGCATAGTGTTAGCGTTAGGGTTAGCATCAGCCCTAGGATAGTGTTAGGGTTAGCGTTAGGGTTAGCATCTGCCCTAGGATAGTGTTAGGGATAGGGTTAGCATCAGGCCTAGGATAGTGTTAGGGTTAGGGTTAGCATCAGCCCTAGGATAGTGTTAGGGTTAGGGTTAGGGTTAGCATCAGCCCTAGGATATTGTTAGGGTTAGAGTTAACATCAGCCGTAGGATAGTGTTAGGTTTAGGGTTAGCATCAGACCTAGGATAGTGTTAGGGTTAGGGTTAGGGATAGCATCAACTCTAGGATAATGTAAGGGTTAGGGTTAGGGTTAGCATCAAGCCTAGGATAGTGTTAGGGTTAGGGTTAGCATCAGCCCTAGGATAGTTTTAGGGTTAGGGTTAGGGTTAGCATCAGTCCTAGGATAGTGTTAGGGTTAGAGTTAACATCAGCCCTAGGATATTGTTACGGTTAGGTTACGGTTGGCATCAGCCCTAGGATAGTGTTAGGGTTAGGGTTAGGGTTAGCATCAGCCCTAGGATAGTGTTAGGGTTAGGGTTAGGGTTAGCATCAGCCCTAGGATAGTGTTAGGGTTAGGGTTAGGGTTAGCATCAGCCCTAGGATAGTGTTAGGGTTAGGGTTAGCATCAGCCCTAGACAGTGTTAGGGTTAGGGTTATGGTTAGCATCAGCCCTAGGATAGTGTTAGGGTTAGGGTTAGCATCAGCCCTAGGATAGTGTTAGGGTTAGGGTTAGGGTTAGCATCAGGCCTAGGATTGTGTTAGGGTTAGGGTTAGCATCAGCCCTAGGATGGTGTTAGGGTTAGGGTTAGGGTTAGCATCAGCCCTAGGATATTGTTAGGGTTAGGGTTAGCATCAGCAATAGGATAGTGTTAGGGTTAGGGTTATGGTTAGCATTAGCCCTAGGATAGTGTTAGGGTTAGCGTTAACCTCAGCCCTAGGAGAGTGTTAGGGTTAGGTTTAGGGTTAGCATCAGCCCTAGGATAGTGTTATGGTTAGGGTTAGCATCAGCCCTAGGATAGTGTTAGGGTTATGGTTAGGTTTAGCATCAGCCCTAGGATAGTGTTAGGGTAAGGGTTAGGGTTAGCATCAGGCCTAGGATAGTGTTAGGGTTACGGTTAGAATCAGCCCTAGGATAGTGTTAGGGTTAGGGTTAGGGTTAGCATCAGCCCTAGGATAGTGTTAGGTTTAGGGTTAGGGATATCATCAGGCCTAGGATATTGTTAGCGTTAGGGTTAGCATCAGCCCTAGGAGAGTATTAGGGTTAGGGTTAGGGTTAGGGTTAGCATAGCTCTAGGATAGTGTTAGGGTTAGCGTTAGGGTTATCATCAGCCCTAGGATAGTGTTAGGGTTAGGGTTAGGGTTAGCATCAGCCCTAGGATAGTGTTAGGGTTAGGGTTAGCATCGGCCCTAGGATAGTGTTAGTGTTAGGGTTAGGGTTAGCATCAGCCCTAGGATAGTGTTAGGGTTAGGGTTAGCATCAGCCCTAGGATAGTGTTAGGGTTAGGGTTAGGGTAAGCATCAGCCCTAGCATAGTGTTAGCGTTAGGGTTAGCATCAGCCCTAGGATAGTGTTAGGGTTAGGGTTAGGGTTAGCATCAGGCCTAGGATAGTGTTAGGGTTAGGGTTAGCATCAGCCCTTTGATAGTGTTAGGGTTAGGGTTAGGGTTAGCATCAGCCCTAGGATAGTGTTAGGGTTAGGGTTAGCATCAACCCTTGGATACTGTTAGGGTTAGGGTTAGGGTTAGCATCAGCCCTAGGATAGTGTTAGGGTTAGGGTTAGCCTCAGCCCTAGGAGAGTGTTAGGGTTAGGGTTAGGGTTAGCATCAGCCCTAGGATAGTGTTAGTGTTAGGGTTAGCATCAGCCCTAGGATAGTGGTAGGGTTAGGGTTAGGGTTAGCATCAGCCCTAGGATAGTGTTAGGGTTAGGGTTAGCATCAGCCCTAGGATAGTGTTAGTGTTAGGGTTAGCATCAGCCCTAGGATAGTGTTAGGGTTAGGGTTAGCATCAGCCCTAGGATAGTGTTAGGGTTAGGGTTAGGGTTAGCATCAGCCCTAGGATAGTGTTAGGGTTAGGGTTAGCATCAGCCCTAGGATAGTGTTAGGGTTAGGGTTAGGGTTAGCATCAGGCCTAGGATAGTGTTAGGGTTAGGGTTAGCATCAGCCCTATTATAGTGTTAGGGTTAGGGTTAGGGTTAGCATCAGCCCTAGGATAGTTTTAGGGTTATGGTTAGCATGAACCCTAGGATACTGTTAGGGTTCGGGTTAGGGTTAGCATCAGCCCTAGGATAGTGTTAGGTTTAGGGTTAGCATCAGACCTAGGATAGTGTTAGGGTTAGGGTTAGGGTTAGCATCAGCCCTAGGATAGTGTAAGTGTTAGGGTTTTGGTTAGCATCAGGCCTAGGATAGTGTTAGGGTTAGGGTTAGCATCAGCCCTAGGATAGTGTTAGGGTTAGGGTTAGCATCGGCCCTAGGATAGTGTTAGTGTTAGGGTTAGGGTTAGCATCAGCCCTAGGATAGTGTTAGGGTTAGGGTTAGCATCAGCCCTAGGATAGTGTTAGGGTTAGGGTTAGGGTAAGCATCAGCCCTAGCATAGTGTTAGCGTTAGGGTTAGCATCAGCCCTAGGATAGTGTTAGGGTTAGGGTTAGGGTTAGCATCAGGCCTAGGATAGTGTTAGGGTTAGGGTTAGCATCAGCCCTTTGATAGTGTTAGGGTTAGGGTTAGGGTTAGCATCAGCCCTAGGATAGTGTTAGGGTTAGGGTTAGCATCAACCCTTGGATAGTGTTAGGGTTAGGGTTAGGGTTAGCATCAGCCCTAGGATAGTGTTAGGGTTAGGGTTAGCCTCAGCCCTAGGAGAGTGTTAGGGTTAGGGTTAGGGTTAGCATCAGCCCTAGGATAGTGTTAGTGTTAGGGTTAGCATCAGCCCTAGGATAGTGGTAGGGTTAGGGTTAGGGTTAGCATCAGCCCTAGGATAGTGTTAGGGTTAGGGTTAGCATCAGCCCTAGGATAGTGTTAGGGTTAGGGTTAGCATCAGCCCTAGGATAGTGTTAGGGTTAGGGTTAGCATCAGCCCTAGGATAGTGTTAGGGTTAGGGTTAGGGTTAGCATCAGCCCTAGGATAGTGTTAGGGTTAGGGTTAGCATCAGCCCTAGGATAGTGTTAGGGTTAGGGTTAGGGTTAGCATCAGGCCTAGAATAGTGTTAGGGTTAGGGTTAGCATCAGCCCTAGGATAGTGTTAGGGTTAGGGTTAGGGTTAGCATCAGCCCTAGGATAGTTTTAGGGTTATGGTTAGCATGAACCCTAGGATACTGTTAGGGTTCGGGTTAGGGTTAGCATCAGCCCTAGGATAGTGTTAGGTTTAGGGTTAGCATCAGACCTAGGATAGTGTTAGGGTTAGGGTTAGCATCAGCCCTAGGATAGTGTAAGTGTTAGGGTTTTGGTTAGCATCAGGCCTAGGATAGTGTTAGGGTTAGGGTTAGCATCAGCCCTAGGATAGTGTTAGGGTCAGGCTTAGGGTTACCATCAGCCCTAGGATAGTGTTAGGGTTAGGGTTAACATCAACCCTAGGATAGTGTAAGGGTTAGGGTTAGGGATAGCATCAGCCCTAGGATAGTGTTAGGGTTAGGGTTAGCCTCAGCCCTAGGAGGGTGTTAGGGTTAGGGATAGGGTTAGCATCAGGCCTAGGATAGTGTTAGGGTTAGGGTTAGGGTTAGCATCTGCCCTAGGATAGTGTTAGGGATAGGGTTATCATCAGGCCTAGGATAGTGTTAGGGTTAGGGTTAACATCAGCCCTAGGATAGTGTTAGGGTTAGGGTTATGGTTAGCATCAGCCCTAGGATATTGTTAGGGTTAGGGTTAACATCAGCCCTAGGATAGTGTTAGGGTTAGGGTTAGGGTTAACATCAGCCGGAGGATAGTGTTAGGTTTAGGGTTAGCATCAGACCTAGGATAGTGTTAGGGTTAGGGTTAGGGATAGCATCAGCCCTAGGATAATGTAAGGGTTAGGGTTAGGGTTAGCATCAAGCCTAGGATAGTGTTAGGGTTATGGTTAGCATCAGCCCTAGGATAGTGTTAGGGTTAGGGTTAGGGTTAGCATCAGTCCTAGGATAGTGTTAGGGTTAGAGTTAACATCAGCCCTAGGATAGTGTTACGGTTAGGGTTAGGGTTAGCATCAGCCCTAGGATAGTGTTAGGGTTAGGGTTAGGGTTAGCATCAGCCCTAGGATAGTGTTAGGGTTAGGGTTAGGGTTAGCATCAGCCCTAGGATAGTGTTAGGGTTAGGGTTAGCATCAGCCCTAGGATAGTGTTAGGGTTAGGGTTAGCATCAGCCCTAGACAGTGTTAGGGTTAGGGTTATGGTTAGCATCAGCCCTAGGATAGTGTTAGGGTTAGGGTTAGGGTTAGCATCAGGCCTAGGATTGTGTTAGGGTTAGGGTTAGCATCAGCCCTAGGATCGTGTTAGGGTTAGGGTTAGGGTTAGCATCAGCCCTAGGATATCGTTAGGGTTAGGGTTAGCATCAGCCCTAGGATAGTGTTAGGGTTAGGGTTATGGTTAGCATTAGCCCTAGGATAGTGTTAGGGTTAGCATTAGCCTCAGCCCTAGGAGAGTGTTAGGGTTAGGTTTAGGGTTAGCATCAGCCCTAGGATAGTGGTAGGGTTAGGGTTAGCATCAGCCCTAGGATATTGTTAGGGTTAGGGTTAACATCAGCCCTAGGATAGTGTTAGGGTTAGGGTTAGGGTTAGCATCAGCCATAGGATAGTGTTAGGGTTAGGGTTAGGGTTAGCATCAGCCCTAGGATAGTGTTAGGGTTAGGGTTAGCATCAGCCCTAGACAGTGTTAGGGTTAGGGTTATGGTTAGCATCAGCCCTAGGATAGTGTTAGGGTTAGGGTTAGCATCAGCCCTAGGATAGTGTTAGGGTTAGGGTTAGGGTTAGCATCAGGCCTAGGATTGTGTTAGGGTTAGGGTTAGCATCAGCCCTAGGATGGTGTTAGGGTTAGGGTTAGGGTTAGCATCAGCCCTAGGATATTGTTAGGGTTAGGGTTAGAATCAGCCCTAGGATAGTGTTAGGGTTAGGGTTATGGTTAGCTTTAGCCCTAGGATAGTGTTAGGGTTAGCGTTAGCCTCAGCCCTAGGAGAGTGTTAGGGTTAGGTTTAGGGTTAGCATCAGCCCTAGGATAGTGTTATGGTTAGGGTTAGCATCAGCCCTAGGATAGTGTTAGGGTTATGGTTAGGTTTAGCATCAGCCCTAGGATAGTGTTAGGGTAAGGGTTAGGGTTAGCATCAGGCCTAGGATAGTGTTAGGGTTACGGTTAGAATCAGCCCTAGGATAGTGTTAGGGTTAGGGATAGGGTTAGCATCAGCCCTAGGATAGTGTTAGGTTTAGGGTTAGGGATATCATCAGGCCTAGGATATTGTTAGCGTTAGGGTTAGCATCAGCCCTAGGAGAGTATTAGGGTTAGGGTTAGGGTTAGGGTTAGCATAGCTCTAGGATAGTGTTAGGGTTAGCGTTAGGGTTATCATCAGCCCTAGGATAGTGTTAGGGTTAGGGTTAGGGTTAGCATCAGCCCTAGGATAGTGTTAGGGTTAGGGTTAGCATCGGCCCTAGGATAGTGTTAGTGTTAGGGTTAGGGTTAGCATCAGCCCTAGGATAGTGTTAGTGTTAGGGTTAGCATCAGCCCTAGGATAGTGTTAGGGTTAGGGTTAGGGTAAGCATCAGCCCTAGCATAGTGTTAGCGTTAGGGTTAGCATCAGCCCTAGGATAGTGTTAGGGTTAGGGTTAGGGTTAGCATCAGGCCTAGGATAGTGTTAGGGTTAGGGTTAGCATCAGCCCTTTGATAGTGTTAGGGTTAGGGTTAGGGTTAGCATCAGCCCTAGGATAGTGTTAGGGTTAGGGTTAGCATCAACCCTTGGATAGTGTTAGGGTTAGGGTTAGGGTTAGCATCAGACCTAGGATAGTGTTAGGGTTAGGGTTAGCCTCAGCCCTAGGAGAGTGTTAGGGTTAGGGTTAGGGTTAGCATCAGCCCTAGGATAGTGTTAGTGTTAGGGTTAGCATCAGCCCTAGGATAGTGGTAGGGTTAGGGTTAGGGTTAGCATCAGCCCTAGGATAGTGTTAGGGTTAGGGTTAGCATCAGCCCTAGGATAGTGTTAGGGTTAGGGTTAGCATCAGCCCTAGGATAGTGTTAGGGTTAGGGTTAGGGTTAGCATCAGCCCTAGGATAGTGTTAGGGTTAGGGTTAGGGTTAGCATCAGGCCTAGGATAGTGTTAGGGTTAGGGTTAGCATCAGCCCTAGGATAGTGTTAGGGTTAGGGTTAGGGTTAGCATCAGCCCTAGGATAGTTTTAGGGTTATGGTTAGCATGAACCCTAGGATACTGTTAGGGTTCGGGTTAGGGTTAGCATCAGCCCTAGGATAGTGTTAGGTTTAGGGTTAGCATCAGACCTAGGATAGTGTTAGGGTTAGGGTTAGGGTTAGCATCAGCCCTAGGATAGTGTAAGTGTTAGGGTTTTGGTTAGCATCAGGCCTAGGATAGTGTTAGGGTTAGGGTTAGCATCAGCCCTAGGATAGTGTTAGGGTCAGGCTTAGGGTTACCATCAGCCCTAGGATAGTGTTAGGGTTAGGGTTAACATCAACCCTAGGATAGTGTAAGGGTTTGGGTTAGGGATAGCATCAGCCCTAGGATAGTGTTAGGGTTAGGGTTAGCCTCAGCCCTAGGAGGGTGTTAGGGTTAGGGATAGGGTTAGCATCAGTCCTAGGATAGTGCTAGGGTTAGGGTAAGGGTTAGCATCTGCCCTAGGATAGTGTTAGGGATAGGGTTATCATCAGGCCTAGGATAGTGTTAGGGTTAGGGTTAGCATCAGCCCTAGGATAGTGTTAGGGTTAGGGTTAGGGTTAGCATCAGCCCTAGGATATTGTTAGGGTTAGGTTAACATCAGCCCTAGGATAGTGTTAGGTTTAGGGTTAGGGTTAACATCAGCCGGAGGATAGTGTTAGGTTTAGGGTTAGCATCAGACCTAGGATAGTGTTAGGGTTAGGGTTAGGGATAGCATCAGCCCTAGGATAATGTAAGGGTTAGGGTTAGGGTTAGCATCAAGCCTAGGATAGTGTTAGGGTTATGGTTAGCATCAGCCCTAGGATAGTGTTAGGGTTAGGGTTAGGGTTAGCATCAGTCCTAGGATAGTGTTAGGGTTAGAGTTAACATCAGCCCTAGGATAGTGTTACGGTTAGGGTTAGGGTTAGCATCAGCCCTAGGATAGTGTTAGGGTTAGGGTTAGGGTTAGCATCAGCCCTAGGATAGTGTTAGGGTTAGGGTTAGGGTTAGCATCAGCCCTAGGATAGTGTTAGGGTTAGGGTTAGGGTTAGCATCAGCCCTAGGATAGTGTTAGGGTTAGGGTTAGCATCAGCCCTAGACAGTGTTAGGGTTAGGGTTATGGTTAGCATCAGCCCTAGGATAGTGTTAGAATTAGGGTTAGGGTTAGCATCAGGCCTAGGATTGTGTTAGGGTTAGGGTTAGCATCAGCCCTAGGATCGTGTTAGGGTTAGGGTTAGGGTTAGCATCAGCCCTAGGATATCGTTAGGGTTAGGGTTAGCATCAGCCCTAGGATAGTGTTAGGGTTAGGGTTATGGTTAGCATTAGCCCTAGGATAGTGTTAGGGTTAGCGTTAGCCTCAGCCCTAGGAGAGTGTTAGGGTTAGGTTTAGGGTTAGCATCAGCCCTAGGATAGTGGTAGGGTTAGGGTTAGCATCAGCCCTAGGATAGTGTTAGGGTTATGGTTAGGTTTAGCATCAGCCCTAGGATAGTGTTAGGGTAAGGGTTAGGGTTAGCATCAGGCCTAGGATAGTGTTAGGGTTACGGTTAGAATCAGCCCTAGGATAGTGTTAGGGTTAGGGTTAGGGTTAGCATCAGCCCTAGGATAGTGTTAGGTTTAGGGTTAGGGATATCATCAGGCCTAGGATATTGTTAGCGTTAGGGTTAGCATCAGCCCTAGGATAGTTTTAGGGTTAGGGTTAGGGTTAGCATCAGCCCTAGGATAGTGTTAGGGTTAGGGTTAGGGTTAGGATCAGCCCTAGGATAGTATTAGGGTTAGGGTTAGGGTTAGGGTTAGGGTTATCATAGCTCTAGGATAGTGTTAGGGTTAGCGTTAGGGTTAGCATCAGCCCTAGGATAGTGTTAGGGTTAGGGTTAGGGTTAGCATCAGCCCTAGGATAGTGTTAGGTTCAGGGTTAGCCATCAGCCCTAGGATAGTGTTAGTGTTAGGGTTAGGGTTAGCATCAGCCCTAGGATAGTGTTAGGGTTAGGGTTAGCATCAGCCCTAGGATAGTGTTAGGGTTAGGGTTAGGGTAAGCATCAGCCCTAGCATAGTGTTAGCGTTAGGGTTAGCATCAGCCCTAGGATAGTGTTAGGGTTAGGGTTAGGGTTAGCATCAGGCCTAGGATAGTGTTAGGGTTAGGGTTAGCATCAGCCCTTTCATAGAGTTAGGGTTAGGGTTAGGGTTAGCATCAGCCCTAGGATAGTGTTAGGGTTAGGGTTAGCATCAAGCCTAGGATAGTGTTAGGGTTAGGGTTATCATCAGCCCTTTGATAGTGTTAGGGTTAGGGTTAGGGTTAGCATCAGCCCTAGGATAGTGTTAGGGTTAGGGTTAGCATCAACCCTTGGATAGTGTTAGGGTTAGGGTTAGGGTTAGCATCAGCCCTAGGATAGTGTTAGGGTTAGGGTTAGCCTCAGCCCTAGGAGAGTGTTAGGGTTAGGGTTAGGGTTAGCATAAGCCCTAGGATAGTGTTAGTGTTAGGGTTAGCATCAGCCCTAGGATAGTGGTAGGGTTAGGGTTAGGGTTAGCATCAGCCCTAGGATAGTGTTAGGGTTAGGGTTAGCATCAGCCCTAGGATAGTGTTAGGGTTAGGGTTAGGGTTAGCATCAGCCCTAGGATAGTGTTAGGGATAGGGTTAGCATCAGCCCTAGGATAGTGTTAGGGTTAGGGTTAGGGTTAGCATCAGCCCTAGGATAGTGTTAGGGTTAGGGTTAGCATCAGCCCTAGGATAGTGTTAGGGTTAGGGTTAGGGTTAGCATCAGGCCTAGGATAGTGTTAGGGTTAGGGTTAGCATCAGCCCTATGATAGTGTTAGGGTTATGGTTAGGGTTAGCATCAGCCCTAGGATAGTTTTAGGTTTATGGTTAGCATGAACCCTAGGATACTGTTAGGGTTAGGGTTCTGGTTAGCATCAGCCCTAGGATAGTGTTAGGTTTAGGGTTAGCATCAGACCTAGGATAGTGTTAGGGTTAGGGTTAGGGTTAGCATCAGTCCTAGGATAGTGTAAGTGTTAGGGTTAGGGTTAGCATCAGGCCTATGATAGTGTTAGGGTTAGGGTTAGCATCAGCCCTAGGATAGTGTTAGGGTTAGGCTTAGGGTTACCATCAGCCGTAAGATAGTGTTAGGTTTAGGGTTAGCATCAGACCTAGGATAGTGTTAGGGTTAGGGTTAGGGATAGCATCAACTCTAGGATAATGTAAGGGTTAGGGTTAGGGTTAGCATCAAGCCTAGGATAGTGTTAGGGTTAGGGTTAGCATCAGCCCTAGGATAGTTTTAGGGTTAAGGTTAGGGTTAGCATCAGTCCTAGGATAGTGTTAGGGTTAGAGTTAGCATCAGCCCTAGGATAGTGTTACGGTTAGGGTTAGGGTTGGCATCAGCCCTAGGATAGTGTTAGGGTTAGGGTTAGGGTTAGCATCAGCCCTAGGATAGTGTTAGGGTTAGGGTTAGGGTTAGCATCAGCCCTAGGATAGTGTTAGGGTTAGGGTTAGGGTTAGCATCAGCCCTAGGATAGTGTTAGGGTTAGGGTTAGCATCAGCCCTAGACAGTGTTAGGGTTAGGGTTATGGTTAGCATCAGCCCTAGGATAGTGTTAGGGTTAGGGTTAGCATCAGCCCTAGGATAGTGTTAGGGTTAGGGTTAGGGTTAGCATCAGGCCTAGGATTGTGTTAGGGTTAGGGTTAGCATCAGCCCTAGGATGGTGTTAGGGTTAGGGTTAGGGTTAGCATCAGCCCTAGGATATTGTTAGGGTTAGGGTTAGCATCAGCCCTAGGATAGTGTTAGGGTTAGGGTTATGGTTAGCATTAGCCCTAGGATAGTGTTAGGGTTTGCGTTAGCCTCAGCCCTAGGAGAGTGTTAGGGTTAGGTTTAGGGTTAGCATCAGCCCTAGGATAGTGTAATGGTTAGGGTTAGCATCAGCCCTAGGATAGTGTTAGGGTTATGGTTAGGTTTAGCATCAGCCCTAGGATAGTGTTAGGGTAAGGGTTAGGGTTAGCATCAGGCCTAGGATAGTGTTAGGGTTACGGTTAGAATCAGCCCTAGGATAGTGTTAGGGTTAGGGTTAGGGTTAGCATCAGCCCTAGGATAGTGTTAGGTTTAGGGTTAGGGATATCATCAGGCCTAGGATTTTGTTAGCGTTAGGGTTAGCATCAGCCCTAGGAGAGTATTAGGGTTAGGGTTAGGGTTAGGGTTAGCATAGCTCTAGGATAGTGTTAGGGTTAGCGTTAGGGTTATCATCAGCCCTAGGATAGTGTTAGGGTTAGGGTTAGGGTTAGCATCAGCCCTAGGATAGTGTTAGGTTTAGGGTTAGCATCGGCCCTAGGATAGTGTTAGTGTTAGGGTTAGGGTTAGCATCAGCCCTAGGATAGTGTTAGGGTTAGGGTTAGCATCAGCCCTAGGATAGTGTTAGGGTTAGGGTTAGGGTAAGCATCAGCCCTAGCATAGTGTTAGCGTTAGGGTTAGCATCAGCCCTAGGATAGTGTTAGGGTTAGGGTTAGGGTTAGCATCAGGCCTAGGATAGTGTTAGGGTTAGGGTTAGCATCAGCCCTTTGATAGTGTTAGGGTTAGGGTTAGGGTTAGCATCAGCCCTAGGATAGTGTTAGGGTTAGGGTTAGCATCAACCCTTGGATAGTGTTAGGGTTAGGGTTAGGGTTAGCATCAGCCCTAGGATAGTGTTAGGGTTAGGGTTAGCCTCAGCCCTAGGAGAGTGTTAGGGTTAGGGTTAGGGTTAGCATCAGCCCTAGGATAGTGTTAGTGTTAGGGTTAGCATCAGCCCTAGGATAGTGGTAGGGTTAGGGTTAGGGTTAGCATCAGCCCTAGGATAGTGTTAGGGTTAGGGTTAGCATCAGCCCTAGGATAGTGTTAGGGTTAGGGTTAGCATCAGCCCTAGGATAGTGTTAGGGTTAGGGTTAGCATCAGCCCTAGGATAGTGTTAGGGTTAGGGTTAGGGTTAGCATCAGCCCTAGGATAGTGTTAGGGTTAGGGTTAGCATCAGCCCTAGGATAGTGTTAGGGTTAGGGTTAGGGTTAGCATCAGGCCTAGGATAGTGTTAGGGTTAGGGTTAGCATCAGCCCTAGGATAGTGTTAGGGTTAGGGTTAGGGTTAGCATCAGCCCTAGGATAGTTTTAGGGTTATGGTTAGCATGAACCCTAGGATACTGTTAGGGTTCGGGTTAGGGTTAGCATCAGCCCTAGGATAGTGTTAGGTTTAGGGTTAGCATCAGACCTAGGATAGTGTTAGGGTTAGGGTTAGGGTTAGCATCAGCCCTAGGATAGTGTAAGTGTTAGGGTTTTGGTTAGCATCAGGCCTAGGATAGTGTTAGGGTTAGGGTTAGCATCAGCCCTAGGATAGTGTTAGGGTTAGGCTTAGGGTTACCATCAGCCCTAGGATAGTGTTAGGGTTAGGGTTAACATCAACCCTAGGATAGTGTAAGGGTTAGGGTTAGGGATAGCATCAGCCCTAGGATAGTGTTAGGGTTAGGGTTAGCCTCAGCCCTAGGAGGGTGTTAGGGTTAGGGATAGGGTTAGCATCAGGCCTAGGATAGTGTTAGGGTTAGGGTTAGGGTTAGCATCTGCCCTAGGATAGTGTTAGGGATAGGGTTATCATCAGGCCTAGGATAGTGTTAGGGTTAGGGTTAGCATCAGCCCTAGGATAGTGTTAGGGTTAGGGTTAGGGTTAGCATCAGCCCTAGGATAGTGTTAGGGTTAGGGTTAGGGTTAGCATCAGCCCTAGGATAGTGTTAGGGTTAGGGTTAGGGTTAGCATCAGCCCTAGGATAGTGTTAGGGTTAGGGTTAGCATCAGCCCTAGACAGTGTTAGGGTTAGGGTTATGGTTAGCATCAGCCCTAGGATAGTGTAAGTGTTAGGGTTTTGGTTAGCATCAGGCCTAGGATAGTGTTAGGGTTAGGGTTAGCATCAGCCCTAGGATAGTGTTAGGGTTAGGCTTAGGGTTACCATCAGCCCTAGGATAGTGTTAGGGTTAGGGTTAACATCAACCCTAGGATAGTGTAAGGGTTAGGGTTAGGGATAGCATCAGCCCTAGGATAGTGTTAGGGTTAGGGTTAGCCTCAGCCCTAGGAGGGTGTTAGGGTTAGGGATAGGGTTAGCATCAGGCCTAGGATAGTGTTAGGGTTAGGGTTAGGGTTAGCATCTGCCCTAGGATAGTGTTAGGGATAGGGTTATCATCAGGCCTAGGATAGTGTTAGGGTTAGGGTTAGCATCAGCCCTAGGATAGTGTTAGGGTTAGGGTTAGGGTTAGCATCAGCCCTAGGATAGTGTTAGGGTTAGGGTTAGGGTTAGCATCAGCCCTAGGATAGTGTTAGGGTTAGGGTTAGGGTTAGCATCAGCCCTAGGATAGTGTTAGGGTTAGGGTTAGCATCAGCCCTAGACAGTGTTAGGGTTAGGGTTATGGTTAGCATCAGCCCTAGGATAGTGTTAGGGTTAGGGTTAGGGTTAGCATCAGGCCTAGGATTGTGTTAGGGTTAGGGTTAGCATCAGCCCTAGGATCGTGTTAGGGTTAGGGTTAGGGTTAGCATCAGCCCTAGGATATCGTTAGGGTTAGGGTTAGCATCAGCCCTAGGATAGTGTTAGGGTTAGGGTTATGGTTAGCATTAGCCCTAGGATAGTGTTAGGGTTAGCGTTAGCCTCAGCCCTAGGAGAGTGTTAGGGTTAGGTTTAGGGTTAGCATCAGCCCTAGGATAGTGGTAGGGTTAGGGTTAGCATCAGCCCTAGGATAGTGTTAGGGTTATGGTTAGGTTTAGCATCAGCCCTAGGATAGTGTTAGGGTAAGGGTTAGGGTTAGCATCAGGCCTAGGATAGTGTTAGGGTTACGGTTAGAATCAGCCCTAGGATAGTGTTAGGGTTAGGGTTAGGGTTAGCATCAGCCCTAGGATAGTGTTAGGTTTAGGGTTAGGGATATCATCAGGCCTAGGATATTGTTAGCGTTAGGGTTAGCATCAGCCCTAGGATAGTTTTAGGGTTAGGGTTAGGGTTAGCATCAGCCCTAGGATAGTGTTAGGGTTAGGGTTAGGGTTAGCATCAGCCCTAGGATAGTATTAGGGTTAGGGTTAGGGTTAGGGTTAGGGTTATCATAGCTCTAGGATAGTGTTAGGGTTAGCGTTAGGGTTAGCATCAGCCCTAGGATAGTGTTAGCGTTAGGTTAGGGTTAGCATCAGCCCAAGGATAGTGTTAGGTTCAGGGTTAGCATCAGCCCTAGGATAGTGTTAGTGTTAGGGTTAGGGTTAGCATCAGCCCTAGGATAGTGTTAGGGTTAGGGTTAGCATCAGCCCTAGGATAGTGTTAGGGTTAGGGTTAGGGTAAGCATCAGCCCTAGCATAGTGTTAGCGTTAGGGTTAGCATCAGCCCTTTGATAGAGTTAGGGTTAGGGTTAGGGTTAGCATCAGCCCTAGGATAGTGTTAGGGTTAGGGTTAGCATCAAGCCTAGGATAGTGTTAGGGTTAGGGTTACCATCAGCCCTTTGATAGTGTTAGGGTTAGGGTTAGGGTTAGCATCAGCCCTAGGATAGTGTTAGGGTTAGGGTTAGCATCAACCCTTGGATAGTGTTAGGGTTAGGGTTAGGGTTAGCATCAGCCCTAGGATAGAGTTAGGGTTAGGGTTAGCCTCAGCCCTAGGAGAGTGTTAGGGTTAGGATTAGGGTTAGCATAAGCTCTAGGATAGTGTTAGTGTTAGGGTTAGCATCAGCCCTAGGATAGTGGTAGGGTTAGGGTTAGGGTTAGCATCAGCCCTAGGATAGTGTTAGGGTTAGGGTTAGCATCAGCCCTAGGACAGTGTTAGGGTTAGGGTTAGGGTTAGCATCAGCCCTAGGATAGTGTTAGGGATAGGGTTAGCATCAGCCCTAGGATAGTGTTAGGGTTAGGGTTAGGGTTAGCATCCGCCCTAGGATAGTGTTAGGGTTAGGGTTAGCATCAGCCCTAGGATAGTGTTAGGGTTAGGGTTAGGGTTAGCATCAGGCCTAGGATAGTGTTAGGGTTAGGGTTAGCATCAGCCCTATGATAGTGTTAGGGTTAGGGTTAGGGTTAGCATCAGCCCTAGGATAGTTTTAGGTTTATGGTTAGCATGAACCCTAGGATACTGTTAGGGTTAGGGTTCTGGTTAGCATCAGCCCTAGGATAGTGTTAGGTTTAGGGTTAGCATCAGACCTAGGATAGTGTTAGGGTTAGGGTTAGGGTTAGCATCAGCCCTAGGATAGTGTAAGTGTTAGGGTTAGGGTTAGCATCAGGCCTAGGATAGTGTTAGGGTTAGGGTTAGCATCAGCCCTAGGATAGTGTTAGGGTTAGGCTTAGGGTTACCATCAGCCCTAGGATAGTGTTCGGGTTAGAGTTAGCATCAGCCCTAGGATAGTGTTATGGTTAGGGTTAGGGTTAGCATTAGCCCTAGGATAGTGTTAAGGTTAGCGTTATCCTCAGCCGTAGGAGAGTGTTAGGGTTAGGTTTAGGGTTAGCATCAGCCCTAGGATAGTGTAAGGGTTAGGATTAGCATGAGCCCTAGGATAGTGTTAGGGTAAGGGTTAGGGTTAGCATCAGGCCTAGGATAGTGTTAGGGTTACGGTTAGAATCAGCCCTAGGATAGTGTTAGGGTTAGAGTTAGGGTTAGCATGAGCCCTAGGATAGTGTTAGGTTTAGGGTTAGGGATATCATCAGGCCTAGGATATTGTTAGGGTTAGGGTTACCATCAGCCCTAGGATAGTGTTAGGGTTAGGGTTAGGGTTAGCATCAGCCATAGGATAGTGTTAGGGTTAGGGTTAGGGTTAGCATCAGCCCTAGGATAGTATTAGGGTTAGGGTTAGCATCAGCCCTAGGATAGTGTTAGGGTTAGGGTAAGGGTTAGCACCAGGCCTATGATAATGTTAGTGTTCGGGTTAGCATCAGCCATAGGATAGTGTTAGGGTTAGGGTTAGGGTTAGATTCAGCCCTAGGATACCGTTAGGGTTAGGTTTAGGGTTAACATCAGCCCTAGGATAGTGTTAGTGTTAGGGTTAGCATCAGCCCTAGGATAGTGTTAGGGTTAGGGTTAGGGTTACCATCAGCCCTAGGATAGTATTAGGGTTAGGGTTAACATCAGCCCTAGGATAGGGTTAGGGTTAGGGTTAGGGTTAGCATCAGCCCTAGGATAGTGTTAGGGTTAGGGTTAGCATCAGCCCTAGGATAATGTTAGGGTTAGGGTTAGGGTTAGCATCAGGCCTAGGATAGTGTTAGGGTTAGGGTTAGCATTAGCCCTAGGATAGTGTTAGGGTTAGGGTTAGGGTTAGCATCAGCCCTAGGATATTGTTAGGGTTAGGGTTAGCATCAGCCCTAGGATAGTGTTAGGGTTAGGGTTATTGTTAGCATTAGCCCTAGGATAGTGTTAGGGTTAGCGTTAGCCTCAGCCAGAGGAGAGTGTTAGGGTTAGGTTTAGGGTTAGCATCAGCCCTAGGATAGTGTTAGGGTTAGGGTTAGCATCAGCCCTAGGATAGTGTTAGGGTTATGGTTAGGTTTAGCATCAGCCCTAGGATAGTGTTAGGGTAAGGGTTAGGGTTAGCATCAGGCCTAGGATAGTGTTAGGGTTACGGTTAGAATCAGCCCTAGGATCGTGTTAGGGTTAGGGTTAGGGTTAGCATCAGCCCTAGGATATCGTTAGGGTTAGGGTTAGCATCAGCCCTAGGATAGTGTTAGGGTTAGGGTTATGGTTAGCATTAGCCCTAGGATAGTGTTAGGGTTAGCGTTAGCCTCAGCCCTAGGAGAGTGTTAGGGTTAGGTTTAGGGTTAGCATCAGCCCTAGGATAGTGGTAGGGTTAGGGTTAGGGTTAGCATCAGGCCTAGGATAGTGTTAGGGTTACGGTTAGAATCAGCCCTAGGATAGTGTTAGGGTTAGGGTTAGGGTTAGCATCAGCCCTAGGATAGTGTTAGGTTTAGGGTTAGGGATATCATCAGGCCTAGGATATTGTTAGCGTTAGGGTTAGCATCAGCCCTAGGATAGTTTTAGGGTTAGGGTTAGGGTTAGCATCAGCCCTAGGATAGTGTTAGGGTTAGGGTTAGGGTTAGGGTTATCATAGCTCTAGGATAGTGTTAGGGTTAGCGTTAGGGTTAGCATCAGCCCTAGGATAGTGTTAGCGTTAGGTTAGGGTTAGCATCAGCCCAAGGATAGTGTTAGGTTCAGGGTTAGCATCAGCCCTAGGATAGTGTTAGTGTTAGGGTTAGGGTTAGCATCAGCCCTAGGATAGTGTTAGGGTTAGGGTTAGCATCAGCCCTAGGATAGTGTTAGCGTTAGGGTTAGGGTAAGCATCAGCCCTAGCATAGTGTTAGCGTTAGGGTTAGCATCAGCCCTTTGATAGAGTTAGGGTTAGGGTTAGGGTTAGCATCAGCCCTAGGATAGTGTTAGGGTTAGGGTTAGCATCAAGCCTAGGATAGTGTTAGGGTTAGGGTTACCATCAGCCCTTTGATAGTGTTAGGGTTAGGGTTAGGGTTAGCATCAGCCCTAGGATAGTGTTAGGGTTAGGGTTAGCATCAACCCTTGGATAGTGTTAGGGTTAGGGTTAGGGTTAGCATCAGCCCTAGGATAGAGTTAGGGTTAGGGTTAGCCTCAGCCCTAGGAGAGTGTTAGGGTTAGGATTAGGGTTAGCATAAGCTCTAGGATATTGTTAGTGTTAGGGTTAGCATCAGCCCTAGGATAGTGGTAGGGTTAGGGTTAGGGTTAGCATCAGCCCTAGGATAGTGTTAGGGTTAGGGTTAGCATCAGCCCTAGGACAGTGTTAGGGTTAGGGTTAGGGTTAGCATCAGCCCTAGGATAGTGTTAGGGATAGGGTTAGCATCAGCCCTAGGATAGTGTTAGGGTTAGGGTTAGGGTTAGCATCCGCCCTAGGATAGTGTTAGGGTTAGGGTTAGCATCAGCCCTAGGATAGTGTTAGGGTTAGGGTTAGGGTTAGCATCAGGCCTAGGATAGTGTTAGGGTTAGGGTTAGCATCAGCCCTATGATAGTGTTAGGGTTAGGGTTAGGGTTAGCATCAGCCCTAGGATAGTTTTAGGTTTATGGTTAGCATGAACCCTAGGATACTGTTAGGGTTAGGGTTCTGGTTAGCATCAGCCCTAGGATAGTGTTAGGTTTAGGGTTAGCATCAGACCTAGGATAGTGTTAGGGTTAGGGTTAGGGTTAGCATCAGCCCTAGGATAGTGTAAGTGTTAGGGTTAGGGTTAGCATCAGGCCTAGGATAGTGTTAGGGTTAGGGTTAGCATCAGCCCTAGGATAGTGTTAGGGTTAGGCTTAGGGTTACCATCAGCCCTAGGATAGTGTTCGGGTTAGAGTTAGCATCAGCCCTAGGATAGTGTTATGGTTAGGGTTAGGGTTAGCATTAGCCCTAGGATAGTGTTAAGGTTAGCGTTATCCTCAGCCGTAGGAGAGTGTTAGGGTTAGGTTTAGGGTTAGCATCAGCCCTAGGATAGTGTAAGGGTTAGGATTAGCATGAGCCCTAGGATAGTGTTAGGGTAAGGGTTAGGGTTAGCATCAGGCCTAGGATAGTGTTAGGGTTACGGTTAGAATCAGCCCTAGGATAGTGTTAGGGTTAGAGTTAGGGTTAGCATGAGCCCTAGGATAGTGTTAGGTTTAGGGTTAGGGATATCATCAGGCCTAGGATATTGTTAGGGTTAGGGTTACCATCAGCCCTAGGATAGTGTTAGGGTTAGGGTTAGGGTTAGCATCAGCCATAGGATAGTGTTAGGGTTAGGGTTAGGGTTAGCATCAGCCCTAGGATAGTATTAGGGTTAGGGTTAGCATCAGCCCTAGGATAGTGTTAGGGTTAGGGTAAGGGTTAGCACCAGGCCTATGATAATGTTAGTGTTCGGGTTAGCATCAGCCATAGGATAGTGTTAGGGTTAGGGTTAGGGTTAGATTCAGCCCTAGGATACCGTTAGGGTTAGGTTTAGGGTTAACATCAGCCCTAGGATAGTGTTAGTGTTAGGGTTAGCATCAGCCCTAGGATAGTGTTAGGGTTAGGGTTAGGGTTACCATCAGCCCTAGGATAGTATTAGGGTTAGGGTTAACATCAGCCCTAGGATAGGGTTAGGGTTAGGGTTAGGGTTAGCATCAGCCCTAGGATAGTGTTAGGGTTAGGGTTAGCATCAGCCCTAGGATAATGTTAGGGTTAGGGTTAGGGTTAGCATCAGGCCTAGGATAGTGTTAGGGTTAGGGTTAGCATTAGCCCTAGGATAGTGTTAGGGTTAGGGTTAGGGTTAGCATCAGCCCTAGGATATTGTTAGGGTTAGGGTTAGCATCAGCCCTAGGATAGTGTTAGGGTTAGGGTTATTGTTAGCATTAGCCCTAGGATAGTGTTAGGGTTAGCGTTAGCCTCAGCCAGAGGAGAGTGTTAGGGTTAGGTTTAGGGTTAGCATCAGCCCTAGGATAGTGTTAGGGTTAGGGTTAGCATCAGCCCTAGGATAGTGTTAGGGTTATGGTTAGGTTTAGCATCAGCCCTAGGATAGTGTTAGGGTAAGGGTTAGGGTTAGCATCAGGCCTAGGATAGTGTTAGGGTTACGGTTAGAATCAGCCCTAGGATCGTGTTAGGGTTAGGGTTAGGGTTAGCATCAGCCCTAGGATATCGTTAGGGTTAGGGTTAGCATCAGCCCTAGGATAGTGTTAGGGTTAGGGTTATGGTTAGCATTAGCCCTAGGATAGTGTTAGGGTTAGCGTTAGCCTCAGCCCTAGGAGAGTGTTAGGGTTAGGTTTAGGGTTAGCATCAGCCCTAGGATAGTGGTAGGGTTAGGGTTAGGGTTAGCATCAGGCCTAGGATAGTGTTAGGGTTACGGTTAGAATCAGCCCTAGGATAGTGTTAGGGTTAGGGTTAGGGTTAGCATCAGCCCTAGGATAGTGTTAGGTTTAGGGTTAGGGATATCATCAGGCCTAGGATATTGTTAGCGTTAGGGTTAGCATCAGCCCTAGGATAGTTTTAGGGTTAGGGTTAGGGTTAGCATCAGCCCTAGGATAGTGTTAGGGTTAGGGTTAGGGTTAGCATCAGCCCTAGAATAGTATTAGGGTTAGGGTTAGGGTTAGGGTTAGGGTTAGCATAGCTCTAGGATAGTGTTAGGGTTAGCGTTAGGGTTAGCATCAGCCCTAGGATAGTGTTAGGGTTAGGGTTAGGGTTAGCATCAGCCCTAGGATAGTGTTAGGTTCAGGGTTAGCATCAGCCCTAGGATAGTGTTAGTGTTAGAGTTAGGGTTAGCATCAGCCCTAGGATAGTGTTAGGGTTAGGGTTAGGGTAAGCATCAGCCCTAGCATAGTGTTAGCGTTAGGGTTAGCATCAGCCCTAGGATAGTGTTAGGGTTAGGGTTAGGGTTAGCATCAGGCCTAGGATAGTGTTAGGGTTAGGGTTATCATCAGCCCTTTGATAGTGTTAGGGTTAGGGTTAGGGTTAGCATCAGTCCTAGGATAGTGTTAGGGTTAGGGTTAGCATCAAGCCTAGGATAGTGTTAGGGATAGGGTTATCATCAGCCCTTTGATAGTGTTAGGGTTAGGGTTAGGGTTAGCATCAGCCCTAGGATAGTGTTAGGGTTAGGGTTAGCATCAACCCTTGGATAGTGTTAGGGTTAGGGTTAGGGTTAGCATCAGCCCTAGGATAGTGTTAGGGTTAGGGTTAGCCTCAGCCCTAGGAGAGTGTTAGGGTTAGGGTTAGGGTTAGCATCAGCCCTAGGATAGTGTTAGTGTTAGGGTTAGCATCAGCCCTAGGATAGTGTTAGGGTTAGGGTAAGGGTTAGCACCAGGCCTATGATAATGTTAGTGTTCGGGTTAGCATCAGCCATAGGATAGTGTTAGGGTTAGGGTTAGGGTTAGATTCAGCCCTAGGATACCGTTAGGGTTAGGTTTAGGGTTAACATCAGCCCTAGGATAGTGTTAGTGTTAGGGTTAGCATCAGCCCTAGGATAGTGTTAGGGTTAGGGTTAGGGTTACCATCAGCCCTAGGATAGTATTAGGGTTAGGGTTAACATCAGCCCTAGGATAGGGTTAGGGTTAGGGTTAGGGTTAGCATCAGCCCTAGGATAGTGTTAGGGTTAGGGTTAGCATCAGCCCTAGGATAATGTTAGGGTTAGGGTTAGGGTTAGCATCAGGCCTAGGATAGTGTTAGGGTTAGGGTTAGCATTAGCCCTAGGATAGTGTTAGGGTTAGGGTTAGGGTTAGCATCAGCCCTAGGATATTGTTAGGGTTAGGGTTAGCATCAGCCCTAGGATAGTGTTAGGGTTAGGGTTATTGTTAGCATTAGCCCTAGGATAGTGTTAGGGTTAGCGTTAGCCTCAGCCAGAGGAGAGTGTTAGGGTTAGGTTTAGGGTTAGCATCAGCCCTAGGATAGTGTTAGGGTTAGGGTTAGCATCAGCCCTAGGATAGTGTTAGGGTTATGGTTAGGTTTAGCATCAGCCCTAGGATAGTGTTAGGGTAAGGGTTAGGGTTAGCATCAGGCCTAGGATAGTGTTAGGGTTACGGTTAGAATCAGCCCTAGGATCGTGTTAGGGTTAGGGTTAGGGTTAGCATCAGCCCTAGGATATCGTTAGGGTTAGGGTTAGCATCAGCCCTAGGATAGTGTTAGGGTTAGGGTTATGGTTAGCATTAGCCCTAGGATAGTGTTAGGGTTAGCGTTAGCCTCAGCCCTAGGAGAGTGTTAGGGTTAGGTTTAGGGTTAGCATCAGCCCTAGGATAGTGGTAGGGTTAGGGTTAGGGTTAGCATCAGGCCTAGGATAGTGTTAGGGTTACGGTTAGAATCAGCCCTAGGATAGTGTTAGGGTTAGGGTTAGGGTTAGCATCAGCCCTAGGATAGTGTTAGGTTTAGGGTTAGGGATATCATCAGGCCTAGGATATTGTTAGCGTTAGGGTTAGCATCAGCCCTAGGATAGTTTTAGGGTTAGGGTTAGGGTTAGCATCAGCCCTAGGATAGTGTTAGGGTTAGGGTTAGGGTTAGGGTTATCATAGCTCTAGGATAGTGTTAGGGTTAGCGTTAGGGTTAGCATCAGCCCTAGGATAGTGTTAGCGTTAGGTTAGGGTTAGCATCAGCCCAAGGATAGTGTTAGGTTCAGGGTTAGCATCAGCCCTAGGATAGTGTTAGTGTTAGGGTTAGGGTTAGCATCAGCCCTAGGATAGTGTTAGGGTTAGGGTTAGCATCAGCCCTAGGATAGTGTTAGCGTTAGGGTTAGGGTAAGCATCAGCCCTAGCATAGTGTTAGCGTTAGGGTTAGCATCAGCCCTTTGATAGAGTTAGGGTTAGGGTTAGGGTTAGCATCAGCCCTAGGATAGTGTTAGGGTTAGGGTTAGCATCAAGCCTAGGATAGTGTTAGGGTTAGGGTTACCATCAGCCCTTTGATAGTGTTAGGGTTAGGGTTAGGGTTAGCATCAGCCCTAGGATAGTGTTAGGGTTAGGGTTAGCATCAACCCTTGGATAGTGTTAGGGTTAGGGTTAGGGTTAGCATCAGCCCTAGGATAGAGTTAGGGTTAGGGTTAGCCTCAGCCCTAGGAGAGTGTTAGGGTTAGGATTAGGGTTAGCATAAGCTCTAGGATATTGTTAGTGTTAGGGTTAGCATCAGCCCTAGGATAGTGGTAGGGTTAGGGTTAGGGTTAGCATCAGCCCTAGGATAGTGTTAGGGATAGGGTTAGCATCAGCCCTAGGATAGTGTTAGGGTTAGGGTTAGGGTTAGCATCCGCCCTAGGATAGTGTTAGGGTTAGGGTTAGCATCAGCCCTAGGATAGTGTTAGGGTTAGGGTTAGGGTTAGCATCAGGCCTAGGATAGTGTTAGGGTTAGGGTTAGCATCAGCCCTATGATAGTGTTAGGGTTAGGGTTAGGGTTAGCATCAGCCCTAGGATAGTTTTAGGTTTATGGTTAGCATGAACCCTAGGATACTGTTAGGGTTAGGGTTCTGGTTAGCATCAGCCCTAGGATAGTGTTAGGTTTAGGGTTAGCATCAGACCTAGGATAGTGTTAGGGTTAGGGTTAGGGTTAGCATCAGCCCTAGGATAGTGTAAGTGTTAGGGTTAGGGTTAGCATCAGGCCTAGGATAGTGTTAGGGTTAGGGTTAGCATCAGCCCTAGGATAGTGTTAGGGTTAGGCTTAGGGTTACCATCAGCCCTAGGATAGTGTTCGGGTTAGAGTTAGCATCAGCCCTAGGATAGTGTTATGGTTAGGGTTAGGGTTAGCATTAGCCCTAGGATAGTGTTAAGGTTAGCGTTATCCTCAGCCGTAGGAGAGTGTTAGGGTTAGGTTTAGGGTTAGCATCAGCCCTAGGATAGTGTAAGGGTTAGGATTAGCATGAGCCCTAGGATAGTGTTAGGGTAAGGGTTAGGGTTAGCATCAGGCCTAGGATAGTGTTAGGGTTACGGTTAGAATCAGCCCTAGGATAGTGTTAGGGTTAGAGTTAGGGTTAGCATGAGCCCTAGGATAGTGTTAGGTTTAGGGTTAGGGATATCATCAGGCCTAGGATATTGTTAGGGTTAGGGTTACCATCAGCCCTAGGATAGTGTTAGGGTTAGGGTTAGGGTTAGCATCAGCCATAGGATAGTGTTAGGGTTAGGGTTAGGGTTAGCATCAGCCCTAGGATAGTATTAGGGTTAGGGTTAGCATCAGCCCTAGGATAGTGTTAGGGTTAGGGTAAGGGTTAGCACCAGGCCTATGATAATGTTAGTGTTCGGGTTAGCATCAGCCATAGGATAGTGTTAGGGTTAGGGTTAGGGTTAGATTCAGCCCTAGGATACCGTTAGGGTTAGGTTTAGGGTTAACATCAGCCCTAGGATAGTGTTAGTGTTAGGGTTAGCATCAGCCCTAGGATAGTGTTAGGGTTAGGGTTAGGGTTACCATCAGCCCTAGGATAGTATTAGGGTTAGGGTTAACATCAGCCCTAGGATAGGGTTAGGGTTAGGGTTAGGGTTAGCATCAGCCCTAGGATAGTGTTAGGGTTAGGGTTAGCATCAGCCCTAGGATAATGTTAGGGTTAGGGTTAGGGTTAGCATCAGGCCTAGGATAGTGTTAGGGTTAGGGTTAGCATTAGCCCTAGGATAGTGTTAGGGTTAGGGTTAGGGTTAGCATCAGCCCTAGGATATTGTTAGGGTTAGGGTTAGCATCAGCCCTAGGATAGTGTTAGGGTTAGGGTTATTGTTAGCATTAGCCCTAGGATAGTGTTAGGGTTAGCGTTAGCCTCAGCCAGAGGAGAGTGTTAGGGTTAGGTTTAGGGTTAGCATCAGCCCTAGGATAGTGTTAGGGTTAGGGTTAGCATCAGCCCTAGGATAGTGTTAGGGTTATGGTTAGGTTTAGCATCAGCCCTAGGATAGTGTTAGGGTAAGGGTTAGGGTTAGCATCAGGCCTAGGATAGTGTTAGGGTTACGGTTAGAATCAGCCCTAGGATCGTGTTAGGGTTAGGGTTAGGGTTAGCATCAGCCCTAGGATATCGTTAGGGTTAGGGTTAGCATCAGCCCTAGGATAGTGTTAGGGTTAGGGTTATGGTTAGCATTAGCCCTAGGATAGTGTTAGGGTTAGCGTTAGCCTCAGCCCTAGGAGAGTGTTAGGGTTAGGTTTAGGGTTAGCATCAGCCCTAGGATAGTGGTAGGGTTAGGGTTAGGGTTAGCATCAGGCCTAGGATAGTGTTAGGGTTACGGTTAGAATCAGCCCTAGGATAGTGTTAGGGTTAGGGTTAGGGTTAGCATCAGCCCTAGGATAGTGTTAGGTTTAGGGTTAGGGATATCATCAGGCCTAGGATATTGTTAGCGTTAGGGTTAGCATCAGCCCTAGGATAGTTTTAGGGTTAGGGTTAGGGTTAGCATCAGCCCTAGGATAGTGTTAGGGTTAGGGTTAGGGTTAGCATCAGCCCTAGAATAGTATTAGGGTTAGGGTTAGGGTTAGGGTTAGGGTTAGCATAGCTCTAGGATAGTGTTAGGGTTAGCGTTAGGGTTAGCATCAGCCCTAGGATAGTGTTAGGGTTAGGGTTAGGGTTAGCATCAGCCCTAGGATAGTGTTAGGTTCAGGGTTAGCATCAGCCCTAGGATAGTGTTAGTGTTAGAGTTAGGGTTAGCATCAGCCCTAGGATAGTGTTAGGGTTAGGGTTAGGGTAAGCATCAGCCCTAGCATAGTGTTAGCGTTAGGGTTAGCATCAGCCCTAGGATAGTGTTAGGGTTAGGGTTAGGGTTAGCATCAGGCCTAGGATAGTGTTAGGGTTAGGGTTATCATCAGCCCTTTGATAGTGTTAGGGTTAGGGTTAGGGTTAGCATCAGTCCTAGGATAGTGTTAGGGTTAGGGTTAGCATCAAGCCTAGGATAGTGTTAGGGATAGGGTTATCATCAGCCCTTTGATAGTGTTAGGGTTAGGGTTAGGGTTAGCATCAGCCCTAGGATAGTGTTAGGGTTAGGGTTAGCATCAACCCTTGGATAGTGTTAGGGTTAGGGTTAGGGTTAGCATCAGCCCTAGGATAGTGTTAGGGTTAGGGTTAGCCTCAGCCCTAGGAGAGTGTTAGGGTTAGGGTTAGGGTTAGCATCAGCCCTAGGATAGTGTTAGTGTTAGGGTTAGCATCAGCCCTAGGATAGTGGTAGGGTTAGGGTTAGGGTTAGCATCAGCCCTAGGATAGTGTTAGGGTTATGGTTAGGTTTAGCATCAGCCCTAGGATAGTGTTAGGGTAAGGGTTAGGGTTAGCATCAGGCCTAGGA
The DNA here is from genome assembly GCF_020740605.2 of Lemur catta. Taxonomy (NCBI): domain Eukaryota; kingdom Metazoa; phylum Chordata; class Mammalia; order Primates; family Lemuridae; genus Lemur; species Lemur catta. The sequence goes on along the minus strand of NC_059145.1, from coordinate 1,138,955 downwards.
TAGTGTTAGGGTTACGGTTAGAATCAGCCCTAGGATAGTGTTAGGGTTAGGGTTAGGGTTAGCATCAGCCCTAGGATAGTGTTAGGTTTAGGGTTAGGGATATCATCAGGCCTAGGATATTGTTAGCGTTAGGGTTAGCATCAGCCCTAGGAGAGTATTAGGGTTAGGGTTAGGGTTAGGGTTAGCATAGCTCTAGGATAGTGTTAGGGTTAGCGTTAGGGTTATCATCAGCCCTAGGATAGTGTTAGGGTTAGGGTTAGGGTTAGCATCAGCCCTAGGATAGTGTTAGGGTTAGGGTTAGCATCGGCCCTAGGATAGTGTTAGTGTTAGGGTTAGGGTTAGCATCAGCCCTAGGATAGTGTTAGGGTTAGGGTTAGCATCAGCCCTAGGATAGTGTTAGGGTTAGGGTTAGGGTAAGCATCAGCCCTAGCATAGTGTTAGCGTTAGGGTTAGCATCAGCCCTAGGATAGTGTTAGGGTTAGGGTTAGGGTTAGCATCAGGCCTAGGATAGTGTTAGGGTTAGGGTTAGCATCAGCCCTTTGATAGTGTTAGGGTTAGGGTTAGGGTTAGCATCACCCCTAGGATACTGTTAGGGTTAGGGTTAGCATCAACCCTTGGATAGTGTTAGGGTTAGGGTTAGGGTTAGCATCAGCCCTAGGATAGTGTTAGGGTTAGGGTTAGCCTCAGCCCTAGGAGAGTGTTAGGGTTAGGGTTAGGGTTAGCATCAGCCCTAGGATAGTGTTAGTGTTAGGGTTAGCATCAGCCCTAGGATAGTGGTAGGGTTAGGGTTAGGGTTAGCATCAGCCCTAGGATAGTGTTAGGGTTAGGGTTAGCATCAGCCCTAGGATAGTGTTAGGGTTAGGGTTAGCATCAGCCCTAGGATAGTGTTAGGGTTAGGGTTAGCATCAGCCCTAGGATAGTGTTAGGGTTAGGGTTAGGGTTAGCATCAGCCCTAGGATAGTGTTAGGGTTAGGGTTAGCATCAGCCCTAGGATAGTGTTAGGGTTAGGGTTAGGGTTAGCATCAGGCCTAGGATAGTGTTAGGGTTAGGGTTAGCATCAGCCCTAGGATAGTGTTAGGGTTAGGGTTAGGGTTAGCATCAGCCCTAGGATAGTTTTAGGGTTATGGTTAGCATGAACCCTAGGATACTGTTAGGGTTCGGGTTAGGGTTAGCATCAGCCCTAGGATAGTGTTAGGTTTAGGGTTAGCATCAGACCTAGGATAGTGTTAGGGTTAGGGTTAGGGTTAGCATCAGCCCTAGGATAGTGTAAGTGTTAGGGTTTTGGTTAGCATCAGGCCTAGGATAGTGTTAGGGTTAGGGTTAGCATCAGCCCTAGGATAGTGTTAGGGTCAGGCTTAGGGTTACCATCAGCCCTAGGATAGTGTTAGGGTTAGGGTTAACATCAACCCTAGGATAGTGTAAGGGTTACGGTTAGGGATAGCATCAGCCCTAGGATAGTGTTAGGGTTAGGGTTAGCCTCAGCCCTAGGAGGGTGTTAGGGTTAGGGATAGGGTTAGCATCAGGCCTAGGATAGTGTTAGGGTTAGGGTTAGGGTTAGCATCTGCCCTAGGATAGTGTTAGGGATAGGGTTATCATCAGGCCTAGGATAGTGTTAGGGTTAGGGTTAGCATCAGCCCTAGGATAGTGTTAGGGTTAGGGTTAGGGTTAGCATCAGCCCTAGGATAGTGTTAGGGTTAGGGTTAGGGTTAGCATCAGCCCTAGGATAGTGTTAGGGTTAGGGTTAGGGTTAGCATCAGCCCTAGGATAGTGTTAGGGTTAGGGTTAGCATCAGCCCTAGACAGTGTTAGGGTTAGGGTTATGGTTAGCATCAGCCCTAGGATAGTGTTAGGGTTAGGGTTAGGGTTAGCATCAGGCCTAGGATTGTGTTAGGGTTAGGGTTAGCATCAGCCCTAGGATCGTGTTAGGGTTAGGGTTAGGGTTAGCATCAGCCCTAGGATATCGTTAGGGTTAGGGTTAGCATCAGCCCTAGGATAGTGTTAGTGTTAGGGTTATGGTTAGCATTAGCCCTAGGATAGTGTTAGGGTTAGCGTTAGCCTCAGCCCTAGGAGAGTGTTAGGGTTAGGTTTAGGGTTAGCATCAGCCCTAGGATAGTGGTAGGGTTAGGGTTAGCATCAGCCCTAGGATAGTGTTAGGGTTATGGTTAGGTTTAGCATCAGCCCTAGGATAGTGTTAGGGTAAGGGTTAGGGTTAGCATCAGGCCTAGGATAGTGTTAGGGTTACGGTTAGAATCAGCCCTAGGATAGTGTTAGGGTTAGGGTTAGGGTTAGCATCAGCCCTAGGATAGTGTTAGGTTTAGGGTTAGGGATATCATCAGGCCTAGGATATTGTTAGCGTTAGGGTTAGAATCAGCCCTAGGATAGTTTTAGGGTTAGGGTTAGGGTTAGCATCAGCCCTAGGATAGTGTTAGGGTTAGGGTTAGGGTTAGCATCAGCCGTAGGATAGTATTAGGGTTAGGGTTAGGGTTAGGGTTAGGGTTATCATAGCTCTAGGATAGTGTTAGGGTTAGCGTTAGGGTTAGCATCAGCCCTAGGATAGTGTTAGCGTTAGGTTAGGGTTAGCATCAGCCCAAGGATAGTGTTAGGTTCAGGGTTAGCATCAGCCCTAGGATAGTGTTAGTGTTAGGGTTAGGGTTAGCATCAGCCCTAGGATAGTGTTAGGGTTAGGGTTAGCATCAGCCCTAGGATAGTGTTAGGGTTAGGGTTAGGGTAAGCATCAGCCCTAGCATAGTGTTAGCGTTAGGGTTAGCATCAGCCCTTTGATAGAGTTAGGGTTAGGGTTAGGGTTAGCATCAGCCCTAGGATAGTGTTAGGGTTAGGGTTAGCATCAAGCCTAGGATAGTGTTAGGGTTAGGGTTATCATCAGCCCTTTGATAGTGTTAGGGTTAGGGTTAGGGTTAGCATCAGCCCTAGGATAGTGTTAGGGTTAGGGTTAGCATCAACCCTTGGATAGTGTTAGGGTTAGGGTTAGGGTTAGCATCAGCCCTAGGATAGAGTTAGGGTTAGGGTTAGCCTCAGCCCTAGGAGAGTGTTAGGGTTAGGGTTAGGGTTAGCATAAGCCCTAGGATAGTGTTAGTGTTAGGGTTAGCATCAGCCCTAGGATAGTGGTAGGGTTAGGGTTAGGGTTAGCATCAGCCCTAGGATAGTGTTAGGGTTAGGGTTAGCATCAGCCCTAGGACAGTGTTAGGGTTAGGGTTAGGGTTAGCATCAGCCCTAGGATAGTGTTAGGGATAGGGTTAGCATCAGCCCTAGGATAGTGTTAGGGTTAGGGTTAGGGTTAGCATCCGCCCTAGGATAGTGTTAGGGTTAGGGTTAGCATCAGCCCTAGGATAGTGTTAGGGTTAGGGTTAGGGTTAGCATCAGGCCTAGGATAGTGTTAGGGTTAGGGTTAGCATCAGCCCTATGATAGTGTTAGGGTTAGGGTTAGGGTTAGCATCAGCCCTAGGATAGTTTTAGGTTTATGGTTAGCATGAACCCTAGGATACTGTTAGGGTTAGGGTTCTGGTTAGCATCAGCCCTAGGATAGTGTTAGGTTTAGGGTTAGCATCAGACCTAGGATAGTGTTAGGGTTAGGGTTAGGGTTAGCATCAGCCCTAGGATAGTGTAAGTGTTAGGGTTAGGGTTAGCATCAGGCCTAGGATAGTGTTAGGGTTAGGGTTAGCATCAGCCCTAGGATAGTGTTAGGGTTAGGCTTAGGGTTACCATCAGCCCTAGGATAGTGTTCGGGTTAGAGTTAGCATCAGCCCTAGGATAGTGTTATGGTTAGGGTTAGGGTTAGCATTAGCCCTAGGATAGTGTTAAGGTTAGCGTTATCCTCAGCCGTAGGAGAGTGTTAGGGTTAGGTTTAGGGTTAGCATCAGCCCTAGGATAGTGTAAGGGTTAGGATTAGCATGAGCCCTAGGATAGTGTTAGGGTAAGGGTTAGGGTTAGCATCAGGCCTAGGATAGTGTTAGGGTTACGGTTAGAATCAGCCCTAGGATAGTGTTAGGGTTAGAGTTAGGGTTAGCATGAGCCCTAGGATAGTGTTAGGTTTAGGGTTAGGGATATCATCAGGCCTAGGATATTGTTAGGGTTAGGGTTACCATCAGCCCTAGGATAGTGTTAGGGTTAGGGTTAGGGTTAGCATCAGCCATAGGATAGTGTTAGGGTTAGGGTTAGGGTTAGCATCAGCCCTAGGATAGTATTAGGGTTAGGGTTAGCATCAGCCCTAGGATAGTGTTAGGGTTAGGGTAAGGGTTAGCACCAGGCCTATGATAATGTTAGTGTTCGGGTTAGCATCAGCCATAGGATAGTGTTAGGGTTAGGGTTAGGGTTAGATTCAGCCGTAGGATAGTGTTAGGGTTAGGGTTAGCCTCAGCCCTAGGATAGTGTTAGAGTTAGGGTTAGGGTTAGCATCAGCCCTAGGATACCGTTAGGGTTAGGTTTAGGGTTAACATCAGCCCTAGGATAGTGTTAGTGTTAGGGTTAGCATCAGCCCTCGGATAGTGTTAGGGTTAGGGTTAGGGTTACCATCAGCCCTAGGATAGTATTAGGGTTAGGGTTAACATCAGCCCTAGGATAGGGTTAGGGTTAGGGTTAGGGTTAGCATCAGCCCTAGGATAGTGTTAGGGTTAGGGTTAGCATCAGCCCTAGGATAATGTTAGGGTTAGGGTTAGGGTTAGCATCAGGCCTAGGATAGTGTTAGGGTTAGGGTTAGCATTAGCCCTAGGATAGTGTTAGGGTTAGGGTTAGGGTTAGCATCAGCCCTAGGATATTGTTAGGGTTAGGGTTAGCATCAGCCCTAGGATAGTGTTAGGGTTAGGGTTAGGGTTAGCATCAGCCCTAGGATAGTGTTAGGGTTAGCGTTAGCCTCAGCCAGAGGAGAGTGTTAGGGTTAGGTTTAGGGTTAGCATCAGCCCTAGGATAGTGTTAGGGTTAGGGTTAGCATCAGCCCTAGGATAGTGTTAGGGTTATGGTTAGGTTTAGCATCAGCCCTAGGATAGTGTTAGGGTAAGGGTTAGGGTTAGCATCAGGGCTAGGATAGTGTTAGGGTTACGGTTAGAATCAGCCCTAGGATCGTGTTAGGGTTAGGGTTAGGGTTAGCATCAGCCCTAGGATATCGTTAGGGTTAGGGTTAGCATCAGCCCTAGGATAGTGTTAGGGTTAGGGTTATGGTTAGCATTAGCCCTAGGATAGTGTTAGGGTTAGCGTTAGCCTCAGCCCTAGGAGAGTGTTAGGGTTAGGTTTAGGGTTAGCATCAGCCCTAGGATAGTGGTAGGGTTAGGGTTAGGGTTAGCATCAGGCCTAGGATAGTGTTAGGGTTACGGTTAGAATCAGCCCTAGGATAGTGTTAGGGTTAGGGTTAGGGTTAGCATCAGCCCTAGGATAGTGTTAGGTTTAGGGTTAGGGATATCATCAGGCCTAGGATATTGTTAGCGTTAGGGTTAGCATCAGCCCTAGGATAGTTTTAGGGTTAGGGTTAGGGTTAGCATCAGCCCTAGGATAGTGTTAGGGTTAGGGTTAGGGTTAGCATCAGCCCTAGAATAGTATTAGGGTTAGGGTTAGGGTTAGGGTTAGGGTTAGCATAGCTCTAGGATAGTGTTAGGGTTAGCGTTAGGGTTAGCATCAGCCCTAGGATAGTGTTAGGGTTAGGGTTAGGGTTAGCATCAGCCCTAGGATAGTGTTAGGTTCAGGGTTAGCATCAGCCCTAGGATAGTGTTAGTGTTAGGGTTAGGGTTAGCATCAGCCCTAGGATAGTGTTAGGGTTAGGGTTAGGGTAAGCATCAGCCCTAGCATAGTGTTAGCGTTAGGGTTAGCATCAGCCCTAGGATAGTGTTAGGGTTAGGGTTAGGGTTAGCATCAGGCCTAGGATAGTGTTAGGGTTAGGGTTATCATCAGCCCTTTGATAGTGTTAGGGTTAGGGTTAGGGTTAGCATCAGTCCTAGGATAGTGTTAGGGTTAGGGTTAGCATCAAGCCTAGGATAGTGTTAGGGATAGGGTTATCATCAGCCCTTTGATAGTGTTAGGGTTAGGGTTAGGGTTAGCATCAGCCCTAGGATAGTGTTAGGGTTAGGGTTAGCATCAACCCTTGGATAGTGTTAGGGTTAGGGTTAGGGTTAGCATCAGCCCTAGGATAGTGTTAGGGTTAGGGTTATCCTCAGCCCTAGGAGAGTGTTAGGGTTAGGGTTAGGGTTAGCATCAGCCCTAGGATAGTGTTAGTGTTAGGGTTAGCATCAGCCCTAGGATAGTGGTAGGGTTAGGGTTAGGGTTAGCATCAGCCCTAGGATAGTGTTAGGGTTAGGGTTAGCATCAGCCCTAGGATAGTGTTAGGGTTAGGGTTAGGGTTAGCATCAGCCCTAGGATAGTGTTAGGGATAGGGTTAGCATCAGCCCTAGGATAGTGTTAGGGTTAGGGTTAGGGTTAGCATCAGCCCTAGGATAGTGTTAGGGTTAGGGTTAGCATCAGCCCTAGGATAGTGTTAGGGTTAGGGTTAGGGTTAGCATCAGGCCTAGGATAGTGTTAGGGTTAGGGTTAGCATCAGCCCTATGATAGTGTTAGGGTTAGGGTTAGGGTTAGCATCAGCCCTAGGATAGTTTTAGGTTTATGGTTAGCATGAACCCTAGGATACTGTTAGGGTTAGGGTTCTGGTTAGCATCAGCCCTAGGATAGTGTTAGGTTTAGGGTTAGCATCAGACCTAGGATAGTGTTAGGGTTAGGGTTAGGGTTAGCATCAGCCCTAGGATAGTGTTAGGGATAGGGTTAGCATCAGCCCTAGGATAGTGTTAGGGTTAGGGTTAGGGTTAGCATCAGCCCTAGGATAGTGTTAGGGTTAGGGTTAGCATCAGCCCTAGGATAGTGTTAGGGTTAGGGTTAGGGTTAGCATCAGGCCTAGGATAGTGTTAGGGTTAGGGTTAGCATCAGCCCTATGATAGTGTTAGGGTTAGGGTTAGGGTTAGCATCAGCCCTAGGATAGTTTTAGGTTTATGGTTAGCATGAACCCTAGGATACTGTTAGGGTTAGGGTTCTGGTTAGCATCAGCCCTAGGATAGTGTTAGGTTTAGGGTTAGCATCAGACCTAGGATAGTGTTAGGGTTAGGGTTAGGGTTAGCATCAGCCCTAGGATAGTGTAAGTGTTAGGGTTAGGGTTAGCATCAGGCCTAGGATAGTGTTAGGGTTAGGGTTAGCATCAGCCCTAGGATAGTGTTAGGGTTAGGCTTAGGGTTACCATCAGCCCTAGGATAGTGTTCGGGTTAGAGTTAGCATCAGCCCTAGGATAGTGTTATGGTTAGGGTTAGGGTTAGCATTGGCCCTAGGATAGTGTTAAGGTTAGCGTTATCCTCAGCCGTAGGAGAGTGTTAGGGTTAGGTTTAGGGTTAGCATCAGCCCTAGGATAGTGTAAGGGTTAGGGTTAGCATGAGCCCTAGGATAGTGTTAGGGTAAGGGTTAGGGTTAGCATCAGGCCTAGGATAGTGTTAGGGTTACGGTTAGAATCAGCCCTACGATAGTGTTAGGGTTAGAGTTAGGGTTAGCATTGGCCCTAGGATAGTGTTAAGGTTAGCGTTATCCTCAGCCGTAGGAGAGTGTTAGGGTTAGGTTTAGGGTTAGCATCAGCCCTAGGATATTGTTAGGGTTAGGGTTACCATCAGCCCTAGGATAGTGTTAGGGTTAGGGTTAGGGTTAGCATCAGCCATAGGATAGTGTTAGGGTTAGGGTTAGGGTTAGCATCAGCCCTAGGATAGTATTAGGGTTAGGGTTAGCATCAGCCCTAGGATAGTGTTAGGGTTAGGGTTAGGGTTAGCACCAGGCCTTTGATAATGTTAGTGTTCGGGTTAGCATCAGCCATAGGATAGTGTTAGGGTTAGGGTTAGGGTTAGATTCAGCCGTAGGATAGTGTTAGGGTTAGGGTTAGCCTCAGCCCTAGGATAGTGTTAGAGTTAGGGTTAGGGTTAGCATGAGCCCTAGGATAGCGTTAGGGTTAGGTTTAGGGTTAAAATCAGCCCTAGGATAGTGTTAGTGTTAGGGTTAGCATCAGCCCTCGGATAGTGTTAGGGTTAGGGTTAGGGTTACCATCAGCCCTAGGATAGTATTAGGGTTAGGGTTAACATCAGTCCTAGGATAGTGTTAGGGTTAGGGTTAGGGTTAGCATCAGCCCTAGGATAGTGTTAGGGTTAGGGTTAGGGTTAGCATCAGCCCTAGGATAGTGTTAGGGTTAGGGTTAGCATCAGCAATAGGATAGTGTTAGGGTTAGGTTTAGGGTTAGCATCAGCCCTAGGATAGTGTTAGGGTTAGGGTTAGCATCAGCCCTAGGATAGGGTTAGGGTTAGGGTTAGGGTTAGCATCAGCCCTAGGATAGTGTTAGGGTTAGGGTTAGCATCAGCCCTAGGATAATGTTAGGGTTAGGGTTAGGGTTAGCATCAGGCCTAGGATAGTGTTAGGGTTAGGGTTAGCATTAGCCCTAGGATAGTGTTAGGGTTAGGGTTAGGGTTAGCATCAGCCCTTGGATAGTGTTAGGGTTAGGGTTAGCATCAGCCCTAGGATAGTGTTAGGGTTAGGCATAGGGTTAGCATCAGCCCTAGGATAGTGTTAGGGTTAGGGTTAGCATCAGGCCTAGGATAGTGTTAGGGTTAGGGTTAGCATCAGCCCTAGGATCGTGTTAGGGTTAGGGTTAGGGTTAGCATCAGCCCTAGGATATTCTTAGGGTTAGGGTTAGCATCAGCCCTAGGATAGTGTTAGGGTTAGGGTTATTGTTAGCATTAGCCCTAGGATAGTGTTAGGGTTAGCGTTAGCCTCAGCCAGAGGAGAGTGTTAGGGTTAGGTTTAGGGTTAGCATCAGCCCTAGGATAGTGTTAGGGTTAGGGTTAGCATCAGCCCTAGGATAGTGTTAGGGTTATGGTTAGGTTTAGCATCAGCCCTAGGATAGTGTTAGGGTAAGGGTTAGGGTTAGCATCAGGCCTAGGATAGTGTTAGGGTTACGGTTAGAATCAGCCCTAGGATAGTGTTAGGGTTAGGGTTAGGGTTAGCATCAGCCCTAGGATAGTGTTAGGTTTATGGTTAGGGATATCACCAGGCCTAGGATATTGTTAGCGTTAGGGTTAGCATCAGCCCTAGGATAGTTTTAGGGTTAGGGTTAGGGTTAGCATCAGCCCTAGGATAGTGTTAGGATTAGGGTTAGGGTTAGCATCAGCCCTAGGATAGTGTTAGGGTTAGGGTTAGGGTAAGCATCAGCCCTAGCATAGTGTTAGCGTTAGGGTTAGCATCAGCCCTAGGATAGTGTTAGGGTTAGGGTTAGGGTTAGCATCAGGCCTAGGATAGTGTTAGGGTTAGGGTTATCATCAGCCCTTTGATAGAGTTAGGGTTAGGGTTAGGGTTAGCATCAGCCCTAGGATAGTGTTAGGGTTAGGGTTAGCATCAAGCCTAGGATAGTGTTAGGGTTAGGGTTATCATCAGCCCTTTGATAGTGTTAGGGTTAGGGTTAGGGTTAGCATCAGCCCTAGGATAGTGTTAGGGTTAGGGTTAGCATCAACCCTTGGATAGTGTTAGGGTTAGGGTTAGGGTTAGCATCAGCCCTAGGATAGTGTTAGGGTTAGGGTTAGCCTCAGCCCTAGGAGAGTGTTAGGGTTAGGGTTAGGGTTAGCATAATCCCTAGGATAGTGTTAGTGTTAGGGTTAGCATCAGCCCTAGGATAGTGGTAGGGTTAGGGTTAGGGTTAGCATCAGCCCTAGGATAGTGTTAGGGTTAGGGTTAGCATCAGCCCTAGGACAGTGTTAGGGTTAGGGTTAGGGTTAGCATCAGCCCTAGGATAGTGTTAGGGATAGGGTTAGCATCAGCCCTAGGATAGTGTTAGGGTTAGGGTTAGGGTTAGCATCCGCCCTAGGATAGTGTTAGGGTTAGGGTTAGCATCAGCCCTAGGATAGTGTTAGGGTTAGGGTTAGGGTTAGCATCAGGCCTAGGATAGTGTTAGGGTTAGGGTTAGCATCAGCCCTATGATAGTGTTAGGGTTAGGGTTAGGGTTAGCATCAGCCCTAGGATAGTTTTAGGTTTATGGTTAGCATGAACCCTAGGATACTGTTAGGGTTAGGGTTCTGGTTAGCATCAGCCCTAGGATAGTGTTAGGTTTAGGGTTAGCATCAGACCTAGGATAGTGTTACGGTTAGGGTTAGGGTTAGCATCAGCCCTAGGATAGTGTAAGTGTTAGGGTTGGGGTTAGCATCAGGCCTAGGATAGTGTTAGGGTTAGGGTTAGCATCAGCCCTAGGATAGTGTTAGGGTTAGGCTTAGGGTTACCATCAGCCCTAGGATAGTGTTCGGGTTAGAGTTAGCATCAGCCCTAGGATAGTGTTATGGTTAGGGTTAGGGTTAGCATTAGCCCTAGGATAGTGTTAAGGTTAGCGTTATCCTCAGCCGTAGGAGAGTGTTAGGGTTAGGTTTAGGGTTAGCATCAGCCCTAGGATAGTGTAAGGGTTAGGGTTAGCATGAGCCCTAGGATAGTGTTAGGGTAAGGGTTAGGGTTAGCATCAGGCCTAGGATAGTGTTAGGGTTACGGTTAGAATCAGCCCTAGGATAGTGTTAGGGTTAGAGTTAGGGTTAGCATGAGCCCTAGGATAGTGTTAGGTTTAGGGTTAGGGATATCATCAGGCCTAGGATATTGTTAGGGTTAGGGTTACCATCAGCCCTAGGATAGTGTTAGGGTTAGGGTTATGGTTAGCATCAGCCATAGGATAGTGTTAGGGTTAGGGTTAGGGTTAGCATCAGCCCTAGGATAGTATTAGGGTTAGGGTTAGCATCAGCCCTAGGATAGTGTTAGGGTTAGGGTTAGGGTTAGCACCAGGCCTATGATAATGTTAGTGTTCGGGTTAGCATCAGCCATAGGATAGTGTTAGGGTTAGGGTTAGGGTTAGATTCAGCCGTAGGATAGTGTTAGGGTTAGGGTTAGCCTCAGCCCTAGGATAGTGTTAGAGTTAGGGTTAGGGTTAGCATCAGCCCTAGGATACCGTTAGGGTTAGGTTTAGGGTTAACATCAGCCCTAGGATAGTGTTAGTGTTAGGGTTAGCATCAGCCCTCGGATAGTGTTAGGGTTAGGGTTAGGGTTACCATCAGCCCTAGGATAGTATTAGGGTTAGGGTTAACATCAGCCCTAGGATAGGGTTAGGGTTAGGGTTAGGGTTAGCATCAGCCCTAGGATAGTGTTAGGGTTAGGGTTAGCATCAGCCCTAGGATAATGTTAGGGTTAGGGTTAGGGTTAGCTTCAGGCCTAGGATAGTGTTAGGGTTAGGGTTAGCATTAGCCCTAGGATAGTGTTACGGTTAGGGTTAGGGTTAGCATCAGCCCTTGGATAGTGTTAGGGTTAGGGTTAGCATCAGCCCTAGGATAGTGTTAGGGTTAGGCATAGGGTTAGCATCAGCCCTAGGATAGTGTTAGGGTTAGGGTTAGCATCAGGCCTAGGATAGTGTTAGGGTTAGGGTTAGCATCAGCCCTAGGATCGTGTTAGGGTTAGGGTTAGGGTTAGCATCAGCCCTAGGATATTGTTAGGGTTAGGGTTAGCATCAGCCCTAGGATAGTGTTAGGGTTAGGGTTATTGTTAGCATTAGCCCTAGGATAGTGTTAGGGTTAGCGTTAGCCTCAGCCAGAGGAGAGTGTTAGGGTTAGGTTTAGGGTTAGCATCAGCCCTAGGATAGTGTTAGGGTTAGGGTTAGCATCAGCCCTAGGATAGTGTTAGGGTTATGGTTAGGTTTAGCATCAGCCCTAGGATAGTGTTAGGGTAAGGGTTAGGGTTAGCATCAGGCCTAGGATAGTGTTAGGGTTACGGTTAGAATCAGCCCTAGGATCCTGTTAGGGTTAGGGTTAGGGTTAGCATCAGCCCTAGGATATCGTTAGGGTTAGGGTTAGCATCAGCCCTAGGATAGTGTTAGGGTTAGGGTTATGGTTAGCATTAGCCCTAGGATAGTGTTAGGGTTAGCGTTAGCCTCAGCCCTAGGAGAGTGTTAGGGTTAGGTTTAGGGTTAGCATCAGCCCTAGGATAGTGGTAGGGTTAGGGTTAGGGTTAGCATCAGGCCTAGGATAGTGTTAGGGTTACGGTTAGAATCAGCCCTAGGATAGTGTCAGGGTTAGGGTTAGGGTTAGCATCAGCCCTAGGATAGTGTTAGGTTTAGGGTTAGGGATATCATCAGGCCTAGGATATTGTTAGCGTTAGGGTTAGCATCAGCCCTAGGATAGTTTTAGGGTTAGGGTTAGGGTTAGCATCAGCCCTAGGATAGTGTTAGGGTTAGGGTTAGGGTTAGCATCAGCCCTAGAATAGTATTAGGGTCAGGGTTAGGGTTAGGGTTAGGGTTAGCATAGCTCTAGGATAGTGTTAGGGTTAGCGTTAGGGTTAGCATCAGCCCTAGGATAGTGTTAGGGTTAGGGTTAGGGTTAGCATCAGCCCTAGGATAGTGTTAGGTTCAGGGTTAGCATCAGCCCTAGGATAGTGTTAGTGTTAGGGTTAGGGTTAGCATCAGCCCTAGGATAGTGTTAGGGTTAGGGTTAGCATCAGCCCTAGGATAGTGTTAGGGTTAGGGTTAGGGTAAGCATCAGCCCTAGCATAGTGTTAGCGTTAGGGTTAGCATCAGCCCTATGATAGTGTTAGGGTTAGGGTTAGGGTTAGCATCAGGCCTAGGATAGTGTTAGGGTTAGGGTTATCATCAGCCCTTTGATAGTGTTAGGGTTAGGGTTAGGGTTAGCATCAGTCCTAGGATAGTGTTAGGGTTAGGGTTAGCATCAAGCCTAGGATAGTGTTAGGGATAGGGTTATCATCAGCCCTTTGATAGTGTTAGGGTTAGGGTTAGGGTTAGCATCAGCCCTAGGATAGTGTTAGGGTTAGGGTTAGCATCAACCCTTGGATAGTGTTAGGGTTAGGGTTAGGGTTAGCATCAGCCCTAGGATAGTGTTAGGGTTAGGGTTAGCCTCAGCCCTAGGAGAGTGTTAGGGTTAGGGTTAGGGTTAGCATCAGCCCTAGGATAGTGTTAGTGTTAGGGTTAGCATCAGCCCTAGGATAGTGGTAGGGTTAGGGTTAGGGTTAGCATCAGCCCTAGGATAGTGTTAGGGTTAGGGTTAGCATCAGCCCTAGGATAGTGTTAGGGTTAGGGTTAGGGTTAGCATCAGCCCTAGGATAGTGTTAGGGATAGGGTTAGCATCAGCCCTAGGATAGTGTTAGGGTTAGGGTTAGGGTTAGCATCAGCCCTAGGATAGTGTTAGGGTTAGGGTTAGCATCAGCCCTAGGATAGTGTTAGGGTTAGGGTTAGGGTTAGCATCAGGCCTAGGATAGTGTTAGGGTTAGGGTTAGCATCAGCCCTATGATAGTGTTAGGGTTAGGGTTAGGGTTAGCATCAGCCCTAGGATAGTTTTAGGTTTATGGTTAGCATGAACCCTAGGATACTGTTAGGGTTAGGGTTCTGGTTAGCATCAGCCCTAGGATAGTGTTAGGTTTAGGGTTACCATCAGACCTAGGATAGTGTTAGGGTTAGGGTTAGGGTTAGCATCAGCCCTAGGATAGTGTAAGTGTTAGGGTTAGGGTTAGCATCAGGCCTAGGATAGTGTTAGGGTTAGGGTTAGCATCAGCCCTAGGATAGTGTTAGGGTTAGGCTTAGGGTTACCATCAGCCCTAGGATAGTGTTCGGGTTAGAGTTAGCATCAGCCCTAGGATAGTGTTATGGTTAGGGTTAGGGTTAGCATTAGCCCTAGGATAGTGTTAAGGTTAGCGTTATCCTCAGCCTTAGGAGAGTGTTAGGGTTAGGTTTAGGGTTAGCATCAGCCCTAGGACAGTGTAAGGGTTAGGGTTAGCATGAGCCCTAGGATAGTGTTAGGGTAAGGGTTAGGGTTAGCATCAGGCCTAGGATAGTGTTAGGGTTACGGTTAGAATCAGCCCTAGGATAGTGTTAGGGTTAGAGTTAGGGTTAGCATGAGCCCTAGGATAGTGTTAGGTTTAGGGTTAGGGATATCATCAGGCCTAGGATATTGTTAGGGTTAGGGTTACCATCAGCCCTAGGATAGTGTTAGGGTTAGGGTTAGGGTTAGCATCAGCCATAGGATAGTGTTAGGGTTAGGGTTAGGGTTAGCATCAGCCCTAGGATAGTATTAGGGTTAGGGTTAGCATCAGCCCTAGGATAGTGTTAGGGTTAGGGTTAGGGTTAGCACCAGGCCTATGATAATGTTAGTGTTCGGGTTAGCATCAGCCATAGGATAGTGTTAGGGTTAGGGTTAGGGTTAGATTCAGCCGTAGGATAGTGTTAGGGTTAGGGTTAGACTCAGCCCTAGGATAGTGTTAGAGTTAGGGTTAGGGTTAGCATCAGCCCTAGGATAGCGTTAGGGTTAGGTTTAGGGTTAACATCAGCCCTAGGATAGTGTTAGTGTTAGGGTTAGCATCAGCCCTCGGATAGTGTTAGGGTTAGGGTTAGGGTTACCATCAGCCCTAGGATAGTATTAGGGTTAGGGTTAACATCAGTCCTAGGATAGTGTTAGGGTTAGGGTTAGGGTTAGCATCAGCCCTAGGATAGTGTTAGGGTTAGGGTTAGGGTTACCATCAGCCCTAGGATAGTGTTAGGGTTAGGGTTAACATCAACCCTAGGATAGTGTAAGGGTTAGGGTTAGGGATAGCATCAGCCCTAGGATAGTGTTAGGGTTAGGGTTAGCCTCAGCCCTAGGAGGGTGTTAGGGTTAGGGATAGGGTTAGCATCAGGCCTAGGATAGTGTTAGGATTAGGGTTAGGGTTAGCATCTGCCCTAGGATAGTGTTAGGGATAGGGTTATCATCAGGCCTAGGATAGTGTTAGGGTTAGGGTTAGCATCAGCCCTAGGATACTGTTAGGGTTAGGGTTAGGGTTAGCATCAGCCCTAGGATATTGTTAGGGTTAGGGTTAACATCAGCCCTAGGATAGTGTTAGGGTTAGGGTTAGGGTTACCATCAAGCCTAGGATAGTGTTAGGGTTATGGTTAGCATCAGCCCTAGGATAGTGTTAGGGTTAGGGTTAGGGTTAGCATCAGTCCTAGGATAGTGTTAGGGTTAGAGTTAACATCAGCCCTAGGATAGTGTTACGGTTAGGGTTAGGGTTAGCATCAGCCCTAGGATATTGTTAGGGTTAGGGTTAGGGTTAGCATCAGCCCTAGGATAGTGTTAGGGTTAGGGTTAGGGTTAGCATCAGCCCTAGGATAGTGTTAGGGTTAGGGTTAGGGTTAGCATCAACCCTAGGATAGTGTTAGGGTTAGGGTTAGCATCAGCCCTAGACAGTGTTAGGGTTAGGGTTATGGTTAGCATCAGCCCTAGGATAGTGTAAGGGTTAGGGTTAGGGTTAGCATCAGGCCTAGGATTGTGTTAGGGTTAGGGTTAGCATCAGCCCTAGGATCGTGTTAGTGTTAGGGTTAGGGTTAGCATCAGCCCTAGGATATCGTTAGGGTTAGGGTTAGCATCAGCCCTAGGATAGTGTTAGGGTTAGGGTTATGGTTAGCATTAGCCCTAGGATAGTGTTAGGGTTAGCGTTAGCCTCAGCCCTAGGAGAGTGTTAGGGTTAGGGTTAGGGTTAGCATCAGCCCTAGGATAGTGTTAGTGTTAGGGTTAGCATCAGCCCTAGGATAGTGGTAGGTTTAGGGTTAGCATCAGCCCTAGGATAGTGTTAGGGTTATGGTTAGGTTTAGCATCAGCCCTAGGATAGTGCTAGGGTAAGGGTTAGGGTTAGCATCAGGCCTAGGATAGTGTTAGGGTTATGGTTAGAATCAGCCCTAGGATACTGTTAGGGTTAGGGTTAGGGTTAGCATCAGCCCTAGGATAGTGTTAGGTTTAGGGTTAGGGATATCATCAGGCCTAGGATATTGTTAGCGTTAGGGTTAGCATCAGCCGTAGGATAGTTTTAGGGTTAGGGTTAGGGTTAGCATCAGCCCTAGGATAGTGTTAGGGTTAGGGTTAGGGTTAGCATCAGCCCTAGGATAGTATTAGGGTTAGGGTTAGGGTTAGGGTTAGGGTTAGCATAGCTCTAGGATAGTGTTAGGGTTAGCGTTAGGGTTAGCATCAGCCCTAGGATAGTGTTAGGGTTAGGGTTAGGGTTAGCATCAGCCCTAGGATAGTGTTAGGTTCAGGGTTAGCATCAGCCCTAGGATAGTGTTAGTGTTAGGGTTAGGGTTAGCATCAGCCCTAGGATAGTGTTAGGGTTAGGGTTAGCATCAGCCCTAGGATAGTGTTAGGGTTAGGGTTAGGGTAAGCATCAGCCCTAGCATAGTGTTAGCGTTAGGGTTAGCATCAGCCCTAGGATAGTGTTAGGGTTAGGGTTAGGGTTAGCATCAGGCCTAGGATAGTGTTAGGGTTAGGGTTATCATCAGCCCTTTGATAGTGTTAGGGTTAGGGTTAGGGTTAGCATCAGCCCTAGGATAGTGTTCGGGTTAGAGTTAGCATCAGCCCTAGGATAGTGTTATGGTTAGGGTTAGGGTTAGCATTAGCCCTAGGATAGTGTTAGTGTTAGCGTTATCCTCAGCCGTAGGGGAGTGTTAGGGTTAGGTTTAGGGTTAGCATCAGCCCTAGGATAGTGTAAGGGTTAGGGTTAGCATGAGCCCTAGGATAGTGTTAGGGTAAGGGTTAGGGTTAGCATCAGGCCTAGGATAGTGTTAGGGTTACGGTTAGAATCAGCCCTAGGATAGTGTTACGGTTAGAGTTAGGGTTAGCATGAGCCCTAGGATAGTGTTAGGTTTAGGGTTAGGGATATCATCAGGCCTAGGATATTGTTAGGGTTATGGTTACCATCAGCCCTAGGATAGTGTTAGGGTTAGGGTTAGGGTTAGCATCAGCCATAGGATAGTGTTAGGGTTAGGGTTAGGGTTAGCATCAGCCCTAGGATAGTATTAGGGTTAGGGTTAGCATCAGCCCTAGGATAGTGTTAGGGTTAGGGTTAGGGTTAGCACCAGGCCTATGATAATGTTAGTGTTCGGGTTAGCATCAGCCATAGGATAGTGTTAGGGTTAGGGTTAGGGTTAGATTCAGCCGTAGGATAGTGTTAGGGTTAGGGTTAGCCTCAGCCCTAGGATAGTGTTAGAGTTAGGGTTAGGGTTAGCATCAGCCCTAGGATAGCGTTAGGGTTAGGTTTAGGGTTAGCATCAGCCCTCGGATAGTGTTAGGGTTAGGGTTAGGGTTACCATCAGCCCTAGGATAGTATTAGGGTTAGGGTTAACATCAGTCCTAGGATAGTGTTAGGGTTAGGGTTAGGGTTAGCATCAGCCCTAGGATAGTGTTAGCGTTAGGGTTAGGGTTAGCATCAGCCCTAGGATAGTGTTAGGGTTAGGGTTAGCATCAGCAATAGGATAGTGTTAGGGTTAGGGTTAGGGTTAGCATCAGCCTTAGGATAGTGTTAGGGTTAGGGTTAGCATCAGCCCTAGGATAGGGTTAGGGTTAGGGTTAGGGTTAGCATCAGCCCTAGGATAGTGTTAGGGTTAGGGTTAGCATCAGCCCTAGGATAGTGTTAGGGTTAGGGTTAGGGTTAGCATCAGCCCTAGGATAGTGTTAGGGTTAGGGTTAGCATCAGCAATAGGATAGTGTTAGGGTTAGGGTTAGGGTTAGCATCAGCCCTAGGATAGTGTAAGTGTTAGGGTTAGGGTTAGCATCAGGCCTAGGATAGTGTTAGGGTTAGGGTTAGCATCAGCCCTAGGATAGTGTTAGGGTTAGGCTTAGGGTTACCATCAGCCCTAGGATAGTGTTCGGGTTAGAGTTAGCATCAGCCCTAGGATAGTGTTATGGTTAGGGTTAGGGTTAGCATTAGCCCTAGGATAGTGTTAAGGTTAGCGTTATCCTCAGCCGTAGGAGAGTGTTAGGGTTATGTTTAGGGTTAGCATCAGCCCTAGGATAGTGTAAGGGTTAGGGTTAGCATGAGCCCTAGGATAGTGTTAGGGTAAGGGTTAGGGTTAGCATCAGGCCTAGGATAGTGTTAGGGTTACGGTTAGAATCAGCCCTAGGATAGTGTTAGGGTTAGAGTTAGGGTTAGCATGAGCCCTAGGATAGTGTTAGGTTTAGGGTTAGGGATATCATCAGGCCTAGGATATTGTTAGGGTTAGGGTTACCATCAGCCCTAGGATAGTGTTAGGGTTAGGGTTAGGGTTAGCATCAGCCATAGGATAGTGTTAGGGTTAGGGTTAGGGTTAGCATCAGCCCTAGGATAGTATTAGGGTTAGGGTTAGCATCAGCCCTAGGATAGTGTTAGGGTTAGGGTTAGGGTTAGCACCAGGCCTATGATAATGTTAGTGTTCGGGTTAGCATCAGCCATAGGATAGTGTTAGGGTTAGGGTTAGGGTTAGATTCAGCCGTAGGATAGTGTTAGGGTTAGGGTTAGACTCAGCCCTAGGATAGTGTTAGAGTTAGGGTTAGGGTTAGCATCAGCCCTAGGATAGCGTTAGGGTTAGGTTTAGGGTTAACATCAGCCCTAGGATAGTGTTAGTGTTAGGGTTAGCATCAGCCCTCGGATAGTGTTAGGGTTAGGGTTAGGGTTACCATCAGCCCTAGGATAGTATTAGGGTTAGGGTTAACATCAGTCCTAGGATAGTGTTAGGGTTAGGGTTAGGGTTAGCATCAGCCCTAGGATAGTGTTAGGGTTAGGGTTAGGGTTAGCATCAGCCCTAGGATAGTGTTAGGGTTAGGGTTAGCATCAGCAATAGGATAGTGTTAGGGTTAGGGTTAGGGTTAGCATCAGCCCTAGTATAGTGTTAGGGTTAGGGTTAGCATCAGCCCTAGGATAGGGATAGGGTTAGGGTTAGGGTTAGCATCAGCCCTAGGATAGTGTTAGGGTTAGGGTTAGCATCAGCCCTAGGATAATGTTAGGGTTAGGGTTAGGGTTAGCATCAGGCCTAGGATAGTGTTAGGGTTAGGGTTACCATCAGCCCTAGGATAGTGTTAGGGTTAGGGTTAACATCAACCCTAGGATAGTGTAAGGGTTAGGGTTAGGGATAGCATCAGCCCTAGGATAGTGTTAGGGTTAGGGTTAGCCTCAGCCCTAGGAGGGTGTTAGGGTTAGGGATAGGGTTAGCATCAGGCCTAGGATAGTGTCAGGATTAGGGTTAGGGTTAGCATCTGCCCTAGGATAGTGTTAGGGATAGGGTTATCATCAGGCCTAGGATAGTGTTAGGGTTAGGGTTAGCATCAGCCCTAGGATACTGTTAGGGTTAGGGTTAGGGTTAGCATCAGCCCTAGGATATTGTTAGGGTTAGGGTTAACATCAGCCCTAGGATAGTGTTAGGGTTAGGGTTAGGGTTAGCATCAAGCCTAGGATAGTGTTAGGGTTATGGTTAGCATCAGCCCTAGGATAGTGTTAGGGTTAGGGTTAGGGTTAGCATCAGTCCTAGGATAGTGTTAGGGTTAGAGTTAACATCAGCCCTAGGATAGTGTTACGGTTAGGGTTAGGGTTAGCATCAGCCCTAGGATAGTGTTAGGGTTAGGGTTAGGGTTAGCATCAGCCCTAGGATAGTGTTAGGGTTAGGGTTAGGGTTAGCATCAGCCCTAGGATAGTGTTAGGGTTAGGGTTAGGGTTAGCATCAACCCTAGGATAGTGTTAGGGTTAGGGTTAGCATCAGCCCTAGACAGTGTTAGGGTTAGGGTTATGGTTAGCATCAGCCCTAGGATAGTGTAAGGGTTAGGGTTAGGGTTAGCATCAGGCCTAGGATTGTGTTAGGGTTAGGGTTAGCATCAGCCCTAGGATCGTGTTAGTGTTAGGGTTAGGGTTAGCATCAGCCCTAGGATATCGTTAGGGTTAGGGTTAGCATCAGCCCTAGGATAGTGTTAGGGTTAGGGTTATGGTTAGCATTAGCCCTAGGATAGTGTTAGGGTTAGCGTTAGCCTCAGCCCTAGGAGAGTGTTAGGGTTAGGGTTAGGGTTAGCATCAGCCCTAGGATAGTGTTAGTGTTAGGGTTAGCATCAGCCCTAGGATAGTGGTAGGGTTAGGGTTAGCATCAGCCCTAGGATAGTGTTAGGGTTATGGTTAGGTTTAGCATCAGCCCTAGGATAGTGCTAGGGTAAGGGTTAGGGTTAGCATCAGGCCTAGGATAGTGTTAGGGTTATGGTTAGAATCAGCCCTAGGATACTGTTAGGGTTAGGGTTAGGGTTAGCATCAGCCCTAGGATAGTGTTAGGTTTAGGGTTAGGGATATCATCAGGCCTAGGATATTGTTAGCGTTAGGGTTAGCATCAGCCATAGGATAGTTTTAGGGTTAGGGTTAGGGTTAGCATCAGCCCTAGGATAGTGTTAGGGTTAGGGTTAGGGTTAGCATCAGCCCTAGGATAGTATTAGGGTTAGGGTTAGGGTTAGGGTTAGGGTTAGCATAGCTCTAGGATAGTGTTAGGGTTAGCGTTAGGGTTAGCATCAGCCCTAGGATAGTGTTAGGGTTAGGGTTAGGGTTAGCATCAGCCCTAGGATAGTGTTAGGTTCAGGGTTAGCATCAGCCCTAGGATAGTGTTAGTGTTAGGGTTAGGGTTAGCATCAGCCCTAGGATAGTGTTAGGGTTAGGGTTAGCATCAGCCCTAGGATAGTGTTAGGGTTAGGGTTAGGGTAAGCATCAGCCCTAGCATAGTGTTAGCGTTAGGGTTAGCATCAGCCCTAGGATAGTGTTAGGGTTAGGGTTAGGGTTAGCATCAGGCCTAGGATAGTGTTAGGGTTAGGGTTATCATCAGCCCTTTGATAGTGTTAGGGTTAGGGTTAGGGTTAGCATCAGCCCTAGGATAGTGTTAGGGTTAGGGTTAGCATCAAGCCTAGGATAGTGTTAGGGTTAGGGTTATCATCAGCCCTTTGATAGTGTTTGGGTTAGGGTTAGGGTTAGCATCAGCCCTAGGATAGTGTTAGGGTTAGGGTTAGCATCAACCCTTGGATAGTGTTAGGGTTAGGGTTAGGGTTAGCATCAGCCCTAGGATAGTGTTAGGGTTAGGGTTAGCCTCAGCCCTAGGAGAGTGTTAGGGTTAGGGTTAGGGTTAGCATCAGCCCTAGGATAGTGTTAGTGTTAGGGTTAGCATCAGCCCTAGGATAGTGGTAGGGTTAGGGTTAGGGTTAGCATCAGCCCTAGGATAGTGTTAGGGTTAGGGTTAGCATCAGCCCTAGGATAGTGTTAGGGTTAGGGTTAGGGTTAGCATCAGCCCTAGGATAGTGTTAGGGATAGGGTTAGCATCAGCCCTAGGATAGTGTTAGGGTTAGGGTTAGGGATAGAATCAGCCCTAGGATAGTGTTAGGGTTAGGGTTAGCATCAGCCCTAGGATAGTGTTAGGGTTAGGGTTAGGGTTAGCATCAGGCCTATGATAGTGTTAGGGTTAGGGTTAGGGTTAGCATCAGCCCTAGGATAGTTTTAGGTTTATGGTTAGCATGAACCCTAGGATACCGTTAGGGTTAGGGTTCTGGTTAGCATCAGCCCTAGGATAGTGTTAGGTTTAGGGTTAGCATCAGACCTAGGATAGTGTTAGGGTTAGGGTTAGGGTTAGCATCAGCCCTAGGATAGTGTAAGTGTTAGGGTTAGGGTTAGCATCAGGCCTAGGATAGTGTTAGGGTTAGGGTTAGCATCAGCCCTAGGATAGTGTTAGGGTTAGGCTTAGGGTTACCATCAGCCCTAGGATAGTGTTCGGGTTAGAGTTAGCATCAGCCCTAGGATAGTGTTATGGTTAGGGTTAGGGTTAGCATTAGCCCTAGGATAGTGTTAGTGTTAGCGTTATCCTCAGCCGTAGGGGAGTGTTAGGGTTAGGTTTAGGGTTAGCATCAGCCCTAGGATAGTGTAAGGGTTAGGGTTAGCATGAGCCCTAGGATAGTGTTAGGGTAAGGGTTAGGGTTAGCATCAGGCCTAGGATAGTGTTAGGGTTACGGTTAGAATCAGCCCTAGGATAGTGTTACGGTTAGAGTTAGGGTTAGCATGAGCCCTAGGATAGTGTTAGGTTTAGGGTTAGGGATATCATCAGGCCTAGGATATTGTTAGGGTTATGGTTACCATCAGCCCTAGGATAGTGTTAGGGTTAGGGTTAGGGTTAGCATCAGCCATAGGATAGTGTTAGGGTTAGGGTTAGGGTTAGCATCAGCCCTAGGATAGTATTAGGGTTAGGGTTAGCATCAGCCCTAGGATAGTGTTAGGGTTAGGGTTAGGGTTAGCACCAGGCCTATGATAATGTTAGTGTTCGGGTTAGCATCAGCCATAGGATAGTGTTAGGGTTAGGGTTAGGGTTAGATTCAGCCGTAGGATAGTGTTAGGGTTAGGGTTAGCCTCAGCCCTAGGATAGTGTTAGAGTTAGGGTTAGGGTTAGCATCAGCCCTAGGATAGCGTTAGGGTTATGTTTAGGGTTAGCATCAGCCCTCGGATAGTGTTAGGGTTAGGGTTAGGGTTACCATCAGCCCTAGGATAGTATTAGGGTTAGGGTTAACATCAGTCCTAGGATAGTGTTAGGGTTAGGGTTAGGGTTAGCATCAGCCCTAGGATAGTGTTAGCGTTAGGGTTAGGGTTAGCATCAGCCCTAGGATAGTGTTAGGGTTAGGGTTAGCATCAGCAATAGGATAGTGTTAGGGTTAGGGTTAGGGTTAGCATCAGCCCTAGGATAGTGTTAGGGTTAGGGTTAGCATCAGCCCTAGGATAGGGTTAGGGTTAGGTTTAGGGTTAGCATCAGCCCTAGGATAGTGTTAGGGTTAGGGTTAGCATCAGCCCTAGGATAGTGTTAGGGTTAGGGTTAGGGTTAGCATCAGCCCTAGGATAGTGTTAGGGTTAGGGTTAGCATCAGCAATAGGATAGTGTTAGGGTTAGGGTTAGGGTTAGCATCAGCCCTAGGATAGTGTAAGTGTTAGGGTTAGGGTTAGCATCAGGCCTAGGATAGTGTTAGGGTTAGGGTTAGCATCAGCCCTAGGATAGTGTTAGGGTTAGGCTTAGGGTTACCATCAGCCCTAGGATAGTGTTCGGGTTAGAGTTAGCATCAGCCCTAGGATAGTGTTATGGTTAGGGTTAGGGTTAGCATTAGCCCTAGGATAGTGTTAAGGTTAGCGTTATCCTCAGCCGTAGGAGAGTGTTAGGGTTAGGTTTAGGGTTAGCATCAGCCCTAGGATAGTGTAAGGGTTAGGGTTAGCATGAGCCCTAGGATAGTGTTAGGGTTATGGTTAGGTTTAGCATCAGCCCTAGGATAGTGTTAGGGTAAGGGTTAGGGTTAGCATCAGGCCTAGGATAGTGTTAGGGTTACGGTTAGAATCAGCCCTAGGATCGTGTTAGGGTTAGGGTTAGGGTTAGCATCAGCCCTAGGATATCGTTAGGGTTAGGGTTAGCATCAGCCCTAGGATAGTGTTAGGGTTAGGGTTATGGTTAGCATTAGCCCTAGGATAGTGTTAGGGTTAGCGTTAGCCTCAGCCCTAGGAGAGTGTTAGGGTTAGGTTTAGGGTTAGCATCAGCCCTAGGATAGTGGTAGGGTTAGGGTTAGGGTTAGCATCAGGCCTAGGATAGTGTTAGGGTTACGGTTAGAATCAGCCCTAGGATAGTGTCAGGGTTAGGGTTAGGGTTAGCATCAGCCCTAGGATAGTGTTAGGTTTAGGGTTAGGGATATCATCAGGCCTAGGATATTGTTAGCGTTAGGGTTAGCATCAGCCCTAGGATAGTTTTAGGGTTAGGGTTAGGGTTAGCATCAGCCCTAGGATAGTGTTAGGGTTAGGGTTAGGGTTAGCATCAGCCCTAGAATAGTATTAGGGTTAGGGTTAGGGTTAGGGTTAGGGTTAGCATAGCTCTAGGATAGTGTTAGGGTTAGCGTTAGGGTTAGCATCAGCCCTAGGATAGTGTTAGGGTTAGGGTTAGGGTTAGCATCAGCCCTAGGATAGTGTTAGGTTCAGGGTTAGCATCAGCCCTAGGATAGTGTTAGTGTTAGGGTTAGGGTTAGCATCAGCCCTAGGATAGTGTTAGGGTTAGGGTTAGCATCAGCCCTAGGATAGTGTTAGGGTTAGGGTTAGGGTAAGCATCAGCCCTAGCATAGTGTTAGCGTTAGGGTTAGCATCAGCCCTAGGATAGTGTTAGGGTTAGGGTTAGGGTTAGCATCAGGCCTAGGATAGTGTTAGGGTTAGGGTTATCATCAGCCCTTTGATAGTGTTAGGGTTAGGGTTAGGGTTAGCATCAGTCCTAGGATAGTGTTAGGGTTAGGGTTAGCATCAAGCCTAGGATAGTGTTAGGGATAGGGTTATCATCAGCCCTTTGATAGTGTTAGGGTTAGGGTTAGGGTTAGCATCAGCCCTAGGATAGTGTTAGGGTTAGGGTTAGCATCAACCCTTGGATAGTGTTAGGGTTAGGGTTAGGGTTAGCATCAGCCCTAGGATAGTGTTAGGGTTAGGGTTAGCCTCAGCCCTAGGAGAGTGTTAGGGTTAGGGTTAGGGTTAGCATCAGCCCTAGGATAGTGTTAGTGTTAGGGTTAGCATCAGCCCTAGGATAGTGGTAGGGTTAGGGTTAGGGTTAGCATCAGCCCTAGGATAGTGTTAGGGTTAGGGTTAGCATCAGCCCTAGGGTAGTGTTAGGGTTAGGGTTAGGGTTAGCATCAGCCCTAGGATAGTGTTAGGGATAGGGTTAGCATCAGCCCTAGGATAGTGTTAGGGTTAGGGTTAGGGCTAGCATCAGCCCTAGGATAGTGTTAGGGTTAGGGTTAGCATCAGCCCTAGGATAGTGTTAGGGTTAGGGTTAGGGTTAGCATCAGGCCTAGGATAGTGTTAGGGTTAGGGTTAGCATCAGCCCTATGATAGTGTTAGGGTTAGGGTTAGGGTTAGCATCAGCCCTAGGATAGTTTTAGGTTTATGGTTAGCATGAACCCTAGGATACTGTTAGGGTTAGGGTTCTGGTTAGCATCAGCCCTAGGATAGTGTTAGGTTTAGGGTTACCATCAGACCTAGGATAGTGTTAGGGTTAGGGTTAGGGTTAGCATCAGCCCTAGGATAGTGTAAGTGTTAGGGTTAGGGTTAGCATCAGGCCTAGGATAGTGTTAGGGTTAGGGTTAGCATCAGCCCTAGGATAGTGTTAGGGTTAGGCTTAGGGTTACCATCAGCCCTAGGATAGTGTTCGGGTTAGAGTTAGCATCAGCCCTAGGATAGTGTTATGGTTAGGGTTAGGGTTAGCATTAGCCCTAGGATAGTGTTAGTGTTAGCGTTATCCTCAGCCGTAGGGGAGTGTTAGGGTTAGGTTTAGGGTTAGCATCAGCCCTAGGATAGTGTTAGGGTAAGGGTTAGGGTTAGCATCAGGCCTAGGATAGTGTTAGGGTTACGGTTAGAATCAGCCCTAGGATAGTGTTAGGGTTAGAGTTAGGGTTAGCATGAGCCCTAGGATAGTGTTAGGTTTAGGGTTAGGGATATCATCAGGCCTAGGATATTGTTAGGGTTAGGGTTACCATCAGCCCTAGGATAGTGTTAGGGTTAGGGTTAGGGTTAGCATCAGCCATAGGATAGTGTTAGGGTTAGGGTTAGGGTTAGCATCAGCCCTAGGATAGTATTAGGGTTAGGGTTAGCATCAGCCCTAGGATAGTGTTAGGGTTAGGGTTAGGGTTAGCACCAGGCCTATGATAATGTTAGTGTTCGGGTTAGCATCAGCCATAGGATAGTGTTAGGGTTAGGGTTAGGGTTAGATTCAGCCGTAGGATAGTGTTAGGGTTAGGGTTAGACTCAGCCCTAGGATAGTGTTAGAGTTAGGGTTAGGGTTAGCATCAGCCCTAGGATAGCGTTAGGGTTAGGTTTAGGGTTAACATCAGCCCTAGGATAGTGTTAGTGTTAGGGTTAGCATCAGCCCTCGGATAGTGTTAGGGTTAGGGTTAGGGTTACCATCAGCCCTAGGATAGTATTAGGGTTAGGGTTAACATCAGTCCTAGGATAGTGTTAGGGTTAGGGTTAGGGTTAGCATCAGCCCTAGGATAGTGTTAGGGTTAGGGTTAGGGTTAGCATCAGCCCTAGGATAGTGTTAGGGTTAGGGTTAGCATCAGCAATAGGATAGTGTTAGGGTTAGGGTTAGGGTTAGCATCAGCCCTAGGATAGTGTTAGGGTTAGGGTTAGCATCAGCCCTAGGATAGGGATAGGGTTAGGGTTAGGGTTAGCATCAGCCCTAGGATAGTGTTAGGGTTAGGGTTAGCATCAGCCCTAGGATAATGTTAGGGTTAGGGTTAGGGTTAGCATCAGGCCTAGGATAGTGTTAGGGTTAGGGTTACCATCAGCCCTAGGATAGTGTTAGGGTTAGGGTTAACATCAACCCTAGGATAGTGTAAGGGTTAGGGTTAGGGATAGCATCAGCCCTAGGATAGTGTTAGGGTTAGGGTTAGCCTCAGCCCTAGGAGAGTGTTAGGGTTAGGGATAGGGTTAGCATCAGGCCTAGGATAGTGTTAGGATTAGGGTTAGGGTTAGCATCTGCCCTAGGATAGTGTTAGGGATAGGGTTATCATCAGGCCTAGGATAGTGTTAGGGTTAGGGTTAGCATCAGCCCTAGGATACTGTTAGGGTTAGGGTTAGGGTTAGCATCAGCCCTAGGATATTGTTAGGGTTAGGGTTAACATCAGCCCTAGGATAGTGTTAGGGTTAGGGTTAGGGTTAGCATCAAGCCTAGGATAGTGTTAGGGTTATGGTTAGCATCAGCCCTAGGATAGTGTTAGGGTTAGGGTTAGGGTTAGCATCAGTCCTAGGATAGTGTTAGGGTTAGAGTTAACATCAGCCCTAGGATAGTGTTACGGTTAGGGTTAGGGTTAGCATCAGCCCTAGGATAGTGTTAGGGTTAGGGTTAGGGTTAGCATCAGCCCTAGGATAGTGTTAGGGTTAGGGTTAGGGTTAGCATCAGCCCTAGGATAGTGTTAGGGTTAGGGTTAGGGTTAGCATCAACCCTAGGATAGTGTTAGGGTTAGGGTTAGCATCAGCCCTAGACAGTGTTAGGGTTAGGGTTATGGTTAGCATCAGCCCTAGGATAGTGTAAGGGTTAGGGTTAGGGTTAGCATCAGGCCTAGGATTGTGTTAGGGTTAGGGTTAGCATCAGCCCTAGGATCGTGTTAGTGTTAGGGTTAGGGTTAGCATCAGCCCTAGGATATCGTTAGGGTTAGGGTTAGCATCAGCCCTAGGATAGTGTTAGGGTTAGGGTTATGGTTAGCATTAGCCCTAGGATAGTGTTAGGGTTAGCGTTAGCCTCAGCCCTAGGAGAGTGTTAGGGTTAGGGTTAGGGTTAGCATCAGCCCTAGGATAGTGTTAGTGTTAGGGTTAGCATCAGCCCTAGGATAGTGGTAGGGTTAGGGTTAGCATCAGCCCTAGGATAGTGTTAGGGTTATGGTTAGGTTTAGCATCAGCCCTAGGATAGTGCTAGGGTAAGGGTTAGGGTTAGCATCAGGCCTAGGATAGTGTTAGGGTTATGGTTAGAATCAGCCCTAGGATACTGTTAGGGTTAGGGTTAGGGTTAGCATCAGCCCTAGGATAGTGTTAGGTTTAGGGTTAGGGATATCATCAGGCCTAGGATATTGTTAGCGTTAGGGTTAGCATCAGCCGTAGGATAGTTTTAGGGTTAGGGTTAGGGTTAGCATCAGCCCTAGGATAGTGTTAGGGTTAGGGTTAGGGTTAGCATCAGCCCTAGGATAGTATTAGGGTTAGGGTTAGGGTTAGGGTTAGGGTTAGCATAGCTCTAGGATAGTGTTAGGGTTAGCGTTAGGGTTAGCATCAG
Organism: Lemur catta; assembly: GCF_020740605.2. Classification (NCBI taxonomy): domain Eukaryota; kingdom Metazoa; phylum Chordata; class Mammalia; order Primates; family Lemuridae; genus Lemur; species Lemur catta. The sequence continues at coordinate 1,111,320 of NC_059145.1, read as the reverse complement.
CCCTAGGATAGTGTTAGGGTTAGGGTTAGGGTTAGCATCAGCCCTAGGATAGTGTTAGGTTCAGGGTTAGCATCAGCCCTAGGATAGTGTTAGTGTTAGGGTTAGGGTTAGCATCAGCCCTAGGATAGTGTTAGGGTTAGGGTTAGCATCAGCCCTAGGATAGTGTTAGGGTTAGGGTTAGGGTAAGCATCAGCCCTAGCATAGTGTTAGCGTTAGGGTTAGCATCAGCCCTAGGATAGTGTTAGGGTTAGGGTTAGGGTTAGCATCAGGCCTAGGATAGTGTTAGGGTTAGGGTTATCATCAGCCCTTTGATAGTGTTAGGGTTAGGGTTAGGGTTAGCATCAGCCCTAGGATAGTGTTAGGGTTAGGGTTAGCATCAAGCCTAGGATAGTGTTAGGGTTAGGGTTATCATCAGCCCTTTGATAGTGTTAGGGTTAGGGTTAGGGTTAGCATCAGCCCTAGGATAGTGTTAGGGTTAGGGTTAGCATCAACCCTTGGATAGTGTTAGGGTTAGGGTTAGGGTTAGCATCAGCCCTAGGATAGTGTTAGGGTTAGGGTTAGCCTCAGCCCTAGGAGAGTGTTAGGGTTAGGGTTAGGGTTAGCATCAGCCCTAGGATAGTGTTAGTGTTAGGGTTAGCATCAGCCCTAGGATAGTGGTAGGGTTAGGGTTAGGGTTAGCATCAGCCCTAGGATAGTGTTAGGGTTAGGGTTAGCATCAGCCCTAGGATAGTGTTAGGGTTAGGGTTAGGGTTAGCATCAGCCCTAGGATAGTGTTAGGGATAGGGTTAGCATCAGCCCTAGGATAGTGTTAGGGTTAGGGTTAGGGATAGCATCAGCCCTAGGATAGTGTTAGGGTTAGGGTTAGCATCAGCCCTAGGATAGTGTTAGGGTTAGGGTTAGGGTTAGCATCAGGCCTATGATAGTGTTAGGGTTAGGGTTAGGGTTAGCATCAGCCCTAGGATAGTTTTAGGTTTATGGTTAGCATGAACCCTAGGATACCGTTAGGGTTAGGGTTCTGGTTAGCATCAGCCCTAGGATAGTGTTAGGTTTAGGGTTAGCATCAGACCTAGGATAGTGTTAGGGTTAGGGTTAGGGTTAGCATCAGCCCTAGGATAGTGTAAGTGTTAGAGTTAGGGTTAGCATCAGGCCTAGGATAGTGTTAGGGTTAGGGTTAGCATCAGCCCTAGGATAGTGTTAGGGTTAGGCTTAGGGTTACCATCAGCCCTAGGATAGTGTTCGGGGTAGAGTTAGCATCAGCCCTAGGATAGTGTTATGGTTAGGGTTAGGGTTAGCATTAGCCCTAGGATAGTGTTAGTGTTAGCGTTATCCTCAGCCGTAGGGGAGTGTTAGGGTTAGGTTTAGGGTTAGCATCAGCCCTAGGATAGTGTAAGGGTTAGGGTTAGCATGAGCCCTAGGATAGTGTTAGGGTAAGGGTTAGGGTTAGCATCAGGCCTAGGATAGTGTTAGGGTTACGGTTAGAATCAGCCCTAGGATAGTGTTACGGTTAGAGTTAGGGTTAGCATGAGCCCTAGGATAGTGTTAGGTTTAGGGTTAGGGATATCATCAGGCCTAGGATATTGTTAGGGTTATGGTTACCATCAGCCCTAGGATAGTGTTAGGGTTAGGGTTAGGGTTAGCATCAGCCATAGGATAGTGTTAGGGTTAGGGTTAGGGTTAGCATCAGCCCTAGGATAGTATTAGGGTTAGGGTTAGCATCAGCCCTAGGATAGTGTTAGGGTTAGGGTTAGGGTTAGCACCAGGCCTATGATAATGTTAGTGTTCGGGTTAGCATCAGCCATAGGATAGTGTTAGGGTTAGGGTTAGGGTTAGATTCAGCCGTAGGATAGTGTTAGGGTTAGGGTTAGCCTCAGCCCTAGGATAGTGTTAGAGTTAGGGTTAGGGTTAGCATCAGCCCTAGGATAGCGTTAGGGTTAGGTTTAGGGTTAGCATCAGCCCTCGGATAGTGTTAGGGTTAGGGTTAGGGTTACCATCAGCCCTAGGATAGTATTAGGGTTAGGGTTAACATCAGTCCTAGGATAGTGTTAGGGTTAGGGTTAGGGTTAGCATCAGCCCTAGGATAGTGTTAGCGTTAGGGTTAGGGTTAGCATCAGCCCTAGGATAGTGTTAGGGTTAGGGTTAGCATCAGCAATAGGATAGTGTTAGGGTTAGGGTTAGGGTTAGCATCAGCCCTAGGATAGTGTTAGGGTTAGGGTTAGCATCAGCCCTAGGATAGGGTTAGGGTTAGGGTTAGGGTTAGCATCAGCCCTAGGATAGTGTTAGGGTTAGGGTTAGCATCAGCCCTAGGATAGTGTTAGGGTTAGGGTTAGGGTTAGCATCAGCCCTAGGATAGTGTTAGGGTTAGGGTTAGCATCAGCAATAGGATAGTGTTAGGGTTAGGGTTAGGGTTAGCATCAGCCCAAGGATAGTGTTAGGGTTAGGGTTAGCATCAGCCCTAGGATAGGGATAGGGTTAGGGTTAGGGTTAGCATCAGCCCTAGGATAGTGTTAGGGTTAGGGTTAGCATCAGCCCTAGGATAATGTTAGGGTTAGGGTTAGGGTTAGCATCAGGCCTAGGATAGTGTTATGGTTAGGGTTAGCATTAGCCCTAGGATAGTGTTAGGGTTAGGGTTAGGGTTAGCATCAGCCCTTGGATAGTGTTAGGGTTAGGGTTAGCATCAGCCCTAGGATAGTGTTAGGGTTAGGCATAGGGTTAGCATCAGCCCTAGGATAGTGTTAGGGTTAGGGTTAGCATCAGGCCTAGGATAGTGTTAGGGTTAGGGTTAGCATCAGCCCTAGGATCGTGTTAGGGTTAGGGTTAGGGTTAGCATCAGCCCTAGGATATTGTTAGGGTTAGGGTTAGCATCAGCCCTAGGATAGTGTTAGGGTTAGGGTTATTGTTAGCATTAGCCCTAGGATAGTGTTAGGGTTAGCGTTAGCCTCAGCCAGAGGAGAGTGTTAGGGTTAGGTTTAGGGTTAGCATCAGCCCTAGGATAGTGTTAGGGTTAGGGTTAGCATCAGCCCTAGGATAGTGTTAGGGTTATGGTTAGGTTTAGCATCAGCCCTAGGATAGTGTTAGGGTAAGGGTTAGGGTTAGCATCAGGCCTAGGATAGTGTTAGGGTTACGGTTAGAATCAGCCCTAGGATAGTGTTAGGGTTAGGGTTAGGGATATCATCAGGCCTAGGATATTGTTAGCGTTAGGGTTAGCATCAGCCCTAGGATAGTTTTAGGGTTAGGGTTAGGGTTAGCATCAGCCCTAGGATAGTGTTAGGGTTAGGGTTAGGGTTAGCATCAGCCCTAGGAGAGTATTAGGGTTAGGGTTAGGGTTAGGGTTAGGGTTAGCATAGCTCTACGATAGTGTTAGGGTTAGCGTTAGGGTTATCATCAGCCCTAGGATAGTGTTAGTGTTAGGGTTAGGGTTAGCATCAGCCCTAGGATAGTGTTAGGGTTAGGGTTAGCATCAGCCCTAGGATAGTGTTAGGGTTAGGGTTAGGGTAAGCAACAGCCCTAGCATAGTGTTAGCGTTAGGGTTAGCATCAGCCCTAGGATAGTGTTAGGGTTAGGGTTAGGGTTAGCATCAGCCCTAGGATAGTGTTAGGGTTAGGGTTAGGGTTAGCATCAGCCCTAGGATAGTGTTAGGGTTAGGGTTAGCATCAGCCCTAGACAGTGTTAGGGTTAGGGTTATGGTTAGCATCAGCCCTAGGATAGTGTTAGGGTTAGGGTTAGCATCAGCCCTAGGATAGTGTTAGGGTTAGGGTTAGGGTTAGCATCAGGCCTAGGATTGTGTTAGGGTTAGGGTTAGCATCAGCCCTAGGATCGTGTTAGGGTTAGGTTTAGGGTTAACATCAGCCCTAGGATATCGTTAGGGTTAGGGTTAGCATCAGCCCTAGGATAGTGTTAGGGTTAGGGTTATGGTTAGCATTAGCCCTAGGATAGTGTTAGGGTTAGCGTTAGCCTCAGCCCTAGGAGAGTGTTAGGGTTAGGTTTAGGGTTAGCATCAGCCCTAGGATAGTGGTAGGGTTAGGGTTAGCATCAGCCCTAGGATAGTGTTAGGGTTATGGTTAGGTTTAGCATCAGCCCTAGGATAGTGTTAGGGTAAGGGTTAGGGTTAGCATCAGGCCTAGGATAGTGTTAGGGTTACGGTTAGAATCAGCCCTAGGATAGTGTTAGGGTTAGGGTTAGGGTTAGCATCAGCCCTAGGATAGTGTTAGGTTTAGGGTTAGGGATATCATCAGGCCTAGGATATTGTTAGCGTTAGGGTTAGCATCAGCCCTAGGATAGTTTTAGGGTTAGGGTTAGGGTTAGCATCAGCCCTAGGATAGTGTTAGGGTTAGGGTTAGGGTTAGCATCAGCCCTAGGATAGTATTAGGGTTAGGGTTAGGGTTAGGGTTAGGGTTAGCATAGCTCTAGGATAGTGTTAGGGTTAGCGTTAGGGTTAGCATCAGCCCTAGGATAGTGTTAGGGTTAGGGTTAGGGTTAGCATCAGCCCTAGGATAGTGTTAGGTTCAGGGTTAGCATCAGCCCTAGGATAGTGTTAGTGTTAGGGTTATGGTTAGCATCAGCCCTAGGATAGTGTTAGGGTTAGGGTTAGCATCAGCCCTAGGATAGTGTTAGGGTTAGGGTTAGGGATAGCATCAACTCTAGGATAATGTAAGGGTTAGGGTTAGGGTTAGCATCAAGCCTAGGATAGTGTTAGGGTTAGGGTTAGCATCAGCCCTAGGATAGTGTTAGGGTTAGAGTTAGCATCAGCCCTAGGATAGTGTTACGGTTAGGGTTAGGGTTGGCATCAGCCCTAGGATAGTGTTAGGGTTAGGGTTAGGGTTAGCATCAGCCCTAGGATAGTGTTAGGGTTAGGGTTAGGGTTAGCATCAGCCCTAGGATAGTGTTAGGGTTAGGGTTAGGGTTAGCATCAGCCCTAGGATAGTGTTAGGGTTAGGGTTAGCATCAGCCCTAAACAGCGTTAGGGTTAGGGTTATGGTTAGCATCAGCCCTAGGATAGTGTGAGGGTTAGGGTTAGCATCAGCCCTAGGATAGTGTTAGGGTTAGGGTTAGGGTTAGCATCAGGCCTAGGATTGTGTGAGGGTTAGGGTTAGCATCAGCCCTAGGATGGTGTTAGGGTTAGGGTTAGGGTTAGCATCAGCCCTAGGATATTGTTAGGGTTAGGGTTAGCATCAGCCCTAGGATAGTGTTAGGGTTAGGGTTATGGTTAGCATTAGCCCTAGGATAGTGTTAGGGTTAGCGTTAGCCTCAGCCCTAGGAGAGTGTTAGGGTTAGGTTTAGGGTTAGCATCAGCCCTAGGATAGTGTTATGGTTAGGGTTAGCATCAGCCCTAGGATAGTGTTAGGGTTATGGTTAGGTTTAGCATCAGCCCTAGGATAGTGTTAGGGTAAGGGTTAGGGTTAGCATCAGGCCTAGGATAGTGTTAGGGTTACGGTTAGAATCAGCCCTAGGATAGTGTTAGGGTTAGGGTTAGGGTTAGCATCAGCCCTAGGATAGTGTTAGGTTTATGGTTAGGGATATCATCAGGCCTAGGATATTGTTAGCGTTAGGGTTAGCATCAGCCCTAGGAGAGTATTAGGGTTAGGGTTAGGGTTAGGGTTAGCATAGCTCTAGGATAGTGTTAGGGTTAGCGTTAGGGTTATCATCAGCCCTAGGATAGTGTTAGGGTTAGGGTTAGGGTTAGCATCAGCCCTAGGATAGTGTTAGGGTTAGGGTTAGCATCGGCCCTAGGATAGTGTTAGTGTTAGGGTTAGGGTTAGCATCAGCCCTAGGATAGTGTTAGGGTTAGGGTTAGCATCAGCCCTAGGATACTGTTAGGGTTAGGGTTAGGGTAAGCATCAGCCCTAGCCTAGTGTTAGCGATAGGGTTAGCATCAGCCCTAGGATAGTGTTAGGGTTAGGGTTAGGGTTAGCATCAGGCCTAGGATAGTGTTAGGGTTAGGGTTAGCATCAGCCCTTTGATAGTGTTAGGGTTAGGGTTAGGGTTAGCATCAGCCCTAGGATAGTGTTAGGGTTAGGGTTAGCATCAACCCTTGGATAGTGTTAGGGTTAGGGTTAGGGTTAGCATCAGCCCTAGGATAGTGTTAGGGTTAGGGTTAGCCTCAGCCCTAGGAGAGTGTTAGGGTTAGGGTTAGGGTTAGCATCAGCCCTAGGAGAGTGTATTGGTTAGGGTTAGGGTTAGCATCAGCCCTGGGATAGTGTTAGTGTTAGGGTTAGCATCAGCCCTAGGATAGTGGTAGGGTTAGGGTTAGGGTTAGCATCAGCCCTAGGATAGTGTTAGGGTTAGGGTTAGCATCAGCCCTAGGATAGTGTTAGGGTTAGGGATAGGGTTAGCATCAGCCCTAGGATAGTGTTAGGGTTAGGGTTAGCATCAGCCCTAGGATAGTGTTAGGGTTAGGGTTAGGGTTAGCATCAGCCCTAGGATAGTGTTAGGGTTAGGGTTAGCATCAGCCCTAGGATAGTGTTAGGGTTAGGGTTAGGGTTAGCATCAGGCCTAGGATAGTGTTAGGGTTAGGGTTAGCATCAGCCCTAGGATAGTATTAGGGTTAGGGTTAGGGTTAGCATCAGCCCTAGGATAGTTTTAGGGTTATGGTTAGCATGAACCCTAGGATACTGTTAGGGTTCGGGTTAGGGTTAGCATCAGCCCTAGGATAGTGTTAGGTTTAGGGTTAGCATCAGACCTAGGATAGTGTTAGGGTTAGGGTTAGGGTTAGCATCAGCCCTAGGATAGTGTTAGGTTTATGGTTAGGGATATCATCAGGCCTAGGATATTGTTAGCGTTAGGGTTAGCATCAGCCCTAGGAGAGTATTAGGGTTAGGGTTAGGGTTAGGGTTAGCATAGCTCTAGGATAGTGTTAGGGTTAGCGTTAGGGTTATCATCAGCCCTAGGATAGTGTTAGGGTTAGGGTTAGGGTTAGCATCAGCCCTAGGATAGTGTTAGGGTTAGGGTTAGCATCGGCCCTAGGATAGTGTTAGTGTTAGGGTTAGGGTTAGCATCAGCCCTACGATAGTGTTAGGGTTAGGGTTAGCATCAGCCCTAGGATACTGTTAGGGTTAGGGTTAGGGTAAGCATCAGCCCTAGCCTAGTGTTAGCGATAGGGTTAGCATCAGCCCTAGGATAGTGTTAGGGTTAGGGTTAGGGTTAGCATCAGGCCTAGGATAGTGTTAGGGTTAGGGTTAGCATCAGCCCTTTGATAGTGTTAGGGTTAGGGTTAGGGTTAGCATCAGCCCTAGGATAGTGTTAGGGTTAGGGTTAGCATCAACCCTTGGATAGTGTTAGGGTTAGGGTTAGGGTTAGCATCAGCCCTAGGATAGTGTTAGGGTTAGGGTTAGCCTCAGCCCTAGGAGAGTGTTAGGGTTAGGGTTAGGGTTAGCATCAGCCCTAGGAGAGTGTATTGGTTAGGGTTAGGGTTAGCATCAGCCCTGGGATAGTGTTAGTGTTAGGGTTAGCATCAGCCCTAGGATAGTGGTAGGGTTAGGGTTAGGGTTAGCATCAGCCCTAGGATAGTGTTAGGGTTAGGGTTAGCATCAGCCCTAGGATAGTGTTAGGGTTAGGGATAGGGTTAGCATCAGCCCTAGGATAGTGTTAGGGTTAGGGTTAGCATCAGCCCTAGGATAGTGTTAGGGTTAGGGTTAGGGTTAGCATCAGCCCTAGGATAGTGTTAGGGTTAGGGTTAGCATCAGCCCTAGGATAGTGTTAGGGTTAGGGTTAGGGTTAGCATCAGGCCTAGGATAGTGTTAGGGTTAGGGTTAGCATCAGCCCTAGGATAGTATTAGGGTTAGGGTTATGGTTAGCATCAGCCCTAGGATAGTTTTAGGGTTATGGTTAGCATGAACCCTAGGATACTGTTAGGGTTCGGGTTAGGGTTAGCATCAGCCCTAGGATAGTGTTAGGTTTAGGGTTAGCATCAGACCTAGGATAGTGTTAGGGTTAGGGTTAGGGTTAGCATCAGCCCTAGTATTGTGTAAGTGTTAGGGTTTTGGTTAGCATCAGGCCTAGGATAGTGTTAGGGTTAGGGTTAGCATCAGCCCTAGGATAGTGTTAGGGTCAGGCTTAGGGTTACCATCAGCCCTAGGATAGTGTTAGGGTTAGGGTTAACATCAACCCTAGGATAGTGTAAGGGTTAGGGTTAGGGATAGCATCACCCCTAGGATAGTGTTAGGGTTAGGGTTAGCCTCAGCCCTAGGAGGGTGTTAGGGTTAGCGATAGGGTTAGCATCAGGCCTAGGATAGTGTTAGGATTAGGGTTAGGGTTAGCATCTGCCCTAGGATAGTGTTAGGGATAGGGTTATCATCAGGCCTAGGATAGTGTTAGGGTTAGGGTTAGCATCAGCCCTAGGATAGTGTTAGGGTTAGGGTTAGGGTTAGCATCAGCCCTAGGATATTGTTAGGGTTAGGGTTAACATCAGCCCTAGGATAGTGTTAGGGTTAGGGTTAGGGTTAACATCAGCCGGAGGATAGTGTTAGGTTTAGGGTTAGCATCAGACCTAGGATAGTGTTAGGGTTAGGGTTAGGGATAGCATCAGCCCTAGGATAATGTAAGGGTTAGGGTTTGGGTTAGCATCAAGCCTAGGATAGTGTTAGGGTTATGGTTAGCATCAGCCCTAGGATAGTGTTAGGGTTAGGGTTAGGGTTAGCATCAGTCCTAGGATAGTGTTAGGGTTAGAGTTAACATCAGCCCTAGGATAGTGTTACGGTTAGGGTTAGGGTTAACATCACCCTAGGATAGTGTTAGGGTTAGGGTTAGGGTTAGCATCAGCCCTAGGATAGTGTTAGGGTTAGGGTTAGGGTTAGCATCAGCCCTAGGATAGTGTTAGGGTTAGGGTTAGGGTTAGCATCAACCCTAGGATAGTGTTAGGGTTAGGGTTAGCATCAGCCCTAGACAGTGTTAGGGTTAGGGTTATGGTTAGCATCAGCCCTAGGATAGTGTTAGGGTTAGGGTTAGGGTTAGCATCAGGCCTAGGATTGTGTTAGGGTTAGGGTTAGCATCAGCCCTAGGATCGTGTTAATGTTAGGGTTAGGGTTAGCATCAGCCCTAGGATATCGTTAGGGTTAGGGTTAGCATCAGCCCTAGGATAGTGTTAGGGTTAGGGTTATGGTTAGCATTAGCCCTAGGATAGTGTTAGGGTTAGCGTTAGCCTCAGCCCTAGGAGAGTGTTAGGGTTAGTGTTAGGGTTAGCATCAGCCCTAGGATAGTGGTAGGGTTAGGGTTAGCATCAGCCCTAGGATAGTGTTAGGGTTATGGTTAGGTTTAGCATCAGCCCTAGGATAGTGTTAGGGTAAGGGTTAGGGTTAGCATCAGGCCTAGGATAGTGTTAGGGTTACGGTTAGAATCAGCCCTAGGATACTGTTAGGGTTAGGGTTAGGGTTAGCATCAGCCCTAGGATAGTGTTAGGTTTAGGGTTAGGGATATCATCAGGCCTAGGATATTGTTAGCGTTAGGGTTAGCATCAGCCGTAGGATAGTTTTAGGGTTAGGGTTAGGGTTAGCATCAGCCCTAGGATAGTGTTAGGGTTAGGGTTAGGGTTAGCATCAGCCCTAGGATAGTATTAGGGTTAGGGTTAGGGTTAGGGTTAGGGTTAGCATAGCTCTAGGATAGTGTTAGGGTTAGCGTTAGGGTTAGCATCAGCCCTAGGATAGTGTTAGGGTTAGGGTTAGGGTTAGCATCAGCCCTAGGATAGTGTTAGGTTCAGGGTTAGCATCAGCCCTAGGATAGTGTTAGTGTTAGGGTTAGGGTTAGCATCAGCCCTAGGATAGTGTTAGGGTTAGGGTTAGCATCAGCCCTAGGATAGTGTTAGGGTTAGGGTTAGGGTAAGCATCAGCCCTAGCATAGTGTTAGCGTTAGGGTTAGCATCAGCCCTAGGATAGTGTTAGGGTTAGGGTTAGGGTTAGCATCAGGCCTAGGATAGTGTTAGGGTTAGGGTTATCATCAGCCCTTTGATAGTGTTAGGGTTAGGGTTAGGGTTAGCATCAGCCCTAGGATAGTGTTAGGGTTAGGGTTAGCATCAAGCCTAGGATAGTGTTAGGGTTAGGGTTATCATCAGCCCTTTGATAGTGTTAGGGTTAGGGTTAGGGTTAGCATCAGCCCTAGGATAGTGTTAGGGTTAGGGTTAGCATCAACCCTTGGATAGTGTTAGGGTTAGGGTTAGGGTTAGCATCAGCCCTAGGATAGTGTTAGGGTTAGGGTTAGCCTCAGCCCTAGGAGAGTGTTAGGGTTAGGGTTAGGGTTAGCATCAGCCCTAGGATAGTGTTAGTGTTAGGGTTAGCATCAGCCCTAGGATAGTGGTAGGGTTAGGGTTAGGGTTAGCATCAGCCCTAGGATAGTGTTAGGGTTAGGGTTAGCATCAGCCCTAGGATAGTGTTAGGGTTAGGGTTAGGGTTAGCATCAGCCCTAGGATAGTGTTAGGGATAGGGTTAGCATCAGCCCTAGGATAGTGTTAGGGTTAGGGTTAGGGATAGCATCAGCCCTAGGATAGTGTTAGGGTTAGGGTTAGCATCAGCCCTAGGATAGTGTTAGGGTTAGGGTTAGGGTTAGCATCAGGCCTATGATAGTGTTAGGGTTAGGGTTAGGGTTAGCATCAGCCCTAGGATAGTTTTAGGTTTATGGTTAGCATGAACCCTAGGATACTGTTAGGGTTAGGGTTCTGGTTAGCATCAGCCCTAGGATAGTGTTAGGTTTAGGGTTAGCATCAGACCTAGGATAGTGTTAGGGTTAGGGTTAGGGTTAGCATCAGCCCTAGGATAGTGTAAGTGTTAGGGTTAGGGTTAGCATCAGGCCTAGGATAGTGTTAGGGTTAGGGTTAGCATCAGCCCTAGGATAGTGTTAGGGTTAGGCTTAGGGTTACCATCAGCCCTAGGATAGTGTTCGGGTTAGAGTTAGCATCAGCCCTAGGATAGTGTTATGGTTAGGGTTAGGGTTAGCATTAGCCCTAGGATAGTGTTAGTGTTAGCGTTATCCTCAGCCGTAGGAGAGTGTTAGGGTTAGGTTTAGGGTTAGCATCAGCCCTAGGATAGTGTAAGGGTTAGGGTTAGCATGAGCCCTAGGATAGTGTTAGGGTAAGGGTTAGGGTTAGCATCAGGCCTAGGATAGTGTTAGGGTTACGGTTAGAATCAGCCCTAGGATAGTGTTACGGTTAGAGTTAGGGTTAGCATGAGCCCTAGGATAGTGTTAGGTTTAGGGTTAGGGATATCATCAGGCCTAGGATATTGTTAGGGTTAGGGTTACCATCAGCCCTAGGATAGTGTTAGGGTTAGGGTTAGGGTTAGCATCAGCCATAGGATAGTGTTAGGGTTAGGGTTAGGGTTAGCATCAGCCCTAGGATAGTATTAGGGTTAGGGTTAGCATCAGCCCTAGGATAGTGTTAGGGTTAGGGTTAGGGTTAGCACCAGGCCTATGATAATGTTAGTGTTCGGGTTAGCATCAGCCATAGGATAGTGTTAGGGTTAGGGTTAGGGTTAGATTCAGCCGTAGGATAGTGTTAGGGTTAGGGTTAGCCTCAGCCCTAGGATAGTGTTAGAGTTAGGGTTAGGGTTAGCATCAGCCCTAGGATAGCGTTAGGGTTAGGTTTAGGGTTAGCATCAGCCCTCGGATAGTGTTAGGGTTAGGGTTAGGGTTACCATCAGCCCTAGGATAGTATTAGGGTTAGGGTTAACATCAGTCCTAGGATAGTGTTAGGGTTAGGGTTAGGGTTAGCATCAGCCCTAGGATAGTGTTAGGGTTAGGGTTAGGGTTAGCATCAGCCCTAGGATAGTGTTAGGGTTAGGGTTAGCATCAGCAATAGGATAGTGTTAGGGTTAGGGTTAGGGTTAGCATCAGCCCTAGGATAGTGTTAGGGTTAGGGTTAGCATCAGCCCTAGGATAGGGTTAGGGTTAGGGTTAGGGTTAGCATCAGCCCTAGGATAGTGTTAGGGTTAGGGTTAGCATCAGCCCTAGGATAGTGTTAGGGTTAGGGTTAGGGTTAGCATCAGCCCTAGGATAGTGTTAGGGTTAGGGTTAGCATCAGCAATAGGATAGTGTTAGGGTTAGGGTTAGGGTTAGCATCAGCCCTAGGATAGTGTTAGGGTTAGGGTTAGCATCAGCCCTAGGATAGGGTTAGGGTTAGGGTTAGGGTTAGCATCAGCCCTAGGATAGTGTTAGGGTTAGGGTTAGCATCAGCCCTAGGATAATGTTAGGGTTAGGGTTAGGGTTAGCATCAGGCCTAGGATAGTGTTAGGGTTAGGGTTAGCATTAGCCCTAGGATAGTGTTAGGGTTAGGGTTAGGGTTAGCATCAGCCCTTGGATAGTGTTAGGGTTAGGGTTAGCATCAGCCCTAGGATAGTGTTAGGGTTAGGCATAGGGTTAGCATCAGCCCTAGGATAGTGTTAGGGTTAGGGTTAGCATCAGGCCTAGGATAGTGTTAGGGTTAGGGTTAGCATCAGCCCTAGGATCGTGTTAGGGTTAGGGTTAGGGTTAGCATCAGCCCTAGGATATTGTTAGGGTTAGGTTTAGCATCAGCCCTAGGATAGTGTTAGGGTTAGGGTTATTGTTAGCATTAGCCCTAGGATAGTGTTAGGGTTAGGGTTAGCATCAGCCCTAGGATAGTGTTAGGGTTATGGTTAGGTTTAGCATCAGCCCTAGGATAGTGTTAGGGTAAGGGTTAGGGTTAGCATCAGGCCTAGGATAGTGTTAGGGTTACGGTTAGAATCAGCCCTAGGATAGTGTTAGGGTTAGGGTTAGGGTTAGCATCAGCCCTAGGATAGTGTTAGGTTTAGGGTTAGGGATATCATCAGGCCTAGGATATTGTTAGCGTTAGGGTTAGCATCAGCCCTAGGATAGTTTTAGGGTTAGGGTTAGGGTTAGCATCAGCCGTAGGATAGTGTTAGGGTTAGGGTTAGGGTTAGCATCAGCCCTAGGATAGTGTTAGGGTTAGGGTTAGCATCAGCCCTAGGATAGTGTTAGTGTTAGGGTTAGGGTAAGCAACAGCCCTAGCATAGTGTTAGCGTTAGGGTTAGCATCAGCCCTAGGATAGTGTTAGGGTTAGGGTTAGGGTTAGCATCAGCCCTAGGATAGTGTTAGGGTTAGGGTTAGCATCAGCCCTTTGATAGTGTTAGGGTTAGGGTTAAGGTTAGCATCAGCCCTAGGATAGTGTTAGGGTTAGGGTTAGCATCAACCCTTGGATAGTGTTAGGGTTAGGGTTAGGGTTAGCATCAGCCCTAGGATAGTGTTAGGGTTAGGGTTAGCATCAGCCCTAGGATATTGTTAGGGTTAGGGTTAACATCAGCCCTAGGATAGTGTTAGGGTTAGGGTTAGGGTTAACATCAGCCGTAGGATAGTGTTAGGTTTAGGGTTAACATCAGATCTAGGATAGTGTTAGGGTTAGGGTTAGGGATAGCATCAGCCCTAGGATAATGTAAGGGTTAGGGTTAGGGTTAGCATCAAGCCTAGGATAGTGTTAGGGTTAGGGTTAGCATCAGCCCTAGGATAGTGTTAGGGTTAGGGTTAGGGTTAGCATCAGTCCTAGGATAGTGTTAGGGTTAGAGTTAGCATCAGCCCTAGGATAGTGTTACGGTTAGGGTTAGGGTTAGCATCAGCCCTAGGATAGTGTTAGGGTTAGGGTTAGGGTTAGCATCAGCCCTAGGATAGTGTTAGGGTTAGGGTTAGGGTTAGCATCAGCCCTAGGATAGTGTTAGGGTTAGGGTTAGGGTTAGCATCAGCCCTAGGATAGTGTTAGGGTTAGGGTTAGCATCAGCCCTAGACAGTGTTAGGGTTAGGGTTATGGTTAGCATCAGCCCTAGGATAGTGTTAGGGTTAGGGTTAGGGTTAGCATCAGGCCTAGGATTGTGTTAGGGTTAGGGTTAGCATCAGCCCTAGGATAGTGCTAGGGTTAGGGTTAGGGTTAGCACCAGGCCTATGATAGTGTTAGTGTTAGGGTTAGCATCAGCCCTAGGATAGTGTTAGGGTTAGGGTTAGGGTTAGCATCCGCCCTAGGATAGTGTTAGGGATAGGGTTATCATCAGGCCTAGGATAGTGTTAGGGTTAGGGTTAGCCTCAGCCCTAGGATAGTGTTAGAGTTAGGGTTAGGGTTAGCATCAGCCCTAGGATAGTGTTAAGGTTAGGGGTAGGGTTAGCATCAGCCCTAGGATAGTGTTAGTTTTAGGGTTAGCTTCAGCCCTAGGATAGTGTTAGGGTTAGGGATAGCATCAGCCCTAGGATAGTGTTAGGGTTAGGGATAGCATCAGCCCTAGGATAGTGTTAGGGTTAGGGTTAGGGTTAGCATCAGGCCTAGGATAGTGTTAGTGTTAGGGTTAGGATCAGCCCTAGGACAGTGTTAGGGTTAGGGTTAGGGTTAGCATCAGCCCTAGGATAGTGTTAGGGTTAGGGTTAGCATCAGGCCTAGGATAGTCTTAGGGTTAGGGTTAGGGTTAGCATCAGCCCAGGATAGTGTTAGGGTTAGGGTTAGCATCAGCCCTAGGATAGTGTTAGGGTTAGGGTTATAATCAACCCTAGGATAGTGTTAGGGTTAGGGTTAGCATCAACCCTAGGATAGTGTTAGGGATAGGGTTAGGGTTAGCATCAGCCCTAGGATAGTGTTAGGGTTAGGGTTAGCCTCAGCCCTAGGAGGGTGTTAGTGTTAGGGATAGGGTTAGCATCAGGCCTAGGATAGTGTTAGGGTTAGGGTTAGGGTTAGCATCAGCCCTAGGATAGTGTTAGGGTTAGGGTTAGCATCAACCTAGGATAGTGTTAGGGTTAGGATTAGCATCAGCCCTAGGATAGTGTTAGGGTTAGGGTTAGGGTTAGCATCAGCCCTAGGATAGTGTTAGGGTTAGGGTTAACATCAGCCCTAGGATAGTGTTAGGGTTAGGGTTAGGTTTAGCATCAGCCCTAGGATAGTGTTAGGTATATGGTTAGCATCAGACCTAGGATAGTGTTAGGGTTAGGGTTAGGGTTAGCATCAGCCCTAGGATAGTGTTAGGGTTAGGGTTAGGGTTAGCACCAGGCCTATGATAATGTTAGTGTTAGGGTTAGCATCAGCCCTAGGATAGTGTTAGGGTTAGGGTTAGGGTTAGCATCCGCCCTAGGATAGTGTTAGGGATAGGGTTATCATCAGGCCTAGGATAGTGTTAGGGTTAGGGTTAGCATCAGCCCTAGGATAGTGTTAGGGTTAGGTTTAGGGTTAGCATCAGCCCTAGGATAGTGTTAGGGTTAGGGTTAGGGTTAGCATCACCCCTAGGATATTATTAGGGTTAGGGTTAGCATCAGCCCTAGGATAGTGTTAGGGTTAGGGTTAGGGTTAGCACCAGGCCTAGGATAGTGTTAGTGTTAGGGTTAACATCAGCCGTAGGATAATGTTAGGGTTAGGGTTAGCCTCAGACCTAGGATAGTGTTAGAGTTAGGGTTAGGGTTAGCATCAGCCCTAGGATAGTGTTAAGGTTAGGGGTAGGGTTAGCATCAGCCCTAGGATAGTGTTAGTTTTAGGGTTAGCTTCAGCCCTAAGATAGTGTTAGGGGTAGGGTTAGGGTTAACATCAGCCCTAGGATAGTGTTAGGGTTAGGGTTAGGGTTAGCCTCAGTCCTTGGATAGTGTTAGGGTTAGGGATAGCATCAGCCCTAGGATAGTGTTAGGGTTAGGGTTAGGGTTAGCATCAGCCCTAGGATAGTGTTACGGTTAGGGTTAGGGTTAGCATCAGCCCTAGGATAGTGTTAGTGTTAGGGTTAGCATCAGCCCTAGGACAGTGTTAGGGTTAGGGTTAGGGTTAGCATCAGCCCTAGGATAGTGTTAGGGTTAGGGTTAGCATCAACCCTAGGATAGTGTAAGGGTTAGGGTTAGGGATAGCATCAGCCCTAGGATAGTGTTAGGGTTAGGGTTAGCCTCAGCCCTAGGAGGGTGTTAGGGTTAGGGATAGGGTTAGCATCAGGCCTAGGATAGTGTTAGGGTTAGGGTTAGGGTTAGCATCTGCCCTAGGATAGTGTTAGGGATAGGGTTAGCATCAGGCCTAGGATAGTGTTAGGGTTAGGGTTAGCATCAGCCCTAGGATAGTGTTAGGGTTAGGGTTAGGGTTAACATCAGCCGTAGGATAGTGTTAGGTTTAGGGTTAGCATCAGACCTAGGATAGTGTTAGGGTTAGGGTTAGGGATAGCATCAACTCTAGGATAATGTAAGGTTTAGGGTTAGGGTTAGCATCAAGCCTAGGATAGTGTTAGGGTTAGGGTTAGCATCAGCCCTAGGATAGTTTTAGGGTTAGGGTTAGGGTTAGCATCAGTCCTAGGATAGTGTTAGGGTTAGAGTTAGCATCAGCCCTAGGATAGTGTTACGGTTAGGGTTAGGGTTGGCATCAGCCCTAGGATAGTGTTAGGGTTAGGGTTAGGGTTAGCATCAACCCTAGGATAGTGTTAGGGTTAGGGTTAGGGTTAGCATCAGCCCTAGGATAGTGTTAGGGTTAGGGTTAGGGTTAGCATCAGCCCTAGGATAGTGTTAGGGTTAGGGTTAGAATCAGCCCTAGACAGTGTTAGGGTTAGGGTTATGGTTAGCATCAGCCCTAGGATAGTGTTAGGGTTAGGGTTAGCATCAGCCCTAGGATAGTGTTAGGGTTAGGGTTAGGGTTAGCATCAGGCCTAGGATTTTGTTAGGGTTAGGGTTAGCATCAGCCCTAGGATGGTGTTAGGGTTAGGGTTAGGGTTAGCATCAGCCCTAGGATAGTGTTAGGGTTAGGGTTAGCATCAGGCCTAGGATAGTGTTAGGGTTAGGGTTAGGGTTAGCATCAGCCCAGGATAGTGTTAGGGTTAGGGTTAGCATCAGCCCTAGGATAGTGTTAGGGTTAGGGTTATAATCAACCCTAGGATAGTGTTAGGGTTAGGGTTAGCATCAACCCTAGGATAGTGTTAGGGATAGGGTTAGGGTTAGCATCAGCCCTAGGATAGTGTTAGGGTTAGGGTTAGCCTCAGCCCTAGGAGGGTGTTAGTGTTAGGGATAGGGTTAGCATCAGGCCTAGGATAGTGTTAGGGTTAGGGTTAGGGTTAGCATCAGCCCTAGGATAGTGTTAGGGTTAGGGTTAGCATCAACCTAGGATAGTGTTAGGGTTAGGATTAGCATCAGCCCTAGGATAGTGTTAGGGTTAGGGTTAGGGTTAGCATCAGCCCTAGGATAGTGTTAGGGTTAGGGTTAACATCAGCCCTAGGATAGTGTTAGGGTTAGGATTAGGTTTAGCATCAGCCCTAGGATAGTGTTAGGTATACGGTTAGCATCAGACCTAGGATAGTGTTAGGGTTAGGGTTAGGGTTAGCATCAGCCCTAGGATAGTGTTAGGGTTAGGGTTAGGGTTAGCACCAGGCCTATGATAGTGTTAGTGTTAGGGTTAGCATCAGCCCTAGGATAGTGTTAGGGTTAGGGTTAGGGTTAGCATCCGCCCTAGGATAGTGTTAGGGATAGGGTTATCATCAGGCCTAGGATAGTGTTAGGGTTAGGGTTAGCATCAGCCCTAGGATAGTGTTAGGGTTAGGTTTAGGGTTAGCATCAGCCCTAGGATAGTGTTAGGGTTAGGGTTAGGGTTAGCATCACCCCTAGGATATTATTAGGGTTAGGGTTAGCATCAGCCCTAGGATAGTGTTAGGGTTAGGGTTAGGGTTAGCACCAGGCCTAGGATAGTGTTAGTGTTAGGGTTAACATCAGCCGTAGGATAATGTTAGGGTTAGGGTTAGCCTCAGCCCTAGGATAGTGTTAGAGTTAGGGTTAGGGTTAGCATCAGCCCTAGGATAGTGTTAAGGTTAGGGGTAGGGTTAGCATCAGCCCTAGGATAGTGTTAGTTTTAGGGTTAGCTTCAGCCCTAAGATAGTGTTAGGGGTAGGGTTAGGGTTAACATCAGCCCTAGGATAGTGTTAGGGTTAGGGTTAGGGTTAGCCTCAGTCCTTGGATAGTGTTAGGGTTAGGGATAGCATCAGCCCTAGGATAGTGTTAGGGTTAGGGTTAGGGTTAGCATCAGCCCTAGGATAGTGTTACGGTTAGGGTTAGGGTTAGCATCAGCCCTAGGATAGTGTTAGTGTTAGGGTTAGCATCAGCCCTAGGACAGTGTTAGGGTTAGGGTTAGGGTTAGCATCAGCCCTAGGATAGTGTTAGGGTTAGGGTTAGCCTCAGCCCTAGGAGGGTGTTAGGGTTAGGGATAGGGTTAGCATCAGGCCTAGGATAGTGTTAGGGTTAGGGTTAGGGTTAGCATCTGCCCTAGGATAGTGTTAGGGATAGGGTTAGCATCAGGCCTAGGATAGTGTTAGGGTTAGGGTTAGCATCAGCCCTAGGATAGTGTTAGGGTTAGGGTTAGGGTTAACATCAGCCGTAGGATAGTGTTAGGTTTAGGGTTAGCATCAGACCTAGGATAGTGTTAGGGTTAGGGTTAGGGATAGCATCAACTCTAGGATAATGTAAGGGTTAGGGTTAGGGTTAGCATCAAGCCTAGGATAGTGTTAGGGTTAGGGTTAGCATCAGCCCTAGGATAGTTTTAGGGTTAGGGTTAGGGTTAGCATCAGTCCTAGGATAGTGTTAGGGTTAGAGTTAGCATCAGCCCTAGGATAGTGTTACGGTTAGGGTTAGGGTTGGCATCAGCCCTAGGATAGTGTTAGGGTTAGGGTTAGGGTTAGCATCAGCCCTAGGATAGTGTTAGGGTTAGGGTTAGGGTTAGCATCAGCCCTAGGATAGTGTTAGGGTTAGGGTTAGGGTTAGCATCAGCCCTAGGATAGTGTTAGGGTTAGGGTTAGAATCAGCCCTAGACAGTGTTAGGGTTAGGGTTATGGTTAGCATCAGCCATAGGATAGTGTTAGGGTTAGGGTTAGCATCAGCCCTAGGATAGTGTTAGGGTTAGGGTTAGGGTTAGCATCAGGCCTAGGATTTTGTTAGGGTTAGGGTTAGCATCAGCCCTAGGATGGTGTTAGGGTTAGGGTTAGGGTTAGCATCAGCCCTAGGATATTGTTAGGGTTAGGGTTAGCATCAGCCCTAGGATAGTGTTAGGGTTAGGGTTATGGTTAGCATTAGCCCTAGGATAGTGTTAGCGTTAGCGTTAGCCTCAGCCCTAGGAGAGTGTTAGGGTTAGGTTTAGGGTTAGCATCAGCCCTAGGATAGTGTTATGGTTAGGGTTAGCATCAGCCCTAGGATAGTGTTAGGGTTATGGTTAGGTTTAGCATCAGCCCTAGGATAGTGTTAGGGTAAGGGTTAGGGTTAGCATCAGGCCTAGGATAGTGTTAGGGTTACGGTTAGAATCAGCCCTAGGATAGTGTTAGGGTTAGGGTTAGGGTTAGCATCAGCCCTAGGATAGTGTTAGTTTAGGGTTAGGGATATCATCAGGCCTAGGATATTGTTAGCGTTAGGGTTAGCATCAGCCCTAGGAGAGTATTAGGGTTAGGGTTAGGGTTAGGGTTAGCATAGCTCTATGATAGTGTTAGGGTTAGCGTTAGGGTTATCATCAGCCCTAGGATAGTGTTAGGGTTAGGGTTAGGGGTAGCATCAGCCCTAGGATAGTGTTAGGGTTAGGGTTAGCATCAGCCCTAGGATAGTGTTAGTGTTAGGGTTAGGGTTAGCATCAGCCCTAGGATAGTGTTAGGGTTAGGGTAAGCATCAGCCCTAGGATAGTGTTAGGGTTAGGGTTAGGGTAAGCATCAGCCCTAGCATAGTGTTAGCGTTAGGGTTAGCATCAGCCCTAGGATAGTGTTAGGGTTAGTGTTAGGGTTAGCATCAGGCCTAGGATAGTGTTAGGGTTAGGGTTAGCATCAGCCCTTTGATAGTGTTAGGGTTAGGGTTAGGGTTAGCATCAGCCCTAGGATAGTGTTAGGGTTAGGGTTAGCATCAACCCTTGGATAGTGTTAGGGTTAGGGTTAGGGTTAGCATCAGCACTAGGATAGTGTTAGGGTTAGGGATAGCCTCAGCCCTAGGAGAGTGTTAGGGTTAGGGTTAGGGTTAGCATCAGCCCTAGGATAGTGTTAGTGTTAGGGTTAGCATCAGCCCTAGGATAGTGGTAGGGTTAGGGTTAGGGTTAGCATCAGCCCTAGGATAGTGTTAGGGTTAGGGTTAGCATCAGCCCTAGGATAGTGTTAGGGTTAGGGTTAGGGTTAGCATCAGCCCTAGCATAGTGTTAGCGTTAGGGTTAGCATCAGCCCTAGGATAGTGTTAGGGTTAGGGTTAGGGTTAGCATCAGCCCTAGGATAGTGTTAGGGTTAGGGTTAGCATCAGCCCTAGGATAGTGTTAGGGTTAGGGTTAGGGTTAGCATCAGGCCTAGGATAGTGTTAGGGTTAGGGTTAGCATCAGCCCTAGGAAAGTGTTAGGGTTAGGGTTAGGGTTAGCATCAGCCCTAGGATAGTTTTAGGGTTATGGTTAGCATGAACCCTAGGATACTGTTAGGGTTCGGGTTAGGGTTAGCATCAGCCCTAGGATAGTGTTAGGTTTAGGGTTAGCATCAGACCTAGGATAGTGTTAGGGTTAGGGTTAGGGTTAGCATCAGCCCTAGGATAGTGTAAGTGTTAGGGTTTTGGTTAGCATCAGGCCTAGGATAGTGTTAGGGTTAGGGTTAGCATTAGCCCTAGGATAGTGTTAGGGTCAGGCTTAGGGTTACAATCAGCCCTAGGATAGTGTTAGGGTTAGGGTTAACATCAACCCTAGGATAGTTTAAGGGTTAGGGTTAGGGATAGCATCAGCCCTAGGATAGTGTTAGGGTTAGGGTTAGCCTCAGCCCTAGGAGGGTGTTAGGGTTAGGGATAGGGTTAGCATCAGGCCTAGGATAGTGTTAGGGTTAGGGTTAGGGTTAGCATCTGCCCTAGGATAGTGTTAGGGTTAGGGTTAGGGTTAGCATCAGCCCTAGGATAGTATTAGGGTTAGGGTTAGGGTTAGGGTTAGGGTTAGCATAGCTCTAGGATAGTGTTAGGGTTAGCGTTAGGGTTAGCATCAGCCCTAGGATAGTGTTAGGGTTAGGGTTAGGGTTAGCATCAGCCCTAGGATAGTGTTAGGTTCAGGGTTAGCATCAGCCCTAGGATAGTGTTAGTGTTAGGGTTAGGGTTAGCATCAGCCCTAGGATAGTGTTAGGGTTAGGGTTAGCATCAGCCCTAGGATAGTGTTAGGGTTAGGGTTAGGGTAAGCATCAGCCCTAGCATAGTGTTAGCGTTAGGGTTAGCATAAGCCCTAGGATAGTGTTAGGGTTAGGGTTAGGGTTAGCATCAGGCCTAGGATAGTGTTAGGGTTAGGGTTATCATCAGCCCTTTGATAGTGTTAGGGTTAGTGTTAGTGTTAGCATCAGCCCTAGGATAGTGTTAGGGTTAGGGTTAGCATCAACCCTTGGATAGTGTTAGGGTTAGGGTTAGGGTTAGCATCAGCCCTAGGATAGTGTTAGGGTTAGGGTTAGCCTCAGCCCTAGGAGAGTGTTAGGGTTAGGGTTAGGGTTAGCATCAGCCCTAGGATAGTGTTAGTGTTAGGGTTAGCATCAGCCCTAGGATAGTGGTAGGGTTAGGGTTAGGGTTAGCATCAGCCCTAGGATAGTGTTAGGGTTAGGGTTAGCATCAGCCCTGGGATAGTGTTAGGGTTAGGGTTAGGGTTAGCATCAGCCCTAGGATAGTGTTAGGGATAGGGTTAGCATCAGCCCTAGGATAGTGTTAGGGTTAGGGTTAGGGTTAGCATCAGCCCTAGGATAGTGTTAGGGTTAGGGTTAGCATCAGCCCTAGGATAGTGTTAGGGTTAGGGTTAATGTTAGCATCAGGCCTAGGATAGTGTTAGGGTTAGGGTTAGCATCAGCCCTATGATAGTGTTAGGGTTAGGGTTAGGGTTAGCATCAGCCCTAGGATAGTTTTAGGTTTATGGTTAGCATGAATCCTAGGATACTGTTAGGGTTAGGGTTAGGGTTAGCATCAGCCCTAGGATAGTGTTAGGTTTAGGGTTAGCATCAGACCTAGGATAGTGTTAGGGTTAGGGTTAGGGTTAGCATCAGCCCTAGGATAGTGTAAGTGTTAGAGTTAGGGTTAGCATCAGGCCTAGGATAGTGTTAGGGTTAGGGTTAGCATCAGCCCTAGGATAGTGTTAGGGTTATGCTTAGGGTTACCATCATCCCTAGGATAGTGTTTGGGTTAGAGTTAGCATCAGCCCAAGGATAGTGTTATGGTTAGGGTTAGGGTTAGCATTAGCCCTAGGATAGTGTTAGGGTTAGCGTTATCCTCAGCCGTAGGAGAGTGTTAGGGTTAGGTTTAGGGTTAGCATCAGCCCTAGGATAGTGTAAGGGTTAGGGTTAGCATGAGCCCTAGGATAGTGTTAGGGTAAGGGTTAGGGTTAGCATCAGGCCTAGGATAGTGTTAGGGTTACGGTTAGAATCAGCCCTAGGATAGTGTTCTGGTTAGAGTTAGGGTTAGCATGAGCCCTAGGATAGTGTTAGGTTTAGGGTTAGGGATATCATCAGGCCTAGGATATTGTTAGTGTTCGGGTTAGCATCAGCCATAGGATAGTGTTAGGGTTAGGGTTAGGGTTAGATTCAGCCGTAGGATAGTGTTAGGGTTAGGGTTAGCCTCAGCCCTAGGATAGTGTTAGAGTTAAGGTTAGGGTTAGCATCAGCCCTAGGATAGCGTTAGGGTTAGGTTTAGGGTTAACATCAGCCCTAGGATAGTGTTAGTGTTAGGGTTAGGATCAGCCCTCGGATAGTGTTGGGGTTAGGGTTAGGGTTACCATCAGCCCTAGGATAGTATTAGGGTTAGGGTTAACATCAGTCCTAGGATAGTGTTAGGGTTAGGGTTAGGGTTAGCATCAGTCCTAGGATAGTGTTAGGGTTAGGGTTAGGGTTAGCATCAGCCCTAGGATAGTGTTAGGGTTAGGGTTAGCATCAGCAATAGGATAGTGTTAGGGTTAGGGTTAGCATCAGCCCTAGGATAGTGTTAGGGTTAGGGTTAGCATCAGGCCTAGGATAGGGTTAGGGTTAGGGTTAGGGTTAGCATCAGCCCTAGGATAGTGTTAGGGTTAGGGTTAGCATCAGCCCTAGGATAATGTTAGGGTTAGGGTTAGGGTTAGCATCAGGCCTAGGATAGTGTTAGGGTTAGGGTTAGCATTAGCCCTAGGATAGTGTTAGGGTTAGGGTTAGGGTTAGCATCAGCCCTTGGATAGTGATAGCGTTAGGGTTAGCATCAGCGCTAGGATAGTGTTAGGGTTAGGCATAGGGTTAGCATCAGCCCTAGGATAGTGTTAGGGTTAGGGTTAGCATCAGGCCTAGGATAGTGTTAGGGTTAGGGTTAGCATCAGCCCTAGGATCGTGTTAGGGTTAGGGTTAGGGTTAGCATCAGCCCTAGGATATTGTTAGGGTTAGGGTTAGCATCAGCCCTAGGATAGTGTTAGGGTTAGGGTTATTGTTAGCATTAGCCCTAGTATAGTGTTAGGGTTAGCGTTACCCTCAGCCAGAGGAGAGTGTTAGGGTTAGGTTTAAGGTTAGCATCAGCCCTAGGATAGTGTTAGGGTTAGGGTTAGCATCAGCCCTAGGATAGTGTTAGGGTTATGGTTAGGTTTAGCATCAGCCCTAGGATAGTGTTAGGGTAAGGGTTAGGGTTAGCATCAGGCCTAGGATAGTGTTAGGGTTACGGTTAGAATCAGCCCTAGGATAGTGTTGGGGTTAGGGTTAGGGTTACCATCAGCCCTAGGATAGTGTTAGGTTTAGGGTTAGGGATATCATCAGGCCTAGGATATTGTTAGCGTTAGGGTTAGCATCAGCCCTAGGATAGTGTTAGGGTTAGGGTTAGGGTTAGCATCAGCCCTAGGAGAGTATTAGGGTTAGGATTAGGGTTAGGGTTAGGGTTAGCATAGCTCTACGATAGTGTTAGGGTTAGCGTTAGGGTTATCATCAGCCCTAGGATAGTGTTAGGGTTAGGGTTAGGGTTAGCATCAGCCCTAGGATATTGTTAGGTTTAGGGTTAGCATCAGCCCTAGGATAGTGTTAGTGTTAGGGTTAGGGTTAGCATCAGCCCTAGGATAGTGTTAGGGTTAGGGTTAGCATCAGCCCTAGGATAGTGTTAGGGTTAGGGTTAGGGTAAGCAACAGCCCTAGCATAGTGTTAGCGTTAGGGTTAGCATCAGCCCTAAGATAGTGTTAGGGTTAGGGTTAGGGTTAGCATCTGCCCTAGGATAGTGTTAGGGATAGGGTTAGCATCAGGCCTAGGATAGTGTTAGGGTTAGGGTTAGCATCAGCCCTAGGATAGTGTTAGGGTTAGGGTTAGGGTTAGCATCAGCCCTAGGATATTGTTAGGGTTAGGGTTAACATCAGCCCTAGGATAGTGTTAGGGTTAGGGTTAGGGTTAACATCAGCCGTAGGATAGTGTTAGGTTTAGGGTTAGCATCAGACCTAGGATAGTGTTAGGGTTAGGGTTAGGGATAGCATCAACTCTAGGATAATGTAAGGGTTAGGGTTAGGGTTAGCATCAGCCCTAGGATAGTGTTAGGGTTAGGGTTAGCATCAGCCCTAGGATAGTGTTAGGGTTAGGGTTAGGGTTAGCATCAGCCCTAGGATAGTGTTAGGGTTATGGTTAGGTTTAGCATCAGCCCTAGGATAGTGTTAGGGTAAGGGTTAGGGTTAGCATCAGGCCTAGGATAGTGTTAGGGTTACGGTTAGAATCAGCCCTAGGATAGTGTTAGGGTTAGGGTTAGGGTTAGCATCAGCCCTAGGATAGTGTTAGGTTTAGGGTTAGGGATATCATCAGGCCTAGGATATTGTTAGCGTTAGGGTTAGCATCAGCCCTAGGATAGTTTTAGGGTTAGGGTTAGGGTTAGCATCAGCCCTAGGATAGTGTTAGGGTTAGGGTTAGGGTTAGCATCAGCCCTAGGATAGTATTAGGGTTAGGGTTAGGGTTAGGGTTAGGGTTAGCATAGCTCTAGGATAGTGTTAGGGTTAGCGTTAGGGTTAGCATCAGCCCTAGGATAGTGTTAGGGTTAGGGTTAGGGTTAGCATCAGCCCTAGGATAGTATTAGGGTTAGGGTTAGGGTTAGGGTTAGGGTTAGCATAGCTCTAGGATAGTGTTAGGGTTAGCGTTAGGGTTAGCATCAGCCCTAGGATAGTGTTAGGGTTAGGGTTAGGGTTAGCATCAGCCCTAGGATAGTGTTAGGTTCATGGTTAGCATCAGCCCTAGGATAGTGTTAGTGTTAGGGTTAGGGTTAGCATCAGCCCTAGGATAGTGTTAGGGTTAGGGTTAGCATCAGCCCTAGGATAGTGTTAGGGTTAGGGTTAGGGTAAGCATCAGCCCTAGCATAGTGTTAGCGTTAGGGTTAGCATCAGCCCTAGGATAGTGTTAGGGTTAGGGTTAGGGTTAGCATCAGGCCTAGGATAGTGTTAGGGTTAGGGTTATCATCAGCCCTTTGATAGTGTTAGGGTTAGGGTTAGGGTTAGCATCAGCCCTAGGATAGTGTTAGGGTTACAGTTAGCATCAACCCTTGGATAGTGTTAGGGTTAGGGTTAGGGTTAGCATCAGCCCTAGGATAGTGTTAGGGTTAGGGTTAGCCTCAGCCCTAGGAGAGTGTTAGGGTTAGGGTTAGGGTTAGCATCAGCCCTAGGATAGTGTTAGTGTTAGGGTTAGCATCAGCCCTAGGATAGTGGTAGGGTTAGGGTTAGGGTTAGCATCAGCCCTAGGATAGTGTTAGGGTTAGGGTTAGCATCAGCCCTAGGATAGTGTTAGGGTTAGGGTTAGGGTTAGCATCAGCCCTAGGATAGTGTTAGGGTTAGGGTTAGCATCAGCCCTAGGATAGTGTTAGGGTTAGGGTTAGGGTTAGCATCAGCCCTAGGATAGTGTTAGGGTTAGGGTTAGCATCAGCCCTAGGATAGTGTTAGGGTTAGGGTTAGGGTTAGCATCAGGCCTAGGATAGTGTTAGGGTTAGGGTTAGCATCAGCCCTATGATAGTGTTAGGGTTACGGTTAGGGTTAGCATCAGCCCTAGGATAGTTTTAGGTTTATGGTTAGCATGAACCCTAGGATACTGTTAGGGTTAGGGTTAGGGTTAGCATCAGCCCTAGGATAGTGTTAGGTTTAGGGTTAGCATCAGACCTAGGATAGTGTTAGGGTTAGGGTTAGGGTTAGCATCAGCCCTAGGATAGTGTAAGTGTTAGGGTTAGGGTTATCATCAGCCCTAGGATAGTGTTAGGGTTAGGGTTAGGGTTAGCATCAGCCCTAGGATATTGTTAGGTTTAGGGTTAGCATCAGCCCTAGGATAGTGTTAGTGTTAGGGTTAGGGTTAGCATCAGCCCTAGGATAGTGTTAGGGTTAGGGTTAGCATCAGCCCTAGGATAGTGTTAGGGTTAGGGTTAGGGTAAGCAACAGCCCTAGCATAGTGTTAGCGTTAGGGTTAGCATCAGCCCTAAGATAGTGTTAGGGTTAGGGTTAGGGTTAGCATCTGCCCTAGGATAGTGTTAGGGATAGGGTTAGCATCAGGCCTAGGATAGTGTTAGGGTTAGGGTTAGCATCAGCCCTAGGATAGTGTTAGGGTTAGGGTTAGGGTTAGCATCAGCCCTAGGATATTGTTAGGGTTAGGGTTAACATCAACCCTAGGATAGTGTTAGGGTTAGGGTTAGGGTTAACATCAGCCGTAGGATAGTGTTAGGTTTAGGGTTAGCATCAGACCTAGGATAGTGTTAGGGTTAGGGTTAGGGATAGCATCAACTCTAGGATAATGTAAGGGTTAGGGTTAGGGTTAGCATCAGCCCTAGGATAGTGTTAGGGTTAGGGTTAGCATCAGCCCTAGGATAGTGTTAGGGTTAGGGTTAGGGTTAGCATCAGCCCTAGGATAGTGTTAGGGTTATGGTTAGGTTTAGCATCAGCCCTAGGATAGTGTTAGGGTAAGGGTTAGGGTTAGCATCAGGCCTAGGATAGTGTTAGGGTTACGGTTAGAATCAGCCCTAGGATAGTGTTAGGGTTAGGGTTAGGGTTAGCATCAGCCCTAGGATAGTGTTAGGTTTAGGGTTAGGGATATCATCAGGCCTAGGATATTGTTAGCGTTAGGGTTAGCATCAGCCCTAGGATAGTTTTAGGGTTAGGGTTAGGGTTAGCATCAGCCCTAGGATAGTGTTAGGGTTAGGGTTAGGGTTAGCATCAGCCCTAGGATAGTATTAGGGTTAGGGTTAGGGTTAGGGTTAGGGTTAGCATAGCTCTAGGATAGTGTTAGGGTTAGCGTTAGGGTTAGCATCAGCCCTAGGATAGTGTTAGGGTTAGGGTTAGGGTTAGCATCAGCCCTAGGATAGTATTAGGGTTAGGGTTAGGGTTAGGGTTAGGGTTAGCATAGCTCTAGGATAGTGTTAGGGTTAGCGTTAGGGTTAGCATCAGCCCTAGGATAGTGTTAGGGTTAGGGTTAGGGTTAGCATCAGCCCTAGGATAGTGTTAGGTTCATGGTTAGCATCAGCCCTAGGATAGTGTTAGTGTTAGGGTTAGGGTTAGCATCAGCCCTAGGATAGTGTTAGGGTTAGGGTTAGCATCAGCCCTAGGATAGTGTTAGGGTTAGGGTTAGGGTAAGCATCAGCCCTAGCATAGTGTTAGCGTTAGGGTTAGCATCAGCCCTAGGATAGTGTTAGGGTTAGGGTTAGGGTTAGCATCAGGCCTAGGATAGTGTTAGGGTTAGGGTTATCATCAGCCCTTTGATAGTGTTAGGGTTAGGGTTAGGGTTAGCATCAGCCCTAGGATAGTGTTAGGGTTACAGTTAGCATCAACCCTTGGATAGTGTTAGGGTTAGGGTTAGGGTTAGCATCAGCCCTAGGATAGTGTTAGGGTTAGGGTTAGCCTCAGCCCTAGGAGAGTGTTAGGGTTAGGGTTAGGGTTAGCATCAGCCCTAGGATAGTGTTAGTGTTAGGGTTAGCATCAGCCCTAGGATAGTGGTAGGGTTAGGGTTAGGGTTAGCATCAGCCCTAGGATAGTGTTAGGGTTAGGGTTAGCATCAGCCCTAGGATAGTGTTAGGGTTAGGGTTAGGGTTAGCATCAGCCCTAGGATAGTGTTAGGGTTAGGGTTAGCATCAGCCCTAGGATAGTGTTAGGGTTAGGGTTAGGGTTAGCATCAGCCCTAGGATAGTGTTAGGGTTAGGGTTAGCATCAGCCCTAGGATAGTGTTAGGGTTAGGGTTAGGGTTAGCATCAGGCCTAGGATAGTGTTAGGGTTAGGGTTAGCATCAGCCCTATGATAGTGTTAGGGTTACGGTTAGGGTTAGCATCAGCCCTAGGATAGTTTTAGGTTTATGGTTAGCATGAACCCTAGGATACTGTTAGGGTTAGGGTTAGGGTTAGCATCAGCCCTAGGATAGTGTTAGGTTTAGGGTTAGCATCAGACCTAGGATAGTGTTAGGGTTAGGGTTAGGGTTAGCATCAGCCCTAGGATAGTGTAAGTGTTAGGGTTAGGGTTAGCATCAGGCCTAGGATAGTGTTAGGGTTAGGGTTAGCATCAGCCATAGGATAGTGTTAGGGTTAGGCTTAGGGTTACCATCAGCCCTAGGATAGTGTTCGGGTTAGAGTTAGCATCAGCCCAAGGATAGTGTTATGGTTAGGGTTAGGGTTAGCATTAGCCCTAGGATAGTGTTAGGGTTAGCGTTATCCTCAGCCGTAGGAGAGTGTTAGGGTTAGGTTTAGGGTTAGCATCAGCCCTAGGATAGTGTAAGGGTTAGGGTTAGAATGAGCCCTAGGATAGTGTTAGGGTAAGGGTTAGGGTTAGCATCAGGCCTAGGATAGTGTTAGGGTTACGGTTAGAATCAGCCCTAGGATAGTGTTCTGGTTAGAGTTAGGGTTAGCATGAGCCCTAGGATAGTGTTAGGTTTAGGGTTAGGGATATCATCAGGCCTAGGATATTGTTAGGGTTAGGGTTACCATCAGCCCTAGGATAGTGTTAGGGTTAGGGTTAGCATCAGCCATAGGATAGTGTTAGGGTTAGGGTTAGGGTTAGCATCAGCCCTAGGATAGTATTAGGGTTAGGGTTAGCATCAGCCCTAGGATAGTGTTAGGGTTAGGGTTAGGGTTAGCACCAGGCCTATGATAATGTTAGTGTTCGGGTTAGCATCAGCCATAGGATAGTGTTAGGGTTAGGGTTAGGGTTAGATTCAGCCGTAGGATAGTGTTAGGGTTAGGGTTAGCCTCAGCCCTAGGATAGTGTTAGAGTTAAGGTTAGGGTTAGCATCAGCCCTAGGATAGCGTTAGGGTTAGGTTTAGGGTTACCATCAGCCCTAGGATAGTATTAGGGTTAGGGTTAACATCAGTCCTAGGATAGTGTTAGGGTTAGGGTTAGGGTTAGCATCAGTCCTAGGATAGTGTTAGGGTTAGGGTTAGGGTTAGCATCAGCCCTAGGATAGTGTTAGGGTTAGGGTTAGCATCAGCAATAGGATAGTGTTAGGGTTAGGGTTAGGGTTAGCATCAGCCCTAGGATAGTGTTAGGGTTAGGGTTAGCATCAGGCCTAGGATAGGGTTAGGGTTAGGGTTAGGGTTAGCATCAGCCCTAGGATAGTGTTAGGGTTAGGGTTAGCATCAGCCCTAGGATAATGTTAGGGTTAGGGTTAGGGTTAGCATCAGGCCTAGGATAGTGTTAGGGTTAGGGTTAGCATTAGCCCTAGGATAGTGTTAGGGTTAGGGTTAGGGTTAGCATCAGCCCTTGGATAGTGATAGGGTTAGGGTTAGCATCAGCGCTAGGATAGTGTTAGGGTTAGGCATAGGGTTAGCATCAGCCCTAGGATAGTGTTAGGGTTAGGGTTAGCATCAGGCCTAGGATAGTGTTAGGGTTAGGGTTAGCATCAGCCCTAGGATCGTGTTAGGGTTAGGGTTAGGGTTAGCATCAGCCCTAGGATATTGTTAGGGTTAGGGTTAGCATCAGCCCTAGGATAGTGTTAGGGTTAGGGTTATTGTTAGCATTAGCCCTAGTATAGTGTTAGGGTTAGCGTTAGCCTCAGCCAGAGGAGAGTGTTAGGGTTAGGTTTAAGGTTAGCATCAGCCCTAGGATAGTGTTAGGGTTAGGTTTAGCATCAGCCCTAGGATAGTGTTAAGGTAAGGGTTAGGGTTAGCATCAGGCCTAGGATAGTGTTAGGGTTACGGTTAGAATCAGCCCTAGGATAGTGTTGGGGTTAGGGTTAGGGTTACCATCAGCCCTAGGATAGTGTTAGGTTTAGGGTTAGGGATATCATCAGGCCTAGGATATTGTTAGCGTTAGGGTTAGCATCAGCCCTAGGATAGTTTTAGGGTTAGGGTTAGGGTTAGCATCAGCCCTAGGATAGTGTTAGGGTTAGGGTTAGGGTTAGCATCAGCCCTAGGAGAGTATTAGGGTTAGGATTAGGGTTAGGGTTAGGGTTAGCATAGCTCTACGATAGTGTTAGGGTTAGCGTTAGGGTTATCATCAGCCCTAGGATAGTGTTAGGGTTAGGGTTAGGGTTAGCATCAGCCCTAGGATATTGTTAGGTTTAGGGTTAGCATCAGCCCTAGGATAGTGTTAGTGTTAGGGTTAGGGTTAGCATCAGCCCTAGGATAGTGTTAGGGTTAGGGTTAGCATCAGCCCTAGGATAGTGTTAGGGTTAGGGTTAGGGTAAGCAACAGCCCTAGCATAGTGTTAGCGTTAGGGTTAGCATCAGCCCTAAGATAGTGTTAGGGTTAGGGTTAGGGTTAGCATCTGCCCTAGGATAGAGTTAGGGATAGGGTTAGCATCAGGCCTAGGATAGTGTTAGGGTTAGGGTTAGCATCAGCCCTAGGATAGTGTTAGGGTTAGGGTTAGGGTTAGCATCAGCCCTAGGATATTGTTAGGGTTAGGGTTAACATCAGCCCTAGGATAGTGTTAGGGTTAGGGTTAGGGTTAACATCAGCCGTAGGATAGTGTTAGGTTTAGGGTTAGCATCAGACCTAGGATAGTGTTAGCGTTAGGGTTAGGGATAGCATCAACTCTAGGATAATGTAAGGGTTAGGGTTAGGGTTAGCATCAAGCCTAGGATAGTGTTAGGGTTAGGGTTAGCATCAGCCCTAGGATAGTTTTAGGGTTAGGGTTAGGGTTAGCATCAGTCCTAGGATAGTGTTAGGGTTAGAGTTAGCATCAGCCCTAGGATAGTGTTACGGTTAGGGTTAGGGTTGGCATCAGCCCTAGGATAGTGTTAGGGTTAGGGTTAGGGTTAGCATCAGCCCTAGGATAGTGTTAGGGTTAGGGTTAGGGTTAGCATCAGCCCAAGGATAGTGTTAGGGTTAGGGTTAGGGTTAGCATCAGCCCTAGGATAGTGTTAGGGTTAGGGTTAGCATCAGCCCTAGACAGTGTTAGGGTTAGGGTTATGGTTAGCATCAGCCCTAGGATAGTGTTAGGGTTAGGGTTAGCATCAGCCCTAGGATAGTGTTAGGGTTAGGGTTAGGGTTAGCATCAGGCCTAGGTTTGTGTTAGGGTTAGGGTTAGCATCAGCCCTAGGATGGTGTTAGGGTTAGGGTTAGGGTTAGCATCAGCCCTAGGATATTGTTAGGGTTAGGGTTAGCATCAGCCCTAGGATAGTGTTAGGGTTAGGGTTATGGTTAGCATTAGCCCTAGGATAGTGTTAGGGTTAGCGTTAGCCTCAGCCCTAGGATAGTGTTAGGGTTAGGGTTAGCATCAGCCCTAGACAGTGTTAGGGTTAGGGTTATGGTTAGCATCAGCCCTAGGATAGTGTTAGGTTTAGGGTTAGCATCAGCCCTAGGATAGTGTTAGGGTTAGGGTTAGGGTTAGTATCAGGCCTAGGTTTGTGTTAGGGTTAGGGTTAGCATCAGCCCTAGGATGGTGTTAGGGTTAGGGTTAGGGTTAGCATCAGCCCTAGGATATTGTTAGCGTTAGGGTTAGCATCAGCCCTAGGAGAGTATTAGGGTTAGGGTTAGGGTTAGGGTTAGCATAGCTCTAGGATAGTGTTAGGGTTAGCGTTAGGGTTATCATCAGCCCTAGGATAGTGTTAGGGTTAGGGTTAGGGTTAGCATCAGCCCTAGGATAGTGTTAGGGTTAGGGTTAGCATCAGCCCTAGGATAGTGTTAGTGTTAGGGTTAGGGTTAGCATCAGCCCTAGGATAGTGTTAGGGTTAGGGTTAGCATCAGCCCTAGGATAGTGTTAGGGTTAGGGTTAGGGTAAGCATCAGCCCTAGCATAGTGTTAGCGTTAGGGTTAGCATCAGCCCTAGGATAGTGTTAGGGTTAGGGTTAGGGTTAGGGTTAGCATCAGGCCTAGGATAGTGTTAGGGTTAGGGTTAGCATCAGCCCTTTGATAGTGTTAGGGTTAGGGTTAGGGTTAGCATCAGCCCTAGGATAGTGTTAGGGTTAGGGTTAGCATCAACCCTTGGATAGTGTTAGGGTTAGGGTTAGGGTTAGCCTCAGCCCTAGGAGAGTGTTAGGGTTAGGGTTAGGGTTAGCATCAGCCCTAGGATAGTGTTAGTGTTAGGGTTAGCATCAGCCCTAGGATAGTGGTAGGGTTAGGGTTAGGGTTAGCATCAGCCCTAGGATAGTGTTAGGGTTAGGGTTAGCATCAGCCCTAGGATAGTGTTAGGGTTAGGGTTAGGGTTAGCATCAGCCCTAGGATAGTGTTAGGGATAGGGTTAGCATCAGCCCTAGGATAGTGTTAGGGTTAGGGTTAGGGTTAGCATCAGCCCTAGGATAGTGTTAGGGTTAGGGTTAGCATCAGCCCTAGGATAGTGTTAGGGTTAGGGTTAGGGTTAGCATCAGGCCTAGGATAGTGTTAGGGTTAGGGTTAGCATCAGCCCTATGATAGTGTTAGGGTTAGGGTTAGGGTTAGCATCAGCCCTAGGATAGTTTTAGGTTTATGGTTAGCATGAACCCTAGGATACTGTTAGGGTTAGGGTTAGGGTTAGCATCAGCCCTAGGATAGTGTTAGGTTTAGGGTTAGCATCAGACCTAGGATAGTGTTAGGGTTAGGGTTAGGGTTAGCATCAGCCCTAGGATAGTGTAAGTGTTAGGGTTAGGGTTAGCATCAGGCCTAGGATAGTGTTAGGGTTAGGGTTAGCATCAGCCCTAGGATAGTGTTAGGGTTAGGCTTAGGGTTACCATCAGCCCTAGGATAGTGTTCGGGTTAGAGTTAGCATCAGCCCTAGGATAGTGTTATGGTTAGGGTTAGGGTTAGCATTAGCCCTAGGATAGTGTTAGGGTTAGCGTTATCCTCAGCCGTAGGAGAGTGTTAGGGTTAGGTTTAGGGTTAGCATCAGCCCTAGGATAGTGTAAGGGTTAGGGTTAGCATGAGCCCTAGGATAGTGTTAGGGTAAGGGTTAGGGTTAGCATCAGGCCTAGGATAGTGTTAGGGTTACGGTTAGAATCAGCCCTAGGATAGTGTTCTGGTTAGAGTTAGGGTTAGCATGAGCCCTAGGATAATGTTAGGTTTAGGGTTAGGGATATCATCAGGCCTAGGATATTGTTAGGGTTAGGGTTACCATCAGCCCTAGGATAGTGTTAGGGTTAGGGTTAGGGTTAGCATCAGCCATAGGATAGTGTTAGGGTTAGGGTTAGGGTTAGCATCAGCCCTAGGATAGTATTAGGGTTAGGGTTAGCATCAGCCCTAGGATAGTGTTAGGGTTAGGGTTAGGGTTAGCACCAGGCCTATGATAATGTTAGTGTTCGGGTTAGCATCAGCCATAGGATAGTGTTAGGGTTAGGGTTAGGGTTAGATTCAGCCGTAGGATAGTGTTAGGGTTAGGGTTAGCCTCAGCCCTAGGATAGTGTTAGAGTTAAGGTTAGGGTTAGCATCAGCCCTAGGATAGCGTTAGGGTTAGGTTTAGGGTTAACATCAGCCCTAGGATAGTGTTAGTGTTAGGGTTAGCATCAGCCCTCGGATAGTGTTAGGGTTAGGGTTAGGGTTACCATCAGCCCTAGGAATGTATTAGGGTTAGGGTTAACATCAGTCCTAGGATAGTGTTAGGGTTAGGGTTAGGGTTAGCATCAGTCCTAGGATAGTGTTAGGGTTAGGGTTAGGGTTAGCATCAGCCCTAGGATAGTGTTAGGGTTAGGGTTAGCATCAGCAATAGGATAGTGGTAGGGTTAGGGTTAGGGTTAGCATCAGCCCTAGGATAGTGTTAGGGTTAGGGTTAGCATCAGGCCTAGGATAGGGTTAGGGTTAGGGTTAGGGTTAGCATCAGCCCTAGGATAGTGTTAGGGTTAGGGTTAGCATCAGCCCTAGGATAATGTTAGGGTTAGGGTTAGGGTTAGCATCAGGCCTAGGATAGTGTTAGGGTTAGGGTTAGCATTAGCCCTAGGATAGTGTTAGGGTTAGGGTTAGGGTTAGCATCAGCCCTTGGATAGTGATAGGGTTAGGGTTAGCATCAGCGCTAGGATAGTGTTAGGGTTAGGCATAGGGTTAGCATCAGCCCTAGGATAGTGTTAGGGTTAGGGTTAGCATCAGGCCTAGGATAGTGTTAGGGTTAGGGTTAGCATCAGCCCTAGGATAGTGTTAGGGTTATGGTTAGGTTTAGCATCAGCCCTAGGATAGTGTTAGGGTAAGGGTTAGGGTTAGCATCAGGCCTAGGATAGTGTTAGGGTTACGGTTAGAATCAGCCCTAGGATAGTGTTGGGGTTAGGGTTAGGGTTACCATCAGCCCTAGGATAGTGTTAGGTTTAGGGTTAGGGATATCATCAGGCCTAGGATATTGTTAGCGTTAGGGTTAGCATCAGCCCTAGGATAGTTTTAGGGTTAGGGTTAGGGTTAGCATCAGCCCTAGGATAGTGTTAGGGTTAGGGTTAGGGTTAGCATCAGCCCTAGGAGAGTATTAGGGTTAGGATTAGGGTTAGGGTTAGGGTTAGCATAGCTCTACGATAGTGTTAGGGTTAGCGTTAGGGTTATCATCAGCCCTAGGATAGTGTTAGGGTTAGGGTTAGGGTTAGCATCAGCCCTAGGATATTGTTAGGTTTAGGGTTAGCATCAGCCCTAGGATAGTGTTAGTGTTAGGGTTAGGGTTAGCATCAGCCCTAGGATAGTGTTAGGGTTAGGGTTAGCATCAGCCCTAAGATAGTGTTAGGGTTAGGGTTAGGGTTAGCATCTGCCCTAGGATAGTGTTAGGGATAGGGTTAGCATCAGGCCTAGGATAGTGTTAGGGTTAGGGTTAGGGTTAGCATCAGCCCTAGGATAGTGTTAGGGTTAGAGTTAGCATCAGCCCTAGGATAGTGTTACGGTTAGGGTTAGGGTTGGCATCAGCCCTAGGATAGTGTTAGGGTTAGGGTTAGGGTTAGCATCAGCCCTAGGATAGTGTTAGGGTTAGGGTTAGGGTTAGCATCAGCCCTAGGATAGTGTTAGGGTTAGGGTTAGGGTTAGCATCAGCCCTAGGATAGTGTTAGGGTTAGGGTTAGCATCAGCCCTAGACAGTGTTAGGGTTAGGGTTATGGTTAGCATCAGCCCTAGGATAGTGTTAGGGTTAGGGTTAGCATCAGCCCTAGGATAGTGTTAGGGTTAGGGTTAGGGTTAGCATCAGGCCTAGGTTTGTGTTAGGGTTAGGGTTAGCATCAGCCCTAGGATGGTGTTAGGGTTAGGGTTAGGGTTAGCATCAGCCCTAGGATATTGTTAGGGTTAGGGTTAGCATCAGCCCTAGGATAGTGTTAGGGTTAGGGTTATGGTTAGCATTAGCCCTAGGATAGTGTTAGGGTTAGCGTTAGCCTCAGCCCTAGGATAGTGTTAGGGTTAGGGTTAGCATCAGCCCTAGACAGTGTTAGGGTTAGGGTTATGGTTAGCATCAGCCCTAGGATAGTGTTAGGTTTAGGGTTAGCATCAGCCCTAGGATAGTGTTAGGGTTAGGGTTAGGGTTAGTATCAGGCCTAGGTTTGTGTTAGGGTTAGGGTTAGCATCAGCCCTAGGATGGTGTTAGGGTTAGGGTTAGGGTTAGCATCAGCCCTAGGATATTGTTAGCGTTAGGGTTAGCATCAGCCCTAGGAGAGTATTAGGGTTAGGGTTAGGGTTAGGGTTAGCATAGCTCTAGGATAGTGTTAGGGTTAGCGTTAGGGTTATCATCAGCCCTAGGATAGTGTTAGGGTTAGGGTTAGGGTTAGCATCAGCCCTAGGATAGTGTTAGGGTTAGGGTTAGCATCAGCCCTAGGATAGTGTTAGTGTTAGGGTTAGGGTTAGCATCAGCCCTAGGATAGTGTTAGGGTTAGGGTTAGCATCAGCCCTAGGATAGTGTTAGGGTTAGGGTTAGGGTAAGCATCAGCCCTAGCATAGTGTTAGCGTTAGGGTTAGCATCAGCCCTAGGATAGTGTTAGGGTTAGGGTTAGGGTTAGGGTTAGCATCAGGCCTAGGATAGTGTTAGGGTTAGGGTTAGCATCAGCCCTTTGATAGTGTTAGGGTTAGGGTTAGGGTTAGCATCAGCCCTAGGATAGTGTTAGGGTTAGGGTTAGCATCAACCCTTGGATAGTGTTAGGGTTAGGGTTAGGGTTAGCCTCAGCCCTAGGAGAGTGTTAGGGTTAGGGTTAGGGTTTGCATCAGCCCTAGGGTAGTGTTAGTGTTAGGGTTAGCATCAGCCCTAGGATAGTGGTAGGGTTAGGGTTAGGGTTAGCATCAGCCCTAGGATAGTGTTAGGGTTAGGGTTAGCATCAGCCCTAGGATAGTGTTAGGGTTAGGGTTAGGGTTAGCATCAGCCCTAGGATAGTGTTAGGGATAGGGTTAGCATCAGCCCTAGGATAGTGTTAGGGTTAGGGTTAGGGTTAGCATCAGCCCTAGGATAGTGTTAGGGTTAGGGTTAGCATCAGCCCTAGGATAGTGTTAGGGTTAGGGTTAGGGTTAGCATCAGGCCTAGGATAGTGTTAGGGTTAGGGTTAGCATCAGCCCTATGATAGTGTTAGGGTTAGGGTTAGGGTTAGCATCAGCCCTAGGATAGTTTTAGGTTTATGGTTAGCATGAACCCTAGGATACTGTTAGGGTTAGGGTTAGGGTTAGCATCAGCCCTAGGATAGTGTTAGGTTTAGGGTTAGCATCAGACCTAGGATAGTGTTAGGGTTAGGGTTAGGGTTAGCATCAGCCCTAGGATAGTGTAAGTGTTAGGGTTAGGGTTAGCATCAGGCCTAGGATAGTGTTAGGGTTAGGGTTAGCATCAGCCCTAGGATAGTGTTAGGGTTAGGCTTAGGGTTACCATCAGCCCTAGGATAGTGTTCGGGTTAGAGTTAGCATCAGCCCTAGGATAGTGTTATGGTTAGGGTTAGGGTTAGCATTAGCCCTAGGATAGTGTTAGGGTTAGCGTTATCCTCAGCCGTAGGAGAGTGTTAGGGTTAGGTTTAGGGTTAGCATCAGCCCTAGGATAGTGTAAGGGTTAGGGTTAGCATGAGCCCTAGGATAGTGTTAGGGTAAGGGTTAGGGTTAGCATCAGGCCTAGGATAGTGTTAGGGTTACGGTTAGAATCAGCCCTAGGATAGTGTTCTGGTTAGAGTTAGGGTTAGCATGAGCCCTAGGATAGTGTTAGGTTTAGGGTTAGGGATATCATCAGGCCTAGGATATTGTTAGGGTTAGGGTTACCATCAGCCCTAGGATAGTGTTAGGGTTAGGGTTAGGGTTAGCATGAGCCATAGGATAGTGTTAGGGTTAGGGTTAGGGTTAGCATCAGCCCTAGGATAGTATTAGGGTTAGGGTTAGCATCAGCCCTAGGATAGTGTTAGGGTTAGGGTTAGGGTTAGCACCAGGCCTATGAT
Source organism: Lemur catta (assembly GCF_020740605.2). NCBI lineage: Eukaryota > Metazoa > Chordata > Mammalia > Primates > Lemuridae > Lemur > Lemur catta. Next base: position 1,073,767 of record NC_059145.1, on the reverse strand, counting down.
AATGTTAGTGTTCGGGTTAGCATCAGCCATAGGATAGTGTTAGGGTTAGGGTTAGGGTTAGATTCAGCCGTAGGATAGTGTTAGGGTTAGGGTTAGCCTCAGCCCTAGGATAGTGTTAGAGTTAAGGTTAGGGTTAGCATCAGCCCTAGGATAGCGTTAGGGTTAGGTTTAGGGTTAACATCAGCCCTAGGATAGTGTTAGTGTTAGGGTTAGCATCAGCCCTCGGATAGTGTTAGGGTTAGGGTTAGGGTTACCATCAGCCCTAGGAATGTATTAGGGTTAGGGTTAACATCAGTCCTAGGATAGTGTTAGGGTTAGGGTTAGGGTTAGCATCAGTCCTAGGATAGTGTTAGGGTTAGGGTTAGGGTTAGCATCAGCCCTAGGATAGTGTTAGGGTTAGGGTTAGCATCAGCAATAGGATAGTGGTAGGGTTAGGGTTAGGGTTAGCATCAGCCCTAGGATAGTGTTAGGGTTAGGGTTAGCATCAGGCCTAGGATAGGGTTAGGGTTAGGGTTAGGGTTAGCATCAGCCCTAGGATAGTGTTAGGGTTAGGGTTAGCATCAGCCCTAGGATAATGTTAGGGTTAGGGTTAGGGTTAGCATCAGGCCTAGGATAGTGTTAGGGTTAGGGTTAGCATTATCCCTAGGATAGTGTTAGGGTTAGGGTTAGGGTTAGCATTAGCCCTTGGATAGTGATAGGGTTAGGGTTAGCATCAGCGCTAGGATAGTGTTAGGGTTAGGCATAGGGTTAGCATCAGCCCTAGGATAGTGTTAGGGTTAGGGTTAGCATCAGGCCTAGGATAGTGTTAGGGTTAGGGTTAGCATCAGCCCTAGGATAGTGTTAGGGTTATGGTTAGGTTTAGCATCAGCCCTAGGATAGTGTTAGGGTAAGGGTTAGGGTTAGCATCAGGCCTAGGATAGTGTTAGGGTTACGGTTAGAATCAGCCCTAGGATAGTGTTGGGGTTAGGGTTAGGGTTACCATCAGCCCTAGGATAGTGTTAGGTTTAGGGTTAGGGATATCATCAGGCCTAGGATATTGTTAGCGTTAGGGTTAGCATCAGCCCTAGGATAGTTTTAGGGTTAGGGTTAGGGTTAGCATCAGCCCTAGGATAGTGTTAGGGTTAGGGTTAGGGTTAGCATCAGCCCTAGGAGAGTATTAGGGTTAGGATTAGGGTTAGGGTTAGGGTTAGCATAGCTCTACGATAGTGTTAGGGTTAGCGTTAGGGTTATCATCAGCCCTAGGATAGTGTTAGGGTTAGGGTTAGGGTTAGCATCAGCCCTAGGATATTGTTAGGTTTAGGGTTAGCATCAGCCCTAGGATAGTGTTAGTGTTAGGGTTAGGGTTAGCATCAGCCCTAGGATAGTGTTAGGGTTAGGGTTAGCATCAGCCCTAAGATAGTGTTAGGGTTAGGGTTAGGGTTAGCATCTGCCCTAGGATAGTGTTAGGGATAGGGTTAGCATCAGGCCTAGGATAGTGTTAGGGTTAGGGTTAGGGTTAGCATCAGCCCTAGGATATTGTTAGGGTTAGGGTTAACATCAGCCCTAGGATAGTGTTAGGGTTAGGGTTAGGGTTAACATCAGCCGTAGGATAGTGTTAGGTTTAGGGTTAGCATCAGACCTAGGATAGTGTTAGGGTTAGGGTTAGGGATAGCATCAACTCTAGGATAATGTAAGGGTTAGGGTTAGGGTTAGCATCAAGCCTAGGATAGTGTTAGGGTTAGGGTTAGCATCAGCCCTAGGATAGTTTTAGGGTTAGGGTTAGGGTTAGCATCAGTCCTAGGATAGTGTTAGGGTTAGAGTTAGCATCAGCCCTAGGATAGTGTTACGGTTAGGGTTAGGGTTGGCATCAGCCCTAGGATAGTGTTAGGGTTAGGGTTAGGGTTAGCATCAGCCCTAGGATAGTGTTAGGGTTAGGGTTAGGGTTAGCATCAGCCCTAGGATAGTGTTAGGGTTAGGGTTAGGGTTAGCATCAGCCCTAGGATAGTGTTAGGGTTAGGGTTAGCATCAGCCCTAGACAGTGTTAGGGTTAGGGTTATGGTTAGCATCAGCCCTAGGATAGTGTTAGGGTTAGGGTTAGCATCAGCCCTAGGATAGTGTTAGGGTTAGGGTTAGGGTTAGCATCAGGCCTAGGTTTGTGTTAGGGTTAGGGTTAGCATCAGCCCTAGGATGGTGTTAGGGTTAGGGTTAGGGTTAGCATCAGCCCTAGGATATTGTTAGGGTTAGGGTTAGCATCAGCCCTAGGATAGTGTTAGGGTTAGGGTTATGGTTAGCATTAGCCCTAGGATAGTGTTAGGGTTAGCGTTAGCCTCAGTCCTAGGATAGTGTTAGGGTTAGGGTTAGCATCAGCCCTAGACAGTGTTAGGGTTAGGGTTATGGTTAGCATCAGCCCTAGGATAGTGTTAGTGTTAGGGTTAGCATCAGCCCTAGGATAGTGTTAGGGTTAGGGTTAGGGTTAGCATCAGGCCTAGGTTTGTGTTAGGGTTAGGGTTAGCATCAGCCCTAGGATGGTGTTAGGGTTAGGGTTAGGGTTAGCATCAGCCCTAGGATATTGTTAGCGTTAGGGTTAGCATCAGCCCTAGGAGAGTATTAGGGTTAGGGTTAGGGTTAGGGTTAGCATAGCTCTAGGATAGTGTTAGGGTTAGCGTTAGGGTTATCATCAGCCCTAGGATAGTGTTAGGGTTAGGGTTAGGGTTAGCATCAGCCCTAGGATAGTGTTAGGGTTAGGGTTAGCATCAGCCCTAGGATAGTGTTAGTGTTAGGGTTAGGGTTAGCATCAGCCCTAGGATAGTGTTAGGGTTAGGGTTAGCATCAGCCCTAGGATAGTGTTAGGGTTAGGGTTAGGGTAAGCATCAGCCCTAGCATAGTGTTAGCGTTAGGGTTAGAATCAGCCCTAGGATAGTGTTAGGGTTAGGGTTAGGGTTAGCATCAGGCCTAGGATAGTGTTAGGGTTAGGGTTAGCATCAGCCCTTTGATAGTGTTAGGGTTAGGGTTAGGGTTAGCATCAGCCCTAGGATAGTGTTAGGGTTAGGGTTAGCATCAACCCTTGGATAGTGTTAGGGTTAGGGTTAGGGTTAGCATCAGCCCTAGGATAGTGTTAGGGTTAGGGTTAGCCTCAGCCCTAGGAGAGTGTTAGGGTTAGGGTTAGGGTTAGCATCAGCCCTAGGATAGTGTTAGTGTTAGGGTTAGCATCAGCCCTAGGATAGTGGTAGGGTTAGGGTTAGGGTTAGCATCAGCCCTAGGATAGTGTTAGGGTTAGGGTTAGGGTTAGCATCAGCCCTAGGATAGTGTTAGGGTTAGGGTTAGCATCAGCCCTAGGATAGTGTTAGGGTTAGGGTTAGGGTTAGCATCAGCCCTAGGATATTGTTAGGGTTAGGGTTAGCATCAGCCCTAGGATAGTGTTAGGGTTAGGGTTAGGGTTAGCATCAGGCCTAGGATAGTGTTAGGGTTAGGGTTAGCATCAGCCCTAGGATAGTGTTAGGGTTAGGGTTAGGGTTAGCATCAGCCCTAGGATAGTTTTAGGGTTATGGTTAGCATGAACCCTAGGATACTGTTAGGGTTCGGGTTAGGGTTAGCATCAGCCCTAGGATAGTGTTAGGTTTAGGGTTAGCATCAGACCTAGGATAGTGTTAGGGTTAGGGTTAGGGTTAGCATCAGCCCTAGGATAGTGTAAGTGTTAGGGTTTTGGTTAGCATCAGGCCTAGGATAGTGTTAGGGTTAGGGTTAGCATTAGCCCTAGGATAGTGTTAGGGTCAGGCTTAGGGTTACCATCAGCCCTAGGATAGTGTTAGGGTTAGGGTTAACATCAACCCTAGGATAGTGTAAGGGTTAGGGTTAGGGATAGCATCAGCCCTAGGATAGTGTTAGGGTGAGGGTTAGCCTCAGCCCTAGGAGGGTGTTAGGGTTAGGGATAGGGTTAGCATCAGGCCTAGGATAGTGTTAGGGTTAGGGTTAGGGTTAGCATCTGCCCAAGGATAGTGTTAGGGATAGGGTTATCATCAGGCCTAGGATAGTGTTAGGGTGAGGGTTAGCATCAGCCCTAGGATAGTGTTAGGGTTTGGGTTAGGGTTAGCATCAGCCCTAGGATAGTGTTAGGGTTAGGGTTAGGGTTAACATCAGCCGGAGGATAGTGTTAGGTTTAGGGTTAGCATCAGACCTAGGATAGTGTTAGGGTTAGGGTTAGGGATAGCATCAGCCCTAGGATAGTGTTAGGGTTAGGGTTAGCATCAGCCCTAGACAGTGTTAGGGTTAGGGTTATGGTTAGCATCAGCCCTAGTATAGTGTTAGGGTTAGGGTTAGCATCAGCCCTAGGATAGTGTTAGGGTTAGGGTTAGGGTTAGCATCAGGCCTAGGATTGTGTTAGGGTTAGGGTTAGCATCAGCCCTAGGATCGTGTTAGGGTTAGGGTTAGGGTTAGCATCAGCCCTAGGATATCGTTAGGGTTAGGGTTAGCATCAGCCCTAGGATAGTGTTAGGGTTAGGGTTATGGTTAGCATTAGCCCTAGGATAGTGTTAGGGTTAGCGTTAGCCTCAGCCCTAGGAGAGTGTTAGGGTTAGGTTTAGGGTTAGCATCAGCCCTAGGATAGTGTTAGGGTTAGGGTTAGCATCAGCCCTAGGATAGTGTTAGGGTTATGGTTAGGTTTAGCATCAGCCCTAGGATAGTGTTAGGGTCAGGGTTAGGGTTAGCATCAGGCCTAGGATAGTGTTAGGGTTACGGTTAGAATCAGCCCTAGGATAGTGTTAGGGTTAGGGTTAGGGTTAGCATCAGCCCTAGGATAATGTTAGGTTTAGGGTTAGGGATATCATCAGGTCTAGGATATTGTTAGCGTTAGGGTTAGCATCAGCCCTAGGATAGTTTTAGGGTTAGGGTTAGGGTTAGCATCAGCCCTAGGATAGTGTTAGGGTTAGGGTTAGGGTTAGCATCAGCCCTAGGATAGTATTAGGGTTAGGGTTAGGGTTAGGGTTAGGGTTAGCATAGCTCTAGGATAGTGTTAGGGTTAGCGTTAGGGTTAGCATCAGCCCTAGGATAGTGTTAGGGTTAGGGTTAGGGTTAGCATCAGCCCTAGGATAGTGTTAGGTTCAGGGTTAGCATCAGCCCTAGGATAGTGTTAGTGTTAGGGTTAGGGTTAGCATCAGCCCTAGGATAGTGTTAGGGTTAGGGTTAGCATCAGCCCTAGGATAGTGTTAGGGTTAGGGTTAGCATCAGCCCTAGGATAGTGTTAGGGTTAGGGTTAGGGTTAGCATCAGGCCTAGGATAGTGTTAGGGTTAGGGTTAGCATCAGCCCTATGATAGTGTTAGGGTTAGGGTTAGGGTTAGCATCAGCCCTAGGATAGTTTTAGGTTTATGGTTAGCATGAACCCTAGGATACTGTTAGGGTTAGGGTTAGGGTTAGCATCAGCCCTAGGATAGTGTTAGTTTTAGGGTTAGCATCAGACCTAGGATAGTGTTAGGGTTAGGGTTAGGGTTAGCATCAGCCCTAGGATAGTGTAAGTGTTAGGGTTAGGGTTAGCATCAGGCCTAGGATAGTGTTAGGGTTAGGGTTAGCATCAGCCCTAGGATAGTGTTAGGGTTAGGCTTAGGGTTACCATCAGCCCTAGGATAGTGTTCGGGTTAGAGTTAGCATCAGCCCTAGGATAGTGTTATGGTTAGGGTTAGGGTTAGCATCAGCCCTAGGAGAGTGTTAGGGTTAGGTTTAGGGTTAGCATCAGCCCTAGGATAGTGTAAGGGTTAGGGTTAGCATGAGCCCTAGGATAGTGTTAGGGTAAGGGTTAGGGTTAGCATCAGGCCTAGGATAGTGTTAGGGTTACGGTTAGAATCAGCCCTAGGATAGTGTTAGGGTTAGAGTTAGGGTTAGCATGAGCCCTAGGATAGTGTTAGGTTTAGGGTTAGGGATATCATCAGGCCTAGGATATTGTTAGGGTTAGGGTTACCATCAGCCCTAGGATAGTGTTAGGGTTAGGGTTAGGGTTAGCATCAGCCATAGGATAGTGTTAGGGTTAGGGTTAGGGTTAGCATCAGCCCTAGGATAGTATTAGGGTTAGGGTTAGCATCAGCCCTAGGATAGTGTTAGGGTTAGGTTTAGGGTTAACATCAGCCCTAGGATAGTGTTAGTGTTAGGGTTAGCATCAGCCCTCGGATAGTGTTAGGGTTAGGGTTAGGGTTACCATCAGCCCTAGGATAGTATTAGGGTTAGGGTTAACATCAGTCCTAGGATAGTGTTAGGGTTAGTGTTAGGGTTAGCATCAGTCCTAGGATAGTGTTAGGGTTAGGGTTAGGGTTAGCATCAGCCCTAGGATAGTGTTAGGGTTAGGGTTAGCATCAGCAATAGGATAGTGTTAGGGTTAGGGTTAGGGTTAGCATCAGCCCTAGGATAGTGTTAGGGTTAGGGTTAGCATCAGCCCTAGGATAGGGTTAGGGTTAGGGTTAGGGTTAGCATCAGCCCTAGGATAGTGTTAGGGTTAGGGTTAGCATCAGCCCTAGGATAATGTTAGGGTTAGGGTTAGGGTTAGCATCAGGCCTAGGATAGTGTTAGGGTTAGGGTTAGCATTAGCCCTAGGATAGTGTTAGGGTTAGGGTTAGGGTTAGCATCAGCCCTTGGATAGTGATAGGGTTAGGGTTAGCATCAGCGCTAGGATAGTGTTAGGGTTAGGCATAGGGTTAGCATCAGCCCTAGGATAGTGTTAGGGTTAGGGTTAGCATCAGGCCTAGGATAGTGTTAGGGTTAGGGTTAGGGTTAGCATCAGCCCTAGGATCGTGTTAGGGTTAGGGTTAGCATCAACCCTAGGATAGTGTTTGGGTTAGGGTTAGGGTTAGCATCAGCCCTAGGATAGTGTTAAGGTTAGGGTTAGCCTCAGCCCTAGGAGAGTGTTAGGGTTAGGGATAGGGTTAGCATCCGCCCTAGGATAGTGTTAGGGTTAGGGTTAGGGTTAGCATCAGCCCTAGGATAGTGTTAGGGTTAGGGTTAACATAAACCCTAGGATAGTGTTAGGGTTAGGGTTAGGGTTATCATCAGGCCTAGGATACTGTTAGGGTTTAGGATTAGGGTTAGCATCAGTTCAAGGATAGTGTTAGGGTTAGCGTTAGGGTTAGCATCTGCCCTAGGATAGTGTTAGGGTTTGGGTTAGGGTTAGCATCAGCCCAAGGATAGTGTTAGGGTTAGGGTTAGCATCAGCCCTAGGATAGTGTTAGGGTTAGGGATAGGGTTAGCATCAGGCCCAGGATAGTGTTAGGGTTAGGGTTAGCATCAGCCCAAGGATTCTGTTAGGGTTAGGGTTAGGGTTAGCATCAGCCCTAGGATAGTGTTAGTGTTAGGGTTAGCATCAACCCTAGGATAGTGTTTGGGTTAGGGTTAGGGTTAGCATCAGCCCTAGGATACTGTTAGTGTTAGGGTTAGCCTGAGCCCTAGGAGAGTGTTAGGGTTAGGGATAGGGTTAGCATCAGGCCTAGGATAGTGTTAGCGTTAGGGTTAGCATCAGCCCTAGGATAGTGTTAGGGTTAGGGTTAGGGTTATCATCAGGCCTAGGATAGTGTTAGGGTTAGGGTTAGGGTTAGCATCAGCCCTAGGATAGTGTTAGGGTTAGGGTTAGTGTTAGCATCAGCCCTAGGATATTATTAGGGTTAGGGTTAGCATCAGCCCTAGGATAGTGTTAGGGTTAGAGTTAGGGTTAGCACCAGGCTTAGGATAGTGTTAGTGTTAGGGTTACCATCAGCCTTAGGATAGTGTTAGGGTTAGGGTTAGGGTTAGCATCAGCCGTAGGATAGTGTTAGGGTTAGGGTTAGCCTCAGCCCTAGGATAGTGTTAGCGTTAGGGTTAGGGTTAGCATCAGCCCTAGGATAGTGTTAGGGGTAGGGTTAGGGTTAGCATCAGCCCTAGGATAGTATTAGGGTTAGGGTTAGGGTTAGCATCAGCCCTAGGATACTGTTAGGGTTAGGGTTAGCCTCAGCCCTAGGAGAGTGTTAGGGTTAGGGATAGGGTTAGCATCAGGCCTAGGATAGTGTTAGCGTTAGGGTTAGGTTTAGCATCAGCCTTAGGATAGTGTTAGGGTAAGGGTTAGGGTTAGCATCAGGCCTAGAATAGTGGTAGGGTTACGGTTTGAATCAGCCCTAGGATAGTGTTAGGGTTAGGGTTAAGTTTAGCATCAGCCCTAGGATAGTGTTAGGGTTAGGGTTAGGGTTAGCATCAGCATTAGGATAGAGTTAGGGTTAGGGTTAGGGTTAGCATCAGCCCTAGGATAGTGTTAGGGTTAGGGTTAGCATAAGCCCTAGGATAGTGTTAGGGTTAGGGTTAGGGTTAGCATCAGTCCTAGCATAGTGTTAGGGTTAGGGTTAGCATCAGCCCTAGGATAGTGTTAGGGTTAGGGTTAGGGTTATCATCAGGCATAGGATAGTGTTAGGGTTAGGGTTAGCATCAGCCCTAGGATAGTGTTAGGGTTAGGGTTAGGGTTATCATCAGGCCCAGGATAGTGTTAGGGTTAGGGTTAGTGTTAGCATCAGCCCTAGGATATTATTAGGGTTAGGGTTAGCATTAGCCCTAGGATAGTGTTAGGGTTAGAGTTAGGGTTAGCACCAGGCTTAGGATAGTGTTAGTGTTAGGGTTACCATCAGCCTTAGGATAGTGTTAGGGTTAGGGTTAGGGTTACCATCAGCCGTAGGATAGTGTTAGGGTTAGGGTTAGCCTCAGCCCTAGGATAGTGTTAGCGTTAGGGTTAGGGTTAGCATCAGCCCTAGGATAGTGTTATGGTTAGGGTTAGGGTTAGCATCAGCCCTAGGATAGTATTAGGGTTAGGGTTAGGGTTAGGGTTAGGGTTAGCATCAGCTCTAGGATAGCGTTAGGGTTAGGGTTAGGGTTAGCATCAGCCCTAGGATAGTGTTAGGGTTAGGGTTAGGGTTATCATCAGCCCTAGGATAGTGTTAGGGTTAGGGTCAGCATCAGCCCTGGGATAATGTTAGGGTTAGGGTTAGGGTTAGCATCAGGCCCAGGATAGTGTTAGGGTTAGGGTTAGCATCAGCCCAAGGATAGTGTTAGGGTTAGGGTTAGGGTTAGCATCAGCCGTAGGATAGTGTTAGGGTTAGGGTTAGCCTCAGCCCTAAGATAGTGTTAGAGTTAGGGTTAGGGTTAGCATCAGCCCTAGGATAATGTTAGGGTTAGGGTTATTGTTAGCATCAGCCCTAGGATAGTGTTAGTGTTAGGGATAGCATCAGCCCTAGGATAGTGATAGGGTTAGGGTTAGGGTTAGCATCCGCCCTAGGATAGTGTTAGGGTTAGGGTTAGGGTTAGCATCAGCCCTAGGATAGTGTTAGGGTTAGGGATAGGGTTAGCATCAGCCCTAGGATAGTGTTAGGGTTATGGTTAGGTTTAGCATCAGCCCTAGGATAGTGTTAGGGTAAGGGTTAGGGTTAGCATCAGGCCTAGGATAGTGGTAGGGTTACGGTTAGAATCAGCCCTAGGATAGTGTTAGGGTTAGGGTTAAGTTTAGCATCAGCCCTACGATATTGTTAGGGTTAGGGTTAGCATCAGCCCTAGGATAGTTTTAGGGTTAGGGTTATTGTTAGCATTAGCCCTAGGATAGTGTTAGGGTTAGCGTTAGCCTCAGCCAGAGGAGAGTGTTAGGGTTAGGTTTAGGGTTAGCATCAGCCCTAGGATAGTGTTAGGGTTAGCGTTAGCCTCAGCAAGAGGAGAGTGTTAGGGTTAGGTTTAGGGTTAGCATCAGCCCTAGGATAGTGTTAGGGTTATGGTTAGGTTTAGCATCAGCCCTAGGATAGTGTTAGGGTAAGGGTTAGGGTTAGCATCAGGCCTAGGATAGTGGTAGGGTTACGGTTAGAATCAGCCCTAGGATAGTGTTAGGGTTAGGGTTAAGTTTAGCATCAGCCCTACGATATTGTTAGGGTTAGGGTTAGCATCAGCCCTAGGATAGTTTTAGGGTTAGGGTTATTGTTAGCATTAGCCCTAGGATAGTGTTAGGGTTAGCGTTAGCCTCAGCCAGAGGAGAGTGTTAGGGTTAGGTTTAGGGTTAGCATCAGCCCTAGGATAGTGTTAGGGTTAGCGTTAGCCTCAGCAAGAGGAGAGTGTTAGGGTTAGGTTTAGGGTTAGCATCAGCCCTAGGATAGTGTTAGGGTTATGGTTAGGTTTAGCATCAGCCCTAGGATAGTGTTAGGGTAAGGGTTAGGGTTAGCATCAGCCCTAGTATAGTGTTAGTGTTAGGGTTAGCATCAGCCCTAGGATAGTGTTAGGGTTAGGGTTAGGGGTAGCATCAGCCCTAGGGTAGTATTAGGGTTAGGGTTAGGGTTAGGGTTAGGGTTAGGGTTAGCATCAGCTCTAGGATAGTGTTAGGGTTAGGGTTAGGGTTAAAATCAGCCCTAGGATAGTGTTAGGGTTAGGGTTAGGGTTAGCATCAACCCTAGGGTAGTGTTAGGGTTAGGGTTAGCATCAGCCCTGGGATAATGTTAGGGTTAGGGTTAGGGTTAGCATCAGCCCTAGGATAGTGTTAGGGTTAGGGTTAGCATCAGCCCTAGGATAGTGTTAGAGTTAGGGTTAGGGTTAGCATCAGCCCTAGGATAGTGTTAGGGTTAGGGTTATCATCAGCCCTAGGATAGTGTTAGGGTTAGGGTTAGGGTTAGCATCAGCCCTAGGATAGTGTTAGGGTTAGGGTTAGCATCAGCCCTAGGATAGTGTTAGGGTTAGGGTTAACATAAACCCTAGGATAGTGTTAGGGTTAGGGTTAGGGTTATCATCAGGCCTAGGATAGTGTTAGGGTTAGGGTTAGGGTTAGCATCAGTTCAAGGATAGTGTTAGGGTTAGCGTTAGGGTTAGCATCAGCCCTAGGATAGTGTTAGTGTTAGGGTTAGGGTTAGCATCCGCCCTACGATAGTGTTAGGGTTAGGGTTAGCATAAGCCCTAGGATAGTGTTAGGGTTAGGGTTAGGGTTATCATCAGGCCTACGATAGTGTTAGGGTTGGGTTAGCATCAGCCCTAGGATAGTGTTAGGGTTAGGGTTAGGGTTAGCATCAGCCCTAGGATAGTGTTAGGGTTAGGGTTAGCATCAGCCCTAGGATAGTGTTAGGATTAGCGTTAGGGTTAGCATCAGGCCCAGGATAGTGTTAGGGTTAGGGTTAGCATCAAACCAAGGATAGTGTTAGGGTTAGGGTTAGGGTTAGCATCAGCCCTAGGATCGTGTTAGGGTTAGGGTTAGCATCAACCCTAGGATAGTGTTTGGGTTAGGGTTAGGGTTAGCATCAGCCCTAGGATAGTGTTAAGGTTAGGGTTAGCCTCAGCCCTAGGAGAGTGTTAGGGTTAGGGATAGGGTTAGCATCCGCCCTAGGATAGTGTTAGGGTTAGGGTTAGGGTTAGCATCAGCCCTAGGATAGTGTTAGGGTTAGGGTTAACATAAACCCTAGGATAGTGTTAGGGTTAGGGTTAGGGTTATCATCAGGCCTAGGATACTGTTAGGGTTTAGGATTAGGGTTAGCATCAGTTCAAGGATAGTGTTAGGGTTAGCGTTAGGATTAGCATCTGCCCTAGGATAGTGTTAGGGTTTGGGTTAGGGTTAGCATCAGCCCAAGGATAGTGTTAGGGTTAGGGTTAGCATCAGCCCTAGGATAGTGTTAGGGTTAGGGATAGGGTTAGCATCAGGCCCAGGATAGTGTTAGGGTTAGGGTTAGCATCAGCCCAAGGATTCTGTTAGGGTTAGGGTTAGGGTTAGCATCAGCCCTAGGATAGTGTTAGTGTTAGGGTTAGCATCAACCCTAGGATAGTGTTTGGGTTAGGGTTAGGGTTAGCATCAGCCCTAGGATACTGTTAGTGTTAGGGTTAGCCTGAGCCCTAGGAGAGTGTTAGGGTTAGGGATAGGGTTAGCATCAGGCCTAGGATAGTGTTAGCGTTAGGGTTAGCATCAGCCCTAGGATAGTGTTAGGGTTAGGGTTAGGGTTATCATCAGGCCTAGGATAGTGTTAGGGTTAGGGTTAGGGTTAGCATCAGCCCTAGGATAGTGTTAGGGTTAGGGTTAGTGTTAGCATCAGCCCTAGGATATTATTAGGGTTAGGGTTAGCATCAGCCCTAGGATAGTGTTAGGGTTAGAGTTAGGGTTAGCAGCAGGCTTAGGATAGTGTTAGTGTTAGGGTTACCATCAGCCTTAGGATAGTGTTAGGGTTAGGGTTAGGGTTAGCATCAGCCGTAGGATAGTGTTAGGGTTAGGGTTAGCCTCAGCCCTAGGATAGTGTTAGCGTTAGGGTTAGGGTTAGCATCAGCCCTAGGATAGTGTTAGGGGTAGGGTTAGGGTTAGCATCAGCCCTAGGATAGTATTAGGGTTAGGGTTAGGGTTAGCATCAGCCCTAGGATACTGTTAGGGTTAGGGTTAGCCTCAGCCCTAGGAGAGTGTTAGGGTTAGGGATAGGGTTAGCATCAGGCCTAGGATAGTGTTAGCGTTAGGGTTAGGTTTAGCATCAGCCTTAGGATAGTGTTAGGGTAAGGGTTAGGGTTAGCATCAGGCCTAGAATAGTGGTAGGGTTACGGTTTGAATCAGCCCTAGGATAGTGTTAGGGTTAGGGTTAAGTTTAGCATCAGCCCTAGGATAGTGTTAGGGTTAGGGTTAGGGTTAGCATCAGCATTAGGATAGAGTTAGGGTTAGGGTTAGGGTTAGCATCAGCCCTAGGATAGTGTTAGGGTTAGGGTTAGCATAAGCCCTAGGATAGTGTTAGGGTTAGGGTTAGGGTTAGCATCAGTCCTAGCATAGTGTTAGGGTTAGGGTTAGCATCAGCCCTAGGATAGTGTTAGGGTTAGGGTTAGGGTTATCATCAGGCATAGGATAGTGTTAGGGTTAGGGTTAGCATCAGCCCTAGGATAGTGTTAGGGTTAGGGTTAGGGTTATCATCAGGCCCAGGATAGTGTTAGGGTTAGGGTTAGTGTTAGCATCAGCCCTAGGATATTATTAGGGTTAGGGTTAGCATTAGCCCTAGGATAGTGTTAGGGTTAGAGTTAGGGTTAGCACCAGGCTTAGGATAGTGTTAGTGTTAGGGTTACCATCAGCCTTAGGATAGTGTTAGGGTTAGGGTTAGGGTTACCATCAGCCGTAGGATAGTGTTAGGGTTAGGGTTAGCCTCAGCCCTAGGATAGTGTTAGCGTTAGGGTTAGGGTTAGCATCAGCCCTAGGATAGTGTTATGGTTAGGGTTAGGGTTAGCATCAGCCCTAGGATAGTATTAGGGTTAGGGTTAGGGTTAGGGTTAGGGTTAGCATCAGCTCTAGGATAGCGTTAGGGTTAGGGTTAGGGTTAGCATCAGCCCTAGGATAGTGTTAGGGTTAGGGTTAGGGTTATCATCAGCCCTAGGATAGTGTTAGGGTTAGGGTCAGCATCAGCCCTGGGATAATGTTAGGGTTAGGGTTAGGGTTAGCATCAGGCCCAGGATAGTGTTAGGGTTAGGGTTAGCATCAGCCCAAGGATAGTGTTAGGGTTAGGGTTAGGGTTAGCATCAGCCGTAGGATAGTGTTAGGGTTAGGGTTAGCCTCAGCCCTAAGATAGTGTTAGAGTTAGGGTTAGGGTTAGCATCAGCCCTAGGATAATGTTAGGGTTAGGGTTATTGTTAGCATCAGCCCTAGGATAGTGTTAGTGTTAGGGATAGCATCAGCCCTAGGATAGTGATAGGGTTAGGGTTAGGGTTAGCATCCGCCCTAGGATAGTGTTAGGGTTAGGGTTAGGGTTAGCATCAGCCCTAGGATAGTGTTAGGGTTAGGGATAGGGTTAGCATCAGCCCTAGGATAGTGTTAGGGTTATGGTTAGGTTTAGCATCAGCCCTAGGATAGTGTTAGGGTAAGGGTTAGGGTTAGCATCAGGCCTAGGATAGTGGTAGGGTTACGGTTAGAATCAGCCCTAGGATAGTGTTAGGGTTAGGGTTAAGTTTAGCATCAGCCCTACGATATTGTTAGGGTTAGGGTTAGCATCAGCCCTAGGATAGTTTTAGGGTTAGGGTTATTGTTAGCATTAGCCCTAGGATAGTGTTAGGGTTAGCGTTAGCCTCAGCCAGAGGAGAGTGTTAGGGTTAGGTTTAGGGTTAGCATCAGCCCTAGGATAGTGTTAGGGTTAGCGTTAGCCTCAGCAAGAGGAGAGTGTTAGGGTTAGGTTTAGGGTTAGCATCAGCCCTAGGATAGTGTTAGGGTTATGGTTAGGTTTAGCATCAGCCCTAGGATAGTGTTAGGGTAAGGGTTAGGGTTAGCATCAGGCCTAGGATAGTGGTAGGGTTACGGTTAGAATCAGCCCTAGGATAGTGTTAGGGTTAGGGTTAAGTTTAGCATCAGCCCTACGATATTGTTAGGGTTAGGGTTAGCATCAGCCCTAGGATAGTTTTAGGGTTAGGGTTATTGTTAGCATTAGCCCTAGGATAGTGTTAGGGTTAGCGTTAGCCTCAGCCAGAGGAGAGTGTTAGGGTTAGGTTTAGGGTTAGCATCAGCCCTAGGATAGTGTTAGGGTTAGCGTTAGCCTCAGCAAGAGGAGAGTGTTAGGGTTAGGTTTAGGGTTAGCATCAGCCCTAGGATAGTGTTAGGGTTATGGTTAGGTTTAGCATCAGCCCTAGGATAGTGTTAGGGTAAGGGTTAGGGTTAGCATCAGCCCTAGTATAGTGTTAGTGTTAGGGTTAGCATCAGCCCTAGGATAGTGTTAGGGTTAGGGTTAGGGGTAGCATCAGCCCTAGGGTAGTATTAGGGTTAGGGTTAGGGTTAGGGTTAGGGTTAGGGTTAGCATCAGCTCTAGGATAGTGTTAGGGTTAGGGTTAGGGTTAAAATCAGCCCTAGGATAGTGTTAGGGTTAGGGTTAGGGTTAGCATCAACCCTAGGGTAGTGTTAGGGTTAGGGTTAGCATCAGCCCTGGGATAATGTTAGGGTTAGGGTTAGGGTTAGCATCAGCCCTAGGATAGTGTTAGGGTTAGGGTTAGCATCAGCCCTAGGATAGTGTTAGAGTTAGGGTTAGGGTTAGCATCAGCCCTAGGATAGTGTTAGGGTTAGGGTTATCATCAGCCCTAGGATAGTGTTAGGGTTAGGGTTAGGGTTAGCATCAGCCCTAGGATAGTGTTAGGGTTAGGGTTAGCATCAGCCCTAGGATAGTGTTAGGGTTAGGGTTAACATAAACCCTAGGATAGTGTTAGGGTTAGGGTTAGGGTTATCATCAGGCCTAGGATAGTGTTAGGGTTAGGGTTAGGGTTAGCATCAGTTCAAGGATAGTGTTAGGGTTAGCGTTAGGGTTAGCATCAGCCCTAGGATAGTGTTAGTGTTAGGGTTAGGGTTAGCATCCGCCCTACGATAGTGTTAGGGTTAGGGTTAGCATAAGCCCTAGGATAGTGTTAGGGTTAGGGTTAGGGTTATCATCAGGCCTACGATAGTGTTAGGGTTGGGTTAGCATCAGCCCTAGGATAGTGTTAGGGTTAGGGTTAGGGTTAGCATCAGCCCTAGGATAGTGTTAGGGTTAGGGTTAGCATCAGCCCTAGGATAGTGTTAGGATTAGCGTTAGGGTTAGCATCAGGCCCAGGATAGTGTTAGGGTTAGGGTTAGCATCAAACCAAGGATAGTGTTAGGGTTAGGGTTAGGGTTAGCATCAGCCCTAGGATCGTGTTAGGGTTAGGGTTAGCATCAACCCTAGGATAGTGTTTGGGTTAGGGTTAGGGTTAGCATCAGCCCTAGGATAGTGTTAAGGTTAGGGTTAGCCTCAGCCCTAGGAGAGTGTTAGGGTTAGGGATAGGGTTAGCATCCGCCCTAGGATAGTGTTAGGGTTAGGGTTAGGGTTAGCATCAGCCCTAGGATAGTGTTAGGGTTAGGGTTAACATAAACCCTAGAATAGTGTTAGGGTTAGGGTTAGGGTTATCATCAGGCCTAGGATACTGTTAGGGTTTAGGATTAGGGTTAGCATCAGTTCAAGGATAGTGTTAGGGTTAGCGTTAGGGTTAGCATCTGCCCTAGGATAGTGTTAGGGTTTGGGTTAGGGTTAGCATCAGCCCAAGGATAGTGTTAGGGTTAGGGTTAGCATCAGCCCTAGGATAGTGTTAGGGTTAGGGATAGGGTTAGCATCAGGCCCAGGATAGTGTTAGGGTTAGGGTTAGCATCAGCCCAAGGATTCTGTTAGGGTTAGGGTTAGGGTTAGCATCAGCCCTAGGATAGTGTTAGTGTTAGGGTTAGCATCAACCCTAGGATAGTGTTTGGGTTAGGGTTAGGGTTAGCATCAGCCCTAGGATACTGTTAGTGTTAGGGTTAGCCTGAGCCCTAGGAGAGTGTTAGGGTTAGGGATAGGGTTAGCATCAGGCCTAGGATAGTGTTAGCGTTAGGGTTAGCATCAGCCCTAGGATAGTGTTAGGGTTAGGGTTAGGGTTATCATCAGGCCTAGGATAGTGTTAGGGTTAGGGTTAGGGTTAGCATCAGCCCTAGGATAGTGTTAGGGTTAGGGTTAGTGTTAGCATCAGCCCTAGGATATTATTAGGGTTAGGGTTAGCATCAGCCCTAGGATAGTGTTAGGGTTAGAGTTAGGGTTAGCACCAGGCTTAGGATAGTGTTAGTGTTAGGGTTACCATCAGCCTTAGGATAGTGTTAGGGTTAGGGTTAGGGTTAGCATCAGCCGTAGGATAGTGTTAGGGTTAGGGTTAGCCTCAGCCCTAGGATAGTGTTAGCGTTAGGGTTAGGGTTAGCATCAGCCCTAGGATAGTGTTAGGGGTAGGGTTAGGGTTAGCATCAGCCCTAGGATAGTATTAGGGTTAGGGTTAGGGTTAGCATCAGCCCTAGGATACTGTTAGGGTTAGGGTTAGCCTCAGCCCTAGGAGAGTGTTAGGGTTAGGGATAGGGTTAGCATCAGGCCTAGGATAGTGTTAGCGTTAGGGTTAGGTTTAGCATCAGCCTTAGGATAGTGTTAGGGTAAGGGTTAGGGTTAGCATCAGGCCTAGAATAGTGGTAGGGTTACGGTTTGAATCAGCCCTAGGATAGTGTTAGGGTTAGGGTTAAGTTTAGCATCAGCCCTAGGATAGTGTTAGGGTTAGGGTTAGGGTTAGCATCAGCATTAGGATAGAGTTAGGGTTAGGGTTAGGGTTAGCATCAGCCCTAGGATAGTGTTAGGGTTAGGGTTAGCATAAGCCCTAGGATAGTGTTAGGGTTAGGGTTAGGGTTAGCATCAGTCCTAGCATAGTGTTAGGGTTAGGGTTAGCATCAGCCCTAGGATAGTGTTAGGGTTAGGGTTAGGGTTATCATCAGGCATAGGATAGTGTTAGGGTTAGGGTTAGCATCAGCCCTAGGATAGTGTTAGGGTTAGGGTTAGGGTTATCATCAGGCCCAGGATAGTGTTAGGGTTAGGGTTAGTGTTAGCATCAGCCCTAGGATATTATTAGGGTTAGGGTTAGCATTAGCCCTAGGATAGTGTTAGGGTTAGAGTTAGGGTTAGCACCAGGCTTAGGATAGTGTTAGTGTTAGGGTTACCATCAGCCTTAGGATAGTGTTAGGGTTAGGGTTAGGGTTACCATCAGCCGTAGGATAGTGTTAGGGTTAGGGTTAGCCTCAGCCCTAGGATAGTGTTAGCGTTAGGGTTAGGGTTAGCATCAGCCCTAGGATAGTGTTATGGTTAGGGTTAGGGTTAGCATCAGCCCTAGGATAGTATTAGGGTTAGGGTTAGGGTTAGGGTTAGGGTTAGCATCAGCTCTAGGATAGCGTTAGGGTTAGGGTTAGGGTTAGCATCAGCCCTAGGATAGTGTTAGGGTTAGGGTTAGGGTTATCATCAGCCCTAGGATAGTGTTAGGGTTAGGGTCAGCATCAGCCCTGGGATAATGTTAGGGTTAGGGTTAGGGTTAGCATCAGGCCCAGGACAGTGTTAGGGTTAGGGTTAGCATCAGCCCAAGGATAGTGTTAGGGTTAGGGTTAGGGTTAGCATCAGCCGTAGGATAGTGTTAGGGTTAGGGTTAGCCTCAGCCCTAAGATAGTGTTAGAGTTAGGGTTAGGGTTAGCATCAGCCCTAGGATAATGTTAGGGTTAGGGTTATTGTTAGCATCAGCCCTAGGATAGTGTTAGTGTTAGGGATAGCATCAGCCCTAGGATAGTGATAGGGTTAGGGTTAGGGTTAGCATCCGCCCTAGGATAGTGTTAGGGTTAGGGTTAGGGTTAGCATCAGCCCTAGGATAGTGTTAGGGTTAGGGATAGGGTTAGCATCAGCCCTAGGATAGTGTTAGGGTTATGGTTAGGTTTAGCATCAGCCCTAGGATAGTGTTAGGGTAAGGGTTAGGGTTAGCATCAGGCCTAGGATAGTGGTAGGGTTACGGTTAGAATCAGCCCTAGGATAGTGTTAGGGTTAGGGTTAAGTTTAGCATCAGCCCTAGGATAGTGTTAGGGTTAGGGTTAGGGTTAGCATCAGCCCTAGGATAGTGTTAGGGTTAGGGTTAGGGTTAGCATCAGCCCTAGGATAGTGTTAGGGTTAGGGTTAGCATAAGCCCTAGGATAGTGTTAGGGTTAGGGTTAGTGTTAGCATCAGCCCTAGGATATTATTAGGGTTAGGGTTAGTATCAGACCTAGGATAGTGTTAGGGTTAGAGTTTGGGTTAGCACCAGGCTTAGGATAGTGTTAGTGTTAGGGTTACCATCAGCCTTAGGATAGTGTTAGGGTTAGGGTTAGGGTTAGCATCAGCCGTAGGATAGTGTTAGGGTTAGGGTTAGCCTCAGCCCTAGGATAGTGTCAGCGTTAGGGTTAGGGTTAGCATCAGCCCTAGGATAGTGTTAGGGGTAGGGTTAGGGTTAGCATCAGCCCTAGCATAGTGTTAGTGTTAGGGTTAGCATCAGCCCTAGGATAGTGTTAGGGTTAGGGTTAGGGTTAGGATCAGCCCTAGGATAGTATTAGTGTTAGGGTTAGGTTTAGGGTTAGGGTTAGCATCAGCTCTAGGATAGTGTTAGGGTTAGGGTTAGGGTTAGCATCAGCCCTAGGATAGTGTTAGGGTTAGGGTTAGGGTTAGCATCAGCCCTAGGATAGTGTTAGGGTTAGGGTTAGCATCAGCCCTGGCATAATGTTAGGGTTAGGGTAAGGGTTAGCATCAGGCCCTGGATAGTGTTAGGGTTAGGGTTAGCATCAGCCCAAGGATAGTGTTAGGGTTAGGGTTAGGGTTAGCATCAGCCGTAGGATAGTGTTAGGGTTAGGGTTAGCCTCAGCCCTAAGATAGTGTTAGAGTTAGGGTTAGGGTTAGCATCAGCCCTAGGATAATGTTAGGGTTAGGGTTAGGGTTAGCATCAGCCCTAGGATAGTGTTAGTGTTAGGGTTAGCATCAGCCCTAGGATAGTGTTAGGGTTAGGGTTAGGGTTAGCATCCGCCCTAGGATAGTGTTAGGGTTAGGGTTATGGTTAGCATCAGCCCTAGGATAGTGTTAGGGTTAGGGTTAGGGTTAGCATCAGCCCTAGGATAGTGTTAGGGTTAGGGTTAGCATGAGCCCTAGGATAGTGTTAGGGTTAGGGTTAGGGTTAGCATCAGCCCTAGGATAGTGTTAGGGTTATGGTTAGGTTTAGCATCAGCCCTAGGATAGTGTTAGGGTAGGGGTTAGCCTCAGCCCTAGGAGAGTGTTAGGGTTAGGGATAGGGTTAGCATCAGGCCTAGGATAGTGTTAGGGTTAGGGTTAGGGTTAGCATCAGCCCCAGGATTGTGTTAGGGTTAGGGTTAGCATCAGGCCTAGGATAGTGTTAGGGTTAGGGTTAGCATCAGCCCTAGGATAGTGTTAGGGTTAGGGTTAGGGTTAGCATCAGCCCTAGGATAGTGTTAGGGTTATGGTTAGGTTTAGCATTAGCCCTAGGATAGTGTTACGGTAAGGGTTAGGGTTAGCATCAGGCCTAGGATAGTGTTAGGGTTACGGTTAGAATCAGCCCTAGGATAGTGTTAGGGTTAGGGTTAAGTTTAGCATCAGCCCTAGGATAGTGTTAGGGTTAGGGTTAGGGTTAGCATTAGCCCTAGGATAGTGTTAGGGTTAGGGTTAGGGTTAGCATCAGCCCTAGGATAGTGTTATTGTTAGGGTTAGTGTTAGCATCAGCCCTAGGATATTTTTAGGGTTAGGGTTAGCATCAGCCCTAGGATAGTGTTAGGGTTATAGTTAGGGTTAGCACCAGGCTTAGGATAGTGTTAGTGTTAGGCTTACCATCAGCCTTACGATAGTGTTAGGGTTAGGGTTAGGGTTAGCATCAGCCGTAGGATAGTGTTAGGGTTAGGGTTAGCCTCAGCCCTAGGATAGTGTTAGCGTTAGGGTTAGGGTTAGCATCAGCCCTAGGATAGTGTTATGGTTAGGGTTAGGGTTAGCATCAGCCCTAGGATAGTATTAGGGTTAGGGTTAGGGTTAGGGTTAGGGTTAGCATCAGCTCTAGGATAGTGTTAGGGTTAGGGTTAGGGTTAGCATCAGCCCTAGGATAGTGTTAGGGTTAGGGTTAGGGTTAGCATCAGCCCTAGGATAGTGTTAGGGTTAGGGTTAGCATAAGCCCTAGGATAGTGTTAGGGTTAGGGTTAGGGTTAGCATCAGGCCTAGGATAGTGTTAGGGTTAGGGTTAGCATCAGCCCTAGGATAGTGTTAGTGTTAGGGTTAGGGTTAGCATCAGCCCTAGGATAGTGTTAGGGTTAGAGTTAGCATCAGCCCTAGGATAGTGTTAGGGTTAGGGTTAGGGTTAGCATCAGGCCCATGATAGTGTTAGCGTTAGGGTTAGCATCAGCCCAAGGATAGTGTTAGGGTTAGGGTTAGGGTTAGCATCAGCCCTAGGATAGTGTTAGGGTTAGGGTTAGCATCAACCCTAGGATAGTGTTTGGGTTAGGGTTAGGGTTTGCATCAGCCCTAGGATAGTGTTAGGGTTAGGGTTAGCCTCAGCCCTAGAAGAGTGTTAGGGTTAGGGATAGGGTTAGCATCAGGCCTAGGATAGTGTTAGGGTTAGGTTTAGGGTTAGCATCAGCCCTAGGATAGTGTTAGGGTTAGGGTTAGCATCAGGCCTAGAATAGTGTTAGGGTTAGGGTTAGCATGAGCCCTAGGATAGTGTTAGGGTTAGGGTTAGGGTTGGCATCAGCCCTAGGATAGTGTTAGGGTTATGGTTAGGTTTAGCATCAGCCCTAGGATAGTGTTAGGGTAAGGGTTAGCCTCAGCCCTAGGAGAGTGTTAGGGTTAGGGATAGGGTTAGCAACAGGCCTAGGATAGTGTTAGGGTTAGGGTTAGGGTTAGCATCAGCCCTAGGATAGTGTTAGGGTTAGGGTTAGCATCAGGCCTAGGATAGTGTTAGGGTTAGGGTTAGCATCAGCCCGAGGATAGTGTTAGGGTTAGGGTTAGGTTTAGCATCAGCCCTAGGATAGTGTTAGGGTAAGGGTTAGGGTTAGCATGAGGCCTAGGATAGTGTTAGGGTTACGGTTAGAATCAGCCCTAGGATAGTGTTAGGGTTAGGGTTAAGTTTAGCATCAGCCCTAGGATAGTGTTACGGTTAGGGTTAGGGTTAGCCTCAGCCCTAGGATAGTGTTAGGGTTAGGGTTAGGGTTAGCATCAGCCCTAGGATAGTGTTAGGGTTAGGGTTAGCATAAGCCCTAGGATAGTGTTAGGGTTAGGGTTAGGGTTAGCATCAGTCCTAGGATAGTGTTAGGGTTAGGGTTAGCATCAGCCCTAGGATAGTGTTAGGGTTAGGGTTAGGGTTATCATCAGGCCTAGGATAGTGTTAGGGTTAGGGTTAGCATCAGCCCTAGGATAGTGTTAGGATTAGGGTTAAGGTTATCATCAGGCCCAGGATAGTGTTAGCGTTAGGGTTAGTGTTAGCATCAGCCCTAGGATATTATTAGGGTTAGGGTTAGCATTAGCCCTAGGATAGTGTTAGGGTTAGAGTTAGGGTTAGCACCAGGCTTAGGATAGTGTTAGTGTTAGGGTTACCATCAGCCTTAGGATAGTGTTAGGGTTAGGGTTAGGGTTACCATCAGCTGTAGGATAGTGTTAGGGTTAGGGTTAGCCTCAGCCCTAGGATAGTGTTAGCGTTAGGGTTAGGGTTAGCATCAGCCCTAGGATAGTGTTATGGTTAGGGTTAGGGTTAGCATCAGCCCTAGGATAGTATTAGGGTTAGGGTTAGGGTTAGGGTTAGGGTTAGCATAAGCTCTAGGATAGTGTTAGGGTTAGGGTTAGGGTTAGCATCAGCCCTAGGATAGTGTTAGGGTTAGGGTTAGGGTTATCATCAGCCCTAGGATTGTGTTAGGGTTAGGGTCAGCATCAGCCCTGGGATAATGTTAGGGTTAGGGTTAGGGTTAGCATCAGGCCCAGGATAGTGTTAGGGTTAGGGTTAGCATCAGCCCAAGGATAGTGTTAGGGTTAGGGTTAGGGTTAGCATCAGCCGTAGGATAGTGTTAGGGTTAGGGTTAGCCTCAGCCCTAAGATAGTGTTAGAGTTAGGGTTAGGGTTAGCATCAGCCCTAGGATAATGTTAGGGTTAGGGTTAGGGTTAGCATCAGCCCTAGGATAGTGTTAGTGTTAGGGATAGCATCAGCCCTAGGATAGTGATAGGGTTAGGGTTAGGGTTGGCATCCGCCGTAGGATACTGTTAGGGTTAGGGTTAGGGTTAGCATCAGCCCTAGGATAGTGTTAGGGTTAGGGTTAGGGTTAGCATCAGCCCTAGGATAGTGTTAGGGTTATGGTTAGGTTTAGCATCAGCCCTAGGATAGTGTTAGGGTAAGGGTTAGGGTTAGCATCAGGCCTAGGATAGTGGTAGGGTTACGGTTAGAATCAGCCCTAGGATAGTGTTAGGGTTAGGGTTAAGTTTAACATCAGCCCTAGGATAGTGTTAGGGTTAGGGTTAGGGTTAGCATCAGCCCTAGGATAGTGTTAGGGTTAGGGTTAGGGTTAGCATCAGCCCTAGGATAGTGTTAGGGTTAGGGTTAGCATAAGCCCTAGGATAGTGTTAGGGTTAAGTTTAGGGTTAGCATCAGCCCTAGGATAGTGTTAGGGTTAGGGTTAGCATAAGCCCTAGGATAGTGTTAGGGTTAGGGTTAGTGTTAGCATCAGCCCTAGGATATTATTAGGGTTAGGGTTAGTATCAGCCCTAGGATAGTGTTAGGGTTAGAGTTAGGGTTAGCACCAGGCTTAGGATAGTGTTAGTGTTAGGGTTACCATCAGCCTTAGGATAGTGTTAGGGTTAGGGTTAGGGTTAGCATCAGCCGTAGGATAGTGTTAGGGTTAGGGTTAGCCTCAGCCCTAGGATAGTGTCAGCGTTAGGGTTAGGGTTAGCATCAGCCCTAGGATAGTGTTAGGGGTAGGGTTAGGGTTAGCATCAGCCCTAGCATAGTGTTAGTGTTAGGGTTAGCATCAGCCCTAGGATAGTGTTAGGGTTAGGGTTAGGGTTAGGATCAGCCCTAGGATAGTATTAGGGTTAGGGTGAGGTTTAGGGTTAGGGTTAGCATCAGCTCTAGGATAGTGTTAGGGTTAGGGTTAGGGTTAGCATCAGCCCTAGGATAGTGTTAGGGTTAGGGTTAGGGTTAGCATCAGCCCTAGGATAGTGTTAGGGTTAGGGTTAGCATCAGCCCTGGGATAATGTTAGGGTTAGGGTTAGGGTTAGCATCAGGCCCTGGATAGTGTTAGGGTTAGGGTTAGCATCAGCCCAAGGATAGTGTTAGGCTTAGGGTTAGGGTTAGCATCAGCCGAAGGATAGTGTTAGGGTTAGGGTTAGCCTCAGCCCTAAGATAGTGTTAGAGTTAGGGTTAGGGTTAGCATCAGCCCTAGGATAATGTTAGGGTTAGGGTTAGGGTTAGCATCAGCCCTAGGATAGTGTTAGTGTTAGGGTTAGCATCAGCCCTAGGATAGTGTTAGGGTTAGGGTTAGGGTTAGCATCCGCCCTAGGATAGTGTTAGGGTTAGGGTTATGGTTAGCATCAGCCCTAGGATAGTGTTAGGGTTAGGGTTAACATAAACCCTAGGATAGTGTTAGGGTTAGGGTTATCATCAGGTCTAGGATACTGTTAGGGTTAGGGTTAGGGTTAGCATCAGTTCAACGATAGTGTTAGGGTTAGCGTTAGGGTTAGCATCTGCCCTAGGATACTGTTAGGGTTAGGGTTAGGGTTAGCATCAGCCGAAGGATAGTGTTAGGGTTAGGGTTAGCATCAGCCCTAGGATAGTGTTAGGGTTAGGGTTAAGGTTAGCATCTGCCCAAGGATAGTGTTAGGGTTTGGGTTAGGGTTAGCATCAGCCCAAGGATAGTGTTAGGGTTAGGGTTAGCATCAGCCCTAGGATAGTGTTAGGGTTAGGGATAGGGTTAGCATCAGGCCCAGGATAGTGTTAGGGTTAGGGTTAGCATCAGCCCAAGGATTCTGTTAGGGTTAGGGTTAGGGTTAGCATCAGCCCTAGGATAGTGTTAGTGTTAGGGTTAGCATCAACCCTAGGATAGTGTTTGGGTTAGGGTTAGGGTTAGCATCAGCCCTAGGATACTGTTAGTGTTAGGGTTAGCCTGAGCCCTAGGAGAGTGTTAGGGTTAGGGATAGGGTTAGCATCAGGCCTAAGATAGTGTTAGCGTTAGGGTTATGTTTAGCATCAGCCCTAGGATAGTGTTAGGGTAAGGGTTAGGGTTAGCATCAGGCCTAGAATAGTGGTAGGGTTAGGGTTTGAATCAGCCCTAGGATAGTGTTAGGGTTAGGGTTAAGTTTAGCATCAGCCCTAGGATAGTGTTAGGGTTAGGGTTAGGGTTAGCATCAGCCCTAGGATAGTGTTAGGGTTAGGGTTAGGGTTAGCATCAGCCCTAGGATAGTGTTAGGGTTAGGGTTAGCATAA
Organism: Lemur catta; assembly: GCF_020740605.2. Taxonomy (NCBI): domain Eukaryota; kingdom Metazoa; phylum Chordata; class Mammalia; order Primates; family Lemuridae; genus Lemur; species Lemur catta. The sequence continues at coordinate 1,049,037 of NC_059145.1, read as the reverse complement.
GCCCTAGGATAGTGTTAGGGTTAGGGTTAGGGTTAGCATCAGGCCTAGGATAGTGTTAGGGTTAGGGTTATCATCTGCCCTAGGATAGTGTTAGGGTTAGGGTTAGGGTTATCATCAGGCCTAGGATAGTGTTAGGGTTAGGGTTAGCATCAGCCCTAGGATAGTGTTAGGGTTAGGGTTAGGGTTAGCATCAGCCCTAGGATAGTGTTAGGGTTAGGGTTAGTGTTAGCATCAGCCCTAGGATATTATTAGGGTTAGGGTTAGCATCAGCCCTAGGATAGTGTTAGGGTTAGAGTTAGGGTTAGCACCAGGCTTAGGATAGTGTTAGTGTTAGGGTTACCATCAGCCTTAGGATAGTGTTAGGGTTAGGGTTAGGGTTAGCATCAGCCGTAGGATAGTGTTAGGGTTAGGGTTAGCCTCAGCCCTAGGATAGTGTTAGCGTTAGGGTTAGGGTTAGCATCAGCCCTAGGATAGTGTTAGGGGTAGGGTTAGGGTTAGCATCAGCCCTAGCATAGTGTTAGTGTTAGGATTAGCATCAGCCCTAGGATAGTGTTAGGGTTAGGGTTAGGGTTAGCATCAGCCCTAGGATAGTATTAGGGTTAGGGTTAGGGTTAGGGTTAGGGTTAGCATCAGCTCTAGGATAGTGTAAGGGTTAGGGTTAGGGTTAGCATCAGCCTTAGGATAGTGTTAGGGTTAGGGTTAGGGTTAGCATCAGCCCTAGGATAGTGTTAGGGTTAGGGTTAGCATCAGCCCTGGGATAATGTTAGGGTTAGGGTTAGGGTTAGCATCAGCCCTAGGATAGTGTTAGGGTTAGGGTTAGCATCAGCCCTAGGATAGTGTTAGAGTTAGGGTTAGGGTTAGCATAAGCCCTAGGATAGTGTTAGGGTTAGGGTTATCATCAGCCCCAGGATAGTGTTAGGGTTAGGGTAAGGGTTAGCATCAGCCCTAGGATAGTGTTAGGTTTAGGGTTAACATAAACCCTAGGATAGTGTTAGGGTTAGGGTTAGGGTTATCATCAGGCCTAGGATACTGTTAGGTTTAGGGTTAGGGTTAGCATCAGTACAAGGATAGTGTTAGGGTTAGCGTTAGGGTTAGCATCAGCCCTAGGATAGTGTTAGTGTTAGGGTTAGGGTTAGCATCAGCCCTAGGATAGTGTTAGGGTTAGGGTTAGCATAAGTCCTAGGATAGTGTTAGGGTTAGGGTTAGGGTTATCATCAGGCCTAGGATAGTGTTAGGGTTAGGGTTAGCATCAGCCCTAGGATAGTGTTAGGGTTAGGGTTAGGGTTAGCATCAGCCCTAGGATAGTGTTAGGGTTAGGGTTAGCATCAGCCCTAGGATAGTGTTAGGGTTAGGGTTAGGGTTAGCATCAGGCCCAGGATAGTGTTAGGGTTAGGGTTAGCATCAAACCAAGGATAGTGTTAGGGTTAGGGTTAGGGTTAGCATCAGCCTTAGGATAGTGTTAGGGTTAGGGTTAGCATCAACCCTAGGATAGTGTTTGGGTTAGGGTTAGGGTTAGCATCAGCCCTAGGATAGTGTTAGGGTTAGGGTTAGCCTCAGCCCTAGGAGAGTGTTAGGGTTAGGGATAGGGTTAGCATCAGGCCTAGGATAGTGTTAGGGTTAGGGTTAGGGTTAGCATCAGCCCTAGGATAGTGTTAGGGTTAGGGTTAGCATCAGGCCTAGAATAGTGTTAGGGTTAGGGTTAGCATGAGCCCTAGGATAGTGTTAGGGTTAGGGTTAGGGTTAGCATCAGCCCTAGGATAGTGTTAGGGTTATGGTTAGGTTTAGCATCAGCCCTAGGATAGTGTTAGGGTAGGGGTTAGCCTCAGCCCTAGGAGAGTGTTAGGGTTAGGGATAGGGTTAGCATCAGGCATAGGATAGTGTTAGGGTTAGGGTTAGGGTTAGCATCAGCCCTAGGATAGTGTTAGGGTTAGGGTTAGCATCAGGCCTAGGATAGTGTTAGGGTTAGGGTTAGCATCAGCCCTAGGATAGTGTTAGGGTTAGGGTTAGGGTTAGCATCAGCCCTATGATAGTGTTAGGGTTATGGTTAGGTTTAGCATCAGCCCTAGGATACTGTTACAGTAAGGGTTAGGGTTAGCATCAGGCCTAGGATAGTGTTAGGGTTACGGTTAGAATCAGCCCTAGGATAGTGTTAGGGTTAGGGTTAAGTTTAGCATCACCCCTAGGATAGTGTTAGGGTTAGGGTTAGGGTTAGCATTAGCCCTAGGAGAGTGTTAGGGTTAGGGTTAGCATAAGCCCTAGGATAGTGTTAGGGTTAGGGTTCGGGTTAGCATCAGTCCTAGGATAGTGTTAGGGTTAGGGTTAGCATCAGCCCTAGGATAGTGTTAGGGTTAGGGTTAGGGTTATCATCAGGCCTAGGATAGTGTTAGGGTTAGGGTTAGCATCAGCCCTAGGATAGTGTTAGGGTTAGGGTTAGGGTTAGCATCAGCCCTAGGATAGTGTTATTGTTAGGGTTAGTGTTAGCATCAGCCCTAGGATATTATTAGGGTTAGGGTTAGCATCAGCCCTAGGATAGTGTTAGGGTTATAGTTAGGGTTAGCACCAGGCTTAGGATAGTGTTAGTGTTAGGGTTACCATCAGCCTTAGGATAGTGTTAGGGTTAGGGTTAGGGTTAGCATCAGCCGTAGGATAGTGTTAGGGTTAGGGTTAGCCTCAGCCCTAGGATAGTGTTCGCGTTAGGGTTAGGGTTAGCATCAGCCCTAGGATAGTGTTATGGTTAGGGTTAGGTTTAGCATCCGCCCTAGGATAGAATTAGGGTTAGGGTTAGAGTTAGGGTTAGGGTTAGCATCAGCTCTAGGATAGTGTTAGGGTTAGGGTTAAGGTTAGCATCAGCCCTAGGATAGTGTTAGGGTTAGGGTTAGGGTTAGCATCAGCCGTAGGATAGTGTTAGGGTTAGGGTTAGCCTCAGCCCTAGGATAGTGTCAGCGTTAGGGTTAGGGTTAGCATCAGCCCTAGGATAGTGTTAGGGGTAGGGTTAGGGTTAGCATCAGCCCTAGCATAGTGTTAGTGTTAGGGTTAGCATCAGCCCTAGGATAGTGTTAGGGTTAGGGTTAGGGTTAGGATCAGCCCTAGGATAGTATTAGGGTTAGGGTGAGGTTTAGGGTTAGGGTTAGCATCAGCTCTAGGATAGTGTTAGGGTTAGGGTTAGGGTTAGCATCAGCCCTAGGATAGTGTTAGGGTTAGGGTTAGGGTTAGCATCAGCCCTAGGATAGTGTTAGGGTTAGGGTTAGCATCAGCCCTGGGATAATGTTAAGGTTAGGGTTAGGGTTAGCATCAGGCCCTGGATAGTGTTAGGGTTAGGGTTAGCATCAGCCCAAGGATAGTGTTAGGCTTAGGGTTAGGGTTAGCATCAGCCGAAGGATAGTGTTAGGGTTAGGGTTAGCCTCAGCCCTAAGATAGTGTTAGAGTTAGGGTTAGGGTTAGCATCAGCCCTAGGATAATGTTAGGGTTAGGGTTAGGGTTAGCATCAGCCCTAGGATAGTGTTAGTGTTAGGGTTAGCATCAGCCCTAGGATAGTGTTAGGGTTAGGGTTAGGGTTAGCATCCGCCCTAGGATAGTGTTCGGGTTAGGGTTATGGTTAGCATCAGCCCTAGGATAGTGTTAGGGTTAGGGTTAACATAAACCCTAGGATAGTGTTTGGGTTAGGGTTATCATCAGGTCTAGGATACTGTTAGGGTTAGGGTTAGGGTTAGCATCAGTTCAAGGATAGTGTTAGGGTTAGCGTTAGGGTTAGCATCTGCCCTAGGATAGTGTTAGGGTTAGGGTTAGGGTTAGCATCAGCCGAAGGATAGTGTTAGGGTTAGGGTTAGCATCAGCCCTAGGATAGTGTTAGGGTTAGGGTTAGGGTTAGCATCAGGCCCAGGATAGTGTTAGGGTTAGGGTTATCATCTGCCCTAGGATAGTGTTAGGGTTAGGGTTAGGGTTATCATCAGGCCTAGGATAGTGTTAGGGTTAGGGTTAGCATCAGCCCTAGGATAGTGTTAGGGTTAGGGTTAGGGTTAGCATCAGCCCTAGGATAGTGTTAGGGTTAGGGTTAGTGTTAGCATCAGCCCTAGGATATTATTAGGGTTAGGGTTAGCATCAGCCCTAGGATAGTGTTAGGGTTAGAGTTAGGGTTAGCACCAGGCTTAGGATAGTGTTAGTGTTAGGGTTACCATCAGCCTTAGGATAGTGTTAGGGTTAGGGTTAGGGTTAGCATCAGCCGTAGGATAGTGTTAGGGTTAGGGTTAGCCTCAGCCCTAGGATAGTGTTAGCGTTAGGGTTAGGGTTAGCATCAGCCCTAGGATAGTGTTAGGGGTAGGGTTAGGGTTAGCATCAGCCCTAGCATAGTGTTAGTGTTAGGATTAGCATCAGCCCTAGGATAGTGTTAGGGTTAGGGTTAGGGTTAGCATCAGCCCTAGGATAGTATTAGGGTTAGGGTTAGGGTTAGGGTTAGGGTTAGCATCAGCTCTAGGTTATTGTAAGGGTTAGGGTTAGGGTTAGCATCAGCCTTAGGATAGTGTTAGGGTTAGGGTTAGGGTTAGCATCAGCCCTAGGATAGTGTTAGGGTTAGGGTTAGCATCAGCCCTGGGATAATGTTAGGGTTAGGGTTAGGGTTAGCATCAGCCCTAGGATAGTGTTAGGGTTAGGGTTAGCATCAGCCCTAGGATAGTGTTAGAGTTAGGGTTAGGGTTAGCATAAGCCCTAGGATAGTGTTAGGGTTAGGGTTATCATCAGCCCCAGGATAGTGTTAGGGTTAGGGTAAGGGTTAGCATCAGCCCTAGGATAGTGTTAGGTTTAGGGTTAACATAAACCCTAGGATAGTGTTAGGGTTAGGGTTAGGGTTATCATCAGGCCTAGGATACTGTTAGGTTTAGGGTTAGGGTTAGCATCAGTACAAGGATAGTGTTAGGGTTAGCGTTAGGGTTAGCATCAGCCCTAGGATAGTGTTAGTGTTAGGGTTAGGGTTAGCATCAGCCCTAGGATAGTGTTAGGGTTAGGGTTAGCATAAGTCCTAGGATAGTGTTAGGGTTAGGGTTAGGGTTATCATCAGGCCTAGGATAGTGTTAGGGTTAGGGTTAGCATCAGCCCTAGGATAGTGTTAGGGTTAGGGTTAGGGTTAGCATCAGCCCTAGGATAGTGTTAGGGTTAGGGTTAGCATCAGCCCTAGGATAGTGTTAGGGTTAGGGTTAGGGTTAGCATCAGGCCCAGGATAGTGTTAGGGTTAGGGTTAGCATCAAACCAAGGATAGTGTTAGGGTTAGGGTTAGGGTTAGCATCAGCCTTAGGATAGTGTTAGGGTTAGGGTTAGCATCAACCCTAGGATAGTGTTTGGGTTAGGGTTAGGGTTAGCATCAGCCCTAGGATAGTGTTAGGGTTAGGGTTAGCCTCAGCCCTAGGAGAGTGTTAGGGTTAGGGATAGGGTTAGCATCAGGCCTAGGATAGTGTTAGGGTTAGGGTTAGGGTTAGCATCAGCCCTAGGATAGTGTTAGGGTTAGGGTTAGCATCAGGCCTAGAATAGTGTTAGGGTTAGGGTTAGCATGAGCCCTAGGATAGTGTTAGGGTTAGGGTTAGGGTTAGCATCAGCCCTAGGATAGTGTTAGGGTTATGGTTAGGTTTAGCATCAGCCCTAGGATAGTGTTAGGGTAGGGGTTAGCCTCAGCCCTAGGAGAGTGTTAGGGTTAGGGATAGGGTTAGCATCAGGCATAGGATAGTGTTAGGGTTAGGGTTAGGGTTAGCATCAGCCCTAGGATAGTGTTAGGGTTAGGGTTAGCATCAGGCCTAGGATAGTGTTAGGGTTAGGGTTAGCATCAGCCCTAGGATAGTGTTAGGGTTAGGGTTAGGGTTAGCATCAGCCCTATGATAGTGTTAGGGTTATGGTTAGGTTTAGCATCAGCCCTAGGATACTGTTACAGTAAGGGTTAGGGTTAGCATCAGGCCTAGGATAGTGTTAGGGTTACGGTTAGAATCAGCCCTAGGATAGTGTTAGGGTTAGGGTTAAGTTTAGCATCACCCCTAGGATAGTGTTAGGGTTAGGGTTAGGGTTAGCATTAGCCCTAGGAGAGTGTTAGGGTTAGGGTTAGCATAAGCCCTAGGATAGTGTTAGGGTTAGGGTTCGGGTTAGCATCAGTCCTAGGATAGTGTTAGGGTTAGGGTTAGCATCAGCCCTAGGATAGTGTTAGGGTTAGGGTTAGGGTTATCATCAGGCCTAGGATAGTGTTAGGGTTAGGGTTAGCATCAGCCCTAGGATAGTGTTAGGGTTAGGGTTAGGGTTAGCATCAGCCCTAGGATAGTGTTATTGTTAGGGTTAGTGTTAGCATCAGCCCTAGGATATTATTAGGGTTAGGGTTAGCATCAGCCCTAGGATAGTGTTAGGGTTATAGTTAGGGTTAGCACCAGGCTTAGGATAGTGTTAGTGTTAGGGTTACCATCAGCCTTAGGATAGTGTTAGGGTTAGGGTTAGGGTTAGCATCAGCCGTAGGATAGTGTTAGGGTTAGGGTTAGCCTCAGCCCTAGGATAGTGTTCGCGTTAGGGTTAGGGTTAGCATCAGCCCTAGGATAGTGTTATGGTTAGGGTTAGGTTTAGCATCCGCCCTAGGATAGAATTAGGGTTAGGGTTAGAGTTAGGGTTAGGGTTAGCATCAGCTCTAGGATAGTGTTAGGGTTAGGGTTAAGGTTAGCATCAGCCCTAGGATAGTGTTAGGGTTAGGGTTAGGGTTAGCATCAGCCGTAGGATAGTGTTAGGGTTAGGGTTAGCCTCAGCCCTAGGATAGTGTCAGCGTTAGGGTTAGGGTTAGCATCAGCCCTAGGATAGTGTTAGGGGTAGGGTTAGGGTTAGCATCAGCCCTAGCATAGTGTTAGTGTTAGGGTTAGCATCAGCCCTAGGATAGTGTTAGGGTTAGGGTTAGGGTTAGGATCAGCCCTAGGATAGTATTAGGGTTAGGGTGAGGTTTAGGGTTAGGGTTAGCATCAGCTCTAGGATAGTGTTAGGGTTAGGGTTAGGGTTAGCATCAGCCCTAGGATAGTGTTAGGGTTAGGGTTAGGGTTAGCATCAGCCCTAGGATAGTGTTAGGGTTAGGGTTAGCATCAGCCCTGGGATAATGTTAAGGTTAGGGTTAGGGTTAGCATCAGGCCCTGGATAGTGTTAGGGTTAGGGTTAGCATCAGCCCAAGGATAGTGTTAGGCTTAGGGTTAGGGTTAGCATCAGCCGAAGGATAGTGTTAGGGTTAGGGTTAGCCTCAGCCCTAAGATAGTGTTAGAGTTAGGGTTAGGGTTAGCATCAGCCCTAGGATAATGTTAGGGTTAGGGTTAGGGTTAGCATCAGCCCTAGGATAGTGTTAGTGTTAGGGTTAGCATCAGCCCTAGGATAGTGTTAGGGTTAGGGTTAGGGTTAGCATCCGCCCTAGGATAGTGTTCGGGTTAGGGTTATGGTTAGCATCAGCCCTAGGATAGTGTTAGGGTTAGGGTTAACATAAACCCTAGGATAGTGTTTGGGTTAGGGTTATCATCAGGTCTAGGATACTGTTAGGGTTAGGGTTAGGGTTAGCATCAGTTCAAGGATAGTGTTAGGGTTAGCGTTAGGGTTAGCATCTGCCCTAGGATAGTGTTAGGGTTAGGGTTAGGGTTAGCATCAGCCGAAGGATAGTGTTAGGGTTAGGGTTAGCATCAGCCCTAGGATAGTGTTAGGGTTAGGGTTAGGGTTAGCATCAGGCCCAGGATAGTGTTAGGGTTAGGGTTAACATCAGCCCAAGGATAGTGTTAGGGTTAGGGTTAGGGTTAGCATCAGCCCTAGGATAGTGTTAGGGTTAGGGTTAGCATCAACCCTAGGAGAGTGTTTGGGTTAGGGTTAGGGTTAGCATCAGCCCTAGGATAGTGTTAAGGTTAGGGTTAGCCTCAGCCCTAGGAGAGTGTTAGGGTTAGGGATAGGGTTAGCGTCAGGCCTAGGATAGTGTTAGGGTTAGGGTTAGGGTTAGCATCAGCCCTAGGATAGTGTTAGGGTTAGGGTTAGCATCAGGCCTAAGATAGTGTTAGGGTTAGGGTTAGCATCAGCCCTAGGATAGTGTTAGGGTTAGGGTTAGGGTTAGCATCAGCCCTAGGATAGTGTTAGGGTTATGGTTAGGTTTAGCATCATCCCTAGGATAGTGTTAGGGTAAGGGTTAGGGTTAGCATCAGGCCTAGGATAGTGGTAGGGTTACGGTTATAATCAGCCCTAGGATAGTTTTAGGGTTAGGGTTAAGTTTAGCATCAGCCCTAGGATAGTGTTAGGGTTAGGGTTAGGGTTAGCATCAGCCCTAGGATACTGTTAGGGTTAGGGTTAGGGTTAGCATCAGCCCTAGGATAGTGTTAGGGTTAGGGTTAGCATAAGCCCTAGGATAGTGTTAGGGTTAGGGTTAGGGATAGCATCAGGCCTAGGATAGTGTTAGGTTTAGGGTTAGCATCAGCCCTAGGATAGTGTTAGGGTTAGGGTTAGGGTTATCATCAGGCCTAGGATAGTGTTAGGGTTAGGGTTAGCATCAGCCCTAGGATAGTGTTAGGGTTAGGGTTAGGGTTAGCATCAGCCCTAGGATAGTGTTAGGGTTAGGGTTAGTGTTAGCATCAGCCCTAGGATATTATTAGGGTTAGGGTTAGCATCAGCCCTAGGATAGTGTTAGGGTTAGAGTTAGGGTTAGCACCAGGCTTAGGATAGTGTTAGTGTTAGGGTTACCATCAGCCTTAGGATAGTGTTAGGGTTAGGGTTAGGGTTAGCATCAGCCGTAGGATAGTGTTAGGGTTAGGGTTAGCCTCAGCCCTAGGATAGTGTTAGCGTTAGGGTTAGGGTTAGCATCAGCCCTAGGATAGTGTTAGGGGTAGGGTTAGGGTTAGCATCAGCCCTAGTATAGTGTTAGTGTTAGGGTTAGCATCAGCCCTAGGATAGTGTTAGGGTTAGGGTTAGGGGTAGCATCAGCCCTAGGGTAGTATTAGGGTTAGGGTTAGGGTTAGGGTTAGGGTTAGGGTTAGCATCAGCTCTAGGATAGTGTTAGGGTTAGGGTTAGGGTTAAAATCAGCCCTAGGATAGTGTTAGGGTTAGGGTTAGGGTTAGCATCAACCCTAGGGTAGTGTTAGGGTTAGGGTTAGCATCAGCCCTGGGATAATGTTAGGGTTAGGGTTAGGGTTAGCATCAGCCCTAGGATAGTGTTAGGGTTAGGGTTAGCATCAGCCCTAGGATAGTGTTAGAGTTAGGGTTAGGGTTAGCATCAGCCCTAGGATAGTGTTAGGGTTAGGGTTATCATCAGCCCTAGGATAGTGTTAGGGTTAGGGTTAGGGTTAGCATCAGCCCTAGGATAGTGTTAGGGTTAGGGTTAGCATCAGCCCTAGGATAGTGTTAGGGTTAGGGTTAACATAAACCCTAGGATAGTGTTAGGGTTAGGGTTAGGGTTATCATCAGGCCTAGGATAGTGTTAGGGTTAGGGTTAGGGTTAGCATCAGTTCAAGGATAGTGTTAGGGTTAGCGTTAGGGTTAGCATCAGCCCTAGGATAGTGTTAGTGTTAGGGTTAGGGTTAGCATCCGCCCTACGATAGTGTTAGGGTTAGGGTTAGCATAAGCCCTAGGATAGTGTTAGGGTTAGGGTTAGGGTTATCATCAGGCCTACGATAGTGTTAGGGTTGGGTTAGCATCAGCCCTAGGATAGTGTTAGGGTTAGGGTTAGGGTTAGCATCAGCCCTAGGATAGTGTTAGGGTTAGGGTTGGCATCAGCCCTAGGATAGTGTTAGGATTAGCGTTAGGGTTAGCATCAGGCCCAGGATAGTGTTAGGGTTAGGGTTAGCATCAAACCAAGGATAGTGTTAGGGTTAGGGTTAGGGTTAGCATCAGCCCTAGGATCGTGTTAGGGTTAGGGTTAGCATCAACCCTAGGATAGTGTTTGGGTTAGGGTTAGGGTTAGCATCAGCCCTAGGATAGTGTTAAGGTTAGGGTTAGCCTCAGCCCTAGGAGAGTGTTAGGGTTAGGGATAGGGTTAGCATCCGCCCTAGGATAGTGTTAGGGTTAGGGTTAGGGTTAGCATCAGCCCTAGGATAGTGTTAGGGTTAGGGTTAACATAAACCCTAGGATAGTGTTAGGGTTAGGGTTAGGGTTATCATCAGGCCTAGGATACTGTTAGGGTTTAGGATTAGGGTTAGCATCAGTTCAAGGATAGTGTTAGGGTTAGCGTTAGGGTTAGCATCTGCCCTAGGATAGTGTTAGGGTTTGGGTTAGGGTTAGCATCAGCCCAAGGATAGTGTTAGGGTTAGGGTTAGCATCAGCCCTAGGATAGTGTTAGGGTTAGGGATAGGGTTAGCATCAGGCCCAGGATAGTGTTAGGGTTAGGGTTAGCATCAGCCCAAGGATTCTGTTAGGGTTAGGGTTAGGGTTATCATCAGCCCTAGGATAGTGTTAGTGTTAGGGTTAGCATCAACCCTAGGATAGTGTTTGGGTTAGGGTTAGGGTTAGCATCAGCCCTAGGATACTGTTAGTGTTAGGGTTAGCCTGAGCCCTAGGAGAGTGTTAGGGTTAGGGATAGGGTTAGCATCAGGCCTAGGATAGTGTTAGCGTTAGGGTTATGTTTAGCATCAGCCCTAGGATAGTGTTAGGGTAAGGGTTAGGGTTAGCATCAGGCCTAGAATAGTGGTAGGGTTAGGGTTTGAATCAGCCCTAGGATAGTGTTAGGGTTAGGGTTAAGTTTAGCATCAGCCCTAGGATAGTGTTAGGGTTAGGGTTAGGGTTAGCATCAGCCCTAGGATAGTGTTAGGGTTAGGGTTAGGGTTAGCATCAGCCCTAGGATAGTGTTAGGGTTAGGGTTAGCATAAGCCCTAGGATAGTGTTAGGGTTAGGGTTAGGGTTAGCATCAGGCCTAGGATAGTGTTAGGGTTAGGGTTATCATCAGCCCTAGGATAGTGTTAGGGTTAGGGTTAGGGTTATCATCAGGCCTAGGATAGTGTTAGGGTTAGGGTTAGCATCAGGCCTAGGATAGTGTTAGGGTTAGGGTTAGGGTTAGCATCAGCCCTAGGATAGTGTTAGGGTTAGGGTTAGTGTTAGCATCAGCCCTAGGATATTATTAGGGTTAGGGTTAGCATCAGCCCTAGGATAGTGTTAGGGTTAGAGTTAGGGTTAGCACCAGGCTTAGGATAGTATTAGTGTTAGGGTTACCATCAGCCTTAGGATAGTGTTAGGGTTAGGGTTAGGGTTAGCATCAGCCGTAGGATAGTGTTAGGGTTAGGGTTAGCCTCAGCATAGGATAGTGTTAGCGTTAGGGTTAGGGTTAGCATCAGCCCTAGGATAGTGTTAGGGGTAGGGTTAGGGTTAGCATCAGCCCTAGCATAGTGTTAGTGTTAGGATTAGCATCAGCCCTAGGATAGTGTTAGGGTTAGGGTTAGGGTTAGCATCAGCCCTAGGATAGTATTAGGGTTAGGGTTAGGGTTAGGGTTAGGGTTAGCATCAGCTCTAGGATAGTGTAAGGGTTAGGGTTAGGGTTAGCATCAGCCTTAGGATAGTGTTAGGGTTAGGGTTAGGGTTAGCATCAGCCCTAGGATAGTGTTAGGGTTAGGGTTAGCATCAGCCCTGGGATAATGTTAGGGTTAGGGTTAGGGTTAGCATCAGCCCTAGGATAGTGTTAGGGTTAGGGTTAGCATCAGCCCTAGGATAGTGTTAGAGTTAGGGTTAGGGTTAGCATAAGCCCTAGGATAGTGTTAGGGTTAGGGTTATCATCAGCCCCAGGATAGTGTTAGGGTTAGGGTAAGGGTTAGCATCAGCCCTAGGATAGTGTTAGGTTTAGGGTTAACATAAACCCTAGGATAGTGTTAGGGTTAGGGTTAGGGTTATCATCAGGCCTAGGATAGTGTTAGGTTTAGGGTTAGGGTTAGCATCAGTACAAGGATAGTGTTAGGGTTAGCGTTAGGGTTAGCATCAGCCCTAGGATAGTGTTAGTGTTAGGGTTAGGGTTAGCATCAGCCCTAGGATAGTGTTAGGGTTAGGGTTAGCATAAGTCCTAGGATAGTGTTAGGGTTAGGGTTAGGGTTATCATCAGGCCTAGGATAGTGTTAGGGTTAGGGTTAGCATCAGCCCTAGGATAGTGTTAGGGTTAGGGTTAGGGTTAGCATCAGCCCTAGGATAGTGTTAGGGTTAGGGTTAGCATCAGCCCTAGGATAGTGTTAGGGTTAGGGTTAGGGTTAGCATCAGGCCCAGGATAGTGTTAGGGTTAGGGTTAGCATCAAACCAAGGATAGTGTTAGGGTTAGGGTTAGGGTTAGCATCAGCCTTAGGATAGTGTTAGGGTTAGGGTTAGCATCAACCCTAGGATAGTGTTTGGGTTAGGGTTAGGGTTAGCATCAGCCCTAGGATAGTGTTAGGGTTAGGGTTAGCCTCAGCCCTAGGAGAGTGTTAGGGTTAGGGATAGGGTTAGCATCAGGCCTAGGATAGTGTTAGGGTTAGGGTTAGGGTTAGCATCAGCCCTAGGATAGTGTTAGGGTTAGGGTTAGCATCAGGCCTAGAATAGTGTTAGGGTTAGGGTTAGCATGAGCCCTAGGATAGTGTTAGGGTTAGGGTTAGGGTTAGCATCAGCCCTAGGATAGTGTTAGGGTTATGGTTAGGTTTAGCATCAGCCCTAGGATAGTGTTAGGGTAGGGGTTAGCCTCAGCCCTAGGAGAGTGTTAGGGTTAGGGATAGGGTTAGCATCAGGCATAGGATAGTGTTAGGGTTAGGGTTAGGGTTAGCATCAGCCCTAGGATAGTGTTAGGGTTAGGGTTAGCATCAGGCCTAGGATAGTGTTAGGGTTAGGGTTAGCATCAGCCCTAGGATAGTGTTAGGGTTAGGGTTAGGGTTAGCATCAGCCCTATGATAGTGTTAGGGTTATGGTTAGGTTTAGCATCATCCCTAGGATACTGTTACAGTAAGGGTTAGGGTTAGCATGAGGCCTAGGATAGTGTTAGGGTTACGGTTAGAATCAGCCCTAGGATAGTGTTAGGGTTAGGGTTAAGTTTAGCATCACCCCTAGGATAGTGTTAGGGTTAGGGTTAGGGTTAGCATTAGCCCTAGGATAGTGTTAGGGTTAGGGTTAGCATAAGCCCTAGGATAGTGTTAGGGTTAGGGTTAGGGTTAGCATCAGTCCTAGGATAGTGTTAGGGTTAGGGTTAGCATCAGCCCTAGGATAGTGTTAGGGTTAGGGTTAGGGTTATCATCAGGCCTAGGATAGTGTTAGGGTTAGGGTTAGCATCAGCCCTAGGATAGTGTTAGGGTTAGGGTTAGGGTTAGCATCAGCCCTAGGATAGTGTTATTGTTAGGGTTAGTGTTAGCATCAGCCCTAGGATATTATTAGGGTTAGGGTTAGCATCAGCCCTAGGATAGTGTTAGGGTTATAGTTAGGGTTAGCACCAGGCTTAGGATAGTGTTAGTGTTAGGGTTACCATCAGCCTTAGGATAGTGTTAGGGTTAGGGTTAGGGTTAGCATCAGCCGTAGGATAGTGTTAGGGTTAGGGTTAGCCTCAGCCCTAGGATAGTGTTAGCGTTAGGGTTAGGGTTAGCATCAGCCCTAGGATAGTGTTATGGTTAGGGTTAGGTTTAGCATCCGCCCTAGGATAGTATTAGGGTTAGGGTTAGAGTTAGGGTTAGGGTTAGCATCAGCTCTAGGATAGTGTTAGGGTTAGGGTTAAGGTTAGCATCAGCCCTAGGATAGTGTTAGGGTTAGGGTTAGGGTTAGCATCAGCCCTAGGATAGTGTTAGGGTTAGGGTTAGCATAAGCCCTAGGATAGTGTTAGGGTTAGGGTTAAGGTTAGCATCAGGCCTAGGATAGTGTTAGGGTTAGGGTTAGCATCAGCCCTAGGATAGTGTTAGTGTTAGGGTTAGGGTTAGCATCAGCCCTAGGATAGTGTTAGGGTTAGAGTTAGCATCAGGCCTAGGATAGTGTTAGGGTTAGGGTTAGGGTTAGCATCAGGCCCAGGATAGTGTTAGGGTTAGGGTTAGCATCAGCCCAAGGATAGTGTTAGGGTTAGGGTTAGGGTTAGCATCAGCCCTAGGATAGTGTTAGGGTTAGGGTTAGCATCAACCCTAGGATAGTGTTAGGGTAAAGGTTAGGGTTAGCATCAGGCCTAGGATAGTGGTAGGGTTACGGTTAGAATCAGCCCTAAGATAGTGTTAGAGTTAGGGTTAGGGTTAGCATCAGCCCTAGGATAATGTTAGGGTTAGGGTTAGGGTTAGCATCAGCCCTAGGATAGTGTTAGTGTTAGGGATAGCATCAGCCCTAGGATAGTGTTAGGGTTAGGGTTAGGGTTAGCATTCGCCCTAGGATAGTGTTAGGGTTAGGGTTAGGGTTAGCATCAGCCCTAGGATAGTGTTAGGGTTAGGGTTAGGGTTAGCATCAGCCCTAGGATAGTGTTAGGTTTATGGTTAGGTTTAGCATCAGCCCTAGGATAGTGTTAGGGTAAAGGTTAGGGTTAGCATCAGGCCTAGGATAGTGGTAGGGTTACGGTTAGAATCAGCCCTAGGATAGTGTTAGGGTTAGGGTTAAGTTTAGCATCAGCCCTAGGATAGTGTTAGGGTTAGGGTTAGGGTTAGCATCAGCCCTAGGATAGTGTTAGGGTTAGGGTTAGGGTTAGCATCAGCCCTAGGATAGTGTTAGGGTTAGGGTTAGCATAAGCCCTAGGATAGTGTTAGGGTTAGGGTTAGGGTTAGCATCAGCCCTAGGATAGTGTTAGGGTTAGGGTTAGCATAAGCCCTAGGATAGTGTTGGGGTTAGGGTTAGTGTTAGCATCAGCCCTAGGATATTATTAGGGTTAGGGTTAGTATCAGCCCTAGGATAGTGTTAGGGTTAGAGTTAGGGTTAGCACCCGGCTTAGGATAGTGTTAGTGTTAGGGTTACCATCAGCCTTAGGATAGTGTTAGGGTTAGGGTTAGGGTTAGCATCAGCCGTAGGATAGTGTTAGGGTTAGGGTTAGCCTCAGCCCTAGGATAGTGTTAGCGTTAGGGTTAGGGTTAGCATCAGCCCTAGGATAGTGTTAGGGGTAGGGTTAGGGTTAGCATCAGCCCTAGCATAGTGTTAGTGTTAGGGTTAGCATCAGCCCTAGGATAGTGTTAGGGTTAGGGTTAGGGTTAGGATCAGCCCTAGGATAGTATTAGGGTTAGGGTTAGGTTTAGGGTTAGGGTTAGCATCAGCTCTAGGATAGTGTTAGGGTTAGGGTTAGGGTTAGCATCAGCCCTAGGATAGTGTTAGGGTTAGGGTTAGGGTTAGCATCAGCCCTAGGATAGTGTTAGGGTTAGGGTTAGCATCAGCCCTGGGATAATGTTAGGGTTAGGGTTAGGGTTAGCATCAGGCCCAGGATAGTGTTAGGGTTAGGGTTAGCATAAGCCCAAGGATAGTGTTAGGGTTAGGGTTAGGGTTAGCATCAGCCGTAGGATAGTGTTAGGGTTAGGGTTAGCCTCAGCCCTAAGATAGTGTTAGAGTTAGGGTTAGGGTTAGCATCAGCCATAGGATAATGTTAGGGTTATGGTTAGGGTTAGCATCAGCCCTAGAATAGTGTTAGTGTTAGGGTTAGCATCAGCCCTAGGATAGTGTTAGGGTTAGGGTTAGGGTTAGCATCCGCCCTAGGATAGTGTTAGGGTTAGGGTTATGGTTAGCATCAGCCCTAGGATAGTGTTAGGGTTAGGGTTAACATAAACCCTAGGATAGTGTTAGGGTTAGGGTTAGGGTTATCATCAGGTCTAGGATACTGTTAGGGTTAGCATCAGATCAAGGATAGTGTTAGGGTTAGCGTTAGGGTTAGCATCTGCCCTAGGATAGTGTTAGGGTTAGGGTTAGGGTTAGCATCAGCCCAAGGATAGTGTTAGGGTTATGGTTAGCATCAGCCCTAGGATAGTGTTAGGGTTAGGGTTAGGGTTAGCCTCAGGCCCAGGATAGTGTTAGGGTTAGGGTTAACATCAGCCCAAGGATAGTGTTAGGGTTAGGGTTAGGGTTAGCATCAGCCCTAGGATAGTGTTAGGGTTAGGGTTAGCATCAACCCTAGGATAGTGTTTGGGTTAGGGTTAGGGTTAGCATCAGCCCTAGGATAGTGTTAGGGTTAGGGTTAGCCTCAGCCCTAGGAGAGTGTTAGGGTTAGGGATAGGGTTAGCATCAGGCCTAGGGTAGTGTTAGGGTTAGGGTTAGGGTTAGCATCAGCCCTAGGATAGTGTTAGGGTTAGGGTTAGCATCAGGCCTAAGATAGTGTTAGGGTTAGGGTTAGCATCAGCCCTAGGATAGTGTTAGGGTTAGGGTTAGGGTTAGCATCAGCCCTAGGATAGTGTTAGGGTTATGGTTAGGTTTAGCATCATCCCTAGGATAGTGTTAGGGTAAGGGTTAGGGTTAGCATCAGGCCTAGGATAGTGGTAGGGTTACGGTTAGAATCAGCCCTAGGATAGTGTTAGGGTTAGAGTTAGGGTTAGCACCAGGCTTAGGATAGTGTTAGTGTTAGGGTTAGGGTTAGCATCAGCCCTAGGATAGTGTTAGGGTTAAGATTAGCATAAGCCCTAGGATAGTGTTAGGGTTAGGGTTAGGGTTAGCATCAGGCCTAGGATAGTGTTAGGTTTAGGGTTAGCATCAGCCCTAGGATAGTGTTAGGGTTAGGGTTAGGGTTATCATCAGGCCTAGGATAGTGTTAGGGTTAGGGTTAGCATCAGCCCTAGGATAGTGTTAGGGTTAGGGTTAGGGTTAGCATCAGCCCTAGGATAGTGTTAGGGTTAGGGTTAGTGTTAGCATCAGCCCTAGGATATTATTAGGGTTAGGGTTAGCATCAGCCCTAGGATAGTGCTAGGGTTAGAGTTAGGGTTAGCACCAGGCTTAGGATAGTGTTAGTGTTAGGGTTACCATCAGCCTTAGGATAGTGTTAGGGTTAGGGTTAGGGTTAGCATCAGCCGTAGGATAGTGTTAGGGGTAGGGTTAGGGTTAGCATCAGCCCTAGTATAGTGTTAGTGTTAGGGTTAGCATCAGCCCTAGGATAGTGTTAGGGTTAGGGTTAGGGTTAGCATCAGCCCTAGGATAGTATTAGGGTTAGGGTTAGGGTTAGGGTTAGGTTTAGGGTTAGCATCAGCTCTAGGATAGTGTTAGGGTTAGGGTTAGGGTTAGCATCAGCCCTAGGATAGTGTTAGGGTTAGGGTTAGGGTTATCATCAGCCCTAGGATAGTGTTAGGGTTAGGGTCAGCATCAGCCCTGGGATAATGTTAGGGTTAGGGTTAGGGTTAGCATCAGGCCCAGGATAGTGTTAGGGTTAGGGTTAGCATCAGCCCAAGGATAGTGTTAGGGTTAGGGTTAGGGTTAGCATCAGCCGTAGCATAGTGTTAGGGTTAGGGACAGCCTCAGCCCTAAGATAGTGTTAGAGTTAGGGTTAGGGTTAGCATCAGCCCTAGGATAATGTTAGGGTTAGGGTTAGGGTTAGCATCAGCCCTAGGATAGTGTTAGTGTTAGGGATAGCATCAGCCCTAGGATAGTGTTAGGGTTAGGGTTAGGGTTAGCATCCGCCCTAGGATAGTGTTAGGGTTAGGGTTAGGGTTAGCATCAGCCCTAGGATAGTGTTAGGCTTAGGGTTAGGGTTAGCATCAGCCCTAGGATAGTGTTAGGGTTATGGTTAGGTTTAGCATCAGCCCTAGGATAGTGTTAGGGTAAAGGTTAGGGTTAGCATCAGGCCTAGGATAGTGGTAGGGTTACGGTTAGAATCAGCCCTAGGATAGTGTTAGGGTTAGGGTTAAGTTTAGCATCAGCCCTAGGATAGTGTTAGGGTTAGGGTTAGGGTTCGCATCAGCCCTAGGATAGTGTTAGGGTTAGGGTTAGGGTTAGCATCATCCCTAGGATAGTGTTAGGGTTAGGGTTAGCATAAGCCCTAGGATAGTGTTAGGGTTAGGGTTAGGGTTAGCATCAGCCCTAGGATAGTGTTAGGGTTAGGGTTAGCCTCAGTCCTAGGATAGTGTTAGGGTTAGGGTTAGCATCAGCTCTAGGATAGTGTTAGGGTTAGGGTTAGGGTTAGCATCAGCCATAGGATAGTGTTAGGGTTAGGGTTAGGGTTAGCATCAGCCGTAGGATAGTGTTAGGGTTAGGGTTAGCATCAGCCCTGGGATAATGTTAGGGTTAGGGTTAGGGTTAGCATCAGGCCCAGGATAGTGTTAGGGTTAGGGTTAGCATCAGCCCAAGGATAGTGTTAGGGTTAGGGTTAGGGTTAGCATCAGCCGTAGGATAGTGTTAGGGTTAGGGTTAGCCTCAGCCCTAAGATAGTTTTAGAGTTAGGGTTAGGGTTAGCATCAGCCCTAGGATAATGTTAGGGTTATGGTTAGGGTTAGCATCAGCCCTAGGATAGTCTTAGTGTTAGGGTTAGCATCAGCCCTAGGATAGTGTTAGGGTTAGGATTAGGGTTAGCATCCGCCCTAGGATAGTGTTAGGGTTAGGGTTATGGTTAGCATCAGCCCTAGGATAGTGTTAGGGTTAGGGTTAACATAAACCCTAGGATAGTGTTAGGGTTAGGGTTAGGGGTATCATCAGGTCTAGGATACTGTTAGGGTTAGGGTTAGGGTTAGCATCAGTTCAAGGATAGTGTTAGGGTTAGCGTTAGGGTTAGCATCTGCCCTAGGATAGTGTTAGGGTTAGGGTTAGGGTTAGCATCAGCCCAAGGATAGCGTTAGGGTTAGGGTTAGCATCAGCCCTAGGATAGTGTTAGGGTTAGGGTTAGGGTTAGCTTCAGGCCCAGGATAGTGTTAGGGTTAGGGTTAACATCAGCCCAAGGATAGTGTTAGGGTTAGGGTTAGGGTTAGCATCAGCCCTAGGATAGTGTTAGGGTTAGGGTTAGCATCAACCCTAGGATAGTGTTTGGGTTAGGGTTAGGGTTAGCATCAGCCCTAGGATAGTGTTAGGGTTAGGGTTAGCCTCAGCCCTAGGAGAGTGTTAGGGTTAGGGATAGGGTTAGCATCAGGCCTAGGATAGTGTTAGGGTTAGGGTTAGGGTTAGCATCAGCCCTAGGATAGTGTTAGGGTTAGGGTTAGCATCAGGCCTAAGATAGTGTTAGGGTTAGGGTTAGCATCAGCCCTAGGATAGTGTTAGGGTTAGGGTTAGGGTTAGCATCAGCCCTAGGATAGTGTTAGGGTTATGGTTAGGTTTAGCATCAGCCCTAGGATAGTGTTAGGGTAAGGGTTAGCCTCAGCCCTAGGAGAGTGTTAGGGTTAGGGATAAGGTTAGCAACAGGCCTAGGATAGTGTTAGGGTTAGGGTTAGGGTTAGCATCAGCCCTAGGATAGTGTTAGGGTTAGGGTTAGCATCAGGCCTAGGATAGTGTTAGGGTTAGGGTTAGCATCAGCCCGAGGATAGTGTTAGGGTTAGGGTTAGGGTTAGCATCAGCCCTAGGATAGTGTTAGTGTTATGGTTAGGTTTAGCATCAGCCCTAGGATAGTGTTAGGGTAAGGGTTAGGGTTAGCATGAGGCCTAGGATAGTGTTAGGGTTACGGTTAGAATCAGCCCTAGGATAGTGTTAGGGTTAGGGTTAAGTTTAGCATCAGCCCTAGGATAGTGTTACGGTTAGGGTTAGGGTTAGCATCAGCCCTAGGATAGTGTTAGGGTTAGGGTTAGGGTTAGCATCAGCCCTAGGATAGTCTTAGGGTTAGGGTTAGCATAAGCCCTAGGATAGTGTTAGGGTTAGGGTTAGGGTTAGCATCAGTCCTAGGATAGTGTTAGGGTTAGGGTTAGCATAAGCCCTAGGATAGTGTTAGGGTTAGGGTTAGGGTTATCATCAGGCCTAGGATAGTGTTAGGGTTAGGGTTAGCATCAGCCCTAGGATAGTGTTAGGGTTAGGGTTAGGGTTATCATCAGGCCCAGGATAGTGTTAGGGTTAGGGTTAGTGTTAGCATCAGCCCTAGGATATTATTAGGGTTAGGGTTAGCATTAGCCCTAGGATAGTGTTAGGGTTAGAGTTAGGGTTAGCACCAGGCTTAGGATAGTGTTAGTGTTAGGGTTACCATCAGCCTTAGGATAGTGTTAGGGTTAGGGTTAGGGTTAGCATCAGCCGTAGGATAGTGTTAGGGTTAGGGTTAGCCTCAGCCCTAGGATAGTGTTAGCATTAGGGTTAGGGTTAGCATCAGCCCTAGGATAGTGTTATGGTTAGGGTTAGGGTTAGCATCAGCCCTAGGATAGTATTAGGGTTAGGGTTAGGGTTAGGGTTAGGGTTAGCATCAGCTCTAGGATAGTGTTAGGGTTAGGGTTAGGGTTAGCATCAGCCCTAGGATAGTGTTAGGGTAAAGGTTAGGGTTAGCATCAGGCCTAGGATAGTGGTAGGGTTACGGTTAGAATCAGCCCTAAGATAGTGTTAGAGTTAGGGTTAGGGTTAGCATCAGCCCTAGGATAATGTTAGGGTTAGGGTTAGGGTTAGCATCAGCCCTAGGATAGTGTTAGTGTTAGGGATAGCATCAGCCCTAGGATAGTGTTAGGGTTAGGGTTAGGGTTAGCATCCGCCCTAGTATAGTGTTAGGGTTAGGGTTAGGGTTAGCATCAGCCCTAGGATAGTGTTAGGGTTAGGGTTAGGGTTAGCATCAGCCCTAGGATAGTGTTAGTGTTATGGTTAAGTTTAGCATCAGCCCTAGGATAGTGTTAGGGTAAAGGTTAGGGTTAGCATCAGGCCTAGGATAGTGGTAGGGTTCCGGTTAGAATCAGCCCTAGGATAGTGTTAGGGTTAGGGTTAAGTTTAGCATCAGCCCTAGGATAGTGTTAGGGTTAGGGTTAGGGTTAGCATCAGCCCTAGGATAGTGTTAGGGTTAGGGTTAGCATAAGCCCTAGGATAGTGTTAGGGTTAGGGTTAGGGTTAGCATCAGCCCTAGGATAGTGTTAGGGTTAGGGTTAGCATAAGCCCTAGGATAGTGTTAGGGTTAGGGTTAGTGTTAGCATCAGCCCTAGGATATTATTAGGGTTAGGGTTATTATCAGCCCTAGGATAGTGTTAGGGTTAGAGTTAGGGTTAGCACCAGGCTTAGGATAGTGTTAGTGTTAGGGTTACCATCAGCCTTAGGATAGTGTTAGGGTTAGGGTTAGCCTCAGCCCTAGGATAGTGTTAGCGTTAGGGTTAGGGTTAGCATCAGCCCTAGGATAGTGTTAGGGGTAGGGTTAGGGTTAGCATCAGCCCTAGCATAGTGTTAGTGTTAGGGTTAGCATCAGCCCTAGGATAGTGTTAGGGTTAGGGTTAGGGTTAGGATCAGCCCTAGGATAGTATTAGGGTTAGGGTTAGGTTTAGGGTTAGGGTTAGCATCAGCTCTAGGATAGTGTTAGGGTTAGGGTTAGGGTTAGCATCAGCCCTAGGATAGTGTTAGGGTTAGGGTTAGGGTTAGCATCAGCCCTAGGATAGTGTTAGGGTTAGGGTTAGCATCAGCCCTGGGATAATGTTAGGGTAAGGGTTAGGGTTAGCATCAGGCCCAGGATAGTGTTAGGGTTAGGGTTAGCATCAGCCCAAGGATAGTGTTAGGGTTGGGTTAGGGTTAGCATCAGCCCTAGGATAGTGTTAGGGTTAGGGTTAGTGTTAGCATCAGCCCTAGGATATTATTAGTGTTAGCGTTAGCATCAGCCCTAGGATAGTGTTAGGGTTAGAGTTAGGGTTAGCACCAGGCTTAGGATAGTGTCAGTGTTAGGGTTACCATCAGCCTTAGGATAGTGTTAGGGTTAGGGTTAGGGTTAGCATCAGCCGTAGGATAGTGTTAGGGTTAGGGTTAGCCTCAGCCCTAGGATAGTGTTAGCGTTAGGGTTAGGGTTAGCATCAGCCCTAGGATAGTGTTAGGGGTAGGGTTAGGGTTAGCATCAGCCCTAGTATAGTGTTAGTGTTAGGGTTAGCATCAGCCCTAGGATAGTGTTAGGGTTAGGGTTAGGGTTAGCATCAGCCCTAGGATAGTATTAGGGTTAGGGTTAGGGTTAGGGTTAGGGTTAGGGTTAGCATCAGCTCTAGGATAGTGTTAGGGTTAGGGTCAGCATCAGCCCTGGGATAATGTTAGGGTTAGGGTTAGGGTTAGCATCAGGCCCAGGATAGTGTTAGGGTTAGGGTTAGCATCAGCCCAAGGATAGTGTTAGGGTTAGGGTTAGGGTTAGCATCAGCCCTAGGATAGTATTAGGGTTAGGGTTAGGGTTAGGGTTAGGGTTAGGGTTATCATCAGCCCTAGGATAGTGTTAGGGTTAGGGTCAGCATCAGCCCTGGGATAATGTTAGGGTTAGGGTTAGGGTTAGCATCAGGCCCAGGATAGTGTTAGGGTTAGGGTTAGCATCAGCCCAAGGATAGTGTTAGGGTTAGGGTTAGGGTTAGCATCAGCCGTAGGATAGTGTTAGGGTTAGGGATAGCCTCAGCCCTAAGATAGTGTTAGAGTTAGGGTTAGGGTTAGCATCAGCCCTAGGATAATGTTAGGGTTAGGGTTAGGGTTAGCATCAGCCCTAGGATAGTGTTAGTGTTAGGGATAGCAACAGCCCTAGGATAGTGTTAGGGTTAGGGTTAGGGTTAGCATCCGCCCTAGGATAGTGTTAGGGTTAGGGTTAGGGTTAGCATCAGCCCTAGGATAGTGTTAGGGTTAGGGTTAGGGTTAGCATCAGCCCTAGGATAGTGTTAGGGTTATGGTTAGGTTTAGCATCAGCCCTAGGATAGTGTTAGGGTAAAGGTTAGGGTTAGCATCAGGCCTAGGATAGTGGTAGGGTTACGGTTAGAATCAGCCCTAGGATAGTGTTAGGGTTAGGGTTAAGTTTAGCATCAGCCCTAGGATAGTGTTAGGGTTAGGGTTAGGGTTAGCATCAGCCCTAGGATAGTGTTAGGGTTAGGGTTAGGGTTAGCATCAGCCCTAGGATAGTGTTAGGGTTAGGGTTAGCATAAGCCCTAGGATAGTGTTAGGGTTAGGGTTAGGGTTAGCATCAGCCCTAGGATAGTGTTAGGGTTAGGGTTAGCATAAGCCCTAGGATAGTGTTAGGGTTAGGGTTAGTGTTAGCATCAGCCCTAGGATATTATTAGTGTTAGGGTTAATATCAGCCCTAGGATAGTGTTAGGGTTAGAGTTAGGGTTAGCACCAGGCTTAGGATAGTGTTAGTGTTAGGGTTACCATCAGCCTTAGGATAGTGTTAGGGTTAGGGTTAGGGTTAGCATCAGCCGTAGGATAGTGTTAGGGTTAGGGTTAGCCTCAGCCCTAGGATAGTGTTAGCGTTAGGGTTAGGGTTAGCATCAGCCCTAGGATAGTGTTAGGGGTAGGGTTCGGGTTAGCATCAGCCCTAGCATAGTGTTAGTGTTAGGGTTAGCATCAGCCCTAGGATAGTGTTAGGGTTAGGGTTAGGGTTAGGATCAGCCCTAGGATAGTATTAGGGTTAGGGTTAGGTTTAGGGTTAGGGTTAGCATCAGCTCTAGGATAGTGTTAGGGTTAGGGTTAGGGTTAGCATCAGCCCTAGGATAGTGTTAGGATTAGGGTTAGGGTTAGCATCAGCCGTAGGATAGTGTTAGGGTTAGGGTTAGCATCAGCCCTGGGATAATGTTAGGGTTAGGGTTAGTGTTAGCATCAGGCCCAGGATAGTGTTAGGGTTAGGGTTAGCATCAGCCCAAGGATAGTGTTAGGGTTAGGGTTAGGGTTAGCATCAGCCGTAGGATAGTGTTAGGGTTAGGGTTAGCCTCAGCCCTAAGATAGTGTTAGAGTTAGGGTTAGGGTTAGCATCAGCCCTAGGATAATGTTAGGGTTATGGTTAGGGTTAGCATCAGCCCTAGGATAGTGTTAGTGTTAGGGTTAGCATCAGCCCTAGGATAGTGTTAGGGTTAGGATTAGGGTTAGCATCCGCCCTAGGATAGTGTTAGGGTTAGGGTTATGGTTAGCATCAGCCCTAGGATAGTGTTAGGGTTAGGGTTAACATAAACCCTAGGATAGTGTTAGGGTTAGGGTTAGGGTTATCATCAGGTCTAGGATACTGTTAGGGTTAGGGTTAGGGTTAGCATCAGTTCAAGGATAGTGTTAGGGTTAGCGTTAGGGTTAGCATCTGCCCTAGGATAGTGTTAGGGTTAGGGTTAGGGTTAGCATCAGCCCAAGGATAGTGTTAGGGTTAGGGTTAGCATCAGCCCTAGGATAGTGTTAGGGTTAGGGTTAGGGTTAGCATCAGGCCCAGGATAGTGTTAGGGTTAGGGTTAACATCAGCCCAAGGATAGTGTTAGGGTTAGGGTTAGGGTTAGCATCAGCCCTAGGATAGTGTTAGGGTTAGGGTTAGCATCAACCCTAGGAGAGTGTTTGGGTTAGGGTTAGGGTTAGCATCAGCCCTAGGATAGTGTTAGGGTTAGGGTTAGCCTCAGCCCTAGGAGAGTGTTAGGGTTAGGGATAGGGTTAGCATCAGGCCTAGGATAGTGTTAGGGTTAGGGTTAGGGTTAGCATCAGCCCTAGGATAGTGTTAGGGTTAGGGTTAGCATCAGGCCTAAGATAGTGTTAGGGTTAGGGTTAGCATCAGCCCTAGGATAGTGTTAGGGTTAGGGTTAGGGTTAGCATCAGCCCTAGGATAGTGTTAGGGTTATGGTTAGGTTTAGCATCATCCCTAGGATAGTGTTAGGGTAAGGGTTAGGGTTAGCATCAGGCCTAGGATAGTGGTAGGGTTACGGTTAGAATCAGCCCTAGGATAGTGTTAGGGTTAGGGTTAAGTTTAGCATCAGCCCTAGGATAGTGTTAGGGTTAGGGTTAGGGTTAGCATCAGCCCTAGGATAGTGTTAGGGTTAGGGTTAGGGTTAGCATCAGCCCTAGGATAGTGTTAGGGTTAGGGTTAGCATAAGCCCTAGGATAGTGTTAGGGTTAGGGTTAGGGTTAGCATCAGGCCTAGGATAGTGTTAGGTTTAGGGTTAGCATCAGCCCTAGGATAGTGTTAGGGTTAGGGTTAGGGTTATCATCAGGCCTAGGATAGTGTTAGGGTTAGGGTTAGCATCAGCCCTAGGATAGAGTTAGGGTTAGGGTTAGGGTTAGCATCAGCCCTAGGATAGTGTTAGGGTTAGGGTTAGTGTTAGCATCAGCCCTAGGATATTATTAGGGTTAGGGTTAGCATCAGCCCTAGGATAGTGTTAGGGTTAGAGTTAGGGTTAGCACCAGGCTTAGGATAGTGTTAGTGTTAGGGTTACCATCAGCCTTAGGATAGTGTTAGGGTTAGGGTTAGGGTTAGCGTCAGCCGTAGGATAGTGTTAGGGTTAGGGTTAGCCTCAGCCCTAGGATAGTGTTAGCGTTAGGGTTAGGGTTAGCATCAGCCCTAGGATAGTGTTAGGGGTAGGGTTAGGGTTAGCATCAGCCCTAGTATAGTGTTAGTGTTAGGGTTAGCATCAGCCCTAGGATAGTGTTAGGGTTAGGGTTAGGGTTAGCATCAGCCCTAGGATAGTATTAGGGTTAGGGTTAGGGTTAGGGTTAGGGTTAGGGTTAGCATCAGCTCTAGGATAGTGTTAGGGTTAGGGTTAGGGTTAAAATCAGCCCTAGGATAGTGTTACGGTTAGGGTTAGGGTTAGCATCAGCCCTAGGGTAGTGTTAGGGTTAGGGTTAGCATCAGCCCTGGGATAATGTTAGGGTTAGGGTTAGGGTTAGCATCAGCCCTAGGATAGTGTTAGGGTTAGGGTTAGCATCAGCCCTAGGATAGTGTTAGAGTTAGGGTTAGGGTTAGCATCAGTCCTAGGATAGTGTTAGGGTTAGGGTTATCATCAGCCCTAGGATAGTGTTAGGGTTAGGGTTAGGGTTAGCATCAGCCCTAGGATAGTGTTAGGGTTAGGGTTAGCATCAGCCCTAGGATAGTGTTAGGGTTAGGGTTAACATAAACCCTAGGATAGTGTTAGGGTTAGGGTTAGGGTTATCATCAGGCCTAGGATAGTGTTAGGGTTAGGGTTAGGGTTAGCATCAGTTCAAGGATAGTGTTAGGGTTAGCGTTCGGCTTAGCATCAGCCCTAGGATAGTGTTAGTGTTAGGGATAGGGTTAGCATCAGCCCTACGATAGTGTTAGGGTTAGGGTTAGCATAAGCCCTAGGATAGTGTTAGGGTTAGGGTTAGGGTTATCATCAGGCCTAGGATAGTGTTAGGGTTGGGTTAGCATCAGCCCTAGGATAGTGTTAGGGTTATGGTTAGGGTTAGCATCAGCCCTAGGATAGTGTTAGGGTTAGGGTTAGCATCAGCCCTAGGATAGTGTTAGGGTTAGGGTTAGGGTTAGCATCAGGCCCAGGATAGTGTTAGGGTTAGGGTTAGCATCAAACCAAGGATAGTGTTACGGTTAGGGTTAGGGTTAGCATCAGCCCTAGGATCGTGTTAGGGTTAGGGTTAGCATCAACACTAGGATAGTGTTTGGGTTAGGGTTAGGGTTAGCATCAGCCCTAGGATAGTTTTAGGTTTAGGGTTAGCCTCAGCCCTAGGAGAGTGTTAGGGTTAGGGATAGGGTTAGCATCAGGCCTAGGATAGTGTTAGGGTTAGGGTTAGGGTTAGCATCAGCCCTAGGATAGTGTTAGGGTTAGGGTTAGCATCTGGCCTAGAATAGTGTTAGGGTTAGGGTTAGCATGAGCCCTAGGATAGTGTTAGTGTTAGGGTTAGGGTTAGCATCAGCCCTAGGATAGTGTTAGGGTTAGGGTTAGCATAAGCCCTAGGATAGTGTTAGGGTTAGGGTTAGGGTTATCATCAGGCCTAGGATAGTGTTAGGGTTAGGGTTAGCATCAGCCCTAGGATAGTGTTAGGGTTAGTGTTAGGGTTAGCATCAGCCCTAGGATAGTGTTAGGGTTAGGGTTAGCATCAGCCCTAGGATAGTGTTAGGGTTATGGTTAGGGTTAGCATCAGGCCCAGGATAGTGTTAGGGTTAGGGTTAGCATCAAACCAAGGATAGTGTTAGGGTTAGGGTTAGGGTTAGCATGAGCCCTAGGATAGTGTTAGGGTTAGGGTTAGCATCAACCCTAGGATAGTGTTTGGGTTAGGGTTAGGGTTAGCATCAGCCCTAGGATAGTGTTAGGGTTAGGGTTAGCCTCAGCCCTAGGAGAGTGTTAGGTTTAGGGATAGGGTTAGCATCAGGCCTAGGATAGTGTTAGGGTTAGGGTTAGGGTTAGCATCAGCCCTAGGATAGTGTTAGGGTAAGGGTTAGCATCAGGCCTAGAATAGTGTTAGGGTTAGGGTTAGCATGAGCCCTAGGATAGTGTTAGGGTTAGGGTTAGGGTTAGCGTCAGCCCTAGGATAGTGTTAGGGTTATGGTTAGGTTTAGCATCAGCCCTAGGATAGTGTTAGGGTAAGGGTTAGCCTCAGCCCTAGGAGAGTGTTAGGGTTAGGGATAGGGTTAGCATTAGGCCTAGGATAGTGTTAGGTTTAGGGTTAGCATCAGGCCTAGGAGAGTGTTAGGGTTAGGGTTAGCATCAGCCGTAGGATAGTGTTAGGGTTAGGGTTAGGGTTAGCATCAGCCCTAGGATAGTGTTAGGGTTATGGTTAGGTTTAGCCTCAGCCCTAGGAGAGTGTTAGGGTTAGGGATAGGGTTAGCATTAGGCCTAGGATAGTGTTAGGTTTAGGGTTAGCGTCAGCCCTAGGATAGTGTTAGGGTTAGGGTTAGCATAAGCCCTAGGATAGTGTTAGGGTTAGGGTTAGGGTTAGCATCAGTGCTAGGATAGTGTTAGGGTTAGGGTTAGCATCAGCCCTAGGATAGTGTTAGGGTTAGGGTTAGGGTTAGCATCAGCCCTAGGATAGTGTTAGGGTTAGGGTTAGTGTTAGCATCAGCCCTAGGATATTATTAGGGTTAGGGTTAGCATCAGCCCTAGGATAGTGTTAGGGTTAGAGTTAGGGTTAGCACCAGGCTTAGGATAGTGTTAGTGTTAGGGTTACCATCAGCCTTAGGATAGTGTTAGGGTTAGGGTTAGGGTTATCATCAGCCGTAGGATAGTGTTAGGGTTAGGGTTAGCCTCAGCCCTAGGATAGTGTTAGCGTTAGGGTTAGGGTTAGCATCAGCCCTAGGATAGTGTTATGGTTAGGGTTAGGGTTAGCATCAGCCCTAGGATAGTATTAGGGTTAGGGTTAGGGTTAGGGTTAGGGTTAGCATCAGCTCTAGGATAGTGTTAGGGTTAGGGTTAGGGTTAGCATCAGCCCTAGGATAGTGTTAGGGTTAGGGTTAGGGTTAGCATCAGCCCTAGGATAGTGTTAGGGTTAGGGTTAGCATAAGCCCTAGGATAGTGTTAGGGTCAGGGTTAGGGTTATCATCAGACCTAGGATAATGTTAGGGTTAGTGTTAGCATCAGCCCTAGGATAGTGTTAGGGTTAGGGTTAGTGTTAGCATCAGCCCTAGGATAGTGTTAGGGTTAGGGTTAGCATCAGCCCTAGGATAGTGTTAGGGTTAGGGTTAGGGTTTGCATCAGGCCCAGGATAGTGTTAGGGTTAGGGTTAGCATCAGCCCAAGGATAGTGCTAAGGTTAGGGTTAGGGTTAGCATCAGCCCTAGGATAGTGTTAGGGTTAGGGTTAGCATCAACCCTAGGATAGTGTTTGGGTTAGGGTTAGGGTTAGCATCAGCCCTAGGATAGTGTTAGGGTTAGGGTTAGCAACAGGCCTAGGATAGTGTTAGGGTTAGGGTTAGGGTTAGCATCAGCCCTAGGATAGTGTTAGAGTTAGGGTTAGTGTTAGCATCAGCCCTAGGATATTATTAGTGTTAGGGTTAATATCAGCCCTAGGATAGTGTTAGGGTTAGAGTTAGGGTTAGCACCAGGCTTAGGATAGTGTTAGTGTTAGGGTTACCATCAGCCTTAGGATAGTGTTAGGGTTAGGGTTAGGGTTAGCATCAGCCGTAGGATAGTGTTAGGGTTAGGGTTAGCCTCAGCCCTAGGATAGTGTTAGCGTTAGGGTTAGGGTTAGCATCAGCCCTAGGATAGTGTTAGGGGTAGGGTTCGGGTTAGCATCAGCCCTAGCATAGTGTTAGTGTTAGGGTTAGCATCAGCCCTAGGATAGTGTTAGGGTTAGGGTTAGGGTTAGGATCAGCCCTAGGATAGTATTAGGGTTAGGGTTAGGTTTAGGGTTAGGGTTAGCATCAGCTCTAGGATAGTGTTAGGGTTAGGGTTAGGGTTAGCATCAGCCCTAGGATAGTGTTAGGATTAGGGTTAGGGTTAGCATCAGCCGTAGGATAGTGTTAGGGTTAGGGTTAGCATCAGCCCTGGGATAATGTTAGGGTTAGGGTTAGTGTTAGCATCAGGCCCAGGATAGTGTTAGGGTTAGGGTTAGCATCAGCCCAAGGATAGTGTTAGGGTTAGGGTTAGGGTTAGCATCAGCCGTAGGATAGTGTTAGGGTTAGGGTTAGCCTCAGCCCTAAGATAGTGTTAGAGTTAGGGTTAGGGTTAGCATCAGCCCTAGGATAATGTTAGGGTTATGGTTAGGGTTAGCATCAGCCCTAGGATAGTGTTAGTGTTAGGGTTAGCATCAGCCCTAGGATAGTGTTAGGGTTAGGATTAGGGTTAGCATCCGCCCTAGGATAGTGTTAGGGTTAGGGTTATGGTTAGCATCAGCCCTAGGATAGTGTTAGGGTTAGGGTTAACATAAACCCTAGGATAGTGTTAGGGTTAGGGTTAGGGTTATCATCAGGTCTAGGATACTGTTAGGGTTAGGGTTAGGGTTAGCATCAGTTCAAGGATAGTGTTAGGGTTAGCGTTAGGGTTAGCATCTGCCCTAGGATAGTGTTAGGGTTAGGGTTAGGGTTAGCATCAGCCCAAGGATAGTGTTAGGGTTAGGGTTAGCATCAGCCCTAGGATAGTGTTAGGGTTAGGGTTAGGGTTAGCATCAGGCCCAGGATAGTGTTAGGGTTAGGGTTAACATCAGCCCAAGGATAGTGTTAGGGTTAGGGTTAGGGTTAGCATCAGCCCTAGGATAGTGTTAGGGTTAGGGTTAGCATCAACCCTAGGAGAGTGTTTGGGTTAGGGTTAGGGTTAGCATCAGCCCTAGGATAGTGTTAGGGTTAGGGTTAGCCTCAGCCCTAGGAGAGTGTTAGGGTTAGGGATAGGGTTAGCATCAGGCCTAGGATAGTGTTAGGGTTAGGGTTAGGGTTAGCATCAGCCCTAGGATAGTGTTAGGGTTAGGGTTAGCATCAGGCCTAAGATAGTGTTAGGGTTAGGGTTAGCATCAGCCCTAGGATAGTGTTAGGGTTAGGGTTAGGGTTAGCATCAGCCCTAGGATAGTGTTAGGGTTATGGTTAGGTTTAGCATCATCCCTAGGATAGTGTTAGGGTAAGGGTTAGGGTTAGCATCAGGCCTAGGATAGTGGTAGGGTTACGGTTAGAATCAGCCCTAGGATAGTGTTAGGGTTAGGGTTAAGTTTAGCATCAGCCCTAGGATAGTGTTAGGGTTAGGGTTAGGGTTAGCATCAGCCCTAGGATAGTGTTAGGGTTAGGGTTAGGGTTAGCATCAGCCCTAGGATAGTGTTAGGGTTAGGGTTAGCATAAGCCCTAGGATAGTGTTAGGGTTAGGGTTAGGGTTAGCATCAGGCCTAGGATAGTGTTAGGTTTAGGGTTAGCATCAGCCCTAGGATAGTGTTAGGGTTAGGGTTAGGGTTATCATCAGGCCTAGGATAGTGTTAGGGTTAGGGTTAGCATCAGCCCTAGGATAGAGTTAGGGTTAGGGTTAGGGTTAGCATCAGCCCTAGGATAGTGTTAGGGTTAGGGTTAGTGTTAGCATCAGCCCTAGGATATTATTAGGGTTAGGGTTAGCATCAGCCCTAGGATAGTGTTAGGGTTAGAGTTAGGGTTAGCACCAGGCTTAGGATAGTGTTAGTGTTAGGGTTACCATCAGCCTTAGGATAGTGTTAGGGTTAGGGTTAGGGTTAGCGTCAGCCGTAGGATAGTGTTAGGGTTAGGGTTAGCCTCAGCCCTAGGATAGTGTTAGCGTTAGGGTTAGGGTTAGCATCAGCCCTAGGATAGTGTTAGGGGTAGGGTTAGGGTTAGCATCAGCCCTAGTATAGTGTTAGTGTTAGGGTTAGCATCAGCCCTAGGATAGTGTTAGGGTTAGGGTTAGGGTTAGCATCAGCCCTAGGATAGTATTAGGGTTAGGGTTAGGGTTAGGGTTAGGGTTAGGGTTAGCATCAGCTCTAGGATAGTGTTAGGGTTAGGGTTAGGGTTAAAATCAGCCCTAGGATAG
The DNA here is from genome assembly GCF_020740605.2 of Lemur catta. NCBI lineage: Eukaryota > Metazoa > Chordata > Mammalia > Primates > Lemuridae > Lemur > Lemur catta. The sequence goes on along the minus strand of NC_059145.1, from coordinate 1,017,969 downwards.
TGTTACGGTTAGGGTTAGGGTTAGCATCAGCCCTAGGGTAGTGTTAGGGTTAGGGTTAGCATCAGCCCTGGGATAATGTTAGGGTTAGGGTTAGGGTTAGCATCAGCCCTAGGATAGTGTTAGGGTTAGGGTTAGCATCAGCCCTAGGATAGTGTTAGAGTTAGGGTTAGGGTTAGCATCAGTCCTAGGATAGTGTTAGGGTTAGGGTTATCATCAGCCCTAGGATAGTGTTAGGGTTAGGGTTAGGGTTAGCATCAGCCCTAGGATAGTGTTAGGGTTAGGGTTAGCATCAGCCCTAGGATAGTGTTAGGGTTAGGGTTAACATAAACCCTAGGATAGTGTTAGGGTTAGGGTTAGGGTTATCATCAGGCCTAGGATAGTGTTAGGGTTAGGGTTAGGGTTAGCATCAGTTCAAGGATAGTGTTAGGGTTAGCGTTCGGCTTAGCATCAGCCCTAGGATAGTGTTAGTGTTAGGGATAGGGTTAGCATCAGCCCTACGATAGTGTTAGGGTTAGGGTTAGCATAAGCCCTAGGATAGTGTTAGGGTTAGGGTTAGGGTTATCATCAGGCCTAGGATAGTGTTAGGGTTGGGTTAGCATCAGCCCTAGGATAGTGTTAGGGTTATGGTTAGGGTTAGCATCAGCCCTAGGATAGTGTTAGGGTTAGGGTTAGCATCAGCCCTAGGATAGTGTTAGGGTTAGGGTTAGGGTTAGCATCAGGCCCAGGATAGTGTTAGGGTTAGGGTTAGCATCAAACCAAGGATAGTGTTACGGTTAGGGTTAGGGTTAGCATCAGCCCTAGGATCGTGTTAGGGTTAGGGTTAGCATCAACACTAGGATAGTGTTTGGGTTAGGGTTAGGGTTAGCATCAGCCCTAGGATAGTTTTAGGTTTAGGGTTAGCCTCAGCCCTAGGAGAGTGTTAGGGTTAGGGATAGGGTTAGCATCAGGCCTAGGATAGTGTTAGGGTTAGGGTTAGGGTTAGCATCAGCCCTAGGATAGTGTTAGGGTTAGGGTTAGCATCTGGCCTAGAATAGTGTTAGGGTTAGGGTTAGCATGAGCCCTAGGATAGTGTTAGTGTTAGGGTTAGGGTTAGCATCAGCCCTAGGATAGTGTTAGGGTTAGGGTTAGCATAAGCCCTAGGATAGTGTTAGGGTTAGGGTTAGGGTTATCATCAGGCCTAGGATAGTGTTAGGGTTAGGGTTAGCATCAGCCCTAGGATAGTGTTAGGGTTAGTGTTAGGGTTAGCATCAGCCCTAGGATAGTGTTAGGGTTAGGGTTAGCATCAGCCCTAGGATAGTGTTAGGGTTATGGTTAGGGTTAGCATCAGGCCCAGGATAGTGTTAGGGTTAGGGTTAGCATCAAACCAAGGATAGTGTTAGGGTTAGGGTTAGGGTTAGCATGAGCCCTAGGATAGTGTTAGGGTTAGGGTTAGCATCAACCCTAGGATAGTGTTTGGGTTAGGGTTAGGGTTAGCATCAGCCCTAGGATAGTGTTAGGGTTAGGGTTAGCCTCAGCCCTAGGAGAGTGTTAGGTTTAGGGATAGGGTTAGCATCAGGCCTAGGATAGTGTTAGGGTTAGGGTTAGGGTTAGCATCAGCCCTAGGATAGTGTTAGGGTAAGGGTTAGCATCAGGCCTAGAATAGTGTTAGGGTTAGGGTTAGCATGAGCCCTAGGATAGTGTTAGGGTTAGGGTTAGGGTTAGCGTCAGCCCTAGGATAGTGTTAGGGTTATGGTTAGGTTTAGCATCAGCCCTAGGATAGTGTTAGGGTAAGGGTTAGCCTCAGCCCTAGGAGAGTGTTAGGGTTAGGGATAGGGTTAGCATTAGGCCTAGGATAGTGTTAGGTTTAGGGTTAGCATCAGGCCTAGGAGAGTGTTAGGGTTAGGGTTAGCATCAGCCGTAGGATAGTGTTAGGGTTAGGGTTAGGGTTAGCATCAGCCCTAGGATAGTGTTAGGGTTATGGTTAGGTTTAGCCTCAGCCCTAGGAGAGTGTTAGGGTTAGGGATAGGGTTAGCATTAGGCCTAGGATAGTGTTAGGTTTAGGGTTAGCGTCAGCCCTAGGATAGTGTTAGGGTTAGGGTTAGCATAAGCCCTAGGATAGTGTTAGGGTTAGGGTTAGGGTTAGCATCAGTGCTAGGATAGTGTTAGGGTTAGGGTTAGCATCAGCCCTAGGATAGTGTTAGGGTTAGGGTTAGGGTTAGCATCAGCCCTAGGATAGTGTTAGGGTTAGGGTTAGTGTTAGCATCAGCCCTAGGATATTATTAGGGTTAGGGTTAGCATCAGCCCTAGGATAGTGTTAGGGTTAGAGTTAGGGTTAGCACCAGGCTTAGGATAGTGTTAGTGTTAGGGTTACCATCAGCCTTAGGATAGTGTTAGGGTTAGGGTTAGGGTTATCATCAGCCGTAGGATAGTGTTAGGGTTAGGGTTAGCCTCAGCCCTAGGATAGTGTTAGCGTTAGGGTTAGGGTTAGCATCAGCCCTAGGATAGTGTTATGGTTAGGGTTAGGGTTAGCATCAGCCCTAGGATAGTATTAGGGTTAGGGTTAGGGTTAGGGTTAGGGTTAGCATCAGCTCTAGGATAGTGTTAGGGTTAGGGTTAGGGTTAGCATCAGCCCTAGGATAGTGTTAGGGTTAGGGTTAGGGTTAGCATCAGCCCTAGGATAGTGTTAGGGTTAGGGTTAGCATAAGCCCTAGGATAGTGTTAGGGTCAGGGTTAGGGTTATCATCAGACCTAGGATAATGTTAGGGTTAGTGTTAGCATCAGCCCTAGGATAATGTTAGGGTTAGGGTTAGTGTTAGCATCAGCCCTAGGATAGTGTTAGGGTTAGGGTTAGCATCAGCCCTAGGATAGTGTTAGGGTTAGGGTTAGGGTTTGCATCAGGCCCAGGATAGTGTTAGGGTTAGGGTTAGCATCAGCCCAAGGATAGTGCTAAGGTTAGGGTTAGGGTTAGCATCAGCCCTAGGATAGTGTTAGGGTTAGGGTTAGCATCAACCCTAGGATAGTGTTTGGGTTAGGGTTAGGGTTAGCATCAGCCCTAGGATAGTGTTAGGGTTAGGGTTAGCAACGGGCCTAGGATAGTGTTAGGGTTAGGGTTAGGGTTAGCATCAGCCCTAGGATAGTGTTAGAGTTAGGGTTAGGGTTAGCATCAGCCCTAGGATATTGTTAGGGTTAGGGTTATCATCATCCCTAGGATAGTGTTAGGGTTAGGGTTAGGGTTAGCATCAGCCCTAGGATAGTGTTAGGGTTAGGGTTAGCATCAGCCCTACGATAGTGTTAGGGTTAGGGTTAGCATAAGCCCTAGGATAGTGTTAGGGTTAGGGTTAGGGTTATCATCAGGCCTAGGATAGTGTTAGGGTTGGGTTAGCATCAGCCCTAGGATAGTGTTAGGGTTAGGGTTAGGGTTAGCATCAGCCCTAGGATAGTGTTAGGGTTAGGGTTAGCATTAGCCCTAGGATAGTGTTAGGGTTAGGGTTAGGGTTAGCATCAGGCCCAGGATAGTGCTATGGTTAGGGTTAGCATCAAACCAAGGATAGTGTTAGGGTTAGGGTTAGGGTTAGCATCAGCCCTAGGATCGTGTTAGGGTTAGGGTTAGCATCAACCCTAGGATAGTGTTTGGGTTAGGGTTAGGGTTAGCATCAGCCCTAGGATAGTTTTAGGGTTAGGGTTAGCCTCAGCCCTAGGAGAGTGTTAGGGTTAGGGATAGGGTTAGCATCAGGCCTAGGATAGTGTTAGGGTTAGGGTTAGGGTTAGCATCAGCCCTAGGATAGTGTTAGGGTTAGGGTTAGCATCAGGCCTAGAATAGTGTTAGGGTTAGGGTTAGCATGAGCCCTAGGATAGTGTTAGTGTTAGGGTTAGGGTTAGCATCAGCCCTAGGATAGTGTTAGGGTTAGGGTTAGCATAAGCCCTAGGATAGTGTTAGGGTTAGGGTTAGGGTTATCATCAGGCCTAGGATAGTGTTAGGGTTAGGGTTAGCATCAGCCCTAGGATAGTGTTAGGGTTAGGGTTAGGGTTAGCATCAGCCCTAGGATAGTGTTAGGGTTAGGGTTAGCATCAGCCCTAGGATAGTGTTAGGGTTATGGTTAGGGTTAGCATCAGGCCCAGGATAGTGTTAGGGTTAGGGTTAGCATCAAACCAAGGATAGTGTTAGGGTTAGGGTTAGGGTTAGCATGAGCCCTAGGATAGTGTTAGGGTTAGGGTTAGCATCAACCCTAGGATAGTGTTTCGGTTAGGGTTAGGGTTAGCATCAGCCCTAGGATAGTGTTAGTGTTAGGGTTAGCCTCAGCCCTAGGAGAGTGTTAGGTTTAGGGATAGGGTTAGCATCAGGCCTAGGATAGTGTTAGGGTTAGGGTTAGGGTTAGCATCAGCCCTAGGATAGTGTTAGGGTTAGGGTTAGCATCAGGCCTAGAATAATGTTAGGGTTAGGGTTAGCATGAGCCCTAGGATAGTGTTAGGGTTAGGGTTAGGGTTAGCATCAGCCCTAGGATAGTGTTAGGGTTATGGTTAGGTTTAGCATCAGCCCTAGGATAGTGTTAGGGTAAGGGTTAGCCTCAGCCCTAGGAGAGTGTTAGGGTTAGGGATACGGTTAGCATTAGGCCTAGGATAGTGTTAGGTTTAGGGTTAGCATCAGGCCTAGGATAGTGTTAGGGTTAGGGTTAGCATCAGCCCTAGGATAGTGTTAGGGTTAGGGTTAGGGTTAGCATCAGCCCTAGGATAGTGTCAGGGTTATGGTTAGGTTTAGCATCAGCCCTAGGATAGTGTTAGGGTAAGGGTTAGGGTTAGCATCAGGCCTAGGATAGTGTTAGGGTTACGGTTAGAATCAGCCCTAGGATAGTGTTAGGGTTAGGGTTAAGTTTAGCATCAGCCCTAGGATAGTGTTAGGGTTAGGGTTAGGGTTAGCATCAGCCCTAGGATAGTGTTAGGGTTAGGGTTAGGGTTGGCATCAGCCCTAGGATAGTGTTAGGGTTAGGGTTAGCATAAGCCCTAGGATAGTGTTAGGGTTAGGGTTAGGGTTAGCATCAGTGCTAGGATAGTGTTAGGGTTAGGGTTAGCATCAGCCCTAGGATAGTGTTAGGGTTAGGGTTAGGGTTAGCATCAGCCCTAGGATAGTGTTAGGGTTAGGGTTAGTGTTAGCATCAGCCCTAGGATATTATTAGGGTTAGGGTTAGCATCAGCCCTAGGATAGTGTTAGGGTTAGAGTTAGGGTTAGCACCAGGCTTAGGATAGTGTTAGTGTTAGGGTTACCATCAGCCTTAGGATAGTGTTAGGGTTAGGGTTAGGGTTAGCATCAGCCGTAGGATAGTGTTAGGGTTAGGGTTAGCCTCAGCCCTAGGATAGTGTTAGCGTTAGGGTTAGGGTTAGCATCAGGCCTAGGATAGTGTTATGGTTAGGGTTAGGGTTAGCATCAGCCCTAGGATAGTATTAGGGTTAGGGTTAGTGTTAGGGTTAGGGTTAGCATCAGCTCTAGGATAGTGTTAGGGTTAGGGTTAGGGTTAGCATCAGCCCTAGGATAGTGTTAGGGTTAGGGTTAGGGTTAGCATCAGCCCTAGGATAGTGTTAGGGTTAGGGTTAGCATAAGCCCTAGGATAGTGTTAGGGTCAGGGTTAGGATTATCATCAGGCCTAGGATAGTGTTAGGGTTAGGGTTAGCATCAGCCCTAGGATAGTGTTAGGGTTAGGGTTAGTGTTAGCATCAGCCCTAGGATAGTGTTAGGGTTAGGGTTAGCATCAGCCCTAGGATAGTGTTAGGGTTAGGGTTAGGGTTAGCATCAGGCCCAGGATAGTGCTAGGGTTAGGGTTAGCATCAGCCCAAGGATAGTGCTAAGGTTAGGGTTAGGGTTAGCATCAGCCCTAGGATAGTGTTAGGGTTAGGGTTAGCATCAACCCTAGGATAGTGTTTGGGTTAGGGTTAGGGTTAGCATCAGCCCTAGGATAGTGTTAGGGTTAGGGATAGCCTCAGCCCTAGGAGAGTGTCAGCGTTAGGGATAGGGTTAGCATCAGGCCTAGGATAGTGTTATGGTTAGGGTTAGGGTTAGCATCAGCCCTAGGATAGTGTTAGGGTTAGGGTTAGCATCAGGCCTAGAATAGTGTTAGGGTTAGGGTTAGCATGAGCCCAAGGATAGTGTTAGGGTTAGGGTTAAGGTTAGCATCAGCCCTAGGATAGTGTTAGGGTTATGGTTAGGTTTAGCATCAGCCCTAGGATAGTGTTAGGGTAAGGGTTAGCCTCAGCCATAGGAGAGTGTTAGGGTTAGGGATAGGGTTAGCAACAGGCCTAGGATAGTGTTAGGGTTAGGGTTAGGGTTAGCATCAGCCCTAGGATAGTGTTAGGGTTAGGGTTAGCACCTGGCCTAGGATAGTGTTAGGGTTAGGGTTAAGTTTAGCATCAGCCCTAGGATAGTGTTAGGGTTAGGGTTAGGGTTAGCATCAGCCCTAGGATAGTGTTAGGGTTAGGGTTAGGGTTAGCATCAGCCCTAGGATAATGTTAGGGTAAGGGTTAGCATAAGCCCTAGGATAGTGTTAGGGTTAGGGTTAGGGTTAGCATCAGTCCTAGGATAGTGTTAGGGTTAGGGTTAGCATCAGCCCTAGGATAGTGTTAGGGTTAGGGTTAGGGTTATCATCAGGCCTAGGATAGTGTTAGTGTTAGGGTTAGCATCAGCCCTAGGATAGTGTTAGGGTTAGAGTTAGGGTTAGCATCAGCCCTAGGATAGTGTTAGGGTTAGGGTTAGTGTTAGCATCAGCCCTAGGATATTATTAGGGTTAGGGTTAGCATCAGCCCTAGGATAGTGTTAGGGTTAGAGTTAGGGTTAGCACCAGGCTTAGGATAGTGTTAGTGTTAGGGTTACCATCAGCCTCAGGATAGTGTTAGGGTTAGGGTTAGGGTTAGCATCAGCCGTAGGATAGTGTTAGGGTTAGGGTTAGCCTCAGCCCTAGGATAGTGTTAGCGTTAGGGTTAGGGTTAGCATCAGCCCTAGGATAGTGTTATGGTTAGGGTTAGGGTTAGCATCAGCCCTAGGATAGTATTAGGGTTAGGGTTAGGTTTAGGGTTAGGGTTAGCATCAGCCCTAGGATAGTTGTAGGGTTAGGGTTAGCATCAGCCCTGGGATAATGTTAGGGTTAGGGTTAGGGTTAGCATCAGGCCCAGGATAGTGTTAGGGTTAGGGTTAGCATCAGCCCAAGGATAGTGTTAGGGTTAGGTTTAGGGTTAGCATCAGCCGTAGGATAGTGTTAGGGTTAGGGTTAGCTTCAGCCCTAAGATAGTGTTAGAGTTAGGGTTAGGGTTAGCATCAGCCCTAGGATAATGTTAGGGTTAGTGTTAGGGTTAGCATCAGCCCTAGGACAGTGTTAGTGTTAGGGGTAGCATCAGCCCTAGGATAGTGTTAGGGTTAGGGTTAGGGACAGCATCCGCCCTAGGATAGTGTTAGGGTTAGGGTTATGGTTAGCATCAGCCCTAGGATAGTGTTAGGGTTAGGGTTAACATAAACCCTAGGATAGTGTTAGGGTTAGGTTAGGGTTATCATCAGGCCTAGGATACTGTTAGGGTTAGGGCTAGGGTTAGCATCAGTTCAAGGATAGTGTTAGGGTTAGCGTTAGGGTTAGCATCTGCCCTAGGATAGTGTTAGGGTTAGGGTTAGGGTTAGCATCAGCCCAAGGATAGTGTTAGGGTTAGGGTTAGCATCAGCCCTAGGATAGTGTTAGGGTTAGGGTTAGGGTTAGCATCAGGCCAAGGATAGTGTTAGGGTTAGGGTTAACATCAGCCCAAGGATAGTGTTAGGGTTAGGGTTAGGGTTAGCATCAGCCCTAGGATAGTGTTAGGGTTAGGGTTAGCATCAACCCTAGGATAGTGTTTGGGTTAGGGTTAGGGTTAGCATCAGCCCTAGGATAGTGTTAGGGTTAGGGTTAGCCTCAGCCCTAGGAGAGTGTTATGGTTAGGGATAGGGTTAGCATCAGGCCTAGGATAGTGTTAGGGTTAGGGTTAGGGTTAGCATCAGCCCTAGGATAGTGTTAGGGTTAGGGTTAGCATCAGGCCTAAGATAGTGTTAGGGTTAGGGTTAGCATCAGCCCTAGGATAGTGTTAGGGTTAGGGTTAGGGTTAGCATCAGCCCTAGGATAGTGTTAGGGTTATGGTTAGGTTTAGCATCATCCCTAGGATAGTGTTAGGGTAAGGGTTAGGGTTAGCATCAGGCCTAGGATAGTGGTAGGGTTACGGTTAGAATCAGCCCTAGGATAGTGTTAGGGTTAGGGTTAAGTTTAGCATCAGCCCTAGGATAGTGTTAGGGTTAGGGTTAGGGTTAGCATCAGCCCTAGGATAGTGTTAGGGCTAGGGTTAGGGTTAGCATCAGCCCTAGGATAGTGTTAGGGTTAGGGTTAGCATAAGCCCTAGGATAGTGTTAGGGTTAGTGTTAGGGTTAGCATCAGGCGTAGGATAGTGTTAGGGTTAGGGTTAGCATCAGCCGTAGGATAGTGTTAGGTTTAGGGTTAGGGTTATCATCAGGCCTAGGATAGTGTTAGGGTTAGGGTTAGCATCAGCCCTAGGATAGTGTTAGGGTTAGGGTTAGGGTTAGCATCAGCCCTAGGATAGTGTTAGGGTTAGGGTTAGTGTTAGCATCAGCCCTAGGATATTATTCGGGTTAGGGTTAGCATCAGCCCTAGGGTAGTGTTAGGGTTAGAGTTAGGGTTAGCACCAGGCTTAGGATAGTGTTAGTGTTAGGGTTACCATCAGCCTTAGGATAGTGTTAGGGTTAGGGTTAGGGTTAGCATCAGCCGTAGGATAGTGTTAGGGTTAGGGTTAGCCTCAGCCCTAGGATAGTGTTAGCGTTAGGGTTAGGGTTAGCATCAGCCCTAGGATAGTGTTAGGGGTAGGGTTAGGGTTAGCATCAGCCCTAGTATAGTGTTACTGTTAGGGTTAGCATCAGCCCTAGGATAGTGTTAGGGTTAGGGTTAGGGTTAGCATCAGCCCTAGGATAGTGTTAGGGTTAGGGTTAGCATCAGCCCTGGGATAATGTTAGGGTTAGGATTAGGGTTAGCATCAGGCCCAGGATAGTGTTATGGTTAGGGTTAGCATCAGCCCAAGGATAGTGTTAGGGTTAGGGTTAGGGTTAGCATCAGCCCTAGGATAGTGTTAGGGTTAGGGTTAGCATCAACCCTAGGATAGTGTTTGGGTTAGGGTTAGGGTTAGCATCAGCCCTAGGATAGTGTTAGGGTTAGGGTTAGCCTCAGCCCTAGGAGAGTGTTAGGGTTAGGGATAGGGTTAGCATCAGGCCTAGGATAGTGTTAGGGTTAGGGTTAGGGTTAGCATCAGCCCTAGGATAGTGTTAGGGTTAGGGTTAGCATCAGGCCTAGGATAGTGTTAGGGTTAGGGTTAGCATCAGCCCTAGGATAGTGTTAGGGTTAGGGTTAGGGTTAGCATCAGCCCTAGGATAGTGTTAGGGTTATGGTTAGGTTTAGCATCAGCCCTAGGATAGTGTTAGGGTAAGGGTTAGGGTTAGCATCAGGCCTAGGATAGTGTTAGGATTACGGTTAGAATCAGCCCTAGGATAGTGTTAGGGTTAGGGTTAAGTTTAGCATCAGCCCTAGGATAGTGTTAGGGTTAGGGTTAGGGTTAGCATCAGCCCTAGGATAGTGTTAGGTTTAGGGTTAGGGTTAGCATCAGCCCTAGGATAGTGTTAGGGTTAGGGTTAGCATAATCCCTAGGAGAGTGTTAGGGTTAGGGTTAGGGTTAGCATCAGTGCTAGGATAGTGTTAGGGTTAGGGTTAGCATCAGCCCTAGGATAGTGTTAGGGTTAGGGTTAGGGTTAGCATCAGCCCTAGGATAGTGTTAGGGTTAGGGTTAGTGTTAGCATCAGCCCTAGGATATTATTAGGGTTAGGGTTAGCATCAGCCCTAGGATAGAGTTAGGGTTAGAGTTAGGGTTAACACCAGGCTTAGGATAGTGTTAGTGTTAGGGTTACCATCAGCCTTAGGATAGTGTTAGGGTTAGGGTTAGGGTTAGCATCAGCCGTAGGATAGTGTTAGGGTTAGGGTTAGCCTCAGCCCTAGGATAGTGTTAGCGTTAGGGTTAGGGTTAGCATCAGGCCTAGGATAGTGTTATGGTTAGGGTTAGGGTTAGCATCATCCCTATGATAGTATTAGGGTTAGGGTTAGTGTTAGGGTTAGGGTTAGCATCAGCTCTAGGATAGTGTTAGGGTTAGGGTTAGGGTTAGCATCAGCCCTAGGATAGTGTTAGGGTTAGGGTTAGGGTTAGCATCAGCCCTAGGATAGTGTTAGGGTTAGGGTTAGCATAAGCCCTAGGATAGTGTTAGGGTCAGGGTTAGGGTTATCATCAGGCCTAGGATAGTGTTAGGGTTAGGGTTAGCATCAGTCCTAGGATAGTGTTAGGGTTAGGGTTATGGTTAGCATCAGCCCTAGGATAGTGTTAGGGTTAGGGTTAGCATAAGCCCTAGGATAGTGTTAGGGTCAGGGTTAGGGTTATCATCAGGCCTATAATAGTGTTAGTGTTAGGGTTAGCATCAGCCCTAGGATAGTGTCAGGGTTAGGGTTAGGGTTATCATCAGGCCTATAATAGTGTTAGGGTTAGGGTTAGCATCAGCCCTAGGATAGTGTTAGGGTTAGGGATAGCCTCAGCCCTAGGAGAGTGTCAGTGTTAGGGATAGGGTTAGCATCAGGCCTAGGATAGTGTTATGGTTAGGGTTAGGGTTAGCATCAGCCCTAGGATAGTGTTAGGGTTAGGGTTAGCATCAGGCCTATAATAGTGTTAGGGTTAGGGTTAGCATGAGCCCTAGGATAGTGTTAGGGTTAGGGTTAGGGTTAGCATCAGCCCTAGGATAGTGTTAGGGTTATGGTTAGGTTTAGCATCAGCCCTAGGATAGTGTTAGGGTAAGGGTTAGCCTCAGCCATAGGAGAGTGTTAGGGTTAGGGATAGGGTTAGCAACAGGCCTAGGATAGTGTTAGGGTTAGGGTTAGGGATAGCATCCGCCCTAGGATAGTGTTAGGGTAAGGGTTATGGTTAGCATCAGCCCTAGGATAGTGTTAGGGTTAGGGTTAACATAAACCCTAGGATAGTGTTAGGGTTAGGTTAGGGTTATCATCAGGCCTAGGATACTGTTAGGGTTAGGGTTAGGGTTAGCATCAGTTCAAGGATAGTGTTAGGGTTAGCGTTAGGGTTAGCATCTGCCCTAGGATAGTGTTAGGGTTAGGGTTAGGGTTAGCATCAGCCCAAGGATAGTGTTAGGGTAAGGGTTAGGGTTATCATCAGGCCTAGGATAGTGTTAGGGTTAGGGTTAGGGTTAGCATCAGCCCTAGGATAGTGTTAGGGTTATGGTTAGGTTTAGCATCATCCCTAGGATAGTGTTAGGGTAAGGGTTAGGGTTAGCATCAGGCCTAGGATAGTGGTAGGGTTACGGTTAGAATCAGCCCTAGGATAGTGTTAGGGTTAGGGTTAAGTTTAGCATCAGCCCTAGGATAGTGTTAGGGTTAGGGTTAGGGTTAGCATCAGCCCTAGGATAGTGTTAGGGTTAGGGTTAGGGTTAGCATCAGCCCTAGGATAGTGTTAGGGTTAGGGTTAGTGTTAGCATCAGCCCTAGGATATTATTAGGGTTAGGGTTAGCATCAGCCCTAGGGTAGTGTTAGGGTTAGAGTTAGGGTTAGCACCAGGCTTAGGATAGTATTAGTGTTAGGGTTACCATCAGCCTTAGGATAGTGTTAGGGTTAGGGTTAGGGTTAGCATCAGCCGTAGGATAGTGTTAGGGTTAGGGTTAGCCTCAGCCCTAGGATAGTGTTAGCGTTAGGGTTAGGGTTAGCATCAGCCCTAGGATAGTGTTAGGGGTAGGGTTAGTGTTAGCATCAGCCCTAGTATAGTGTTAGTGTTAGGGTTAGCATCAGCCCTAGGATAGTGTTCGGGTTAGGGTTAGGGTTAGCATCAGCCCTAGGATAGTGTTAGGGTTAGGGTTAGCATCAGCCCTGGGATAATATTAGGGTTAGGATTAGGGTTAGCATCAGGCCCAGGATAGTGTTATGGTTAGGGTTAGCATCAGCCCAAGGATAGTGTTAGGGTTAGGGTTAGGGTTAGCATCAGCCCTAGGATAGTGTTAGGGTTAGGGTTAGCATCAACCCTAGGATAGTGTTTGGGTTAGGGTTAGGGTTAGCATCAGCCCTAGGATAGTGTTACGGTTAGGGTTAGCTTCAGCCCTAGGAGAGTGTTAGGGTTAGGGATAGGGTTAGCATCAGGCCTAGGATAGTGTTAGGGTTAGGGTTAGGGTTAGCATCAGCCCTAGGATAGTGTTAGGGTTAGGGTTAGCATCAGGCCTAGGATAGTGTTAGGGTTAGGGTTAGCATCAGCCCTAGGATAGTGTTAGGGTTAGGGTTAGGGTTAGCATCAGCCCTAGGATAGTGTTAGGGTTAGGGTTAGCATAAGCCCTAGGATAGTGTTAGGGTCAGGGTTAGGGTTATCATCAGGCCTATAATAGTGTTAGTGTTAGGGTTAGCATCAGCCCTAGGATAGTGTCAGGGTTAGGGTTAGGGTTATCATCAGGCCTATAATAGTGTTAGGGTTAGGGTTAGCATCAGCCCTAGGATAGTGTTAGGGTTAGGGATAGCCTCAGCCCTAGGAGAGTGTCAGTGTTAGGGATAGGGTTAGCATCAGGCCTAGGATAGTGTTATGGTTAGGGTTAGGGTTAGCATCAGCCCTAGGATAGTGTTAGGGTTAGGGTTAGCATCAGGCCTATAATAGTGTTAGGGTTAGGGTTAGCATGAGCCCTAGGATAGTGTTAGGGTTAGGGTTAGGGTTAGCATCAGCCCTAGGATAGTGTTAGGGTTATGGTTAGGTTTAGCATCAGCCCTAGGATAGTGTTAGGGTAAGGGTTAGCCTCAGCCATAGGAGAGTGTTAGGGTTAGGGATAGGGTTAGCAACAGGCCTAGGATAGTGTTAGGGTTAGGGTTAGGGATAGCATCCGCCCTAGGATAGTGTTAGGGTAAGGGTTATGGTTAGCATCAGCCCTAGGATAGTGTTAGGGTTAGGGTTAACATAAACCCTAGGATAGTGTTAGGGTTAGGTTAGGGTTATCATCAGGCCTAGGATACTGTTAGGGTTAGGGTTAGGGTTAGCATCAGTTCAAGGATAGTGTTAGGGTTAGCGTTAGGGTTAGCATCTGCCCTAGGATAGTGTTAGGGTTAGGGTTAGGGTTAGCATCAGCCCAAGGATAGTGTTAGGGTAAGGGTTAGGGTTATCATCAGGCCTAGGATAGTGTTAGGGTTAGGGTTAGGGTTAGCATCAGCCCTAGGATAGTGTTAGGGTTATGGTTAGGTTTAGCATCATCCCTAGGATAGTGTTAGGGTAAGGGTTAGGGTTAGCATCAGGCCTAGGATAGTGGTAGGGTTACGGTTAGAATCAGCCCTAGGATAGTGTTAGGGTTAGGGTTAAGTTTAGCATCAGCCCTAGGATAGTGTTAGGGTTAGGGTTAGGGTTAGCATCAGCCCTAGGATAGTGTTAGGGTTAGGGTTAGGGTTAGCATCAGCCCTAGGATAGTGTTAGGGTTAGGGTTAGTGTTAGCATCAGCCCTAGGATATTATTAGGGTTAGGGTTAGCATCAGCCCTAGGGTAGTGTTAGGGTTAGAGTTAGGGTTAGCACCAGGCTTAGGATAGTATTAGTGTTAGGGTTACCATCAGCCTTAGGATAGTGTTAGGGTTAGGGTTAGGGTTAGCATCAGCCGTAGGATAGTGTTAGGGTTAGGGTTAGCCTCAGCCCTAGGATAGTGTTAGCGTTAGGGTTAGGGTTAGCATCAGCCCTAGGATAGTGTTAGGGGTAGGGTTAGTGTTAGCATCAGCCCTAGTATAGTGTTAGTGTTAGGGTTAGCATCAGCCCTAGGATAGTGTTCGGGTTAGGGTTAGGGTTAGCATCAGCCCTAGGATAGTGTTAGGGTTAGGGTTAGCATCAGCCCTGGGATAATATTAGGGTTAGGATTAGGGTTAGCATCAGGCCCAGGATAGTGTTATGGTTAGGGTTAGCATCAGCCCAAGGATAGTGTTAGGGTTAGGGTTAGGGTTAGCATCAGCCCTAGGATAGTGTTAGGGTTAGGGTTAGCATCAACCCTAGGATAGTGTTTGGGTTAGGGTTAGGGTTAGCATCAGCCCTAGGATAGTGTTACGGTTAGGGTTAGCTTCAGCCCTAGGAGAGTGTTAGGGTTAGGGATAGGGTTAGCATCAGGCCTAGGATAGTGTTAGGGTTAGGGTTAGGGTTAGCATCAGCCCTAGGATAGTGTTAGGGTTAGGGTTAGCATCAGGCCTAGGATAGTGTTAGGGTTAGGGTTAGCATCAGCCCTAGGATAGTGTTAGGGTTAGGGTTAGGGTTAGCATCAGCCCTAGGATAGTGTTAGGGTTATGGTTAGGTTTAGCATCAGCCCTAGGATAGTGTTAGGGTAAGGGTTAGGGTTAGCATCAGGCCTAGGATAGTGTTAGGGTTACGGTTAGAATCAGCCCTAGGATAGTGTTAGGGTTAGGGTTAAGTTTAGCATCAGCCCTAGGATAGTGTTAGGGTTAGGGTTAGGGTTAGCATCAGCCCTAGGATAGTGTTAGGGTTAGGGTTAGGGTTAGCATCAGCCCTAGGATAGTGTTAGGGTTAGGGTTAGCATAAGCCCTAGGATAGTGTTAGGGTTAGGGTTAGGGTTAGCATCAGTGCTAGGATAGTGTTAGTGTTAGGGTTAGCATCAGCCTTAGGATAGTGTTAGGGTTAGGGTTAGGGTTAGCATCAGCCCTAGGATAGTGTTAGGGTTAGGGTTAGTGTTAGCATCAGCCCTAGGATATTATTAGGGTTAGGGTTAGCATCAGCCCTAGGATAGTGTTAGGGTTAGAGTTAGGGTTAGCACCAGGCTTAGGATAGTGTTAGTGTTAGGGTTACCATCAGCCTTACGATAGTGTTAGGGTTAGGGTTAGGGTTAGCATCAGCCGTAGGATAGTGTTAGGGTTAGGGTTAGCCTCAGCCCTAGGATAGTGTTAGCGTTAGGGTTAGGGTTAGCATCAGGCCTAGGATAGTGTTATGGTTAGGGTTAGGGTTAGCATCAGCCCTAGGATAGTATTAGGGTTAGGGTTAGTGTTAGGGTTAGGGTTAGCATCAGCTCTAGGATAGTGTTAGGGTTAGGGTTAGGGTTAGCATCAGCCCTAGGATAGTGTTAGGGTTAGGGTTAGGGTTAGCATCAGCCCTAGGATAGTGTTAGGGTTAGGGTTAGCATAAGCCCTAGGATAGTGTTAGGGTCAGGGTTAGGGTTATCATCAGGCCTAGGATAGTGTTAGGGTTAGGGTTAGCATCAGCCCTAGGATAGTGTTAGGGTTAGGGTTAGTGTTAGCATCAGCCCTAGGAAAGTGTTAGGGTTAGGGTTAGCATCAGCCCTAGGATAGTGTTATGGTTAGGGTTAAGGTTAGCATCAGGCCCAGGATAGTGTTAGGGTTAGGGTTAGCATCAGCCCAAGGATAGTGCTAAGGTTAGGGTTAGGGTTAGCATCAGCCCTAGGATAGTGTTAGGGTTAGGGTTAGCATCAACCCTAGGATAGTGTTTGGGTTAGGGTTAGGGTTAGCATCAGCCCTAGGATAGTGTTAGGGTTAGGGATAGCCTCAGCCCTAGGAGAGTGTCAGGGTTAGGGTTAGGGTTAGCATCAGGCCTAGGATAGTGTTATGGTTAGGGTTAGGGTTAGCATCAGCCCTAGGATAGTGTTAGGGTTAGGGTTAGCATCAGGCCTAGAATAGTGTTAGGGTTAGGGTTAGCATGAGCCCTAGGATAGTGTTAGGGTTAGGGTTAGGGTTAGCATCAGCCCTAGGATAGTGTTAGGGTTATGGTTAGGTTTAGCATCAGCCCTAGGATAGTGTTAGGGTAAGGGTTAGCCTCAGCCCTAGGAGAGTGTTAGGGTTAGGGATAGGGTTAGCAACAGGCCTAGGATACTGTTAGGGTTAGGGTTAGGGTTAGCATCAGCCCTAGGATAGTGTTAGGGTTAGGGTTAGCATCTGGCCTTGGATAGTGTTAGGGTTAGGGTTAGCATCAGCCCTAGGATAGTGTTAGGGTTAGGGTTAGGGTTAGCATCAGCCCTAGGATAGTGTTAGGGTTATGGTTAGGTTTAGCATCAGCCCTAGGATAGTGTTAGGGTAAGGGTTAGGGTTAGCATCAGGCCTACGATAGTGTTATTGTTACGGTTAGAATCAGCCCTAGGATAGTGTTAGGGTTAGGGTTAAGTTTAGCATCAGGCCTAGGATAGTGTTAGGGTTAGGGTTAGGGTTAGCATCAGCCCTAGGATAGTGTTAGGGTTAGGGTTAGGGTTAGCATCAGCCCTAGGATAATGTTAGGGTTAGGGTTAGCATAAGCCCTAGGATAATGTTAGGGTTAGGGTTAGGGTTAGCATCAGTCCTAGGACAGTGTTAGGGTTAGGGTTAGCATCAGCCCTAGGATAGTGTTAGGGTTAGGGTTAGGGTTATCATCAGGCCTAGGATAGTGTTAGTGTTAGCGTTAGCATCAGCCCTAGGATAGTGTTAGCTTTAGGGTTAGGGTTAGCATCAGCCCTAGGATAGTGTTAGGGTTAGGGTTAGTGTTAGCATCAGCACTAGGATATTATTAGGGTTAGGGTTAGCATCAGCCCTAGGATAGTGTTAGGGTTAGAGTTAGGGTTAGCACCAGGCTTAGGATCGTGTTAGTGTTAGGGTTACCATCAGCCTTAGGATAGTGTTAGGGTTAGGGTTAGGGTTAGCATCAGCCGTAGGATAGTGTTAGGGTTAGGGTTAGCCTCAGCCCTAGGATAGTGTTAGCGTTAGGGTTAGGGTTAGCATCAGCCCTAGGATAGTGTTATGGTTAGGGTTAGGGTTAGCATCAGCCCTAGGATAGTATTAGGGTTAGGGTTAGGTTTAGGGTTAGGGTTAGCATCAGCCCTAGGATAGTTGTAGGGTTAGGGTTAGCATCAGCCCTGGTATAATGTTAGGGTTAGGGTTAGGGTTAGCATCAGGCCCAGGATAGTGTTAGGGTTAGGGTTAGCATCAGCCCAAGGATAGTGTTAGGGTTAGGGTTAGGGTTAGCATCAGCCGTAGGATAGTGTTAGGGTTAGGGTTAGCCTCAGCCCTAAGATAGTGTTAGAGTTAGGGTTAGGGTTAGCATCAGCCCTAGGATAATGTTAGGGTTAGGGTTAGGGTTAGCATCAGCCCTAGGACAGTGTTAGTGTTAGGGGTAGCATCAGCCCTAGGATAGTGTTAGGGTTAGGGTTAGGGATACCATCCGCCCTAGGATAGTGTTAGGGTTAGGGTTATGGTTAGCATCAGCCCTAGGATAGTGTTAGGGTTAGGGTTAACATAAACCCTAGGATAGTGTTAGGGTTAGGTTAGGGTTATCATCAGGCCTAGGATACTGTTAGGGTTAGGGTTAGGGTTAGCATCAGTTCAAGGATAGTGTTAGGGTTAGCGTTAGGGTTAGCATCTGCCCTAGGATAGTGTTAGGGTTAGGGTTAGGGTTAGCATCAGCCCAAGGATAGTGTTAGGGTTAGGGTTAGCATCAGCCCTAGGATAGTGTTAGGGTTAGGGTTAGGGTTAGCATCAGGCCAAGGATAGTGTTAGGGTTAGGGTTAACATCAGCCCAAGGATAGTGTTAGGGTTAGGGTTAGGGTTAGCATCAGCCCTAGGATAGTGTTAAGGTTAGGGTTAGCATCAACCCTAGGATAGTGTTTGGGTTAGGGTTAGGGTTAGCATCAGCCCTAGGATAGTGTTAGGGTTAGGGTTAGCCTCAGCCCTAGTAGAGTGTCATGGTTAGTGTTAGGGTTACCATCAGCCTTAGGATAGTGTTAGGGTTAGGGTTAGGGTTAGCATCAGCCGTAGGATAGTGTTAGGGTTAGGGTTAGCCTCAGCCCTAGGATAGTGTTAGCGTTAGGGTTAGGGTTAGCATCAGCCCTAGGATAGTGTTAGGGGTAGGGTTAGGGTTAGCATCAGCCCTAGTATAGTGTTAGTGTTAGGGTTAGCATCAGCCCTAGGAGAGTGTTAGGGTTAGGGTTAGGGTTAGCATCAGCCCTAGGATAGTGTTAGGGTTAGGGTTAGCATCAGCCCTGGGATAATGTTAGGGTTAGGATTAGGGTTAGCATCAGGCCCAGGATAGTGTTATGGTTAGGGTTAGCATCAGCCCAAGGATAGTGTTAGGGTTAGGGTTAGGGTTAGCATCAGCCCTAGGATAGTGTTAGGGTTAGGGTTAGCATCAACCCTAGGATAGTGTTTGGGTTAGGGTTAGGGTTAGCATCAGCCCTAGGATAGTGTTAGGGTTAGGGTTAGCCTCAGCCCTAGGAGAGTGTTAGGGTTAGGGATAGGGTTAGCATCAGGCCTAGGATAGTGTTAGGGTTAGGGTTAGGGTTAGCATCAGCCCTAGGATAGTGTTAGGGTTAGGGTTAGCATCAGGCCTAGGATAGTGTTAGGGTTAGGGTTAGCATCAGCCCTAGGATAATGTTAGGGTTAGGGTTAGGGTTAGCATCAGCCCTAGGATAGTGTTAGGGTTATGGTTAGGTTTAGCATCAGCCCTAGGATAGTGTTAGGGTAAGGGTTAGGGTTAGCATCAGGCCTAGGATAGTGTTAGGGTTACGGTTAGAATCAGCCCTAGGATAGTGTTAGGGTTAGGGTTAAGTTTAGCATCAGCCCTAGGATAGTGTTAGGGTTAGGGTTATGGTTAGCATCAGCCCTAGGATAGTGTTAGGGTTAGGGTTAGGGTTAGCATCAGCCCTAGGATAGTGTTAGGGTTAGGGTTAGCATAAGCCCTAGGATAGTGTTAGGGTTAGGGTTAGGGTTAGCATCAGTGCTAGGATAGTGTTAGGGTTAGGGTTAGCATCAGCCCTAGGATAGTGTTAGGGTTAGGGTTAGGGTTAGCTTCAGCCCTAGGATAGTGTTAGGGTTAGGGTTAGTGTTAGCATCAGCCCTAGGATATTATTAGGGTTAGGGTTAGCATCAGCCCTAGGATAGTGTTAGGGTTAGAGTTAGGGTTAGCACCAGGCTTAGGATAGTGTTAGTGTTAGGGTTACCATCAGCCTTAGGATAGTGTTAGGGTTAGTGTTAGGGTTAGCATCAGCCGTAGGATAGTGTTAGGGTTAGGGTTAGCCTCAGCCCTAGGATAGTGTTAGCGTTAGGGTTAGGGTTAGCATCAGGCCTCGGATAGTGTTATGGTTAGGGTTAGGGTTAGCATCAGCCCTAGGATAGTATTAGGGTTAGGGTTAGTGTTAGGGTTAGGGTTAGCATCAGCTCTAGGATAGTGTTAGGGTTAGGGTTAGGGTTAGCATCAGCCCTAGGATAGTGTTAGGGTTAGGGTTAGGGTTAGCATCAGCCCTAGGATAGTGTTAGGGTTAGGGTTAGCATAAGCCCTAGGATAGTGTTAGGGTCAGGGTTAGGGTTATCATCAGGCCTAGGATAGTGTTAGGGTTAGGGTTAGCATCAGCCCTAGGATAGTGTTAGGGTTAGGGTTAGTGTTAGCATCAGCCCTAGGATAGTGTTAGGGTTAGGGTTAGCATCAGCCCTAGGATAGTGTTAGGGTTAGGGTTAGCATCAGGCCTAGAATAGTGTTAGGGTTAGGGTTAGCATGAGCCCTAGGATAGTGTTAGGGTTAGGGTTAGGGTTAGCATCAGCCCTAGGATAGTGTTAGGGTTATGGTTAGGTTTAGCATTAGCCCTAGGATAGTGTTAGGGTAAGGGTTAGCCTCAGCCCTAGGAGAGTGTTAGGGTTAGGGATAGGGTTAGCAACAGGCCTAGGATAGTGTTAGGGTTAGGGTTAGGGTTAGCATCAGCCCTAGGATAGTGTTAGGGTTAGGGTTAGCATCTGGCCTAGGATAGTGTTAGGGTTAGGGTTAGCATCAGCCCTAGGATAGTGTTAGGGTTAGGGTTAGGGTTAGCATCAGCCCTAGGATAGTGTTAGGGTTATGGTTAGGTTTAGCATCAGTCCTAGGATAGTGTTAGGGTAAGGGTTAGGGTTAGCATCAGGCCTAGGATAGTGTTAGGGTTACGGTTAGAATCAGCCCTAGGATAGTGTTAGGGTTAGGGTTAAGTTTAGCATCAGCCCTAGGATAGTGTTAGGGTTAGGGTTAGGGTTAGCATCAGCCCTAGGATAGTGTTAGGGTTAGGGTTAGGGTTAGCATCAGCCCTAGGATAATGTTAGGGTTAGGGTTAGCATAAGCCCTAGGATAGTGTTAGGGTTAGGGTTAGGGTTAGCATCAGTCCTAGGATAGTGTTAGGGTTAGGGTTAGCATCAGCCCTAGGATAGTGTTAGGGTTAGGGTTAGGGTTATCATTAGGCCTAGGATAGTGTTAGTGATAGGGTTAGCATCAGCCCTAGGATAGTGTTAGGGTTAGGGTTAGGGTTAGCATCAGCCCTAGGATAGTGTTAGGGTTAGGGTTAGTGTTAGCATCAGCCCTAGGATATTATTAGGGTTAGGGTTAGCATCAGCCCTAGGATAGTGTTAGGGTTAGAGTTAGGGTTAGCACCAGGCTTAGGATAGTGTTAGTGTTAGGGTTACCATCAGCCTTAGGATAGTGTTAGGGTTAGGGTTAGGGTTAGCATCAGCCGTAGGATAGTGTTAGGGTTAGGGTTAGCCTCAGCCCTAGGATAGTGTTAGCGTTAGGGTTAGGGTTAGCATCAGCCCTAGGATAGTGTTATGGTTAGGGTTAGGGTGAGCATCAGCCCTAGGATAGTATTAGGGTTAGGGTTAGTTTTAGGGTTAGGGTTAGCATCAGCCCTAGGATAGTTGTAGGGTTAGGGTTAGCATCAGCCCTGGGATAATGTTAGGGTTAGGGTTAGGGTTAGCATCAGGCCCAGGATAGTGTTAGGGTTAGGGTTAGCATCAGCCCAAGGATAGTGTTAGGGTTAGGGTTAGGGTTAGCATCAGCCGTAGGATAGTGTTAGGGTTAGGGTTAGCCTCAGCCCTAAGATAGTGTTAGAGTTAGGGTTAGGGTTAGCATCAGCCCTAGGATAATGTTAGGGTTAGGGTTAGGGTTAGCATCAGCCCTAGGACAGTGTTAGTGTTAGGGGTAGCATCAGCCCTAGGATAGTGTTAGGGTTATGGTTAGGTTTAGCATCAGCCCTAGGATAGTGTTAGGGTAAGGGTTAGGGTTAGCATCAGGCCTAGGATAGTGTTAGGGTTACGGTTAGAATCAGCCCTAGGATAGTGTTAGGGTTAGGGTTAAGTTTAGCATCAGCCCTAGGATAGTGTTAGGGTTAGGGTTAGGGTTAGCATCAGCCCTAGGATAGTGTTAGGGTTAGGGTTAGGGTTAGCATCAGCCCTAGGATAGTGTTAGGGTTAGGGTTAGCATAAGCCCTAGGATAGTGTTAGGGTTAGGGTTAGGGTTAGCATCAGTGCTAGGATAGTGTTAGTGTTAGGGTTAGCATCAGCCTTAGGATAGTGTTAGGGTTAGGGTTAGGGTTAGCATCAGCCCTAGGATAGTGTTAGGGTTAGGGTTAGTGTTAGCATCAGCCCTAGGATATTATTAGGGTTAGGGTTAGCATCAGCCCTAGGATAGTGTTAGGGTTAGAGTTAGGGTTAGCACCAGGCTTAGGATAGTGTTAGTGTTAGGGTTACCATCAGCCTTACGATAGTGTTAGGGTTAGGGTTAGGGTTAGCATCAGCCGTAGGATAGTGTTAGGGTTAGGGTTAGCCTCAGCCCTAGGATAGTGTTAGCGTTAGGGTTAGGGTTAGCATCAGGCCTAGGATAGTGTTATGGTTAGGGTTAGGGTTAGCATCAGCCCTAGGATAGTATTAGGGTTAGGGTTAGTGTTAGGGTTAGGGTTAGCATCAGCTCTAGGATAGTGTTAGGGTTAGGGTTAGGGTTAGCATCAGCCCTAGGATAGTGTTAGGGTTAGGGTTAGGGTTAGCATCAGCCCTAGGATAGTGTTAGGGTTAGGGTTAGCATAAGCCCTAGGATAGTGTTAGGGTCAGGGTTAGGGTTATCATCAGGCCTAGGATAGTGTTAGGGTTAGGGTTAGCATCAGCCCTAGGATAGTGTTAGGGTTAGGGTTAGTGTTAGCATCAGCCCTAGGAAAGTGTTAGGGTTAGGGTTAGCATCAGCCCTAGGATAGTGTTATGGTTAGGGTTAAGGTTAGCATCAGGCCCAGGATAGTGTTAGGGTTAGGGTTAGCATCAGCCCAAGGATAGTGCTAAGGTTAGGGTTAGGGTTAGCATCAGCCCTAGGATAGTGTTAGGGTTAGGGTTAGCATCAACCCTAGGATAGTGTTTGGGTTAGGGTTAGGGTTAGCATCAGCCCTAGGATAGTGTTAGGGTTAGGGATAGCCTCAGCCCTAGGAGAGTGTCAGGGTTAGGGTTAGGGTTAGCATCAGGCCTAGGATAGTGTTATGGTTAGGGTTAGGGTTAGCATCAGCCCTAGGATAGTGTTAGGGTTAGGGTTAGCATCAGGCCTAGAATAGTGTTAGGGTTAGGGTTAGCATGAGCCCTAGGATAGTGTTAGGGTTAGGGTTAGGGTTAGCATCAGCCCTAGGATAGTGTTAGGGTTATGGTTAGGTTTAGCATCAGCCCTAGGATAGTGTTAGGGTAAGGGTTAGCCTCAGCCCTAGGAGAGTGTTAGGGTTAGGGATAGGGTTAGCAACAGGCCTAGGATAGTGTTAGGGTTAGGGTTAGGGTTAGCATCAGCCCTAGGATAGTGTTAGGGTTAGGGTTAGCATCTGGCCTTGGATAGTGTTAGGGTTAGGGTTAGCATCAGCCCTAGGATAGTGTTAGGGTTAGGGTTAGGGTTAGCATCAGCCCTAGGATAGTGTTAGGGTTATGGTTAGGTTTAGCATCAGCCCTAGGATAGTGTTAGGGTAAGGGTTAGGGTTAGCATCAGGCCTACGATAGTGTTATTGTTACGGTTAGAATCAGCCCTAGGATAGTGTTAGGGTTAGGGTTAAGTTTAGCATCAGGCCTAGGATAGTGTTAGGGTTAGGGTTAGGGTTAGCATCAGCCCTAGGATAGTGTTAGGGTTAGGGTTAGGGTTAGCATCAGCCCTAGGATAATGTTAGGGTTAGGGTTAGCATAAGCCCTAGGATAATGTTAGGGTTAGGGTTAGGGTTAGCATCAGTCCTAGGACAGTGTTAGGGTTAGGGTTAGCATCAGCCCTAGGATAGTGTTAGGGTTAGGGTTAGGGTTATCATCAGGCCTAGGATAGTGTTAGTGTTAGCGTTAGCATCAGCCCTAGGATAGTGTTAGCTTTAGGGTTAGGGTTAGCATCAGCCCTAGGATAGTGTTAGGGTTAGGGTTAGTGTTAGCATCAGCCCTAGGATATTATTAGGGTTAGGGTTAGCATCAGCCCTAGGATAGTGTTAGGGTTAGAGTTAGGGTTAGCACCAGGCTTAGGATCGTGTTAGTGTTAGGGTTACCATCAGCCTTAGGATAGTGTTAGGGTTAGGGTTAGGGTTAGCATCAGCCGTAGGATAGTGTTAGGGTTAGGGTTAGCCTCAGCCCTAGGATAGTGTTAGCGTTAGGTTTAGGGTTAGCATCAGCCCTAGGATAGTGTTATGGTTAGGGTTAGGGTTAGCATCAGCCCTAGGATAGTATTAGGGTTAGGGTTAGGTTTAGGGTTAGGGTTAGCATCAGCCCTAGGATAGTTGTAGGGTTAGGGTTAGCATCAGCCCTGGTATAATGTTAGGGTTAGGGTTAGGGTTAGCATCAGGCCCAGGATAGTGTTAGGGTTAGGGTTAGCATCAGCCCAAGGATAGTGTTAGGGTTAGGGTTAGGGTTAGCATCAGCCGTAGGATAGTGTTAGGGTTAGGGTTAGCCTCAGCCCTAAGATAGTGTTAGAGTTAGGGTTAGGGTTAGCATCAGCCCTAGGATAATGTTAGGGTTAGGGTTAGGGTTAGCATCAGCCCTAGGACAGTGTTAGTGTTAGGGGTAGCATCAGCCCTAGGATAGTGTTAGGGTTAGGGTTAGGGATACCATCCGCCCTAGGATAGTGTTAGGGTTAGGGTTATGGTTAGCATAAGCCCTAGGATAGTGTTAGGGTTAGGGTTAACATAAACCCTAGGATAGTGTTAGGGTTAGGTTAGGGTTATCATCAGGCCTAGGATACTGTTAGGGTTAGGGTTAGGGTTAGCATCAGTTCAAGGATAGTGTTAGGGTTAGCGTTAGGGTTAGCATCTGCCCTAGGATAGTGTTAGGGTTAGGGTTAGGGTTAGCATCAGCCCAAGGATAGTGTTAGGGTTAGGGTTAGCATCAGCCCTAGGATAGTGTTAGGGTTAGGGTTAGGGTTAGCATCAGGCCAAGGATAGTGTTAGGGTTAGGGTTAACATCAGCCCAAGGATAGTGTTAGGGTTAGGGTTAGGGTTAGCATCAGCCCTAGGATAGTGTTAAGGTTAGGGTTAGCATCAACCCTAGGATAGTGTTTGGGTTAGGGTTAGGGTTAGCATCAGCCCTAGGATAGTGTTAGGGTTAGGGTTAGCCTCAGCCCTAGTAGAGTGTCATGGTTAGTGTTAGGGTTA
This sequence comes from Lemur catta, assembly GCF_020740605.2. Taxonomy (NCBI): domain Eukaryota; kingdom Metazoa; phylum Chordata; class Mammalia; order Primates; family Lemuridae; genus Lemur; species Lemur catta. The sequence continues at coordinate 993,538 of NC_059145.1, read as the reverse complement.
CCATCAGCCTTAGGATAGTGTTAGGGTTAGGGTTAGGGTTAGCATCAGCCGTAGGATAGTGTTAGGGTTAGGGTTAGCCTCAGCCCTAGGATAGTGTTAGCGTTAGGGTTAGGGTTAGCATCAGCCCTAGGATAGTGTTAGGGGTAGGGTTAGGGTTAGCATCAGCCCTAGTATAGTGTTAGTGTTAGGGTTAGCATCAGCCCTAGGAGAGTGTTAGGGTTAGGGTTAGGGTTAGCATCAGCCCTAGGATAGTGTTAGGGTTAGGGTTAGCATCAGCCCTGGGATAATGTTAGGGTTAGGATTAGGGTTAGCATCAGGCCCAGGATAGTGTTATGGTTAGGGTTAGCATCAGCCCAAGGATAGTGTTAGGGTTAGGGTTAGGGTTAGCATCAGCCCTAGGATAGTGTTAGGGTTAGGGTTAGCATCAACCCTAGGATAGTGTTTGGGTTAGGGTTAGGGTTAGCATCAGCCCTAGGATAGTGTTAGGGTTAGGGTTAGCCTCAGCCCTAGGAGAGTGTTAGGGTTAGGGATAGGGTTAGCATCAGGCCTAGGATAGTGTTAGGGTTAGGGTTAGGGTTAGCATCAGCCCTAGGATAGTGTTAGGGTTAGGGTTAGCATCAGGCCTAGGATAGTGTTAGGGTTAGGGTTAGCATCAGCCCTAGGATAATGTTAGGGTTAGGGTTAGGGTTAGCATCAGCCCTAGGATAGTGTTAGGGTTATGGTTAGGTTTAGCATCAGCCCTAGGATAGTGTTAGGGTAAGGGTTAGGGTTAGCATCAGGCCTAGGATAGTGTTAGGGTTACGGTTAGAATCAGCCCTAGGATAGTGTTAGGGTTAGGGTTAAGTTTAGCATCAGCCCTAGGATAGTGTTAGGGTTAGGGTTATGGTTAGCATCAGCCCTAGGATAGTGTTAGGGTTAGGGTTAGGGTTAGCATCAGCCCTAGGATAGTGTTAGGGTTAGGGTTAGCATAAGCCCTAGGATAGTGTTAGGGTTAGGGTTAGGGTTAGCATCAGTGCTAGGATAGTGTTAGGGTTAGGGTTAGCATCAGCCCTAGGATAGTGTTAGGGTTAGGGTTAGGGTTAGCTTCAGCCCTAGGATAGTGTTAGGGTTAGGGTTAGTGTTAGCATCAGCCCTAGGATATTATTAGGGTTAGGGTTAGCATCAGCCCTAGGATAGTGTTAGGGTTAGAGTTAGGGTTAGCACCAGGCTTAGGATAGTGTTAGTGTTAGGGTTACCATCAGCCTTAGGATAGTGTTAGGGTTAGTGTTAGGGTTAGCATCAGCCGTAGGATAGTGTTAGGGTTAGGGTTAGCCTCAGCCCTAGGATAGTGTTAGCGTTAGGGTTAGGGTTAGCATCAGGCCTCGGATAGTGTTATGGTTAGGGTTAGGGTTAGCATCAGCCCTAGGATAGTATTAGGGTTAGGGTTAGTGTTAGGGTTAGGGTTAGCATCAGCTCTAGGATAGTGTTAGGGTTAGGGTTAGGGTTAGCATCAGCCCTAGGATAGTGTTAGGGTTAGGGTTAGGGTTAGCATCAGCCCTAGGATAGTGTTAGGGTTAGGGTTAGCATAAGCCCTAGGATAGTGTTAGGGTCAGGGTTAGGGTTATCATCAGGCCTAGGATAGTGTTAGGGTTAGGGTTAGCATCAGCCCTAGGATAGTGTTAGGGTTAGGGTTAGTGTTAGCATCAGCCCTAGGATAGTGTTAGGGTTAGGGTTAGCATCAGCCCTAGGATAGTGTTAGGGTTAGGGTTAGCATCAGGCCTAGAATAGTGTTAGGGTTAGGGTTAGCATGAGCCCTAGGATAGTGTTAGGGTTAGGGTTAGGGTTAGCATCAGCCCTAGGATAGTGTTAGGGTTATGGTTAGGTTTAGCATTAGCCCTAGGATAGTGTTAGGGTAAGGGTTAGCCTCAGCCCTAGGAGAGTGTTAGGGTTAGGGATAGGGTTAGCAACAGGCCTAGGATAGTGTTAGGGTTAGGGTTAGGGTTAGCATCAGCCCTAGGATAGTGTTAGGGTTAGGGTTAGCATCTGGCCTAGGATAGTGTTAGGGTTAGGGTTAGCATCAGCCCTAGGATAGTGTTAGGGTTAGGGTTAGGGTTAGCATCAGCCCTAGGATAGTGTTAGGGTTATGGTTAGGTTTAGCATCAGTCCTAGGATAGTGTTAGGGTAAGGGTTAGGGTTAGCATCAGGCCTAGGATAGTGTTAGGGTTACGGTTAGAATCAGCCCTAGGATAGTGTTAGGGTTAGGGTTAAGTTTAGCATCAGCCCTAGGATAGTGTTAGGGTTAGGGTTAGGGTTAGCATCAGCCCTAGGATAGTGTTAGGGTTAGGGTTAGGGTTAGCATCAGCCCTAGGATAATGTTAGGGTTAGGGTTAGCATAAGCCCTAGGATAGTGTTAGGGTTAGGGTTAGGGTTAGCATCAGTCCTAGGATAGTGTTAGGGTTAGGGTTAGCATCAGCCCTAGGATAGTGTTAGGGTTAGGGTTAGGGTTATCATTAGGCCTAGGATAGTGTTAGTGATAGGGTTAGCATCAGCCCTAGGATAGTGTTAGGGTTAGGGTTAGGGTTAGCATCAGCCCTAGGATAGTGTTAGGGTTAGGGTTAGTGTTAGCATCAGCCCTAGGATATTATTAGGGTTAGGGTTAGCATCAGCCCTAGGATAGTGTTAGGGTTAGAGTTAGGGTTAGCACCAGGCTTAGGATAGTGTTAGTGTTAGGGTTACCATCAGCCTTAGGATAGTGTTAGGGTTAGGGTTAGGGTTAGCATCAGCCGTAGGATAGTGTTAGGGTTAGGGTTAGCCTCAGCCCTAGGATAGTGTTAGCGTTAGGGTTAGGGTTAGCATCAGCCCTAGGATAGTGTTATGGTTAGGGTTAGGGTGAGCATCAGCCCTAGGATAGTATTAGGGTTAGGGTTAGTTTTAGGGTTAGGGTTAGCATCAGCCCTAGGATAGTTGTAGGGTTAGGGTTAGCATCAGCCCTGGGATAATGTTAGGGTTAGGGTTAGGGTTAGCATCAGGCCCAGGATAGTGTTAGGGTTAGGGTTAGCATCAGCCCAAGGATAGTGTTAGGGTTAGGGTTAGGGTTAGCATCAGCCGTAGGATAGTGTTAGGGTTAGGGTTAGCCTCAGCCCTAAGATAGTGTTAGAGTTAGGGTTAGGGTTAGCATCAGCCCTAGGATAATGTTAGGGTTAGGGTTAGGGTTAGCATCAGCCCTAGGACAGTGTTAGTGTTAGGGGTAGCATCAGCCCTAGGATAGTGTTAGGGTTAGGGTTAGGGATAGCATCCGCCCTAGGATAGTGTTAGGGTTAGGGTTAACATAAACCCTAGGATAGTGTTAGGGTTAGGTTAGGGTTATCATCAGGCCTAGGATACTGTTAGGGTTAGGGTTAGGGTTAGCATCAGTTCAAGGATAGTGTTAGGGTTAGCGTTAGGGTTAGCATCTGCCCTAGGATAGTGTTAGGGTTAGGGTTAGGGTTAGCATCAGCCCAAGGATATTGTTAGGGTTAGGGTTAGCATCAGCCCTAGGATAGTGTTAGGGTTAGGGTTAGGGTTAGCATCAGGCCAAGGATAGTGTTAGGGTTAGGGTTAACATCAGCCCAAGGATAGTGTTAGGGTTAGGGTTAGGGTTAGCATCAGCCCTAGGATAGTGTTAGGGTGAGGGTTAGCATCAACCCTAGGATAGTGTTTGGGTTAGGGTTAGGGTTAGCATCAGCCCTAGGATAGTGTTAGGGTTAGGGTTAGCCTCAGCCCTAGGAGAGTGTTATGGTTAGGGATAGGGTTAGCATCAGGCCTAGGATAGTGTTAGGGTTAGGGTTAGGGTTAGCATCAGCCCTAGGATAGTGTTAGGGTTAGGGTTAGCATCAGGCCTAAGATAGTGTTAGGGTTAGGGTTAGCATCAGCCCTTGGATAGTGTTAGGGTTAGGGTTAGGGTTAGCATCAGCCCTAGGATAGAGTTAGGGTTATGGTTAGGTTTAGCATCATCCCTAGGATAGTGTTAGGGTAAGGGTTAAGGTTAGCATCAGGCCTAGGATAGTGGTAGGGTTACGGTTAGAATCAGCCCTAGGATAGTGTTAGGGTTAGGGTTATGTTTAGCATCAGCCCTAGGATAGTGTTAGGGTTAGGGTTAGGGTTAGCATCAGCCCTAGGATAGTGTTAGGGCTAGGGTTAGGGTTAGCATCAGCCCTAGGATAGTGTTAGGGTTAGGGTTAGCATAAGCCCTAGGATAGTGTTAGGGTTAGGGTTAGGGTTAGCATCAGTCCTAGGATAGTGTTAGGGTTAGGGTTAGCATCAGCCCTAGGATAGTGTTAGGGTTAGGGTTAGGGTTATCATTAGGCCTAGGATAGTCTTAGTGATAGGGTTAGCATCAGCCCTAGGATAGTGTTAGGGTTAGGGTTAGGGTTAGCATCAGCCCTAGGATAGTGTTAGGGTTAGGGTTAGGGTTAGCATCAGCCCTAGGATAGTGTTAGGGTTATGGTTAGGTTTAGCATCAGTCCTAGGATAGTGTTAGGGTAAGGGTTAGGGTTAGCATCAGGCCTAGGATAGTGTTAGGGTTACGGTTAGAATCAGCCCTAGGATAGTGTTAGGGTTAGGGTTAAGTTTAGCATCAGCCCTAGGATAGTGTTAGGGTTAGGGTTAGGGTTAGCATCAGCCCTAGGATAGTGTTAGGGTTAGGGTTAGGGTTAGCATCAGCCCTAGGATAATGTTAGGGTTAGGGTTAGCATAAGCCCTAGGATAGTGTTAGGGTTAGGGTTAGGGGTAGCATCAGTCCTAGGATACTGTTAGGGTTAGGGTTAGCATCAGCCCTAGGATAGTGTTAGGGTTAGGGTTAGGGTTATCATTAGGCCTAGGATAGTGTTAGTGATAGGGTTAGCATCAGCCCAAGGATAGTGTTAGGGTTAGGGTTAGGGTTAGCATCAGCCCTAGGATAGTGTTAGGGTTAGGGTTAGTGTTAGCATCAGCCCTAGGATATTATTAGGGTTAGGGTTAGCATCAGCCCTAGGATAGTGTTAGGGTTAGAGTTAGGGTTAGCACCAGGCTTAGGATAGTGTTAGTGTTAGGGTTACCATCAGCCTTAGGATAGTGTTAGGGTTAGGGTTAGGGTTAGCATCAGCCGTAGGATAGTGTTAGGGTTAGGGTTAGGCTCAGCCCTAGGATAGTGTTAGCGTTAGGGTTAGGGTTAGCATCAGCCCTAGGATAATGTTAGGGTTAGGGTTAGGGTTAGCATCAGCCCTAGGACAGTGTTAGTGTTAGGGGTAGCATCAGCCCTAGGATAGTGTTAGGGTTAGGGTTAGGGATAGCATCCGCCCTAGGATAGTGTTAGGGTTAGGGTTATGGTTAGCGTCAGCCCTAGGATACTGTTAGGGTTAGGGTTAACATAAACCCTAGGATAGTGTTAGGGTTAGGTTAGGGTTATCATCAGGCCTAGGATACTGTTAGGGTTAGGGTTAGGGTTAGCATCAGTTCAAGGATAGTGTTAGGGTTAGCGTTAGGGTTAGCATCTGCCCTAGGATAGTGTTAGGGTTAGGGTTAGGGTTAGCATCAGCCCAAGGATAGTGTTAGGGTTAGGGTTAGCATCAGCCCTAGGATAGTGTTAGGGTTAGGGTTAGGGTTAGCATCAGGCCAAGGATAGTGTTAGGGTTAGGGTTAACATCAGCCCAAGGATAGTGTTAGGGTTAGGGTTAGGGTTAGCATCAGCCCTAGGATAGTGTTAGGGTTAGGGTTAGCATCAACCCTAGGATAGTGTTTGGGTTAGGGTTAGGGTTAGCATCAGCCCTAGGATAGTGTTAGGGTTAGGGTTAGCCTCAGCCCTAGGAGAGTGTTATGGTTAGGGATAGGGTTAGCATCAGGCCTAGGATAGTGTTAGGGTTAGGGTTAGGGTTAGCATCAGCCCTAGGATAGTGTTAGGGTTAGGGTTAGCATCAGGCCTAAGATAGTGTTAGGGTTAGGGTTAGCATCAGCCCTTGGATAGTGTTAGGGTTAGGGTTAGGGTTAGCATCAGCCCTAGGATAGTGTTAGGGTTATGGTTAGGTTTAGCATCATCCCTAGGATAGTGTTAGGGTAAGGGTTAAGGTTAGCATCAGGCCTAGGATAGTGGTAGGGTTACGGTTAGAATCAGCCCTAGGATAGTGTTAGGGTTAGGGTTAAGTTTAGCATCAGCCCTAGGATAGTGTTAGGGTTAGGGTTAGGGTTAGCATCAGCCCTAGGATAGTGTTAGGGCTAGGGTTAGGGTTAGCATCAGCCCTAGGATAGTGTTAGGGTTAGGGTTAGCATAAGCCCTAGGATAGTGTTAGGGTTAGGGTTAGGGTTAGCATCAGGCGTAGGATAGTGTTAGGGTTAGGGTTAGCATCAGCCGTAGGATAGTGTTAGGTTTAGGGTTAGGGTTATCATCAGGCCTAGGATAGTGTTAGGGTTAGGGTTAGCATCAGCCCTAGGATAGTGTTAGGGTTAGGGTTAGGGTTAGCATCAGCCCTAGGGTAGTGTTAGGGTTAGAGTTAGGGTTAGCACCAGGCTTAGGATAGTGTTAGTGTTAGGGTTACCATCAGCCTTAGGATAGTGTTAGGGTTAGGGTTAGGGTTAGCATCAGCCGTAGGATAGTGTTAGGGTTAGGGTTAGCCTCAGCCCTAGGATAGTGTTAGCGTTAGGGTTAGGGTTAGCATCAGCCCTAGGATAGTGTTAGGGGTAGGGTTAGGGTTAGCATCAGCCCTAGTATAGTGTTAGGGTTAGGGTTAGCATCAGCCCTAGGATAGTGTTAGGGTTAGGGTTAGGGTTAGCATCAGCCCTAGGATAGTGTTAGGGTTAGGGTTAGCATCAGCCCTGGGATAATGTTAGGGTTAGGATTAGGGTTAGCATCAGGCCCAGGATAGTGTTATGGTTAGGGTTAGCATCAGCCCAAGGATAGTGTTAGGGTTAGGGTTAGGGTTAGCATCAGCCCTAGGATAGTGTTAGGGTTAGGGTTAGCATCAACCCTAGGATAGTGATTGGGTTAGGGTTAGGGGTAGCATCAGCCCTAGGATAGTGTTAGGGTTAGGGTTAGCCTCAGCCCTAGGAGAGTGTTAGGGTTAGGGATAGGGTTAGCATCAGGCCTAGGATAGTGTTAGGGTTAGGGTTAGGGTTAGCATCAGCCCTAGGATAGTGTTAGGGTTAGGGTTAGCATCAGGCCTAGGATAGTGTTAGGGTTAGGGTTAGCATCAGCCCTAGGATAGTGTTAGGGTTAGGGTTAGGGTTAGCATCAGCCCTAGGATAGTGTTAGGGTTATGGTTAGGTTTAGCATCAGCCCTAGGATAGTGTTAGGGTAAGGGTTAGGGTTAGCATCAGGCCTAGGATAGTGTTAGGGTTACGGTTAGAATCAGCCCTAGGATAGTGTTAGGGTTAGGGTTAGCCTCAGCCCTAGGATAGTGTTAGGGTTAGGGTTAGGGTTAGCATCAGCCCTAGGATAGTGTTAGGGTTAGGGTTTGGGTTAGCATCATCCCTAGGATAGTGTTAGGGTTAGGGTTAGCATAAGCCCTAGGATAGTGTTAGGGTTAGGGTTAGGGTTAGCATCAGGCCTAGGATAGTGTTAGGGTTAGGGTTAGCATCAGCCCTAGGATAGTGTTAGGGTTAGGGTTAGCCTCAGCCCTAGGAGAGTGTTATGGTTAGGGATAGGGTTAGCATCAGGCCTAGGATAGTGTTAGGGTTAGGGTTAGGGTTAGCATCAGCCCTAGGATAGTGTTAGGGTTAGGGTTAGCATCAGGCCTAAGATAGTGTTAGGGTTAGGGTTAGCATCAGCCCTTGGATAGTGTTAGGGTTAGGGTTAGGGTTAGCATCAGCCCTAGGATAGTGTTAGGGTTATGGTTAGGTTTAGCATCATCCCTAGGATAGTGTTAGGGTAAGGGTTAAGGTTAGCATCAGGCCTAGGATAGTGGTAGGGTTACGGTTAGAATCAGCCCTAGGATAGTGTTAGGGTTAGGGTTAAGTTTAGCATCAGCCCTAGGATAGTGTTAGGGTTAGGGTTAGGGTTAGCATCAGCCCTAGGATAGTGTTAGGGCTAGGGTTAGGGTTAGCATCAGCCCTAGGATAGTGTTAGGGTTAGGGTTAGCATAAGCCCTAGGATAGTGTTAGGGTTAGGGTTAGGGTTAGCATCAGGCGTAGGATAGTGTTAGGGTTAGGGTTAGCATCAGCCGTAGGATAGTGTTAGGTTTAGGGTTAGGGTTATCATCAGGCCTAGGATAGTGTTAGGGTTAGGGTTAGCATCAGCCCTAGGATAGTGTTAGGGTTAGGGTTAGGGTTAGCATCAGCCCTAGGATAGTGTTAGGGTTAGGGTTAGTGTTAGCATCAGCCCTAGGATATTATTAGGGTTAGAGTTAGCATCAGCCCTAGGGTAGTGTTAGGGTTAGAGTTAGGGTTAGCACCAGGCTTAGGATAGTGTTAGTGTTAGGGTTACCATCAGCCTTAGGATAGTGTTAGGGTTAGGGTTAGGGTTAGCATCAGCCGTAGGATAGTGTTAGGGTTAGGGTTAGCCTCAGCCCTAGGATAGTGTTAGCGTTAGGGTTAGGGTTAGCATCAGCCCTAGGATAGTGTTAGGGGTAGGGTTAGGGTTAGCATCAGCCCTAGTATAGTGTTAGGGTTAGGGTTAGCATCAGCCCTAGGATAGTGTTAGGGTTAGGGTTAGGGTTAGCATCAGCCCTAGGATAGTGTTAGGGTTAGGGTTAGCATCAGCCCTGGGATAATGTTAGGGTTAGGATTAGGGTTAGCATCAGGCCCAGGATAGTGTTATGGTTAGGGTTAGCATCAGCCCAAGGATAGTGTTAGGGTTAGGGTTAGGGTTAGCATCAGCCCTAGGATAGTGTTAGGGTTAGGGTTAGCATCAACCCTAGGATAGTGATTGGGTTAGGGTTAGGGGTAGCATCAGCCCTAGGATAGTGTTAGGGTTAGGGTTAGCCTCAGCCCTAGGAGAGTGTTAGGGTTAGGGATAGGGTTAGCATCAGGCCTAGGATAGTGTTAGGGTTAGGGTTAGGGTTAGCATCAGCCCTAGGATAGTGTTAGGGTTAGGGTTAGCATCAGGCCTAGGATAGTGTTAGGGTTAGGGTTAGCATCAGCCCTAGGATAGTGTTAGGGTTAGGGTTAGGGTTAGCATCAGCCCTAGGATAGTGTTAGGGTTATGGTTAGGTTTAGCATCAGCCCTAGGATAGTGTTAGGGTAAGGGTTAGGGTTAGCATCAGGCCTAGGATAGTGTTAGGGTTACGGTTAGAATCAGCCCTAGGATAGTGTTAGGGTTAGGGTTAGCCTCAGCCCTAGGATAGTGTTAGGGTTAGGGTTAGGGTTAGCATCAGCCCTAGGATAGTGTTAGGGTTAGGGTTTGGGTTAGCATCATCCCTAGGATAGTGTTAGGGTTAGGGTTAGCATAAGCCCTAGGATAGTGTTAGGGTTAGGGTTAGGGTTAGCATCAGGCCTAGGATAGTGTTAGGGTTAGGGTTAGCATCAGCCCTAGGACAGTGTTAGGGTTAGGGTTAGGGTTATCATCAGGCCTAGGATAGTGTTAGGGTTAGGGTTAGCATCAGCCCTAGCATAGTGTTAGTGTTAGGGTTAGGGTTAGCATCAGCCCTAGGATAGTGTTAGGGTTAGGGTTAGTGTTAGCATCAGCCCTAGGATATTATTAGTGTTAGCGTTAGCATCAGCCCTAGGATAGTGTTAGGGTTAGAGTTAGGGTTAGCACCAGGCTTAGGATAGTGTTAGTGTTAGGGTTACCATCAGCCTTAGGATAGTGTTAGGGTTAGGGTTAGCCTCAGCCCTAGGATAGTGTTAGCGTTAGGGTTAGGGTTAGCATCAGCCCTAGGATAGTGTTAGGGGTAGGGTTAGGGTTAGCATCAGCCCTAGCATAGTGTTAGGGTTAGGGTTAACATAAACCCTAGGATAGAGTTAGGGTTAGGGTTAGGGTTATCATCAGGCCTAGGATAGTGTTAGGGTTAGGGTTAGGGTTAGCATCAGTTCAAGGATAGTGTTAGGGTTAGCGTTAGGGTTAGCATCAGCCCTAGGATAGTGTCATTGTTAGGGTTAGGGTTAGCATCAGCCCTAGGATAGTGTTAGGGATAGGGTTAGTATAAGCCCTAGGATAGTGTTAGGGTTAGGGTAAGGGTTATCATGAGGCCTAGGATAGTGTTAGGGTTAGGGTTAGCATCAGCCCTAGGATAGTGTTAGGGTTAGGGTTAGGGTTAGCATCAGCCCTAGGATAGTGTTAGGGTTAGGGTTAGCATCAGCCCTAGGATAGTGTTAGGGTTAGGGTTAGCACAGCCCTAGGATAGTGTTATGGTTAGGGTTAACATAAACCCTAGCATAGTGTTAGGGTTAGGGTTAGGGTTATCATCAGGCCTGGGATACTGTTAGGGTTAGGGTTAGGGTTAGAATCAGTTCAAGGATAGTGTTAGGGTTAGCGTTAGGGTTAGCATCTGCCCTAGGATAGTGTTAGGGTTAGGGTTAGGGTTAGCATCAGCCCTAGGATAGTGTTAGGGTTAGGGTTAGCATCAACCCTAGGATAGTGTTTGGGTTAGGGTTAGGGTTAGCATTAGCCATAGGATAGTGTTAGGGTTAGGGTTAGCCTCAGCCCTAGGAGAGTGTTAGGGTTAGGGATAGGGTTAGCATCAGGCCTAGGATAGTGTTAGGGTTATGGTTAGGGTTAGCATCAGCCCTAGGATAGTGTTAGGGTTAGGGTTAGCATCAGGACTAAGATAGTGTTAGGGTTAGGGTTAGCATCAGCCCTAGGATAGTGTTAGGGTTAGGGTTAGGGTTAGCATCAGCCCTAGGATAGTGTTAGGGTAAGTGTTAGGGTTAGCATCAGGCCTAGGATAGTGTTAGGGTTACGGTTAGATTCAGCCCTAGGATAGTGTTAGAGTTAGGGTTAAGTTTAGCATCAGCCCTAGGATAGTGTTAGGGTTAGGGTTAGTGTTAGCATCAGCCCTAGGATATTATTAGGGTTAGGGTTAGCATGAGCCCTAGGATAGTGTTAGGGTTAGAGTTAGGGTTAGCACCAGGCTTAGGATAGTGTTAGTGTTAGGGTTACCATCAGCCTTAGGATAGTGTTAGGGTTAGGGTTAGGGTTAGCATCAGCCGTAGGATAGTGTTAGGGTTAGGGTTAGCCTCAGCCCTAGGATAGTGTTAGCGTTAGGGTTAGGGTTAGCATAAGCCCTAGGATAGTGTTAGGGGTAGGGTTAGGGTTAGCATCAGCCCTAGTATAGTGTTAGTGTTAGGGTTAGCATCAGACCTAGGATAGTGTTAGGGTTAGGGTTAGGGTTAGCATCAGCCCTAGGATAGTGTTAGGGTTAGGGTTAGCATCAGCCCTGGGATAATGTTAGGGTTAGGGTTAGGGTTAGCATCAGGCCCAGGATAGTGTAATGGTTAGGGTTAGCATCAGCCCAAGGATAGTGTTAGGGTTAGGGTTAGGGTTAGCATCAGCCCTAGGATAGTGTTAGGGTTAGGGTTAGCATCAACCCTAGGATAGTGTTTGGGTTTGGGTTAGGGTTAGCATCAGCCCTAGGATAGTGTTAGGGTTAGGGTTAGCCTCAGCCCTAGGAGAGTGTTAGGCTTAGGGATAGGGTTAGCATCAGGCCTAGGATAGTGTTAGGGTTAGGGTTAGGGTTAGCATCAGCCCTAGGATAGTGTTAGGGTTAGGGTTTGCATCAGGCCTAGGATAGTGTTAGGTTTAGGGTTAGCATCAGCCCTAGGATAGTGTTAGGGTTAGGGTTAGGGTTAGCATCAGCCCTAGGATAGTGTTAGGGTTATGGTTAGGTTTAGCATCAGCCCTAGGATAGTGTTAGGGTAAGGGTTAGGGTCAGCATCAGGCCTAGGATAGTGTTAGGGTTACGGTTAGAATCAGCCCTAGGATAGTGTTAGGGTTAGGGTTAGCCTCAGCTCTAGGATAGTGTTAGGGTTAGGGTTGGGTTAGCATCAGCCCTAGGATAGTGTTAGGGTAGGATTTGGGTTAGCATCAGGCCTAGGATAGTGTTAGGGTTAGGGTTAGGGTTATCATCAGGCCTAGGATAGTGTTAGGGTTAGGGTTAGCATCAGCCCTAGCATAGTGTTAGGGTTAGGGTTAGGGTTAGCATCAGCCCTAGGATAGTGTTAGGGTTAGGGTTAGTGTTAGCATCAGCCCTAGGATATTATTAGGTTTAGGGTTAGCATCAGCCCTAGGATAGTGTTAGGGTTAGAGTTAGGGTTAGCACCAGGCTTAGGATAGTGTTAGTGTTAGGGTTACCATCAGCCTTAGGATAGTGTTAGGGTTAGGGTTAGCCTCGGCCCTAGGATAGTGTTAGCGTTAGGGTTAGGGTTAGCATCAGCCCTAGGATAGTGTTAGGGGTAGGGTTAGGGTTAGCATCAGCCCTAGCATAGTGTTAGGGTTAGGGTGAACGTAAACCCTAGGATAGAGTTAGGGTTAGGGTTAGGGTTATCATCAGGCCTAGGATAGTGTTAGGGTTAGGGTTAGGGTTAGCATCAGTTCAAGGATAGTGTTAGGGTTAGCGTTAGGGTTAGCATCAGCCCTAGGATAGTGTCATTGTTAGGGTTAGGGTTAGCATCAGCCCTAGGATAGTGTTAGGGTTAGGGTTAGCATAAGCCCTAGGATAGTGTTAGGGTTAGGGTTAGCATCAGCCCTAGGATAGTGTTAGGGTTAGGGTTAGGGTTAGCATCAGGCCTAGGATAGTGTTAGTGTTAGGGTTAGCATCAGCCCTAGGATAGTGTTAGGGTTAGGGTTAGGGTTAGCATCAGCCGTAGGATCGTGTTAGGGTTAGGGTTAGCCTCAGCCCTAAGATAGTGTTAGAGTTAGGATTAGGGTTAGCATCAGCCCTAGGATAGTGTTCGGGTTAGGGTTAGGGTTAGCATCAGCCCTAGGATAGTGTTAGGGTTAGGGTAAGCATCAGCCCTAGGATAGTGTTAGGGTTAGGGTTAGGGTTAGCATCAGGCCTAGGATAGTGTTAGTGTTAGGGTTAGCATCAGCCCTAGGATAGTGTTAGGGTTAGGGTTAGGGTTAGCATCAGCCGTAGGATCGTGTTAGGGTTAGGGTTAGACTCAGCCCTAAGATAGTGTTAGAGTTAGGGTAAGGGTTAGCATCAGCCCTAGGATAGTGTTCGGGTTAGGGTTAGGGTTAGCATCAGGCCTAGGATAGTGTTAGGGTTAGGGTAAGCATCAGCCCTAGGATAGTGTTAGGGTTAGGGTTAGGGTTAGCATCAGGCCTAGGATAGTGTTAGCGTTAGGGTTAGCATCAGCCCTAGGATAGTGTTAGGGTTAGGGTTAGGGTTAGCATCAGCCGTAGGATAGTGTTAGGGTTAGGGTTAGCCTCAGCCCTAAGATAGTGTTAGAGTTAGGGTTAGGGTTAGCATCAGCCCTAGGATAATGTTAGGCTTAGGGTTAGGGTTAGCATCAGCAATAGGATAGTGTTAGTGTTAGGGTTAGAATCAGCCCTAGGATAGTGTTAGGGTTAGGGTTAGGGTTAGCATCCGCCCTAGGATACTTTTAGGGTTAGGGGTAGGGTTAGCATCAGCCGTAGGATAGTGTTAGGGTTAGGGTTAGCCTCAGCCCTAAGATAGTGTTAGAGTTAGGGTTAGGGTTAGCATCAGCCCTAGGATAATGTTAGGGTTAGGGTTAGGGTTAGCATCAGCCCTAGGACAGTGTTAGTGTTAGGGGTAGCATCAGCCCTAGGATAGTGTTAGGGTTAGGGTTAGGGATAGCATCCGCCCTAGGATAGTGTTAGGGTTAGGGTTATGGTTAGCATCAGCCCTAGGATAGTGTTAGGTTTAGGGTTAACATAAACCCTAGGATAGTGTTAGGGTTAGGTTAGGGTTATCATCAGGCCTAGGATACTGTTAGGGTTAGGGTTAGGGTTAGCATCAGTTCAAGGATAGTGTTAGGGTTAGCGTTAGGGTTAGCATCTGCCCTAGGATAGTGTTAGGGTTAGGGTTAGGGTTAGCATCAGCCCAAGGATAGTCTTAGGGTTAGGGTTAGCATCAGCCCTAGGATAGTGTTAGGGTTAGGGTTAGGGTTAGCATCAGGCCAAGGATAGTGTTAGGGTTAGGGTTAACATCAGCCCAAGGATAGTGTTAGGGTTAGGGTTAGGGTTAGCATTAGCCCTAGGATAGTGTTAGGGTTAGGGTTAGCATCAACCCTAGGATAGTGTTTGGGTTAGGGTTAGGGTTAGCATCAGCCCTAGGATAGTGTTAGGGTTAGGGTTAGCCTCAGCCCTAGGAGAGTGTTATGGTTAGGGATAGGGTTAGCATCAGGCCTAGGATAGTGTTAGGGTTAGCGTTAGGGTTAGCATCAGCCCTAGGATAGTGTTAGGGTTAGGGTTAGCATCAGGCCTAAGATAGTGTTAGGGTTAGGGTTAGCATCAGCCCTAGGATAGTGTTAGGGTTAGGGTTAGGGTTACCATCAGCCCTAGGATAGTGTTAGGGTTCTGGTTAGGTTTAGCATCATCCCTAGGATAGTGTTAGGGTAAGGGTTAGGGTTAGCATCAGGCCTAGGATAGTGGTAGGGTTACGGTTAGAATCAGCCCTAGGATAGTGTTAGGGTTAGGGTTAAGTTTATTATCAGCCCTAGGATAGTGTTAGGGTTAGGGTTAGGGTTAGCATCAGCCCTAGGATAGTGTTAGGGCTAGGGTTAGGGTTAGCATCAGCCCTAGGATAGTGTTAGGGTTAGGGTTAGCATAAGCCCTAGGATAGTGTTAGGGTTAGGGTTAGGGTTAGCATCAGCCGTAGGATAGTGTTAGGTTTAGGGTTAGGGTTATCATCAGGCCTAGGATAGTGTTAGGGTTAGGGTTAGCATCAGCCCTAGGATAGTGTTAGGGTTAGGGTTAGGGTTAGCATCAGCCCTAGGATAGTGTTAGGGTTAGGGTTAGTGTTAGCATCAGCCCTAAGATATTATTAGGGTTAGGGTTAGCATCAGCCCTAGGGTAGTGTTAGGGTTAGAGTTAGGGTTAGCACCAGGCTTAGGATAGTGTTAGTGTTAGGGTTACCATCAGCCTTAGGATAGTGTTAGGGTTACGGTTAGGGTTAGCATCAGCCGTAGGATAGTGTTAGGGTTAGGGTTAGCCTCAGCCCTAGGATAGTGTTAGCGTTAGGGTTAGGGTTAGCATCAGCCCTAGGATAGTGTTAGGGGTAGGGTTAGGGTTAGCATCAGCCCTAGTATAGTGTTAGTGTTAGGGTTAGCATCAGCCCTAGGATAGTGTTAGGGTTAGGGTTAGGGTTAGCATCAGCCCTAGGATAGTGTTAGGGTTAGGGTTAGCATCAGCCCTGGGATAATGTTAGGGTTAGGATTAGGGTTAGCATCAGGCCCAGGATAGTGTTATGGTTAGGGTTAGCATCAGCCCAAGGATAGTGTTAGGGTTAGGGTTAGGGTTAGCATCAGCCCTAGGATAGTGTTAGGGTTAGGGTTAGCATCAACCCTAGGATAGTGTTTGGGTTAGGGTTAGGGTTAGCATCAGCCCTAGGATAGTGTAAGGGTTAGGGTTAGCCTCAGCCCTAGGAGAGTGTTAGGGTTAGGGATAGGGTTAGCATCAGGCCTAGGATAGTGTTATTGTTAGGGTTAGGGTTAGCATCAGCCCTAGGATAGTGTTAGGGTTAGGGTTAGCATCAGGCCTAGGATAGTGTTAGGGTTAGGGTTAGCATCAGCCCTAGGATAGTGTTAGGGTTAGGGTTAGGGTTAGCATCAGCCCCAGGATAGTGTTAGGGTTATGGTAAGGTTTAGCGTCAGCTCTAGGATAGTATTAGGGTAAGGGTTAGGGTTAGCATCAGGCCTAGGATAGTGTTAGGGTTACGGTTAGAATCAGCCCTAGGATAGTGTTAGGGTTAGGGTTATCCTCAGCCCTAGGATAGTGTTAGGGTTAGGGTTTGGGTTAGCATCAGCCCTAGGATAGTGTTAGGGTTAGGGTTTGGGTTAGCATAAGCCCTAGGATAGTGTTAGGGTTAGGGTTAGCATCAGCCCTAGGATAGTGTTAGGGTTAGGGTTAGGGTTAGCATCAGGCCTAGGATAGTGTTAGGGTTAGGGTTAGCATCAGCCCTAGCATAGTGTTAGTGTTAGGGTTAGGGTTAGCATCAGCCCTAGGATAGTGTTAGGGTTAGGGTTAGTGTTAGCATCAGCCCTAGGATATTATTAGTGTTAGCGTTAGCATCAGCCCTAGGATAGTGTTAGGGTTAGAGTTAGGGTTAGCACCAGGCTTAGGATAGTGTTAGTGTTAGAGTTACCATCAGCCTTAGGATAGTGTTAGGGTTAGGGTTAGCCTCAGCCCTAGGATAGTGTTAGCGTTAGGGTTAGGGTTAGCATCAGCCCTAGGATAGTGTTAGGGGTAGGGTTAGGGTTAGCATCAGCCCTAGCATAGTGTTAGGGTTAGGGTTAACATAAACCCTAGGATAGAGTTAGGGTTAGGGTTAGGGTTATCATCAGGCCTAGGATAGTGTTAGGGTTAGGGTTAGGGTTATCATCAGGCCTAGGATAGTGTTAGGGTTAGGGTTAGCATCAACCCTAGGATAGTGTTTGGGTTTGGGTTAGGGTTAGCATCAGCCCTAGGATAGTGTTAGGGTTAGGGTTAGCCTCAGCCCTAGGAGAGTGTTAGGCTTAGGGATAGGGTTAGCATCAGGCCTAGGATAGTGTTAGGGTTAGGGTTAGGGTTAGCATCAGCCCTAGGATAGTGTTAGGGTTAGGGTTTGCATCAGGCCTAGGATAGTGTTAGGTTTAGGGTTAGCATCAGCCCTAGGATAGTGTTAGGGTTAGGGTTAGGGTTAGCATCAGCCCTAGGATAGTGTTAGGGTTATGGTTAGGTTTAGCATCAGCCCTAGGATAGTGTTAGGGTAAGGGTTAGGGTCAGCATCAGGCCTAGGATAGTGTTAGGGTTACGGTTAGAATCAGCCCTAGGATAGTGTTAGGGTTAGGGTTAGCCTCAGCTCTAGGATAGTGTTAGGGTTAGGGTTAGGGTTAGCATCAGCCCTAGGATAGTGTTAGGGTAGGGTTTGGGTTAGCATCAGGCCTAGGATAGTGTTAGGGTTAGGGTTAGCATAAGCCCTAGGATAGTGTTAGGGTTAGGGTTAGGGTTAGCATCAGGCCTAGGATAGTGTTAGGGTTAGGGTTAGCATCAGCCCTAGGATAGTGTTAGGGTTAGGGTTAGGGTTATCATCAGGCCTAGGATAGTGTTAGGGTTAGGGTTAGCATCAGCCCTAGCATAGTGTTAGGGTTAGGGTTAGGGTTAGCATCAGCCCTAGGATAGTGTTAGGGTTAGGGTTAGTGTTAGCATCAGCCCTAGGATATTATTAGGTTTAGGGTTAGCATCAGCCCTAGGATAGTGTTAGGGTTAGAGTTAGGGTTAGCACCAGGCTTAGGATAGTGTTAGTGTTAGGGTTACCATCAGCCTTAGGATAGTGTTAGGGTTAGGGTTAGCCTCGGCCCTAGGATAGTGTTAGCGTTAGGGTTAGGGTTAGCATCAGCCCTAGGATAGTGTTAGGGGTAGGGTTAGGGTTAGCATCAGCCCTAGCATAGTGTTAGGGTTAGGGTGAACGTAAACCCTAGGATAGAGTTAGGGTTAGGGTTAGGGTTATCATCAGGCCTAGGATAGTGTTAGGGTTAGGGTTAGGGTTAGCATCAGTTCAAGGATAGTGTTAGGGTTAGCGTTAGGGTTAGCATCAGCCCTAGGATAGTGTCATTGTTAGGGTTAGGGTTAGCATCAGCCCTAGGATAGTGTTAGGGTTAGGGTTAGCATCAGCCCTAGGATAGTGTTAGGGTTAGGGTTAGTGTTAGCATCAGGCCTAGGATAGTGTTAGTGTTAGGGTTAGCATCAGCCCTAGGATAGTGTTAGGGTTAGGGTTAGGGTTAGCATCAGCCGTAGGATCGTGTTAGGGTTAGGGTTAGCCTCAGCCCTAAGATAGTGTTAGAGTTAGGGTTAGGGTTAGCATCAGCCCTAGGATAGTGTTCGGGTTAGGGTTAGGGTTAGCATCAGCCCTAGGATAGTGTTAGGGTTAGGGTAAGCATCAGCCCTAGGATAGTGTTAGGGTTAGGGTTAGGGTTAGCATCAGGCCTAGGATAGTGTTAGTGTTAGGGTTAGCATCAGCCCTAGGATAGTGTTAGGGTTAGGGTTAGGGTTAGCATCAGCCGTAGGATCGTGTTAGGGTTAGGGTTAGCCTCAGCCCTAAGATAGTGTTAGAGTTTGGGTTAGGGTTAGCATCAGCCCTAGGATAGTGTTCGGGTTAGGGTTAGGGTTAGCATCAGCCCTAGGATAGTGTTAGGGTTAGGGTAAGCATCAGCCCTAGGATAGTGTTAGGGTTAGGGTTAGGGTCAGCATCAGGCCTAGGATAGTGTTAGCGTTAGGGTTAGCATCAGCCCTAGGATAGTGTTAGGGTTAGGGTTAGGGTTAGCATCAGCCGTAGGATAGTGTTAGGGTTAGGGTTAGCCTCAGCCCTAAGATAGTGTTAGAGTTAGGGTTAGGGTTAGCATCAGCCCTAGGATAATGTTAGGCTTAGGGTTAGGGTTAGCATCAGCAATAGGATAGTGTTAGTGTTAGGGTTAGAATCAGCCCTAGGATAGTGTTAGGGTTAGGGTTAGGGTTAGCATCCGCCCTAGGATACTTTTAGGGTTAGGGGTAGGGTTAGCATCAGCCGTAGGATAGTGTTAGGGTTAGGGTTAGCCTCAGCCCTAAGATAGTGTTAGAGTTAGGGTTAGGGTTAGCATCAGCCCTAGGATAATGTTAGGGTTAGGGTTAGGGTTAGCATCAGCCCTAGGACAGTGTTAGTGTTAGGGGTAGCATCAGCCCTAGGATAGTGTTAGGGTTAGGGTTAGGGATAGCATCCGCCCTAGGATAGTGTTAGGGTTAGGGTTATGGTTAGCATCAGCCCTAGGATAGTGTTAGGTTTAGGGTTAACATAAACCCTAGGATAGTGTTAGGGTTAGGTTAGGGTTATCATCAGGCCTAGGATACTGTTAGGGTTAGGGTTAGGGTTAGCATCAGTTCAAGGATAGTGTTAGGGTTAGCGTTAGGGTTAGCATCTGCCCTAGGATAGTGTTAGGGTTAGGGTTAGGGTTAGCATCAGCCCAAGGATAGTCTTAGGGTTAGGGTTAGCATCAGCCCTAGGATAGTGTTAGGGTTAGGGTTAGGGTTAGCATCAGGCCAAGGATAGTGTTAGGGTTAGGGTTAACATCAGCCCAAGGATAGTGTTAGGGTTAGGGTTAGGGTTAGCATTAGCCCTAGGATAGTGTTAGGGTTAGGGTTAGCATCAACCCTAGGATAGTGTTTGGGTTAGGGTTAGGGTTAGCATCAGCCCTAGGATAGTGTTAGGGTTAGGGTTAGCCTCAGCCCTAGGAGAGTGTTATGGTTAGGGATAGGGTTAGCATCAGGCCTAGGATAGTGTTAGGGTTAGCGTTAGGGTTAGCATCAGCCCTAGGATAGTGTTAGGGTTAGGGTTAGCATCAGGCCTAAGATAGTGTTAGGGTTAGGGTTAGCATCAGCCCTAGGATAGTGTTAGGGTTAGGGTTAGGGTTACCATCAGCCCTAGGATAGTGTTAGGGTTCTGGTTAGGTTTAGCATCATCCCTAGGATAGTGTTAGGGTAAGGGTTAGGGTTAGCATCAGGCCTAGGATAGTGGTAGGGTTACGGTTAGAATCAGCCCTAGGATAGTGTTAGGGTTAGGGTTAAGTTTATTATCAGCCCTAGGATAGTGTTAGGGTTAGGGTTAGGGTTAGCATCAGCCCTAGGATAGTGTTAGGGCTAGGGTTAGGGTTAGCATCAGCCCTAGGATAGTGTTAGGGTTAGGGTTAGCATAAGCCCTAGGATAGTGTTAGGGTTAGGGTTAGGGTTAGCATCAGCCGTAGGATAGTGTTAGGTTTAGGGTTAGGGTTATCATCAGGCCTAGGATAGTGTTAGGGTTAGGGTTAGCATCAGCCCTAGGATAGTGTTAGGGTTAGGGTTAGGGTTAGCATCAGCCCTAGGATAGTGTTAGGGTTAGGGTTAGTGTTAGCATCAGCCCTAAGATATTATTAGGGTTAGGGTTAGCATCAGCCCTAGGGTAGTGTTAGGGTTAGAGTTAGGGTTAGCACCAGGCTTAGGATAGTGTTAGTGTTAGGGTTACCATCAGCCTTAGGATAGTGTTAGGGTTACGGTTAGGGTTAGCATCAGCCGTAGGATAGTGTTAGGGTTAGGGTTAGCCTCAGCCCTAGGATAGTGTTAGCGTTAGGGTTAGGGTTAGCATCAGCCCTAGGATAGTGTTAGGGGTAGGGTTAGGGTTAGCATCAGCCCTAGTATAGTGTTAGTGTTAGGGTTAGCATCAGCCCTAGGATAGTGTTAGGGTTAGGGTTAGGGTTAGCATCAGCCCTAGGATAGTGTTAGGGTTAGGGTTAGCATCAGCCCTGGGATAATGTTAGGGTTAGGATTAGGGTTAGCATCAGGCCCAGGATAGTGTTATGGTTAGGGTTAGCATCAGCCCAAGGATAGTGTTAGGGTTAGGGTTAGGGTTAGCATCAGCCCTAGGATAGTGTTAGGGTTAGGGTTAGCATCAACCCTAGGATAGTGTTTGGGTTAGGGTTAGGGTTAGCATCAGCCCTAGGATAGTGTAAGGGTTAGGGTTAGCCTCAGCCCTAGGAGAGTGTTAGGGTTAGGGATAGGGTTAGCATCAGGCCTAGGATAGTGTTATTGTTAGGGTTAGGGTTAGCATCAGCCCTAGGATAGTGTTAGGGTTAGGGTTAGCATCAGGCCTAGGATAGTGTTAGGGTTAGGGTTAGCATCAGCCCTAGGATAGTGTTAGGGTTAGGGTTAGGGTTAGCATCAGCCCCAGGATAGTGTTAGGGTTATGGTAAGGTTTAGCGTCAGCTCTAGGATAGTATTAGGGTAAGGGTTAGGGTTAGCATCAGGCCTAGGATAGTGTTAGGGTTACGGTTAGAATCAGCCCTAGGATAGTGTTAGGGTTAGGGTTATCCTCAGCCCTAGGATAGTGTTAGGGTTAGGGTTTGGGTTAGCATCAGCCCTAGGATAGTGTTAGGGTTAGGGTTTGGGTTAGCATAAGCCCTAGGATAGTGTTAGGGTTAGGGTTAGCATCAGCCCTAGGATAGTGTTAGGGTTAGGGTTAGGGTTAGCATCAGGCCTAGGATAGTGTTAGGGTTAGGGTTAGCATCAGCCCTAGCATAGTGTTAGTGTTAGGGTTAGGGTTAGCATCAGCCCTAGGATAGTGTTAGGGTTAGGGTTAGTGTTAGCATCAGCCCTAGGATATTATTAGTGTTAGCGTTAGCATCAGCCCTAGGATAGTGTTAGGGTTAGAGTTAGGGTTAGCACCAGGCTTAGGATAGTGTTAGTGTTAGAGTTACCATCAGCCTTAGGATAGTGTTAGGGTTAGGGTTAGCCTCAGCCCTAGGATAGTGTTAGCGTTAGGGTTAGGGTTAGCATCAGCCCTAGGATAGTGTTAGGGGTAGGGTTAGGGTTAGCATCAGCCCTAGCATAGTGTTAGGGTTAGGGTTAACATAAACCCTAGGATAGAGTTAGGGTTAGGGTTAGGGTTATC
This sequence comes from Lemur catta, assembly GCF_020740605.2. Taxonomy (NCBI): domain Eukaryota; kingdom Metazoa; phylum Chordata; class Mammalia; order Primates; family Lemuridae; genus Lemur; species Lemur catta. The sequence continues at coordinate 972,062 of NC_059145.1, read as the reverse complement.
ATCAGGCCTAGGATAGTGTTAGGGTTAGGGTTAGGGTTATCATCAGGCCTAGGATAGTGTTAGGGTTAGGGTTAGCATCAACCCTAGGATAGTGTTTGGGTTTGGGTTAGGGTTAGCATCAGCCCTAGGATAGTGTTAGGGTTAGGGTTAGCCTCAGCCCTAGGAGAGTGTTAGGCTTAGGGATAGGGTTAGCATCAGGCCTAGGATAGTGTTAGGGTTAGGGTTAGGGTTAGCATCAGCCCTAGGATAGTGTTAGGGTTAGGGTTTGCATCAGGCCTAGGATAGTGTTAGGTTTAGGGTTAGCATCAGCCCTAGGATAGTGTTAGGGTTAGGGTTAGGGTTAGCATCAGCCCTAGGATAGTGTTAGGGTTATGGTTAGGTTTAGCATCAGCCCTAGGATAGTGTTAGGGTAAGGGTTAGGGTCAGCATCAGGCCTAGGATAGTGTTAGGGTTACGGTTAGAATCAGCCCTAGGATAGTGTTAGGGTTAGGGTTAGCCTCAGCTCTAGGATAGTGTTAGGGTTAGGGTTAGGGTTAGCATCAGCCCTAGGATAGTGTTAGGGTAGGGTTTGGGTTAGCATCAGGCCTAGGATAGTGTTAGGGTTAGGGTTAGCATAAGCCCTAGGATAGTGTTAGGGTTAGGGTTAGGGTTAGCATCAGGCCTAGGATAGTGTTAGGGTTAGGGTTAGCATCAGCCCTAGGATAGTGTTAGGGTTAGGGTTAGGGTTATCATCAGGCCTAGGATAGTGTTAGGGTTAGGGTTAGCATCAGCCCTAGCATAGTGTTAGGGTTAGGGTTAGGGTTAGCATCAGCCCTAGGATAGTGTTAGGGTTAGGGTTAGTGTTAGCATCAGCCCTAGGATATTATTAGGTTTAGGGTTAGCATCAGCCCTAGGATAGTGTTAGGGTTAGAGTTAGGGTTAGCACCAGGCTTAGGATAGTGTTAGTGTTAGGGTTACCATCAGCCTTAGGATAGTGTTAGGGTTAGGGTTAGCCTCGGCCCTAGGATAGTGTTAGCGTTAGGGTTAGGGTTAGCATCAGCCCTAGGATAGTGTTAGGGGTAGGGTTAGGGTTAGCATCAGCCCTAGCATAGTGTTAGGGTTAGGGTGAACGTAAACCCTAGGATAGAGTTAGGGTTAGGGTTAGGGTTATCATCAGGCCTAGGATAGTGTTAGGGTTAGGGTTAGGGTTAGCATCAGTTCAAGGATAGTGTTAGGGTTAGCGTTAGGGTTAGCATCAGCCCTAGGATAGTGTCATTGTTAGGGTTAGGGTTAGCATCAGCCCTAGGATAGTGTTAGGGTTAGGGTTAGCATCAGCCCTAGGATAGTGTTAGGGTTAGGGTTAGTGTTAGCATCAGGCCTAGGATAGTGTTAGTGTTAGGGTTAGCATCAGCCCTAGGATAGTGTTAGGGTTAGGGTTAGGGTTAGCATCAGCCGTAGGATCGTGTTAGGGTTAGGGTTAGCCTCAGCCCTAAGATAGTGTTAGAGTTAGGGTTAGGGTTAGCATCAGCCCTAGGATAGTGTTCGGGTTAGGGTTAGGGTTAGCATCAGCCCTAGGATAGTGTTAGGGTTAGGGTAAGCATCAGCCCTAGGATAGTGTTAGGGTTAGGGTTAGGGTTAGCATCAGGCCTAGGATAGTGTTAGTGTTAGGGTTAGCATCAGCCCTAGGATAGTGTTAGGGTTAGGGTTAGGGTTAGCATCAGCCGTAGGATCGTGTTAGGGTTAGGGTTAGCCTCAGCCCTAAGATAGTGTTAGAGTTTGGGTTAGGGTTAGCATCAGCCCTAGGATAGTGTTCGGGTTAGGGTTAGGGTTAGCATCAGCCCTAGGATAGTGTTAGGGTTAGGGTAAGCATCAGCCCTAGGATAGTGTTAGGGTTAGGGTTAGGGTCAGCATCAGGCCTAGGATAGTGTTAGCGTTAGGGTTAGCATCAGCCCTAGGATAGTGTTAGGGTTAGGGTTAGGGTTAGCATCAGCCGTAGGATAGTGTTAGGGTTAGGGTTAGCCTCAGCCCTAAGATAGTGTTAGAGTTAGGGTTAGGGTTAGCATCAGCCCTAGGATAATGTTAGGCTTAGGGTTAGGGTTAGCATCAGCAATAGGATAGTGTTAGTGTTAGGGTTAGAATCAGCCCTAGGATAGTGTTAGGGTTAGGGTTAGGGTTAGCATCCGCCCTAGGATAGTTTTAGGGTTAGGGGTAGGGTTAGCATCAGCCGTAGGATAGTGTTAGGGTTAGGGTTAGCCTCAGCCCTAAGATAGTGTTAGAGTTAGGGTTAGGGTTAGCATCAGCCCTAGGATAATGTTAGGGTTAGGGTTAGGGTTAGCATCAGCCCTAGGACAGTGTTAGTGTTAGGGGTAGCATCAGCCCTAGGATAGTGTTAGGGTTAGGGTTAGGGATAGCATCCGCCCTAGGATAGTGTTAGGGTTAGGGTTATGGTTAGCATCAGCCCTAGGATAGTGTTAGGGTTAGGGTTAACATAAACCCTACGATAGTGTTAGGGTTAGGTTAGGGTTATCATCAGGCCTAGGATACTGTTAGGGTTAGGGTTAGGGTTAGCATCAGTTCAAGGATAGTGTTAGGGTTAGCGTTAGGGTTAGCATCTGCCCTAGGATAGTGTTAGGGTTAGGGTTAGGGTTAGCATCAGCCCAAGGATAGTCTTAGGGTTAGGGTTAGCATCAGCCCTAGGATAGTGTTAGGGTTAGGGTTAGGGTTAGCATCAGGCCAAGGATAGTGTTAGGGTTAGGGTTAACATCAGCCCAAGGATAGTGTTAGGGTTAGGGTTAGGGTTAGCATCAGCCCTAGGATAGTGTTAGGGTTAGGGTTAGCATCAACCCTAGGATAGTGTTTGGGTTAGGGTTAGGGTTAGCATCAGCCCTAGGATAGTGTTAGGGTTAGGGTTAGCCTCATCCCTAGGAGAGTGTTATGGTTAGGGATAGGGTTAGCATCAGGCCTAGGATAGTGTTAGGGTTAGCGTTAGGGTTAGCATCAGCCCTAGGATAGTGTTAGGGTTAGGGTTAGCATCAGGCCTAAGATAGTGTTAGGGTTAGGGTTAGCATCAGCCCTAGGATAGTGTTAGGGTTAGGGTTAGGGTTACCATCAGCCCTAGGATAGTGTTAGGGTTCTGGTTAGGTTTAGCATCATCCCTAGGATAGTGTTAGGGTAAGGGTTAGGGTTAGCATCAGGCCTAGGATAGTGGTAGGGTTACGGTTAGAATCAGCCCTAGGATAGTGTTAGGGTTAGGGTTAAGTTTATTATCAGCCCTAGGATAGTGTTAGGGTTAGGGTTAGGGTTAGCATCAGCCCTAGGATAGTGTTAGGGCTAGGGTTAGGGTTAGCATCAGCCCTAGGATAGTGTTAGGGTTAGGGTTAGCATAAGCCCTAGGATAGTGTTAGGGTTAGGGTTAGGGTTAGCATCAGGCGTAGGATAGTGTTAGGGTTAGGGTTAGCATCAGCCGTAGGATAGTGTTAGGTTTAGGGTTAGGGTTATCATCAGGCCTAGGATAGTGTTAGGGTTAGGGTTAGCATCAGCCCTAGGATAGTGTTAGGGTTAGGGTTAGGGTTAGCATCAGCCCTAGGATAGTGTTAGGGTTAGGGTTAGTGTTAGCATCAGCCCTAAGATATTATTAGGGTTAGGGTTAGCATCAGCCCTAGGGTAGTGTTAGGGTTAGAGTTAGGGTTAGCACCAGGCTTAGGATAGTGTTAGTGTTAGGGTTACCATCAGCCTTAGGATAGTGTTAGGGTTAGGGTTAGGGTTAGCATCAGCCGTAGGATAGTGTTAGGGTTAGGGTTAGCCTCAGCCCTAGGATAGTGTTAGCGTTAGGGTTAGGGTTAGCATCAGCCCTAGGATAGTGTTAGGAGTAGGGTTAGGGTTAGCATCAGCCCTAGTATAGTGTTAGTGTTAGGGTTAGCATCAGCCCTAGGATAGTGTTAGGGTTAGGGTTAGGGTTAGCATCAGCCCTAGGATAGTGTTAGGGTTAGGGTTAGCATCAGCCCTGGGATAATGTTAGGGTTAGGATTAGGGTTAGCATCAGGCCCAGGATAGTGTTATGGTTAGGGTTAGCATCAGCCCAAGGATAGTGTTAGGGTTAGGGTTAGGGTTAGCATCAGCCCTAGGATAGTGTTAGGGTTAGGGTTAGCATCAACCCTAGGATAGTGTTTGGGTTAGGGTTAGGGTTAGCATCAGCCCTAGGATAGTGTAAGGGTTAGGGTTAGCCTCAGCCCTAGGAGAGTGTTACGGTTAGGGATAGGGTTAGCATCAGGCCTAGGATAGTGTTATTGTTAGGGTTAGGGTTAGCATCAGCCCTAGGATAGTGTTAGGGTTAGGGTTAGCATCAGGCCTAGGATAGTGTTAGGGTTAGGGTTAGCATCAGCCCTAGGATAGTGTTAGGGTTAGGGTTAGGGTTAGCATCAGCCCTAGGATAGTGTTAGGGTTATGGTAAGGTTTAGCGTCAGCTCTAGGATAGTGTTAGGGTAAGGGTTAGGGTTAGCATCAGGCCTAGGATAGTGTTAGGGTTACGGTTAGAATCAGCCCTAGGATAGTGTTAGGGTTAGGGTTATCCTCAGCCCTAGGATAGTGTTAGTGTTAGGGTTAGGGTTAGCATCAGCCCTAGGATAGTGTTAGGGTTAGGGTTTGGGTTAGCATCAGCCCTAGGATAGTGTTAGGGTTAGGGTTAGCATAAGCCCTAGGATAGTGTTAGGGTTAGGGTTAGGGTTAGCATCAGGCCTAGGATAGTGTTAGGGTTAGGGTTAGCATCAGCCCTAGGATAGTGTTAGGGTTAGGGTTAGGGTTATCATCAGGCCTAGGATAGTGTTAGGGTTAGGGTTAGCATCAGCCCTAGCATAGTGTTAGTGTTAGGGTTAGGGTTAGCATCAGCCCTAGGATAGTGTTAGGGTTAGGGTTAGTGTTAGCATCAGCCCTAGGATATTATTAGTGTTAGCGTTAGCATCAGCCCTAGGATAGTGTTAGGGTTAGAGTTAGGGTTAGCACCAGGCTTAGGATAGTGTTAGTGTTAGAGTTACCATCAGCCTTAGGATAATGTTAGGGTTAGGGTTAGCCTCAGCCCTAGGATAGTGTTAGCGTTAGGGTTAGGGTTAGCATCAGCCCTAGGATAGTGTTAGGGGTAGGGTTAGGGTTAGCATCAGCCCTAGCATAGTGTTAGGGTTAGGGTTAACATAAACCCTAGGATAGAGTTAGGGTTAGGGTTAGGGTTATCATCAGGCCTAGGATAGTGTTAGGGTTAGGGTTAGGGTTAGCATCAGTTCAAGGATAGTGTTAGGGTTAGCGTTAGGGTTAGCATCAGCCCTAGGATAGTGTCATTGTTAGGGTTAGGGTTAGCATCAGCCCTAGGATAGTGTTAGGGATAGGGTTAGCATAAGCCCTAGGATAGTGTTAGGGTTAGGGTTAGGGTTATCATGAGGCCTAGGATAGTGTTAGGGTTAGGGTTAGCATCAGCCCTAGGATAGTGTTAGGGTTAGGGTTAGGGTTAGCATCAGCCCTAGGATAGTGTTAGGGTTAGGGTTAGCATCAGCCCTAGGATAGTGTTAGGGTTAGGGTTAGGGTTAGCATCAGGCCTAGGATAGTGTTAGGGTTAGGGTTAGCATCAGCCCTAGGATAGTGTTAGGGTTAGGGTTAGGGTTAGCATCAGCCGTAGGATAGTGTTAGAGTTAGGGTTAGCCTCAGCCCTAAGATAGTGTTAGAGTTAGGGTTAGGGTTAGCATCAGCCCTAGGATAGTGTTCGGGTTAGGGTTAGGGTTAGCATCAGCCCTAGGATAGTGTTAGTGTTAGGGTAAGCATCAGCCCTAGGATAGTGTTAGGGTTAGGGTTAGGGTTAGCATCAGGCCTAGGATAGTGTTAGGGTTAGGGTTAGCATCAGCCCTAGGATAGTGTTAGGGTTAGGGTTAGGGTTAGCATCAGCCGTAGGATAGTGTTAGGGTTAGGGTTAGCCTCAGCCCTAAGATAGTATTAGAGTTAGGGTTAGGGTTAGCATCAGCCCTAGGATAATGTTAGGGTTAGGGTTAGGGTTAGCATCAGCCCTAGGATAGTGTTAGTGTTAGGGTTAGCATCAGCCCTAGGATAGTGTTAGGGTTAGGGTTAGGGTTAGCATCCGCCCTAGGATAGTGTTAGGGTTAGGGTTAGGGTTAGCATCAGCCCTAGGATAGTGTTAGGGTTAGGGTTAACATAAACCCTAGGATAGTGTTAGGGTTAGGGTTAGGGTTATCATCAGGCCTAGGATACTGTTAGGGTTAGGGTTAGGGTTAGCATCAGTTCAACGATAGTGTTAGGGTTAGCGTTAGGGTTAGCATCTGCCCTAGGATAGTGTTAGGGTTAGGGTTAGGGTTAGCATCAGCCCAAGGATAGTGTTAGGGTTAGGGTTAGCATCAGCCCTAGGATAGTGTTAGGGTTAGGGTTAGGGTTAGCATCAGGCCCAGGATAGTGTTAGGGTTAGGGTTAGCATCAGCCCAAGGATAGTGTTAGGGTTAGGGTTAGGGTTAGCATCAGCCCTAGGCTAGTGTTAGGGTTAGGGTTAGCATCAGCCCTAGCATAGTGTTAGTGTTAGGGTTAGGGTTAGCATCAGCCCTAGGATAGTGTTAGGGTTAGGGTTAGTGTTAGCATCAGCCCTAGGATATTATTAGTGTTAGCGTTAGCATCAGCCCTAGGATAGTGTTAGGGTTAGAGTTAGGGTTAGCACCAGGCTTAGGATAGTGTTAGTGTTAGAGTTACCATCAGCCTTAGGATAGTGTTAGGGTTAGGGTTAGCCTCAGCCCTAGGATAGTGTTAGCGTTAGGGTTAGGGTTAGCATCAGCCCTAGGATAGTGTTAGGGGTAGGGTTAGGGTTAGCATCAGCCCTAGCATAGTGTCAGGGTTAGGGTTAACATAAACCCTAGGATAGAGTTAGGGTTAGGGTTAGGGTTATCATCAGGCCTAGGATAGTGTTAGGGTTAGGGTTAGGGTTAGCATCAGTTCAAGGATAGTGTTAGGGTTAGCGTTAGGGTTAGCATCAGCCCTAGGATAGTGTCATTGTTAGGGTTAGGGTTAGCATCAGCCCTAGGATAGTGTTAGGGATAGGGTTAGCATAAGCCCTAGGATAGTGTTAGGGTTAGGGTTAGGGTTATCATGAGGCCTAGGATAGTGTTAGGGTTAGGGTTAGCATCAGCCCTAGGATAGTGTTAGGGTTAGGGTAAGCATCAGCCCTAGGATAGTGTTAGGGTTAGGGTTAGGGTTAGCATCAGGCCTAGGATAGTGTTAGGGTTAGGGTTAGCATCAGCCCTAGGATAGTGTTAGGGTTAGGGTTAGGGTTAGCATCAGCCGTAGGATAGTGTTAGGGTTAGGGTTAGCCTCAGCCCTAAGATAGTGTTAGAGTTAGGGTTAGGGTTAGCATCAGCCCTAGGATAATGTTAGGGTTAGGGTTAGGGTTAGCATCAGCCCTAGGATAGTGTTAGTGTTAGGGTTAGCATCAGCCCTAGGATAGTGTTAGGGTTAGGGTTAGGGTTAGCATCCGCCCTAGGATAGTGTTAGGGTTAGGGTTAGGGTTAGCATCAGCCCTAGGATAGTGTTAGGGTTAGGGTTAACATAAACCCTAGGATAGTGTTAGGGTTAGGGTTAGGGTTATCATCAGGCCTAGGATACTGTTAGGGTTAGGGTTAGGGTTAGCATCAGTTCAACGATAGTGTTAGGGTTAGCGTTAGGGTTAGCATCTGCCCTAGGATAGTGTTAGGGTTAGGGTTAGGGTTAGCATCAGCCCAAGGATAGTGTTAGGGTTAGGGTTAGCATCAGCCCTAGGATAGTGTTAGGGTTAGGGTTAGGGTTAGCATCAGGCCCAGGATAGTGTTAGGGTTAGGGTTAGCATCAGCCCAAGGATAGTGTTAGGGTTAGGGTTAGGGTTAGCATCAGCCCTAGGCTAGTGTTAGGGTTAGGGTTAGCATCAACCCTAGGATAGTGTTTGGGATAGGGTTAGGGTTACCATCAGCCCTAGGATAGTGTTAGGGTTAGGGTTAGCCTCAGCCCTAGGAGAGTGTTAGGGTTAGGGATAGGGTTAGCATCAGGCCTAGGATAGTGTTAGGGTTAGGGTTAGGGTTAGCATCAGCAATAGGATAGTGTTAGGGTTAGGGTTAGCAACAGGCCTAGGATAGTGTTAGGGTTAGGTTTAGCATCAGCCCTAGGATAGTGTTAGGGTTAGGGTTAGGGTTAGCATCAGCCCTAGGATAGTGTTAGGGTTATGGTTAGGTTTAGCATCAGCCCTAGGATAGTGTTAGGGTAAGGGTTAGGGTGAGCATCAGGCCTAGGATAGTGGTAGGTTTACGGTTAGAATCAGCCCTAGGATAGTGTTAGGGTTAGGGTTAAGTTTAGCATCAGCACTAGGATAGTGTTAGGGTTAGGGTTAGGGTTAGCATCAGCCCTAGGATAGTGTTAGGGTTAGGGTTAGGGTTAGCATCAGGCCTAGGATAGTGTTAGGGTTAGGGTTAGCATCAGCCCTAGGATAGTGTTAGGGTTAGGGTTAGGGTTAGCATCAGGCGTAGGATAGTGTTAGGGTTAGGGTTAGCCTCAGCCCTAAGATAGTGTTAGAGTTAGGGTTAGGGTTAGCATCAGCCCTAGGATAATGTTAGGGTTAGGGTTAGGGTTAGCATCAGCCCTAGGATAGTGTTAGTGTTAGGGTTAGCATCAGCCCTAGGATAGTGTTAGGGTTAGGGTTAGGGTTAGCATCCGCCCTAGGATAGTGTTAGGGTTAGGGTTAGGGTTAGCATCAGCCCTAGGATAGTGTTAGGGTTAGGGTTAACATAAACCCTAGGATAGTGTTAGGGTTAGGGTTAGGGTTATCATCAGGCCTAGGATACTGTTAGGGTTAGGGTTAGGGTTAGCATCAGTTCAACGATAGTGTTAGCGTTAGCGTTAGGGTTAGCATCTGCCCTAGGATAGTGTTAGGGTTAGGGTTAGGGTTAGCATCAGCCCAAGGATAGTGTTAGGGTTAGGGTTAGCATCAGCCCTAGGATAGTGTTAGGGTTAGGGTTAGGGTTAGCATCAGGCCCAGGATAGTGTTAGGGTTAGGGTTAGCATCAGCCCAACGATAGTGTTAGGGTTAGGGTTAGGGTTAGCATCAGCCCTAGGCTAGTGTTAGGGTTAGGGTTAGCATCAACCCTAGGATAGTGTTTGGGATAGGGTTAGGGTTACCATCAGCCCTAGGATAGTGTTAGGGTTAGGGTTAGCCTCAGCCCAAGGAGAGTGTTAGGGTTAGGGATAGGGTTAGCATCAGGGCTAGGATAGTGTTAGGGTTAGGGTTAGGGTTAGCATCAGCCCAAGGATAGTGTTAGGGTTAGGGTTAGCATCAGGAGTAGGATAGTGTTAGGGTTAGGTTTAGCATCAGCCCTAGGATAGTGTTAGGGTTAGGGTTAGGGTTAGCATCAGCCCTAGGATAGTGTTAGGGTTATGGTTAGGTTTAGCATCAGCCCTAGGATAGTGTTACGGTAAGGGTTATGGTTAGCATCAGGCCTAGGTTAGTGGTAGGTTTACGGTTAGAATCAGCCCTAGGATAGTGTTAGGGTTAGGGTTAAGTTTAGCATCAGCACTAGGATAGTGTTAGGGTTAGGGTTAGGGTTAGCATCAGCCCTAGGATAGTGTTAGGGTTAGGGTTAGGGTTAGCATCAGCCCTAGGATAGTGTTAGGGTTAGGGTTAGCATAAGCCCTAGGATAGGGTTAGGGTTAGGGTTAGGGTTAGCATCAGGCCTAGGATAGTGTTAGGGTTAGGGTTAGCATCAGCCCTAGGATAGTGTTAGGGTTAGGGTTAGGGTTAGCATGAGCCGTAGGATATTGTTAGGGTTAGGGTTAGCCTCAGCCCTAAGATAGTGTTAGAGTTAGGGTTAGGGTTAGCATCAGCCCTAGGATAATGTTAGGGTTAGGGTTAGGGTTAGCATCAGCCCTAGGATAGTGTTAGTGTTAGGGTTAGCATCAGCCCTAGGATAGTGTTAGGGATAGGGTTAGGGTTAGCATCCGCCCTAGGATAGTGTTAGGGTTAGGGTTAGGGTTAGCATCAGCCCTAGGATAGTGTTAGGGTTAGGGTTAGCCTCAGCCCTAGGAGAGTGTTAGGCTTAGGGATAGGGTTAGCATCAGGCCTAGGATAGTGTTAGGGTTAGGGTTAGGGTTAGCATCAGCCCTAGGATAGTGTTAGGGTTAGGGTTTGCATCAGGCCTAGGATAGTGTTAGGTTTAGGGTTAGCATCAGCCCTAGGATAGTGTTAGGGTTAGGGTTAGGGTTAGCATCAGCCCTAGGATAGTGTTAGGGTTATGGTTAGGTTTAGCATCAGCCCTAGGATAGTGTTAGGGTAAGGGTTAGGGTTAGCATCAGGCCTAGGATAGTGTTAGGGTTACGGTTAGAATCAGCCCTAGGATAGTGTTAGGGTTAGGGTTAGCCTCAGCTCTAGGATAGTGTTAGGGTTAGGGTTAGGGTTAGCATCAGCCCTAGGATAGTGTTAGGGTTAGGGTTTGGGTTAGCATCAGGCCTAGGATAGTGTTAGGGTTAGGGTTAGCATAAGCCCTAGGATAGTGTTAGGGTTAGGGTTAGGGTTAGCATCAGGCCTAGGATAGTGTTAGGGTTAGGGTTAGCATCAGCCCTAGGATAGTGTTAGGGTTAGGGTTAGGGTTATCATCAGGCCTAGGATAGTGTTAGGGTTAGGGTTAGGATCAGCCCTAGCATAGTGTTAGGGTTAGGGTTAGGGTTAGCATCAGCCCTAGGATAGTGTTAGGGTTAGGGTTAGTGTTAGCATCAGCCCTAGGATATTATTAGGTTTAGGGTTAGCATCAGCCCTAGGATAGTGTTAGGGTTAGAGTTAGGGTTAGCACCAGGCTTAGGATAGTGTTAGTGTTAGGGTTACCATCAGCCTTAGGATAGTGTTAGGGTTAGGGTTAGCCTCGGCCCTAGGATAGTGTTAGCGTTAGGGTTAGGGTTAGCATCAGCCCTAGGATAGTGTTAGGGGTAGGGTTATGGTTAGCATCAGCCCTAGCATAGTGTTAGGGTTAGGGTGAACGTAAACCCTAGGATAGAGTTAGGGTTAGGGTTAGGGTTATCATCAGGCCTAGGATAGTGTTAGGGTTAGGGTTAGGGTTAGCATCAGTTCAAGGATAGTGTTAGGGTTAGCGTTAGGGTTAGCATCAGCCCTAGGATAGTGTCATTGTTAGGGTTAGGGTTAGCATCAGCCCTAGGATAGTGTTAGGGTTAGGGTTAGCATAAGCCCTAGGATAGTGTTAGGGTTAGGGTTAGCATCAGCCCTAGGATAGTGTTAGGGTTAGGGTTAGGGTTAGCATCAGGCCTAGGATAGTGTTAGTGTTAGGGTTAGCATCAGCCCTAGGATAGTGTTAGGGTTAGGGTTAGGGTTAGCATCAGCCGTAGGATCGTGTTAGGGTTAGGGTTAGCCTCAGCCCTAAGATAGTGTTAGAGTTAGGGTTAGGGTTAGCATCAGCCCTAGGATAGTGTTCGGGTTAGGGTTAGGGTTAGCATCAGCCCTAGGATAGTGTTAGGGTTAGGGTAAGCATCAGCCCTAGGATAGTGTTAGGGTTAGGGTTAGGGTTAGCATCAGGCCTAGGATAGTGTTAGCGTTAGGGTTAGCATCAGCCCTAGGATAGTGTTAGGGTTAGGGTTAGGGTTAGCATCAGCCGTAGGATAGTGTTAGGGTTAGGGTTAGCCTCAGCCCTAAGATAGTGTTAGAGTTAGGGTTAGGGTTAGCATCAGCCCTAGGATAATGTTAGGCTTAGGGTTAGGGTTAGCATCAGCAATAGGATAGTGTTAGTGTTAGGGTTAGCATCAGCCCTAGGATAGTGTTAGGGTTAGGGTTAGGGTTAGCATCCGCCCTAGGATAGTTTTAGGGTTAGGGGTAGGGTTAGCATCAGCCGTAGGATAGTGTTAGGGTTAGGGTTAGCCTCAGCCCTAAGATAGTGTTAGAGTTAGGGTTAGGGTTAGCATCAGCCCTAGGATAATGTTAGGGTTAGGGTTAGGGTTAGCATCAGCACTAGGACAGTGTTAGTGTTAGGGGTAGCATCAGCCCTAGGATAGTGTTAGGGTTAGGGTTAGGGATAGCATCCGCCCTAGGATAGTGTTAGGGTTAGGGTTATGGTTAGCATCAGCCCTAGGATAGTGTTAGGGTTAGGGTTAACATAAACCCTAGGATAGTGTTAGGGTTAGGTTAGGGTTATCATCAGGCCTAGGATACTGTTAGGGTTAGGGTTAGGGTTAGCATCAGTTCAAGGATAGAGTTAGGGTTAGCGTTAGGGTTAGCATCTGCCCTAGGATAGTGTTAGGGTTAGGGTTAGGGTTAGCATCAGCCCAAGGATAGTGTTAGGGTTAGGGTTAGCATCAGCCCTAGGATAGTGTTAGGGTTAGGGTTAGGGTTAGCATCAGGCCAAGGATAGTGTTAGGGTTAGGGTTAACATCAGCCCAAGGATAGTGTTAGGGTTAGGGTTAGGGTTAGCATCAGCCCTAGGATAGTGTTAGGGTTAGGGTTAGCATCAACCCTAGGATAGTGTTTGGGTTAGAGTTAGGGTTAGCATCAGCCCTAGGATAGTGTTAGGGTTAGGGTTAGCCTCAGCCCTAGGAGAGTGTTATGGTTAGGGATAGGGTTAGCATCAGGCCTAGGATAGTGTTAGGGTTAGCGTTAGGGTTAGCATCAGCCCTAGGATAGTGTTAGGGTTAGGGTTAGCATCAGGCCTAAGATAGTGTTAGGGTTAGGGTTAGCATCAGCCCTAGGATAGTGTTAGGGTTAGGGTTAGGGTTACCATCAGCCCTAGGATAGTGTTAGGGTTCTGGTTCGGTTTAGCATCATCCCTAGGATAGTGTTAGGGTAAGGGTTAGGGTTAGCATCAGGCCTAGGATAGTGGTAGGGTTACGGTTAGAATCAGCCCTAGGATAGTGTTAGGGTTAGGGTTAAGTTTATTATCAGCCCTAGGATAGTGTTAGGGTTAGGGTTAGGGTTAGCATCAGCCCTAGGATAGTGTTAGGGCTAGGGTTAGTGTTAGCATCAGCCCTAGGATATTATTAGTGTTAGCGTTAGCATCAGCCCTAGGATAGTGTTAGGGTTAGAGTTAGGGTTAGCACCAGGCTTAGGATAGTGTTAGTGTTAGAGTTACCATCAGCCTTAGGATAGTGTTAGGGTTAGGGTTAGCCTCAGCCCTAGGATAGTGTTAGCGTTAGGGTTAGGGTTAGCATCAGCCCTAGGATAGTGTTAGGGGTAGGGTTAGGGTTAGCATCAGCCGTAGGATAGTGTTAGGGTTAGGGTTAGCCTCAGCCCTAAGATAGTGTTAGAGTTAGGGTTAGGGTTAGCATCAGCCCTAGGATAATGTTAGGCTTAGGGTTAGGGTTAGCATCAGCAATAGGATAGTGTTAGTGTTAGGGTTAGCATCAGCCCTAGGATAGTGTTAGGGTTAGGGTTAGGGTTAGCATCCGCCCTAGGATAGTTTTAGGGTTAGGGGTAGGGTTAGCATCAGCCGTAGGATAGTGTTAGGGTTAGGGTTAGCCTCAGCCCTAAGATAGTGTTAGAGTTAGGGTTAGGGTTAGCATCAGCCCTAGGATAATGTTAGGGTTAGGGTTAGGGTTAGCATCAGCACTAGGACAGTGTTAGTGTTAGGGGTAGCATCAGCCCTAGGATAGTGTTAGGGTTAGGGTTAGGGATAGCATCCGCCCTAGGATAGTGTTAGGGTTAGGGTTATGGTTAGCATCAGCCCTAGGATAGTGTTAGGGTTAGGGTTAACATAAACCCTAGGATAGTGTTAGGGTTAGGTTAGGGTTATCATCAGGCCTAGGATACTGTTAGGGTTAGGGTTAGGGTTAGCATCAGTTCAAGGATAGAGTTAGGGTTAGCGTTAGGGTTAGCATCTGCCCTAGGATAGTGTTAGGGTTAGGGTTAGGGTTAGCATCAGCCCAAGGATAGTGTTAGGGTTAGGGTTAGCATCAGCCCTAGGATAGTGTTAGGGTTAGGGTTAGGGTTAGCATCAGGCCAAGGATAGTGTTAGGGTTAGGGTTAACATCAGCCCAAGGATAGTGTTAGGGTTAGGGTTAGGGTTAGCATCAGCCCTAGGATAGTGTTAGGGTTAGGGTTAGCATCAACCCTAGGATAGTGTTTGGGTTAGGGTTAGGGTTAGCATCAGCCCTAGGATAGTGTTAGGGTTAGGGTTAGCCTCAGCCCTAGGAGAGTGTTATGGTTAGGGATAGGGTTAGCATCAGGCCTAGGATAGTGTTAGGGTTAGCGTTAGGGTTAGCATCAGCCCTAGGATAGTGTTAGGGTTAGGGTTAGCATCAGGCCTAAGATAGTGTTAGGGTTAGGGTTAGCATCAGCCCTAGGATAGTGTTAGGGTTAGGGTTAGGGTTACCATCAGCCCTAGGATAGTGTTAGGGTTCTGGTTCGGTTTAGCATCATCCCTAGGATAGTGTTAGGGTAAGGGTTAGGGTTAGCATCAGGCCTAGGATAGTGGTAGGGTTACGGTTAGAATCAGCCCTAGGATAGTGTTAGGGTTAGGGTTAAGTTTATTATCAGCCCTAGGATAGTGTTAGGGTTAGGGTTAGGGTTAGCATCAGCCCTAGGATAGTGTTAGGGCTAGGGTTAGTGTTAGCATCAGCCCTAGGATATTATTAGTGTTAGCGTTAGCATCAGCCCTAGGATAGTGTTAGGGTTAGAGTTAGGGTTAGCACCAGGCTTAGGATAGTGTTAGTGTTAGAGTTACCATCAGCCTTAGGATAGTGTTAGGGTTAGGGTTAGCCTCAGCCCTAGGATAGTGTTAGCGTTAGGGTTAGGGTTAGCATCAGCCCTAGGATAGTGTTAGGGGTAGGGTTAGGGTTAGCATCAGCCCTAGCATAGTGTTAGGGTTAGGGTTAACATAAACCCTAGGATAGAGTTAGGGTTAGGGTTAGGGTTATCATCAGGCCTAGGATAGTGTTAGGGTTAGGGTTAGGGTTAGCATCAGTTCAAGGATAGTGTTAGGGTTAGCGTTAGGGTTAGCATCAGCCCTAGGATAGTGTCATTGTTAGGGTTAGGGTTAGCATCAGCCCTAGGATAGTGTTAGGGATAGGGTTAGCATAAGCCCTAGGATAGTGTTAGGGTTAGGGTTAGGGTTATCATGAGGCCTAGGATAGTGTTAGGGTTAGGGTTAGCATCAGCCCTAGGATAGTGTTAGGGTTAGGGTTAGGGTTAGCATCAGCCCTAGGATAGTGTTAGGGTTAGGGTTAGCATCAGCCCTAGGATAGTGTTAGGGTTAGGGTTAGGGTTAGCATCAGGCCTAGGATAGTGTTAGGGTTAGGGTTAGCATCAGCCCTAGGATAGTGTTAGGGTTAGGGTTAGGGTTAGCATCAGCCGTAGGATAGTGTTAGAGTTAGGGTTAGCCTCAGCCCTAAGATAGTGTTAGAGTTAGGGTTAGGGTTAGCATCAGCCCTAGGATAGTGTTCGGGTTAGGGTTAGGGTTAGCATCAGCCCTAGGATAGTGTTAGGGTTAGGGTAAGCATCAGCCCTAGGATAGTGTTAGGGTTAGGGTTAGGGTTAGCATCAGGCCTAGGATAGTGTTAGGGTTAGGGTTAGCATCAGCCCTAGGATAGTGTTAGGGTTAGGGTTAGGGTTAGCATCAGCCGTAGGATAGTGTTAGGGTTAGGGTTAGCCTCAGCCCTAAGATAGTATTAGAGTTAGGGTTAGGGTTAGCATCAGCCCTAGGATAATGTTAGGGTTAGGGTTAGGGTTAGCATCAGCCCTAGGATAGTGTTAGTGTTAGGGTTACCATCAGCCCTAGGATAGTGTTAGGGTTAGGGTTAGGGTTAGCATCCGCCCTAGGATAGTGTTAGGGTTAGGGTTAGGGTTAGCATCAGCCCTAGGATAGTGTTAGGGTTAGGGTTAACATAAACCCTAGGATAGTGTTAGGGTTAGGGTTAGGGTTATCATCAGGCCTAGGATACTGTTAGGGTTAGGGTTAGGGTTAGCATCAGTTCAACGATAGTGTTAGGGTTAGCGTTAGGGTTAGCATCTGCCCTAGGATAGTGTTAGGGTTAGGGTTAGGGTTAGCATCAGCCCAAGGATAGTGTTAGGGTTAGGGTTAGCATCAGCCCTAGGATAGTGTTAGGGTTAGAGTTAGGGTTAGCATCAGGCCCAGGATAGTGTTAGGGTTAGGGTTAGCATCAGCCCAAGGATAGTGTTAGGGTTAGGGTTAGGGTTAGCATCAGCCCTAGGCTAGTGTTAGGGTTAGGGTTAGCATCAGCCCTAGCATAGTGTTAGTGTTAGGGTTAGGGTTAGCATCAGCCCTAGGATAGTGTTAGGGTTAGGGTTAGTGTTAGCATCAGCCCTAGGATATTATTAGTGTTAGCGTTAGCATCAGCCCTAGGATAGTGTTAGGGTTAGAGTTAGGGTTAGCACCAGGCTTAGGATAGTGTTAGTGTTAGAGTTACCATCAGCCTTAGGATAGTGTTAGGGTTAGGGTTAGCCTCAGCCCTAGGATAGTGTTAGCGTTAGGGTTAGGGTTAGCATCAGCCCTAGGATAGTGTTAGGGGTAGGGTTAGGGTTAGCATCAGCCCTAGCATAGTGTCAGGGTTAGGGTTAACATAAACCCTAGGATAGAGTTAGGGTTAGGGTTAGGGTTATCATCAGGCCTAGGATAGTGTTAGGGTTAGGGTTAGGGTTAGCATCAGTTCAAGGATAGTGTTAGGGTTAGCGTTAGGGTTAGCATCAGCCCTAGGATAGTGTCATTGTTAGGGTTAGGGTTAGCATCAGCCCTAGGATAGTGTTAGGGATAGGGTTAGCATAAGTCCTAGGATAGTGTTAGGGTTAGGGTTAGGGTTATCATGAGGCCTAGGATAGTGTTAGGGTTAGGGTTAGCATCAGCCCTAGGATAGTGTTAGGGTTAGGGTAAGCATCAGCCCTAGGATAGTGTTAGGGTTAGGGTTAGGGTTAGCATCAGGCCTAGGATAGTGTTAGGGTTAGGGTTAGCATCAGCCCTAGGATAGTGTTAGGGTTAGGGTTAGGGTTAGCATCAGCCGTAGGATAGTGTTAGGGTTAGGGTTAGCCTCAGCCCTAAGATAGTGTTAGAGTTAGGGTTAGGGTTAGCATCAGCCCTAGGATAATGTTAGGGTTAGGGTTAGGGTTAGCATCAGCCCTAGGATAGTGTTAGTGTTAGGGTTAGCATCAGCCCTAGGATAGTGTTAGGGTTAGGGTTAGGGTTAGCATCCGCCCTAGGATAGTGTTAGGTTTAGGGTTAGGGTTAGCATCAGCCCTAGGATAGTGTTAGGGTTAGGGTTAACATAAACCCTAGGATAGTGTTAGGGTTAGGGTTAGGGTTATCATCAGGCCTAGGATACTGTTAGGGTTAGGGTTAGGGTTAGCATCAGTTCAACGATAGTGTTAGGGTTAGCGTTAGGGTTAGCATCTGCCCTAGGATAGTGTTAGGGTTAGGGTTAGGGTTAGCATCAGCCCAAGGATAGTGTTAGGGTTAGGGTTAGCATCAGCCCTAGGATAGTGTTAGGGTTAGGGTTAGGGTTAGCATCAGGCCCAGGATAGTGTTAGGGTTAGGGTTAGCATCAGCCCAAGGATAGTGTTAGGGTTAGGGTTAGGGTTAGCATCAGCCCTAGGCTAGTGTTAGGGTTAGGGTTAGCATCAACCCTAGGATAGTGTTTGGGATAGGGTTAGGGTTACCATCAGCCCTAGGATAGTGTTAGGGTTAGGGTTAGCCTCAGCCCTAGGAGAGTGTTAGGGTTAGGGATAGGGTTAGCATCAGGCCTAGGATAGTGTTAGGGTTAGGGTTAGGGTTAGCATCAGCAATAGGATAGTGTTAGGGTTAGGGTTAGCATCCGCCCTAGGATAGTGTTAGGGTTAGGGTTAGGGTTAGCATCAGCCCTAGGATAGTGTTAGGGTTAGGGTTAACATAAACCCTAGGATAGTGTTAGGGTTAGGGTTAGGGTTAGCATCAGCCCTAGGATAGTGTTAGGGTTAGGGTTAGGGTTAGCATCAGGCCCAGGATAGTGTTAGGGTTAGGGTTAGCATCAGCCCAAGGATAGTGTTAGGGTTAGGGTTAGGGTTAGCATCAGCCCTAGGCTAGTGTTAGTGTTAGGGTTAGCATCAACCCTAGGATAGTGTTTGGGATAGGGTTAGGGTTACCATCAGCCCTAGGATAGTGTTAGGGTTAGGGTTAGCCTCAGCCCAAGGAGAGTGTTAGGGTTAGGGATAGGGTTAGCATCAGGCCTAGGATAGTGTTAGGGTTAGGGTTAGGGTTAGCATCAGCCCTAGGATAGTGTTAGGGTTAGGGTTAGCATCAGGCCTAGGATAGTGTTAGGGTTAGGTTTAGCATCAGCCCTAGGATAGTGTTAGGGTTAGGGTTAGGGTTAGCATCAGCCCTAGGATAGTGTTAGGGTTATGGTTAGGTTTAGCATCAGCCCTAGGATAGTGTTAGGGTAAGGGTTAGGGTTAGCATCAGGCCTAGGTTAGTGGTAGGTTTACCGTTAGAATCAGCCCTAGGATAGTGTTAGGGTTAGGGTTAAGTTTAGCATCAGCACTAGGATAGTGTTAGGGTTAGGGTTAGGGTTAGCATCAGCCCTAGGATAGTGTTAGGGTTAGGGTTAGGGTTAGCATCAGGCCTAGGATAGTGTTAGGGTTAGGGTTAGCATCAGCCCTAGGATAGTGTTAGGGTTAGGGTTAGGGTTAGCATCAGCCGTAGGATAGTGTTAGGGTTAGGGTTAGCCTCAGCCCTAAGATAGTGTTAGAGTTAGGGTTAGGGTTAGCATCAGCCCTAGGATAATGTTAGGGTTAGGGTTAGGGTTAGCATCAGCCCTAGGATAGTGTTAGTGTTAGGGTTAGCATCAGCCCTAGGATAGTGTTAGGGTTAGGGTTATGGTTAGCATCAGCCCTAGGATAGTGTTAGGGTTAGGGTTAACATAAACCCTAGGATAGTGTTAGGGTTAGGTTAGGGTTATCATCAGGCCTAGGATACTGTTAGGGTTAGGGTTAGGGTTAGCATCAGTTCAAGGATAGAGTTAGGGTTAGCGTTAGGGTTAGCATCTGCCCTAGGATAGTGTTAGGGTTAGGGTTAGGGTTAGCATCAGCCCAAGGATAGTGTTAGGGTTAGGGTTAGCATCAGCCCTAGGATAGTGTTAGGGTTAGGGTTACGGTTAGCATCAGGCCAAGGATAGTGTTAGGGTTAGGGTTAACATCAGCCCAAGGATAGTGTTAGGGTTAGGGTTAGGGTTAGCATCAGCCCTAGGATAGTGTTAGGGTTAGGGTTAGCATCAACCCTAGGATAGTGTTTGGGTTAGGGTTAGGGTTAGCATCAGCCCTAGGATAGTGTTAGGGTTAGGGTTAGCCTCAGCCCTAGGAGAGTGTTATGGTTAGGGATAGGGTTAGCATCAGGCCTAGGATAGTGTTAGGGTTAGCGTTAGGGTTAGCATCAGCCCTAGGATAGTGTTAGGGTTAGGGTTAGCATCAGGCCTAAGATAGTGTTAGGGTTAGGGTTAGCATCAGCCCTAGGATAGTGTTAGGGTTAGGGTTAGGGTTACCATCAGCCCTAGGATAGTGTTAGGGTTCTGGTTAGGTTTAGCATCATCCCTAGGATAGTGTTAGGGTAAGGGTTAGGGTTAGCATCAGGCCTAGGATAGTGGTAGGGTTACGGTTAGAATCAGCCCTAGGATAGTGTTAGGGTTAGGGTTAAGTTTATTATCAGCCCTAGGATAGTGTTAGGGTTAGGGTTAGGGTTAGCATCAGCCCTAGGATAGTGTTAGGGCTAGGGTTAGTGTTAGCATCAGCCCTAGGATATTATTAGTGTTAGCGTTAGCATCAGCCCTAGGATAGTGTTAGGGTTAGAGTTAGGGTTAGCACCAGGCTTAGGATAGTGTTAGTGTTAGAGTTACCATCAGCCTTAGGATAGTGTTAGGGTTAGGGTTAGCCTCAGCCCTAGGATAGTGTTAGCGTTAGGGTTAGGGTTAGCATCAGCCCTAGGATAGTGTTAGGGGTAGGGTTAGGGTTAGCATCAGCCCTAGCATAGTGTTAGGGTTAGGGTTAACATAAACCCTAGGATAGAGTTAGGGTTAGGGTTAGGGTTATCATCAGGCCTAGGATAGTGTTAGGGTTAGGGTTAGGGTTAGCATCAGTTCAAGGATAGTGTTAGGGTTAGCGTTAGGGTTAGCATCAGCCCTAGGATAGTGTCATTGTTAGGGTTAGGGTTAGCATCAGCCCTAGGATAGTGTTAGGGATAGGGTTAGCATAAGCCCTAGGATAGTGTTAGGGTTAGGGTTAGGGTTATCATGAGGCCTAGGATAGTGTTAGGGTTAGGGTTAGCATCAGCCCTAGGATAGTGTTAGGGTTAGGGTTAGGGTTAGCATCAGCCCTAGGATAGTGTTAGGGTTAGGGTTAGCATCAGCCCTAGGATAGTGTTAGGGTTAGGGTTAGGGTTAGCATCAGGCCTAGGATAGTGTTAGGGTTAGGGTTAGCATCAGCCCTAGGATAGTGTTAGGGTTAGGGTTAGGGTTAGCATCAGCCGTAGGATAGTGTTAGAGTTAGGGTTAGCCTCAGCCCTAAGATAGTGTTAGAGTTAGGGTTAGGGTTAGCATCAGCCCTAGGATAGTGTTCGGGTTAGGGTTAGGGTTAGCATCAGCCCTAGGATAGTGTTAGGGTTAGGGTAAGCATCAGCCCTAGGATAGTGTTAGGGTTAGGGTTAGGGTTAGCATCAGGCCTAGGATAGTGTTAGGGTTAGGGTTAGCATCAGCCCTAGGATAGTGGTAGGGTTAGGGTTAGGGTTAGCATCAGCCGTAGGATAGTGTTAGGGTTAGGGTTAGCCTCAGCCCTAAGATAGTATTAGAGTTAGGGTTAGGGTTAGCATCAGCCCTAGGATAATGTTAGGGTTAGGGTTAGGGTTAGCATCAGCCCTAGGATAGTGTTAGTGTTAGGGTTACCATCAGCCCTAGGATAGTGTTAGGGTTAGGGTTAGGGTTAGCATCCGCCCTAGGATAGTGTTAGGGTTAGGGTTAGGGTTAGCATCAGCCCTAGGATAGTGTTAGGGTTAGGGTTAACATAAACCCTAGGATAGTGTTAGGGTTAGGGTTAGGGTTATCATCAGGCCTAGGATACTGTTAGGGTTAGGGTTAGGGTTAGCATCAGTTCAACGATAGTGTTAGGGTTAGCGTTAGGGTTAGCATCTGCCCTAGGATAGTGTTAGGGTTAGGGTTAGGGTTAGCATCAGCCCAAGGATAGTGTTAGGGTTAGGGTTAGCATCAGCCCTAGGATAGTGTTAGGGTTAGGGTTAGGGTTAGCATCAGGCCCAGGATAGTGTTAGGGTTAGGGTTAGCATCAGCCCAAGGATAGTGTTAGGGTTAGGGTTAGGGTTAGCATCAGCCCTAGGCTAGTGTTAGGGTTAGGGTTAGCATCAGCCCTAGCATAGTGTTAGTGTTAGGGTTAGGGTTAGCATCAGCCCTAGGATAGTGTTAGGTTTAGGGTTAGTGTTAGCATCAGCCCTAGGATATTATTAGTGTTAGCGTTAGCATCAGCCCTAGGATAGTGTTAGGGTTAGAGTTAGGGTTAGCACCAGGCTTAGGATAGTGTTAGTGTTAGAGTTACCATCAGCCTTAGGATAGTGTTAGGGTTAGGGTTAGCCTCAGCCCTAGGATAGTGTTAGCGTTAGGGTTAGGGTTAGCATCAGCCCTAGGATAGTGTTAGGGGTAGGGTTAGGGTTAGCATCAGCCCTAGCATAGTGTCAGGGTTAGGGTTAACATAAACCCTAGGATAGAGTTAGGGTTAGGGTTAGGGTTATCATCAGGCCTAGGATAGTGTTAGGGTTAGGGTTAGGGTTAGCATCAGTTCAAGGATAGTGTTAGGGTTAGCGTTAGGGTTAGCATCAGCCCTAGGATAGTGTCATTGTTAGGGTTAGGGTTAGCATCAGCCCTAGGATAGTGTTAGGGATAGGGTTAGCATAAGTCCTAGGATAGTGTTAGGGTTAGGGTTAGGGTTATCATGAGGCCTAGGATAGTGTTAGGGTTAGGGTTAGCATCAGCCCTAGGATAGTGTTAGGGTTAGGGTAAGCATCAGCCCTAGGATAGTGTTAGGGTTAGGGTTAGGGTTAGCATCAGGCCTAGGATAGTGTTAGGGTTAGGGTTAGCATCAGCCCTAGGATAATGTTAGGGTTAGGGTTAGGGTTAGCATCAGCCCTAGGATAGTGTTAGTGTTAGGGTTAGCATCAGCCCTAGGATAGTGTTAGGGTTAGGGTTAGGGTTAGCATCCGCCCTAGGATAGTGTTAGGGTTAGGGTTAGGGTTAGCATCAGCCCTAGGATAGTGTTAGGGTTAGGGTTAACATAAACCCTAGGATAGTGTTAGGGTTAGGGTTAGGGTTATCATCAGGCCTAGGATACTGTTAGGGTTAGGGTTAGGGTTAGCATCAGTTCAACGATAGTGTTAGGGTTAGCGTTAGGGTTAGCATCTGCCCTAGGATAGTGTTAGGGTTAGGGTTAGGGTTAGCATCAGCCCAAGGATAGTGTTAGGGTTAGGGTTAGCATCAGCCCTAGGATAGTGTTAGGGTTAGGGTTAGGGTTAGCATCAGGCCCAGGATAGTGTTAGGGTTAGGGTTAGCATCAGCCCAAGGATAGTGTTAGGGTTAGGGTTAGGGTTAGCATCAGCCCTAGGCTAGTGTTAGGGTTAGGGTTAGCATCAACCCTAGGATAGTGTTTGGGATAGGGTTAGGGTTACCATCAGCCCTAGGATAGTGTTAGGGTTAGGGTTAGCCTCAGCCCTAGGAGAGTGTTAGGGTTAGGGATAGGGTTAGCATCAGGCCTAGGATAGTGTTAGGGTTAGGGTTAGGGTTAGCATCAGCAATAGGATAGTGTTAGGGTTAGGGTTAGCATCCGCCCTAGGATAGTGTTAGGGTTAGGGTTAGGGTTAGCATCAGCCCTAGGATAGTGTTAGGGTTAGGGTTAACATAAACCCTAGGATAGTGTTAGGGTTAGGGTTAGGGTTAGCATCAGCCCTAGGATAGTGTTAGGGTTAGGGTTAGGGTTAGCATCAGGCCCAGGATAGTGTTAGGGTTAGGGTTAGCATCAGCCCAAGGATAGTGTTAGGGTTAGGGTTAGGGTTAGCATCAGCCCTAGGCTAGTGTTAGGGTTAGGGTTAGCATCAACCCTAGGATAGTGTTTGGGATAGGGTTAGGGTTACCATCAGCCCTAGGATAGTGTTAGGGTTAGGGTTAGCCTCAGCCCAAGGAGAGTGTTAGGGTTAGGGATAGGGTTAGCATCAGGCCTAGGATAGTGTTAGGGTTAGGGTTAGGGTTAGCATCAGCCCTAGGATAGTGTTAGGGTTAGGGTTAGCATCAGGCCTAGGATAGTGTTAGGGTTAGGTTTAGCATCAGCCCTAGGATAGTGTTAGGGTTAGGGTTAGGGTTAGCATCAGCCCTAGGATAGTGTTAGGGTTATGGTTAGGTTTAGCATCAGCCCTAGGATAGTGTTAGGGTAAGGGTTAGGGTTAGCATCAGGCCTAGGTTAGTGGTAGGTTTACCGTTAGAATCAGCCCTAGGATAGTGTTAGGGTTAGGGTTAAGTTTAGCATCAGCACTAGGATAGTGTTAGGGTTAGGGTTAGGGTTAGCATCAGCCCTAGGATAGTGTTAGGGTTAGGGTTAGGGTTAGCATCAGGCCTAGGATAGTGTTAGGGTTAGGGTTAGCATCAGCCCTAGGATAGTGTTAGGGTTAGGGTTAGGGTTAGCATCAGCCGTAGGATAGTGTTAGGGTTAGGGTTAGCCTCAGCCCTAAGATAGTGTTAGAGTTAGGGTTAGGGTTAGCATCAGCCCTAGGATAATGTTAGGGTTAGGGTTAGGGTTAGCATCAGCCCTAGGATAGTGTTAGTGTTAGGGTTAGCATCAGCCCTAGGATAGTGTTAGGGTTAGGGTTAGGGTTAGCATCCGCCCTAGGATAGTGTTAGGGTTAGGGTTAGGGTTAGCATCAGCCCTAGGATAGTGTTAGGGTTAGGGTTAACATAAACCCTAGGATAGTGTTAGGGTTAGGGTTAGGGTTATCATCAGGCCTAGGATACTGTTAGGGTTAGGGTTAGGGTTAGCATCAGTTCAACGATAGTGTTAGGGTTAGCGTTAGGGTTAGCATCTGCCCTAGGATAGTGTTAGGGTTAGGGTTAGGGTTAGCATCAGCCCAAGGATAGTGTTAGGGTTAGGGTTAGCATCAGCCCTAGGATAGTGTTAGGGTTAGGGTTAGGGTTAGCATCAGGCCCAGGATAGTGTTAGGGTTAGGGTTAGCATCAGCCCAAGGATAGTGTTAGGGTTAGGGTTAGGGTTAGCATCAGCCCTAGGCTAGTGTTAGGGTTAGGGTTAGCATCAACCCTAGGATAGTGTTTGGGATAGGGTTAGGGTTACCATCAGCCCTAGGATAGTGTTAGGGTTAGGGTTAGCCTCAGCCCTAGGAGAGTGTTAGGGTTAGGGATAGGGTTAGCATCAGGCCTAGGATAGTGTTAGGGTTAGGGTTAGGGTTAGCATCAGCAATAGGATAGTGTTAGGGTTAGGGTTAGCATCCGCCCTAGGATAGTGTTAGGGTTAGGGTTAGGGTTAGCATCAGCCCTAGGATAGTGTTAGGGTTAGGGTTAACATAAACCCTAGGATAGTGTTAGGGTTAGGGTTAGGGTTAGCATCAGCCCTAGGATAGTGTTAGGGTTAGGGTTAGGGTTAGCATCAGGCCCAGGATAGTGTTAGGGTTAGGGTTAGCATCAGCCCAAGGATAGTGTTAGGGTTAGGGTTAGGGTTAGCATCAGCCCTAGGCTAGTGTTAGGGTTAGGGTTAGCATCAACCCTAGGATAGTGTTTGGGATAGGGTTAGGGTTACCATCAGCCCTAGGATAGTGTTAGGGTTAGGGTTAGCCTCAGCCCAAGGAGAGTGTTAGGGTTAGGGATAGGGTTAGCATCAGGCCTAGGATAGTGTTAGGGTTAGGGTTAGGGTTAGCATCAGCCCTAGGATAGTGTTAGGGTTAGGGTTAGCATCAGGCCTAGGATAGTGTTAGGGTTAGGTTTAGCATCAGCCCTAGGATAGTGTTAGGGTTAGGGTTAGGGTTAGCATCAGCCCTAGGATAGTGTTAGGGTTATGGTTAGGTTTAGCATCAGCCCTAGGATAGTGTTAGGGTAAGGGTTAGGGTTAGCATCAGGCCTAGGTTAGTGGTAGGTTTACCGTTAGAATCAGCCCTAGGATAGTGTTAGGGTTAGGGTTAAGTTTAGCATCAGCACTAGGATAGTGTTAGGGTTAGGGTTAGGGTTAGCATCAGCCCTAGGATAGTGTTAGGGTTAGGGTTAGGGTTAGCATCAGGCCTAGGATAGTGTTAGGGTTAGGGTTAGCATCAGCCCTAGGATAGTGTTAGGGTTAGGGTTAGGGTTAGCATCAGCCGTAGGATAGTGTTAGGGTTAGGGTTAGCCTCAGCCCTAAGATAGTGTTAGAGTTAGGGTTAGGGTTAGCATCAGCCCTAGGATAATGTTAGGGTTAGGGTTAGGGTTAGCATCAGCCCTAGGATAGTGTTAGTGTTAGGGTTAGCATCAGCCCTAGGATAGTGTTAGGGTTAGGGTTAGGGTTAGCATCCGCCCTAGGATAGTGTTAGGGTTAGGGTTAGGGTTAGCATCAGCCCTAGGATAGTGTTAGGGTTAGGGTTAACATAAACCCTAGGATAGTGTTAGGGTTAGGGTTAGGGTTATCATCAGGCCTAGGATACTGTTAGGGTTAGGGTTAGGATTAGCATCAGTTCAACGATAGTGTTAGGGTTAGCGTTAGGGTTAGCATCTGCCCTAGGATAGTGTTAGGGTTAGGGTTAGGGTTAGCATCAGCCCAAGGATAGTGTTAGGGTTAGGGTTAGCATCAGCCCTAGGATAGTGTTAGGGTTAGGGTTAGGGTTAGCATCAGGCCCAGGATAGTGTTAGGGTTAGGGTTAGCATCAGCCCAAGGATAGTGTTGGGGTTAGGGTTAGGGTTAGCATCAGCCCTAGGCTAGTGTTAGGGTTAGGGTTAGCATCAACCATAGGATAGTGTTTGGGATAGGGTTAGGGTTACCATCAGCCCTAGGATAGTGTTAGGGTTAGGGTTAGCCTCAGCCCTAGGAGAGTGTTAGGGTTAGGGATAGGGTTAGCATCAGGCCTAGGATAGTGTTAGGGTTAGGGTTAGGGTTAGCATCAGCAATAGGATAGTGTTAGGGTTAGGGTTAGCATCAGGCCTAGGATAGTGTTAGGGTTAGGTTTAGCATCAGCCCTAGGATAGTGTTAGGGTTAGGGTTAGGGTTAGCATCAGCCCTAGGATAGTGTTAGGGTTATGGTTAGGTTTAGCATCAGCCCTAGGATAGTGTTAGGGTAAGGGTTAGGGTTAGCATCAGGCCTAGGTTAGTGGTAGGTTTACGGTTAGAATCAGCCCTAGGATAGTGTTAGGGTTAGGGTTAAGTTTAGCATCAGCACTAGGATAGTGTTAGGGTTAGGGTTAGGGTTAGCATCAGCCCTAGGATAGTGTTAGGGTTAGGGTTAGGGTTAGCATCAGGCCTAGGATAGTGTTAGGGTTAGGGTTAGCATCAGCCCTAGGATAGTGTTAGGGTTAGGGTTAGGGTTAGCATCAGCCGTAGGATAGTGTTAGGGTTAGGGTAAGCCTCAGCCCTAAGATAGTGTTAGAGTTAGGGTTAGGGTTAGCATCAGCCCTAGGATAATGTTAGGGTTAGGGTTAGGGTTAGCATCAGCCCTAGGATAGTGTTAGTGTTAGGGTTAGCATCAGCCCTAGGATAGTGTTAGGGTTAGGGTTAGGGTTAGCATCCGCCCTAGGATAGTGTTAGGGTTAGGGTTAGGGTTAGCATCAGCCCTAGGATAGTGTTAGGGTTAGGGTTAACATAAACCCTAGGATAGTGTTAGGGTTAGGGTTAGGGTTATCATCAGGCCTAGGATACTGTTAGGGTTAGGGTTAGGGTTAGCATCAGTTCAACGATAGTGTTAGGGTTAGCGTTAGGGTTAGCATCTGCCCTAGGATAGTGTTAGGGTTAGGGTTAGGGTTAGCATCAGCCCAAGGATAGTGTTAGGGTTAGGGTTAGCATCAGCCCTAGGATAGTGTTAGGGTTAGGGTTAGGGTTAGCATCAGGCCCAGGATAGTGTTAGGGTTAGGGTTAGCATCAGCCCAAGGATAGTGTTAGGGTTAGGGTTAGGGTTAGCATCAGCCCTAGGCTAGTGTTAGGGTTAGGGTTAGCATCAACCCTAGGATAGTGTTTGGGATAGGGTTAGGGTTACCATCAGCCCTAGGATAGTGTTAGGGTTAGGGTTAGCCTCAGCCCAAGGAGAGTGTTAGGGTTAGGGATAGGGTTAGCATCAGGCCTAGGATAGTGTTAGGGTTAGGGTTAGGGTTAGCATCAGCCCTAGGATAGTGTTAGGGTTAGGGTTAGCATCAGGCCTAGGATAGTGTTAGGGTTAGGTTTAGCATCAGCCCTAGGATAGTGTTAGGGTTAGGGTTAGGGTTAGCATCAGCCCTAGGATAGTGTTAGGGTTATGGTTAGGTTTAGCATCAGCCCTAGGATAGTGTTAGGGTAAGGGTTAGGGTTAGCATCAGGCCTAGGTTAGTGGTAGGTTTACGGTTAGAATCAGCCCTAGGATAGTGTTAGGGTTAGGGTTAAGTTTAGCATCAGCACTAGGATAGTGTTAGGGTTAGGGTTAGGGTTAGCATCAGCCCTAGGATAGTGTTAGGGTTAGGGTTAGGGTTAGCATCCGCCCTAGGATAGTGTTAGGGTTAGGGTTAGCATAAGCCCTAGGATAGTGTTAGGGTTAGGGTTAGGGTTAGCATCAGGCCTAGGATAGTGTTAGGGTTAGGGTTAGCATCAGCCCTAGGATAGTGTTAGGGTTAGGGTTAGGGTTAGCATCAGCCGTAGGATAGTGTTAGGGTTAGGGTTAGCCTCAGCCCTAAGATAGTGTTAGAGTTAGGGTTAGGGTTAGCATCAGCCCTAGGATAATGTTAGGGTTAGGGTTAGGGTTAGCATCAGCCCTAGGATAGTGTTAGTGTTAGGGTTAGCATCAGCCCTAGGATAGTGTTAGGGTTAGGGTTAGGGTTAGCATCCGCCCTAGGATAGTGTTAGGGTTAGGGTTAGGGTTAGCATCAGCCCTAGGATAGTGTTAGGGTTAGGGTTAACATAAACCCTAGGATAGTGTTAGGGTTAGGGTTAGGGTTATCATCAGGCCTAGGATACTGTTAGGGTTAGGGTTAGGATTAGCATCAGTTCAACGATAGTGTTAGGGTTAGCGTTAGGGTTAGCATCTGCCCTAGGATAGTGTTAGGGTTAGGGTTAGGGTTAGCATCAGCCCAAGGATAGTGTTAGGGTTAGGGTTAGCATCAGCCCTAGGATAGTGTTAGGGTTAGGGTTAGGGTTAGCATCAGGCCCAGGATAGTGTTAGGGTTAGGGTTAGCATCAGCCCAAGGATAGTGTTGGGGTTAGGGTTAGGGTTAGCATCAGCCCTAGGCTAGTGTTAGGGTTAGGGTTAGCATCAACCATAGGATAGTGTTTGGGATAGGGTTAGGGTTACCATCAGCCCTAGGATAGTGTTAGGGTTAGGGTTAGCCTCAGCCCTAGGAGAGTGTTAGGGTTAGGGATAGGGTTAGCATCAGGCCTAGGATAGTGTTAGGGTTAGGGTTAGGGTTAGCATCAGCAATAGGATAGTGTTAGGGTTAGGGTTAGCATCAGGCCTAGGATAGTGTTAGGGTTAGGTTTAGCATCAGCCCTAGGATAGTGTTAGGGTTAGGGTTAGGGTTAGCATCAGCCCTAGGATAGTGTTAGGGTTATGGTTAGGTTTAGCATCAGCCCTAGGATAGTGTTAGGGTAAGGGTTAGGGTTAGCATCAGGCCTAGGTTAGTGGTAGGTTTACGGTTAGAATCAGCCCTAGGATAGTGTTAGGGTTAGGGTTAAGTTTAGCATCAGCACTAGGATAGTGTTAGGGTTAGGGTTAGGGTTAGCATCAGCCCTAGGATAGTGTTAGGGTTAGGGTTAGGGTTAGCATCAGGCCTAGGATAGTGTTAGGGTTAGGGTTAGCATCAGCCCTAGGATAGTGTTAGGGTTAGGGTTAGGGTTAGCATCAGCCGTAGGATAGTGTTAGGGTTAGGGTAAGCCTCAGCCCTAAGATAGTGTTAGAGTTAGGGTTAGGGTTAGCATCAGCCCTAGGATAATGTTAGGGTTAGGGTTAGGGTTAGCATCAGCCCTAGGATAGTGTTAGTGTTAGGGTTAGCATCAGCCCTAGGATAGTGTTAGGGTTAGGGTTAGGGTTAGCATCCGCCCTAGGATAGTGTTAGGGTTAGGGTTAGGGTTAGCATCAGCCCTAGGATAGTGTTAGGGTTAGGGTTAACATAAACCCTAGGATAGTGTTAGGGTTAGGGTTAGGGTTATCATCAGGCCTAGGATACTGTTAGGGTTAGGGTTAGGGTTAGCATCAGTTCAACGATAGTGTTAGGGTTAGCGTTAGGGTTAGCATCTGCCCTAGGATAGTGTTAGGGTTAGGGTTAGGGTTAGCATCAGCCCAAGGATAGTGTTAGGGTTAGGGTTAGCATCAGCCCTAGGATAGTGTTAGGGTTAGGGTTAGGGTTAGCATCAGGCCCAGGATAGTGTTAGGGTTAGGGTTAGCATCAGCCCAAGGATAGTGTTAGGGTTAGGGTTAGGGTTAGCATCAGCCCTAGGCTAGTGTTAGGGTTAGGGTTAGCATCAACCCTAGGATAGTGTTTGGGATAGGGTTAGGGTTACCATCAGCCCTAGGATAGTGTTAGGGTTAGGGTTAGCCTCAGCCCAAGGAGAGTGTTAGGGTTAGGGATAGGGTTAGCATCAGGCCTAGGATAGTGTTAGGGTTAGGGTTAGGGTTAGCATCAGCCCTAGGATAGTGTTAGGGTTAGGGTTAGCATCAGGCCTAGGATAGTGTTAGGGTTAGGTTTAGCATCAGCCCTAGGATAGTGTTAGGGTTAGGGTTAGGGTTAGCATCAGCCCTAGGACAGTGTTAGGGTTATGGTTAGGTTTAGCATCAGCCCTAGGATAGTGTTAGGGTAAGGGTTAGGGTTAGCATCAGGCCTAGGTTAGTGGTAGGTTTACGGTTAGAATCAGCCCTAGGATAGTGTTAGGGTTAGGGTTAAGTTTAGCATCAGCACTAGGATAGTGTTAGGGTTAGGGTTAGGGTTAGCATCAGCCCTAGGATAGTGTTAGGGTTAGGGTTAGGGTTAGCATCCGCCCTAGGATAGTGTTAGGGTTAGGGTTAGCATAAGCCCTAGGATAGTGTTAGGGTTAGGGTTAGGGTTAGCATCAGGCCTAGGATAGTGTTAGGGTTAGGGTTAGCATCAGCCCTAGGATAGTGTTAGGGTTAGGGTTAGGGTTAGCATGAGCCGTAGAATATTGTTAGGGTTAGGGTTAGCCTCAGCCCTAAGATAGTGTTAGAGTTAGGGTTAGGGTTAGCATCAGCCCTAGGATAATGTTAGGGTTAGGGTTAGGGTTAGCATCAGCCCTAGGATAGTGTTAGTGTTAGGGTTAGCATCAGCCCTAGGATAGTGTTAGGGATAGGGTTAGGGTTAGCATCCGCCCTAGGATAGTGTTAGGGTTAGGGTTAGGGTTAGCAGCAGCCCTAGGATAGTGTTATGGTTAGGGTTAACATAAACCCTAGCATAGTGTTAGGGTTAGGGTTAGGGTTATCATCAGGCCTAGGATACTGTTAGGGTTAGGGTTAGGGTTAGCATCAGTTCAAGGATAGTGTTAGGGTTAGCGTTAGGGTTAGCATCTGCCCTAGGATAGTGTTAGGGTTAGGGTTAGGGTTACCATCAGCCCTAGGATAGTGTTAGGGTTAGGGTTAGCATCAACCCTAGGATAGTGTTTGGGTTAGGGTTAGGGTTAGCATTAGCCATAGGATAGTGTTAGGGTTAGGGTTAGCCTCAGCCCTAGGAGAGTGTTAGGGTTAGGGATAGGGTTAGCATCAGGCCTAGGATAGTGTTAGGGTTATGGTTAGGGTTAGCATCAGCCCTAGGATAGTGTTAGGGTTAGGGTTAGCATCAGGCCTAAGATAGTGTTAGGGTTAGGGTTAGCATCAGCCCTAGGATAGTGTTAGGGTTAGGGTTAGGGTTAGCATCAGCCCTAGGATAGTGTTAGGGTAAGGGTTAGGGTTAGCATCAGGCCTAGGATAGTGTTAGGGTTACGGTTAGATTCAGCCCTAGGATAGTGTTAGAGTTAGGGTTAAGTTTAGCATCAGCCATAGGATAGTGTTAGGGTTAGGGTTAGTGTTAGCATCAGCCCAAGGATATTATTAGGGTTAGGGTTAGCATGAGCCCTAGGATAGTGTTAGGGTTAGAGTTAGGGTTAGCACCAGGCTTAGGATAGTGTTAGTGTTAGGGTTACCATCAGCCTCAGGATAGTGTTAGGGTTAGGGTTAGGGTTAGCATCAGCCGTAGGATAGTGTTAGGGTTAGGGTTTGCCTCAGCCCTAGGATAGTGTTAGCGTTAGGGTTAGGGTTAGCATAAGCCCTAGGATAGTGTTAGGGGTAGGGTTAGGGTTAGCATCAGCCCTAGTATAGTGTTAGTGTTAGGGTTAGCATCAGACCTAGGATAGTGTTAGGGTTAGGGTTAGGGTTAGCATCAGCCCTAGGATAGTGTTAGGGTTAGGGTTAGCATCAGCCCTGGGATAATGTTAGGGTTAGGGTTAGGGTTAGCATCAGGCCCAGGATAGTGTAATGGTTAGGGTTAGCATCAGCCCAAGGATAGTGTTAGGGTTAGGGTTAGGGTTAGCATCAGCCCTAGGATAGTGTTAGGGTTAGGGTTAGCATCAACCCTAGGATAGTGTTAGGGTTAGGGTTAGGGTTAGCATCAGCCCTAGGATAGTGTTAGGGTTAGGGTTAGCCTCAGCCCTAGGAGAGTGTTAGGCTTAGGGATAGGGTTAGCATCAGGCATAGGATAGTGTTAGGGTTAGGGTTAGGGTTAGCATCCGCCCTAGGATAGTGTTAGGGTTAGGGTTTGAATCAGGCCTAGGATAGTGTTAGGTTTAGGGTTAGCATCAGCCCTAGGATAGTGTTAGGGTTAGGGTTAGGGTTAGCATCAGCCCTAGGATAGTGTTAGGGTTATGGTTAGGTTTAGCATCAGCCCTAGGATAGTGTTAGGGTAAGGGTTAGGGTTAGCATCAGGCCTAGGATAGTGTTAGGGTTACGGTTAGAATCAGCCCTAGGATAGTGTTAGGGTTAGGGTTAGCCTCAGCCCTAGGATAGTGTTAGGGTTAGGGTTAGGGTTAGCATCAGCCCTAGGATAGTGTTAGTGTTAGGGTTTGGGTTAGCATCAGGCCTAGGATAGTGTTAGGGTTAGGGTTAGCATAAGCCCTAGGATAGTGTTAGGGTTAGGGTTAGGGTTAGCATCAGGCCTAGGATAGTGTTAGGGTTAGGGTTAGCATCAGCCCTAGGATAGTGTTAGGGTTAGGGTTAGGGTTATCATCAGGCCTATGATAGTGTTAGGGTTAGGGTTAGCATCAGCCCTAGCATAGTGTTAGGGTTAGGGTTAGGGTTAGCATCAGCCCTAGGATAGTGTTAGGGTTAAGGTTAGTGTTAGCATCAGCCCTAGGATATTATTAGGTTTAGGGTTAGCATCAGCCCTAGGATAGTGTTAGGGTTAGAGTTAGGGTTAGCACCAGGCTTAGGATAGTGTTAGTGTTAGGGTTACCATCAGCCTTAGGATAGTGTTAGGGTTAGGGTTAGCCTCGGCCCTAGGATAGTGTTAGCGTTAGGGTTAGGGTTAGCATCAGCCCTAGGATAGTGTTAGGGGTAGGGTTAGGGTTAGCATCAGCCCTAGCATAGTGTTAGGGTTAGGGTTAACGTAAACCCTAGGATAGAGTTAGGGTTAGGGTTAGGGTTATCATCAGGCCTAGGATAGTGTTAGGGTTAGGGTTAGGGTTAGCATCAGTTCAAGGATAGTGTTAGGGTTAGCGTTAGGGTTAGCATCAGCCCTAGGATAGTGTCATTGTTAGGGTTAGGGTTAGCATCAGCCCTAGGATAGTGTTAGGGTTAGGGTTAGCATAAGCCCTAGGATAGTGTTAGGGTTAGGGTTAGGGTTATCATGAGGCCTAGGATAGTGTTAGGGTTAGGGTTAGCATCAGCCCTAGGATAGTGTTAGGGTTAGGGTTAGGGTTAGCATCAGCCCTAGGATAGTGTTAGGGTCAGGGTTAGCATCAGCCCTAGGATAGTGTTAGGGTTAGGGTTAGGGTTAGCATCAGGCCTAGGATAGTGTTAGGGTTAGGGTTAGCATCAGCCCTAGGATAGTGTTAGGGTTAGGGTTAGGGTTAGCATCAGCCGTAGGATCGTGTTAGGGTTAGGGTTAGCCTCAGCCCTAAGATAGTGTTAGAGTTAGGGTTAGGGTTAGCATCAGCCCTAGGATAGTGTTCGGGTTAGGGTTAGGGTTAGCATCAGCCCTAGGATAGTGTTAGGGTTAGGGTAAGCATCAGCCCTAGGATAGTGTTAGGGTTAGGGTTAGGGTTAGCATCAGGCCTAGGATAGTGTTAGGGTTAGGGTTAGCATCAACCCTAGGATAGTGTTAGGGTTAGGGTTAGGGTTAGCATGAGCCGTAGAATATTGTTAGGGTTAGGGTTAGCCTCAGCCCTAAGATAGTGTTAGAGTTAGGGTTAGGGTTAGCATCAGCCCTAGGATAATGTTAGGGTTAGGGTTAGGGTTAGCATCAGCCCTAGGATAGTGTTAGTGTTAGGGTTAGCATCAGCCCTAGGATAGTGTTAGGGATAGGGTTAGGGTTAGCATCCGCCCTAGGATAGTGTTAGGGTTAGGGTTAGGGTTAGCAGCAGCCCTAGGATAGTGTTATGGTTAGGGTTAACATAAACCCTAGCATAGTGTTAGGGTTAGGGTTAGGGTTATCATCAGGCCTAGGATACTGTTAGGGTTAGGGTTAGGGTTAGCATCAGTTCAAGGATAGTGTTAGGGTTAGCGTTAGGGTTAGCATCTGCCCTAGGATAGTGTTAGGGTTAGGGTTAGGGTTACCATCAGCCCTAGGATAGTGTTAGGGTTAGGGTTAGCATCAACCCTAGGATAGTGTTTGGGTTAGGGTTAGGGTTAGCATTAGCCATAGGATAGTGTTAGGGTTAGGGTTAGCCTCAGCCCTAGGAGAGTGTTAGGGTTAGGGATAGGGTTAGCATCAGGCCTAGGATAGTGTTAGGGTTATGGTTAGGGTTAGCATCAGCCCTAGGATAGTGTTAGGGTTAGGGTTAGCATCAGGCCTAAGATAGTGTTAGGGTTAGGGTTAGCATCAGCCCTAGGATAGTGTTAGGGTTAGGGTTAGGGTTAGCATCAGCCCTAGGATAGTGTTAGGGTAAGGGTTAGGGTTAGCATCAGGCCTAGGATAGTGTTAGGGTTACGGTTAGATTCAGCCCTAGGATAGTGTTAGAGTTAGGGTTAAGTTTAGCATCAGCCATAGGATAGTGTTAGGGTTAGGGTTAGTGTTAGCATCAGCCCTAGGATATTATTAGGGTTAGGGTTAGCATGAGCCCTAGGATAGTGTTAGGGTTAGAGTTAGGGTTAGCACCAGGCTTAGGATAGTGTTAGTGTTAGGGTTACCATCAGCCTCAGGATAGTGTTAGGGTTAGGGTTAGGGTTAGCATCAGCCGTAGGATAGTGTTAGGGTTAGGGTTTGCCTCAGCCCTAGGATAGTGTTAGCGTTAGGGTTAGGGTTAGCATAAGCCCTAGGATAGTGTTAGGGGTAGGGTTAGGGTCAGCATCAGCCCTAGTATAGTGTTAGTGTTAGGGTTAGCATCAGACCTAGGATAGTGTTAGGGTTAGGGTTAGGGTTAGCATCAGCCCTAGGATAGTGTTAGGGTTAGGGTTAGCATCAGCACTAGGATAGTGTTAGGGTTAGGGTTAGGGTTAGCATCAGCCCTAGGATAGTGTTAGGGTTATGGTTAGGTTTAGCATCAGCCCTAGTATAGTGTTAGGGTAAGGGTTAGGGTTAGCATCAGGCCTAGGATAGTGTTAGGTTTACGGTTAGAATGAGCCCTAGGATAGTGTTAGGGTTAGGGTTAGCATAAGCCCTAGGATAGTGTTAGGGTTAGGGTTAGGGTTAGCATCAGGCCTAGGATAGTGTTAGTTTTAGGGTTAGCATCAGCCCTAGGATAGTGTTAGGGTTAGGGTTATGGTTATCATCAGGCCTAGGATAGTGTTAGGGTTAGGGTTAGCATCAGCCCTAGGATAGTGTTACGGTTAGGGTTAGGGTTAGCATCAGCCCTAGGATAGTGTTAGGGTTAGGGTTAGTGTTAGCATCAGCCCTAGGATATTATTAGGGTTAGGGTTAGCATCAGCCCTAGGATAGTGTTAGGGTTAGAGTTAGGGTTAGCACCAGGCTTAGGATAGTGTTAGTGTTAGGGTTACCATCAGCCTTAGGATAGTGTTAGGGTTAGGGTTAGGGTTAGCATCAGCCGTAGGATAGTGTTAGGGTTAGGGTTAGCCTCAGCCCTAGGATAGTGTTAGCGTTAGGGTTAGGGTTAGCATCAGCCCTAGGATAGTGTTAGGGGTAGGGTTAAGGTTAGCATCAGCCCTAGCATAGTGTTATTGTTAGGGTTAGCATCAGCCCTAGGATAGTGTTAGGGTTAGGGTTAGGGTTAGCATCAGCCCTAGGATAGTATTAGGGTTAGGGTTAGGGATAGGGTTAGGGTTAGCATCAGCTCTAGGATAGTGTTAGGGCTAGGGTTAGGGTTAGCATCAGCCCTAGGATAGTGTTAGGGTTTGGGTTAGGGTTAGCATCAGCCCTAGGATAGTGTTAGGGTTAGGGTTAGCATCAGCCCTAGGATAGTGTTAGGGTTAGTGTTAGGGTTAGCATCAGGCCTAGGATAGTGTTAGGGTTAGGGTTAGCATCAGCCCTAGGATAGTGTTAGGGTTAGGGTTAGGGTTAGCATCAGCCGTAGGATAGTGTTAGGGTTAGGGTTAGCCTCAGCCCTAAGATAGTGTTAGAGTTAGGGTTAGGGTTAGCATCAGCACTAGGAAAATGTTTGGGTTAGGGTTAGGGTTAGCATCAGCCCTAGGATAGTGTTAGGGGTAGGGTTAGGGTTAGCATCAGCCCTAGCATAGTGTTAGGGTTAGGGTTAACATGAACCCTAGGATAGAGTTAGGGTTAGGGTTAGGGTTATCATCAGGCCTAGGATAGTGTTAGGGTTAGGGTTAGGGTTAGCATCAGCCCAAGGATAGTGTTAGGGTTAGGGTTAGCATCAGCCCTAGGATAGTGTTAGGGTTAGGGTTAGGGTTAGCATCAGGCCCAGGATAGTGTTAGGGTTAGGGTTAGCATCAACCCTAGGATAGTGTTTGGGTTAGGGTTAGGGTTAGCATTAGCCATAGGATAGTGTTAGGGTTAGGGTTAGCCTCAGCCCTAGGAGAGTTTTAGGGTTAGGGATAGGGTTAGCATCAGGCCTAGGATAGTGTTAGGGTTATGGTTAGGGTTAGCATCAGCCCTAGGATAGTGTTAGGGTTAGGGTTAGCATCAGGCCTAAGATAGTGTTAGGGTTAGGGTTAGCATCAGCCCTAGGATAGTGTTAGGGTTAGGGTTAGGGTTAGCATCAGCCCTAGGATAGTGTTAGGGTAAGGGTTAGGGTTAGCATCAGGCCTAGGATAGTGTTAGGGTTACGGTTAGATTCAGCCCTAGGATAGTGTTAGAGTTAGGGTTAAGTTTAGCATCAGCCCTAGGATAGTGTTAGGGTTAGGGTTAGTGTTAGCATCAGCCCTAGGATATTATTAGGGTTAGGGTTAGCATGAGCCCTAGGATAGTGTTAGGGTTAGAGTTAGGGTTAGCACCAGGCTTAGGATAGTGTTAGTGTTAGGGTTACCATCAGCCTCAGGATAGTGTTAGGGTTAGGGTTAGGGTTAGCATCAGCCGTAGGATAGTGTTAGGGTTAGGGTTTGCCTCAGCCCTAGGATAGTGTTAGCGTTAGGGTTAGGGTTAGCATAAGCCCTAGGATAGTGTTAGGGGTAGGGTTAGGGTTAGCATCAGCCCTAGTATAGTGTTAGTGTTAGGGTTAGCATCAGACCTAGGATAGTGTTAGGGTTAGGGTTAGGGTTAGCATCAGCCCTAGGATAGTGTTAGGGTTAGGGTTAGCATCAGCCCTGGGATAATGTTAGGGTTAGGGTTAGGGTTAGCATCAGGCCCAGGATAGTGTAATGGTTAGGGTTAGCATCAGCCCAAGGATAGTGTTAGGGTTAGGGTTAGGGTTAGCATCAGCCCTAGGATAGTGTTAGGGTTAGGGTTAGCATCAACCCTAGGATAGTGTTTGGGTTAGGGTTAGGGTTAGCATCAGCCCTAGGATAGTGTTAGGGTTAGGGTTAGCCTCAGCCCTAGGAGAGTGTTAGGCTTAGGGATAGGGTTAGCATCAGGCATAGGATAGTGTTAGGGTTAGGGTTAGGGTTAGCATCAGCCCTAGGATAGTGTTAGGGTTAGGGTTTGCATCAGGCCTAGGATAGTGTTAGGTTTAGGGTTAGCATC
Organism: Lemur catta; assembly: GCF_020740605.2. Classification (NCBI taxonomy): domain Eukaryota; kingdom Metazoa; phylum Chordata; class Mammalia; order Primates; family Lemuridae; genus Lemur; species Lemur catta. The sequence goes on along the minus strand of NC_059145.1, from coordinate 934,649 downwards.
AGCCCTAGGATAGTGTTAGGGTTAGGGTTAGGGTTAGCATCAGCCCTAGGATAGTGTTAGGGTTATGGTTAGGTTTAGCATCAGCCCTAGGATAGTGTTAGGGTAAGGGTTAGGGTTAGCATCAGGCCTAGGATAGTGTTAGGGTTACGGTTAGAATCAGCCCTAGGATAGTGTTAGGGTTAGGGTTAGCCTCAGCCCTAGGATAGTGTTAGGGTTAGGGTTAGGGTTAGCATCAGTCCTAGGATAGTGTTAGTGTTAGGGTTTGGGTTAGCATCAGGCCTAGGATAGTGTTAGGGTTAGGGTTAGCATAAGCCCTAGGATAGTGTTAGGGTTAGGGTTAGGGTTAGCATCAGGCCTAGGATAGTGTTAGGGTTAGGGTTAGCATCAGCCCTAGGATAGTGTTAGGGTTAGGGTTAGGGTTATCATCAGGCCTATGATAGTGTTAGGGTTAGGGTTAGCATCAGCCCTAGCATAGTGTTAGGGTTAGGGTTAGGGTTAGCATCAGCCCTAGGATAGTGTTAGGGTTAAGGTTAGTGTTAGCATCAGCCCTAGGATATTATTAGGTTTAGGGTTAGCATCAGCCCTAGGATAGTGTTAGGGTTAGAGTTAGGGTTAGCACCAGGCTTAGGATAGTGTTAGTGTTAGGGTTACCTTCAGCCTTAGGATAGTGTTAGGGTTAGGGTTAGCCTCGGCCCTAGGATAGTGTTAGCGTTAGGGTTAGGGTTAGCATCAGCCCTAGGATAGTGTTAGGGGTAGGGTTAGGGTTAGCATCAGCCCTAGCATAGTGTTAGGGTTAGGGTTAACGTAAACCCTAGGATAGAGTTAGGGTTAGGGTTAGGGTTATCATCAGGCCTAGGATAGTGTTAGGGTTAGGGTTAGGGTTAGCATCAGTTCAAGGATAGTGTTAGGGTTAGCGTTAGGGTTAGCATCAGCCCTAGGATAGTGTCATTGTTAGGGTTAGGGTTAGCATCAGCCCTAGGATAGTGTTAGGGTTAGGGTTAGCATAAGCCCTAGGATAGTGTTAGGGTTAGGGTTAGGGTTATCATGAGGCCTAGGATAGTGTTAGGGTTAGGGTTAGCATCAGCCCTAGGATAGTGTTAGGGTTAGGGTTAGGGTTAGCATCAGCCCTAGGATAGTGTTAGGGTTAGGGTTAGCATCAGCCCTAGGATAGTGTTAGGGTTAGGGTTAGGGTTAGCATCAGGCCTAGGATAGTGTTAGTGTTAGGGTTAGCATCAGCCCTAGGATAGTGTTAGGGTTAGGGTTAGGGTTAGCATCAGCCGTAGGATTGTGTTAGGGTTAGGGTTAGCCTCAGCCCTAAGATAGTGTTAGAGTTAGGGTTAGGGTTAGCATCAGCCCTAGGATAGTGTTCGGGTTAGGGTTAGGGTTAGCATCAGCCCTAGGATAGTGTTAGGGTTAGGGTAAGCATCAGCCCTAGGATAGTGTTAGGGTTAGGGTTAGGGTTAGCATCAGCCCTAGGATAGTGTTAGCGTTAGGGTTAGCATCAGCCCTAGGATAGTGTTAGGGTTAGGGTTAGGATTAGCATCAGCCGTAGGATAGTGTTAGGGTTAGGGTTAGCCTCAGCCCTAAGATAGTGTTAGAGTTAGGGTTAGGGTTAGCATCAGCCCTAGGATAATGTTAGGCTTAGGGTTAGGGTTAGCATCAGCAATAGGATAGTGTTAGTGTTAGGGTTAGCATCAGCCCTAGGATAGTGTTAGGGTTAGGGTTAGGGTTAGCATCCGCCCTAGGATAGTTTTAGGGTTAGGGTTAGGGTTAGCATCAGCCGTAGGATAGTGTTAGGGTTAGGGTTAGCCTCAGCCCTAAGATAGTGTTAGAGTTAGGGTTAGGGTTAGCATCAGCCCTAGGATAATGTTAGGGTTAGGGTTAGGGTTAGCATCAGCCCTAGGACAGTGTTAGTGTTAGGGGTAGCATCAGCCCTAGGATAGTGTTAGGGTTAGGGTTAGGGATAGCATCCGCCCTAGGATAGTGTTAGGGTTAGGGTTATGGTTAGCATCAGCCCTAGGATAGTGTTAGGGTTAGGGTTAACATAAACCCTAGGATAGTGTTAGGGTTAGGTTAGGGTTATCATCAGGCCTAGGATACTGTTAGGGTTAGGGTTAGGGTTAGCATCAGTTCAAGGATAGTGTTAGGGTTAGCGTTAGGGTTAGCATCTGCCCTAGGATAGTGTTAGGGTTAGGGTTAGGGTTAGCATCAGCCCAAGGATAGGGTTAGGGTTAGGGTTAGCATCAGCCCTAGGATAGAGTTAGGGTTAGGGTTAGGGTTAGCATCAGCCCTAGGATAGTGTTAGGGTTAGGGTTAGCCTCAGCCCTAGGAGAGTGTTATGGTTAGGGATAGGGCTAGCATCAGGCCTAGGATAGTGTTAGGGTTAGGGTTAGGGTTAGCATCAGCCCTAGGATAGTGTTAGGGTTAGGGTTAGCATCAGGCCTAAGATAGTGTTAGGGTTAGGGTTAGCATCAGCCCTAGGATAGTGTTAGGGTTAGGGTTAGGGTTAGCATCAGCCCTAGGATAGTGTTAGGGTTATGGTTAGGTTTAGCATCATCCCTAGGATAGTGTTAGGGTAAGGGTTAGGGTTAGCATCAGGCCTAGGATAGTGGTAGGGTTACGGTTAGAATCAGCACTAGGATAGTGTTAGGGTTAGGGTTAAGTTTAGCATCAGCCCTAGGATAGTGTTAGGGTTAGGGTTAGGGTTAGCATCAGCCCTAGGATAGTGTTAGGGCTAGGGTTAGGGTTAGCATCAGCCCTAGGATCGTGTTAGGGTTAGGGTTAGCATAAGCCCTAGGATAGTGTTAGGGTTAGCGTTAGGGTTAGCATCAGGCGTAGGATAGTGTTAGGGTTAGGGTTAGCATCAGCCGTAGGATAGTGTTAGGTTTAGGGTTAGGGTTATCATCAGGCCTAGGATAGTGTTAGGGTTAGGGTTAGCATCAGCCCTAGGATAGTGTTAGGGTTAGGGTTAGGGTTAGCATCAGCCCTAGGATAGTGTTAGGGTTAGGGTTAGTGTTAGCATCAGCCCTAGGATATTATTAGGGTTAGGGTTAGCATCAGCCCTAGGGTAGTGTTAGGGTTAGAGTTAGGGTTAGCACCAGGCTTAGGATAGTGTTAGTGTTAGGGTTACCATCAGCCTTAGGATAGTGTTAGGGTTAGGGTTAGGGTTAGCATCAGCCGTAGGATAGTGTTAGGGTTAGGGTTAGCCTCAGCCCTAGGATAGTGTTAGCGTTAGGGTTAGGGTTAGCATCAGCCCTAGGATAGTGTTAGGGGTAGGGTTAGGGTTAGCATCAGCCCTAGTATAGTGTTAGTGTTAAGGTTAGCATCAGCCCTAGGATAGTGTTAGGGTTAGGGTTAGGGTTAGCATCAGCCCTAGGATAGTGTTAGGGTTAGGGTTAGCATCAGCCCTGGGATAATGTTAGGGTTAGGATTAGGGTTAGCATCAGGCCCAGGATAGTGTTATGGTTAGGGTTAGCATCAGCCCAAGGATAGTGTTAGGGTTAGGGTTAGGGTTAGCATCAGCCCTAGGATAGTGTTAGGGTTAGGTTTAGCATCAACCCTAGGATAGTGTTTGGGTTAGGGTTAGGGTTAGCATCAGCCCTAGGATAGTGTTAGGGTTAGGGTTAGCCTCAGCCCTAGGAGAGTGTTAGGGTTAGGGATAGGGTTAGCATCAGGCCTAGGATAGTGTTAGGGTTAGGGTTAGCATCAGGCCTAGGATAGTGTTAGGGTTAGGGTTAGCATCAGCCCTAGGATAGTGTTAGGGTTAGGGTTATTGTTAGCATCAGCCCTAGGATAGTGTTAGGGTTATGGTAAGGTTTAGCATCAGCCCTAGGATAGTGTTAGGGTAAGGGTTAGGGTTAGCATCAGGCCTAGGATAGTGTTAGGGTTACGGTTAGAATCAGCCCTAGGATAGTGTTAGGGTTAGGGTTAGCCTAAGCCCTAGGATAGTGTTAGGGTTAGGGTTAGGGTTAGCATCAGCCCTAGGATAGTGTTAGGGTTAGGGTTTGGGTTAGCATCAGCCCTAGGATAGTGTTAGGGTTAGGGTTAGCATAAGCCCTAGGATAGTGTTAGGGTTAGGGTTAGGGTTAGCATCAGGCCTAGGATAGTGTTAGGGTTAGGGTTAGCATCAGCCCTAGGATAGTGTTAGGGATAGGGTTAGGGTTATCATCAGGCCTAGGATAGTGTTAGGGTTAGGGTTAGCATCAGCCCTAGCATAGTGTTAGTGTTAGGGTTAGGGTTAGCATCAGCCCTAGGATAGTGTTAGGGTTAGGGTTAGTGTTAGCATCAGCCCTAGGATATTATTAGTGTTAGCGTTAGCATCAGCCCTAGGATAGTGTTAGGGTTAGAGTTAGGGTTAGCACCAGGCTTAGGATAGTGTTAGTGTTAGGGTTACCATCAGCCTTAGGATAGTGTTAGGGTTAGGGTTAGCCTCAGCCCTAGGATAGTGTTAGCGTTAGGGTTAGGGTTAGCATCAGCCCTAGGATAGTGTTAGGGGTAGGGTTAGGGTTAGCATCAGCCCTAGCATAGTGTTAGGGTTAGGGTTAACATAAACCCTAGGATAGAGTTAGGGTTAGGGTTAGGGTTATCATCAGGCCTAGGATAGTGTTAGGGTTAGGGTTAGGGTTAGCATCAGTTCAAGGATAGTGTTAGGGTTAGCGTTAGGGTTAGCATCAGCCCTAGGATAGTGTCATTGTTAGGGTTAGGGTTAGCATCAGCCCTAGGATAGTGTTAGGGATAGGGTTAGCATAAGCCCTAGGATAGTGTTAGGGTTAGGGTTAGGGTTATCATGAGGCCTAGGATAGTGTTAGGGTTAGGGTTAGCATCAGCCCTAGGATAGTGTTAGGGTTAGGGTTAGGGTTAGCATCAGCCCTAGGATAGTGTTAGGGTTAGGGTTAGCATCACCCCTAGGATAGTGTTAGGGTTAGGGTTAGGGTTAGCATCAGGCCTAGGATAGTGTTAGGGTTAGGGTTAGCATCAGCCCTAGGATAGTGTTAGGGTTAGGGTTAGGGTTAGCATCAGCCGTAGGATAGTGTTAGAGTTAGGTTTAGCCTCAGCCCTAAGATAGTGTTAGAGTTAGGGTTAGGGTTAGCATCAGCCCTAGGATAGTGTTCGGGTTAGGGTTAGGGTTAGCATCAGCCCTAGGATAGTGTTAGGGTTAGGGTAAGCATCAGCCCTAGGATAGTGTTAGGGTTAGGGTTAGGGTTAGCATCAGGCCTAGGATAGTGTTAGGGTTAGGGTTAGCATCAGCCCTAGGATAGTGTTAGGGTTAGGGTTAGGGTTAGCATCAGCCGTAGGATAGTGTTAGGGTTAGGGTTAGCCTCAGCCCTAAGATAGTGTTAGAGTTAGAGTTAGGGTTAGCATCAGCCCTAGGATAATGTTAGGGTTAGGGTTAGGGTTAGCATCAGCCCTAGGATAGTGTTAGTGTTAGGGTTAGCATCAGCCCTAGGATAGTGTTAGGGTTAGGGTTAGGGTTAGCATCCGCCCTAGGATAGTGTTAGGGTTAGGGTTAGGGTTAGCATCAGCCCTAGGATAGTGTTAGGGTTAGGGTTAACATAAACCCTAGGATAGTGTTAGGGTTAGGGTTAGGGTTATCATCAGGCCTAGGATACTGTTAGGGTTAGGGTTAGGGTTAGCATCAGTTCAACGATAGTGTTAGGGTTAGCGTTAGGGTTAGCATCTTCCCTAGGATAGTGTTAGGGTTTGGGTTAGGGTTAGCATCAGCCCAAGGATAGTGTTAGGGTTAGGGTTAGCATCAGCCCTAGGATAGTGTTAGGGTTAGGGTTATGGTTAGCATCAGGCCCAGGATAGTGTTAGGGTTAGGGTTAACATCAGCCCAAGGATAGTGTTAGGGTTAGGGTTAGGGTTAGCATCAGCCCTAGGCTAGTGTTAGGGTTAGGGTTAGCATCAACCCTAGGATAGTGTTTGGGATAGGGTTAGGGTTACCATCAGCCCTAGGATAGTGTTAGGGTTAGGGTTAGCCTCAGCCCTAGGAGAGTGTTAGGGTTAGGGATAGGGTTAGCATCAGGCCTAGGATAGTGTTAGGGTTAGGGTTAGGGTTAGCATCAGCCCTAGGATAGTGTTAGGGTTAGGGTTAGCATCAGGCCTAGGATAGTGTTAGGGTTAGGTTTAGCATCAGCCCTAGGATAGTGTTAGGGTTAGGGTTAGGGTTAGCATCAGCCCTAGGATAGTGTTAGGGTTATGGTTAGGTTTAGCATCAGCCCTAGGATAGTGTTAGGGTAAGGGTTAGGGTTAGCATCAGGCCTAGGATAGTGGTAGGTTTACGGTTAGAATCAGCCCTAGGATAGTGTTAGGGTTAGGGTTAAGTTTAGCATCAGCACTAGGATAGTGTTAGGGTTAGGGTTAGGGTTAGCATCAGCCCTAGGATAGTGTTAGGGTTAGGGTTAGGGTTAGCATCAGCCCTTGGATAGTGTTAGGGTTAGGGTTAGCATAAGCCCTAGGATAGTGTTAGGGTGAGGGTTAGGGTTAGCATCAGGCCTAGGATAGTGTTAGGGTTAGGGTTAGCATCAGCCCTAGGATAGTGTTAGGGTTAGGGTTATGGTTATCAACAGGCCTAGGATAGTGTTAGGGTTAGGGTTAGCATCAGCCCTAGGATAGTGTTAGGGTTAGGGTTAGGGTTAGCATCAGCCCTAGGATAGTGTTAGGGTTAGGGTTAGTGTTAGCATCAGCCCTAGGATATTATTAGGGTTAGGGTTAGCATCAGCCCTAGGATAGTGTTAGGGTTAGAGTTAGGGTTAGCACCAGGCTTAGGATAGTGTTAGTGTTAGGGTTACCATCAGCCTTAGGATAGTGTTAGGGTTAGGGTTAGGGTTAGCATCAGCCGTAGGATAGTGTTAGGGTTAGGGTTAGCCTCAGCCCTAGGATAGTGTTAGCGTTAGGGTTAGGGTTAGCACCAGCCCTAGGATAGTGTTAGGGGTAGGGTTAGGGTTAGCATCAGCCCTAGCATAGTGTTAGTGTTAGGGTTAGCATCAGCCCTAGGATAGTGTTAGGGTTAGGGTTAGGGTTAGCATCAGCCCTAGGATAGTATTAGGGTTAGGGTTAGGGATAGGGTTAGGGTTAGCATCAGCTCTAGGATAGTGTTAGGGTTAGGGTTAGGGTTAGCATCAGCCCTAGGATAGTGTTAGGGTTTGGGTTAGGGTTAGCATCAGCCCTAGGATAGTGTTAGGGTTAGGGTTAGCATCAGCCCTAGGATAGTGTTAGGGTTAGGGTTAGGGTTAGCATCAGGCCTAGGATAGTGTTAGGGTTAGGGTTAGCATCAGCCCTAGGACAGTGTTAGGGTTAGGGTTAGGGTTAGCATCAGCCGTAGGATAGTGTTAGGGTTAGGGTTAGCCTCAGCCCTAAGATAGTGTTAGAGTTAGGGTTAGGGTTAGCATCAGCCCTAGGATAATGTTAGGGTTAGGGTTAGGGTTAGCATCAGCCCTAGGACAGTGTTAGTGTTAGGGTTAGCATCAGCCCTAGGATAGTGTTAGGGATAGGGTTAGGGTTAGCATCCGCCCTAGGATAGTGTTAGGGTTAGGGTTAGGGTTAGCAGCAGCCCTAGGATAGTGTTATGGTTAGGGTTAACATAAACCCTAGCATAGTGTTAGGGTTAGGGTTAGGGTTATCATCAGGCCTAGGATACTGTTAGGGTTAGGGTTAGGGTTAGCATCAGTTCAAGAATAGTGTTAGGGTTAGCGTTAGGGTTAGCATCTGCCCTAGGATAGTGTTAGGGTTAGGGTTAGGGTTAGCATCAGCCCTAGGATAGTGTTAGGGTTAGGGTTAGCATCAACCCTAGGATAGTGTTTGGGTTAGGGTTAGGTTTGCATTAGCCATAGGATAGTGTTAGGGTTAGGGTTAGCCTCAGCCCTAGGAGAGTGTTAGGGTTAGGGATAGGGTTAGCATCAGGCCTAGGATAGTGTCAGGGTTATGGTTAGGGTTAGCATCAGCCCTAGGATAGTGTTAGGGTTAGGGTTAGCATCAGGCCTAAGATAGTGTTAGGGTTAGGGTTAGCATCAGCCCTAGGATAGTGTTAGGGTTAGGGTTAGGGTTAGCATCAGCCCTAGGAGAGTGTTAGGGTAAGGGTTAGGGTTAGCATCAGGCCTAGGATAGTGTTAGGGTTACGGTTAGAATCAGCCCTAGGATAGTGTTAGAGTTAGGGTTAAGTTTAGCATCAGCCCTAGGATAGTGTTAGGGTTAGGGTTAGTGTTAGCATCAGCCCTAGGATATTATTAGGGTTAGGGTTAGCATGAGCCCTAGGATAGTGTTAGGGTTAGAGTTAGGGTTAGCACCAGGCTTAGGATAGTGTTAGTGTTAGGGTTACCATCAGCCTTAGGATAGTGTTAGGGTTAGGGTTAGGGTTAGCATCAGCCGTAGGATACTGTTAGGGTTAGGGTTACCCTCAGCCCTAGGATAGTGTTAGCGTTAGGGTTAGGGTTAGCATAAGCCCTAGGATAGTGTTAGGGGTAGGGTTAGGGTTAGCATCAGCCCTAGTATAGTGTTAGTGTTAGGGTTAGCATCAGACCTAGGATAGTGTTAGGGTTAGGGTTAGGGTTAGCATCAGCCCTAGGATAGTGTTAGGGTTAGGGTTAGCATCAGCCCTGGGATAATGTTAGGGTTAGGGTTAGGGTTAGCATCAGGCCCAGGATATTGTTATGGTTAGGGTTAGCATCAGCCCAAGGATAGTGTTAGGGTTAGGGTTAGGGTTAGCATCAGCCCTAGGATAGTGTTAGGGTTAGGCTTAGCATCAACCCTAGGATAGTGTTTGGGTTAGGGTTAGGGTTAGCATCATCCCTAGGATAGTGTTAGGGTTAGGGTTAGCCTCAGCCCTAGGAGAGTGTTAGGCTTAGGGATAGGGTTAGCATCAGGCCTAGGATAGTGTTAGGGTTAGGGTTAGGGTTAGCATCAGCCCTAGGATAGTGTTAGGGTTAGGGTTTGCATCAGGCCTAGGATAGTGTTAGGTTTAGGGTTAGCATCAGCCCTAGGATAGTGTTAGGGTTAGGGTTAGGGTTAGCATCAGCCCTAGGATAGTGTTAGGGTTATGATTAGGTTTAGCATCAGCCCTAGGATAGTGTTAGGGTAAGGGTTAGGGTTAGCATCAGGCCTAGGATAGTGTTAGGGTTACGGTTAGAATCAGCCCTAGGATAGTGTTAGGGTTAGGGTTAGCCTCAGCCCTAGGATAGTGTTAGGGTTAGGGTTAGGGTTAACATCAGCCCTAGGATAGTGTTAGGGTTAGGGTTTGGGTTAGCATCAGGCCTAGGATAGTGTTAGGGTTAGGGTTAGCATAAGCCCTAGGATAGTGTTAGGGTTAGAGTTAGGGTGAGCATCAGGCCTAGGATAGTGTTAGGGTTAGGGTTAGCATCAGCCCTAGGATAGTGTTAGGGTTAGGGTTAGGGTTATCATCAGGCCTAGGATAGTGTTAGGGTTAGGGTTAGCATCAGCCCTAGCATAGTGTTAGGGTTAGGGTTAGGGTTAGCATCAGCCCTAGGATAGTGTTAGGGTTAGGGTTAGTGTTAGCATCAGCCCTAGGATATTATTAGGTTTAGGGTTAGCATCAGCCCTAGGATAGTGTTAGGGTTAGAGTTAGGGTTAGCACCAGGCTTAGGATAGTGTTAGTGTTAGGGTTACCATCAGCCTTAGGATAGTGTTAGGGTTAGGGTTAGCCTCGGCCCTAGGATAGTGTTAGCGTTAGGGTTAGGGTTAGCATCAGCCCTAGGATAGTGTTAGGGGTAGGGTTAGGGTTAGCATCAGCCCTAGCATAGTGTTAGGGTTAGGGTTAACGTAAACCCTAGGATAGAGTTAGGGTTAGGGTTAGGGTTATCATCAGGCCTAGGATAGTGTTAGGGTTAGGGTTAGGGTTAGCATCAGTTCAAGGATAGTGTTAGGGTTAGCGTTAGGGTTAGCATCAGCCCTAGGATAGTGTCATTGTTAGGGTTAGGGTTAGCATCAGCCCTAGGATAGTGTTAGGGTTAGGGTTAGCATAAGCCCTAGGATAGTGTTAGGGTTAGGGTTAGGGTTAGCATCAGGCCTAGGATAGTGTTAGCGTTAGGGTTAGCATCAGCCCTAGGATAGTGTTAGGGTTAGGGTTAGGGTTAGCATCAGCCGTAGGATAGTGTTAGGGTTAGGGTTAGCCTCAGCCCTAAGATAGTGTTAGAGTTAGGGTTAGGGTTAGCATCAGCCCTAGGATAATGTTCGGGTTAGGGTTAGGGTTAGCATCAGCAATAGGATAGTGTTAGTGTTAGGGTTAGCATCAGCCCTAGGATAGTGTTAGGGTTAGGGTTAGGGTTAGCATCCGCCCTAGGATAGTTTTAGGGTTAGGGTTAGGGTTAGCATCAGCCCTAGGATAGTGTTATTGTTAGGGTTAACATAAACCCTAGGATAGTGTTAGGGTTAGGGTTAGGGTTATCATCAGGCCTAGGATACTGTTAGGGTTAGGGTTAGGGTTAGCATCATTTCAAGGATAGTGTTAGGGTTAGCGTTAGGGTTAGCATCTGCCCTAGGATAGTGTTAGGGTTAGGGTTAGGGTTAGCATCAGCCCAAGGATAGTGTTAGGGTTAGGGTTAGCATCAGCCCTAGGATAGTGTTAGGGTTAGGGTTAGGGTTAGCATCAGGCCCAGGATAGTGTTAGGGTTAGGTTTAGCATCAGCCCTAGGATAGTGTTAGGGTTAGGGTTAGGGTTAGCATCAGCCCTAGGATAGTGTTAGGGTTATGGTTAGGTTTAGCATCAGCCCTAGTATAGTGTTAGGGTAAGGGTTAGGGTTAGCATCAGGCCTAGGATAGTGTTAGGTTTACGGTTAGAATGAGCCCTAGGATAGTGTTAGGGTTAGGGTTAAGTTTAGCATCAGCACTAGGATAGTGTTAGGGTTAGGGTTAGGGTTAGCATCAGCCCTAGGATAGTGTTAGGGTTAGGGTTAGGGTTAGCATCAGCCCTAGGATAGTGTTAGGGTTAGGGTTAGCATAAGCCCTAGGATAGTGTTAGGGTTAGGGTTAGGGTTAGCATCAGGCCTAGGATAGTGTTAGTTTTAGGGTTAGCATCAGCCCTAGGATAGTGTTAGGGTTAGGGTTATGGTTATCATCAGGCCTAGGATAGTGTTAGGGTTAGGGTTAGCATCAGCCCTAGGATAGTGTTACGGTTAGGGTTAGGGTTAGCATCAGCCCTAGGATAGTGTTAGGGTTAGGGTTAGTGTTAGCATCAGCCCTAGGATATTATTATTGTTAGGGTTAGCATCAGCCCTAGGATAGTGTTAGGGTTAGAGTTAGGGTTTGCACCAGGCTTAGGATAGTGTTAGTGTTAGGGTTACCATCAGCCTTAGGATAGTGTTAGGGTTAGGGTTAGGGTTAGCATCAGCCGTAGGATACTGTTAGGGTTAGGGTTAGCCTCAGCCCTAGGATAGTGTTAGCGTTAGGGTTAGGGTTAGCATCAGCCCTAGGATAGTGTTAGGGGTAGGGTTAAGGTTAGCATCAGCCCTAGCATAGTGTTAGTGTTAGGGTTAGCATCAGCCCTAGGATAGTGTTAGGGTTAGGGTTAGGGTTAGCATCAGCCCTAGGATAGTATTAGGGTTAGGGTTAGGGATAGGGTTAGGGTTAGCATCAGCTCTAGGATAGTGTTAGGGTTAGGGTTAGGGTTAGCATCAGCCCTAGGATAGTGTTAGGGTTTGGGTTAGGGTTAGCAGCAGCCCTAGGATAGTGTTAGGGTTAGGGTTAGCATCAGCCCTAGGATATTGTTAGGGTTAGTGTTAGGGTTAGCATCAGCCCTAGGATAGTGTTAGGGTTAGGGTTAGGGTTAGCATCAGCCGTAGGATAGTGTTAGGGTTAGGGTTAGCCTCAGCCCTAAGATAGTGTTAGAGTTAGGGTTAGGGTTAGCATCAGCACTAGGAAAATGTTAGGGTTAGGGTTAGGGTTAGCATCAGCCCTAGGATAGTGTTAGGGGTAGGGTTAGGGTTAGCATCAGCCCTAGCATAGTGTTAGGGTTAGGGTTAACATGAACCCTAGGATAGAGTTAGGGTTAGGGTTAGGGTTATCATCAGGCCTAGGATAGTGTTAGGGTTAGGGTTAGGGTTAGCATCAGCCCAAGGATAGTGTTAGGGTTAGGGTTAGCATCAGCCCTAGGATAGTGTTAGGGTTAGGGTTAGGGTTAGCATCAGGCCCAGGATAGTGTTAGGGTTAGGGTTAGCATCAGCCCAAGGATAGTGTTAGGGTTAGGGTTAGGGTTAGCATCAGCCCTAGGAGAGTGTTAGGGTTAGGGTTAGCATCAACCCTAGGATAGTGTTTGGGTTAGGGTTAGGGTTAGCATCAGCCCTAGGATAGTGTTAGGGTTAGGGTTAGCATCAGGCCTAGGATAGTGTTAGGGTTAGGTTTAGCATCAGCCCTAGGATAGTGTTAGGGTTAGGGTTAGGGTTAGCATCAGCCCTAGGATAGTGGTAGGGTTATGGTTAGGTTTAGCATCAGCCAAAGTATAGTGTTAGGGTAAGGGTTAGGGTTAGCATCAGCCCTAGGATAGTGTTAGGGTTAGGGTTAAGTTTAGCATCAGCACTAGGATAGTGTTAGGGTTAGGGTTAGGGTTAGCATCAGCCCTAGGATAGTGTTAGGGTTAGGGTTAGGGTTAGCATCAGCCCTAGCATAGTGTTAGTGTTAGGGTTAGCATCAGCCCTAGGATAGTGTTAGGGTTAGGGTTAGGGTTAGCATCAGCCCTAGGATAGTATTAGGGTTAGGGTTAGGGATAGGGTTAGGGTTAGCATCAGCTCTAGGATAGTGTTAGGGTTAGGGTTAGGGATAGCATCAGCCCTAGGATAGTGTTAGGGTTTGGGTTAGGGTTAGCATCAGCCCTAGGATAGTGTTAGGGTTAGGGTTAGCATCAGCCCTAGGATAGTGTTAGGGTTAGGGTTAGGGTTAGCATCAGCCGTAGGAATGTGTTAGGGTTAGGGTTAGCCTCAGCCCTAAGATAGTGTTAGAGTTAGGGTTAGGGTTAGCATCAGCCCTAGGATAATGTTAGGGTTAGGGTTAGGGTTAGCATCAGCCCTAGGATAGTGTTAGTGTTAGGGTTAGCATCAGCCCTAGGATAGTGTTAGGGTTAGGGTTAGGGTTAGCATCCGCCCAGGATAGTGTTAGGGTTAGGGTTAGGGTTAGCAGCAGCCCTAGGATAGTGTTAGGGTTAGGGTTAACATAAACCCTAGCATAGTGTTAGGGTTAGGGTTAGGGTTATCATCAGGCCTAGGATACTGTTAGGGTTAGGGTTAGGGTTAGCATCAGTTCAAGGATAGTGTTAGGGTTAGCGTTAGGGTTAGCATCTGCCCTAGGATAGTGTTAGGGTTAGGGTTAGGGTTATGGTTAGCATCAGCCCAAGGATAGTGTTAGGGTTAGGGTTAGCATCAGCCCAAGGATAGTGTTAGGGTTAGGGTTAGGGTTAGCATCAGCCCTAGGATAGTGTTAGGGTTAGGGTTAGCATCAACCCTAGGATAGTGTTTGTGTTAGGGTTAGGGTTAGCATTAGCCATAGGATAGTGTTAGGGTTAGGGTTAGCCTCAGCCCTAGGAGAGTGTTAGGGTTAGGGATACGGTTAGCATCAGCCCTAGGATAGTGTTAGTGTTAGGGTTAGCATCAGCCCTAGGATAGTGTTAGGGATAGGGTTAGGGTTAGCATCCGCCCTAGGATAGTGTTAGGGTTAGGGTTAGGGTTAGCAGCAGCCCTAGGATAGTGTTATGGTTAGGGTTAACATAAACCCTAGCATAGTGTTAGGGTTAGGGTTAGGGTTATCATCAGGCCTAGGATACTGTTAGGGTTAGGGTTAGGGTTAGCATCAGTTCAAGGATAGTGTTAGGGTTAGCGTTAGGGTTAGCATCTGCCCTAGGATAGTGTTAGGGTTAGGGTTAGGGTTAGCATCAGCCCTAGGATAGTGTTAGGGTTAGGGTTAGCACCAACCCTAGGATAGTGTTTGGGTTAGGGTTAGGGTTAGCATTAGCCATAGGATAGTGTTAGGGTTAGGGTTAGCCTCAGCCCTAGGAGAGTGTTAGGGTTAGGGATAGGGTTAGCATCAGGCCTAGGATAGTGTTAGGGTTATGGTTAGGGTTAGCATCAGCCCTAGGATAGTGTTAGGGTTAGGGTTAGCATCAGGCCTAAGATAGTGTTAGGGTTAGGGTTAGCATCAGCCCTAGGATAGTGTTAGGGTTAGGTTTAGGGTTAGCATCAGCCCTAGGATAGTGTTAGTGTAAGGGTTAGGGTTAGCATCAGGCCTAGGATAGTGTTAGGGTTACGGTTAGATTCAGCCCTAGGATAGTGTTAGAGTTAGGGTTAAGTTGAGCATCAGCCCTAGGATAGTGTTAGGGTTAGGGTTAGTGTTAGCATCAACCCTAGGATATTATTAGGGTTAGGGTTAGCATGAGCCCTAGGATAGTGTTAGGGTTAGAGTTAGGGTTAGCACCAGGCTTAGGATAGTGTTAGTGTTAGGGTTACCATCAGCCTTAGGATAGTGTTAGGGTTAGGGTTAGGGTTAGCATCAGCCGTAGGATAGTGTTAGGGTTAGGGTTAGCCTCAGCCCTAGGATAGTGTTAGCGTTAGGGTTAGGGTTAGCATAAGCCCTAGGATAGTGTTAGGGGTAGGGTTAGGGTTAGCATCAGCCCTAGTATAGTGTTAGTGTTAGGGTTAGCATCAGACCTAGGATAGTGTTAGGGTTAGGGTTAGGGTTAGCATCAGCCCTAGGATAGTGTTAGGGTTAGGGTTAGCATCAGCCCTGGGATAATGTTAGGGTTAGGGTTAGGGTTAGCATCAGGCCCAGGATAGTGTAATGGTTAGGGTTAGCATCAGCCCAAGGATAGTGTTAGGGTTAGGGTTAGGGTTAGCATCAGGCCTAGGATAGTGTTAAGGTTAGGGTTAGCCTCAGCCCTAGGATAGTGTTAGGGTTAGGGTTAGGGTTAGCATCAGGCCTAGGATAGTGTTAGGGTTAGGGTTAGCATCAGCCCTAGGATAGTGTTAGGGTTAGGTTTAGGGTTATCATCAGGCCTAGGATAGTGTTAGGGTTAGGGTTAGCATCAGCCCTAGCATAGTGTTAGGGTTAGGGTTAGGGTTAGCATCAGCCCTAGGATAGTGTTAGGGTTAAGGTTAGTGTTAGCATCAGCCCTAGGATATTATTAGGTTTAGGGTTAGCATCAGCCCTAGGATAGTGTTAGGGTTAGAGTTAGGGTTAGCACCAGGCTTAGGATAGTGTTAGTGTTAGGGTTACCATCAGCCTTAGGATAGTGTTAGGGTTAGGGTTAGCCTCGGCCCTAGGATAGTGTTAGCGTTAGGGTTAGGGTTAGCATCAGCCCTAGGATAGTGTTAGGGGTAGGGTTAGGGTTAGCATCAGCCCTAGCATAGTGTTAGGGTTAGGGTTAACGTAAACCCTAGGATAGAGTTAGGGTTAGGGTTAGGGTTATCATCAGGCCTAGGATAGTGTTAGGGTTAGGGTTAGGGTTAGCATCAGTTCAAGGATAGTGTTAGGGTTAGCGTTAGGGTTAGCATCAGCCCTAGGATAGTGTCATTGTTAGGGTTAGGGTTAGCATCAGCCCTAGGATAGTGTTAGGGTTAGGGTTAGCATAAGCCCTAGGATAGTGTTAGGGTTAGGGTTAGGGTTATCATGAGGCCTAGGATAGTGTTAGGGTTAGGGTTAGCATCAGCCCTAGGATAGTGTTAGGGTTAGGGTTAGGGTTAGCATCAGCCCTAGGATAGTGTTAGGGTTAGGGTTAGCATCAGCCCTAGGATAGTGTTAGGGTTAGGGTTAGGGTTAGCATCAGGCCTAGGATAGTGTTAGTGTTAGGGTTAGCATCAGCCCTAGGATAGTGTTAGGGTTAGGGTTAGGGTTAGCATCAGCCGTAGGATCGTGTTAGGGTTAGGGTTAGCCTCAGCCCTAAGATAGTGTTAGAGTTAGGGTTAGGGTTAGCATCAGCCCTAGGATAGTGTTCGGGTTAGGGTTAGGGTTAGCATCAGCCCTAGGATAGTGTTAGGGTTAGGGTAAGCATCAGCCCTAGGATAGTGTTAGGGGTAGGGTTATCATCAACCCTAGGATAGTGTTAGGGTTAGGGTTAGCATCAGGCCTAGGATAGTGTTAGCGTTAGGGTTAGCATCAGCCCTAGGATAGTGTTAGGGTTAGGGTTAGGGTTAGCATCAGCCGTAGGATAGTGTTAGGGTTAGGGTTAGCCTCAGCCCTAAGATAGTGTTAGAGTTAGGGTTAGGGTTAGCATCAGCCCTAGGATAATGTTAGGCTTAGGGTTAGGGTTCGCATCAGCAATAGGATAGTGTTAGTGTTAGGGTTAGCATCAGCCCTAGGATAGTGTTAGGGTTAGGGTTAGGGTTAGCATCCGCCCTAGGATAGTTTTAGGGTTAGGGTTAGGGTTAGCATCAGCCGTAGGATAGTGTTAGGGTTAGGGTTAGCCTCAGCCCTAAGATAGTGTTAGAGTTAGGGTTAGGGTTAGCATCAGCCCTAGGATAATGTTAGGGTTAGGGTTAGGGTTAGCATCAGCCCTAGGACAGTGTTAGTGTTAGGGGTAGCATCAGCCCTAGGATAGTGTTAGGGTTAGGGTTAGGGATAGCATCCGCCCTAGGATAGTGTTAGGGTTAGGGTTATGGTTAGCATCAGCCCTAGGATAGTGTTAGGGTTAGGGTTAACATAAACCCTAGGATAGTGTTAGGGTTAGGTTAGGGTTATCATCAGGCCTAGGATACTGTTAGGGTTAGGGTTAGGGTTAGCATCAGTTCAAGGATAGTGTTAGGGTTAGCGTTAGGGTTAGCATCTGCCCTAGGATAGTGTTAGGGTTAGGGTTAGGGTTAGCATCAGCCCAAGGATAGTGTTAGGGTTAGGGTTAGCATCAGCCCTAGGATAGTGTTAGGGTTAGGGTTAGGGTTAGCATCAGGCCAAGGATAGTGTTAGGGTTAGGGTTAACATCAGCCCAAGGATAGTGTTAGGGTTAGGGTTAGGGTTAGCATCAGCCCTAGGATAGTGTTAGGGGTAGGGTTAGCATCAGCCCTAGGATAGTGTTAGGGGTAGGGTTAAGGTTAGCATCAGCCCTAGCATAGTGTTAGTGTTAGGGTTAGCATCAGCCCTAGGATAGTGTTAGGGTTAGGGTTAGGGTTAGCATCAGCCCTAGGATAGTATTAGGGTTAGGGTTAGGGATAGGGTTAGGGTTAGCATCAGCTCTAGGATAGTGTTAGGGTTAGGGTTAGGGTTAGCATCAGCCCTAGGATAGTGTTAGGGTTTGGGTTAGGGTTAGCAGCAGCCCTAGGATAGTGTTAGGGTTAGGGTTAGCATCAGCCCTAGGATAGTGTTAGGGTTAGTGTTAGGGTTAGCATCAGCCCTAGGATAGTGTTAGGGTTAGGGTTAGGGTTAGCATCAGCCGTAGGATAGTGTTAGGGTTAGGGTTAGCCTCAGCCCTAAGATAGTGTTAGAGTTAGGGTTAGGGTTAGCATCAGCACTAGGAAAATGTTAGGGTTAGGGTTAGGGTTAGCATCAGCCCTAGGATAGTGTTAGGGGTAGGGTTAGGGTTAGCATCAGCCCTAGCATAGTGTTAGGGTTAGGGTTAACATGAACCCTAGGATAGAGTTAGGGTTAGGGTTAGGGTTATCATCAGGCCTAGGATAGTGTTAGGGTTAGGGTTAGGGTTAGCATCAGCCCAAGGATAGTGTTAGGGTTAGGGTTAGCATCAGCCCTAGGATAGTGTTAGGGTTAGGGTTAGGGTTAGCATCAGGCCCAGGATAGTGTTAGGGTTAGGGTTAGCATCAGCCCAAGGATAGTGTTAGGGTTAGGGTTAGGGTTAGCATCAGCCCTAGGAGAGTGTTAGGGTTAGGGTTAGAATCAACCCTCGGATAGTGTTTGGGTTAGGGTTAGGGTTAGCATCAGCCCTAGGATAGTGTTAGGGTTAGGGTTAGCATCAGGCCTAGGATAGTGTTAGGGTTAGGTTTAGCATCAGCCCTAGGATAGTGTTAGGGTTAGGGTTAGGGTTAGCATCAGCCCTAGGATAGTGGTAGGGTTATGGTTAGGTTTAGCATCAGCCAAAGTATAGTGTTAGGGTAAGGGTTAGGGTTAGCATCAGCCCTAGGATAGTGTTAGGGTTAGGGTTAAGTTTAGCATCAGCACTAGGATAGTGTTAGGGTTAGGGTTAGGGTTAGCATCAGCCCTAGGATAGTGTTAGGGTTAGGGTTAGGGTTAGCATCAGCCCTAGCATAGTGTTAGTGTTAGGGTTAGCATCAGCCCTAGGATAGTGTTAGGGTTAGGGTTAGGGTTAGCATCAGCCCTAGGATAGTATTAGGGTTAGGGTTAGGGATAGGGTTAGGGTTAGCATCAGCTCTAGGATAGTGTTAGGGTTAGGGTTAGGGATAGCATCAGCCCTAGGATAGTGTTAGGGTTTGGGTTAGGGTTAGCATCAGCCCTAGGATAGTGTTAGGGTTAGGGTTAGCATCAGCCCTAGGATAGTGTTAGGGTTAGGGTTAGGGTTAGCATCAGCCGTAGGAATGTGTTAGGGTTAGGGTTAGCCTCAGCCCTAAGATAGTGTTAGAGTTAGGGTTAGGGTTAGCATCAGCCCTAGGATAATGTTAGGGTTAGGGTTAGGGTTAGCATCAGCCCTAGGATAGTGTTAGTGTTAGGGTTAGCATCAGCCCTAGGATAGTGTTAGGGTTAGGGTTAGGGTTAGCATCCGCCCAGGATAGTGTTAGGGTTAGGGTTAGGGTTAGCAGCAGCCCTAGGATAGTGTTAGGGTTAGGGTTAACATAAACCCTAGCATAGTGTTAGGGTTAGGGTTAGGGTTAGCATCAGCCCTAGGATAATGTTAGGGTTAGGGTTAGGGTTAGCATCAGCCCTAGGATAGTGTTAGTGTTAGGGTTAGCATCAGCCCTAGGATAGTGTTAGGGTTAGGGTTAGGGTTAGCATCCGCCCAGGATAGTGTTAGGGTTAGCGTTAGGGTTAGCATCTGCCCTAGGATAGTGTTAGGGTTAGGGTTAGGGTTATGGTTAGCATCAGCCCAAGGATAGTGTTAGGGTTAGGGTTAGCATCAGCCCAAGGATAGTGTTAGGGTTAGGGTTAGGGTTAGCATCAGCCCTAGGATAGTGTTAGGGTTAGGGTTAGCATCAACCCTAGGATAGTGTTTGTGTTAGGGTTAGGGTTAGCATTAGCCATAGGATAGTGTTAGGGTTAGGGTTAGCCTCAGCCCTAGGAGAGTGTTAGGGTTAGGGATACGGTTAGCATCAGCCCTAGGATAGTGTTAGTGTTAGGGTTAGCATCAGCCCTAGGATAGTGTTAGGGATAGGGTTAGGGTTAGCATCCGCCCTAGGATAGTGTTAGGGTTAGGGTTAGGGTTAGCAGCAGCCCTAGGATAGTGTTATGGTTAGGGTTAACATAAACCCTAGCATAGTGTTAGGGTTAGGGTTAGGGTTATCATCAGGCCTAGGATACTGTTAGGGTTAGGGTTAGGGTTAGCATCAGTTCAAGGATAGTGTTAGGGTTAGCGTTAGGGTTAGCATCTGCCCTAGGATAGTGTTAGGGTTAGGGTTAGGGTTAGCATCAGCCCTAGGATAGTGTTAGGGTTAGGGTTAGCACCAACCCTAGGATAGTGTTTGGGTTAGGGTTAGGGTTAGCATTAGCCATAGGATAGTGTTAGGGTTAGGGTTAGCCTCAGCCCTAGGAGAGTGTTAGGGTTAGGGATAGGGTTAGCATCAGGCCTAGGATAGTGTTAGGGTTATGGTTAGGGTTAGCATCAGCCCTAGGATAGTGTTAGGGTTAGGGTTAGCATCAGGCCTAAGATAGTGTTAGGGTTAGGGTTAGCATCAGCCCTAGGATAGTGTTAGGGTTAGGGTTAGGGTTAGCATCAGCCCTAGGATAGTGTTAGTGTAAGGGTTAGGGTTAGCATCAGGCCTAGGATAGTGTTAGGGTTACGGTTAGATTCAGCCCTAGGATAGTGTTAGAGTTAGGGTTAAGTTTAGCATCAGCCCTAGGATAGTGTTAGGGTTAGGGTTAGTGTTAGCATCAACCCTAGGATATTATTAGGGTTAGGGTTAGCATGAGCCCTAGGATAGTGTTAGGGTTAGAGTTAGGGTTAGCACCAGGCTTAGGATAGTGTTAGTGTTAGGGTTACCATCAGCCTTAGGATAGTGTTAGGGTTAGGGTTAGGGTTAGCATCAGCCGTAGGATAGTGTTAGGGTTAGGGTTAGCCTCAGCCCTAGGATAGTGTTAGCGTTAGGGTTAGGGTTAGCATAAGCCCTAGGATAGTGTTAGGGGTAGGGTTAGGGTTAGCATCAGCCCTAGTATAGTGTTAGTGTTAGGGTTAGCATCAGACCTAGGATAGTGTTAGGGTTAGGGTTAGGGTTAGCATCAGCCCTAGGATAGTGTTAGGGTTAGGGTTAGCATCAGCCCTGGGATAATGTTAGGGTTAGGGTTAGGGTTAGCATCAGGCCCAGGATAGTGTAATGGTTAGGGTTAGCATCAGCCCAAGGATAGTGTTAGGGTTAGGGTTAGGGTTAGCATCAGGCCTAGGATAGTGTTAGGGTTAGGGTTAGCCTCAGCCCTAGGATAGTGTTAGGGTTATGGTTAGGGTTAGCATCAGGCCTAGGATAGTGTTAGGGTTAGGGTTAGCATCAGCCCTAGGATAGTGTTAGGGTTAGGTTTAGGGTTATCATCAGGCCTAGGATAGTGTTAGGGTTAGGGTTAGCATCAGCCCTAGCATAGTGTTAGGGTTAGGGTTAGGGTTAGCATCAGCCCTAGGATAGTGTTAGGGTTAAGGTTAGTGTTAGCATCAGCCCTAGGATATTATTAGGTTTAGGGTTAGCATCAGCCCTAGGATAGTGTTAGGGTTAGAGTTAGGGTTAGCACCAGGCTTAGGATAGTGTTAGTGTTAGGGTTACCATCAGCCTTAGGATAGTGTTAGGGTTAGGGTTAGCCTCGGCCCTAGGATAGTGTTAGCGTTAGGGTTAGGGTTAGCATCAGCCCTAGGATAGTGTTAGGGGTAGGGTTAGGGTTAGCATCAGCCCTAGCATAGTGTTAGGGTTAGGGTTAACGTAAACCCTAGGATAGAGTTAGGGTTAGGGTTAGGGTTATCATCAGGCCTAGGATAGTGTTAGGGTTAGGGTTAGGGTTAGCATCAGTTCAAGGATAGTGTTAGGGTTAGCGTTAGGGTTAGCATCAGCCCTAGGATAGTGTCATTGTTAGGGTTAGGGTTAGCATCAGCCCTAGGATAGTGTTAGGGTTAGGGTTAGCATAAGCCCTAGGATAGTGTTAGGGTTAGGGTTAGGGTTATCATGAGGCCTAGGATAGTGTTAGGGTTAGGGTTAGCATCAGCCCTAGGATAGTGTTAGGGTTAGGGTTAGGGTTAGCATCAGCCCTAGGATAGTGTTAGGGTTAGGGTTAGCATCAGCCCTAGGATAGTGTTAGGGTTAGGGTTAGGGTTAGCATCAGGCCTAGGATAGTGTTAGTGTTAGGGTTAGCATCAGCCCTAGGATAGTGTTAGGGTTAGGGTTAGGGTTAGCATCAGCCGTAGGATCGTGTTAGGGTTAGGGTTAGCCTCAGCCCTAAGATAGTGTTAGAGTTAGGGTTAGGGTTAGCATCAGCCCTAGGATAGTGTTCGGGTTAGGGTTAGGGTTAGCATCAGCCCTAGGATAGTGTTAGGGTTAGGGTAAGCATCAGCCCTAGGATAGTGTTAGGGTTAGGGTTATCATCAGCCCTAGGATAGTGTTAGGGTTAGGGTTAGCATCAGGCCTAGGATAGTGTTAGCGTTAGGGTTAGCATCAGCCCTAGGATAGTGTTAGGGTTAGGGTTAGGGTTAGCATCAGCCGTAGGATAGTGTTAGGGTTAGGGTTAGCCTCAGCCCTAAGATAGTGTTAGAGTTAGGGTTAGGGTTAGCATCAGCCCTAGGATAATGTTAGGCTTAGGGTTAGGGTTCGCATCAGCAATAGGATAGTGTTAGTGTTAGGGTTAGCATCAGCCCTAGGATAGTGTTAGGGTTAGGGTTAGGGTTAGCATCCGCCCTAGGATAGTTTTAGGGTTAGGGTTAGGGTTAGCATCAGCCGTAGGATAGTGTTAGGGTTAGGGTTAGCCTCAGCCCTAAGATAGTGTTAGAGTTAGGGTTAGGGTTAGCATCAGCCCTAGGATAATGTTAGGGTTAGGGTTAGGGTTAGCATCAGCCCTAGGACAGTGTTAGTGTTAGGGGTAGCATCAGCCCTAGGATAGTGTTAGGGTTAGGGTTAGGGATAGCATCCGCCCTAGGATAGTGTTAGGGTTAGGGTTATGGTTAGCATCAGCCCTAGGATAGTGTTAGGGTTAGGGTTAACATAAACCCTAGGATAGTGTTAGGGTTAGGTTAGGGTTATCATCAGGCCTAGGATACTGTTAGGGTTAGGGTTAGGGTTAGCATCAGTTCAAGGATAGTGTTAGGGTTAGCGTTAGGGTTAGCATCTGCCCTAGGATAGTGTTAGGGTTAGGGTTAGGGTTAGCATCAGCCCAAGGATAGTGTTAGGGTTAGGGTTAGCATCAGCCCTAGGATAGTGTTAGGGTTAGGGTTAGGGTTAGCATCAGGCCAAGGATAGTGTTAGGGTTAGGGTTAACATCAGCCCAAGGATAGTGTTAGGGTTAGGGTTAGGGTTAGCATCAGCCCTAGGATAGTGTTAGGGTTAGGGTTAGCATCAACCCTAGGATAGTGTTTGGGTTAGGGTTAGGGTTAGCATCAGCCCTAGGATAGTGTTAGGGTTAGGGTTAGCCTCAGCCCTAGGAGAGTGTTATGGTTAGGGATAGGGTTAGCATCAGGCCTAGGATAGTGTTAGGGTTAGGGTTAGGGTTAGCATCAGCCCAAGGATAGTGTTAGGGTTAGGGTTAGCATCAGCCCTAGGATAGTGTTAGGGTTAGGGTTAGGGTTAGCATCAGGCCAAGGATAGTGTTAGGGTTAGGGTTAACATCAGCCCAAGGATAGTGTTAGGGTTAGGGTTAGGGTTAGCATCAGCCCTAGGATAGTGTTAGGGTTAGGGTTAGCATCAACCCTAGGATAGTGTTTGGGTTAGGGTTAGGGTTAGCATCAGCCCTAGGATAGTGTTAGGGTTAGGGTTAGCCTCAGCCCTAGGAGAGTGTTATGGTTAGGGATAGGGTTAGCATCAGGCCTAGGATAGTGTTAGGGTTAGGGTTAGGGTTAGCATCAGCCCTAGGATAGTGTTAGGGTTAGGGTTAGCATCAGGCATAAGATAGTGTTAGGGTTAGGGTTAGCATCAGCCCTAGGATAGTGTTAGGGTTAGGGTTAGGGTTAGCATCAGCCCTAGGATAGTGTTAGGGTTATGGTTAGGTTTAGCATCATCCCTAGGATAGTGTTAGGGTAAGGGTTAGGGTTAGCATCAGGCCTAGGATAGTGGTAGGGTTACGGTTAGAATCAGCCCTAGGATAGAGTTAGGGTTAGGGTTAAGTTTAGTATCATCCCTAGGATAGTGTTAGGGTTAGGGTTAGTGTTAGCATCAGCCCTAGGATAGTGTTAGGGCTAGGGTTAGGGTTAGCATCAGCCCTAGGATAGTGTTAGGGTTAGGGTTAGCATAAGCCCTAGGATAGTGTTAGGGTTAGGGTTAGTGTTAGCATCAGCCCTAGGATATTATTAGGGTTAGGGTTAGCATCAGCCCTAGGGTAGTGTTAGGGTTAGAGTTAGGGTTAGCACCAGGCTTAGGATAGTGTTAGTGTTAGGGTTACCATCAGCCTTAGGATAGTGTTAGGGTTAGGGTTAGGGTTAGCATCAGCCGTAGGATAGTGTTAGGGTTAGGGTTAGCCTCAGCCCTAGGATAGTGTTAGCGTTAGGGTTAGGGTTAGCATCAGCCCTAGGATAGTGTTAGGGGTAGGGTTAGCCTCAGCCCTAGGATAGTGTTAGGGTTAGGGTTAGGGTTAGCATCAGCCCTAGGATAGTGTTAGGGTTAGGGTTTGGGTTAGCATCAGGCCTAGGATAGTGTTAGGGTTAGGGTTAGCATAAGCCCTAGGATAGTGTTAGGGTTAGGGTTAGGGTTAGCATCAGGCCTAGGATAGTGTTAGGGTTAGGGTTAGCATCAGCCCTAGGATAGTGTTAGGGTTAGGGTTAGGGTTATCATCAGGCCTAGGATAGTGTTAGGGTTAGGGTTAGCATCAGCCCTAGCATAGTGTTAGGGTTAGGGTTAGGGTTAGCATCAGCCCTAGGATAGTGTTAGGGTTAAGCTTAGTGTTAGCATCAGCCCTAGGATATTATTAGGTTTAGGGTTAGCATCAGCCCTAGGATAGTGTTAGGGTTAGAGTTAGGGTTAGCACCAGGCTTAGGATAGTGTTAGTGTTAGGGTTACCATCAGCCTTAGGATAGTGTTAGGGTTAGGGTTAGCCTCGGCCCTAGGATAGTGTTAGCGTTAGGGTTAGGGTTAGCATCAGCCCTAGGATAGTGTTAGGGGTAGGGTTAGGGTTAGCATCAGCCCTAGCATAGTGTTAGGGTTAGGGTTAACGTAAACCCTAGGATAGAGTTAGGGTTAGGGTTAGGGTTATCATCAGGCCTAGGATAGTGTTAGGGTTAGGGTTAGGGTTAGCATCAGTTCAAGGATAGTGTTAGGGTTAGCGTTAGGGTTAGCATCAGCCCTAGGATAGTGTCATTGTTAGGGTTAGGGTTAGCATCAGCCCTAGGATAGTGTTAGGGTTAGGGTTAGCATAAGCCCTAGGATAGTGTTAGGGTTAGGGTTATCATGAGGCCTAGGATAGTGTTAGGGTTAGGGTTAGCATCAGCCCTAGGATAGTGTTAGGGTTAGGGTTAGGGTTAGCATCAGCCCTAGGATAGTGTTAGGGTTAGGGTTAGCATCAGCCCTAGGATAGTGTTAGGGTTAGGGTTAGGGTTAGCATCAGGCCTAGGATAGTGTTAGTGTTAGGGTTAGCATCAGCCCTAGGATAGTGTTAGGGTTAGGGTTAGGGTTAGCATCAGCCGTAGGATCGTGTTAGGGTTAGGGTTAGCCTCAGCCCTAAGATAGTGTTAGAGTTAGGGTTAGGGTTAGCATCAGCCCTAGGATAGTGTTCGGGTTAGGGTTAGGGTTAGCATCAGCAATAGGATAGTGTTAGTGTTAGGGTTAGCATCAGCCCTAGGATAGTGTTAGGGTTACGGTTAGGGTTAGCATCCGCCCTAGGATAGTTTTAGGGTTAGGGTTAGGGTTAGCATCAGCCGTAGGATAGTGTTAGGGTTAGGGTTAGCCTCAGCCCTAAGATAGTGTTAGAGTTAGGGTTAGGGTTAGCATCAGCCCTAGGATAATGTTAGGGTTAGGGTTAGGGTTAGCATCAGCCCTAGGACAGTGTTAGTGTTAGGGGTAGCATCAGCCCTAGGATAGTGTTAGGGTTAGGGTTAGGGATAGCATCCGCCCTAGGATAGTGTTAGGGTTAGGGTTATGGTTAGCATCAGCCCTAGGATAGTGTTAGGGTTAGGGTTAACATAAACCCTAGGATAGTGTTAGGGTTAGGTTAGGGTTATCATCAGGCCTAGGATACTGTTAGGGTTAGGGTTAGGGTTAGCATCAGTTCAAGGATAGTGTTAGGGTTAGCGTTAGGGTTAGCATCTGCCCTAGGATAGTGTTAGGGTTAGGGTTAGGGTTAGCATCAGCCCAAGGATAGTGTTAGGGTTAGGGTTAGCATCAGCCCTAGGATAGTGTTAGGGTTAGGGTTAGGGTTAGCATCAGGCCAAGGATAGTGTTAGGGTTAGGGTTAACATCAGCCCAAGGATAGTGTTAGGGTTAGGGTTAGGGTTAGCATCAGCCCTAGGATAGTGTTAGGGTTAGGGTTAGCATCAACCCTAGGATAGTGTTTGGGTTAGGGTTAGGGTTAGCATCAGCCCTAGGATAGTGTTAGGGTTAGGGTTAGCCTCAGCCCTAGGAGAGTGTTATGGTTAGGGATAGGGTTAGCATCAGGCCTAGGATAGTGTTAGGGTTAGGGTTAGGGTTAGCATCAGCCCTAGGATAGTGTTAGGGTTAGGGTTAGCATCAGGCCTAAGATAGTGTTAGGGTTAGGGTTAGCATCAGCCCTAGGATAGTGTTAGGGTTAGGGTTAGGGTTAGCATCAGCCCTAGGATAGTGTTAGGGTTATGGTTAGGTTTAGCATCATCCCTAGGATAGTGTTATGGTAAGGGTTAGGGTTAGCATCAGGCCTAGGATAGTGGTAGGGTTACGGTTAGAATCAGCCCTAGGATAGTGTTAGGGTTAGGGTTAAGTTTAGCATCAGCCCTAGGATAGTGTTAGGGTTAGGGTTAGTGTTAGCATCAGCCCTAGGATAGTGTTAGGGCTAGGGTTAGGGTTAGCATCAGCCCTAGGATAGTGTTAGGGTTAGGGTTAGCATAAGCCCTAGGATAGTGTTAGGGTTAGGGTTAGTGTTAGCATCAGCCCTAGGATATTATTAGGGTTAGGGTTAGCATCAGCCCTACGGTAGTGTTAGGGTTAGAGTTAGGGTTAGCACCAGGCTTAGGATAGTGTTAGTGTTAGGGTTACCATCAGCCTTAGGATAGTGTTAGGGTTAGGGTTAGCCTCAGCCCTAGGATAGTGTTAGCGTTAGGGTTAGGGTTAGCATCAGCCCTAGGATAGTGTTAGGGGTAGGGTTAGGGTTAGCATCAGCCCTAGCATAGTGTTAGGGTTAGGGTTAACATAAACCCTAGGATAGAGTTAGGGTTAGGGTTAGGGTTATCATCAGGCCTAGGATAGTGTTAGGGTTAGGGTTAGGGTTAGCATCAGTTCAAGGATAGTGTTAGGGTTAGCGTTAGGGTTAGCATCAGCCCTAGGATAGTGTCATTGTTAGGGTTAGGGTTAGCATCAGCCCTAGGATAGTGTTAGGGATAGGGTTAGCATAAGCCCTAGGATAGTGTTAGGGATAGGGTTAGGGTTATCATGAGGCCTAGGATAGTGTTAGGGTTAGGGTTAGCATCAGCCCTAGGATAGTGTTAGGGTTATGGTTAGGGTTAGCATCAGCCCTAGGATAGTGTTAGGGTTAGGGTTAGCATCAGCCCTAGGATAGTGTTAGGGTTAGGGTTAGGGTTAGCATCAGGCCTAGGATAGTGTTAGGGTTAGGGTTAGCATCAGCCCTAGGATAGTGTTAGGGTTAGGGTTAGGGTTAGCATCAGCCGTAGGATAGTGTTAGAGTTAGGGTTAGCCTCAGCCCTAAGATAGTGTTAGAGTTAGGGTTAGGGTTAGCATCAGCCCTAGGATAGTGTTCGGGTTAGGGATAGGGTTAGCATCAGCCCTAGGATAGTGTTAGGGTTAGGGTAAGCATCAGCCCTAGGATAGTGTTAGGGTTAGGGTTAGGGTTAGCATCAGGCCTAGGATAGTGTTAGGGTTAGGGTTAGCATCAGCCCTAGGATAGTGTTAGGGTTAGGGTTAGGGTTAGCATCAGCCGTAGGACAGTGTTAGGGTTAGGGTTAGCCTCAGCCCTAAGATAGTGTTAGAGTTAGGGTTAGGGTTAGCATCAGCCCTAGGATAATGTTAGGGTTAGGGTTAGGGTTAGCATCAGCCCTAGGATAGTGTTAGTGTTAGGGTTAGCATCAGCCCTAGGATAGTGTTAGGGTTAGGGTTAGGGTTAGCATCCGCCCTAGGATAGTGTTAGGGTTAGGGTTAGGGTTAGCATCAGCCCTAGGATAGTGTTAGGGTTAGGGTTAACATAAACCCTAGGATAGTGTTAGGGTTAGGGTTAGGGTTATCATCAGGCCTAGGATACTGTTAGGGTTAGGGTTAGGGTTAGCATCAGTTCAACGATAGTGTTAGGGTTAGCGTTAGGGTTAGCATCTGCCCTAGGATAGTGTTAGAGTTAGGGTTAGGGTTAGCATCAGCCCAAGGATAGTGTTAGGGTTAGGGTTAGCATCAGCCCTAGGATAGTGTTAGGGTTAGGGTTAGGGTTAGCATCAGTCCCAGGATAGTGTTAGGGTTAGGGTTAGCATCAGCCCAAGGATAGTGTTAGGGTTAGGGTTAGGGTTAGCATCAGCCCTAGGCTAGTGTTAGGGTTAGGGTTAGCATCAACCCTAGGATAGTGTTTGGGATAGGGTTAGGGTTACCATCAGCCCTAGGATAGTGTTAGGGTTAGGGTTAGCCTCAGCCCTAGGAGAGTGTTAGGGTTAGGGATAGGGTTAGCATCAGGCCTAGGATAGTGTTAGGGTTAGGGTTAGGGTTAGCATCAGCCCTAGGATAGTGTTAGGGTTAGGGTTAGCATCAGGCCTAGGATAGTGTTAGGGTTAGGTTTAGCATCAGCCCTAGGATAGTGTTAGGGTTAGGGTTAGGGTTAGCATCAGCCCTAGGATAGTGTTAGGGTTATGGTTAGGTTTAGCATCAGCCCTAGGATAGTGTTAGGGTAAGGGTTAGGGTTAGCATCAGGCCTAGGATAGTGGTAGGTTTACGGTTAGAATCAGCCCTAGGATAGTGTTAGGGTTAGGGTTAAGTTTAGCATCAGCACTAGGATAGTGTTAGGGTTAGGGTTAGGGTTAGCATCAGCCCTAGGATAGTGTTAGGGTTAGGGTTAGGGTTAGCATCAGCCCTAGGATAGTGTTAGGGTTAGGGTTAGCATAAGCCCTAGGATAGTGTTAGGGTTAGGGTTAGGGTTAGCATCAGGCCTAGGATAGTGTTAGGGTTAGGGTTAGCATCAGCCCTAGGATAGTGTTAGGGTTAAGGTTATGGTTATCATCAGGCCTAGGATAGTGTTAGTGTTAGCGTTAGCATCAGCCCTAGGATAGTGTTAGGGTTAGGGTTAGGGTTATCATCAGGCCTAGGATACTGTTAGGGTTAGGGTTAGGGTTAGCATCAGTTCAAGGATAGTGTTAGGGTTAGCGTTAGGGTTAGCATCTGCCCTAGGATAGTGTTAGGGTTAGGGTTAGGGTTAGCATCAGCCCAAGGATAGTGTTAGGGTTAGGGTTAGCATCAGCCCTAGGATAGTGTTAGGGTTAGGGTTACGGTTAGCATCAGGCCAAGGATAGTGTTAGGGTTAGGGTTAACATCAGCCCAAGGATAGTGTTAGGGTTAGGGTTAGGGTTAGCATCAGCCCTAGGATAGTGTTAGGGTTAGGGTTAGCATCAACCCTAGGATAGTGTTTGGGTTAGGGTTAGGGTTAGCATCAGCCCTAGGATAGTGTTAGGGTTAGGGTTAGCCTCAGCCCTAGGAGAGTGTTATGGTTAGGGATAGGGTTAGCATCAGGCCTAGGATAGTGTTAGGGTTAGGGTTAGGGTTAGCATCAGCCCTAGGATAGTGTTAGGGTTAGGGTTAGCATCAGGCCTAAGATAGTGTTAGGGTTAGGGTTAGCATCAGCCCTAGGATAGTGTTAGGGTTAGGGTTAGGGTTAGCATCAGCCCTAGGATAGTGTTAGGGTTATGGTTAGGTTTAGCATCATCCCTAGGATAGTGTTAGGGTAAGGGTTAGGGTTAGCATCAGGCCTAGGATAGTGGTAGGGTTACGGTTAGAATCAGCCCTAGGATAGTGTTAGGGTTAGGGTTAAGTTTAGCATCAGCCCTAGGATAGTGTTAGGGTTAGGGTTAGTGTTAGCATCAGCCCTAGGATAGTGTTAGGGCTAGGGTTAGGGTTAGCATCAGCCCTAGGATAGTGTTAGGGTTAGGGTTAGCATAAGCCCTAGGATAGTGTTAGGGTTAGGGTTAGTGTTAGCATCAGCCCTAGGATATTATTAGGGTTAGGGTTAGCATCAGCCCTACGGTAGTGTTAGGGTTAGAGTTAGGGTTAGCACCAGGCTTAGGATAGTGTTAGTGTTAGGGTTACCATCAGCCTTAGGATAGTGTTAGGGTTAGGGTTAGCCTCAGCCCTAGGATAGTGTTAGCGTTAGGGTTAGGGTTAGCATCAGCCCTAGGATAGTGTTAGGGGTAGGGTTAGGGTTAGCATCAGCCCTAGCATAGTGTTAGGGTTAGGGTTAACATAAACCCTAGGATAGAGTTAGGGTTAGGGTTAGGGTTATCATCAGGCCTAGGATAGTGTTAGGGTTAGGGTTAGGGTTAGCATCAGTTCAAGGATAGTGTTAGGGTTAGCGTTAGGGTTAGCATCAGCCCTAGGATAGTGTCATTGTTAAGGTTAGGGTAAGCATCAGCCCTAGGATAGTGTTAGGGATAGGGTTAGCATAAGCCCTAGGATAGTGTTAGGGATAGGGTTAGGGTTATCATGAGGCCTAGGATAGTGTTAGGGTTAGGGTTAGCATCAGCCCTAGGATAGTGTTAGGGTTATGGTTAGGGTTAGCATCAGCCCTAGGATAGTGTTAGGGTTAGGGTTAGCATCAGCCCTAGGATAGTGTTAGGGTTAGGGTTAGGGTTAGCATCAGGCCTAGGATAGTGTTAGGGTTAGGGTTAGCATCAGCCCTAGGATAGTGTTAGGGTTAGGGTTAGGGTTAGCATCAGCCGTAGGATAGTGTTAGAGTTAGGGTTAGCCTCAGCCCTAAGATAGTGTTAGAGTTAGGGTTAGGGTTAGCATCAGCCCTAGGATAGTGTTCGGGTTAGGGATAGGTTTAGCATCAGCCCTAGGATAGTGTTAGGGTTAGGGTAAGCATCAGCCCTAGGATAGTGTTAGGGTTAGGGTTAGGGTTAGCATCAGGCCTAGGATAGTGTTAGGGTTAGGGTTAGCATCAGCCCTAGGATAGTGTTAGGGTTAGGGTTAGGGTTAGCATCAGCCGTAGGACAGTGTTAGGGTTAGGGTTAGCCTCAGCCCTAAGATAGTGTTAGAGTTAGGGTTAGGGTTAGCATCAGCCCTAGGATAATGTTAGGGTTAGGGTTAGGGTTAGCATCAGCCCTAGGATAGTGTTAGTGTTAGGGTTAGCATCTGCCCTAGGATAGTGTTAGGGTTAGGGTTAGGGTTAGCATCAGCCCAAGGATAGTGTTAGGGTTAGGGTTAGCATCAGCCCTAGGATAGTGTTAGGGTTAGGGTTAGGGTTAGCATCAGTCCCAGGATAGTGTTAGGGTTAGGGTTAGCATCAGCCCAAGGATAGTGTTAGGGTTAGGGTTAGGGTTAGCATCAGCCCTAGGCTAGTGTTAGGGTTAGGGTTAGCATCAACCCTAGGATAGTGTTTGGGATAGGGTTAGGGTTACCATCAGCCCTAGGATAGTGTTAGGGTTAGGGTTAGCCTCAGCCCTAGGAGAGTGTTAGGGTTAGGGATAGGGTTAGCATCAGGCCTAGGATAGTGTTAGGGTTAGGGTTAGGGTTAGCATCAGCCCTAGGATAGTGTTAGGGTTAGGGTTAGCATCAGGCCTAGGATAGTGTTAGGGTTAGGTTTAGCATCAGCCCTAGGATAGTGTTAGGGTTAGGGTTAGGGTTAGCATCAGCCCTAGGATAGTGTTAGGGTTATGGTTAGGTTTAGCATCAGCCCTAGGATAGTGTTAGGGTAAGGGTTAGGGTTAGCATCAGGCCTAGGATAGTGGTAGGTTTACGGTTAGAATCAGCCCTAGGATAGTGTTAGGGTTAGGGTTAAGTTTAGCATCAGCACTAGGATAGTGTTAGGGTTAGGGTTAGGGTTAGCATCAGCCCTAGGATAGTGTTAGGGTTAGGGTTAGGGTTAGCATCAGCCCTAGGATAGTGTTAGGGTTAGGGTTAGCATAAGCCCTAGGATAGTGTTAGGGTTAGGGTTAGGGTTAGCATCAGGCCTAGGATAGTGTTAGGGTTAGGGTTAGCATCAGCCCTAGGATAGTGTTAGGGTTAAGGTTATGGTTATCATCAGGCCTAGGATAGTGTTAGTGTTAGCGTTAGCATCAGCCCTAGGATAGTGTTAGGGTTAGGGTTAGGGTTATCATCAGGCCTAGGATACTGTTAGGGTTAGGGTTAGGGTTAGCATCAGTTCAAGGATAGTGTTAGGGTTAGCGTTAGGGTTAGCATCTGCCCTAGGATAGTGTTAGGGTTAGGGTTAGGGTTAGCATCAGCCCAAGGATAGTGTTAGGGTTAGGGTTAGCATCAGCCCTAGGATAGTGTTAGGGTTAGGGTTACGGTTAGCATCAGGCCAAGGATAGTGTTAGGGTTAGGGTTAACATCAGCCCAAGGATAGTGTTAGGGTTAGGGTTAGGGTTAGCATCAGCCCTAGGATAGTGTTAGGGTTAGGGTTAGCATCAACCCTAGGATAGTGTTTGGGTTAGGGTTAGGGTTAGCATCAGCCCTAGGATAGTGTTAGGGTTAGGGTTAGCCTCAGCCCTAGGAGAGTGTTATGGTTAGGGATAGGGTTAGCATCAGGCCTAGGATAGTGTTAGGGTTAGGGTTAGGGTTAGCATCAGCCCTAGGATAGTGTTAGGGTTAGGGTTAGCATCAGGCCTAAGATAGTGTTAGGGTTAGGGTTAGCATCAGCCCTAGGATAGTGTTAGGGTTAGGGTTAGGGTTAGCATCAGCCCTAGGATAGTGTTAGGGTTATGGTTAGGTTTAGCATCATCCCTAGGATAGTGTTAGGGTAAGGGTTAGGGTTAGCATCAGGCCTAGGATAGTGGTAGGGTTACGGTTAGAATCAGCCCTAGGATAGTGTTAGGGTTAGGGTTAAGTTTAGCATCAGCCCTAGGATAGTGTTAGGGTTAGGGTTAGTGTTAGCATCAGCCCTAGGATAGTGTTAGGGCTAGGGTTAGGGTTAGCATCAGCCCTAGGATAGTGTTAGGGTTAGGGTTAGCATAAGCCCTAGGATAGTGTTAGGGTTAGGGTTAGTGTTAGCATCAGCCCTAGGATATTATTAGGGTTAGGGTTAGCATCAGCCCTACGGTAGTGTTAGGGTTAGAGTTAGGGTTAGCACCAGGCTTAGGATAGTGTTAGTGTTAGGGTTACCATCAGCCTTAGGATAGTGTTAGGGTTAGGGTTAGCCTCAGCCCTAGGATAGTGTTAGCGTTAGGGTTAGGGTTAGCATCAGCCCTAGGATAGTGTTAGGGGTAGGGTTAGGGTTAGCATCAGCCCTAGCATAGTGTTAGGGTTAGGGTTAACATAAACCCTAGGATAGAGTTAGGGTTAGGGTTAGGGTTATCATCAGGCCTAGGATAGTGTTAGGGTTAGGGTTAGGGTTAGCATCAGTTCAAGGATAGTGTTAGGGTTAGCGTTAGGGTTAGCATCAGCCCTAGGATAGTGTCATTGTTAAGGTTAGGGTTAGCATCAGCCCTAGGATAGTGTTAGGGATAGGGTTAGCATAAGCCCTAGGATAGTGTTAGGGATAGGGTTAGGGTTATCATGAGGCCTAGGATAGTGTTAGGGTTAGGGTTAGCATCAGCCCTAGGATAGTGTTAGGGTTATGGTTAGGGTTAGCATCAGCCCTAGGATAGTGTTAGGGTTAGGGTTAGCATCAGCCCTAGGATAGTGTTAGGGTTAGGGTTAGGGTTAGCATCAGGCCTAGGATAGTGTTAGGGTTAGGGTTAGCATCAGCCCTAGGATAGTGTTAGGGTTAGGGTTAGGGTTAGCATCAGCCGTAGGATAGTGTTAGAGTTAGGGTTAGCCTCAGCCCTAAGATAGTGTTAGAGTTAGGGTTAGGGTTAGCATCAGCCCTAGGATAGTGTTCGGGTTAGGGATAGGTTTAGCATCAGCCCTAGGATAGTGTTAGGGTTAGGGTAAGCATCAGCCCTAGGATAGTGTTAGGGTTAGGGTTAGGGTTAGCATCAGGCCTAGGATAGTGTTAGGGTTAGGGTTAGCATCAGCCCTAGGATAGTGTTAGGGTTAGGGTTAGGGTTAGCATCAGCCGTAGGACAGTGTTAGGGTTAGGGTTAGCCTCAGCCCTAAGATAGTGTTAGAGTTAGGGTTAGGGTTAGCATCAGCCCTAGGATAATGTTAGGGTTAGGGTTAGGGTTAGCATCAGCCCTAGGATAGTGTTAGTGTTAGGGTTAGCATCAGCCCTAGGATAGTGTTAGGGTTAGGGTTAGGGTTAGCATCCGCCCTAGGATAGTGTTAGGGTTAGGGTTAGGGTTAGCATCAGCCCTAGGATAGTGTTAGGGTTAGGGTTAACATAAACCCTAGGATAGTGTTAGGGTTAGGGTTAGGGTTATCATCAGGCCTAGGATACTGTTAGGGTTAGGGTTAGGGTTAGCATCAGTTCAACGATAGTGTTAGGGTTAGCGTTAGGGTTAGCATCTGCCCTAGGATAGTGTTAGGGTTAGGGTTAGGGTTAGCATCAGCCCAAGGATAGTGTTAGGGTTAGGGTTAGCATCAGCCCTAGGATAGTGTTAGGGTTAGGGTTAGGGTTAGCATCAGTCCCAGGATAGTGTTAGGGTTAGGGTTAGCATCAGCCCAAGGATAGTGTTAGGGTTAGGGTTAGGGTTAGCATCAGCCCTAGGCTAGTGTTAGGGTTAGGGTTAGCATCAACCCTAGGATAGTGTTTGGGATAGGGTTAGGGTTACCATCAGCCCTAGGATAGTGTTAGGGTTAGGGTTAGCCTCAGCCCTAGGAGAGTGTTAGGGTTAGGGATAGGGTTAGCATCAGGCCTAGGATAGTGTTAGGGTTAGGGTTAGGGTTAGCATCAGCCCTAGGATAGTGTTAGGGTTAGGGTTAGCATCAGGCCTAGGATAGTGTTAGGGTTAGGTTTAGCATCAGCCCTAGGATAGTGTTAGGGTTAGGGTTAGGGTTAGCATCAGCCCTAGGATAGTGTTAGGGTTATGGTTAGGTTTAGCATCAGCCCTAGGATAGTGTTAGGGTAAGGGTTAGGGTTAGCATCAGGCCTAGGATAGTGGTAGGTTTACGGTTAGAATCAGCCCTAGGATAGTGTTAGGGTTAGGGTTAAGTTTAGCATCAGCACTAGGATAGTGTTAGGGTTAGGGTTAGGGTTAGCATCAGCCCTAGGATAGTGTTAGGGTTAGGGTTAGGGTTAGCATCAGCCCTAGGATAGTGTTAGGGTTAGGGTTAGCATAAGCCCTAGGATAGTGTTAGGGTTAGGGTTAGGGTTAGCATCAGGCCTAGGATAGTGTTAGGGTTAGGGTTAGCATCAGCCCTAGGATAGTGTTAGGGTTAAGGTTATGGTTATCATCAGGCCTAGGATAGTGTTAGGGTTAGCGTTAGCATCAGCCCTAGGATAGTGTTAGGGTTAGGGTTAGGGTTAGCATCAGCCCTAGGATAGTGTTAGGGTTAGGGTTAGTGTTAGCATCAGCCCTAGGATATTATTAGGGTTAGGGTTAGCATCAGCCCTAGGATAGTGTTAGGGTTAGAGTTAGGGTTAGCACCAGGCTTAGGATAGTGTTAGTGTTAGGGTTACCATCAGCCTTAGGATAGTGTTAGGGTTAGGGTTAGGGTTAGCATCAGCCGTAAGATAGTGTTAGGGTTAGGGTTAGCCTCAGCCCTAGGATAGTGTTAGCGTTAGGGTTAGGGTTAGCACCAGCCCTAGGATAGTGTTAGGGGTAGGGTTAGGGTTAGCATCAGCCCTAGCATAGTGTTAGTGTTAGGGTTAGCATCAGCCCTAGGATAGTGTTAGGGTTAGGGTTAGGGTTAGCATCAGCCCTAGGATAGTATTAGGGTTAGGGTTAGGGATAGGGTTAGGGTTAGCATCAGCTCTAGGATTGTGTTAGGGTTAGGGTTAGGGTTAGCATCAGCCCTAGGATAGTGTTAGGGTTTGGGTTAGGGTTAGCATCAGCCCTAGGATAGTGTTAGGGTTAGGGTTAGCATCAGCCCTAGGATAGTGTTAGGGTTAGGGTTAGGGTTAGCATCAGGCCTAGGATAGTGTTAGGGTTAGGGTTAGCATCTGCCCTAGGATAGTGTTAGGGTTAGGGTTAGGGTTAGCATCAGCCGTAGGATAGTGTTAGGGTTAGGGTTAGCCTCAGCCCTAAGATAGTGTTAGAGTTAGGGTTAGGGTTAGCATCAACCCTAGGATAATGTTAGGGTTAGGGTTAGGGTTAGCATCAGCCCTAGGATAGTGTTAGTGTTAGGGTTAGCATCAGCCCTAGGATAGTGTTAGGGATAGGGTTAGGGTTAGCATCCGCCCTAGGATAGTGTTAGGGTTAGGGTTAGGGTTAGCAGCAGCCCTAGGATAGTGTTATGGTTAGGGTTAACATAAACCCTAGCATAGTGTTAGGGTTAGGGTTAGGGTTATCATCAGGCCTAGGATACTGTTAGGGTTAGGGTTAGGGTTAGCATCAGTTCAAGGATAGTGTTAGGGTTAGCGTTAGGGTTAGCATCTGCCCTAGGATAGTGT
This sequence comes from Lemur catta, assembly GCF_020740605.2. Lineage (NCBI taxonomy): Eukaryota > Metazoa > Chordata > Mammalia > Primates > Lemuridae > Lemur > Lemur catta. The sequence continues at coordinate 898,616 of NC_059145.1, read as the reverse complement.
TTGGGTTAGGGTTAGGGTTAGCATCTGCCCTAGGATAGTGTTAGGGTTAGGGTTAGCATCAACCCTAGGATAGTGTTTGGGTTAGGGTTAGGGTTAGCATTAGCCATAGGATAGTGTTAGGGTTAGGGTTAGCCTCAGCCCTAGGAGAGTGTTAGGGTTAGGGATAGGGTTAGCATCAGGCCTAGGATAGTGTTAGGGTTATGGTTAGGTTTAGCATCATCCCTAGGATAGTGTTATGGTAAGGGTTAGGGTTAGCATCAGGCCTAGGATAGTGGTAGGGTTACGGTTAGAATCAGCCCTAGGATAGTGTTAGGGTTAGGGTTAAGTTTAGCATCAGCCCTAGGATAGTGTTAGGGTTAGGGTTAGTGTTAGCATCAGCCCTAGGATAGTGTTAGGGCTAGGGTTAGGGTTAGCATCAGCCCTAGGATAGTGTTAGGGTTAGGGTTAGCATAAGCCCTAGGATAGTGTTAGGGTTAGGGTTAGTGTTAGCATCAGCCCTAGGATATTATTAGGGTTAGGGTTAGCATCAGCCCTACGGTAGTGTTAGGGTTAGAGTTAGGGTTAGCACCAGGCTTAGGATAGTGTTAGTGTTAGGGTTACCATCAGCCTTAGGATAGTGTTAGGGTTAGGGTTAGCCTCAGCCCTAGGATAGTGTTAGCGTTAGGGTTAGGGTTAGCATCAGCCCTAGGATAGTGTTAGGGGTAGGGTTAGGGTTAGCATCAGCCCTAGCATAGTGTTAGGGTTAGGGTTAACATAAACCCTAGGATAGAGTTAGGGTTAGGGTTAGGGTTATCATCAGGCCTAGGATAGTGTTAGGGTTAGGGTTAGGGTTAGCATCAGTTCAAGGATAGTGTTAGGGTTAGCGTTAGGGTTAGCATCAGCCCTAGGATAGTGTCATTGTTAGGGTTAGGGTTAGCATCAGCCCTAGGATAGTGTTAGGGATAGGGTTAGCATAAGCCCTAGGATAGTGTTAGGGATAGGGTTAGGGTTATCATGAGGCCTAGGATAGTGTTAGGGTTAGGGTTAGCATCAGCCCTAGGATAGTGTTAGGGTTATGGTTAGGGTTAGCATCAGCCCTAGGATAGTGTTAGGGTTAGGGTTAGCATCAGCCCTAGGATAGTGTTAGGGTTAGGGTTAGGGTTAGCATCAGGCCTAGGATAGTGTTAGGGTTAGGGTTAGCATCAGCCCTAGGATAGTGTTAGGGTTAGGGTTAGGGTTAGCATCAGCCGTAGGATAGTGTTAGAGTTAGGGTTAGCCTCAGCCCTAAGATAGTGTTAGAGTTAGGGTTAGGGTTAGCATCAGCCCTAGGATAGTGTTCGGGTTAGGGATAGGGTTAGCATCAGCCCTAGGATAGTGTTAGGGTTAGGGTAAGCATCAGCCCTAGGATAGTGTTAGGGTTAGGGTTAGGGTTAGCATCAGGCCTAGGATAGTGTTAGGGTTAGGGTTAGCATCAGCCCTAGGATAGTGTTAGGGTTAGGGTTAGGGTTAGCATCAGCCGTAGGACAGTGTTAGGGTTAGGGTTAGCCTCAGCCCTAAGATAGTGTTAGAGTTAGGGTTAGGGTTAGCATCAGCCCTAGGATAATGTTAGGGTTAGGGTTAGGGTTAGCATCAGCCCTAGGATAGTGTTAGTGTTAGGGTTAGCATCAGCCCTAGGATAGTGTTAGGGTTAGGGTTAGGGTTAGCATCCGCCCTAGGATAGTGTTAGGGTTAGGGTTAGGGTTAGCATCAGCCCTAGGATAGTGTTAGGGTTAGGGTTAACATAAACCCTAGGATAGTGTTAGGGTTAGGGTTAGGGTTATCATCAGGCCTAGGATACTGTTAGGGTTAGGGTTAGGGTTAGCATCAGTTCAACGATAGTGTTAGGGTTAGCGTTAGGGTTAGCATCTGCCCTAGGATAGTGTTAGGGTTAGGGTTAGGGTTAGCATCAGCCCAAGGATAGTGTTAGGGTTAGGGTTAGCATCAGCCCTAGGATAGTGTTAGGGTTAGGGTTAGGGTTAGCATCAGTCCCAGGATAGTGTTAGGGTTAGGGTTAGCATCAGCCCAAGGATAGTGTTAGGGTTAGGGTTAAGGTTAGCATCAGCCCTAGGCTAGTGTTAGGGTTAGGGTTAGCATCAACCCTAGGATAGTGTTTGGGATAGGGTTAGGGTTACCATCAGCCCTAGGATAGTGTTAGGGTTAGGGTTAGCCTCAGCCCTAGGAGAGTGTTAGGGTTAGGGATAGGGTTAGCATCAGGCCTAGGATAGTGTTAGGGTTAGGGTTAGGGTTAGCATCAGCCCTAGGATAGTGTTAGGGTTAGGGTTAGCATCAGGCCTAGGATAGTGTTAGGGTTAGGTTTAGCATCAGCCCTAGGATAGTGTTAGGGTTAGGGTTAGGGTTAGCATCAGCCCTAGGATAGTGTTAGGGTTATGGTTAGGTTTAGCATCAGCCCTAGGATAGTGTTAGGGTAAGGGTTAGGGTTAGCATCAGGCCTAGGATAGTGGTAGGTTTACGGTTAGAATCAGCCCTAGGATAGTGTTAGGGTTAGGGTTAAGTTTAGCATCAGCACTAGGATAGTGTTAGGGTTAGGGTTAGGGTTAGCATCAGCCCTAGGATAGTGTTAGGGTTAGGGTTAGGGTTAGCATCAGCCCTAGGATAGTGTTAGGGTTAGGGTTAGCATAAGCCCTAGGATAGTGTTAGGGTTAGGGTTAGGGTTAGCATCAGGCCTAGGATAGTGTTAGGGTTAGGGTTAGCATCAGCCCTAGGATAGTGTTAGGGTTAAGGTTATGGTTATCATCAGGCCTAGGATAGTGTTAGTGTTAGCGTTAGCATCAGCCCTAGGATAGTGTTAGGGTTAGGGTTAGGGTTATCATCAGGCCTAGGATACTGTTAGGGTTAGGGTTAGGGTTAGCATCAGTTCAAGGATAGTGTTAGGGTTAGCGTTAGGGTTAGCATCTGCCCTAGGATAGTGTTAGGGTTAGGGTTAGGGTTAGCATCAGCCCAAGGATAGTGTTAGGGTTAGGGTTAGCATCAGCCCTAGGATAGTGTTAGGGTTAGGGTTACGGTTAGCATCAGGCCAAGGATAGTGTTAGGGTTAGGGTTAACATCAGCCCAAGGATAGTGTTAGGGTTAGGGTTAGGGTTAGCATCAGCCCTAGGATAGTGTTAGGGTTAGGGTTAGCATCAACCCTAGGATAGTGTTTGGGTTAGGGTTAGGGTTAGCATCAGCCCTAGGATAGTGTTAGGGTTAGGGTTAGCCTCAGCCCTAGGAGAGTGTTATGGTTAGGGATAGGGTTAGCATCAGGCCTAGGATAGTGTTAGGGTTAGGGTTAGGGTTAGCATCAGCCCTAGGATAGTGTTAGGGTTAGGGTTAGCATCAGGCCTAAGATAGTGTTAGGGTTAGGGTTAGCATCAGCCCTAGGATAGTGTTAGGGTTAGGGTTAGGGTTAGCATCAGCCCTAGGATAGTGTTAGGGTTATGGTTAGGTTTAGCATCATCCCTAGGATAGTGTTAGGGTAAGGGTTAGGGTTAGCATCAGGCCTAGGATAGTGGTAGGGTTACGGTTAGAATCAGCCCTAGGATAGTGTTAGGGTTAGGGTTAAGTTTAGCATCAGCCCTAGGATAGTGTTAGGGTTAGGGTTAGTGTTAGCATCAGCCCTAGGATAGTGTTAGGGCTAGGGTTAGGGTTAGCATCAGCCCTAGGATAGTGTTAGGGTTAGGGTTAGCATAAGCCCTAGGATAGTGTTAGGGTTAGGGTTAGTGTTAGCATCAGCCCTAGGATATTATTAGGGTTAGGGTTAGCATCAGCCCTACGGTAGTGTTAGGGTTAGAGTTAGGGTTAGCACCAGGCTTAGGATAGTGTTAGTGTTAGGGTTACCATCAGCCTTAGGATAGTGTTAGGGTTAGGGTTAGCCTCAGCCCTAGGATAGTGTTAGCGTTAGGGTTAGGGTTAGCATCAGCCCTAGGATAGTGTTAGGGGTAGGGTTAGGGTTAGCATCAGCCCTAGCATAGTGTTAGGGTTAGGGTTAACATAAACCCTAGGATAGAGTTAGGGTTAGGGTTAGGGTTATCATCAGGCCTAGGATAGTGTTAGGGTTAGGGTTAGGGTTAGCATCAGTTCAAGGATAGTGTTAGGGTTAGCGTTAGGGTTAGCATCAGCCCTAGGATAGTGTCATTGTTAAGGTTAGGGTTAGCATCAGCCCTAGGATAGTGTTAGGGATAGGGTTAGCATAAGCCCTAGGATAGTGTTAGGGATAGGGTTAGGGTTATCATGAGGCCTAGGATAGTGTTAGGGTTAGGGTTAGCATCAGCCCTAGGATAGTGTTAGGGTTATGGTTAGGGTTAGCATCAGCCCTAGGATAGTGTTAGGGTTAGGGTTAGCATCAGCCCTAGGATAGTGTTAGGGTTAGGGTTAGGGTTAGCATCAGGCCTAGGATAGTGTTAGGGTTAGGGTTAGCATCAGCCCTAGGATAGTGTTAGGGTTAGGGTTAGGGTTAGCATCAGCCGTAGGATAGTGTTAGAGTTAGGGTTAGCCTCAGCCCTAAGATAGTGTTAGAGTTAGGGTTAGGGTTAGCATCAGCCCTAGGATAGTGTTCGGGTTAGGGATAGGTTTAGCATCAGCCCTAGGATAGTGTTAGGGTTAGGGTAAGCATCAGCCCTAGGATAGTGTTAGGGTTAGGGTTAGGGTTAGCATCAGGCCTAGGATAGTGTTAGGGTTAGGGTTAGCATCAGCCCTAGGATAGTGTTAGGGTTAGGGTTAGGGTTAGCATCAGCCGTAGGACAGTGTTAGGGTTAGGGTTAGCCTCAGCCCTAAGATAGTGTTAGAGTTAGGGTTAGGGTTAGCATCAGCCCTAGGATAATGTTAGGGTTAGGGTTAGGGTTAGCATCAGCCCTAGGATAGTGTTAGTGTTAGGGTTAGCATCAGCCCTAGGATAGTGTTAGGGTTAGGGTTAGGGTTAGCATCCGCCCTAGGATAGTGTTAGGGTTAGGGTTAGGGTTAGCATCAGCCCTAGGATAGTGTTAGGGTTAGGGTTAACATAAACCCTAGGATAGTGTTAGGGTTAGGGTTAGGGTTATCATCAGGCCTAGGATACTGTTAGGGTTAGGGTTAGGGTTAGCATCAGTTCAACGATAGTGTTAGGGTTAGCGTTAGGGTTAGCATCTGCCCTAGGATAGTGTTAGGGTTAGGGTTAGGGTTAGCATCAGCCCAAGGATAGTGTTAGGGTTAGGGTTAGCATCAGCCCTAGGATAGTGTTAGGGTTAGGGTTAGGGTTAGCATCAGTCCCAGGATAGTGTTAGGGTTAGGGTTAGCATCAGCCCAAGGATAGTGTTAGGGTTAGGGTTAGGGTTAGCATCAGCCCTAGGCTAGTGTTAGGGTTAGGGTTAGCATCAACCCTAGGATAGTGTTTGGGATAGGGTTAGGGTTACCATCAGCCCTAGGATAGTGTTAGGGTTAGGGTTAGCCTCAGCCCTAGGAGAGTGTTAGGGTTAGGGATAGGGTTAGCATCAGGCCTAGGATAGTGTTAGGGTTAGGGTTAGGGTTAGCATCAGCCCTAGGATAGTGTTAGGGTTAGGGTTAGCATCAGGCCTAGGATAGTGTTAGGGTTAGGTTTAGCATCAGCCCTAGGATAGTGTTAGGGTTAGGGTTAGGGTTAGCATCAGCCCTAGGATAGTGTTAGGGTTATGGTTAGGTTTAGCATCAGCCCTAGGATAGTGTTAGGGTAAGGGTTAGGGTTAGCATCAGGCCTAGGATAGTGGTAGGTTTACGGTTAGAATCAGCCCTAGGATAGTGTTAGGGTTAGGGTTAAGTTTAGCATCAGCACTAGGATAGTGTTAGGGTTAGGGTTAGGGTTAGCATCAGCCCTAGGATAGTGTTAGGGTTAGGGTTAGGGTTAGCATCAGCCCTAGGATAGTGTTAGGGTTAGGGTTAGCATAAACCCTAGGATAGTGTTAGGGTTAGGGTTAGGGTTAGCATCAGGCCTAGGATAGTGTTAGGGTTAGGGTTAGCATCAGCCCTAGGATAGTGTTAGGGTTAAGGTTATGGTTATCATCAGGCCTAGGATAGTGTTAGGGTTAGCGTTAGCATCAGCCCTAGGATAGTGTTAGGGTTAGGGTTAGGGTTAGCATCAGCCCTAGGATAGTGTTAGGGTTAGGGTTAGTGTTAGCATCAGCCCTAGGATATTATTAGGGTTAGGGTTAGCATCAGCCCTAGGATAGTGTTAGGGTTAGAGTTAGGGTTAGCACCAGGCTTAGGATAGTGTTAGTGTTAGGGTTACCATCAGCCTTAGGATAGTGTTAGGGTTAGGGTTAGGGTTAGCATCAGCCGTAAGATAGTGTTAGGGTTAGGGTTAGCCTCAGCCCTAGGATAGTGTTAGCGTTAGGGTTAGGGTTAGCACCAGCCCTAGGATAGTGTTAGGGGTAGGGTTAGGGTTAGCATCAGCCCTAGCATAGTGTTAGTGTTAGGGTTAGCATCAGCCCTAGGATAGTGTTAGGGTTAGGGTTAGGGTTAGCATCAGCCCTAGGATAGTATTAGGGTTAGGGTTAGGGATAGGGTTAGGGTTAGCATCAGCTCTAGGATTGTGTTAGGGTTAGGGTTAGGGTTAGCATCAGCCCTAGGATAGTGTTAGGGTTTGGGTTAGGGTTAGCATCAGCCCTAGGATAGTGTTAGGGTTAGGGTTAGCATCAGCTCTAGGATAGTGTTAGGGTTAGGGTTAGGGTTAGCATCAGGCCTAGGATAGTGTTAGGGTTAGGGTTAGCATCTGCCCTAGGATAGTGTTAGGGTTAGGGTTAGGGTTAGCATCAGCCGTAGGATAGTGTTAGGGTTAGGGTTAGCCTCAGCCCTAAGATAGTGTTAGAGTTAGGGTTAGGGTTAGCATCAACCCTAGGATAATGTTAGGGTTAGGGTTAGGGTTAGCATCAGCCCTAGGATAGTGTTAGTGTTAGGGTTAGCATCAGCCCTAGGATAGTGTTAGGGATAGGGTTAGGGTTAGCATCCGCCCTAGGATAGTGTTAGGGTTAGGGTTAGGGTTAGCAGCAGCCCTAGGATAGTGTTATGGTTAGGGTTAACATAAACCCTAGCATAGTGTTAGGGTTAGGGTTAGGGTTATCATCAGGCCTAGGATACTGTTAGGGTTAGGGTTAGGGTTAGCATCAGTTCAAGGATAGTGTTAGGGTTAGCGTTAGGGTTAGCATCTGCCCTAGGATAGTGTTTGGGTTAGGGTTAGGGTTAGCATCTGCCCTAGGATAGTGTTAGGGTTAGGGTTAGCATCAACCCTAGGATAGTGTTTGGGTTAGGGTTAGGGTTAGCATTAGCCATAGGATAGTGTTAGGGTTAGGGTTAGCCTCAGCCCTAGGAGAGTGTTAGGGTTAGGGATAGGGTTAGCATCAGGCCTAGGATAGTGTTAGGGTTATGGTTAGGGTTAGCATCAGCCCTAGGATAGTGTTAGGGTTAGGGTTAGCATCAGGCCTAAGATAGTGTTAGGGTTAGGGTTAGCATCAGCCCTAGGATAGTGTTAGGGTTAGGGTTAGGGTTAGCATCAGCCCTAGGATAGTGTTAGGGTAAGGGTTAGGGTTAGCATCAGGCCTAGGATAGTGTTAGGGTTACGGTTAGAATCAGCCCTAGGATAGTGTTAGAGTTAGGGTTAAGTTTAGCATCAGCCCTAGGATAGTGTTAGGGTTAGGGTTAGTGTTAGCATCAGCCCTAGGATATTATTAGGGTTAGGGTTAGCATGAGCCCTAGGATAGTGTTAGGGTTAGAGTTAGGGTTAGCACCAGGCTTAGGATAGTGTTAGTGTTAGGGTTACCATCAGCCTTAGGATAGTGTTAGGGTTAGGGTTAGGGTTAGCATCAGCCGTAGGATAGTGTTAGGGTTAGGGTTAGCCTCAGCCCTAGGATAGTGTTAGCGTTAGGGTTAGGGTTAGCATAAGCCCTAGGATAGTGTTAGGGGTAGGGTTAGGGTTAGCATCAGCCCTAGTATAGTGTTAGTGTTAGGGTTAGCATCAGACCTAGGATAGTGTTAGTGTTAGGGTTAGGGTTAGCATCAGCCCTAGGATAGTGTTAGGGTTAGGGTTAGCATCAGCCCTGGGATAATGTTAGGGTTAGGGTTAGGGTTAGCATCAGGCCCAGGATATTGTTATGGTTAGGGTTAGCATCAGCCCAAGGATAGTGTTAGGGTTAGGGTTAGGGTTAGCATCAGCCCTAGGATAGTGTTAGGGTTAGGCTTAGCATCAACCCTAGGATAGTGTTTGGGTTAGGGTTAGGGTTAGCATCAGCCCTAGGATAGTGTTAGGGTTAGGGTTAGCCTCAGCCCTAGGAGAGTGTTAGGCTTAGGGATAGGGTTAGCATCAGGCCGAGGATAGTGTTAGGGTTAGGGTTAGGGTTAGCATCAGCCCTAGGATAGTGTTAGGGTTAGGGTTTGCATCAGGCCTAGGACAGTGTTAGGTTTAGGGTTAGCATCAGCCCTAGGATAGTGTTAGGGTTAGGGTTAGGGTTAGCATGAGCCCTAGGATAGTGTTAGGGTTATGGTTAGGTTTAGCATCAGCCCTAGGATAGTGTTAGGGTAAGGGTTAGGGTTAGCATCAGGCCTAGGATAGTGTTAGGGTTACGGTTAGAATCAGCCCTAGGATAGTGTTAGGGTTAGGGTTAGCCTCAGCCCTAGGATAGTGTTAGGGTTAGGGTTAGGGTTAGCATCAGCCCTAGGATAGTGTTAGGGTTAGGGTTTGGGTTAGCATCAGGCCTAGGATAGTGTTAGGGTTAGGGTTAGCATAAGCCCTAGGATAGTGTTAGGGTTAGGGTTAGGGTTAGCATCAGGCCTAGGATAGTGTTAGGGTTAGGGTTAGCATCAGCCCTAGGATAGTGTTAGGGTTAGGGTTAGGGTTATCATCAGGCCTAGGATAGTGTTAAGGTTAGGGTTAGCATCAGCCCTAGCATAGTGTTAGGGTTAGGGTTAGGGTTAGCATCAGCCCTAGGATAGTGTTAGGGTTAGGGTTAGTGTTAGCATCAGCCCTAGGATATTATTAGGTTTAGGGTTAGCACCAGCCCTAGGATAGTGTTAGGGTTAGAGTTAGGGTTAGCACCAGGCTTAGGATAGTGTTAGTGTTAGGGTTACCATCAGCCTTAGGATAGTGTTAGGGTTAGGGTTAGCCTCGGCCCTAGGATAGTGTTAGCGTTAGGGTTAGGGTTAGCATCAGCCCTAGGATAGTGTTAGGGGTAGGGTTAGGGTTAGCATCAGCCCTAGCATAGTGTTAGGGTTAGGGTTAACGTAAACCCTAGGATAGAGTTAGGGTTATTGTTAGGGTTATCATCAGGCCTAGGATAGTGTTAGGGTTAGGGTTAGGGTTAGCATCAGTTCAAGGATAGTGTTAGGGTTAGCGTTAGGGTTAGCATCAGCCCTAGGATAGTGTCATTGTTAGGGTTAGGGTTAGCATCAGCACTAGGATAGTGTTAGGGTTAGGGTTAGCATAAGCCCTAGGATAGTGTTAGGGTTAGGGTTAGGGTTATCATGAGGCCTAGGATAGTGTTAGGGTTAGGGTTAGCATCAGCCCTAGGATAGTGTTAGGGTTAGGGTTAGGGTTAGCATCAGCCCTAGGATAGTGTTAGGGTTAGGGTTAGCATCAGCCCTAGGATAGTGTTAGTGTTAGGGTTAGGGTTAGCATCAGGCCTAGGATAGTGTTAGGGTTAGGGTTAGCATCAGCCCTAGGATAGTGTTAGGGTTAGGGTTAGGGTTAGCATCAGCCGTAGGATCGTGTTAGGGTTAGGGTTAGCCTCAGCCCTAAGATAGTGTTAGAGTTAGGGTTAGGGTTAGCATCAGCCCTAGGATAGTGTTCGGGTTAGGGTTAGGGTTAGCATCAGCCCTAGGATAGTGTTAGGGTTAGGGTAAGCATCAGCCCTAGGATAGTGTTAGGGTTAGGGTTAGGGTTAGCATCAGGCCTAGGATAGTGTTAGCGTTAGGGTTAGCATCAGCCCTAGGATAGTGTTAGGGTTAGGGTTAGGGTTAGCATCAGCCGTAGGATAGTGTTAGGGTTAGGGTTAGCCTCAGCCCTAAGATAGTGTTAGAGTTAGGGTTAGGGTTAGCATCAGCCCTAGGATAATGTTAGGGTTAGGGTTAGGGTTAGCATCAGCAATAGGATAGTGTTAGTGTTAGGGTTAGCATCAGCCCTAGGATAGTGTTAGGGTTAGGGTTAGGGTTAGCATCCGCCCTAGGATAGTTTTAGGGTTAGGGTTAGGGTTAGCATCAGCCCTAGGATAGTGTTATTGTTAGGGTTAACATAAACCCTAGGATAGTGTTAGGGTTAGGGTTAGGGTTATCATCAGGCCTAGGATACTGTTAGGGTTAGGGTTAGGGTTAGCATCAGTTCAAGGATAGTGTTAGGGTTAGCGTTAGGGTTAGCATCTGCCCTAGGATAGTGTTAGGGTTAGGGGTAGGGTTAGCATCAGCCCAAGGATAGTGTTAGGGTTAGGGTTAGCATCAGCCCTAGGATAGTGTTAGGGTTAGGGTTAGGGTTAGCATCAGGCCCAGGATAGTGTTAGGGTTAGGGTTAGCATCAGCCCAAGGATAGTGTTAGGGTTAGGGTTAGGGTTAGCATCAGCCCTAGGATAGTGTTAGGGTTAGGGTTAGCATCAACCCTAGGATAGTGTTTGGGTTAGGGTTAGGGTTAGCATCAGCCCTAGGATAGTGTTATGGTTAGGGTTAGCCTCAGCCCTAGGAGAGTGTTAGGGTTAGGGATAGGGTTAGCATCAGGCCTAGGATAGTGTTAGGGTTAGGGTTAGGGTTAGCATCAGCCCTAGGATAGTGTTAGGGTTAGGGTTAGCATCAGGCCTAGGATAGTGTTAGGGTTAGGTTTAGCATCAGCCCTAGGATAGTGTTAGGGTTAGGGTTAGGGTTAGCATCAGCCCTAGGATAGTGTTAGGGTTATGGTTAGGTTTAGCATCAGCCCTAGTATAGTGTTAGGGTAAGGGTTAGGGTTAGCATCAGGCCTAGGATAGTGTTAGGTTTACGGTTAGAATGAGCCCTAGGATAGTGTTAGGGTTAGGGTTAAGTATAGCATCAGCACTAGGATAGTGTTAGGGTTAGGGTTAGGGTTAGCATCAGCCCTAGGATAGTGTTAGGGTTAGGGTTAGGGTTAGCATCAGCCCTAGGATAGTGTTAGGGTTAGGGTTAGCATAAGCCCTAGGATAGTGTTAGGGTTAGGGTTAGGGTTAGCATCAGGCCTAGGATAGTCTTAGGGTTAGGGTTAGCATCAGCCCTAGGATAGTGTTAGGGTTAGGATTATGGTTATCATCAGGCCTAGGATAGTGTTAGGGTTAGGGTTAGCATCAGCCCTAGGATAGTGTTAGGGTTAGGGTTAGGGTTAGCATCAGCCCTAGGATAGTGTTAGGGTTAGGGTTAGTGTTAGCATCAGCCCTAGGATATTATTAGGGTTAGGGTTAGCATCAGCCCTAGGATAGTGTTAGGGTTAGAGTTAGGGTTAGCACCAGGCTTAGGATAGTGTTAGTGTTAGGGTTACCATCAGCCTTAGGATAGTGTTAGGGTTAGGGTTAGGGTTAGCATCAGCCGTAGGATAGTGTTAGGGTTAGGATTAGCCTCAGCCCTAGGATAGTGTTAGCGTTAGGGTTAGGGTTAGCATCAGCCCTAGGATAGTGTTAGGGGTAGGGTTAGGGTTAGCATCAGCCCTAGCATAGTGTTAGTGTTAGGGTTAGCATCAGCCCTAGGATAGTGTTAGGGTTAGGGTTAGGGTTAGCATCAGCCCTAGGATAGTATTAGGGTTAGGGTTAGGGATAGGGTTAGGGTTAGCATCAGCTCTAGGATAGTGTTAGGGTTAGGGTTAGGGTTAGCATCAGCCCTAGGATAGTGTTAGGGTTTGGGTTAGGGTTAGCATCAGCCCTAGGATAGTGTTAGGGTTAGGGTTAGCATCAGCCCTAGGATAGTGTTAGGGTTAGTGTTAGGGTTAGCATCAGGCCTAGGATAGTGTTAGGGTTAGGGTTAGCATCAGCCCTAGGATAGTGTTAGGGTTAGGGTTAGGGTTAGCATCAGCCGTAGGATAGTGTTAGGGTTAGGGTTAGCCTCAGCCCTAAGATAGTGTTAGAGTTAGGGTTAGGGTTAGCATCAGCCCTAGGATAATGTTAGGGTTAGGGTTAGGGTTAGCATCAGCCCTAGGATAGTGTTAGGGGTAGGGTTAGGGTTAGCATCAGCCCTAGCATAGTGTTAGGGTTAGGGTTAACATAAACCCTAGGATAGAGTTAGGGTTAGGGTTAGGGTTATCATCAGGCCTAGGATAGTGTTAGGGTTAGGGTTAGGGTTAGCATCAGCCCAAGGATAGTGTTAGGGTTAGGGTTAGCATCAGCCCTAGGATAGTGTTAGGGTTAGGGTTAGGGTTAGCATCAGGCCCAGGATAGTGTTAGGGTTAGGGTTAGCATCAGCCCAAGGATAGTGTTAGGGTTAGGGTTAGGGTTAGCATCAGCCCTAGGAGAGTGTTAGGGTTAGGGTTAGCATCAACCCTAGGATAGTGTTTGGGTTAGGGTTAGGGTTAGCATCAGCCCTAGGATAGTGTTAGGGTTAGGGTTAGCATCAGGCCTAGGATAGTGTTAGGGTTAGGTTTAGCATCAGCCCTAGGATAGTGTTAGGGTTAGGGTTAGGGTTAGCATCAGCCCTAGGATAGTGTTAGGGTTAGGGTTAGGGTTAGCATCAGCCCTAGGATAGTGTTAGGGTTAGGGTTAGCATAAGCCCTAGGATAGTGTTAGGGTTATGGTTAGGTTTAGCATCAGCCCTAGTATAGTGTTAGGGTAAGGGTTAGGGTTAGCATCAGCCCTAGGATAGTGTTAGGGTTAGGGTTAAGTTTAGCATCAGCACTAGGATAGTGTTAGGGTTAGGGTTAGGGTTAGCATCAGCCCTAGGATAGTGTTAGGGTTAGGGTTAGGGTTAGCATCAGCCCTAGGATAGTGTTAGGGTTAGGGTTAGCATAAGCCCTAGGATAGTGTTAGGGTTAGGGTTAGGGTTAGCATCAGGCCTAGGATAGTGTTAGGGTTAGGGTTAGCATCAGCCCTAGGATAGTGTTAGGGTTAGGGTTACGGTTATCATCAGGCCTAGGATAGTGTTAGGGTTAAGGTTAGCATCAGCCCTAGGATAGTGTTAGGGTTAGGGTTAGGGTTAGCATCAGCCCTAGGATAGTGTTAGGGTTAGGGTTAGTGTTAGCATCATCCCTAGGATATTATTAGGGTTAGGGTTAGCATCAGCCCTAGGATAGTGTTAGGGTTAGAGTTAGGGTTAGCACCAGGCTTAGGATAGTGTTAGTGTTAGGGTTACCATCAGCCTTAGGATAGTGTTAGGGTTAGGGTTAGGGTTAGCATCAGCCGTAGGATAGTGTTAGGGTTAGGGTTAGCCTCAGCCTTAGGATAGTGTTAGTGTTAGGGATAGGGTTAGCATCAGCCCTAGGATAGTGTTAGGGGTAGGGTTAGGGTTAGCATCAGCCCTAGCATAGTGTTAGTGTTAGGGTTAGCATCAGCCCTAGGATAGTGTTAGGGTTAGGGTTAGGGTTAGCATCAGCCCTAGGATAGTATTAGGGTTAGGGTTAGGGATAGGGTTAGGGTTAGCATCAGCTCTAGGATAGTGTTAGGGTTAGGGTCAGGGATAGCATCAGCCCTAGGATAGTGTTAGGGTTTGGGTTAGGGTTAGCATCAGCCCTAGGATACTGTTAGGGTTAGGGTTAGCATCAGCCCTAGGATAGTGTTAGGGTTAGGGTTAGGGTTAGCATCACGCCTAGGATAGTGTTAGGGTTAGGGTTAGCATCAGCCCTAGGATAGTGTTAGGGTTAGGGTTAGGGTTAGCATCAGCCGTAGGATAGTGTTAGGGTTAGGGTTAGCCTCAGCCCTCAGATAGTGTTAGAGTTAGGGTTAGGGTTAGCATCAGCCCTAGGATAATGTTAGGGTTAGGGTTAGGGTTAGCATCAGCCCTAGGATAGTGTTAGTGTTAGGGTTAGCATCAGCCCTAGGATAGTGTTAGGGTTATTGTTAGGGTTAGCATCTGCCCTAGGATAGTGTTAGGGTTAGGGTTAGGGTTAGCAGCAGCCCTAGGATAGTGTTAGGGTTAGGGTTAACATAAACCTTAGCATAGTGTTAGGGTTAGGGTTAGGGTTATCATCAGGCCTAGGATACTGTTAGGGTTAGGGTTAGGGTTAGCATCAGTTCAAGGATAGTGTTAGGGTTAGCGTTAGGGTTAGCATCTGCCCTAGGTTAGTGTTAGGGTTAGGGTTAGGGTTAGCATCAGCCCAAGGATAGTGTTAGGGTTAGGGTTAACATCATCCCTAGGATAGTATTAGGGTTAGGGTTAGGGTTAGCATCAGGCCCAGGATAGTGTTAGGGTTAGGGTTAGCATCAGCCCAAGGATACTGTTAGGGTTAGGGTTAGGGTTAGCATCAGCCCTAGGATAGTGTTAGGGTTAGGGTTAGCATCAACCCTAGGATAGTGTTTGTGTTAGGGTTAGGGTTAGCATTAGCCATAGGATAGTGTTAGGGATAGGGTTAGGGTTAGCATCAGCCCTAGGATAGTGTTAGGGTTAGGGTTAGCATCAGGCCTAGGATAGTGTTAGGTTTACGGTTAGAATCAGCCCTAGGATAGTGTTAGGATTAGGGTTAAGTTTAGCATCAGCACTAGGATAGTGTTAGGGTTAGGGTTAGGGTTAGCATCAGCCCTAGGATAGTGTTAGGGTTAGGGTTAGGGTTAGCATCAGCCCTAGGATAGTGTTACGGTTAGGGTTAGCATAAGCCCTAGGATAGTGTTAGGGTTAGGGTTAGGGTTAGCATCAGGCCTAGGATAGTGTTAGGGTTAGGGTTAGCATGAGCCCTAGGATAGTGTTAGGGTTAGGGTTAGGGTTAGCATCAGCCCTAGGATAGTGTTAGGGTTAGGGTTAGGGTTAGCATCAGCCCTAGGATAGTGTTAGGTTTAGGGTTAGCATCAGCCCTAGGATAGTGTTAGGGTTAGTGTTAGGGTTAGCATCAGGCCTAGGATAGTGTTAGGGTTAGGGTTAGCATCAGCCCTAGGATAGTGTTAGGGTTAGGGTTAGGGTTAGCATCAGCCGTAGGATAGTGTTAGGGTTAGGGTTAGCCTGAGCCCTAAGATAGTGTTAGAGTTAGGGTTAGGGTTAGCATCAGCCCTAGGATAATGTTAGGGTTAGGGTTAGGGTTAACATCAGCCCTAGGATAGTGTTAGTGTTAGGGTTAGCATCAGCCCTAGGATAGTGTTAGGGTTAGGGTTAGGATTAGCATCCGCCCTAGGATAGTGTTAGGGTTAGGGTTAGGGTTAGCATCAGCCCTAGGATAGTGTTAGGGTTAGGGTTAACATAAACCCTAGGATAGTGTTAGGGTTAGGGTTAGGGTTATCATCAGGCCTAGGATACTGTTAGGGTTAGGGTTAGGGTTAGCATCAGTTCAAGGATAGTGTTAGGGTTAGCGTTAGGGTTAGCATCTGCCCTAGGATAAGTGTTAGGGTTAGGGTTAGGGTTAGCATCACCCCAAGGACAGTGTTAGGGTTAGGGTTAGCATCAGCCCTAGGATAGTGTTAGGGTTAGGGTTAGGGTTAGCATCAGGCCCAGGATAGTGTTAGGGTTAGGGTTAGCATCAGCCCAAGGATAGTGTTAGGGTTAGGGTTAGGGTTAGCATCAGCCCTAGGATAGTGTTAGGGTTAGGGTTAGCATGAACCCTAGGATAGTGTTTGGGTTAGGGTTAGGGTTAGCATCAGCCCTAGGATAGTGTTAGGGTTAGGGTTAGCCTCACCCCTAGGAGAGTGTTAGGGTTAGGGATAGGGTTAGCATCAGGCCTAGGATAGTGTTAGGGTTAGGGTTAGGGTTAGCATCACCCCTAGGATAGTGTTAGGGTTAGGGTTAGCATCAGGCCTAGGATAGTGTTAGGGTTATGTTTAGCATCAGCCCTAGGATAGTGTTAGGGTTAGGGTTAGGGTTAGCATCAGCCCTAGGATAGTGTTAGGGTTATGGTTAGGTTTAGCATCAGCCCTAGTATAGTGTTAGGGTAAGGGTTAGGGTTAGCATCAGGCCTAGGATAGTGTTAGGTTTACGGTTAGAATCAGCCCTAGGATAGTGTTAGGGTTAGGGTTAAGTTTAGCATCAGCACTAGGATAGTGTTAGGGTTAGGGTTAGGGTTAGCATCAGCCCTAGGATAGTGTTAGGGTTAGGGTTAGGGTTAGCATCAGCCCTAGGATAGTGTTAGGGTTAGGGTTAGCATAAGCCCTAGGATAGTGTTAGGGTTAGGGTTATGGTTAGCATCAGGCCTAGGATAGTGTTAGGGTTAGGGTTAGCATCAGCCCTAGGATAGTGTTAGGGTTAGGGTTATGGTTATCATCAGGCCTAGGATAGTGTTAGGGTCAGGGTTAGCATCAGCCCTAGGATAGTGTTAGGGTTAGGGTTAGGGTTAGCATCAGCCCTATGATAGTGTTAGGGTTAGGGTTAGTGTTAGCATCAGCCCTAGGATATTATTAGGGTTAGGGTTAGCATCAGCCCTAGGATAGTGTTAGGGTTAGAGTTAGGGTTAGCACCAGGCTTAGGATAGTGTTAGTGTTAGGGTTACCATCAGCCTTAGGAGAGTGTTAGGGTTAGGGTTAGGGTTAGCATCAGCCGTAGGATAGTGTTAGGGTTAGGGTTAGCCTCAGCCCTAGGATAGTGTTAGCGTTAGGGTTAGGGTTAGCATCAGCCCTAGGATAGTGTTAGGGGTAGGGTTAGGGTTAGCATCAGCCCTAGCATAGTGTTAGTGTTAGGGTTAGCATCAGCCCTAGGATAGTGTTAGGGTTAGGGTTAGGGTTAGCATCAGCCCTAGGATAGTGTTAGGGTTTGGGTTAGGGTTAGCATCAGCCCTAGGATAGTGTTAGGGTTAGGGTTAGGGTTAGCATCAGCCCTAGGATAGTGTTAGGGTTAGGGTTAGCATCAGCCCTGGGATAATGTTAGGGTTAGGGTTAGGGTTAGCATCAGCCCTAGGATAGTGTTAGGGTTAGGGTTAGCATCAGCCCTAGGATAGTGTTAGAGTTAGGGTTAGGGTTAGCATCAGCCCTAGGATAGTGTTAGGGTTAGGGTTATCATCAGCCCTAGGATAGTGTTAGGGTTAGCGTTAGGGTTAGCATCTGCCCTAGGATAGTGTTAGGGTTAGGGTTAGGGTTAGCATCAGCCCAAGGATAGTGTTAGGGTTAGGGTTAGCATCATCCCTAGGATAGTGTTAGGGTTAGGGTTAGGGTTAGCATCAGGCCCAGGATAGGTTTAGGGTTAGAGTTAGCATCAGCCCAAGGATAGTGTTAGGGTTAGGGTTAGGGTTAGCATCAGCCCTAGGATAGTGTTAGGGTTAGGGTTAGCATCAACCCTAGGATAGTGTTTGGGTTAGGGTTAGGGTTAGCATTAGCCATAGGATAGTGTTAGGGTTAGGGTTAGCCTCAGCCCTAGGAGAGTGTTAGGGTTAGGGATAGGGTTAGCATCAGGCCTAGGATAGTGTTAGGGTTAGGGTTAGGGTTAGCATCAGCCCTAGGATAGTGTTAGGGTTAGGGTTAGCATCAGGCCTAAGATAGTGTTAGGGTTAGGGTTAGCATCAGCCCTAGGATAGTGTTAGGGTTAGGGTTAGGGTTAGCATCAGCCCTAGGATAGTGTTAGGGTTAGGGTTAGGGTTAGCATCAGCCCTAGGATAGTGTTAGGGTTAAGGTTAGCATCAGCCCTGGGATAATGTTAGGGTTAGGGTTAGGGTTAGCATCAGCCCTAGGATAGTGTTAGGGTTAGGGTTAGCATCAGCCCTAGGATAGTGTTAGAGTTAGGGTTAGGGTTAGCATCAGCCCTAGGATAGTGTTAGGGTTAGGGTTATCATCAGCCCTAGGATAGTGTTAGGGTTAGGGTTAGGGTTAGCATCAGCCCTAGGATAGTGTTAGGGTTAGGGTTGGCATCAGCCCTAGGATAGTGTTAGGGTTAGGGTTAACATAAACCCTAGGATAGTGTTAGGGTTAGGGTTAGGGTTATCATCAGGCCTAGGATAGTGTTAGGGTTAGGGTTAGGGTTAGCATCAGTTCAAGGATAGTGTTAGGGTTAGCGTTAGGGTTAGCATCAGCCCTAGGATAGTGTTAGTGTTAGGGTTAGGGTTAGCATCAGCTCTAGGATAGTGTTAGGGTTAGGGTTAGCATAAGCCCTAGGATAGTGTTAGGGTTAGGGTTAGGGTTATCATCAGGCCTAGGATAGTGTTAGGGTTAGGGTTAGCATCAGCCCTAGGATAGTGTTAGGGTTACGGTTAGGGTTAGCATCAGCCCTCGGATAGTGTTAGGGTTAGGGTTAGCATCAGGCCTAGGATAGTGTTAGGTTTACGGTTAGAATCAGCCCTAGGATAGTGTTAGGGTTAGGGTTAAGTTTAGCATCAGCACTAGGATAGTGTTAGGGTTAGGGTTAGGGTTAGCATCAGCCCTAGGATAGTGTTAGGGTTAGGGTTAGGGTTAGCATCAGGCCTAGGATAGTGTTAGGGTTAGGGTTAGCATCAGCCCTAGGATAGTGTTAGGGTTATGGTTAGGGTTAGCATCAGCCGTAGGATAGTGTTAGGGTTAGGGTTAGCCTGAGCCCTAAGATAGTGTTAGAGTTAGGGTTAGGGTTAGTATCAGCCCTAGGATAATGTTAGGGTTAGGGTTAGGGTTAACATCAGCCCTAGGATAGTGTTAGTGTTAGGGTTAGCATCAGCCCTAGGATAGTGTTAGGGTTAGGGTTAGGGTTAGCATCCGCCCTAGGATAGTGTTAGGGTTAGGGTTAGGGTTAGCATCAGCCCTAGGATAGTGTTAGGGTTAGGGTTAACATAAACCCTAGGATAGTGTTAGGGTTAGGGTTAGGGTTATCATCAGGCCTAGGATACTGTTAGGGTTAGGGTTAGGGTTAGCATCAGTTCAAGGATAGTGTTAGGGTTAGCGTTAGGGTTAGCATCTGTCCTAGGATAGTGTTAGGGTTAGGGATAGGGTTAGCATCACCCCAAGGATAGTGTTAGGGTTAGGGTTAGCATCAGCCCTAGGATAGTGTTAGGGTTAGGGTTAGGGTTAGCATCAGGCCCAGGATAGTGTTAGGGTTAGGGTTAGCATCAGCCCAAGGATAGTGTTAGGGTTAGGGTTAGGGTTAGCATCAGCCCTAGGATAGTGTTAGGGTTAGGGTTAGCATCAACCCTAGGATAGTGTTTGGGTTAGGGTTAGGGTTAGCATCAGCCCTAGGATAGTGTTAGGGTTAGGGTTAGCCTCACGCCTAGGAGAGTGTTAGGGTTAGGGATAGGGTTAGCATCAGGCCTAGGAAAGTGTTAGGGTTAGGGTTAGGGTTAGCATCAGCCCTAGGATAGTGTTAGGGTTAGGGTTAGGGTTAGCATCAGCCCTAGGATAGTGTTAGGGTTATGGTTAGGTATAGCATCAGCCCTAGTATAGTGTTAGGGTAAGGGTTAGGGTTAGCATCAGGCCTAGGATAGTGTTAGGTTTACGGTTAGTATCAGCCCTAGGATAGTGTTAGGGTTAGGGTTAAGTTTAGCATCACCACTAGGATAGTGTTAGGGTTAGGGTTAGGGTTAGCATCAGCCCTAGGATAGTGTTAGGGTTAGGGTTAGGGTTAGCATCAGCCCTAAGATAGTGTTAGGGTTAGGGTTATGGTTATCATCAGGCCTAGGATAGTGTTAGGGTCAGGGTTAGCATCAGCCCTAGGATAGTGTTAGGGTTAGGGTTAGGGTAAGCATCAGCCCTAGGATAGTGTTAGGGTTAGGGTTAGTGTTAGCATCAGCCCTAGGATATTATTTGGGTTAGGGTTAGCATCAGCCCTAGGATAGTGTTAGGGTTAGAGTTAGGGTTAGCACCAGGCTTAGGATAGTGTTAGTGTTAGGGTTACCATCAGCCTTAGGATAGTGTTAGGGTTAGGGTTAGGGTTAGCATCAGCCGTAGGATAGTGTTAGGGTTAGGGTTAGCCTCAGCCCTAGGATAGTGTTAGCGTTAGGTTTAGGGTTAGCATCAGCCCTAGGATAGTGTTAGTGGTAGGGTTAGGGTTAGCATCAGCCCTAGCATAGTGTTAGTGTTAGGGTTAGCATCAGCCCTAGGACAGTGTTAGGGTTAGAGTTAGGGTTAGCATCAGCTCTAGGATAGTGTTAGGGTTTGGGTTAGGGTTAGCATCAGCCCTAGGATAGTGTTAGGGTTAGGGTTAGCATCAGCCCTAGGATAGTGTTAGGGTTAGGGTTAGGGTTAGCATCAGCCCTAGGATAGTGTTAGGGTTAGGGTTAGGGTTAGCATCAGCCGTAGGATAGTGTTAGGGTTAGGGTTAGCCTCAGCCCTAAGACAGTGTTAGAGTTAGGGTTAGGGTTAGCATCACCCCTAGGATAATGTTAGGGTTAGGGTTAGGGTTAGCATCAGCCCTAGGATAGTGTTAGTGTTAGGGTTAGCATCCGCCCTAGGATAGTGTTAGGGTTAGGGTTACGGTTAGCAGCAGCCCTAGGATAGTGTTAGGGTTAGGGTTAACATAAACCCTAGCATAGTGTTAGGGTTAGGGTTAGGGTTATCATCAGGCCTAGGATACTGTTAGGGTTAGGGTTAGGGTTAGCATCAGTTCAAGGATAGTGTTAGGGTTAGCGTTAGGGTTAGCATCTGCCCTAGGATAGTGTTAGGGTTAGGGTTAGGGTTAGCATCAGCCCAAGGATAGTGTTAGGGTTAGGGTTAGCATCATCCCTAGGATAGTGTTAGGGTTAGGGTTAGGGTTAGCATCAGGCCCAGGATAGTGTTAGGGTTAGGGTTAGCATCAGCCCAAGGATAGTGTTAGGGTTAGGGTTAGGGTTAGCATCAGCCCTAGGATAGTGTTAGGGTTAGGGTTAGCATCAACCCTAGGATAGTGTTTGTGTTAGTGTTCGGGTTAGCATTAGCCATAGGATAGTGTTAGGGTTAGGGTTAGCCTCAGCCCTAGGAGAGTGTTAGGGTTAGGGATAGGGTTAGCATCAGGCCTAGGATAGTGTTAGGGTTAGGGTTAGGGTTAGCATCAGCCCTAGGATAGTGTTAGGGTTAGGGTTAGCATCAGGCCTAAGATAGTGTTAGGGTTAGGGTTAGCATCAGCCCTAGGATAGTGTTAGGGTTAGGGTTAGGGTTAGCATCAGCCCTAGGATAGTGTTAGGGTAAGGGTTAGGGTTAGCATCAGGCCTAGGATAGTGTTAGGGTTACGGTTAGAATCAGCCCTAGGATAGTGTTAGAGTTAGGGTTAGGGTTAGCATCAGCCCTAGGATAATGTTAGGGTTAGGGTTAGGGTTAGCATCAGCCCTAGGAGAGTGTTAGGGTTTGGGTTAGGGTTAGCATCAGCCCTAGGATAGTGTTAGGGTTAGGGTTAGCATCAGCCCTAGGATAGTGTTAGAGTTAGGGTTAAGTTTAGCATCAGCCCTAGGATAGTGTTAGGGTTAGGGTTAGGGTTAGCATCAGCCCTAGGATAGTGTTAGGGTTAGGGTTAGGGTTAGCATCAGCCCTAGGATAGTGTTAGTGTTAGGGTTAGCATAAGCCCTAGGATAGTGTTAGGGTTAGAGTTAGGGTTAGCACCAGGCTTAGGATAGTGTTAGTGTTAGGGTTACCATCAGCCTTAGGATAGTGTTAGGGTTAGGGTTAGGGTTAGCATCAGCCGTAGGATAGTGTTAGGGTTAGGGTTTGCCTCAGCCCTAGGATAGTGTTAGCGTTAGGGTTAGGGTTAGCATCAGCCCTAGGATAGTGTTAGGGGTAGGGATAGGGTTAGCATCAGCCCTAGCATAGTGTTAGTGTTAGGGTTATCATCAGGCCTAGGATAGTGTTAGGGTTAGGGTTAGCATCAGCCCTAGGATAGTGTTAGGGTTAGGGTTAGGGTTAGCATCAGCCCTAGGATAGTGTTAGGGTTAGGGTTAGTGTTAGCATCAGCCCTAGGATATTATTAGGGTTAGGGTTAGCATCAGCCCTAGGATAGTGTTAGGGTTAGAGTTAGGGTTAGCACCAGGCTTAGGATAGTGTTAGTGTTAGGGTTACCATCAGCCTTAGGATAGTGTTAGGGTTAGGGTTAGGGTTAGCGTCAGCCGTAGGATAGTGTTAGGGTTAGGGTTAGCCTCAGCCCTAGGATAGTGTTAGCGTTAGGGTTAGGGTTAGCATCAGCCCTAGGATAGGGTTAGGGGTATTGTTAGGGTTAGCATCAGCCCTAGCATAGTGTTAGTGTTAGGGTTAGCATCAGCCATAGGATAGTGTTAGGGTTAGGGTTAGGGTTAGCATCAGCCCTAGGATAGTATTAGGGTTAAGGTTAGGGATAGGGTTAGGGTTAGCATCAGCTCTAGGATAGTGTTAGGGTTAGGGTTAGGGTTAGCATCAGCCCTAGGATAGTGTTAGGGTTTGGGTTAGGGTTAGCATCAGCCCTAGGAGAGTGTTAGGGTTAGGGTTAGCATCAGCCCTACGATAGTGTTAGGGTTAGGGTTAGGGTTAGCATCAGGCCTAGGATAGTGTTAGGGTTAGGGTTAGCATCAGCCCTAGGATAGTGTTAGGGTTAGGGTTAGGGTTAGCATCAGCCCTAGGATAGTGTTAGGGTTAGGGTTAGCCTCAGCCCTAAGATAGTGTTAGAGTTAGGGTTAGGGTTAGCATCAGCCCTAGGATAATGTTAGGGTTAGGGTTAGGGTTAGCCTCAGCCCTAGGATAGTGTTAGTGTTAGGGTTAGCATCAGCCCTAGGATAGTGTTAGGGTTAGGGTTAGGGTTAGCATCCGCCCTAGGATAGTGTTAGGGTTAGGGTTAGGGTTAGCAGCAGCCCTAGGATAGTGTTAGGGTTAGGGTTAACATAAACCCTTGCATAGTGTTAGGGTTAGGGTTAGGGTTATCATCAGGCCTAGGATACTGTTAGGGTTAGGGTTAGGGTTAGCATCAGTTCAAGGATAGTGTTAGGGTTAGCGTTAGGGTTAGCATCTGCCCTAGGATAGTGTTAGGGTTAGGGTTAGGGTTAGCATCAGCCCAAGGATAGTGTTAGGGTTAGGGTTAGCATCATCCCTAGGATAGTGTTAGGGTTAGGGTTAGCATCAGCCCTAGGATAGTGTTAGGGTTAGGGTTATGGTTATCATGAGGCCTAGGATAGTGTTAGGGTTAGGGTTAGCATCAGCCCTAGGATAGTGTTAGGGTTAGGGTTATGGTTATCATGAGGCCTAGGATAGTGTTAGGGTTAGGGTTAGCATCAGCCCTAGGATAGTGTTAGGGTTAGGGTTAGTGTTAGCATCAGCCCTAGGATATTATTAGGGTTAGGGTTAGCATCAGCCCTAGGATAGTGTTAGGGTTAGAGTTAGGGGTAGCACCAGGCTTAGGATAGTGTTAGGGTTAGGGTTAGGGTTAGCATCAGCCGTAGGATAGTGTTAGGGTTAGGGTTAGCCTCAGCCCTAGGATAGTGTTAGCATTAGGGTTAGGGTTAGCATCAGCCCTAGGATAGTGTTAGGGGTAGGGTTAGGGTTAGCATCAGCCCTAGCATAGTGTTAGTGTTAGGGTTAGCATCAGCCCTAGGATAGTGTTAGGGTTAGGGTTAGGGTTAGCATCAGCCCTAGGATAGTGTTAGGGTTTGGGTTAGGGTTAGCATCAGCCCTAGGATAGTGTTAGGGTTAGGGTTAGCATCAGCCCTAGGATAGTGTTAGGGTTAGGGTTAGGGTTAGCATCAGCCCTAGGATAGTGTTAGGGTTTGGGTTAGGGTTAGCATAAGCCCTAGGATAGTGTTAGGGTTAGGGTTAGGGTTAGCATCAGCCGTAGGATAGTGTTAGGGTTAGGGTTAGCCTCAGCCCTAAGATAGTGTTAGAGTTAGGGGTAGGGTTAGCATCAGCCCTAGGATAATGTTAGGGTTAGGGTTAGGGTTAGCATGAGCCCTAGGATAGTGTTAGTGTTAGGGTTAGCATCAGCCCTAGGATAGTGTTAAGGTTAGGGTTAGGGTTAGCATCCGCCCTAGGATAGTGTTAGGGTTAGGGTTAGGGTTAGCAGCAGCCCTAGAATAGTGTTAGGGTTAGGGTTAACATAAACCCTAGCATAGTGTTAGGGTTAGGGTTAGGGTTATCATCAGGCCTAGGATACTGTTAGGGTTAGGGTTAGGGTTAGCATCAGTTCAAGGATAGTGTTAGGGTTAGCGTTAGGGTTAGCATCTGCCCTAGGATAGTGTTAGGGTTAGGGTTAGGGTTAGCATCAGCCCAAGGATAGTGTTAGGGTTAGGGTTAGCATCATCCCTAGGATAGTGTTAGGGTTAGGGTTACGGTTAGCATCAGGCCCAGGATAGTGTTAGGGTTAGGGTTAGCATCAGGCCAAGGATAGTGTTAGGGTTAGGGTTAGGGTTAGCATCAGCCCTAGGATAGTGTTAGGGTTAGGGTTAGCATCAACCCTAGGATAGTGTTTGGGTTAGGGTTAGGGTTAGCATTAGCCATAGGATAGTGTTAGGGTTAGGGTTAGCCTCAGCCCTAGGAGAGTGTTAGGGTTAGGGATAAGGTTAGCATCAGGCCTAGGATAGTGTTAGGGTTAGGGTTAGGGTTAGCATCAGCCCTAGGATAGTGTTAGGGTTAGGGTTAGCATCAGGCCTAAGATAGTGTTAGGGTTAGGGTTATCATCAGCCCTAGGATAGTGTTAGGGTTAGGGTTAGGGTTAGCATCAGCCCTAGGATAGTGTTAGGGTAAGGGTTAGGGTTAGCATCAGGCCTAGGATAGTGTTAGGGTTACGGTTAGAATCAGCCCTAGGATAGTGTTAGAGTTAGGGTTAAGTTTAGCATCAGCCCTAGGATAGTGTTAGGGTTAGGGTTAGGGTTAGCATCAGCCCTAGGATAGTGTTAGGGTTAGGGTTACCATCAGCCTTAGGATAGTGTTAGGGTTAGGGTTAGGGTTAGCATCAGCCGTAGGATAGTGTTAGGGTTAGGGTTAGCCTCAGCCCTAGGATAGTGTTAGCGTTAGGGTTAGGGTTAGCATCAGCCCTAGGATAGTGTTAGGGGTAGGGTTAGGTTTAGCATCAGCCCTAGCATAGTGTTAGTGTTAGGGTGATCATCAGGCCTAGGATAGTGTTAGGGTTAGGGTTAGCATCAGCCCTAGGATAGTGTTAGGGTTAGGGTTAGTGTTAGCATCAGCCCTAGGATATTATTAGGGTTAGGGTTAGCATCAGCCCTAGGATACTGTTAGGGTTAGAGTTAGGGTTAGCACCAGGCTTAGGATAGTGTTAGTGTTAGGGTTACCATCAGCCTTAGGATAGTGTTAGGGTTAGGGTTAGGGTTAGCATCAGCCGTAGGATAGTGTTAGGGTTAGGGTTAGCCTCAGCCCTAGGATAGTGTTAGCGTTAGGGTTAGGGTTAGCGTCAGCCGTAGGATAGTGTTAGGGTTAGGGTTAGCCTCAGCCCTAGGATAGTGTTAGCGTTAGGGTTAGGGTTAGCATCAGCCCTAGGATAGGGTTAGGGGTATTGTTAGGGTTAGCATCAGCCCTAGCATAGTGTTAGTGTTAGGGTTAGCATCAGCCATAGGATAGTGTTAGGGTTAGGGTTAGGGTTAGCATCAGCCCTAGGATAGTATTAGGGTTAAGGTTAGGGATAGGGTTAGGGTTAGCATCAGCTCTAGGATAGTGTTAGGGTTAGGGTTAGGGTTAGCATCAGCCCTAGGATAGTGTTAGGGTTTGGGTTAGGGTTAGCATCAGCCCTAGGAGAGTGTTAGGGTTAGGGTTAGCATCAGCCCTACGATAGTGTTAGGGTTAGGGTTAGGGTTAGCATCAGGCCTAGGATAGTGTTAGGGTTAGGGTTAGCATCAGCCCTAGGATAGTGTTAGGGTTAGGGTTAGGGTTAGCATCAGCCGTAGGATAGTGTTAGGGTTAGGGTTAGCCTCAGCCCTAAGATAGTGTTAGAGTTAGGGTTAGGGTTAGCATCAGCCCTAGGATAATGTTAGGGTTAGGGTTAGGGTTAGCCTCAGCCCTAGGATAGTGTTAGTGTTAGGGTTAGCATCAGCCCTAGGATAGTGTTAGGGTTAGGGTTAGGGTTAGCATCCGCCCTAGGATAGTGTTAGGGTTAGGGTTAGGGTTAGCAGCAGCCCTAGGATAGTGTTAGGGTTAGGGTTAACATAAACCCTTGCATAGTGTTAGGGTTAGGGTTAGGGTTATCATCAGGCCTAGGATACTGTTAGGGTTAGGGTTAGGGTTAGCATCAGTTCAAGGATAGTGTTAGGGTTAGCGTTAGGGTTAGCATCTGCCCTAGGATAGTGTTAGGGTTAGGGTTAGGGTTAGCATCAGCCCAAGGATAGTGTTAGGGTTAGGGTTAGCATCATCCCTAGGATAGTGTTAGGGTTAGGGTTAGCATCAGCCCTAGGATAGTGTTAGGGTTAGGGTTAGCATCAGCCCTAGGATAGTGTTAGGGTTAGGGTTATGGTTATCATGAGGCCTAGGATAGTGTTAGGGTTAGGGTTAGCATCAGCCCTAGGATAGTGTTAGGGTTAGGGTTAGTGTTAGCATCAGCCCTAGGATATTATTAGGGTTAGGGTTAGCATCAGCCCTAGGATAGTGTTAGGGTTAGAGTTAGGGGTAGCACCAGGCTTAGGATAGTGTTAGGGTTAGGGTTAGGGTTAGCATCAGCCGTAGGATAGTGTTAGGGTTAGGGTTAGCCTCAGCCCTAGGATAGTGTTAGCATTAGGGTTAGGGTTAGCATCAGCCCTAGGATAGTGTTAGGGGTAGGGTTAGGGTTAGCATCAGCCCTAGCATAGTGTTAGTGTTAGGGTTAGCATCAGCCCTAGGATAGTGTTAGGGTTAGGGTTAGGGTTAGCATCAGCCCTAGGATAGTGTTAGGGTTTGGGTTAGGGTTAGCATCAGCCCTAGGATAGTGTTAGGGTTAGGGTTAGCATCAGCCCTAGGATAGTGTTAGGGTTAGGGTTAGGGTTAGCATCAGCCCTAGGATAGTGTTAGGGTTTGGGTTAGGGTTAGCATAAGCCCTAGGATAGTGTTAGGGTTAGGGTTAGGGTTAGCATCAGCCGTAGGATAGTGTTAGGTTTAGGGTTAGCCTCAGCCCTAAGATAGTGTTAGAGTTAGGGGTAGGGTTAGCATCAGCCCTAGGATAATGTTAGGGTTAGGGTTAGGGTTAGCATGAGCCCTAGGATAGTGTTAGTGTTAGGGTTAGCATCAGCCCTAGGATAGTGTTAAGGTTAGGGTTAGGGTTAGCATCCGCCCTAGGATAGTGTTAGGGTTAGGGTTAGGGTTAGCAGCAGCCCTAGAATAGTGTTAGGGTTAGGGTTAACATAAACCCTAGCATAGTGTTAGGGTTAGGGTTAGGGTTATCATCAGGCCTAGGATACTGTTAGGGTTAGGGTTAGGGTTAGCATCAGTTCAAGGATAGTGTTAGGGTTAGCGTTAGGGTTAGCATCTGCCCTAGGATAGTGTTAGGGGTAGGGTTAGGGTTAGCATCAGCCCAAGGATAGTGTTAGGGTTAGGGTTAGCATCATCCCTAGGATAGTGTTAGGGTTAGGGTTACGGTTAGCATCAGGCCCAGGATAGTGTTAGGGTTAGGGTTAGCATCAGGCCAAGGATAGTGTTAGGGTTAGGGTTAGGGTTAGCATCAGCCCTAGGATAGTGTTAGGGTTAGGGTTAGCATCAACCCTAGGATAGTGTTTGGGTTAGGGTTAGGGTTAGCATTAGCCATAGGATAGTGTTAGGGTTAGGGTTAGCCTCAGCCCTAGGAGAGTGTTAGGGTTAGGGATAAGGTTAGCATCAGGCCTAGGATAGTGTTAGGGTTAGGGTTAGGGTTAGCATCAGCCCTAGGATAGTGTTAGGGTTAGGGTTAGCATCAGGCCTAAGATAGTGTTAGGGTTAGGGTTATCATCAGCCCTAGGATAGTGTTAGGGTTAGGGTTAGGGTTAGCATCAGGCCTAGGATAGTGTTAGGGTAAGGGTTAGGGTTAGCATCAGGCCTAGGATAGTGTTAGGGTTACGGTTAGAATCAGCCCTAGGATAGTGTTAGAGTTAGGGTTAAGTTTAGCATCAGCCCTAGGATAGTGTTAGGGTTAGGGTTAGGGTTAGCATCAGCCCTAGGATAGTGTTAGGGTTAGGGTTACCATCAGCCTTAGGATAGTGTTAGGGTTAGGGTTAGGGTTAGCATCAGCCGTAGGATAGTGTTAGGGTTAGGGTTAGCCTCAGCCCTAGGATAGTGTTAGCGTTAGGGTTAGGGTTAGCATCAGCCCTAGGATAGTGTTAGGGGTAGGGTTAGGTTTAGCATCAGCCCTAGCATAGTGTTAGTGTTAGGGTGATCATCAGGCCTAGGATAGTGTTAGGGTTAGGGTTAGCATCAGCCCTAGGATAGTGTTAGGGTTAGGGTTAGTGTTAGCATCAGCCCTAGGATATTATTAGGGTTAGGGTTAGCATCAGCCCTAGGATACTGTTAGGGTTAGAGTTAGGGTTAGCACCAGGCTTAGGATAGTGTTGGTGTTAGGGTTACCATCAGCCTTAGGATAGTGTTAGGGTTAGGGTTAGGGTTAGCATCAGCCGTAGGATAGTGTTAGGGTTAGGGTTAGCCTCAGCCCTAGGATAGTGTTAGCGTTAGGGTTAGGGTTAGCATCAGCCCTAGGATAGTGTTAGGGGTAGGGTTAGGGTTAGCATCAGCCCTAGCATAGTGTTAGTGTTAGGGTTAGCATCAGCCCTAGGATAGTGTTAGGGTTAGGGTTAGGGTTAGCATCAGCCCTAGGATAGTATTAGGGTTAGGGTTAGGGATAGGGTTAGGGTTAGCATCAGCTCTAGGATAGTGTTAGGGTTAGGGTTAGGGTTAGCATCAGCCCTAGGATAGTGTTAGGGTTTGGGTTAGGGTTAGCATCAGCCCTAGGATAGTGTTAGGGTTAGGGTTAGCATCAGCCCTAGGATAGTGTTAGGGTTAGGGTTAGGGTTAGCATCAGGCCTAGGATAGTGTTAGGGTTAGGGTTAGCATCAGCCCTAGGATAGTGTTAGGGTTAGGGTTAGGGATAGCATCAGCCGTAGGATAGTGTTAGGGTTAGGGTTAGCCTCAGCCCTACGATAGTGTTAGAGTTAGGGTTAGGGTTAGCATCAGCCCTAGGATAATGTTAGGGTTAGGGTTAGGGTTAGCATCAGCCCTAGGATAGTGTTAGTGTTAGGGTTAGCATTAGCCCTAGGATAGTGTTAGGGTTAGGGTTAGGGTTAGCATCCGCCCTAGGATAGTGTTAGGGTTAGGGTTAGGGTTAGCAGCAGCCCTAGGATAGTGTTAGGGTTTTGGGTTAACATAAACCCTAGCATAGTGTTAGGGTTGGGGTTAGGGTTATCATCAGGCCTAGGATACTGTTAGGGTTAGGGTTAGGGTTAGCATCAGTTCAAGGATAGTGTTAGGGTTATCGTTAGGGTTAGCATCTGCCCTAGGATAGTGTTAGGGTTAGGGTTAGGGTTAGCATCAGCCCAAGGATAGTGTTAGGGTTAGGGTTAGCATCATCCCTAGGATAGTGTTAGGGTTAGGGTTAGGTTTATCATCAGGCCCAGGATAGTGTTAGGGTTAGGGTTAGCATCAGCCCAAGGATAGTGTTAGGGTTAGGGTTAGGGTTAGCATCAGCCCTAGGATAGTGTTAGGGTTAGGGTTAGCATCAACCCTAGGATAGTGTTTGGGTTAGGGTTAGGGTTAGCATTAGCCATAGGATAGTGTTAGGGTTACGGTTAGCCTCAGCCCTAGGAGAGTGTTAGGGTTAGGGATAGGGTTAGCATCAGGCCTAGGATAGTGTTAGGGTTAGGGTTAGGGTTAGCATCAGCCCTAGGATAGTGTTAGGGTTAGGGTTAGCATCAGGCCTAAGATAGTGTTAGGGTTAGGGTTAGCATCAGCCCTAGGATAGTGTTAGGGTTAGGGTTAGGGTTAGCATCAGCCCTAGGATAGTGTTAGGGTAAGGGTTAGGGTTAGCATCAGGCCTAGGATAGTGTTAGGGTTACGGTTAGAATCAGCCCTAGGATAGTGTTAGAGTTAGGGTTAAGTTTAGCATCAGCCCTAGGATAGTGTTAGGGTTAGGGTTAGCATTAGGCCTAAGATAGTGTTAGGGTTAGGGTTAGCTTCAGCCCTAGGACAGTGTTAGGGTTAGGGTTAGGGTTAGCATCAGCCCTAGGATAGTGTTAGGGTTAGGGTTAGCATCAGGCCTAAGATAGTGTTAGGGTTAGGTTTAGCTTCAGCCCTAGGACAGTGTTAGGGTTAGTGTTAGGGTTAGCATCAGCCCTAGGATAGTGTTAGTGTTAGGGTTAGCATAAGCCCTAGGATAGTGTTAGGGTTAGGGTTAGGGTTAGCATCAGGCCTAGGATAGTGTTAGGGTTAGGGTTAGCATCAGCCCTAGGATAGTGTTAGGGTTAGGGTTAGGGTTATCATCAGGCCTAGGATAGTGTTAGGTTTAGGGTTAGCATCAGCCCTAGGATAGTGTTAGGGTTAGGGTTAGGGTTAGCATCAGCCGTAGGATAGTGATAGGGTTAGGGTTAGTGTTAGCATCAGCCCTAGGATATTATTAGGGTTAGGGTTAGCATCAGCCCTAGGATAGTGTTAGGGTTAGAGTTAGGGTTAGCACCAGGCTTAGGATAGTGTTAGTGTTAGGGTTACCATCAGCCTTAGGATAGTGTTAGGGTTAGGGTTAGGGTTAGCCTCAGCCCTAGGATAGTGTTAGCGTTAGGTTTAGGGTTATCATCAGGCCTAGGATAGTATTGGGGTTAGGGTTAGGGTTAGGGTTAGGGTTAGCATCAGCTCTAGGATAGCGTTAGGGTTACTGTTAGGGTTAGCATCAGCCCTACGATAGTGTTAGGGTTAGGGTTAGGGTTAGCATCAGCCCTAGGATAGTATTAGGGTTAGGGTTAGGGTTAGGGTTAGGGTTAGCATCAGCTCTAGGATATTGTTAGGGTTAGGGTTAGGGTTAGCATCAGCCCTAGGATAGTGTTAGGGTTAGGGTTAGGGTTAGCATCAGCCCTAGGATAGTGTTAGGGTTAGGGTTAGCATCAGCCCTGGGATAATGTTAGGGTTAGGGTTAGGGTTAGCATCAGCCCTAGGATAGTGTTAGGGTTAGGGTTAGCATCAGCCCTAGGATAGTGTTAGAGTTAGGGTTAGGGTTAGCATCAGCCCTAGGATAGTGTTAGGGTTAGGGTTATCATCAGCCCTAGGATAGTATTAGGGTTAGGGTTAGGGTTAGCATCAGCCCTAGGATAGTGTTAGGGTTAGGGTTAGCATCAGCCCTAGGATAGTGTTAGGGTTAGGGTTAACATAAACCCTAGGATAGTGTTAGGGTTAGGGTTAGGGTTATCATCAGGCCTAGGATAGTGTTAGGGTTAGGGTTAGGGTTAGCATCAGTTCAAGGATAGTGTTAGGGTTAGCGTTAGGGTTAGCATCAGCCCTAGGATAGTGTTAGTGTTACGGTTAGGGTTAGCATCAGCTCTATAATAGTGTTAGGGTTAGGGTTAGCATAAGCCCTAGGATAGTGTTAGGGTTAGGGTTAGGGTTATCATCAGGCCTAGGATAGTGTTAGGGTTAGGGTTAGCATCAGCCCTAGGATAGTGTTAGGGTTAGGGTTAGGGTTAGCATCAGCCCTAGGATAGTGTTAGGGTTAGGGTTAGCATCAGCCCTAGGATAGTGTTAGGGTTAGGGTTAGGGTTAGCATCAGGCCCAGGATAGTGTTAGGGTTAGGGTTAGCATCAGCCCAAGGATAGTGTTAGGGTTAGGGTTAGGGTTAGCATCAGCCCTAGGATAGTTTTAGGGTTAGGGTTAGCATCAACCCTAGGATAGTGTTTGGGTTAGGGTTAGGGTTGGCATCAGCCCTAGGATAGTGTTAGGGTTAGGGTTAGCCTCAGCCCTAGGAGAGTGTTATGGTTAGGGATAGGGTTAGCATCAGGCCTAGGAGAGTGTTAGGGTAAGGGTTAGGGTTAGCATCAGCCCTAGGATAGTGTTAGGATTAGGGTTAGCATCAGGCCTAGAATAGTGTTAGGGTTAGGGTTAGCATGAGCCCTAGGATAGTGTTAGGGTTAGTGTTAGGGTTAGCATCAGCTCTAGGATTGTGATAGGGTTAGGGTTAGGGATTGCATCAGCCCTAGGATAGTGTTAGGGTTAGGGTTAGCATCAGCCCTAGGTTAGTGTTAGCGTTAGGGTTAGGGTTAGCATCAGGCCTAGGATAGTGTTAGGGTTAGGGTTAGCATCAGCCCTAGGATAGTGTTAGGGTTAGGGTTAGGGTTAGCAACAGACGTAGGATAGTGTTAGGGTTAGGGTTAGCCTCAGCCCTAAGATAGTGTTAGAGTTAGGGTTAGGGTTAGCATCAGCCCTAGGATAGTGTTAGGGTTAGGGTTAGCATCAGCCCTAGGATAGTGTTAGGGTTAGGGTTAACATAAACCCTAGGATAGTGTTAGGGTTAGGGTTAGGGTTATCATCAGGCCTAGGATAGTGTTAGGGTTAGGGTTAGGGTTAGCATCAGTTCAAGGATAGTGTTAGGGTTAGCGTTAGGGTTAGCATCAGCCCTAGGATAGTGTTAGTGTTAGGGTTAGGGTTAGCATCAGCTCTATAATAGTGTTAGGGTTAGGGTTAGCATAAGCCCTAGGATAGTGTTAGGGTTAGGGTTAGGGTTATCATCAGGCCTAGGATAGTGTTAGGGTTAGGGTTAGCATCAGCCCTAGGATAGTGTTAGGGTTAGGGTTAGGGTTAGCATCAGCCCTAGGATAGTGTTAGGGTTAGGGTTAGCATCAGCCCTAGGATAGTGTTAGGGTTAGGGTTAGGGTTAGCATCAGGCCCAGGATAGTGTTAGGGTTAGGGTTAGCATCAGCCCAAGGATAGTGTTAGGGTTAGGGTTAGGGTTAGCATCAGCCCTAGGATAGTTTTAGGGTTAGGGTTAGCATCAACCCTAGGATAGTGTTTGGGTTAGGGTTAGGGTTGGCATCAGCCCTAGGATAGTGTTAGGGTTAGGGTTAGCCTCAGCCCTAGGAGAGTGTTATGGTTAGGGATAGGGTTAGCATCAGGCCTAGGAGAGTGTTAGGGTAAGGGTTAGGGTTAGCATCAGCCCTAGGATAGTGTTAGGATTAGGGTTAGCATCAGGCCTAGAATAGTGTTAGGGTTAGGGTTAGCATGAGCCCTAGGATAGTGTTAGGGTTAGTGTTAGGGTTAGCATCAGCTCTAGGATAGTGATAGGGTTAGGGTTAGGGATTGCATCAGCCCTAGGATAGTGTTAGGGTTAGGGTTAGCATCAGCCCTAGGTTAGTGTTAGCGTTAGGGTTAGGGTTAGCATCAGGCCTAGGATAGTGTTAGGGTTAGGGTTAGCATCAGCCCTAGGATAGTGTTAGGGTTAGGGTTAGGGTTAGCAACAGACGTAGGATAGTGTTAGGGTTAGGGTTAGCCTCAGCCCTAAGATAGTGTTAGAGTTAGGGTTAGGGTTAGCATCAGCCCTAGGATAGTGTTCGGGTTAGGGTTAGGGTTAGCATCAGCCCTAGGATAGTGTTAGGGTTAGGGTAAGCATCAGCCCTAGGATAGTGTTAGGGTTAGGGTTAGGGTTAGCATCAGGCCTAGGATAGTGTTAGGGTTAGGGTTAGCATCAGCCCTAGGATAGTGTTAGGGTTAGGGTTAGGGTTAGCATAAGCCGTAGGATAGTGTTAGGGTTAGGGTTAGCCTGAGCCCTAAGATAGTGTTAGAGTTAGGGTTAGGGTTAGCATCAGCCCTAGGATAATGTTAGGGTTAGGGTTAGGGTTAGCATCAGCCCTAGGATAGTGTTAGTGTTAGGGTTAGCATCAGCCCTAGGATAGTGTTAGGGTTAGGGTTAGGGTTAGCATCCGCCCTGGGATAGTGTTAGGGTTAGGGTTAGGGTTAGCATCAGCCCTAGGATAGTGTTAGGGTTAGGGTTAACATAAACCCTAGGATAGTATTAGGGTTAGGGTTAGGGTTATCATCAGGCCTAGGATACTGTTAGGGTTAGGGTTAGGGTTAGCATCAGTTCAAGGATAGTGTTAGGGTTAGCGTTAGGGTTAGCATCTGCCCTAGGATAGTGTTAGGGTTAGGGTTAGGGTTAGCATCAGCCCAAGGATAGTGTTAGGGTTAGGGTTAGCATCAGCCCTAGGATAGTGTTAGGGTTAGGGTTAGGGTTAGCATCAGGCCCAGGATAGTGTTAGGCTTAGGGTTAGCATCAGCCCAAGGATAGTGTTAGGGTTAGGGTTAGGGTTAGCATCAGCCCTAGGATAGTGTTAGGGTTAGGGTTAGCATCAACCCTAGGATAGTGTTTGGATTAGGGTTAGGGTTAGCATCAACCCTAGGATAGTGTTAGGGTTAGGGTTAGCCTCAGCCCAAGGAGAGTGTTAAGGTTAGGGATAGGGTTAGCATCAGGCCTAGGATAGTGTTAGGGTTAGGGTTAGGGTTAGCATCAGCCCTAGGATAGTGTTAGGGTTAGGGTTAGCATCAGGCCTAGGATAGTGTTAGGGTTAGGTTTAGCATCAGCCCTAGGATAGTGTTAGGGTTAGGGTTAGGGTTAGCATCAGCCCTAGGATAGTGTTAGGGTTATGGTTAGGTTTAGCATCAGCCCTAGTATAGTGTTAGGGTAAGGGTTAGGGTTAGCATCAGGCCTAGGATAGTGTTAGGTTTACGGTTAGAATCAGCCCTAGGATAGTGTTAGGGTTAGGCTTAAGTTTAGCATCAGCACTAGGATAGTGTTAGGGTTAGGGTTAGGGTTAGCATCAGCCCTAGGATAGTGTTAGGGTTAGGGTTAGGGTTAGCATCAGCCCTAGGATAGTGTTAGGGTTAGGGTTAGCATAAGCCCTAGGATAGTGTTAGGGTTAGGGTTAGCATCAGCCCTAGGATAGTGTTAGGGTTAGGGTTATGGTTATCATCAGGCCTAGGATAGTGTTAGGGTTAGGGTTAGCATCAGCCCTACGATAGTGTTAGGGTTAGGGTTAGGGTTAGCATCAGCTCTAGGATAGTGTTAGGGTTAGGGTTAAGTTTAGCATGAGCCCTAGGATAGTGTTAGGGTTAGGGTTAGTGTTTGCATCAGCCCTAGGATAGTGTTAGGGCTAGGGTTAGGGATAGCATCAGCCCTAGGATAGTGTTAGGGTTAGGGTTAGCATAAGCCCTAGGATAGTGTTAGGGTTAGGGTTAGTGTTAGCATCAGCCCTAGGATATTATTAGGGTTAGGGTTAGCATCAGCCCTAGGGTAGTGTTAGGGTTAGAGTTAGGGTTAGCACCAGGCTTAGGATAGTGTTAGTGTTAGGGTTACCATCAGCCTTAGGATAGTGTTAGGGTTAGGGTTAGGGTTAGCATCAGCCGTACGATAGTGTTAGGGTTAGGGTTAGCCTCAGCCCTAGGATAGTGTTAGCGTTAGGGTTAGGGTTAGCATCAGCCCTAGGATAGTGTTAGGGGTAGGGTTAGGGTTAGCATCAGCCCTAGTATAGTGTTAGTGTTAGGGTTAGCATCAGCCCTAGGATAGTGTTAGGGTTAGGGTTAGGGTTAGCATCAGCCCTAGGATAGTGTTAGGGTTAGGGTTAGCATCAGCCCTGGGATAATGTTAGGGTTAGGATTAGGGTTAGCATCAGGCCCAGGATAGTGTTATGGTTAGGGTTAGCATCAGCCCAAGGATAGTGTTAGGGTTAGGGTTATTGTTAGCATCAGCCCTAGGATAGTGTTAGGGTTAGGGTTAGCATCAACCCTAGGATAGTGTTTGGGTTAGGGTTAGGGTTAGCATCAGCCCTAGGATAGTGTTAGGGTTAGGGTTAGCCTCAGCCCTAGGAGAGTGTTAGGGTTAGGGATAGGGTTAGCATCAGGCCTAGGATAGTGTTAGGGTTACGGTTAGGGGTAGCATCAGCCCTAGGATAGTGTTAGGGTTAGGGTTAGCATCAGGCCTAGGATAGTGTTAGGGTTAGGGTTAGCATCAGCCCTAGGATAGTGTTAGGGTTAGGGTTAGGGTTAGCATCAGCCCTAGGATAGTGTTAGGGTTATGGTAAGGTTTAGCATCAGCCCTAGGATAGTGTTAGGGTAAGGGTTAGGGTTAGCATCAGGCCTAGGATAGTGTTAGGTTTACGGTTAGAATCAGCCCTAGGATAGTGTTAGGGTTAGGGTTAAGTTTAGCATCAGCACTAGGATAGTGTTAGGGTTAGGGTTAGGGTTAGCATCAGCCCTAGGATAGTGTTAGGGTTAGGGTTAGGGTTAGCATCAGCCCTAGGATAGTGTTAGGGTTAGGGTTAGCATAAGCCCTAGGATAGTGTTAGGGTTAGGGTTAGCATCAGCCCTAGGATAGTGTTAGGGTTAGGGTTATGGTTATCATCAGGCCTAGGATAGTGTTAGGGTTAGGGTTAGCATCAGCCCTACGATAGTGTTAGGGTTAGGGTTAGGGTTAGCATCAGCTCTAGGATAGTGTTAGGGTTAGGGTTAAGTTTAGCATCAGCCCTAGGATAGTGTTAGGGTTAGGGTTAGTGTTAGCATCAGCCCTAGGATAGTGTTAGGGCTAGGGTTAGGGATAGCATCAGCCCTAGGATAGTGTTAGGGTTAGGGTTAGCATAAGCCCTAGGATAGTGTTAGGGTTAGGGTTAGTGTTAGCATCAGCCCTAGGATATTATTAGGGTTAGGGTTAGCATCAGCCCTAGGGTAGTGTTAGGGTTAGAGTTAGGGTTAGCACCAGGCTTAGGATAGTGTTAGTGTTAGGGTTACCATCAGCCTTAGGATAGTGTTAGGGTTAGGGTTAGGGTTAGCATCAGCCGTACGATAGTGTTAGGGTTAGGGTTAGCCTCAGCCCTAGGATAGTGTTAGCGTTAGGGTTAGGGTTAGCATCAGCCCTAGGATAGTGTTAGGGGTAGGGTTAGGGTTAGCATCAGCCCTAGTATAGTGTTAGTGTTAGGGTTAGCATCAGCCCTAGGATAGTGTTAGGGTTAGGGTTAGGGTTAGCATCAGCCCTAGGATAGTGTTAGGGTTAGGGTTAGCATCAGCCCTGGGATAATGTTAGGGTTAGGATTAGGGTTAGCATCAGGCCCAGGATAGTGTTATGGTTAGGGTTAGCATCAGCCCAAGGATAGTGTTAGGGTTAGGGTTATTGTTAGCATCAGCCCTAGGATAGTGTTAGGGTTAGGGTTAGCATCAACCCTAGGATAGTGTTTGGGTTAGGGTTAGGGTTAGCATCAGCCCTAGGATAGTGTTAGGGTTAGGGTTAGCCTCAGCCCTAGGAGAGTGTTAGGGTTAGGGATAGGGTTAGCATCAGGCCTAGGATAGTGTTAGGGTTAGGGTTAGGGTTAGCATCAGCCCTAGGATAGTGTTAGGGTTAGGGTTAGCATCAGGCCTAGGATAGTGTTAGGGTTAGGGTTAGCATCAGCCCTAGGATAGTGTTAGGGTTAGGGTTAGGGTTAGCATCAGCCCTAGGATAGTGTTAGGGTTATGGTAAGGTTTAGCATCAGCCCTAGGATAGTGTTAGTGTTAGGGTTAGGGTTAGCATCAGCCCTAGGATAGTGTTAGGGTTAGGGTTAGTGTTAGCATCAGCCCTAGGATATTATTAGTGTTAGCGTTAGCATCAGCCCTAGGATAGTGTTAGGGTTAGAGTTAGGGTTAGCACCAGGCTTAGGATAGTGTTAGTGTTAGGGTTACCATCAGCCTTAGGATAGTGTTAGGGTTAGGGTTAGCCTCAGCCCTAGGATAGTGTTAGCGTTAGGGTTAGGGTTAGCATCAGCCCTAGGATAGTGTTAGGGGTAGGGTTAGGGTTAGCATCAGCCCTAGCATAGTGTTAGGGTTAGGGTTAACATAAACCCTAGGATAGAGTTAGGGTTAGGGTTAGGGTTATCATCAGGCCTAGGATAGTGTTAGGGTTAGGGTTAGGGTTAGCATCAGTTCAAGGATAGTGTTAGGGTTAGCGTTAGGGTTAGCATCAGCCCTAGGATAGTGTCATTGTTAGGGTTAGGGTTAGAATCAGCCCTAGGATAGTGTTAGGGATAGGGTTAGCATAAGCCCTAGGATAGTGTTAGGGTTAGGGTTAGGGTTATCATGAGGCCTAGGATAGTGTTAGGGTTAGGGTTAGCATCAGCCCTAGGATAGTGTTAGGGTTAGGGTTATGGTTAGCATCAGCCCTAGGATAGTGTTAGGGTTAGGGTTAGCATCAGCCCTAGGATAGTGTTAGGGTTAGGGTTAGGGTTAGCATCAGGCCTAGGATAGTGTTAGGGTTAGGGTTAGCATCAGCCCTAGGATAGTGTTAGGGTTAGGGTTAGGGTTAGCATCAGCCGTAGGATAGTGTTAGAGTTAGGGTTAGCCTCAGCCCTAAGATAGTGTTAGAGTTAGGGTTAGGGTTAGCATCAGCCCTAGGATAGTGTTCGGGTTAGGGTTAGGGTTAGCATCAGCCCTAGGATAGTGTTAGGGTTAGGGTAAGCATCAGCCCTAGGATAGTGTTAGGGTTAGGGTTAGGGTTAGCATCAGGCCTAGGATAGTGTTAGGGTTAGGGTTAGCATCAGCCCTAGGATAGTGTTAGGGTTAGGGTTAGGGTTAGCATCAGCCGTAGGACAGTGTTAGGGTTAGGGTTAGCCTCAGCCCTAAGATAGTGTTAGAGTTAGGGTTAGGGTTAGCATCAGCCCTAGGATAATGTTAGGGTTAGGGTTAGGGTTAGCATCAGCCCTAGGATAGTGTTAGTGTTAGGGTTAGCATCAGCCCTAGGATAGTGTTAGGGTTAGGGTTAGGGTTAGCATCCGGCCTAGGATAGTGTTAGGGTTAGGGTTAGGGTTAGCATCAGCCCTAGGATAGCGTTAGGGTTAGGGTTAACATAAACCCTAGGATAGTGTTAGGGTTAGGGTTAGGGTTATCATCAGGCCTAGGATACTGTTAGGGTTAGGGTTAGGGTTAGCATCAGTTCAACGATAGTGTTAGGGTTAGCGTTAGGGTTAGCATCTGCCCTAGGATAGTGTTAGGGTTAGGGTTAGGGTTAGCATCAGCCCAAGGATAGTGTTAGGGTTAGGGTTAGCATCAGCCCTAGCATAGTGTTAGGGTTAGGGTTAGGGTTAGCATCAGTCCCAGGATAGTGTTAGGGTTAGGGTTAGCATCAGCCCAAGGATAGTGTTAGGGTTAGGGTTAGGGTTAGCATCAGCCCTAGGCTAGTGTTAGGGTTAGGGTTAGCATCAACCCTAGGATAGTGTTTGGGATAGGGTTAGGGTTACCATCAGCCCTAGGATAGTGTTAGGGTTAGGGTTAGCCTCAGCCCTAGGAGAGTGTTAGGGTTAGGGTTAGCATCAGGCCTAGGATAGTGTTAGGGTTAGGTTTAGCATCAGCCCTAGGATAGTGTTAGGGTTAGGGTTAGGGTTAGCATCAGCCCTAGGATAGTGTTAGGGTTATGGTTAGGTTTAGCATCAGCCCTAGGATAGTGTTAGGGTAAGGGTTAGGGTTAGCATCAGGCCTAGGATAGTGGTAGGTTTACGGTTAGAATCAGCCCTAGGATAGTGTTAGGGTTAGGGTTAAGTTTAGCATCAGCACTAGGATAGTGTTAGGGTTAGGGTTAGGGTTAGCATCAGCCCTAGGATAGTGTTAGGGTTAGGGTTAGGGTTAGCATCAGCCCTAGGATAGTGTTAGGGTTAGGGTTAGCATAAGCCCTAGGATAGTGTTAGGGTTAGGGTTAGGGTTAGCATCAGGCCTAGGATAGTGTTAGGGTTAGGGTTAGCATCAGCCCTAGGATAGTGTTAGGGTTAGGGTTATGGTTATCATCAGGCCTAGGATAGTGTTAGGGTTAGGGTTAGGGTTAGCATCAGCCCTAGGATAGTGTTAGGGTTAGGGTTAGTGTTAGCATCAGCCCTAGGATATTATTAGGGTTAGGGTTAGCATCAGCCCTAGGATAGTGTTAGGGTTAGAGTTAGGGTTAGCACCAGGCTTAGGATAGTGTTAGTGTTAGGGTTACCATCAGCCTTAGGATAGTGTTAGGGTTAGGGTTAGGGTTAGCATCAGCCGTAGGATAGTGTTAGGGTTAGGGTTAGCCTCAGCCCTAGGATAGTGTTAGCGTTAGGGTTAGGGTTATCACCAGCCCTAGGATAGTGTTAGGGGTAGGGTTAGGGTTAGCATCAGCCCTAGCATAGTGTTAGTGTTAGGGTTAGCATCAGCCCTAGGATAGTGTTAGGGTTAGGGTTAGGGTTAGCATCAGCCCTAGGATAGTATTAGGGTTAGGGTTAGGGATAGGGTTAGGGTTAGCATCAGCTCTAGGATAGTGTTAGGGTTAGGGTTAGGGTTAGCATCAGCCCTAGGATAGTGTTAGTGTTAGGGTTAGCATCAGCCCTAGGATAGTGTTAGGGTTAGGGTTAGGGTTAGCATCCGCCCTAGGATAGTGTTAGGGTTAGGGTTAGGGTTAGCAGCTGCCCTAGGATAGTGTTAGGGTTAGGGTTAACATAAACCCTAGCATAGTGTTAGGGTTAGGGTTAGGGTTATCATCAGGCCTAGGATACTGTTAGGGTTAGGGTTAGGGTTAGCATCAGTTCAAGGATAGTGTTAGGGTTAGCGTTAGGGTTAGCATCTGCCCTAGGATAGTGTTAGGGTTAGGGTTAGGGTTAGCATCAGGCCCAGGATAGTGTTAGGGTTAGGGTTAGCATCAGCCCAAGGATAGTGTTAGGGTTAGGGTTAGGGTTAGCATCAGCCCTAGGATAGTGTTAGGGTTAGGGTTAGCATCAACCCTAGGATAGTGTTTGTGTTAGGGTTAGGGTTAGCATTAGCCATAGGATAGTGTTAGGGTTAGGGTTAGCCTCAGCCCTAGGAGAGTGTTAGGGTTAGGGATACGGTTAGCATCAGGCCTAGGATAGTGTTAGGGTTAGGGTTAGGGTTAGCATCAGCCCTAGGATAGTGTTAGGGTTAGGGTTAGCATCAGGCCTAAGATAGTGTTAGGGTTAGGGTTAGCATCAGCCCTAGGATAGTGTTAGGGTTAGGGTTAGGGTTAGCATCAGCCCTAGGATAGTGTTAGGGTAAGGGTTAGGGTTAGCATGAGGCCTAGGATAGTGTTAGGGTTACGGTTAGAATCAGCCCTAGGATAGTGTTAGAGTTAGGGTTAAGTTTAGCATCAGCCCTAGGATAGTGTTAGGGTTAGGGTTAGGGTTAGCATCAGCCCTAGGACAGTGTTAGGGTTAGGGTTAGGGTTAGCATCAGCCCTAGGATAGTGTTAGTGTTAGGGTTAGCATAAGCCCTGGGATAGTGTTAGGGTTAGGGTTAGGGTTAGCATCAGGCCTAGGATAGTGTTAGGGTTAGTGTTAGCATCAGCCCTAGGATAGTGTTAGGGTTAGGGTTAGGGTTATCATGAGGCCTAGGATAGTGTTAGGGTTAGGGTTAGCATCAGCCCTAGGATAGTGTTAGGTTTAGGGTTAGGGTTAGCATCAGCCCTAGGATAGTATTGGGGTTAGGGTTAGGGTTAGGGTTAGGGTTAGCATCAGCTCTAGGATAGTGTTAGGGTTAGTGTTAGGGTTAGCATCATCCCTACGATAGTGTTAGGGTTAGGGTTAGGGTTAGCATCAGCCCTAGGATAGTATTAGGGTTAGGGTTAGGGTTAGGGTTAGGGTTAGCATCAGCTCTAGGATAGTGTTAGGGTTAGGGTTAGGGTTAGCATCAGCCCTAGGATAGTGTTAGGGTTAGGGTTAGGGTTAGCATCAGCCGTAGGATAGTGTTAGGGTTAGGGTTAGCATCAGCCCTGGAATAATGTTAGGGTTAGGGTTAGGGTTAGCATCAGCCCTAGGATAGTGTTAGGGTTAGGGTTAGCATCAGCCCTAGGATAGTGTTAGAGTTAGGGTTAGGGTTAGCATCAGCCCTAGGATAGTGTTAGGGTTAGGGTTATCATCAGCCCTAGGATAGTGTTAGGGTTAGGGTTAGGGTTAGCATCAGCCCTAGGATAGTGTTAGGGTTAGGGTTAGCATCAGCCCTAGGATAGTGTTAGGGTTAGGGTTAACATAAACCCTAGGATAGTGTTAGGGTTAGGGTTAGGGTTATCATCAGGCCTAGGATAGTGTTAGGGTTAGGGTTATGGTTAGCATCAGCCCTAGGATAGTGTTAGGGTTAGGGTTAGGGTTAGCATCAGGCCCAGGATAGTGTTAGGGTTAGGGTTAGCATCAGCCCAAGGATAGTGTTAGGGTTAGGGTTAGGGTTAGCATCAGCCCTAGGAGAGTGTTAGGGTTAGGGTTAGCATCAACCCTAGGATAGTGTTTGGGTTAGGGTTAGGGTTAGCATCAGCCCTAGGATAGTGTTAGGGTTAGGGTTAGCATCAGGCCTAGGATAGTGTTAGGGTTAGGTTTAGCATCAGCCCTAGGATAGTGTTAGGGTTAGGGTTAGGGTTAGCATCAGCCCTAGGATAGTGTTAGGGTTATGGTTAGGTTTAGCATCAGCCCTAGTATAGTGTTAGGGTAAGGGTTAGGGTTAGCATCAGCCCTAGGATAGTGTTAGGGTTACGGTTAAGTTTAGCATCAGCACTAGGATAGTGTTAGGGTTAGGGTTAGGGTTAGCATCAGCCCTAGGATAGTGTTAGGGTTAGGGTTAGGGTTAGCATCAGCCCTAGGATAGTGTTAGGGTTAGGGTTAGCATAAGCCCAAGGATAGTGTTAGGGTTAGGGTTAGGGTTAGCATCAGGCCTAGGATAGTGTTAGGGTTAGGGTTAGCATCAGCCCTAGGATAGTGTTAGGGTTAGGGTTATGGTTATCATCAGGCCTAGGATAGTGTTAGGGTTAAGGTTAGCATCAGACCTAGGATAGTGTTAGGGTTAGGGTTAGGGTTAGCATCAGCCCTAGGATAGTGTTAGGGTTAGGGTTAGTGTTAGCATCAGCCCTAGGATATTATTAGGGTTAGGGTTAGCATCAGCCCTAGGATAGTGTTAGGGTTAGAGTTAGGGTTAGCACCAGGCTTAGGATAGTGTTAGTGTTAGGGTTACCATCAGCCTTAGGATAGTGTTAGGGTTAGGGTTAGGGTTAGCATCAGCCGTAGGATAGTGTTAGGGTTAGGGTTAGCCTCAGCCTTAGGATAGTGTTAGTGTTAGGGATAGGGTTAGCATCAGCCCTAGGATAGTGTTAGGGGTAGGGTTAGGGTTAGCATCAGCCCTAGCATAGTGTTAGTGTTAGGGTTAGCATCAGCCCTAGGATAGTGTTAGGGTTAGGGTTAGGGTTAGCATCAGCCCTAGGATAGTATTAGGGTTAGGGTTAGGGATAGGGTTAGGGTTAGCATCAGCTCTAGGATAGTGTTAGGGTTAGGGTTAGGGATAGCATCAGCCCTAGGATAGTGTTAGGGTTTGGGTTAGGGTTAGCATCAGCCCTAGGATAGTGTTAGGGTTAGGGTTAGCATCAGCCCTAGGATAGTGTTAGGGTTAGGGTTAGGGTTAGCATCACGCCTAGGATAGTGTTAGGGTTAGGGTTAGCATCAGCCCTAGGATAGTGTTAGGGTTAGGGTTAGGGTTAGCATCAGCCGTAGGATCGTGTTAGGGTTAGGGTTAGCCTCAGCACTAAGACAGTGTTAGAGTTAGGGTTAGGGTTAGCATCAGCCCTAGGATAATGTTAGGGTTAGGGTTAGGGTTAGCATCAGCCCTAGGATAGTGTTAGTGTTAGGGTTAGCATCAGCCCTAGGATAGTGTTAGGGTTAGGGTTAGGGTTAGCATCCGCCCTAGGATAGTGTTAGGGTTAGGGTTAGGGTTAGCAGCTGCCCTAGGATAGTGTTAGGTTTAGGGTTAACATAAACCCTAGCATAGTGTTAGGGTTAGGGTTAGGGTTATCATCAGGCCTAGGATACTGTTAGGGTTAGGGTTAGGGTTAGCATCAGTTCAAGGATAGTGTTAGGGTTAGCGTTAGGGTTAGCATCTGCCCTAGGATAGTGTTAGGGTTAGGGTTAGGGTTAGCATCAGCCCAAGGATAGTGTTAGGGTTAGGGTTAGCATCATCCCTAGGATAGTATTAGGGTTAGGGTTAGGGTTAGCATCAGGCCCAGGATAGTGTTAGGGTTAGGGTTAGCATCAGCCCAAGGATAGTGTTAGGGTTAGGGTTAGGGTTAGCATCAGCCCTAGGATAGTGTTAGGGTTAGGGTTAGCATCAACCCTAGGATAGTGTTTGTGTTAGGGTTAGGGTTAGCATTAGCCATAGGATAGTGTTAGGGTTAGGGTTAGCCTCAGCCCTAGGAGAGTGTTAGGGTTAGGGATACGGTTAGCATCAGGCCTAGGATAGTGTTAGGGTTAGGGTTAGGGTTAGCATCAGCCCTAGGATAGTGTTAGGGTTAGGGTTAGCATCAGGCCTAAGATAGTGTTAGGGTTAGGGTTAGCATCAGCCCTAGGATAGTGTTAGGGTTAGGGTTAGGGTTAGCATCAGCCCTAGGATAGTGTTAGGGTAAGGGTTAGGGTTAGCATGAGGCCTAGGATAGTGTTAGGGTTACGGTTAGAATCAGCCCTAGGATAGTGTTAGAGTTAGGGTTAAGTTTAGCATCAGCCCTAGGATACTGTTAGGGTTAGGGTTAGGGTTAGCATCAGCCCTAGGACAGTGTTAGGGTTAGGGTTAGGGTTAGCATCAGCCCTAGGATAGTGTTAGTGTTAGGGTTAGCATAAGCCCTGGGATAGTGTTAGGGTTAGGGTTAGGGTTAGCATCAGGCCTAGGATAGTGTTAGGGTTAGGGTTAGCCTCAGCCCAAGGAGAGTGTTAAGGTTAGGGATAGGGTTAGCATCAGGCCTAGGATAGTGTTAGGGTTAGGGTTAGGGTTAGCATCAGCC
Organism: Lemur catta; assembly: GCF_020740605.2. NCBI lineage: Eukaryota > Metazoa > Chordata > Mammalia > Primates > Lemuridae > Lemur > Lemur catta. Next base: position 854,054 of record NC_059145.1, on the reverse strand, counting down.
CTAGGATAGTGTTAGGGTTAGGGTTAGCATCAGGCCTAGGATAGTGTTAGGGTTAGGTTTAGCATCAGCCCTAGGATAGTGTTAGGGTTAGGGTTAGGGTTAGCATCAGCCCTAGGATAGTGTTAGGGTTATGGTTAGGTTTAGCATCAGCCCTAGTATAGTGTTAGGGTAAGGGTTAGGGTTAGCATCAGGCCTAGGATAGTGTTAGGTTTACGGTTAGAATCAGCCCTAGGATAGTGTTAGGGTTAGGGTTAAGTTTAGCATCAGCACTAGGATAGTGTTAGGGTTAGGGTTAGGGTTAGCATCAGCCCTAGGATAGTGTTAGGGTTAGGGTTAGGGTTAGCATCAGCCCTAGGATAGTGTTAGGGTTAGGGTTAGCATAAGCCCTAGGATAGTGTTAGGGTTAGGGTTAGCATCAGCCCTAGGATAGTGTTAGGGTTAGGGTTATGGTTATCATCAGGCCTAGGATAGTGTTAGGGTTAGGGTTAGCATCAGCCCTACGATAGTGTTAGGGTTAGGGTTAGGGTTAGCATCAGCTCTAGGATAGTGTTAGGGTTAGGGTTAAGTTTAGCATGAGCCCTAGGATAGTGTTAGGGTTAGGGTTAGTGTTTGCATCAGCCCTAGGATAGTGTTAGGGCTAGGGTTAGGGATAGCATCAGCCCTAGGATAGTGTTAGGGTTAGGGTTAGCATAAGCCCTAGGATAGTGTTAGGGTTAGGGTTAGTGTTAGCATCAGCCCTAGGATATTATTAGGGTTAGGGTTAGCATCAGCCCTAGGGTAGTGTTAGGGTTAGAGTTAGGGTTAGCACCAGGCTTAGGATAGTGTTAGTGTTAGGGTTACCATCAGCCTTAGGATAGTGTTAGGGTTAGGGTTAGGGTTAGCATCAGCCGTACGATAGTGTTAGGGTTAGGGTTAGCCTCAGCCCTAGGATAGTGTTAGCGTTAGGGTTAGGGTTAGCATCAGCCCTAGGATAGTGTTAGGGGTAGGGTTAGGGTTAGCATCAGCCCTAGTATAGTGTTAGTGTTAGGGTTAGCATCAGCCCTAGGATAGTGTTAGGGTTAGGGTTAGGGTTAGCATCAGCCCTAGGATAGTGTTAGGGTTAGGGTTAGCATCAGCCCTGGGATAATGTTAGGGTTAGGATTAGGGTTAGCATCAGGCCCAGGATAGTGTTATGGTTAGGGTTAGCATCAGCCCAAGGATAGTGTTAGGGTTAGGGTTATTGTTAGCATCAGCCCTAGGATAGTGTTAGGGTTAGGGTTAGCATCAACCCTAGGATAGTGTTTGGGTTAGGGTTAGGGTTAGCATCAGCCCTAGGATAGTGTTAGGGTTAGGGTTAGCCTCAGCCCTAGGAGAGTGTTAGGGTTAGGGATAGGGTTAGCATCAGGCCTAGGATAGTGTTAGGGTTAGGGTTAGGGGTAGCATCAGCCCTAGGATAGTGTTAGGGTTAGGGTTAGCATCAGGCCTAGGATAGTGTTAGGGTTAGGGTTAGCATCAGCCCTAGGATAGTGTTAGGGTTAGGGTTAGGGTTAGCATCAGCCCTAGGATAGTGTTAGGGTTATGGTAAGGTTTAGCATCAGCCCTAGGATAGTGTTAGGGTAAGGGTTAGGGTTAGCATCAGGCCTAGGATAGTGTTAGGTTTACGGTTAGAATCAGCCCTAGGATAGTGTTAGGGTTAGGGTTAAGTTTAGCATCAGCACTAGGATAGTGTTAGGGTTAGGGTTAGGGTTAGCATCAGCCCTAGGATAGTGTTAGGGTTAGGGTTAGGGTTAGCATCAGCCCTAGGATAGTGTTAGGGTTAGGGTTAGCATAAGCCCTAGGATAGTGTTAGGGTTAGGGTTAGCATCAGCCCTAGGATAGTGTTAGGGTTAGGGTTATGGTTATCATCAGGCCTAGGATAGTGTTAGGGTTAGGGTTAGCATCAGCCCTACGATAGTGTTAGGGTTAGGGTTAGGGTTAGCATCAGCTCTAGGATAGTGTTAGGGTTAGGGTTAAGTTTAGCATCAGCCCTAGGATAGTGTTAGGGTTAGGGTTAGTGTTAGCATCAGCCCTAGGATAGTGTTAGGGCTAGGGTTAGGGATAGCATCAGCCCTAGGATAGTGTTAGGGTTAGGGTTAGCATAAGCCCTAGGATAGTGTTAGGGTTAGGGTTAGTGTTAGCATCAGCCCTAGGATATTATTAGGGTTAGGGTTAGCATCAGCCCTAGGGTAGTGTTAGGGTTAGAGTTAGGGTTAGCACCAGGCTTAGGATAGTGTTAGTGTTAGGGTTACCATCAGCCTTAGGATAGTGTTAGGGTTAGGGTTAGGGTTAGCATCAGCCGTACGATAGTGTTAGGGTTAGGGTTAGCCTCAGCCCTAGGATAGTGTTAGCGTTAGGGTTAGGGTTAGCATCAGCCCTAGGATAGTGTTAGGGGTAGGGTTAGGGTTAGCATCAGCCCTAGTATAGTGTTAGTGTTAGGGTTAGCATCAGCCCTAGGATAGTGTTAGGGTTAGGGTTAGGGTTAGCATCAGCCCTAGGATAGTGTTAGGGTTAGGGTTAGCATCAGCCCTGGGATAATGTTAGGGTTAGGATTAGGGTTAGCATCAGGCCCAGGATAGTGTTATGGTTAGGGTTAGCATCAGCCCAAGGATAGTGTTAGGGTTAGGGTTATTGTTAGCATCAGCCCTAGGATAGTGTTAGGGTTAGGGTTAGCATCAACCCTAGGATAGTGTTTGGGTTAGGGTTAGGGTTAGCATCAGCCCTAGGATAGTGTTAGGGTTAGGGTTAGCCTCAGCCCTAGGAGAGTGTTAGGGTTAGGGATAGGGTTAGCATCAGGCCTAGGATAGTGTTAGGGTTAGGGTTAGGGTTAGCATCAGCCCTAGGATAGTGTTAGGGTTAGGGTTAGCATCAGGCCTAGGATAGTGTTAGGGTTAGGGTTAGCATCAGCCCTAGGATAGTGTTAGGGTTAGGGTTAGGGTTAGCATCAGCCCTAGGATAGTGTTAGGGTTATGGTAAGGTTTAGCATCAGCCCTAGGATAGTGTTAGTGTTAGGGTTAGGGTTAGCATCAGCCCTAGGATAGTGTTAGGGTTAGGGTTAGTGTTAGCATCAGCCCTAGGATATTATTAGTGTTAGCGTTAGCATCAGCCCTAGGATAGTGTTAGGGTTAGAGTTAGGGTTAGCACCAGGCTTAGGATAGTGTTAGTGTTAGGGTTACCATCAGCCTTAGGATAGTGTTAGGGTTAGGGTTAGCCTCAGCCCTAGGATAGTGTTAGCGTTAGGGTTAGGGTTAGCATCAGCCCTAGGATAGAGTTAGGGGTAGGGTTAGGGTTAGCATCAGCCCTAGCATAGTGTTAGGGTTAGGGTTAACATAAACCCTAGGATAGAGTTAGGGTTAGGGTTAGGGTTATCATCAGGCCTAGGATAGTGTTAGGGTTAGGGTTAGGGTTAGCATCAGTTCAAGGATAGTGTTAGGGTTAGCGTTAGGGTTAGCATCAGCCCTAGGATAGTGTCATTGTTAGGGTTAGGGTTAGCATCAGCCCTAGGATAGTGTTAGGGATAGGGTTAGCATAAGCCCTAGGATAGTGTTAGGGTTAGGGTTAGGGTTATCATGAGGCCTAGGATAGTGTTAGGGTTAGGGTTAGCATCAGCCCTAGGATAGTGTTAGGGTTAGGGTTATGGTTAGCATCAGCCCTAGGATAGTGTTAGGGTTAGGGTTAGCATCAGCCCTAGGATAGTGTTAGGGTTAGGGTTAGGGTTAGCATCAGGCCTAGGATAGTGTTAGGGTTAGGGTTAGCATCAGCCCTAGGATAGTGTTAGGGTTAGGGTTAGGGTTAGCATCAGCCGTAGGATAGTGTTAGAGTTAGGGTTAGCCTCAGCCCTAAGATAGTGTTAGAGTTAGGGTTAGGGTTAGCATCAGCCCTAGGATAGTGTTCGGGTTAGGGTTAGGGTTAGCATCAGCCCTAGGATAGTGTTAGGGTTAGGGTAAGCATCAGCCCTAGGATAGTGTTAGGGTTAGGGTTAGGGTTAGCATCAGGCCTAGGATAGTGTTAGGGTTAGGGTTAGCATCAGCCCTAGGATAGTGTTAGGGTTAGGGTTAGGGTTAGCATCAGCCGTAGGACAGTGTTAGGGTTAGGGTTAGCCTCAGCCCTAAGATAGTGTTAGAGTTAGGGTTAGGGTTAGCATCAGCCCTAGGATAATGTTAGGGTTAGGGTTAGGGTTAGCATCAGCCCTAGGATAGTGTTAGTGTTAGGGTTAGCATCAGCCCTAGGATAGTGTTAGGGTTAGGGTTAGGGTTAGCATCCGGCCTAGGATAGTGTTAGGGTTAGGGTTAGGGTTAGCATCAGCCCTAGGATAGCGTTAGGGTTAGGGTTAACATAAACCCTAGGATAGTGTTAGGGTTAGGGTTAGGGTTATCATCAGGCCTAGGATACTGTTAGGGTTAGGGTTAGGGTTAGCATCAGTTCAACGATAGTGTTAGGGTTAGCGTTAGGGTTAGCATCTGCCCTAGGATAGTGTTAGGGTTAGGGTTAGGGTTAGCATCAGCCCAAGGATAGTGTTAGGGTTAGGGTTAGCATCAGCCCTAGCATAGTGTTAGGGTTAGGGTTAGGGTTAGCATCAGTCCCAGGATAGTGTTAGGGTTAGGGTTAGCATCAGCCCAAGGATAGTGTTAGGGTTAGGGTTAGGGTTAGCATCAGCCCTAGGCTAGTGTTAGGGTTAGGGTTAGCATCAACCCTAGGATAGTGTTTGGGATAGGGTTAGGGTTACCATCAGCCCTAGGATAGTGTTAGGGTTAGGGTTAGCCTCAGCCCTAGGAGAGTGTTAGGGTTAGGGTTAGCATCAGGCCTAGGATAGTGTTAGGGTTAGGTTTAGCATCAGCCCTAGGATAGTGTTAGGGTTAGGGTTAGGGTTAGCATCAGCCCTAGGATAGTGTTAGGGTTATGGTTAGGTTTAGCATCAGCCCTAGGATAGTGTTAGGGTAAGGGTTAGGGTTAGCATCAGGCCTAGGATAGTGGTAGGTTTACGGTTAGAATCAGCCCTAGGATAGTGTTAGGGTTAGGGTTAAGTTTAGCATCAGCACTAGGATAGTGTTAGGGTTAGGGTTAGGGTTAGCATCAGCCCTAGGATAGTGTTAGGGTTAGGGTTAGGGTTAGCATCAGCCCTAGGATAGTGTTAGGGTTAGGGTTAGCATAAGCCCTAGGATAGTGTTAGGGTTAGGGTTAGGGTTAGCATCAGGCCTAGGATAGTGTTAGGGTTAGGGTTAGCATCAGCCCTAGGATAGTGTTAGGGTTAGGGTTATGGTTATCATCAGGCCTAGGATAGTGTTAGGGTTAGGGTTAGGGTTAGCATCAGCCCTAGGATAGTGTTAGGGTTAGGGTTAGTGTTAGCATCAGCCCTAGGATATTATTAGGGTTAGGGTTAGCATCAGCCCTAGGATAGTGTTAGGGTTAGAGTTAGGGTTAGCACCAGGCTTAGGATAGTGTTAGTGTTAGGGTTACCATCAGCCTTAGGATAGTGTTAGGGTTAGGGTTAGGGTTAGCATCAGCCGTAGGATAGTGTTAGGGTTAGGGTTAGCCTCAGCCCTAGGATAGTGTTAGCGTTAGGGTTAGGGTTATCACCAGCCCTAGGATAGTGTTAGGGGTAGGGTTAGGGTTAGCATCAGCCCTAGCATAGTGTTAGTGTTAGGGTTAGCATCAGCCCTAGGATAGTGTTAGGGTTAGGGTTAGGGTTAGCATCAGCCCTAGGATAGTATTAGGGTTAGGGTTAGGGATACGGTTAGGGTTAGCATCAGCTCTAGGATAGTGTTAGGGTTAGGGTTAGGGTTAGCATCAGCCCTAGGATAGTGTTAGGGTTTGGGTTAGGGTTAGCATCAGCCCTAGGATAGTGTTAGGGTTAGGGTTAGCATCAGCCCTAGGATAGTGTTAGGGTTAGGGTTAGGGTTAGCATCAGGCCTAGGATAGTGTTAGGGTTAGGGTTATCATCTGCCCTAGGATAGTGTTAGGGTTAGGGTTAGGGTTAGCATCAGCCGTAGGATAGTGTTAGGGTTAGGGTTAGCCTCAGCCCTAAGATAGTGTTAGAGTTAGGGTTAGGGTTAGCATCAGCCCTAGGATAATGTTAGGGTTAGGGTTAGGGTTAGCATCAGCCCTAGGATAGTGTTAGTGTTAGGGTTAGCATCAGCCCTAGGATAGTGTTAGGGATAGGGTTAGGGTTAGCATCCGCCCTAGGATAGTGTTAGGGTTAGGGTTAGGGTTAGCAGCAGCCCTAGGATAGTGTTATGGTTAGGGTTAACATAAACCCTAGCATAGTGTTAGGGTTAGGGTTAGGGTTATCATCAGGCCTAGGATACTGTTAGGGTTAGGGTTAGGGTTAGCATCAGTTCAAGGATAGTGTTAGGGTTAGCGTTAGGGTTAGCATCTGCCCTAGGATAGTGTTTGGGTTAGGGTTAGGGTTAGCATCAGCCCTAGGATAGTGTTAGGGTTAGGGTTAGCATCAACCCTAGGATAGTGTTTGGGTTAGGGTTAGGGTTAGCATCAGGCCTAGGATAGTGTTAGGGTTACGGTTAGAATCAGCCCTAGGATAGTGTTAGAGTTAGGGTTAAGTTTAGCATCAGCCCTAGGATATTATTAGGGTTAGGGTTAGCATGAGCCCTAGGATAGTGTGAGGGTTAGAGTTAGGGTTAGCACCAGGCTTAGGATAGTGTTAGTGTTAGGGTTACCATCAGCCTTAGGATAGTGTTAGGGTTAGGGTTAGGGTTAGCATCAGCCGTAGGATAGTGTTAGGGTTAGGGTTAGCCTCAGCCCTAGGATAGTGTTAGCGTTAGGGTTAGGGTTAGCATAAGCCCTAGGATAGTGTTAGGGGTAGGGTTAGGGTTAGCATCAGCCCTAGTATAGTGTTAGTGTTAGGGTTAGCATCAGACCTAGGATAGTGTTAGGGTTAGGGTTAGGGTTAGCATCAGCCCTAGGATAGTGTTAGGGTTAGGGTTAGCATCAGCCCTGGGATAATGTTAGGGTTAGGGTTAGGGTTAGCATCAGGCCCAGGATATTGTTATGGTTAGGGTTACCATCAGCCCAAGGATAGTGTTAGGGTTAGGGTTAGGGTTAGCATCAGCCCTAGGATAGTGTTAGGGTTAGGCTTAGCATCAACCCTAGGATAGTGTTTGGGTTAGGGTTAGGGTTAGCATCAGCCCTAGGATAGTGTTAGGGTTAGGGTTAGCCTCAGCCCTAGGAGAGTGTTAGGCTTAGGGATAGGGTTAGCATCAGGCCGAGGATAGTGTTAGGGTTAGGGTTAGGGTTAGCATCAGCCCTAGGATAGTGTTAGGGTTAGGGTTTGCATCAGGCCTAGGACAGTGTTAGGTTTAGGGTTAGCATCAGCCCTAGGATAGTGTTAGGGTTAGGGTTAGGGTTAGCATGAGCCCTAGGATAGTGTTAGGGTTATGGTTAGGTTTAGCATCAGCCCTAGGATAGTGTTAGGGTAAGGGTTAGGGTTAGCATCAGGCCTAGGATAGTGTTAGGGTTACGGTTAGAATCAGCCCTAGGATAGTGTTAGGGTTAGGGTTAGCCTCAGCCCTAGGATAGTGTTAGGGTTAGGGTTAGGGTTAGCATCAGCCCTAGGATAGTGTTAGGGTTAGGGTTTGGGTTAGCATCAGGCCTAGGATAGTGTTAGGGTTAGGGTTAGCATAAGCCCTAGGATAGTGTTAGGGTTAGGGTTAGGGTTAGCATCAGGCCTAGGATAGTGTTAGGGTTAGGGTTAGCATCAGCCCTAGGATAGTGTTAGGGTTAGGGTTAGGGTTATCATCAGGCCTAGGATAGTGTTAAGGTTAGGGTTAGCATCAGCCCTAGCATAGTGTTAGGGTTAGGGTTAGGGTTAGCATCAGGTCTAGGATAGTGTTAGGGTTAGGGTTAGTGTTAGCATCAGCCCTAGGATATTATTAGGTTTAGGGTTAGCATCAGCCCTAGGATAGTGTTAGGGTTAGAGTTAGGGTTAGCACCAGGCTTAGGATAGTGTTAGTGTTAGGGTTACCATCAGCCTTAGGATAGTGTTAGGGTTAGGGTTAGCCTCGGCCCTAGGATAGTGTTAGCGTTAGGGTTAGGGTTAGCATCAGCCCTAGGATAGTGTTAGGGGTAGGGTTAGGGTTAGCATCAGCCCTAGCATAGTGTTAGGGTTAGGGTTAACGTAAACCCTAGGATAGAGTTAGGGTTAGGGTTAGGGTTATCATCAGCCCTAGGAGAGTGTTAGGGTTAGGGATAGGGTTAGCATCAGGCCTAGGATAGTGTTAGGGTTAGGGTTAGGGTTAGCATCAGCCCTAGGATAGTGTTAGGGTTAGGGTTAGCATCAGGCCTAGGATAGTGTTAGGGTTAGGTTTAGCATCAGCCCTAGGATAGTGTTAGGGTTAGGGTTAGGGTTAGCATCAGCCCTAGGATAGTGTTAAGGTTATGGTTAGGTTTAGCATCAGCCCTAGTATAGTGTTAGGGTAAGGGTTAGGGTTAGCATCAGGCCTAGGATAGTGTTAGGTTTACGGTTAGAATGAGCCCTAGGATAGTGTTAGGGTTAGGGTTAAGTTTAGCATCAGCACTAGGATAGTGTTAGGGTTAGGGTTAGGGTTAGCATCAGCCCTAGGATAGTGTTAGGGTTAGGGTTAGGGTTAGCATCAGCCCTAGGATAGTGTTAGGGTTAGGGTTAGCATAAGCCCTAGGATAGTGTTAGGGTTAGGGTTAGGGTTAGCATCAGGCCTAGGATAGTGTTAGGGTTAGGGTTAGCATCAGCCCTAGGATAGTGTTAGGGTTAGGGTTATGGTTATCATCAGGCCTAGGATAGTGTTAGGGTTAGGGTTAGCATCAGCCCTAGGATAGTGTTAGGGTTAGGGTTAGGGTTAGCATCAGCCCTAGGATAGCGTTAGGGTTAGGGTTAGTGTTAGCATCAGCCCTAGGATATTATTAGGGTTAGGGTTAGCATCAGCCCTAGGATAGTGTTAGGGTTAGAGTTAGGGTTAGCACCAGGCTTAGGATAGTGTTAGTGTTAGGGTTACCATCAGCCTTAGGATAGTGTTAGGGTTAGGGTTAGGGTTAGCATCAGCCGTAGGATAGTGTTAGGGTTAGGATTAGCCTCAGCCCTAGGATAGTGTTAGCGTTAGGGTTAGGGTTAGCATCAGCCCTAGGATAGTGTTAGGGGTAGGGTTAAGGTTAGCATCAGCCCTAGCATAGTGTTAGTGTTAGGGTTAGCATCAGCCCTAGGATAGTGTTAGGGTTAGGGTTAGGGTTAGCATCAGCCCTAGGATAGTATTAGGGTTAGGGTTAGGGATAGGGTTAGGGTTAGCATCAGCTCTAGGATAGTGTTAGGGTTAGGGTTAGGGTTAGCATCAGCCCTAGGATAGTGTTAGGGTTTGGGTTAGGGTTAGCATCAGCCCTAGGATAGTGTTAGGGTTAGGGTTAGCATCAGCCCTAGGATAGTGTTAGGGTTAGGGTTAGGGTTAGCATCAGCCCTAGGATAGTGTTAGGGTTAGGGTTAGCATCAGCCCTAGGATAGTGTTAGGGTTAGGGTTAGGGTTAGCATCAGCCGTAGGATAGTGTTAGGGTTAGGGTTAGCCTCAGCCCTAAGATAGTGTTAGAGTTAGGGTTAGGGTTAGCATCAGCCCTAGGATAATGTTAGGGTTAGGTTTAGGGTTAGCATCAGCCCTAGGATAGTGTTAGGGGTAGGGTTAGGGTTAGCATCAGCCCTAGCATAGTGTTAGGGTTAGGGTTAACATAAACCCTAGGATAGAGTTAGGGTTAGGGTTAGGGTTATCATCAGGCCTAGGATAGTGTTAGGGTTAGGGTTAGGGTTAGCATCAGGCCCAGGATAGTGTTAGGGTTAGGGTTAGCATCAGCCCAAGGATAGTGTTAGGGTTAGGGTTAGGGTTAGCATCAGCCCTAGGAGAGTGTTAGGGTTAGGGTTAGCATCAACCCTAGGATAGTGTTTGGGTTAGGGTTAGGGTTAGCATCAGCCCTAGGATAGTGTTAGGGTTAGGGTTAGCATCAGGCCTAGGATAGTGTTAGGGTTAGGTTTAGCATCAGCCCTAGGATAGTGTTAGGGTTAGGGTTAGGGTTAGCATCAGCCCTAGGATAGTGTTAGGGTTATGGTTAGGTTTAGCATCAGCCCTAGTATAGTGTTAGGGTAAGGGTTAGGGTTAGCATCAGCCCTAGGATAGTGTTAGGGTTACGGTTAAGTTTAGCATCAGCACTAGGATAGTGTTAGGGTTAGGGTTAGGGTTACCATCAGCCCTAGGATAGTGTTAGGGTTAGGGTTAGGGTTAGCATCAGCCCTAGGATAGTGTTAGGGTTAGGGTTAGCATAAGCCCAAGGATAGTGTTAGGGTTAGGGTTAGGGTTAGCATCAGGCCTAGGATATTGTTAGGGTTAGGGTTAGCATCAGCCCTAGGATAGTGTTAGGGTTAGGGTTATGGTTATCATCAGGCCTAGGATAGTGTTAGGGTTAAGGTTAGCATCAGCCCTAGGATAGTGTTAGGGTTAGGGTTAGGGTTAGCATCAGCCCTAGGATAGTGTTAGGGTTAGGGTTAGTGTTAGCATCAGCCCTAGGATATTATTAGGGTTAGGGTTAGCATCAGCCCTAGGATAGTGTTAGGGTTAGAGTTAGGGTTAGCACCAGGCTTAGGATAGTGTTAGTGTTAGGGTTACCATCAGCCTTAGGATAGTGTTAGGGTTAGGGTTAGGGTTAGCATCAGCCGTAGGATAGTGTTAGGGTTAGGGTTAGCCTCAGCCTTAGGATAGTGTTAGTGTTAGGGATAGGGTTAGCATCAGCCCTAGGATAGTGTTAGGGGTAGGGTTAGGGTTAGCATCAGCCCTAGCATAGTGTTAGTGTTAGGGTTAGCATCAGCCCTAGGATAGTGTTAGGGTTAGGGTTAGGGTTAGCATCAGCCCTAGGATAGTATTAGGGTTAGGGTTAGGGATAGGGTTAGGGTTAGCATCAGCTCTAGGATAGTGTTAGGGTTAGGGTTAGGGATAGCATCAGCCCTAGGATAGTGTTAGGGTTTGGGTTAGGGTTAGCATCAGCCCTAGGATAGTGTTAGGGTTAGGGTTAGCATCAGCCCTAGGATAGTGTTAGGGTTAGGGTTAGGGTTAGCATCACGCCTAGGATAGTGTTAGGGTTAGGGTTAGCATCAGCCCTAGGATAGTGTTAGGGTTAGGGTTAGGGTTAGCATCAGCCGTAGGATAGTGTTAGGGTTAGGGTTAGCCACAGCACTAAGATAGTGTTAGAGTTAGGGTTAGGGTTAGCATCAGCCCTAGGATAATGTTAGGGTTAGGGTTAGGGTTAGCATCAGCCCTAGGATAGTGTTAGTGTTAGGGTTAGCATCAGCCCTAGGATAGTGTTAGGGTTAGGGTTAGGGTTAGCATCCGCCCTAGGATAGTGTTAGGGTTAGGGTTAGGGTTAGCAGCTGCCCTAGGATAGTGTTAGGGTTAGGGTTAACATAAACCCTAGCATAGTGTTAGGGTTAGGGTTAGGGTTATCATCAGGCCTAGGATACTGTTAGGGTTAGGGTTAGGGTTAGCATCAGTTCAAGGATAGTGTTAGGGTTAGCGTTAGGGTTAGCATCTGCCCTAGGATAGTGTTAGGGTTAGGGTTAGGGTTAGCATCAGCCCAAGGATAGTGTTAGGGTTAGGGTTAGCATCATCCCTAGGATAGTATTAGGGTTAGGGTTAGGGTTAGCATCAGGCCCAGGATAGTGTTAGGGTTAGGGTTAGCATCAGCCCAAGGATAGTGTTAGGGTTAGGGTTAGGGTTAGCATCAGCCCTAGGATAGTGTTAGGGTTAGGGTTAGCATCAACCCTAGGATAGTGTTTGTGTTAGGGTTAGGGTTAGCATTAGCCATAGGATAGTGTTAGGGTTAGGGTTAGCCTCAGCCCTAGGAGAGTGTTAGGGTTAGGGATACGGTTAGCATCAGGCCTAGGATAGTGTTAGGGTTAGGGTTAGGGTTAGCATCAGCCCTAGGATAGTGTTAGGGTTAGGGTTAGCATCAGGCCTAAGATAGTGTTAGGGTTAGGGTTAGCATCAGCCCTAGGATAGTGTTAGGGTTAGGGTTAGGGTTAGCATCAGCCCTAGGATAGTGTTAGGGTAAGGGTTAGGGTTAGCATGAGGCCTAGGATAGTGTTAGGGTTACGGTTAGAATCAGCCCTAGGATAGTGTTAGAGTTAGGGTTAAGTTTAGCATCAGCCCTAGGATAGTGTTAGGGTTAGGGTTAGGGTTAGCATCAGCCCTAGGACAGTGTTAGGGTTAGGGTTAGGGTTAGCATCAGCCCTAGGATAGTGTTAGTGTTAGGGTTAGCATAAGCCCTGGGATAGTGTTAGGGTTAGGGTTAGGGTTAGCATCAGGCCTAGGATAGTGTTAGGGTTAGTGTTAGCATCAGCCCTAGGATAGTGTTAGGGTTAGGGTTAGGGTTATCATGAGGCCTAGGATAGTGTTAGGGTTAGGGTTAGCATCAGCCCTAGGATAGTGTTAGGTTTAGGGTTAGGGTTAGCATCAGCCCTAGGATAGTATTGGGGTTAGGGTTAGGGTTAGGGTTAGGGTTAGCATCAGCTCTAGGATAGTGTTAGGGTTAGTGTTAGGGTTAGCATCATCCCTACGATAGTGTTAGGGTTAGGGTTAGGGTTAGCATCAGCCCTAGGATAGTATTAGGGTTAGGGTTAGGGTTAGGGTTAGGGTTAGCATCAGCTCTAGGATAGTGTTAGGGTTAGGGTTAGGGTTAGCATCAGCCCTAGGATAGTGTTAGGGTTAGGGTTAGGGTTAGCATCAGCCGTAGGATAGTGTTAGGGTTAGGGTTAGCATCAGCCCTGGAATAATGTTAGGGTTAGGGTTAGGGTTAGCATCAGCCCTAGGATAGTGTTAGGGTTAGGGTTAGCATCAGCCCTAGGATAGTGTTAGAGTTAGGGTTAGGGTTAGCATCAGCCCTAGGATAGTGTTAGGGTTAGGGTTATCATCAGCCCTAGGATAGTGTTAGGGTTAGGGTTAGGGTTAGCATCAGCCCTAGGATAGTGTTAGGGTTAGGGTTAGCATCAGCCCTAGGATAGTGTTAGGGTTAGGGTTAACATAAACCCTAGGATAGTGTTAGGGTTAGGGTTAGGGTTATCATCAGGCCTAGGATAGTGTTAGGGTTAGGGTTATGGTTAGCATCAGCCCTAGGATAGTGTTAGGGTTAGGGTTAGGGTTAGCATCAGGCCCAGGATAGTGTTAGGGTTAGGGTTAGCATCAGCCCAAGGATAGTGTTAGGGTTAGGGTTAGGGTTAGCATCAGCCCTAGGAGAGTGTTAGGGTTAGGGTTAGCATCAACCCTAGGATAGTGTTTGGGTTAGGGTTAGGGTTAGCATCAGCCCTAGGATAGTGTTAGGGTTAGGGTTAGCATCAGGCCTAGGATAGTGTTAGGGTTAGGTTTAGCATCAGCCCTAGGATAGTGTTAGGGTTAGGGTTAGGGTTAGCATCAGCCCTAGGATAGTGTTAGGGTTATGGTTAGGTTTAGCATCAGCCCTAGTATAGTGTTAGGGTAAGGGTTAGGGTTAGCATCAGCCCTAGGATAGTGTTAGGGTTACGGTTAAGTTTAGCATCAGCACTAGGATAGTGTTAGGGTTAGGGTTAGGGTTAGCATCAGCCCTAGGATAGTGTTAGGGTTAGGGTTAGGGTTAGCATCAGCCCTAGGATAGTGTTAGGGTTAGGGTTAGCATAAGCCCAAGGATAGTGTTAGGGTTAGGGTTAGGGTTAGCATCAGGCCTAGGATAGTGTTAGGGTTAGGGTTAGCATCAGCCCTAGGATAGTGTTAGGGTTAGGGTTATGGTTATCATCAGGCCTAGGATAGTGTTAGGGTTAAGGTTAGCATCAGACCTAGGATAGTGTTAGGGTTAGGGTTAGGGTTAGCATCAGCCCTAGGATAGTGTTAGGGTTAGGGTTAGTGTTAGCATCAGCCCTAGGATATTATTAGGGTTAGGGTTAGCATCAGCCCTAGGATAGTGTTAGGGTTAGAGTTAGGGTTAGCACCAGGCTTAGGATAGTGTTAGTGTTAGGGTTACCATCAGCCTTAGGATAGTGTTAGGGTTAGGGTTAGGGTTAGCATCAGCCGTAGGATAGTGTTAGGGTTAGGGTTAGCCTCAGCCTTAGGATAGTGTTAGTGTTAGGGATAGGGTTAGCATCAGCCCTAGGATAGTGTTAGGGGTAGGGTTAGGGTTAGCATCAGCCCTAGCATAGTGTTAGTGTTAGGGTTAGCATCAGCCCTAGGATAGTGTTAGGGTTAGGGTTAGGGTTAGCATCAGCCCTAGGATAGTATTAGGGTTAGGGTTAGGGATAGGGTTAGGGTTAGCATCAGCTCTAGGATAGTGTTAGGGTTAGGGTTAGGGATAGCATCAGCCCTAGGATAGTGTTAGGGTTTGGGTTAGGGTTAGCATCAGCCCTAGGATAGTGTTAGGGTTAGGGTTAGCATCAGCCCTAGGATAGTGTTAGGGTTAGGGTTAGGGTTAGCATCACGCCTAGGATAGTGTTAGGGTTAGGGTTAGCATCAGCCCTAGGATAGTGTTAGGGTTAGGGTTAGGGTTAGCATCAGCCGTAGGATCGTGTTAGGGTTAGGGTTAGCCTCAGCACTAAGACAGTGTTAGAGTTAGGGTTAGGGTTAGCATCAGCCCTAGGATAATGTTAGGGTTAGGGTTAGGGTTAGCATCAGCCCTAGGATAGTGTTAGTGTTAGGGTTAGCATCAGCCCTAGGATAGTGTTAGGGTTAGGGTTAGGGTTAGCATCCGCCCTAGGATAGTGTTAGGGTTAGGGTTAGGGTTAGCAGCTGCCCTAGGATAGTGTTAGGTTTAGGGTTAACATAAACCCTAGCATAGTGTTAGGGTTAGGGTTAGGGTTATCATCAGGCCTAGGATACTGTTAGGGTTAGGGTTAGGGTTAGCATCAGTTCAAGGATAGTGTTAGGGTTAGCGTTAGGGTTAGCATCTGCCCTAGGATAGTGTTAGGGTTAGGGTTAGGGTTAGCATCAGCCCAAGGATAGTGTTAGGGTTAGGGTTAGCATCATCCCTAGGATAGTATTAGGGTTAGGGTTAGGGTTAGCATCAGGCCCAGGATAGTGTTAGGGTTAGGGTTAGCATCAGCCCAAGGATAGTGTTAGGGTTAGGGTTAGGGTTAGCATCAGCCCTAGGATAGTGTTAGGGTTAGGGTTAGCATCAACCCTAGGATAGTGTTTGTGTTAGGGTTAGGGTTAGCATTAGCCATAGGATAGTGTTAGGGTTAGGGTTAGCCTCAGCCCTAGGAGAGTGTTAGGGTTAGGGATACGGTTAGCATCAGGCCTAGGATAGTGTTAGGGTTAGGGTTAGGGTTAGCATCAGCCCTAGGATAGTGTTAGGGTTAGGGTTAGCATCAGGCCTAAGATAGTGTTAGGGTTAGGGTTAGCATCAGCCCTAGGATAGTGTTAGGGTTAGGGTTAGGGTTAGCATCAGCCCTAGGATAGTGTTAGGGTAAGGGTTAGGGTTAGCATGAGGCCTAGGATAGTGTTAGGGTTACGGTTAGAATCAGCCCTAGGATAGTGTTAGAGTTAGGGTTAAGTTTAGCATCAGCCCTAGGATAGTGTTAGGGTTAGGGTTAGGGTTAGCATCAGCCCTAGGACAGTGTTAGGGTTAGGGTTAGGGTTAGCATCAGCCCTAGGATAGTGTTAGTGTTAGGGTTAGCATAAGCCCTGGGATAGTGTTAGGGTTAGGGTTAGGGTTAGCATCAGGCCTAGGATAGTGTTAGGGTTAGTGTTAGCATCAGCCCTAGGATAGTGTTAGGGTTAGGGTTAGGGTTATCATGAGGCCTAGGATAGTGTTAGGGTTAGGGTTAGCATCAGCCCTAGGATAGTGTTAGGTTTAGGGTTAGGGTTAGCATCAGCCCTAGGATAGTATTGGGGTTAGGGTTAGGGTTAGGGTTAGGGTTAGCATCAGCTCTAGGATAGTGTTAGGGTTAGTGTTAGGGTTAGCATCATCCCTACGATAGTGTTAGGGTTAGGGTTAGGGTTAGCATCAGCCCTAGGATAGTATTAGGGTTAGGGTTAGGGTTAGGGTTAGGGTTAGCATCAGCTCTAGGATAGTGTTAGGGTTAGGGTTAGGGTTAGCATCAGCCCTAGGATAGTGTTAGGGTTAGGGTTAGGGTTAGCATCAGCCGTAGGATAGTGTTAGGGTTAGGGTTAGCATCAGCCCTGGAATAATGTTAGGGTTAGGGTTAGGGTTAGCATCAGCCCTAGGATAGTGTTAGGGTTAGGGTTAGCATCAGCCCTAGGATAGTGTTAGAGTTAGGGTTAGGGTTAGCATCAGCCCTAGGATAGTGTTAGGGTTAGGGTTATCATCAGCCCTAGGATAGTGTTAGGGTTAGGGTTAGGGTTAGCATCAGCCCTAGGATAGTGTTAGGGTTAGGGTTAGCATCAGCCCTAGGATAGTGTTAGGGTTAGGGTTAACATAAACCCTAGGATAGTGTTAGGGTTAGGGTTAGGGTTATCATCAGGCCTAGGATAGTGTTAGGGTTAGGGTTATGGTTAGCATCAGTTCAAGGATAGTGTTAGGGTTAGCGTTAGGGTTAGCATAAGCCCAAGGATAGTGTTAGGGTTAGGGTTAGGGTTAGCATCAGGCCTAGGATAGTGTTAGGGTTCGGGTTAGCATCAGCCCTAGGATAGTGTTAGGGTTAGGGTTATGGTTATCATCAGGCCTAGGATAGTGTTAGGGTTAAGGTTAGCATCAGCCCTAGGATAGTGTTAGGGTTAGGGTTAGGGTTAGCATCAGCCCTAGGATAGTGTTAGGGTTAGGGTTAGTGTTAGCATCAGCCCTAGGATATTATTAGGGTTAGGGTTAGCATCAGCCCTAGGATAGTGTTAGGGTTAGAGTTAGGGTTAGCACCAGGCTTAGGATAGTGTTAGTGTTAGGGTTACCATCAGCCTTAGGATAGTGTTAGGGTTAGGGTTAGGGTTAGCATCAGCCGTAGGATAGTGTTAGGGTTAGGGTTAGCCTCAGCCTTAGGATAGTGTTAGTGTTAGGGATAGGGTTATCATCAGCCCTAGGATAGTGTTAGGGGTAGGGTTAGGGTTAGCATCAGCCCTAGCATAGTGTTAGTGTTAGGGTTAGCATCAGCCCTAGGATAGTGTTAGTTTTAGGGTTAGGGTTAGCATCAGCCCTAGGATAGTATTAGGGTTAGGGTTAGGGTTAGCATCAGTTCAAAGATAGTGTTAGGTTTAGCGTTAGGGTTAGCATCAGCCCTAGGATAGTGTTAGGGTTAGGGTTAGGGTTAGCATCAGCCCTATTATAGTGTTAGGGTTAGGATTAGCATAAGCCCTAGGATAGTGTTAGGGTTAGGGTTAGGGTTATCATCAGGCCTAGGATAGTGTTAGTGTTAGGGTTAGCATCAGCCCTAGGATAGTGTTAGGGTTAGGGTTAGGGTTAGCATCAGCCCTAGGATAGTGTTAGGGTTAGGGTTAGCATCAGCCCTAGGATAGTGTTAGGGTCAGGGTTAGGGTTAGCATCAGGCCTAGGATAGTGTTAGGGTTAGGGTTAGCATCAGCCCTAGGATAGTGTTAGGGTTAGGGTTAGCATCAGCCCTAGGATAGTGTTAGGGTTAGAGTTAGCATCAGCCCTAGGATAGTGTTAGGGTTAGGGTTAGGGTTAGCATCAGCCCTAGGATAGTGTTAGGGTTATGGTTAGGTTTAGCATCAGCCGTAGGATAGTGTTAGGGTAACGGTTAGGGTTAGCATCAGGCCTAGGATAGTGTTACGGTTTCGGTTAGAATCAGCCCTAGGATAGTGTTAGGTTTAGGGTTAAGTTTAGCATCAGCCCTAGGACAGTGTTAGGGTTAAGGTTAGGGTTAGCATCAGCCCTAGGATAGTGTTAGGGTTAGGGTTAGTGTTAGCATCAGCCCTAGGAGAGTGTTAGGGTTAGGGTTAGCATAAGCCCTAGGATAGTGTTAGGGTTAGGGTTAGGGTTAGCTTCAGGCCTAGGATAGTGTTAGGGTTAGGGTTAGCATCAGCCCTAGGATAGTGTTAGGGTTCAGGGTTAGGGTTATCATCAGGCCTAGGATAGTGTTAGGGTTAGGGTTAGCATCAGCCCTAGGATAGTGTTAGGGTTAGGGTTAGGTTTAGCATCAGCCCTAGGATAGTGTTAGGGTTAGGGTTAGTGTGAGCATCAGCCCTAGGATATTATTAGGGTTAGGGTTAGCATCAGCCCTAGGATAGTGTTAGGGTTAGGGTTAGCATCAGCCCTGGGATAATGTTAGGATTAGGGTTAGGGTTAGCATCAGCCCTAGGATAGTGTTAGGGTTAGGGTTAGCAACAGCCCTAGGATAGTGTTAGAGTTAGGGTTAGGGTTAGCATCAGCCCTAGGATAGTGTTAGGGTTAGGGTTAGCATCAGCCCTAGGATAGTGTTAGGGTTAGGGTTAGGGTTAGCATCAGCCCTAGGATAGTGTTAGGGTTAGGGTTAGCATCAGCCCTAGGATAGTGTTAGGGTTAGGGTTAACATAAACCCTAGGATAGTGTTACGGTTAGGGTTAGGGTTATCATCAGGCCTAGGATAGTGTTTGGGTTAGGGTTAGGGTTAGCATCAGTTCAAGGATAGTGTTAGGGTTAGCGTTAGGGTTAGCATCAGCCCTAGGATAGTGTTAGGGTTAGGGTTAGGGTTAGCATCAGCCCTAGGATAGTGTTAGGGTTAGGGTTAGCATAAGCCCTAGGATAGTGTTAGGGTTAGGGTTAGGGTTATCATCAGGCCTAGGATAGTGATAGGGTTAGGGTTAGCATCAGCCCTAGGATAGTGTTAGGGTTAGGGTTAGGGTTAGCATCAGCCCTAGGATAGTGCTGGGTTAGGGTTAGCATCAGCCCTAGGATAGTGTTAGGGTTAGGGTTAGGGTTAGCATCAGGCCTGGGATAGTGTTAGGGTTAGGGTTAGCATCAGCCCTAGGATAGTGTTTAGGGTTAGGGTTAGGGTTAGCATCAGCCCTAGGATAGTGTTAGGGTTAGGGTTAGCATCAGCCCTAGGATAGTGTTAGAGTTAGGGTTAGGGTTAGCATCAGCCCTAGGATAGTGTTAGGGTTAGGGTTATCATCAGCCCTAGGATAGTGTTGGGTTAGGGTTAGGGTTAGCATCAGCCCTAGGAAAGTGTTAGGGTTAGGGTTAACATAAACCCTAGGATAGTGTTAGGGTTAGGGTTAGGGTTATCATCAGACCTAGGATAGTGTTAGGGTTAGGGTTAGGGTTAGCATCAGTTCAAGGATAGTGTTAGGGTTAGCGTTAGGGTTAGCATCAGCCCTAGGATAGTGTTAGGGTTAGGGTTAGGGTTAGCATCAGCCCTAGGATAGTGTTAGGGTTAGGATTAGCATAAGCCCTAGGATAGTGTTAGGGTTAGGGTTAGGGTTATCATCAGGCCTAGGATAGTGTTAGGGTTAGGGTTAGCATCAGCCCTAGGATAGTGTTAGGGTTAGGGTTAGGGTTAGCATCAGCCCTAGGATAGTGTTAGTGTTAGGGTTAGCATCAGCCCTAGGATAGTGTTAGGGTCAGGGTTAGGGTTAGCATCAGGCCTAGGATAGTGTTAGGGTTAGGGTTAGCATCAGCCCTAGGATAGTGTTAGGGTTAGGGTTAGCATCAGGCCTAGGATAGTGTTAGGGTTAGGGTTAGCATCAGCCCTAGGATAGTGTTAGGGTTAGGGTTAGGGTTAGCATCAGCCCTAGGATAGTGTTAGGGTTATGGTTAGGTTTAGCATCAGCCGTAGGATAGTGTTAGGGTAAGGGTTAGGGTTAGCATCAGGCCTAGGATAGTGTTACGGTTACGGTTAGAATCAGCCCTAGGATAGTGTTAGGTTTAGGGTTAAGTTTAGCATCAGCCCTAGGATAGTGTTAGGGTTAAGGTTAGGGTTAGCATCAGCCCTAGGATAGTGTTAGGGTTAGGGTTAGTGTTAGCATCAGCCCTAGGATAGTGTTAGGGTTAGGGTTAGCATAAGCCCTAGGATAGTGTTAGGGTTAGGGTTAGGGTTAGCATCAGGCCTAGGATAGTGTTAGGGTTAGGGTTAGCATCAGCCCTAGGATAGTGTTAGGGTTCAGGGTTAGGGTTATCATCAGGCCTAGGATAGTGTTAGGGTTAGGGTTAGCATCAGCCCTAGGATAGTGTTAGGGTTAGGGTTAGGTTTAGCATCAGCCCTAGCATAGTGTTAGGGTTAGGGTTAGTGTGAGCATCAGCCCTAGGATATTATTAGGGTTAGGGTTAGCATCAGCCCTAGGATAGTGTTAGGGTTAAGGTTAGCATCAGCCCTGGGATAATGTTAGGATTAGGGTTAGGGTTAGCATCAGCCCTAGGATAGTGTTAGGGATAGGGTTAGCATCAGCCCTAGGATAGTGTTAGAGTTAGGGTTAGGGTTAGCATCAGCCCTAGGATAGTGTTAGGGTTAGGGTTAACATAAACCCTAGGATAGTGTTACGGTTAGGGTTAGGGTTATCATCAGGCCTAGGATAGTGTTTGGGTTAGGGTTAGGGTTAGCATCAGTTCAAGGATAGTGTTAGGGTTAGCGTTAGGGTTAGCATCAGCCCTAGGATAGTGTTAGGGTTAGTGTTAGGGTTAGCATCAGCCCTAGGATAGTGTTACGGTTAGGGTTAGCATAAGCCCTAGGATAGTGTTAGGGTTAGGGTTAGGGTTATCATCAGGCCTAGGATAGTGATAAGGTTAGGGTTAGCATCAGCCCTAGGATAGTGTTAGGGTTAGGGTTAGGGTTAGCATCAGCCCTAGGATAGTGCTGGGTTAGGGTTAGCATCAGCCCTAGGATAGTGTTAGGGTTAGGGTTAGGGTTAGCATCAGGCCTGGGATAGTGTTAGGGTTAGGGTTAGCATCAGCCCTAGGATAGTGTTTAGGGTTAGGGTTAGGGTTAGCATCAGCCCTAGGATAGTGTTAGGGTTAGGGTTAGCATCAGCCCTAGGATAGTGTTAGAGTTAGGGTTAGGGTTAGCATCAGCCCTAGGATAGTGTTAGGGTTAGGGTTATCATCAGCCCTAGGATAGTGTTAGGGTTAGGGTTAGGGTTAGCATCAGCCCTAGGATAGTGTTAGGGTTAGGGAAAACATAAACCCTAGGATAGTGTTAGGGTTAGGGTTAGGGTTATCATCAGACCTAGGATAGTGTTAGGGTTAGGGTTAGGGTTAGCATCAGTTCAAGGATAGTGTTAGGGTTAGCGTTAGGGTTAGCATCAGCCCTAGGATAGTGTTAGGGTTAGGGTTAGGGTTAGCATCAGCCCTAGGATAGTGTTAGGGTTAGGATTAGCATAAGCCCTAGGATAGTGTTAGGGTTAGGGTTAGGGTTATCATCAGGCCTAGGATAGTGTTAGGGTTAGGGTTAGCATCAGCCCTAGGATAGTGTTAGGGTTAGGGTTAGGGTTAGCATCAGCCCTAGGATAGTGTTAGGGTTAGGGTTAGCATCAGCCCTAGGATAGTGTTAGGGTCAGGGTTAGGGTTAGCATCAGGCCTAGGATAGTGTTAGGGTTAGGGTTAGCATCAGCCTTAGGATAGTGTTAGGGTTAGGGTTAGCATCAGGCCTAGGATAGTGTTAGGGTTAGGGTTAGCATCAGCCCTAGGATAGTGTTAGGGTTAGGGTTAGGGTTAGCATCAGCCCTAGGATAGTGTTAGGGTTATGGTTAGGTTTAGCATCAGCCGTAGGATAGTGTTAGGGTAAGGGTTAGGGTTATCATCAGGCCTAGGATAGTGTTACGGTTACGGTTAGAATCAGCCCTAGGATAGTGTTAGGTTTAGGGTTAAGTTTAGCATCAGCCCTAGGATAGTGTTAGGGTTAAGGTTAGGGTTAGCATCAGCCCTAGGATAGTGTTAGGGTTAGGGTTAGTGTTAGCATCAGCCCTAGGATAGTGTTAGGGTTAGGGTTAGCATAAGCCCTAGGATAGTGTTAGGGTTAGGGTTAGGGTTAGCATCAGGCCTAGGATAGTGTTAGGGTTAGGGTTAGCATCAGCCCTAGGATAGTGTTAGGGTTCAGGGTTAGGGTTATCATCAGGCCTAGGATAGTGTTAGGGTTAGGGTTAGCATCAGCCCTAGGATAGTGTTAGGGTTAGGGTTAGGTTTAGCATCAGCCCTAGGATAGTGTTAGGGTTAGGGTTAGTGTGAGCATCAGCCCTAGGATATTATTAGGGTTAGGGTTAGCATCAGCCCTAGGATAGTGTTAGGGATAGGGTTAGCATCAGCCCTGGGATAATGTTAGGATTAGGGTTAGGGTTAGCATCAGCCCTAGGATAGTGTTAGGGTTAGGGTTAGCATCAGCCCTAGGATAGTGTTAGAGTTAGGGTTAGGGTTAGCATCAGCCCTAGGATAGTGTTAGGGTTAGGGTTAGCATCAGCCCTAGGATAGTGTTAGGGTTAGGGTTAGGGTTAGCATCAGCCCTAGGATAGTGTTAGGGTTACGGTTAGCATCAGCCCTAGGATAGTGTTAGGGTTAGGGTTAACATAAACCCTAGGATAGTGTTACGGTTAGGGTTAGGGTTATCATCAGGCTTAGGATAGTGTTTGGGTTAGGGTTAGGGTTAGCATCAGTTCAAGGATAGTGTTAGGGTTAGCGTTAGGGTTAGCATCAGCCCTAGGATAGTGTTAGGGTTAGGGTTAGGGTTAGCATCAGCCCTAGGATAGTGTTAGGGTTAGGGTTAGCATCAGCCCTGGGATAATGTTAGGGTTAGGCTTAGGGTTAGCATCAGCCCTAGGATAGTGTTAGGGTTAGGGTTAGCATCAGCCCTAGGATAGTGTTAGAGTTAGGGTTAGGGTTAGCATCAGCCCTAGGATAGTGTTAGGGTTAGGGTTATCATCAGCCCTAGGATATTGTTAGGGTTAGGGTTAGGGTTAGCATCAGCCCTAGGATAGTGTTAGGGTTAGGGATAACATAAACCCTAGGATAGTGTTAGGGTTAGGGTTAGGGTTATCATCAGACCTAGGATAGTGTTAGGGTTAGGGTTAGGGTTAGCATCAGTTCAAAGATAGTGTTAGGTTTAGCGTTAGGGTTAGCATCAGCCCTAGGATAGTGTTAGGGTTAGGGTTAGGGTTAGCATCAGCCCTATTATAGTGTTAGGGTTAGGATTAGCATAAGCCCTAGGATAGTGTTAGGGTTAGGGTTAGGGTTATCATCAGGCCTAGGATAGTGTTAGTGTTAGGGTTAGCATCAGCCCTAGGATAGTGTTAGGGTTAGGGTTAGGGTTAGCATCAGCCCTAGGATAGTGTTAGGGTTAGGGTTAGCATCAGCCCTAGGATAGTGTTAGGGTCAGGGTTAGGGTTAGCATCAGGCCTAGGATAGTGTTAGGGTTAGGGTTAGCATCAGCCCTAGGATAGTGTTAGGGTTAGGGTTAGCATCAGCCCTAGGATAGTGTTAGGGTTAGAGTTAGCATCAGCCCTAGGATAGTGTTAGGGTTAGGGTTAGGGTTAGCATCAGCCCTAGGATAGTGTTAGGGTTATGGTTAGGTTTAGCATCAGCCGTAGGATAGTGTTAGGGTAACGGTTAGGGTTAGCATCAGGCCTAGGATAGTGTTACGGTTTCGGTTAGAATCAGCCCTAGGATAGTGTTAGGTTTAGGGTTAAGTTTAGCATCAGCCCTAGGACAGTGTTAGGGTTAAGGTTAGGGTTAGCATCAGCCCTAGGATAGTGTTAGGGTTAGGGTTAGTGTTAGCATCAGCCCTAGGAGAGTGTTAGGGTTAGGGTTAGCATAAGCCCTAGGATAGTGTTAGGGTTAGGGTTAGGGTTAGCTTCAGGCCTAGGATAGTGTTAGGGTTAGGGTTAGCATCAGCCCTAGGATAGTGTTAGGGTTCAGGGTTAGGGTTATCATCAGGCCTAGGATAGTGTTAGGGTTAGGGTTAGCATCAGCCCTAGGATAGTGTTAGGGTTAGGGTTAGGTTTAGCATCAGCCCTAGGATAGTGTTAGGGTTAGGGTTAGTGTGAGCATCAGCCCTAGGATATTATTAGGGTTAGGGTTAGCATCAGCCCTAGGATAGTGTTAGGGTTAGGGTTAGCATCAGCCCTGGGATAATGTTAGGATTAGGGTTAGGGTTAGCATCAGCCCTAGGATAGTGTTAGGGTTAGGGTTAGCAACAGCCCTAGGATAGTGTTAGAGTTAGGGTTAGGGTTAGCATCAGCCCTAGGATAGTGTTAGGGTTAGGGTTAGCATCAGCCCTAGGATAGTGTTAGGGTTAGGGTTAGGGTTAGCATCAGCCCTAGGATAGTGTTAGGGTTAGGGTTAGCATCAGCCCTAGGATAGTGTTAGGGTTAGGGTTAACATAAACCCTAGGATAGTGTTACGGTTAGGGTTAGGGTTATCATCAGGCCTAGGATAGTGTTTGGGTTAGGGTTAGGGTTAGCATCAGTTCAAGGATAGTGTTAGGGTTAGCGTTAGGGTTAGCATCAGCCCTAGGATAGTGTTAGGGTTAGGGTTAGGGTTAGCATCAGCCCTAGGATAGTGTTAGGGTTAGGGTTAGCATAAGCCCTAGGATAGTGTTAGGGTTAGGGTTAGGGTTATCATCAGGCCTAGGATAGTGATAGGGTTAGGGTTAGCATCAGCCCTAGGATAGTGTTAGGGTTAGGGTTAGGGTTAGCATCAGCCCTAGGATAGTGCTGGGTTAGGGTTAGCATCAGCCCTAGGATAGTGTTAGGGTTAGGGTTAGGGTTAGCATCAGGCCTGGGATAGTGTTAGGGTTAGGGTTAGCATCAGCCCTAGGATAGTGTTTAGGGTTAGGGTTAGGGTTAGCATCAGCCCTAGGATAGTGTTAGGGTTAGGGTTAGCATCAGCCCTAGGATAGTGTTAGAGTTAGGGTTAGGGTTAGCATCAGCCCTAGGATAGTGTTAGGGTTAGGGTTATCATCAGCCCTAGGATAGTGTTGGGTTAGGGTTAGGGTTAGCATCAGCCCTAGGAAAGTGTTAGGGTTAGGGTTAACATAAACCCTAGGATAGTGTTAGGGTTAGGGTTAGGGTTATCATCAGACCTAGGATAGTGTTAGGGTTAGGGTTAGGGTTAGCATCAGTTCAAGGATAGTGTTAGGGTTAGCGTTAGGGTTAGCATCAGCCCTAGGATAGTGTTAGGGTTAGGGTTAGGGTTAGCATCAGCCCTAGGATAGTGTTAGGGTTAGGATTAGCATAAGCCCTAGGATAGTGTTAGGGTTAGGGTTAGGGTTATCATCAGGCCTAGGATAGTGTTAGGGTTAGGGTTAGCATCAGCCCTAGGATAGTGTTAGGGTTAGGGTTAGGGTTAGCATCAGCCCTAGGATAGTGTTAGTGTTAGGGTTAGCATCAGCCCTAGGATAGTGTTAGGGTCAGGGTTAGGGTTAGCATCAGGCCTAGGATAGTGTTAGGGTTAGGGTTAGCATCAGCCCTAGGATAGTGTTAGGGTTAGGGTTAGCATCAGGCCTAGGATAGTGTTAGGGTTAGGGTTAGCATCAGCCCTAGGATAGTGTTAGGGTTAGGGTTAGGGTTAGCATCAGCCCTAGGATAGTGTTAGGGTTATGGTTAGGTTTAGCATCAGCCGTAGGATAGTGTTAGGGTAAGGGTTAGGGTTAGCATCAGGCCTAGGATAGTGTTACGGTTACGGTTAGAATCAGCCCTAGGATAGTGTTAGGTTTAGGGTTAAGTTTAGCATCAGCCCTAGGATAGTGTTAGGGTTAAGGTTAGGGTTAGCATCAGCCCTAGGATAGTGTTAGGGTTAGGGTTAGTGTTAGCATCAGCCCTAGGATAGTGTTAGGGTTAGGGTTAGCATAAGCCCTAGGATAGTGTTAGGGTTAGGGTTAGGGTTAGCATCAGGCCTAGGATAGTGTTAGGGTTAGGGTTAGCATCAGCCCTAGGATAGTGTTAGGGTTCAGGGTTAGGGTTATCATCAGGCCTAGGATAGTGTTAGGGTTAGGGTTAGCATCAGCCCTAGGATAGTGTTAGGGTTAGGGTTAGGTTTAGCATCAGCCCTAGCATAGTGTTAGGGTTAGGGTTAGTGTGAGCATCAGCCCTAGGATATTATTAGGGTTAGGGTTAGCATCAGCCCTAGGATAGTGTTAGGGTTAAGGTTAGCATCAGCCCTGGGATAATGTTAGGATTAGGGTTAGGGTTAGCATCAGCCCTAGGGTAGTGTTAGGGTTAGGGTTAGCATCAGCCCTAGGATAGTGTTAGAGTTAGGGTTAGGGTTAGCATCAGCCCTAGGATAGTGTTAGGGTTAGGGTTATCATCAGCCCTAGGATAGTGTTAGGGTTAGGGTTAGGGTTAGCATCAGCCCTAGGATAGTGTTAGGGTTAGGGTTAACATAAACCCTAGGATAGTGTTAGGGTTAGGGTTAGGGTTATCATCAGACCTAGGATAGTGTTAGGGTTAGGGTTAGGGTTAGCATCAGTTCAAGGATAGTGTTAGGGTTAGCGTTAGGGTTAGCATCAGCCCTAGGATAGTGTTAGGGTTAGGGTTAGGGTTAGCATCAGCCCTAGGATAGTGTTAGGGTTAGGATTAGCATAAGCCCTAGGATAGTGTTAGGGTTAGGGTTAGGGTTATCATCAGGCCTAGGATAGTGTTAGGGTTAGGGTTAGCATCAGCCCTAGGATAGTGTTAGGGTTAGGGTTAGGGTTAGCATCAGCCCTAGGATAGTGTTAGGGTTAGGGTTAGCATCAGCCCTAGGATAGTGTTAGGGTCAGGGTTAGGGTTAGCATCAGGCCTAGGATAGTGTTAGGGTTAGGGTTAGCATCAGCCCTAGGATAGTGTTAGGGTTAGGGTTAGCATCAGGCCTAGGATAGTGTTAGGGTTAGGGTTAGCATCAGCCCTAGGATAGTGTTAGGATTAGGGTTAGGGTTAGCATCAGCCCTAGGATAGTGTTAGGGTTATGGTTAGGTTTAGCATCAGCCGTAGGATAGTGTTAGGGTAACGGTTAGGGTTAGCATCAGGCCTAGGATAGTGTTACGGTTACGGTTAGAATCAGCCCTAGGATAGTGTTAGGTTTAGGGTTAAGTTTAGCATCAGCCCTAGGATAGTGTTAGGGTTAAGGTTAGGGTTAGCATCAGCCCTAGGATAGTGTTAGGGTTAGGGTTAGTGTTAGCATCAGCCCTAGGATAGTGTTAGGGTTAGGGTTAGCATAAGCCCTAGGATAGTGTTAGGGTTAGGGTTAGGGTTAGCATCAGGCCTAGGATAGTGTTAGGGTTAGGGTTAGCATCAGCCCTAGGATAGTGTTAGGGTTCAGGGTTAGGGTTATCATCAGGCCTAGGATAGTGTTAGGGTTAGGGTTAGCATCAGCCCTAGGATAGTGTTAGGGTTAGGGTTAGGTTTAGCATCAGCCCTAGGATAGTGTTAGCGTTAGGGTTAGTGTGAGCATCAGCCCTAGGATATTATTAGGGTTAGGGTTAGCATCAGCCCTAGGATAGTGTTAGGGTTAGGGTTAGCATCAGCCCTGGGATAATGTTAGGATTAGGGTTAGGGTTAGCATCAGCCCTAGGATAGTGTTAGGGTTAGGGTTAGCATCAGCCCTAGGATAGTGTTAGAGTTAGGGTTAGGGTTAGCATCAGCCCTAGGATAGTGTTAGGGTTAGGGTTAGCATCAGCCCTAGGATAGTGTTAGGATTAGGGTTAGGGTTAGCATCAGCCCTAGGATAGTGTTAGGGTTAGGGTTAGCATCAGCCCTAGGATAGTGCTAGGGTTAGGGTTAACATAAACCCTAGGATAGTGTTACGGTTAGGGTTAGGGTTATCATCAGGCCTAGGATAGTGTTTGGGTTAGGGTTAGGGTTAGCATCAGTTCAAGGATAGTGTTAGGGTTAGCGTTAGGGTTAGCATCAGCCCTAGGATAGTGTTAGGGTTAGGGTTAGGGTTAGCATCAGCCCTAGGATAGTGTTAGGGTTAGGGTTAGCATAAGCCCTAGGATAGTGTTAGGGTTAGGGTTAGGGTTATCATCAGGCCTAGGATAGTGATAGGGTTAGGGTTAGCATCAGCCCTAGGATAGTGTTAGGGTTAGGGTTAGGGTTAGCATCAGCCCTAGGATAGTGCTGTGTTTTGGTTAGCATCAGCCCTAGGATAGTGTTAGGGTTAGGGTTAGGGTTAGCATCAGGCCTGGGATAGTGTTAGGGTTAGGGTTAGCATCAGCCCTAGGATAGTGTTTAGGGTTAGGGTTAGGGTTAGCATCAGCCGTAGGATAGTGTTAGGGTTAGGGTTAGCCTCAGCCCTAAGATAGTGTTAGAGTTAGAGTTAGGGTTAGCATCAGCCCTAGGATAATGTTAGGGTTATGGTTAGGGTTAGCATCAGCCCTAGGATAGTGTTAGTGTTAGGGTTAGCATCAGCCCTAGGATAGTGTTAGGGTTAGGGCTAGGGTTAGCATCCGCCCTAGGATAGTGTTACGGTTAGGTTTATGGTTAGCATCAGCCCTAGGATAGTGTTAGGGTTAGGGTTAACATAAACCCTAGGATAGTGTTAGGGTTAGGGTTTGGGTTATCATCAGGCCTAGGATACTGTTATGGTTAGGGTTAGGGTTAGCATCAGTTCAAGGATAGTGTTAGGGTTAGCGTTAGGGTTAGCATCTGCCCTAGGATAGTGTTAGGGTTAGGGTTAGCATCAGCCCAAGGATAGTGTTAGGGTTAGGGTTAGCATCAGCCCTAGGATAGTGTTAGGGTTAGGGTTAGGGTTAGCATCAGGCCCAGGATAGTGTTAGGGTTAGGGTTAGCATCAGCCCAAGGCTAGTGTTACGGTTAGGGTTAGGGTTAGCATCAGCCCTAGGATAGTGTTAGGGTTAGGGTTAGCATCAACCCTAGGATAGTGTTTGGGTTAGGTTTAGGGTTAGCATCAGCCCTAGGACAGTGTTAGTGTTAGGGTTAGCCTCAGCCCTAGGAGAGTGTTAGGGTTAGGGATAGGGTTAGCATCAGGCCTAGGATAGTGTTAGGGTTAGGGTTAGGGTTAGCATCAGCCCTAGGATAGTGTTAGGGTTAGGGTTAGCATCAGGCCTAGGAGAGTGTTAGGGTTAGGGTTAGCATCAGCCCTAGGATAGTGTTAGGGTTAGGGTTAGGGTTAGCATCAGCCCTAGGATAGTGTTAGGGTTATGGTTAGGTTTAGCATCAGCCCTAGGATAGTGTTAGGGTAAGGGTGAGGGTTAGCATCAGGCCTAGGATAGTGTTAGGGTTACGGTTAGAATCAGCCCTAGGATAGTGTTAGGGTTAGGGTTAAGTTTAGCATCAGCCCTAGGATAGTGTTAGGGTTAGGGTTAGGGTTAGCATCAGCCCTAGGATAGTGTTAGGGTTAGGGTTAGGGTTAGCATGAGCCCTAGGATAGTGTTAGGGTTAGGGTTAGGGTTAGGGTTAGGGTTAGCATCAGCTCTAGGATAGTGTTAGGGTTAGGGTTAGGGTTAGCATCAGCCCTAGGATAGTGTTAGGGTTAGGGTTAGGGTTAGCATCAGCCCTAGGATAGTGTTAGTGTTAGGGTTAGCATCAGCCCTGGGATAGTGTTAGGGTTAGGGTTAGGGTTAGCATCAGCCCTAGGATAGTGTTAGGGTTAGGGTTAGCATCAGCCCTAGGATAGTGTTAGAGTTAGGGTTAGGGTTAGCATCAGGCCTAGGATAGTGTTAGGGTTAGGGTTAGCATCAGCCCTAGGATAGTGTTAGGGTTAGGGTTAGGGTTAGCATCAGCCCTAGGATAGTGTTAGGGTTAGGGTTAGCATCAGCCCTAGGATAGTGTTAGGGTTAGGGTTAGGGTTAGCATCAGCCCTAGGATAGTGTGAGGGTTAGGGTTAGCATCAGCCCTAGGATAGTGTTAGGGTTAGGGTTAGGGTTAGCATCAGCCCTAGGATAGTGTTAGGGTTAGGGTTAGCATCAGCCCTAGGATAGTGTTAGGGTTAGGGTTAGCGTTAGCATCAGCCCTAGGATAGTGTTAGGGTTAGGGTTAGCATCAGCCCTAGGATAGTGTTAAAGTTAGGGTTAGGGTTAGCATCAGCCCTAGGATAGTGTTAGGGTTAGGGTTAGCCTCAGCCCTAGGAGAGTGTTAGGGTTAGGGATAGGGTTAGCATCAGGCCTAGGATAGTGTTAGGGTTAGGGTTAGGGTTAGCATCAGCCCTAGGATAGTGTTAGGGTTAGGGTTAGCATCAGGCCTAGGATAGTGTTAGGGTTAGGGTTAGCATCAGCCCTAGGATAGTGTTAGGGTTAGGGTTAGGGTTAGCATCAGCCCTAGGATAGTGTTAGGGTTATGGTTAGGTTTAGCATCAGCCCTAGGATAGTGTTAGGGTAAGGGTTAGGGTTAGCATCAGGCCTAGCATAGAGTTAGGGTTAGGGTTAGGGTTATCATCAGGCCTAGGATAGTGTTAGGGTTAGGGTTAGGGTTAGCATCAGCCCTAGGATAGTGTTAGGGTTAGGGTTAGGGTTAGCATCAGCCCTAGGATAGTGTTAGGGTTAGGGTTAGTGTTAGCATAAGCCCTAGGATATTATTAGGGTTAGGGTTAGCATCAGCCCTAGCATAGTGTTAGGGTTAGAGTTAGGGTTAGCACCAGGCTTAGGATAGTGTTAGTGTTAGGGTTACCATCAGCCTTAGGATAGTGTTAGGGTAGGTTTAGGGTTAGCATCAGCCGTAGGATAGTGTTAGGGTTAGGGTTAGCCTCAGCCCTAGGATAGTGTTAGCGTTAGGGTTAGGGTTAGCATCAGCCCTAGCATAGTGTTAGTGTTAGGGTTAGCATCAGCCCTAGGATAGTGTTAGGGTTAGGGTTAGGGTTAGCCTCAGCCCTAGGATAGTATTAGTGTTAGGGTTAGGGTTAGGGTTAGGGTTAGGGTTAGCATCAGCTCTAGGATAGTGTTAGGGTTAGGGTTAGGGTTAGCATCAGCCCTAGGATAGTGTTAGGCCTTAGGGTTAGGGTTAGCATCAGCCCTAGGATAGTGTTAGGGTTAGGGTTAGCATCAGCCCTGGGATAATGTTAGGGTTAGGGTTAGGGTTAGCATCAGCCCTAGGATAGTGTTAGGGTTAGGGTTAGCATCAGCCCTAGGATAGTGTTAGAGTTAGGGTTAGGGTTAGCATCAGCCCTAGGATAGTGTTAGGGTTAGGGTTATCATCAGCCCAAGGATAGTGTTAGGGTTAGGGTTAGGGTTAGCATCAGCCCTAGGAATAGTGTTAGGGTTAGGGTTAACATAAACCCTAGGATAGTGTTAGGGTTAGGGTTAGGGTTATCATCAGACCTAGGATAGTGTTAGGGTTAGGGTTAGGGTTAGCATCAGTTCAAGGATACTGTTTAGGGTTAGCGTTAGGGTAGCATCAGCCCTAGGATAGGTGTTAGGGTTAGGGTTAAGGTTAGCATCAGCCCTAGGATAGTGTTAGGGTTAGGGTTAGCATCAGCCCTAGGATAGTGTTAGGGTTAGGGTTAGGGTTAGCATCGGCCTAGGATAGTGTTAGGGTTAGGGTTAGCATCAGCCCTAGGATAGTGTTAGGGTTAGGGTTAGCATCAGGCCTAGGATAGTGTTAGGGTTAGGGTTAGCATCAGCCCTAGGATAGTGTTATTGTTAGGTTAGGGTTAGCATCAGCCCTAGGATAGTGTTAGGGTTATGGTAGGTTTAGCATCAGCCCTAGGATAGTGTTAGGGTTAGGGTTAGGGTTAGCATCAGTTCAAGGATAGTGTTAGGGTTAGCGTTAGGGTTAGCATCAGCCCTAGGATAGTGTTAGGGTTAGGGTTAGGGTTAGCATCAGCCCTAGGATAGTGTTAGGGTTAGGGTTAGCATCAGCCCTAGGATAGTGTTAGGGTTAGGGTTAGTGTTAGCATCAGCCCTAGATAGTGGTTAGTGTTAGGGTTAGCATAAGCCCTAGGATTAGTGTTAGGGTTAGGGTTAGGGTTAGCATCAGGCCTAGGATAGTGTTAGGGTTAGGGTTAGCATCAGCCCTAGGATAGTGTTAGGGTTCAGGGTTAGGGTTATCATCAAGCCTAGGATAGTGTTAGGGTTAGGGTTAGCATCAGCCCTAGGATAGTGTTAGGGTTAGGGTTAGGTTTAGCATCAGCCCTAGGATAGTGTTAGGGTTAGGGTTAGTATTAGCATCAGCCCTAGGATATTATTAGGGTTAGGGTTAGCATCAGCTCTAGGATAGTGTTAGGGTTAGAGTTAGGGTTAGCACCAGGCTTAGGATAGTGTTAGTGTTAGGGTTACCATCAGCCTTAGGATAGTGTTAGGGTTAGGGTTAGGGTTAGCATCAGCCGTAGGATAGTGTTAGGGTTAGGGTTAGCCCCAGCCCTAGGATAGTGTTAGCGTTAGGGTTAGGGTTAGCATCAGCCCTAGGATAGTGTTAGGGGTAGGGTTAGGGTTAGCAACAGCCCTAGCATAGTGTTAGTGTTAGGGTTAGCATCAGCCCTAGGATAGTGTTAGGGTTAGGGTTAGGGTTAGCATCAGCCCTAGGATAGTATTAGGATTAGGGTTAGGGTTAGGGTTAGGGTTAGGGTTAGCATCAGCTCTAGGATACTGTTAGGGTTAGGGTTAGGGTTAGCATCAGCCCTAGGATAGTGTTAGGGTTAGGGTTAGGGTTAGCATCAGCCCTATGATAGTGTTAGGGTTAGGGTTAGCATCAGCCCTAGGATAGTGTTAGGGTTAGGGTTAGCGTTAGCATCAGCCCTAGGATAGTGTTAGGGTTAGGGTTAGCATCAGCCCTAGGATAGTGTTAGGGTTAGGGTTAGGGTTAGCATCAGCCCTAGGATAGTGTTAGGGTTAGGGTTAGCCTCAGCCCTAGGAGAGTGTTAGGGTTAGGGATAGGGTTAGCATCAGGCCTAGGATAGTGTTAGGGTTAGGGTTAGGGTTAGCATCAGCCCTAGGATAGTGTTAGGGTTAGGGTTAGCATCAGGCCTAGGATAGTGTTAGGGTTAGGGTTAGCATCAGCCCTAGGATAGTGTTAGGGTTAGGGTTAGGGTTAGCATCAGCCCTAGGATAGTGTTAGGGTTATGGTTAGGTTTAGCATCAGCCCTAGGATAGTGTTAGGGTAAGGGTTAGGGTTAGCATCAGGCCTAGCATAGAGTTAGGGTTACGGTTAGAATCAGCCCTAGGATAGTGTTAGGGTTAGGGTTAAGTTTAGCATCAGCCCTAGGATAGTGTTAGCGTTAGGGTTAGGGTTAGCATCAGCCCTAGGATAGTGTTAGGGTTAGAGTTAGGGTTAGCATCAGCCCTAGGATAGTGTTAGGGTTAGGGTTAGCATAAGCCCTAGGATAGTGTTAGGGTTAGGGTTAGGGTTAGCATAAGGCCTAGGATAGTGTTAGGGTTAGGGTTAGCATCAGCCCTAGGATAGTGTTAGGGTTAGGGTTAGGGTTATCATCAGGCCTAGGATAGTGTTAGGGTTAGGGTTAGCATCAGCCCTAAGATAGTGTTAGGGTTAGGGTTAGGGTTAGCAACAGCCCTAGGATAGTGTTAGGGTTATGGTTAGGTTTAGCATCAGCCCTAGGATAGTGTTAGGGTAAGGGTTAGGGTTAGCATCAGGCCTAGCATAGAGTTAGGGTTACGGTTAGAATCAGCCCTAGGATAGTGTTAGGGTTAGGGTTAAGTTTAGCATCAGCCCTAGGATAGTGTTAGGGTTAGGTTTAGGGTTAGCATCAGCCCTAGGATAGTGTTAGGGTTAGAGTTAGGGTTAGCATCAGCCCTAGGATAGTGTTAGGGTTAGGGTTAGCATAAGCCCTAGGATAGTGTTAGGGTTAGGGTTAGGGTTAGCATAAGGCCTAGGATAGTGTTAGGGTTAGGGTTAGCATCAGCCCTAGGATAGTGTTAGGGTTAGGGTTAGGGTTATCATCAGGCCTAGGATAGTGTTAGGGTTAGGGTTAGGGTTAGCATCAGCCCTAGGATATTGTTAGGGTTAGGGTTAGGGTTAGCATCAGCCCTAGGATAGTGTTAGGGTTAGGGTTAAGGTTAGCATCAGCCCTAGGATAGTGTTAGGGTTAGGGTTAGCATCAGCCCTAGGATAGTGTTAGGGTTAGGGTTAGGGTTAGCATCAGGCCTAGGATAGTGTTAGGGTTAGGGTTAGCATCAGCCCTAGGATAGTGTTAGGGTTAGGGTTAGCATCAGGCCTAGGATAGTGTTAGGGTTAGGGTTAGCATCAGCCCTAGGATAGTGTTAGGGTTAGGGTTACGGTTAGCATCAGCCCTAGGATAGTGTTAGGGTTATGGTTAGGTTTCGCATCAGCCCTAGGATAGTGTTAGGGTTAGGGTTAGGGTTAGCATCAGTTCAAGGATAGTGTTAGGGTTAGCGTTAGGGTTAGCATCAGCCCTAGGATAGTGTTAGGGTTAGGGTTAGGGTTAGCATCAGCCCTAGGATAGTGTTAGGGTTAGGGTTAGCATCAGCCCTAGGATAGTGTTAGGGTTAGGGTTAGTGTTAGCATCAGCCCTAGGATAGTGTTAGTGTTAGGGTTAGCATAAGCCCTAGGATAGTGTTAGGGTTAGGGTTAGGGTTAGCATCAGGCCTAGGATAGTGTTAGGGTTAGGGTTAGCATCAGCCCTAGGATAGTGTTAGGGTTCAGGGTTAGGGTTATCATCAAGCCTAGGATAGTGTTAGGGTTAGGGTTAGCATCAGCCCTAGGATAGTGTTAGGGTTAGGGTTAGGTTTAGCATCAGCCCTAGGATAGTGTTAGGTTTAGGGTTAGTATTAGCATCAGCCCTAGGATATTATTAGGGTTAGGGTTAGCATCAGCTCTAGGATAGTGTTAGGGTTAGAGTTAGGGTTAGCACCAGGCTTAGGATAGTGTTAGTGTTAGGGTTACCATCAGCCTTAGGATAGTGTTAGGGTTAGGGTTAGGGTTAGCATCAGCCGTAGGATAGTGTTAGGGTTAGGGTTAGCCCCAGCCCTAGGATAGTGTTAGCGTTAGGGTTAGGGTTAGCATCAGCCCTAGGATAGTGTTAGGGGTAGGGTTAGGGTTAGCAACAGCCCTAGCATAGTGTTAGTGTTAGGGTTAGCATCAGCCCTAGGATAGTGTTAGGGTTAGGGTTAGGGTTAGCATCAGCCCTAGGATAGTATTAGGGTTAGGGTTAGGGTTAGGGTTAGGGTTAGGGTTAGCATCAGCTCTAGGATACTGTTAGGGTTAGGGTTAGGGTTAGCATCAGCCCTAGGATAGTGTTAGGGTTAGGGTTAGGGTTAGCATCAGCCCTAGGATAGTGTTAGGGTTAGGGTTAGCATCAGCCCTAGGATAGTGTTAGGGTTAGGGTTAGCGTTAGCATCATCCCTAGGATAGTGTTAGGGTTAGGGTTAGCATCAGCCCTAGGATAGTGTTAGGGTTAGGGTTAGGGTTAGCATCAGCCCTAGGATAGTGTTAGGGTTAGGGTTAGCCTCAGCCCTAGGAGAGTGTTAGGGTTAGGGATAGGATTAGCATCAGGCCTAGGATAGTGTTAGGGTTAGGGTTAGGGTTAGCATCAGCCCTAGGATAGTGTTAGGGTTAGGGTTAGCATCAGGCCTAGGATAGTGTTAGGGTTAGGGTTAGCATCAGCCCTAGGATAGTGTTAGGGTTAGGGTTAGGGTTAGCATCAGCCCTAGGATAGTGTTAGGGTTATGGTTAGGTTTAGCATCAGCCCTAGGATAGTGTTAGGGTAAGGGTTAGGGTTAGCATCAGGCCTAGCATAGAGTTAGGGTTACGGTTAGAATCAGCCCTAGGATAGTGTTAGGGTTAGGGTTAAGTTTAGCATCAGCCCTAGGATAGTGTTAGGGTTAGGGTTAGGGTTAGCATCAGCCCTAGGATAGTGTTAGGGTTAGAGTTAGGGTTAGCATCAGCCCTAGGATAGTGTTAGGGTTAGGGTTAGCATAAGCCCTAGGATAGTGTTAGGGTTAGGGTTAGGGTTAGCATAAGACCTAGGATAGTGTTAGGGTTAGGGTTAGCATCAGCCATAGGATAGTGTTAGGGTTAGGGTTAGGGTTATCATCAGGCCTAGGATAGTGTTAGGGTTAGGGTTAGGGTTAGCATCAGCCCTAGGATAGTGTTAGGGTTAGGGTTATGGTTAGCATCAGCCCTAGGATAGTGTTAGGGTTAGGGTTAGCATCAGGCCTAGGATAGTGTTAGGGTTAGGGTTATCATCAGCCCTAGGATAATGTTAGGGTTAGGGTTAGGGTTAGCATCAGCCCTAGGATAGTGTTAGGGTTATGGTTAGGATTAGCATCAGCCCTAGGATAGTGTTAGGGTAAGGGTTAGGGTTAGCATCAGGCCTAGCATAGAGTTAGGGTTACGGTTAGAATCAGCCCTAGGATAGTGTTAGGGTTAGGGTTAAGTTTAGCATCAGCCCCAGGATAGTGTTAGGGTTAGGTTTAGGGTTAGCATCAGCCCTAGGATAGTGTTAGGGTTAGAGTTAGGGTTAGCATCAGCCCTAGGATAGTGTTAGGGTTAGGGTTAGCATAAGCCCTAGGATAGTGTTAGGGTTAGGGTTAGGGTTAGCATAAGGCCTAGGATAGTGTTAGGGTTAGGGTTAGCATCAGCCCTAGGATAGTGTTAGGGTTAGGGTTAGGGTTATCATCAGGCCTAGGATAGTGTTAGGGTTAGGGTTAGGGTTAGCATCAGCCCTAGGATAGTGTTAGGGTTAGGGTTAGGGTTAGCATCAGCCCTAGGATAGTGTTAGGGTTAGGGTTAGTGTTAGCATCAGCCCTAGGATATTATTAGGGTTAGGGTTAGCATCAGCCCTAGCATAGTGTTAGGGTTAGAGTTAGGGTTAGCACCAGGCTTAGGATAGTGTTAGTGTTAGGGTTACCATCAGCCTTAGGATAGTGTTAGGGTTAGGTTTAGGGTTAGCATCAGCCGTAGGATAGTGTTAGGGTTAGGGTTAGCCTCAGCCCTAGGATAGTGTTAGTGTTAGGGTTAGGGTTAGCATCAGCCCTAGCATAGTGTTAGTGTTAGGGTTAGCATCAGCCCTAGGATAGTGTTAGGGTTAGGGTTAGGGTTAGCATCAGCCCTAGGATAGTGTTAGGGTTAGGGTTAGCCTCAGCCCTAGGATAGTGTTAGTGTTAGGGTTAGGGTTAGCATCAGCCCTAGCATAGTGTTAGTGTTAGGGTTAGCATCAGCCCTAGGATAGTGTTAGGGTTAGGGTTAGGGTTAGCATCAGCCCTAGGATAGTGTTAGGGTTAGGGTTAGGGTTAGCATCAACCCTAGGATAGTATTAGTGTTAGGGTTAGGGTTAGGGTTAGGGTTAGGGTTAGCATCAGCTCTAGGATAGTGTTAGGGTTAGGGTTAGGGTTAGCATCAGCCCTAGGATAGTGTTAGGGTTAGGGTTAGGGTTAGCATCAGCCCTAGGATAGTGTTAGGGTTAGGGTTAGCATCAGCCCTGGGATAATGTTAGGGTTAGGGTTAGGGTTAGCATCAGCCCTAGGATAGTGTTAGGGTTAGGGTTAGCGTCAGCCCTAGGATAGTGTTAGAGTTAGGGTTAGGGTTAGCATCAGCCCTAGGATAGTGTTAGGGTTAGGGTTATCATCAGCCCTAGGATAGTGTTAGGGTTAGGGTTAGGGTTAGCATCAGCCCTAGGATAGTGTTAGGGTTAGGGTTAACATAAACCCTAGGATAGTGTTAGGGTTAGGGTTAGGGTTATCATCAGCCCTAGGATAGTGTTAGGGTTAGGGTTAGGGTTAGCATCAGTTCAAGGATAGTGTTAGGGTTAGCGTTAGGGTTAGCATCAGCCCTAGGATAGTGTTAGGGTTAGGGTTAGGGTTAGCATCAGCCCTAGGATAGTGTTAGGGTTAGGGTTAGCATCAGCCCTAGGATAGTGTTAGGGTTAGGGTTAGTGTTAGCATCAGCCCTAGGATAGTGTTAGTGTTAGGGTTAGCATAAGCCCTAGGATAGTGTTAGGGTTAGGGTTAGGGTTAGCATCAGGCCTAGGATAGTGTTAGGGTTAGGGTTAGCATCAGCCCTAGGATAGTGTTAGGGTTCAGGGTTAGGGTTATCATCAAGCCTAGGATAGTGTTCGGGTTAGGGTTAGAATCAGCCCTAGGATAGTGTTAGGGTTAGGGTTAGGTTTAGCATCAGCCCTAGGATAGTGTTAGGGTTAGGGTTAGTATTAGCATCAGCCCTAGGATATTATTAGGGTTAGGGTTAGCATCAGCCCTAGGATAGTGTTAGGGTTAGAGTTAGGGTTAGCACCAGGCTTAGGATAGTGTTAGTGTTAGGGTTACCATCAGCCTTAGGATAGTGTTAGGGTTAGGGTTAGGGTTAGCATCAGCCGTAGGATAGTGTTAGGGTTAGGGTTAGCCCCAGCCCTAGGATAGTGTTAGCGTTAGGGTTAGGGTTAGCATCAGCCCTAGGATAGTGTTAGGGGTAGGGTTAGGGTTAGCAACAGCCCTAGCATAGTGTTAGTGTTAGGGTTAGCATCAGCCCTAGGATAGTGTTAGGGTTAGGGTTAGGGTTAGCATCAGCCCTAGGATAGTATTAGGGTTAGGGTTAGGGTTAGGGTTAGGGTTAGGGTTAGCATCAGCTCTAGGATACTGTTAGGGTTAGGGTTAGGGTTAGCATCAGCCCTAGGATAGTGTTAGGGTTAGGGTTAGGGTTAGCATCAGCCCTAGGATAGTGTTAGGGTTAGGGTTAGCATCAGCCCTAGGATAGTGTTAGGGTTAGGGTTAGCATTAGCATCATCCCTAGGATAGTGTTAGGGTTAGGGTTAGCATCAGCCCTAGGATAGTGTTAGGGTTAGGGTTAGGGTTAGCATCAGCCCTAGGATAGTGTTAGGGTTAGGGTTAGCCTCAGCCCTAGGAGAGTGTTAGGGTTAGGGATAGGATTAGCATCAGGCCTAGGATAGTGTTAGGGTTAGGGTTAGGGTTAGCATCAGCCCTAGGATAGTGTTAGGGTTAGGGTTAGCATCAGGCCTAGGATAGTGTTAGGGTTAGGGTTAGCATCAGCCCTAGGATAGTGTTAGGGTTAGGGTTAGGGTTAGCATCAGCCCTAGGATAGTGTTAGGGTTATGGTTAGGTTTAGCATCAGCCCTAGGATAGTGTTAGGGTAAGGGTTAGGGTTAGCATCAGGCCTAGCATAGAGTTAGGGTTACGGTTAGAATCAGCCCTAGGATAGTGTTAGGGTTAGGGTTAAGTTTAGCATCAGCCCTAGGATAGTGTTAGGGTTAGGGTTAGGGTTAGCATCAGCCCTAGGATAGTGTTAGGGTTAGAGTTAGGGTTAGCATCAGCCCTAGGATAGTGTTAGGGTTAGGGTTAGCATAAGCCCTAGGATAGTGTTAGGGTTAGGGTTAGGGTTAGCATAAGACCTAGGATAGTGTTAGGGTTAGGGTTAGCATCAGCCCTAGGATAGTGTTAGGGTTAGGGTTAGGGTTATCATCAGGCCTAGGATAGTGTTAGGGTTAGGGTTAGGGTTAGCATCAGCCCTAGGATAGTGTTAGGGTTAGGGTTATGGTTAGCATCAGCCCTAGGATAGTGTTAGGGTTAGGGTTAGCATCAGGCCTAGGATAGTGTTAGGGTTAGGGTTATCATCAGCCCTAGGATAATGTTAGGGTTAGGGTTAGGGTTAGCATCAGCCCTAGGATAGTGTTAGGGTTATGGTTAGGATTAGCATCAGCCCTAGGATAGTGTTAGGGTAAGGGTTAGGGTTAGCATCAGGCCTAGCATAGAGTTAGGGTTACGGTTAGAATCAGCCCTAGGATAGTGTTAGGGTTAGGGTTAAGTTTAGCATCAGCCCCAGGATAGTGTTAGGGTTAGGTTTAGGGTTAGCATCAGCCCTAGGATAGTGTTAGGGTTAGAGTTAGGGTTAGCATCAGCCCTAGGATAGTGTTAGGGTTAGGGTTAGCATAAGCCCTAGGATAGTGTTAGGGTTAGGGTTAGGGTTAGCATAAGGCCTAGGATAGTGTTAGGGTTAGGGTTAGCATCAGCCCTAGGATAGTGTTAGGGTTAGGGTTAGGGTTATCATCAGGCCTAGGATAGTGTTAGGGTTAGGGTTAGGGTTAGCATCAGCCCTAGGATAGTGTTAGGGTTAGGGTTAGGGTTAGCATCAGCCCTAGGATAGTGTTAGGGTTAGGGTTAGTGTTAGCATCAGCCCTAGGATATTATTAGGGTTAGGGTTAGCATCAGCCCTAGCATAGTGTTAGGGTTAGAGTTAGGGTTAGCACCAGGCTTAGGATAGTGTTAGTGTTAGGGTTACCATCAGCCTTAGGATAGTGTTAGGGTTAGGTTTAGGGTTAGCATCAGCCGTAGGATAGTGTTAGGGTTAGGGTTAGCCTCAGCCCTAGGATAGTGTTAGTGTTAGGGTTAGGGTTAGCATCAGCCCTAGCATAGTGTTAGTGTTAGGGTTAGCATCAGCCCTAGGATAGTGTTAGGGTTAGGGTTAGGGTTAGCATCAGCCCTAGGATAGTGTTAGGGTTAGGGTTAGCCTCAGCCCTAGGATAGTGTTAGTGTTAGGGTTAGGGTTAGCATCAGCCCTAGCATAGTGTTAGTGTTAGGGTTAGCATCAGCCCTAGGATAGTGTTAGGGTTAGGGTTAGGGTTAGCATCAGCCCTAGGATAGTGTTAGGGTTAGGGTTAGGGTTAGCATCAACCCTAGGATAGTATTAGTGTTAGGGTTAGGGTTAGGGTTAGGGTTAGGGTTAGCATCAGCTCTAGGATAGTGTTAGGGTTAGGGTTAGGGTTAGCATCAGCCCTAGGATAGTGTTAGGGTTAGGGTTAGGGTTAGCATCAGCCCTAGGATAGTGTTAGGGTTAGGGTTAGCATCAGCCCTGGGATAATGTTAGGGTTAGGGTTAGGGTTAGCATCAGCCCTAGGATAGTGTTAGGGTTAGGGTTAGCGTCAGCCCTAGGATAGTGTTAGAGTTAGGGTTAGGGTTAGCATCAGCCCTAGGATAGTGTTAGGGTTAGGGTTATCATCAGCCCTAGGATAGTGTTAGGGTTAGGGTTAGGGTTAGCATCAGCCCTAGGATAGTGTTAGGGTTAGGGTTAACATAAACCCTAGGATAGTGTTAGGGTTAGGGTTAGGGTTATCATCAGCCCTAGGATAGTGTTAGGGTTAGGGTTAGGGTTAGCATCAGTTCAAGGATAGTGTTAGGGTTAGCGTTAGGGTTAGCATCAGCCCTAGGATAGTGTTAGGGTTAGGGTTAGGGTTAGCATCAGCCCTAGGATAGTGTTAGGGTTAGGGT
Organism: Lemur catta; assembly: GCF_020740605.2. Taxonomy (NCBI): domain Eukaryota; kingdom Metazoa; phylum Chordata; class Mammalia; order Primates; family Lemuridae; genus Lemur; species Lemur catta. The sequence continues at coordinate 813,082 of NC_059145.1, read as the reverse complement.
TAGCATCAGCCCTAGGATAGTGTTAGGGTTAGGGTTAGTGTTAGCATCAGCCCTAGGATAGTGTTAGTGTTAGGGTTAGCATAAGCCCTAGGATAGTGTTAGGGTTAGGGTTAGGGTTAGCATCAGGCCTAGGATAGTGTTAGGGTTAGGGTTAGCATCAGCCCTAGGATAGTGTTAGGGTTCAGGGTTAGGGTTATCATCAAGCCTAGGATAGTGTTCGGGTTAGGGTTAGAATCAGCCCTAGGATAGTGTTAGGGTTAGGGTTAGGTTTAGCATCAGCCCTAGGATAGTGTTAGGGTTAGGGTTAGTATTAGCATCAGCCCTAGGATATTATTAGGGTTAGGGTTAGCATCAGCCCTAGGATAGTGTTAGGGTTAGAGTTAGGGTTAGCACCAGGCTTAGGATAGTGTTAGTGTTAGGGTTACCATCAGCCTTAGGATAGTGTTAGGGTTAGGGTTAGGGTTAGCATCAGCCGTAGGATAGTGTTAGGGTTAGGGTTAGCCCCAGCCCTAGGATAGTGTTAGCGTTAGGGTTAGGGTTAGCATCAGCCCTAGGATAGTGTTAGGGGTAGGGTTAGGGTTAGCAACAGCCCTAGCATAGTGTTAGTGTTAGGGTTAGCATCAGCCGTAGGATAGTGTTAGGGTTAGGGTTAGGGTTAGCATCAGCCCTAGGATAGTATTAGGGTTAGGGTTAGGGTTAGCATCAGCTCTAGGATACTGTTAGGGTTAGGGTTAGGGTTAGCATCAGCCCTAGGATAGTGTTAGGGTTAGGGTTAGGGTTAGCATCAGCCCTAGGATAGTGTTAGGGTTAGGGTTAGCATCAGCCCTGGGATAATGTTAGGATTAGGGTTAGGGTTAGCATCAGCCCTAGGATAGTGTTAGGGTTAGGGTTAGCATCAGCCCTAGGATAGTGTTAGAGTTAGGGTAAGGGTTAGCATCAGCCCTAGGATAGTGTTAGGGTTAGGGTTAACATAAACCCTAGGATAGTGTTACGGTTAGGTTTAGGGTTATCATCAGGCCTAGGATAGTGTTTGGGTTAGGGTTAGGGTTAGCATCAGTTCAAGGATAGTGTTAGGGTTAGCGTTAGGGTTAGCATCAGCCCTAGGATAGTGTTAGGGTTAGGGTTAGGGTTAGCATCAGCCCTAGGATAGTGTTAGGGTTAGGGTTAGCATCAGCCCTAGGATAGTGTTAGGGTTAGGGTTAGCATAAGCCCTAGGATAGTGTTAGGGTTAGGGTTAGGGTTAGCATAAGGCCTAGAATAGTGTTAGGGTTAGGGTTAGCATCAGCCCTAGGATAGTGTTAGGGTTAGGGTTAGGGTTATCATCAGGCCTAGGATAGTGTTAGGGTTAGGGTTAGGATTAGCATCAGCCCTAGGATAGTGTTAGGGTTAGGGTTAGGGTTAGCATCAGCCCTAGGATAGTGTTAGGGTTAGGGTTAGTGTTAGCATCAGCCCTAGGATATTATTAGGGTTAGGGTTAGCATCAGCCCTAGCATAGTGTTAGGGTTAGAGTTAGGGTTAGCACCAGGCTTAGGATAGTGTTAGTGTTAGGGTTACCATCAGCCTTAGGATAGTGTTAGGGTTAGGTTTAGGGTCAGCATCAGCCGTAGGATAGTGTTAGGGTTAGGGTTAGCCTCAGCCCTAGGATAGTGTTAGCGTTAGGGTTAGGGTTAGCATCAGCCCTAGGATAGTGTTAGGGGTAGGGTTAGGGTTAGCATCAGCCCTAGCATAGTGTTAGTGTTAGGGTTAGCATCAGCCCTAGGATAGTGTTAGGGTTAGGGTTAGGGTTAGGGTTAGGGTTAGCATCAGCTCTAGGATAGTGTTAGGGTTAGGGTTAGGGTTAGCATCAGCCCTAGGATAGTGTTAGGGTTAGGGTTAGGGTTAGCATCAGCCCTAGGATAGTGTTAGGGTTAGGGTTAGCATCAGCCCTGGGATAATGTTAGGGTTAGGGTTAGGGTTAGCATCAGCCCTAGGATAGTGTTAGGGTTAGGGTTAGCATCAGCCCTAGGATAGTGTTAGAGTTAGGGTTAGGGTTAGCATCAGCCCTAGGATAGTGTTAGGGTTAGGGTTATCATCAGCCCTAGGATAGTGTTAGGGTTAGGGTTAGGGTTAGCATCAGCCCTAGGATAGTGTTAGGGTTTGGGTTAACATAAACCCTAGGATAGTGTTAGGGTTAGGGTTAGGGTTATCATCAGACCTAGGATAGTGTTAGGGTTAGGGTTAGGGTTAGCATCAGTTCAAGGATAGTGTTAGGGTTAGCGTTAGGGTTAGCATCAGCCCTAGGATAGTGTTAGGGTTAGGGTTAGGGTTAGCATCAGCCCTAGGATAGTGTTAGGGTTAGGATTAGCATAAGCCCTAGGATAGTGTTAGGGTTAGGGTTAGGGTTATCATCAGGCCTAGGATAGTGTTAGGGTTAGGGTTAGCATCAGCCCTAGGATAGTGTTAGGGTTAGGGTTAGGGTTAGCATCAGCCCTAGGATAGTGTTAGGGTTAGGGATAGCATCAGCCCTAGGATAGTGTTAGGGTCAGGGTTAGGGTTAGCATCAGGCCTTGGATAGTGTTAGGGTTAGGGTTAGCATCAGCCCTAGGATAGTGTTAGGGTTAGGGTTAGGGTTAGCATCAGCCCTAGGATAGTGTTAGGGTTATGGTTAGGTTTAGCATCATCCCTAGGATAGTGTTAGGGTAAGGGTTAGGGTTAGCATCAGGCCTAGCATAGAGTTAGGGTTACGGTTAGAATCAGCCCTAGGATAGTGTTAGGGTTAGGGTTAAGTTTAGCATCAGCCCTAGGATAGTGTTAAGGTTAGGGTTAGGGTTAGCATCAGCCCTAGGATAGTGTTAGGGTTAGAGTTAGGGTTAGCATCAGCCCTAGGATAGTGTTAGGGTTAGGGTTAGCATAAGCCCTAGGATAGTGTTAGGGTTAGGGTTAGGGTTAGCATAAGGCCTAGGATAGTGTTAGGGTTAGGGTTAGCATCAGCCCTAGGATAGTGTTAGGGTTAGGGTTAGCATCAGCCCTGGGATAATGTTAGGGTTAGGGTTAGGGTTAGCATCAGCCCTAGGATAGTGTTAGGGTTAGGGTTAGCATCAGCCCTAGGATAGTGTTAGGGTTAGGGTTAGGGTTAGCATCAGCCCTAGGATAGTGTTAGGGTTAGGGTTAGCATCAGCCCTAGGATAGTGTTAGGGTTAGGGTTAACATAAACCCTAGGATAGTGTTACGGTTAGGGTTAGGGTTATCATCAGGCCTAGGATAGTTTTTGGGTTAGGGTTAGGGTTAGCATCAGTTCAAGGATAGTGTTAGGGTTAGCATTAGGGTTAGCATCAGCCCTAGGATAGTGTTAGGGTTAGGGTTAGCATAAGCCCTAGGATAGTGTTAGGGTAAGGGTTAGGGTTATCATCAGGCCTAGGATAGTGATAGGGTTAGGGTTAGCATCAGCCCTAGGATAGTGTTAGGGTTAGGGTTAGGGTTAGCATCAGCCCTAGGATAGTGCTGGGTTAGGGTTAGCATCAGCCCTAGGATAGTGTTAGGGTTAGGGTTAGGGTTAGCATCAGGCCTGGGATAGTGTTAGGGTTAGGGTTAGCATCAGCCCTAGGATAGTGTTTAGGGTTAGGGTTAGGGTTAGCATCAGCCGTAGGATAGTGTTAGGGTTAGGGTTAGCCTCAGCCCTAAGATAGTGTTAGAGTTAGGGTTAGGGTTAGCATCAGCCCTAGGATAATGTTAGGGTTATGGTTAGGGTTAGCATCAGCCCTAGGATAGTGTTAGGGTTAGGGTTAGGGTTAGCATCAGCCCTAGGATAGTGTTAGGGTTAGGGTTAGCATCAGCCCTGGGATAATGTTAGGATTAGGGTTAGGGTTAGCATCAGCCCTAGGATAGTGTTAGGGTTAGGGTTAGCATCAGCCCTAGGATAGTGTTAGAGTTAGGGTAAGGGTTAGCATCAGCCCTAGGATAGTGTTAGGGTTAGGGTTAACATAAACCCTAGGATAGTGTTACGGTTAGGTTTAGGGTTATCATCAGGCCTAGGATAGTGTTTGGGTTAGGGTTAGGGTTAGCATCAGTTCAAGGATAGTGTTAGGGTTAGCGTTAGGGTTAGCATCAGCCCTAGGATAGTGTTAGGGTTAGGGTTAGGGTTAGCATCAGCCCTAGGATAGTGTTAGGGTTAGGGTTAGCATCAGCCCTAGGATAGTGTTAGGGTTAGGGTTAGCATAAGCCCTAGGATAGTGTTAGGGTTAGGGTTAGGGTTAGCATAAGGCCTAGAATAGTGTTAGGGTTAGGGTTAGCATCAGCCCTAGGATAGTGTTAGGGTTAGGGTTAGGGTTATCATCAGGCCTAGGATAGTGTTAGGGTTAGGGTTAGGATTAGCATCAGCCCTAGGATAGTGTTAGGGTTAGGGTTAGGGTTAGCATCAGCCCTAGGATAGTGTTAGGGTTAGGGTTAGTGTTAGCATCAGCCCTAGGATATTATTAGGGTTAGGGTTAGCATCAGCCCTAGCATAGTGTTAGGGTTAGAGTTAGGGTTAGCACCAGGCTTAGGATAGTGTTAGTGTTAGGGTTACCATCAGCCTTAGGATAGTGTTAGGGTTAGGTTTAGGGTCAGCATCAGCCGTAGGATAGTGTTAGGGTTAGGGTTAGCCTCAGCCCTAGGATAGTGTTAGCGTTAGGGTTAGGGTTAGCATCAGCCCTAGGATAGTGTTAGGGGTAGGGTTAGGGTTAGCATCAGCCCTAGCATAGTGTTAGTGTTAGGGTTAGCATCAGCCCTAGGATAGTGTTAGGGTTAGGGTTAGGGTTAGGGTTAGGGTTAGCATCAGCTCTAGGATAGTGTTAGGGTTAGGGTTAGGGTTAGCATCAGCCCTAGGATAGTGTTAGGGTTAGGGTTAGGGTTAGCATCAGCCCTAGGATAGTGTTAGGGTTAGGGTTAGCATCAGCCCTGGGATAATGTTAGGGTTAGGGTTAGGGTTAGCATCAGCCCTAGGATAGTGTTAGGGTTAGGGTTAGCATCAGCCCTAGGATAGTGTTAGAGTTAGGGTTAGGGTTAGCATCAGCCCTAGGATAGTGTTAGGGTTAGGGTTATCATCAGCCCTAGGATAGTGTTAGGGTTAGGGTTAGGGTTAGCATCAGCCCTAGGATAGTGTTAGGGTTTGGGTTAACATAAACCCTAGGATAGTGTTAGGGTTAGGGTTAGGGTTATCATCAGACCTAGGATAGTGTTAGGGTTAGGGTTAGGGTTAGCATCAGTTCAAGGATAGTGTTAGGGTTAGCGTTAGGGTTAGCATCAGCCCTAGGATAGTGTTAGGGTTAGGGTTAGGGTTAGCATCAGCCCTAGGATAGTGTTAGGGTTAGGATTAGCATAAGCCCTAGGATAGTGTTAGGGTTAGGGTTAGGGTTATCATCAGGCCTAGGATAGTGTTAGGGTTAGGGTTAGCATCAGCCCTAGGATAGTGTTAGGGTTAGGGTTAGGGTTAGCATCAGCCCTAGGATAGTGTTAGGGTTAGGGATAGCATCAGCCCTAGGATAGTGTTAGGGTCAGGGTTAGGGTTAGCATCAGGCCTTGGATAGTGTTAGGGTTAGGGTTAGCATCAGCCCTAGGATAGTGTTAGGGTTAGGGTTAGGGTTAGCATCAGCCCTAGGATAGTGTTAGGGTTATGGTTAGGTTTAGCATCATCCCTAGGATAGTGTTAGGGTAAGGGTTAGGGTTAGCATCAGGCCTAGCATAGAGTTAGGGTTACGGTTAGAATCAGCCCTAGGATAGTGTTAGGGTTAGGGTTAAGTTTAGCATCAGCCCTAGGATAGTGTTAAGGTTAGGGTTAGGGTTAGCATCAGCCCTAGGATAGTGTTAGGGTTAGAGTTAGGGTTAGCATCAGCCCTAGGATAGTGTTAGGGTTAGGGTTAGCATAAGCCCTAGGATAGTGTTAGGGTTAGGGTTAGGGTTAGCATAAGGCCTAGGATAGTGTTAGGGTTAGGGTTAGCATCAGCCCTAGGATAGTGTTAGGGTTAGGGTTAGCATCAGCCCTGGGATAATGTTAGGGTTAGGGTTAGGGTTAGCATCAGCCCTAGGATAGTGTTAGGGTTAGGGTTAGCATCAGCCCTAGGATAGTGTTAGGGTTAGGGTTAGGGTTAGCATCAGCCCTAGGATAGTGTTAGGGTTAGGGTTAGCATCAGCCCTAGGATAGTGTTAGGGTTAGGGTTAACATAAACCCTAGGATAGTGTTACGGTTAGGGTTAGGGTTATCATCAGGCCTAGGATAGTTTTTGGGTTAGGGTTAGGGTTAGCATCAGTTCAAGGATAGTGTTAGGGTTAGCATTAGGGTTAGCATCAGCCCTAGGATAGTGTTAGGGTTAGGGTTAGCATAAGCCCTAGGATAGTGTTAGGGTAAGGGTTAGGGTTATCATCAGGCCTAGGATAGTGATAGGGTTAGGGTTAGCATCAGCCCTAGGATAGTGTTAGGGTTAGGGTTAGGGTTAGCATCAGCCCTAGGATAGTGCTGGGTTAGGGTTAGCATCAGCCCTAGGATAGTGTTAGGGTTAGGGTTAGGGTTAGCATCAGGCCTGGGATAGTGTTAGGGTTAGGGTTAGCATCAGCCCTAGGATAGTGTTTAGGGTTAGGGTTAGGGTTAGCATCAGCCGTAGGATAGTGTTAGGGTTAGGGTTAGCCTCAGCCCTAAGATAGTGTTAGAGTTAGGGTTAGGGTTAGCATCAGCCCTAGGATAATGTTAGGGTTATGGTTAGGGTTAGCATCAGCCCTAGGATAGTGTTAGTGTTAGGGTTAGCATCAGCCCTAGGATAGTGTTAGGGTTAGGGCTAGGGTTAGCATCCGCCCTAGGATAGTGTTACGGTTAGGGTTAGGGTTAGCATCAGCCCTAGGATAGTGTTAGGGTTAGGGTTAACATAAACCCTAGGATAGTGTTAGGGTTAGGGTTTGGGTTATCATCAGGCCTAGGATACTGTTATGGTTAGGGTTAGGGTTAGCATCAGTTCAAGGATAGTGTTAGGGTTAGCGTTAGGGTTAGCATCTGCCCTAGGATAGTGTTAGGGTTAGGGTTAGCATCAGCCCAAGGATAGTGTTAGGGTTAGGGTTAGCATCAGCCCTAGGATAGTGTTAGGGTTAGGGTTAGGGTTAGCATCAGGCCCAGGATAGTGTTAGGGTTAGGGTTAGCATCAGCCCAAGGCTAGTGTTATGGTTAGGGTTAGGGTTAGCATCAGCCCTAGGATAGTGTTAGGGTTAGGGTTAGCATCAACCCTAGGATAGTGTTTGGGTTAGGTTTAGGGTTAGCATCAGCCCTAGGACAGTGTTAGTGTTAGGGTTAGCCTCAGCCCTAGGAGAGTGTTAGGGTTAGGGATAGGGTTAGCATCAGGCCTAGGATAGTGTTAGGGTTAGGGTTAGGGTTAGCATCAGCCCTAGGATAGTGTTAGGGTTAGGGTTAGCATCAGGCCTAGGATAGTGTTAGGGTTAGGGTTAGCATCAGCCCTAGGATAGTGTTAGGGTTAGGGTTAGGGTTAGCATCAGCCCTAGGATAGTGTTAGGGTTATGGTTAGGTTTAGCATCAGCCCTAGGATAGTGTTAGGGTAAGGGTGAGGGTTAGCATCAGGCCTAGGATAGTGTTATGGTTACGGTTAGAATCAGCCCTAGGATAGTGTTAGGGTTAGGGTTAAGTTTAGCATCAGCCCTAGGATAGTGTTAGGGTTAGGGTTAGGGTTAGCATCAGCCCTAGGATAGTGTTAGGGTTAGGGTTAGGGTTAGCATCAGCTTTAGGATAGTGTTAGGGTTAGGGTTAGGGTTAGCATCAGCCCTAGGATAGTGTTAGGGTTAGGGTTAGGGTTAGCATCAGCCCTAGGATAGTGTTAGGGTTAGGGTTAGCATCAGCCCTGGGATAGTGTTAGGGTTAGGGTTAGGGTTAGCATCAGCCCTAGGATAGTGTTAGGGTTAGGGTTAGCATCAGCCCTAGGATAGTGTTAGAGTTAGGGTTAGGGTTAGCATCAGCCCTAGGATAGTGTTAGGGTTAGGGTTAGCATCAGCCCTAGGATAGTGTTAGGGTTAGGGTTAGGGTTAGCATCAGCCCTAGGATAGTGTTAGGGTTAGGGTTAGCATCAGCCCTAGGATAGTGTTAGGGTTAGGGTTAGGGTTAGCATCAGCCCTAGGATAGTGTGAGGGTTAGGGTTAGCATCAGCCCTAGGACAGTGTTAGGGTTAGGGTTAGGGTTAGCATCAGCCCTAGGATAGTGTTAGGGTTAGGGTTAGCATCAGCCCTAGGATAGTGTTAGGGTTAGGGTTAGCCTCAGCCCTAGGAGAGTGTTAGGGTTAGGGATAGGGTTAGCATCAGGCCTAGGATAGTGTTAGGGTTAGGGTTAGGGTTAGCATCAGCCCTAGGATAGTGTTAGGGTTAGGGTTAGCATCAGGCCTAGGATAGTGTTAGGGTTAGGGTTAGCATCAGCCCTAGGATAGTGTTAGGGTAAGGGTTAGGGTTAGCATCAGCCCTAGGATAGTGTTAGGGTTATGGTTAGGTTTAGCATCAGCCCTAGGATAGTGTTAGGGTAAGGGTTAGGGTTAGCATCAGGCCTAGCATAGAGTTAGGGTTACGGTTAGAATCAGCCCTAGGATAGTGTTAGGGTTAGGGTTAAGTTTAGCATCAGCCCTAGGATAGTGTTAGGGTTAGGGTTAGGGTTAGCATCAGCCCTAGGAAAGTGGTAGGGTTAGAGTTAGGGTTAGCATCAGCCCTAGGATAGTGTTAGGGTTAGGGTTAGCATAAGCCCTAGGATAGTGTTAGGGTTAGGGTTAGGGTTAGCATAAGGCCTAGGATAGTGTTAGGGTTAGGGTTAGCATCAGCCCTAGGATAGTGTTAGGGTTAGGGTTAGGGTTATCATCAGGCCTAGGATAGTGTTAGGGTTAGGGTTAGGGTTAGCATCAGCCCTAGGATAGTGTTAGGGTTAGGGTTAGGTTTAGCATCAGCCCTAGGATAGTGTTAGGGTTAGGGTTAGTGTTAGCATCAGCCCTAGGATATTATTAGGGTTAGGGTTAGCATCAGCCCTAGCATAGTGTCAGGGTTAGAGTTAGGGTTAGCACCAGGCTTAGGATAGTGTTAGTGTTAGGGTTACCATCAGCCTTAGGATAGTGTTAGGGTTAGGTTTAGGGTTAGCATCAGCCGTAGGATAGTGTTAGGGTTAGGGTTAGCCTCAGCCCTAGGATAGTGTTAGCGTTAGGGTTAGGGTTAGCATCAGCCCTAGCATAGTGTTAGTGTTAGGGTTAGCATCAGAACTAGGATAGTGTTAGGGTTAGGGTTAGGGTTAGCATCAGCCCTAGGATAGTATTAGTGTTAGGGTTAGGATTAGGGTTAGGGTTAGGGTTAGCATCAGCCCTAGGATAGTGTTAGGGTTAGGGTTAGGGTTACCATCAGCCCTAGGATAGTGTTAGGGTTAAGGTTAGCATCAGCCCTGGGATAATGTTAGGGTTAGGGTTAGGGTTAGCATCAGCCCTAGGATAGTGTTAGGGTTAGGGTTAGCATCAGCCCTAGGATAGTGTTAGAGTTAGGGTTAGGGTTAGCATCAGCCCTAGGATAGTGTTAGGGTTAGGTTTATCATCAGCCCTAGGATAGTGTTAGGGTTAGGGTTAGGGTTAGCATCAGCCCTAGGATAGTGTTAGGGTTAGGGTTAACATAAACCCTAGGATAGTGTTAGGGTTAGGGTTAGGGTTATCATCAGACCTAGGATAGTGTTAGGGTTAGGGTTAGGGTTAGCATCAGTTCAAGGATAGTGTTAGGGTTAGCGTTAGGGTTAGCATCAGCCCTAGGATAGTGTTAGGGTTAGGGTTAGGGTTAGCATCAGCCCTAGGATAGTGTTAGGGTTAGGGTTAGCATCAGCCCTAGGATAGTGTTAGGGTTAGGGTTAGCATCAGCCCTAGGATAGTGTTAGGGTTAGGGTTAGGGTTAGCATCAGCCCTAGGATAGTGTTAGGGTTAGGGTTAGCATCAGCCCTAGGATAGTGTTAGGGTTAGGGTTAGCATCAGGCCTAGGATAGTGTTAGGGTTAGGGTTAGCATCAGCCCTAGGATAGTGTTAGGGTTATGGTTAGGTTTAGCATCAGCCCTAGGATAGTGTTAGGGTTAGGGTTAGGGTTAGCATCAGTTCAAGGATAGTGTTAGGGTTAGCGTTAGGGTTAGCATCAGCCCTAGGATAGTGTTAGGGTTAGGGTTAGGGTTAGCATCAGCCCTAGGATAGTGTTAGGGTTAGGGTTAGCATCAGCCCTAGGATAGTGTTAGGGTTAGGGTTAGGGTTAGCATCAGCCCTAGGATAGTGTTAGTGTTAGGGTTAGCATAAGCCCTAGGATAGTGTTAGGGTTAGGGTTAGGGTTAGCATCAGGCCTAGGATAGTGTTAGGGTTAGGGTTAGCATCAGCCCTAGGATAGTGTTAGGGTTCAGGGTTAGGGTTATCATCAAGCCTAGGATAGTGTTAGGGTTAGGGTTAGCATCAGCCCTAGGATAGTGTTAGGGTTAGGGTTAGGTTTAGCATCAGCCCTAGGATAGTGTTAGGGTTAGGGTTAGTATTAGCATCAGCCCTAGGATATTATTAGGGTTAGGGTTAGCATCAGCCCTAGGATAGTGTTAGGGTTAGAGTTAGGGTTAGCACCAGGCTTAGGATAGTGTTAGTGTTAGGGTTACCATCAGCCTTAGGATAGTGTTAGGGTTAGGGTTAGGGTTAGCATCAGCCGTAGGATAGTGTTAGGGTTAGGGTTAGCCCCAGCCCTAGGATAGTGTTAGCGTTAGGGTTAGGGTTAGCATCAGCCCTAGGATAGTGTTAGGGGTAGGGTTAGGGTTAGCATCAGCCCTAGCATAGTGTTAGTGTTAGGGTTAGCATCAGCCCTAGGATAGTGTTAGGGTTAGGGTTAGGGTTAGCATCAGCCCTAGGATAGTATTAGGGTTAGGGTTAGGGTTAGGGTTAGGGTTAGCATCAGCTCTAGGATACTGTTAGGGTTAGGGTTAGGGTTATCATCAGGCCTAGGATAGTGTTTGGGTTAGGGTTAGGGTTAGCATCAGTTCAAGGATAGTGTTAGGGTTAGCGTTAGGGTTAGCATCAGCCCTAGGATAGTGTTAGGGTTAGGGTTAGGGTTAGCATCAGCCCTAGGATAGTGTTAGGGTTAGGGTTAGCATAAGCCCTAGGATAGTGTTAGGGTTAGGGTTAGGGTTATCATCAGGCCTAGGATAGTGATAGGGTTAGGGTTAGCATCAGCCCTAGGATAGTGTTAGGGTTAGGGTTAGGGTTAGCATCAGCCCTAGGATAGTGCTGGGTTAGGGTTAGCATCAGCCCTAGGATAGTGTTAGGGTTAGGGTTAGGGTTAGCATCAGGCCTAGGATAGTGTTAGGGTTAGGGTTAGCATCAGCCCTAGGATAGTGTTTAGGGTTAGGGTTAGGGTTAGCATCAGCCGTAGGATAGTGTTAGGGTTAGGGTTAGCCTCAGCCCTAAGATAGTGTTAGAGTTAGGGTTAGGGATAGCATCAGCCCTAGGATAATGTTAGGGTTAGGGTTAGGGTTAGCATCAGCCCAAGGATAGTGTTAGTGTTAGGCTTAGCATCAGCCCTAGGATAGTGTTAGGGTTAGGGTTAGGGTTAGCATCAGCCCTAGGATAGTGTTAGGGTTAGGGTTAGCATCAGCCCTGGGATAATGTTAGGGTTAGGGGTAGGGTTAGCATCAGCCCTAGGATAGTGTTAGGGTTAGGGTTAGCATCAGCCCTAGGATAGTGTTAGAGTTAGGGTTAGGGTTAGCATCAGCCCTAGGATAGTGTTAGGGTTAGGGTTATCATCAGCCCTAGGATAGTGTTACGGTTAGGGTTAGGGTTAGCATCAGCCCTAGGATAGTGTTAGGGTTAGGGTTAACATAAACCCTAGGATAGTGTTAGGGTTAGGGTTAGGGTTATCATCAGACCTAGGATAGTGTTAGGGTTAGGGTTAGGGTTAGCATCAGTTCAAGGATAGTGTTAGGGTTAGCGTTAGGGTTAGCATCAGCCCTAGGATAGTGTTAGGGTTAGGGTTAGGGTTAGCATCAGCCCTAGGATAGTGTTAGGGTTAGGATTAGCATAAGCCCTAGGATAGTGTTAGGGTTAGGGTTAGGGTTATCATCAGGCCTAGGATAGTGTTAGGGTTAGGGTTAGCATCAGCCCTAGGATAGTGTTAGGGTTAGGGTTAGGGTTAGCATCAGCCCTAGGATAGTGTTAGGGTTAGGGTTAGCATCAGCCCTAGGATAGTGTCAGGGTCAGGGTTAGGGTTAGCATCAGGCCTAGGATAGTGTTAGGGTTAGGGTTAGCATCAGCCCTAGGATAGTGTTAGGGTTAGGGTTAGGGTTAGCATCAGCCCTAGGATAGTGTTAGGGTAAGGGTTAGGGTTAGCATCAGGCCTAGCATAGAGTTAGGGTTACGGTTAGAATCAGCCCTAGGATAGTGTTAGGGTTAGGGTTAAGTTTAGCATCAGCCCTAGGATAGTGTTAGGGTTAGGGTTAGGGTTAGCATCAGCCCTAGGATAGTGTTAGGGTTAGAGTTAGGGTTAGCATCAGCCCTAGGATAGTGTTAGGGTTAGGGTTATCATAAGCCCTAGGATAGTGTTAGGGTTAGGGTTAGGGTTAGCATAAGGCCTAGGATAGTGTTAGGGTTAGGGTTAGCATAAGCCCTAGGATAGTGTTAGGGTTAGGGTTAGGGTTATCATCAGGCCTAGGATAGTGTTAGGGTTAGGGTTAGGGTTAGCATCAGCCCTAGGATAGTGTTAGGGTTAGGGTTAGGGTTAGCATCAGCCCTAGGATAGTGTTAGGGTTAGGGTTAGTGTTAGCATCAACCCTAGGATATTATTAGGGTTAGGGTTAGCATCAGCCCTAGCATAGTGTTAGGGTTAGAGTTAGGGTTAGCACCAGGCTTAGGATAGTGTTAGTGTTAGGGTTACCATCAGCCTTAGGATAGTGTTAGGGTTAGGTTTAGGGTTAGCATCAGCCGTAGGATAGTGTTAGGGTTAGGGTTAGCCTCAGCCCTAGGATAGTGTTAGCGTTAGGGTTAGGGTTAGCATCAGCCCTAGCATAGTGTTAGTGTTAGGGTTAGCATCAGCCCTAGGATAGTGTTAGGGTTAGGGTTAGGGTTAGCATCAGCCCTAGGATAGTATTAGTGTTAGGGTTAGGGTTAGGGTTAGGGTTAGGGTTAGCATCAGCTCTAGGATAGTGTTAGGGTTAGGGTTAGGGTTAGCATCAGCCCTAGGATAGTGTTAGGGTTAGGGTTAGGTTTAGCATCAGCCCTAGGATAGTGTTAGGGTTAGGGTTAGGGTTAGCATCAGTTCAAGGATAGTGTTAGGGTTAGCGTTAGGGTTAGCATCAGCCCTAGGATAGTGTTAGGGTTAGGGTTATGGTTAGCATCAGCCCTAGGATAGTGTTAGGGTTAGGGTTAGCATCAGCCCTAGGATAGTGTTAGGGTTAGGGTTAGTGTTAACATCAGCCCTAGGATAGTGTTAGTGTTAGGGTTAGCATAAGCCCTAGGATAGTGTTAGGGTTAGGGTTAGGGTTAGCATCAGGCCTAGGATAGTGTTAGGGTTAGGGTTAGCATCAGCCCTAGGATAGTGTTAGGGTTCAGGGTTAGGGTTATCATCAAGCCTAGGATAGTGTTAGGGTTAGGGTTAGGGTTAGCATCTGCCCTAGGATAGTGTTAGGGTTAGGGTTAGGTTTAGCATCAGCCCTAGGATAGTGTTAGGGTTAGGCTTAGTATTAGCATCAGCCCTAGGATATTATTAGGGTTAGGGTTAGCATCAGCCCTAGGATAGTGTTAGGGTTAGAGTTAGGGTTAGCACCAGGCTTAGGATAGTGTTAGTGTTAGGGTTACCATCAGCCTTAGGATAGTGTTAGGGTTAGGGTTAGGGTTAGCATCAGCCGTAGGATAGTGTTAGGGTTAGGGTTAGCCCCAGCCCTAGGATAGTGTTAGCGTTAGGGTTAGGGTTAGCATCAGCCCTAGGATAGTGTTAGGGGTAGGGTTAGGGTTAGCATCAGCCCTAGCATAGTGTTAGTGTTAGGGTTAGCATCAGCCCTAGGATAGTGTTAGGGTTAGGGTTAGGGTTAGCATCAGCCCTAGGATAGTATTAGGGTTAGGGTTAGGGTTAGGGTTAGGGTTAGCATCAGCTCTAGGATACTGTTAGGGTTAGGGTTAGGGTTAGCATCAGCCCTAGGATAGTGTTAGGGTTAGGGTTAGGGTTAGCATCAGCCCTAGGATAGTGTTAGGGTTAGGGTTAGCATCAGCCCTGGGATAATGTTAGGATTAGGGTTAGGGTTAGCATCAGCCCTAGGATAGTGTTAGGGTTAGGGTTAGCATAAGCCCTAGGATAGTGTTAGGGTTAGGGTTAGGGTTATCATCAGGCCTAGGATAGTGATAGGGTTAGGGTTAGCATCAGCCCTAGGATAGTGTTAGGGTTAGGGTTAGGGTTAGCATCAGCCCTAGGATAGTGCTGGTTTAGGGTTAGCATCAGCCCTAGGATAGTGTTAGGGTTAGGGTTAGGGTTAGCATCAGCCCTAGGATAGTGTTAGGGTTAGGGTTAGCATCAGCCCTAGGATAGTGTTTAGGGTTAGGGTTAGGGTTAGCATCAGCCGTAGGATAGTGTTAGGGTTAGGGTTAGCCTCAGCCCTAAGATAGTGTTAGAGTTAGGGTTAGGGATAGCATCAGCCCTAGGATAATGTTAGGGTAAGTGTTAGGGTTAGCATCAGCCCTAGGATAGTGTTAGTGTTAGGCTTAGCATCAGCCCTAGGATAGTGTTAGGGTTAGGGTTAGGGTTAGCATCATCCCTAGGATAGTGTTACGGTTAGGGTTAACATAAACCCTAGGATAGTGTTAGGGTTAGGGTTTGGGTTATCATCAGGCCTAGGATACTGTTATGGTTAGGGTTAGGGTTAGCATCAGTTCAAGGATAGTGTTAGGGTTAGCGTTAGGGTTAGCATCAGCCCTAGGATAGTGTTAGAGTTAGGGTTAGGGTTAGCATCAGCCCTAGGATAGTGTTAGGGTTAGGGTTAGGGTTAGCATCAGCCCTAGGATAGTGTTAGGGTTAGGGTTAGCATCAGCCCTAGGATAGTGTTAGGGTTAGGGTTAGGGTTAGCATCAGCCCTAGGATAGTGTTAGGGTTAGGGTTAGCATCAGCCTTAGGATAGTGTTAGGGTTAGGGTTAGGTTTAGCATCAGCCCTAGGATAGTGTTAGGGTTAGGGTTAGCCTCAGCCCTAGGAGAGTGTTAGGGTTAGGGATAGGGTTAGCATCAGGCCTAGGATAGTGTTAGGGTTAGGGTTAGGGTTAGCATCAGCATTAGGATAGTGTTAGGGTTAGGGTTAGCATCAGGCCTAGGATAGTGTTAGGGTTAGGGTTAGCATCAGCCCTAGGATAGTGTTAGGGTTAGGGTTAGGGTTAGCATCAGCCCTAGGATAGTGTTAGGGTTATGGTTAGGTTTAGCATCAGCCCTAGGATAGTGTTAGGGTAAGGGTTAGGGTTAGCATCAGGCCTAGCATAGTGTTAGGGTTACGGTTAGAATCAGCCCTAGGATAGTGTTAGGGTTAGGGTTAAGTTTAGCATCAGCCCTAGGATAGTGTTAGGGTTAGGGTTAGGGTTAGCATCAGCCCTAGGATAGTGTTAGGGTTAGGGTTAGGGTTAGCATCAGCCCTAGGATAGTGTTAGGGTTAGGGTTAGCATAAGCCCTAGGATAGTGTTAGGGTTAGGGTTAGGGTTAGCATAAGGCCTAGGATAGTGTTAGGGTTAGGGTTAGCATCAGCCCTAGGATAGTGTTAGGGTTAGGGTTAGGGTTATCATCAGGCCTAGGATAGTGTTAGGGTTAGGGTTAGGGTTAGCATCAGCCCTAGGATAGTGTTAGGGTTAGGGTTAGGGTTAGCATCAGCCCTAGGATAGTGTTAGGGTTAGGGTTAGTGTTAGCATCAGCCCTAGGATATTATTAGGGTTAGGGTTAGCATCAGCCCTAGCATAGTATTAGGGTTAGAGTTAGGGTTAGCACCAGGCTTAGGATAGTGTTAGTGTTAGGGTTACCATCAGCCTTAGGATAGTGTTAGGGTTAGGTTTAGGGTCAGCATCAGCCGTAGGATAGTGTTAGGGTTAGGGTTAGCCTCAGCCCTAGGATAGTGTTAGCGTTAGGGTTAGGGTTAGCATCAGCCCTAGGATAGTGTTAGGGTTAGGGTTAGCATCAGCCCTAGGATAGTGTTAGGGTTAGGGTTAGTGTTAGCATCAGCCCTAGGATAGTGTTAGTGTTAGGGTTAGCATAAGCCCTAGGATAGTGTTAGGGTTAGGGTTAGGGTTAGCATCAGGCCTAGGATAGTGTTAGGGTTAGGGTTAGCATCAGCCGTAGGATAGTGTTAGGGTTCAGGGTTAGGGTTATCATCAAGCCTAGGATAGTGTTAGGGTTAGGGTTAGGGTTAGCATCAGCCCTAGGATAGTGTTAGGGTTAGGGTTAGGTTTAGCATCAGCCCTAGGATAGTGTTAGGGTTAGGGTTAGTATTAGCATCAGCCCTAGGATATTATTAGGGTTAGGGTTAGCATCAGCCCTAGGATAGTGTTAGGGTTAGTGTTAGGGTTAGCACCAGGCTTAGGATAGTGTTAGTGTTAGGGTTACCATCAGCCTTAGGATAGTGGTAGGGTTAGGGTTAGGGTTAGCATCAGCCGTAGGATAGTGTTAGGGTTAGGGTTAGCCCCAGCCCTAGGATAGTGTTAGCGTTAGGGTTAGGGTTAGCATCAGCCCTAGGATAGTGTTAGGGGTAGGGTTAGGGTTAGCATCAGCCCTAGCATAGTGTTAGTGTTAGGGTTAGCATCAGCCCTAGGATAGTGTTAGGGTTAGGGTTAGGGTTAGCATCAGCCCTAGGATAGTATTAGGGTTAGGGTTAGGGTTAGGGTTAGGGTTAGCATCAGCTCTAGGATACTGTTAGGGTTAGGGTTAGGGTTAGCATCAGCCCTAGGATAGTGTTAGGGTTAGGGTTAGGGTTAGCATCAGCCCTAGGATAGTGTTAGGGTTAGGGTTAGCATCAGCCCTGGGATAATGTTAGGATTAGGGTTAGGGTTAGCATCAGCCCTAGGATAGTGTTAGGGTTAGGGTTAGCATCAGCCCTAGGATAGTGTTAGAGTTAGGGTTAGGGTTAGCATCAGCCCTAGGATAGTGTTAGGGTTAGGGTTAACATAAACCCTAGGATAGTGTTACGGTTAGGGTTAGGGTTATCATCAGGCCTAGGATAGTGTTTGGGTTAGGGTTAGGGTTAGCATCAGTTCAAGGATAGTGTTAGGGTTAGCGTTAGGGTTAGCATCAGCCCTAGGATAGTGTTAGGGTTAGGGTTAGGGTTAGCATCAGCCCTAGGATAGTGTTAGGGTTAGGGTTAGCATAAGCCCTAGGATAGTGTTAGGGTTAGGGTTAGGGTTATCATCAGGCCTAGGATAGTGATAGGGTTAGGGTTAGCATCAGCCCTAGGATAGTGTTAGGGTTAGGGTTAGGGTTAGCATCAGCCCTAGGATAGTGCTGGGTTAGGGTTAGCATCAGCCCTAGGATAGTGTTAGGGTTAGGGTTAGGGTTAGCATCAGGCCTAGGATAGTGTTAGGGTTAGGGTTAGCATCAGCCCTAGGATAGTGTTTAGGGTTAGGGTTAGGGTTAGCATCAGCCGTAGGATAGTGTTAGGGTTAGGGTTAGCCTCAGCCCTAAGATAGTGTTAGAGTTAGGGTTAGGGATAGCATCAGCCCTAGGATAATGTTAGGGTTAGGGTTAGGGTTAGCATCAGCCCTAGGATAGTGTTAGTGTTAGGCTTAGCATCAGCCCTAGGATAGTGTTAGGGTTAGGGTTAGGGTTAGCATCCGCCCTAGGATAGTGTTACGGTTAGGGTTAGGGTTAGCATCATCCCTAGGATAGTGTTACGGTTAGGGTTAACATAAACCCTAGGATAGTGTTAGGGTTAGGGTTTGGGTTATCATCAGGCCTAGGATACTGTTATGGTTAGGGTTAGGGTTAGCATCAGTTCAAGGATAGTGTTAGGGTTAGCGTTAGGGTTAGCATCAGCCCTAGGATAGTGTTAGAGTTAGGGTTAGGGTTAGCATCAGCCCTAGGATAGTGTTAGGGTTAGGGTTAGCATCAGCCCTAGGATAGTGTTAGGGTTAGGGTTAGGGTTAGCATCAGCCCTAGGATAGTGTTAGGGTTAGGGTTAGCATCAGCCCTAGGATAGTGTTAGTGTTAGGGTTAGGGTTAGCATCAGCCCTAGGATAGTGTTAGGGTTAGGGTTAGCATCAGCCCTAGGATAGTGTTAGGGTTAGGGTTAGGGTTAGCATCAGCCCTAGGATAGTGTTAGGGTTAGGGTTAGCATCAGCCTTAGGATAGTGTTAGGGTTAGGGTTAGGTTTAGCATCAGCCCTAGGATAGTGTTAGGGTTAGGGTTAGCCTCAGCCCTAGGAGAGTGTTAGGGTTAGGGATAGGGTTAGCATCAGGCCTAGGATAGTGTTAGGGTTAGGGTTAGGGTTAGCATCAGCATTAGGATAGTGTTAGGGTTAGGGTTAGCATCAGGCCTAGGATAGTGTTAGGGTTAGGGTTAGCATCAGCCCTACGATAGTGTTAGGGTTAGGGTTAGGGTTAGCATCAGCCCTAGGATAGTGTTAGGGTTATGGTTAGGTTTAGCATCAGCCCTAGGATAGTGTTAGGGTAAGGGTTAGGGTTAGCATCAGGACTAGCATAGTGTTAGGGTTACGGTTAGAATCAGCCCTAGGATAGTGTTAGGGTTAGGGTTAAGTTTAGCATCAGCCCTAGGATAGTGTTAGGGTTAGGGTTAGGGTTAGCATCAGCCCTAGGATAGTGTTAGGGTTAGGGTTAGCATAAGCCCTAGGATAGTGTTAGGGTTAGGGTTAGGGTTAGCATAAGGCCTAGGATAGTGTTAGGGTTAGGGTTAGCATCAGCCCTAGGATAGTGTTAGGGTTAGGGTTAGGGTTATCATCAGGCCTAGGATAGTGTTAGGGTTAGGGTTAGGGTTAGCATCAGCCCTAGGATAGTTTTAGGGTTAGGGTTAGGGTTAGCATCAGCCCTAGGATAGTGTTAGGGTTAGGGTTAGTGTTAGCATCAGCCCTAGGATATTATTAGGGTTAGGGTTAGCATCAGCCCTAGCATAGTGTTAGGGTTAGAGTTAGGGTTAGCACCAGGCTTAGGATAGTGTTAGTGTTAGGGTTACCATCAGCCTTAGGATAGTGTTAGGGTTAGGTTTAGGGTCAGCATCAGCCGTAGGATAGTGTTAGGGTTAGGGTTAGCCTCAGCCCTAGGATAGTGTTAGCGTTATGGTTAGGGTTAGCATCAGCCCTAGGATAGTGTTAGGGGTAGGGTTACGGTTATAATCAGCCCTAGCATAGTGTTAGTGTTAGGGTTAGCATCAGCCCTAGGATAGTGTTAGGGTTAGGGTTAGGGTTAGCATCAGCCCTAGGATAGTATTAGTGTTAGGGTTAGGGTTAGGGTTAGGGTTAGGGTTAGTATCAGCTCTAGGATAGTGTTAGGGTTAGGGTTAGGGTTAGCATCAGCCCTAGGATAGTGTTAGGGTTACGTTAGGGTTAGCATCAGCCCTAGGATAGTGTTAGGGTTAGGGTTAGCATCAGCCCTAGGATAGTGTTAGAGTTAGGGTTAGGGTTAGCATCAGCCCTAGGATAGTGTTAGGGTTACGGTTATCATCAGCCCTAGGATAGTGTTAGGGTTAGGGTTAGGGTTAGCATCAGCCCTAGGATAGTGTTAGGGTTAGGGTTAACATAAACCCTAGGATAGTGTTAGGGTTAGGGTTAGGGTTATCATCAGACCTAGGATAGTGTTAGGGTTAGGGTTAGGGTTAACATCAGTTCAAGGATAGTGTTAGGGTTAGCGTTAGGGTTAGCATCAACCCTAGGATAGTGTTAGGGTTAGGGTTAGGGTTAGCATCAGCCCTAGGATAGTGTTAGGGTTAGGATTAGCAGAAGCCCTAGGATAGTGTTAGGGTTAGGGTTAGGGTTATCATCAGGCCTAGGATAGTGTTAGGGTTAGGGTTAGCATCAGCCCTAGGATAGTGTTAGGGTTAGGGTTAGGGTTAGCATCAGCCCTAGGATAGTGTTAGGGTCAGGGTTAGGGTTAGCATCAGGCCTAGGATAGTGTTAGGGTTAGGGTTAGCATCAGCCCTAGGATAGTGTTAGGGTTAGGGTTAGCATCAGGCCTAGGATAGTGTTAGTGTTAGGGTTAGCATCAGCCCTAGGATAGTGTTAGGGTTAGGGTTAGGGTTAGCATCAGCCCTAGGATAGTGTTAGGGTTATGGTTAGGTTTAGCATCAGCCGTAGGATAGTGTTAGGGTAAGGGTTAGGGTTAGAATCAGGCCTAGGATAGTGTTACGGTTACGGTTAGAATCAGCCCTAGGATAGTGTTAGGTATAGGGTTAAGTTTAGCATCAGCCCTAGGATAGTGTTAGGGTTAAGGTTAGGGTTAGCATCAGCCCTAGGATAGTGTTAGGGTTAGGGTTAGTGTTAGCCACAGCCCTAGGATAGTGTTAGGGTTAGGGTTAGCATAAGCCCTAGGATAGTGTTAGTGTTAGGGTTAGGGTTAGCATCAGGCCTAGGATAGTGTTAGGGTTAGGGTTAGCATCAGCCCTAGGATAGTGTTAGGGTTCAGGGTTAGGGTTATCATGAGGCCTAGGATAGTGTTAGGGTTAGGGTTAGCATCAGCCCTAGGATAGTGTTAGGGTTAGGGTTAGGTTTAGCATCAGCCCTAGGATAGTGTTAGGGTTAGGGTTAGTGTGAGCATCAGCCCTAGGATATTATTAGGGTTAGGGTTAGCATCAGCCCTACGATAGTGTTAGGGTTAGGGTTAGCATCAGCCCTGGGATAATGTTAGGATTAGGGTTAGGGTTAGCATCAGCCCTAGGATAGTGTTAGGGTTAGGGTTAGCATCAGCCCTAGGATAGTGTTAGAGTTAGGGTTAGGGTTAGCATCAGCCCTAGGATAGTGTTAGGGTTAGGGTTAGCATCAGCCCTAGGATAGTGTTAGGGTTAGGGTTAGGGTTAGCATCAGCCCTAGGATAGTGTTAGGGTTAGGGTTAGCATCAGCCCTAGGATAGTGTTAGGGTTAGGGTTAACATAAACCCTAGGATAGTGTTACGGTTAGGGTTAGGGTTATCATCAGGCCTAGGATAGTGTTTGGGTTAGGGTTAGGGTTAGCATCAGTTCAAGGATAGTGTTAGGGTTAGCGTTAGGGTTAGCATCAGCCCTGGGATAGTGTTAGGGTTAGGGTTAGGGTTAGCATCAGCCCTAGGATAGTCTTAGGGTTAGGGTTAGCATAATCCCTAGGATAGTGTTAGGGTTAGGGTTAGGGTTATCATCAGGCCTAGGATAGTGATAGGGTTAGGGTTAGCATCAGCCCTAGGATAGTGTTAGGGTTAGGGTTAGGGTTAGCATCAGCCCTAGGATAGTGCTGGGTTAGGGTTAGCATCAGCCCTAGGATAGTGTTAGGGTTAGGGTTAGGGTTAGCATCAGGCCTAGGATAGTGTTAGGGTTAGGGTTAGCATCAGCCCTAGGATAGTGTTTAGGGTTAGGGTTAGGGTTAGCATCAGCCGTAGGATAGTGTTAGGGTTAGGGTTAGCCTCAGCCCTAAGATAGTGTTAGAGTTAGGGTTAGGGTTAGCATCAGCCCTAGGATAATGTTAGGGTTAGGGTTAGGGTTAGCATCAGCCCTAGGATAGTGTTAGTGTTAGGGTTAGCATCAGCCCTAGGATAGTGTTAGGGTTAGGGCTAGGGTTAGCATCCGCCCTAGGATAGTGTTACGGTTAGGGTTAGGGTTAGCATCAGCCCTAGGATAGTGTTAGGGTTAGGGTTAACATAAACCCTAGGATAGTGTTAGGGTTAGGGTTTGGGTTATCATCAGGCCTAGGATACTGTTATGGTTAGGGTTAGGGTTAGCATCAGTTCAAGGATAGTGTTAGGGTTAGCGTTAGGGTTAGCATCTGCCCTAGGATAGTGTTAGGGTTAGGGTTAGCATCAGCCCAAGGATAGTGTTAGGGTTAGGGTTAGCATCAGCCCTAGGATAGTGTTAGGGTTAGGGTTAGGGTTAGCATCAGGCCCAGGATAGTGTTAGGGTTAGGGTTAGCATCAGCCCAAGGCTAGTGTTATGGTTAGGGTTAGGGTTAGCATCAGCCCTAGGATAGTGTTAGGGTTAGGGTTAGCATCAGCCCTAGGACAGTGTTAGTGTTAGGGTTAGCCTCAGCCCTAGGAGAGTGTTAGGATTAGGGATAGGGTTAGCATCAGGCCTAGGATAGTGTTAGGGTTAGGGTTAGGGTTAGCATCAGCCCTAGGATAGTGTTAGGGTTAGGGTTAGCATCAGGCCTAGGATAGTGTTAGGGTTAGGGTTAGCATCAGCCCTAGGATAGTGTTAGGGTTAGGGTTAGGGTTAGCATCAGCCCTAGGATAGTATTAGGGTTATGGTTAGGTTTAGCATCAGCCCTGGGATAGTGTTAGGGTAAGGGTGAGGGTTAGCATCAGGCCTAGGATAGTGTTAGGTTTACGGTTAGAATCAGCCCTAGGATAGTGTTAGGGTTAGGGTTAAGTTTAGCATCAGCCCTAGGATAGTGTTAGGGTTAGGGTTAGGGTTAGCATCAGCCCTAGGATAGTGTTAGGGTTAGGGTTAGGGTTAGCATCAGCCCTAGGATAGTGTTAGGGTTAGGGTTAGCATCAGCCCTAGGATAGTGTTAGGGTTAGGGTTAGGGTTAGCATCAGGCCTAGGATACTGTTAGGGTTAGGGTTAGCATCAGCCCTAGGATAGTGTTAGGGTTAGGGTTAGCATCAGGCCTAGGATAGTGTTAGGGTTAGGGTTAGCATCAGCCCTAGGATAGTGTTAGGGTTAGGGTTAGGGTTAGCATCAGCCCTAGGATAGTGTTAGGGTTATGGTTAGGTTTAGCATCAGCCCTAGGATAGTGTTAGGGTAAGGGTTAGGGTTAGCATCAGGACTAGCATAGTGTTAGGGTTACGGTTAGAATCAGCCCTAGGATAGTGTTAGGGTTAGGGTTAAGTTTAGCATCAGCCCTAGGATAGTGTTAGGGTTAGGGTTAGGGTTAGCATCAGCCCTAGGATAGTGTTAGGGTTAGGGTTAGGGTTAGCATCAGCCCTAGGATAGTGTTAGGGTTAGGGTTAGCATAAGCCCTAGGATAGTGTTAGGGTTAGGGTTAGGGTTAGCATAAGGCCTAGGATAGTGTTAGGGTTAGGGTTAGCATCAGCCCTAGGATAGTGTTAGGGTTAGGGTTAGGGTTATCATCAGGCCTAGGATAGTGTTAGGGTTAGGGTTAGGGTTAGCATCAGCCCTAGGATAGTGTTAGGGTTAGGGTTAGGGTTAGCATCAGCCCTAGGATAGTGTTAGGGTTAGGGTTAGTGTTAGCATCAGCCCTAGGATATTATTAGTGTTAGGGTTAGCATCAGCCCTAGCATAGTGTTAGGGTTAGAGTTAGGGTTAGCACCAGGCTTAGGATAGTGTTAGTGTTAGGGTTACCATCAGCCTTAGGATAGTGTTAGGGTTAGGTTTAGGGTCAGCATCAGCCGTAGGATAGTGTTAGGGTTAGGGTTAGCCTCAGCCCTAGGATAGTGTTAGCGTTAGGGTTAGGGTTAGCATCAGCCCTAGGATAGTGTTAGGGGTAGGGTTACGGTTATAATCAGCCCTAGCATAGTGTTAGTGTTAGGGTTAGCATCAGCCCTAGGATAGTGTTAGGGTTAGGGTTAGGGTTAGCATCAGCCCTAGGATAGTATTAGTGTTAGGGTTAGGGTTAGGGTTAGTATCAGCTCTAGGATAGTGTTAGGGTTAGGGTTAGGGTTAGCATCAGCCCTAGGATAGTGTTAGGGTTACGTTAGGGTTAGCATCAGCCCTAGGATAGTGTTAGGGTTAGGGTTAGCATCAGCCCTAGGATAGTGTTAGAGTTAGGGTTAGGGTTAGCATCAGCCCTAGGATAGTGTTAGGGTTACGGTTATCATCAGCCCTAGGATAGTGTTAGGGTTAGGGTTAGGGTTAGCATCAGCCCTAGGATAGTGTTAGGGTTAGGGTTAACATAAACCCTAGGATATTGTTAGGGTTAGGGTTAGGGTTATCATCAGACCTAGGATAGTGTTAGGGTTAGGGTTAGGGTTAACATCAGTTCAAGGATAGTGTTAGGGTTAGCGTTAGGGTTAGCATCAGCCCTAGGATAGTGTTAGGGTTAGGGTTAGGGTTAGCATCAGCCCTAGGATAGTGTTAGGGTTAGGATTAGCAGAAGCCCTAGGATAGTGTTAGGGTTAGGGTTAGGGTTATCATCAGGCCTAGGATAGTGTTAGGGTTAGGGTTAGCATCAGCCCTAGGATAGTGTTAGGGTTAGGGTTAGGGTTAGCATCAGCCCTAGGATAGTGTTAGGGTCAGGGTTAGGGTTAGCATCAGGCCTAGGATAGTGTTAGGGTTAGGGTTAGCATCAGCCCTAGGATAGTGTTAGGGTTAGGGTTAGCATCAGGCCTAGGATAGTGTTAGTGTTAGGGTTAGCATCAGCCCTAGGATAGTGTTAGGGTTAGGGTTAGGGTTAGCATCAGCCCTAGGATAGTGTTAGGGTTATGGTTAGGTTTAGCATCAGCCGTAGGATAGTGTTAGGGTAAGGGTTAGGGTTAGAATCAGGCCTAGGATAGTGTTACGGTTACGGTTAGAATCAGCCCTAGGATAGTGTTAGGTATAGGGTTAAGTTTAGCATCAGCCCTAGGATAGTGTTAGGGTTAAGGTTAGGGTTAGCATCAGCCCTAGGATAGTGTTAGGGTTAGGGTTAGTGTTAGCCACAGCCCTAGGATAGTGTTAGGGTTAGGGTTAGCATAAGCCCTAGGATAGTGTTAGTGTTAGGGTTAGGGTTAGCATCAGGCCTAGGATAGTGTTAGGGTTAGGGTTAGCATCAGCCCTAGGATAGTGTTAGGGTTCAGGGTTAGGGTTATCATGAGGCCTAGGATAGTGTTAGGGTTAGGGTTAGCATCAGCCCTAGGATAGTGTTAGGGTTAGGGTTAGGTTTAGCATCAGCCCTAGGATAGTGTTAGGGTTAGGGTTAGTGTGAGCATCAGCCCTAGGATATTATTAGGGTTAGGGTTAGCATCAGCCCTACGATAGTGTTAGGGTTAGGGTTAGCATCAGCCCTGGGATAATGTTAGGATTAGGGTTAGGGTTAGCATCAGCCCTAGGATAGTGTTAGGGTTAGGGTTAGCATCAGCCCTAGGATAGTGTTAGAGTTAGGGTTAGGGTTAGCATCAGCCCTAGGATAGTGTTAGGGTTAGGGTTAGCATCAGCCCTAGGATAGTGTTAGGGTTAGGGTTAGGGTTAGCATCAGCCCTAGGATAGTGTTAGGGTTAGGGTTAGCATCAGCCCTAGGATAGTGTTAGGGTTAGGGTTAACATAAACCCTAGGATAGTGTTACGGTTAGGGTTAGGGTTATCATCAGGCCTAGGATAGTGTTTGGGTTAGGGTTAGGGTTAGCATCAGTTCAAGGATAGTGTTAGGGTTAGCGTTAGGGTTAGCATCAGCCCTGGGATAGTGTTAGGGTTAGGGTTAGGGTTAGCATCAGCCCTAGGATAGTCTTAGGGTTAGGGTTAGCATAATCCCTAGGATAGTGTTAGGGTTAGGGTTAGGGTTATCATCAGGCC
This sequence comes from Lemur catta, assembly GCF_020740605.2. Taxonomy (NCBI): domain Eukaryota; kingdom Metazoa; phylum Chordata; class Mammalia; order Primates; family Lemuridae; genus Lemur; species Lemur catta. The sequence goes on along the minus strand of NC_059145.1, from coordinate 787,474 downwards.
TAGGATAGTGATAGGGTTAGGGTTAGCATCAGCCCTAGGATAGTGTTAGGGTTAGGGTTAGGGTTAGCATCAGCCCTAGGATAGTGCTGGGTTAGGGTTAGCATCAGCCCTAGGATAGTGTTAGGGTTAGGGTTAGGGTTAGCATCAGGCCTAGGATAGTGTTAGGGTTAGGGTTAGCATCAGCCCTAGAATAGTGTTTAGGGTTAGGGTTAGGGTTAGCATCAGCCGTAGGATAGTGTTAGGGTTAGGGTTAGCCTCAGCCCTAAGATAGTGTTAGAGTTAGGGTTAGGGTTAGCATCAGCCCTAGGATAATGTTAGGGTTAGGGTTAGGGTTAGCATCAGCCCTAGGATAGTGTTAGTGTTAGGGTTAGCATCAGCCCTAGGATAGTGTTAGGGTTAGGGCTAGGGTTAGCATCCGCCCTAGGATAGTGTTACGGTTAGGGTTAGGGTTAGCATCAGCCCTAGGATAGTGTTAGGGTTAGGGTTAACATAAACCCTAGGATAGTGTTAGGGTTAGGGTTTGGGTTATCATCAGGCCTAGGATACTGTTATGGTTAGGGTTAGGGTTAGCATCAGTTCAAGGATAGTGTTAGGGTTAGCGTTAGGGTTAGCATCTGCCCTAGGATAGTGTTAGGGTTAGGGTTAGCATCAGCCCAAGGATAGTGTTAGGGTTAGGGTTAGCATCAGCCCTAGGATAGTGTTAGGGTTAGGGTTAGGGTTAGCATCAGGCCCAGGATAGTGTTAGGGTTAGGGTTAGCATCAGCCCAAGGCTAGTGTTATGGTTAGGGTTAGGGTTAGCATCAGCCCTAGGATAGTGTTAGGGTTAGGGTTAGCATCAGCCCTAGGACAGTGTTAGTGTTAGGGTTAGCCTCAGCCCTAGGAGAGTGTTAGGGTTAGGGATAGGGTTAGCATCAGGCCTAGGATAGTGTTAGGGTTAGGGTTAGGGTTAGCATCAGCCCTAGCATAGTGTTAGGGTTAGGGTTAGCATCAGGCCTAGGATAGTGTTAGGGTTAGGGTTAGCATCAGCCCTAGGATAGTGTTAGGGTTAGGGTTAGGGTTAGCATCAGCCCTAGGATAGTGTTAGGGTTATGGTTAGGTTTAGCATCAGCCCTAGGATAGTGTTAGGGTAAGGGTGAGGGTTAGCATCAGGCCTTGGATAGTGTTAGGTTTACGGTTAGAATCAGCCCTAGGATAGTGTTAGGGTTAGGGTTAAGTTTAGCATCAGCCCTAGGATAGTGTTAGGGTTAGGGTTAGGGTTAGCATCAGCCCTAGGATAGTGTTAGGGTTAGGGTTAGGGTTAGCATCAGCCCTAGGATAGTGTTAGGGTTAGGGTTAGCATCAGCCCTAGGATAGTGTTAGGGTTAGGGTTAGGGTTAGCATCAGGCCTAGGATACTGTTAGGGTTAGGGTTAGCATCAGCCCTAGGATAGTGTTAGGGTTAGGGTTAGCATCAGGCCTAGGATAGTGTTAGGGTTAGGGTTAGCATCAGCCCTAGGATAGTGTTAGGGTTAGGGTTAGGGTTAGCATCAGCCCTAGGATAGTGTTAGGGTTATGGTTAGGTTTAGCATCAGCCCTAGGATAGTGTTAGGGTAAGGGTGAGGGTTAGCATCAGGCCTAGGATAGTGTTAGGTTTACGGTTAGAATCAGCCCTAGGATAGTGTTAGGGTTAGGGTTAAGTTTAGCATCAGCCCTAGGATAGTGTTAGGGTTAGGGTTAGGGTTAGCATCAGCCCTAGGATAGTGTTAGGGTTAGGGTTAGGGTTAGCATCAGCCCTAGGATAGTGTTAGGGTTAGGGTTAGCATCAGCCCTAGGATAGTGTTAGGGTTAGGGTTAGGGTTAGCATCAGGCCTAGGATACTGTTAGGGTTAGGGTTAGCATCAGCCCTAGGATAGTGTTAGGGTTAGGGTTAGGGTTATCATCAGGGCTAGGATAGTGTTAGGGTTAGGGTTAGCATCAGCCCTATGATAGTGTTATGGTTAGCGTTAGGGTTAGCATCAGCCCTAGGATAGTGTTAGGGTTAGGGTTAGTGTTAGCATCAGCCCTAGGATATTATTAGGGTTAGGGTTAGCATCAGCCCTAGGATAGTGTTAGGGTCAGAGTTAGGGTTAGCACCAGGCTTAGGATAGTGTTAGTGTTAGGGTTACCATCAGCCTTAGGATAGTGTTAGGGTTAGGATTAGGGTTAGCATCAGCCGTAGGATAGTGTTAGGGTTAGGGTTAGCCTCAGCCCTAGGATAGTGTTAGCGTTAGGGTTAGGGTTACCATCAGCCTTAGGATAGTGTTAGGGGTAGGGTTAGGGTTAGCATCAGCCCTAGCATAGTGTTAGTGTTAGGGTTAGCATCAGCCCTAGGATAGTGTTAGGGTTAGGCTTAGGGTTAGTATCAGCCCTAGGATAGTATTAGGGTTAGGGTTAGGGTTAGGGTTAGGGTTAGCATCAGCTCTAGGATAGTGTTAGGGTTAGGGTTAGGGTTAGCATCAGCCCTAGGATAGTGTTAGGGTTAGGGTTAGTGTTAGCATCAGCCCTAGGATAGTGTTAGGGTTAGGGTTAGAATCAGCCCTGGGATAATGTTAGGGTTAGGGTTAGGGTTAGCATCAGCCCTAGGATAGTGTTAGGGTTAGGGTTAGGGTTAGCATCAGCCCTAGGATAGTGTTAGGGTTAGGGTTAGCATCAGCCCTAGGATAGTGTTAGGGTTAGGGTTAGGGTTAGCATCAGCCCTAGGATAGTGTTAAGTTTATGGTAAGGTTTAGCATCAGCCCTAGGATAGTGTTAGGGTAAGGGTTAGGGTTAGCATCAGGCCTAGGATAGTGTTAGGGTTACGGTTAGAATCAGCCCTAGGATAGTGTTAGGGTTAGGGTTAAGTTTAGCATCAGCCCTAGGATAGTGTTAGGGTTAGGGTTAGGGTTAGCATTAGCCCTAGGATAGTGTTAGGGTTAGGGTTTGGGTTAGCATCAGCCCTAGGATAGTGTTAGGGTTAGGGTTAGCATAAGCCCTAGGATAGTGTTAGGGTTAGGGTTAGGGTTAGCATCAGGCCTAGGATAGTGTTAGGGTTAGGGTTAGCATCAGCCCTAGGATAGTGTTAGGGTTAGGGTTAGGGTTATCATCAGGCCTAGGATAGGGTTAGGGTTAGGGTTAGGGTTAGCATCAGCCCTAGGATAGTGTTAGGGTTAGGGTTAGGGTTAGCATCAGCCCTAGGATAGTGTTAGGGTTAGGGTTAGTGTTAGCATCAGCCCTAGGATATTATTAGGGTTAGGGTTAGCATCAGGCCTAGGATAGTGTTAGGGTCAGAGTTAGGGTTAGCACCAGGCTTAGGATAGTGTTAGTGTTAGGGTTACTATCAGCCTTAGGATAGTGTTAGGATTAGGGTTAGGGTTAGCATCAGCCGTAGGATAGTGTTAGGGTTAGGGTTAGCCTCAGCCCTAGGATAGTGTTACCGTTAGGGTTAGGGTTAGCATCAGCCCTAGGATAGTGTTAGTTGTAGGGTTAGGGTTAGCATCAGCCCTAGCATAGTGTTAGTGTTAGGGTTAGCATCAGCCCTAGGATAGTGTTAGGGTTAGGGTTAGGGTTAGCATCAGCCCTAGGATAGTATTAGGCTTAGGGTTAGGGTTAGGGTTAGGGTTAGCATCAGCTCTAGGATAGTGTTATGGTTAGGGTTAGGGTTAGCATCAGCCCTAGGATAGTGTTAGGGTTAGGGTTAGGGTTAGCATCAGCCCTAGGATAGTGTTAGGGTTAGGGTTAGCATCAGCCCTGGGATAATGTTAGGGTTAGGGTTAGGGTTAGCATCAGCCCTAGGATAGGGTTAGGGTTAGGGTTAGCATCAGCCCTAGGATAGTGTTAGGGTTAGGGTTATCATCAGCCCTAGGATAGTGTTAGGGTTAGGGTTAGGGTTAGCATCAGCCCTAGGATAGTGTTAGGGTTAGGGTTAGCATCAGCCCTAGGATAGTGTTAGGGTTAGGGTTTACATAAACCTTAGGATAGTGTTAGGGTTAGGGTTTACATAAACCCTAGGATAGTGTTAGGGTTAGGATTAGGGTTAGCATCAGTTCAAGGATAGTGTTAGGGTTAGCGTTAGGGTTAGCATCAGCCCTAGGATAGTGTTAAGGTTAGGGTTAGTGTTAGCATCAGCCCTAGGATAGTATTAGGGTTAGGGTTCGGGTTAGGGTTAGGGTTAGCATCAGCTCTAGGATAGTGTTAGGGTTAGGGTTATCATCAGGCCTAGGATAGTGTTTGGGATAGGGTTAGGGTTAGCATCAGTTCAAGGATAGTGTTAGGGTTAGCGTTAGGGTTAGCATCAGCCCTGGGATAGTGTTAGGGTTAGGGTTAGGGTTAGCATCAGCCATAGGATAGTGTTAGGGTTAGGGTTAGCATAAGCCCTAGGATAGTGTTAGGGTTAGGGTTAGGGTTATCATCAGGCCTAGGATAGTGATAGGGTTAGGGTTAGCATCAGCCCTAGGATAGTGCTGGGTTAGGGTTAGCATCAGCCCTAGGATAGTGTTAGGGTTAGGGTTAGGGTTATCATCAGGCCTAGGATAGTGTTAGGGTTAGGGTTAGCATCAGCCCTAGGATAGTGTTAGGGTTAGGGTTAGCATCAGCCCTAGGATAGTGTTAGGGTTAGGGTTAGGGTTAGCATCAGGCCTAGGATAGTGTTAGGGTTAGGGTTAGCATCAGCCCTAGGATAGTGTTAGGGTTAGGGTTAGGGTTAGCATCAGCCGTAGGATAGTGTTAGGGTTAGGGTTAGCCTCACCCCTAAGATAGTGTTAGAGTTAGGGTTAGGGTTAGCATCAACCCTAGGATAATGTTAGGGTTAGGGTTATGGTTAGCATCAGCCCTAGGATAGTGTTAGTGTTAGGGTTAGCATCAGCCCTAGGATAGTGTTAGGGTTAGGGTTAGGGTTAGCATCAGCCCTAGGATAGTGTTAGGGTTAGGGTTAACATAAACCCTAGGATAGTGTTAGGGTTAGGGTTAGGGTTATCATCAGGCCTAGGATACTGTTATGGTTAGGGTTAGGGTTAGCATCAGTTCAAGGATAGTGTTAGGGTTAGCGTTAGGGTTAGCATCTGCCCTAGGATAGTGTTAGGGTTAGGGTTAGGGTTAGCATCAGCCCAAGGATAGTGTTAGGGTTAGGGTTAGCATCAGCCCTAGGATAGTGTTAGGGTTAGGGTTAGCATCAGGCCCAGGATAGTGTTAGGGTTAGGGTTAGCATCAGCCCAAGGATAGTGTTAGGGTTAGGGTTAGGGTTAGCATCAGCCCTAGGATAGTGTTAGGGTTAGGGTTAGCATCAACCCTAGGATAGTGTTTGGGTTAGGGTTAGGGTTAGCATCAGCCCTAGGACAGTGTTAGGATTAGGGTTAGCCTCAGCCCTAGGAGAGTGTTAGGGTTAGGGATATTGTTAGCATCAGGCCTAGGATAGTGTTAGGGTTAGGGTTAGGGTTAGCATCAGCCCTAGGATAGTGTTAGGGTTAGGGTTAGCATCAGCCCTAGGATAGTGTTAGGGTTAGGGTTAGGGTTAGAATCAGCCCTAGGATAGTGTTAGGGTTAGGGTTAGTGTTAGCATCAGCCCTAGGATATTATTAGGGTTAGGGTTAGCATCAGCCCTAGCATAGTGTTAGGGTTAGAGTTAGGTTTAGCACCAGGCTTAGGATAGTGTTAGAGTTAGGGTTACCATCAGCCTTAGGATAGTGTTAGGGTTAGGGTTAGGGTTAGCATCAGCCGTAAGATAGTGTTAGGGTTAGGGTTAGCCTCAGCCCTAGGATAGTGTTAGCGTTAGGGTTAGGGTTAGCATCAGCCCTAGGATAGTGTTAGGGGTAGGGTTAGGGTTAGCATCAGCCCTAGCATAGTGTTAGTGTTAGGGTTAGCATCAGCCCTAGGATAGTGTTAGGGTTAGGGTTAGGGTTAGCATCAGCCATAGGATAGTATTAGGGTTAGGGTTAGGGTTAGGGTTAGGGTTAGCGTCAGCTCTAGGATAGTGTTAGGGTTAGGGTTAGCATCAGCCCTTGGATAATGGTAGGGTTAGGATTATGGTTAGGGTTAGCATCAGCCCTAGGATAGTGTTAGGGTTAGGGTTAGCATCAGCCCTAGGATAGTGTTAGTGTTAGGGTTAGGGTTAGCGTCAGCCCTAGGACAGTGTTAGGGTTAGGGTTAGCATCAGCCCTAGGATAGTGTTAGGTTTAGGGTTAGGGTTAGCATCAGCCCTAGGATAGTGTTAGGGTTAGGGTTAGCATCAGCCCTAGGATAGTGTTAGGGTTAGGGTTAGGGTTAGCATCAGCCCTAGGGTAGTGTTAGGGTTAGGGTTAGCATCAGCCCTAGGATAGTGTTAGGGTTAGGGTTAGGGTTAGCATCAGCCCTAGGATAGTGTTAGGGTTATGGTTAGGTTTAGCATCAGCCCTATGATAGTGTTAGGGTAAGGGGTAGGGTTAGCATCAGGCCTAGGATAGTGTTAGGGTTACGGTTAGAATCAGCCCTAGGATAGTGTTAGGGTTAGGATTAGGGTTAGCATCAGCCCTAGGACAGTGTTAGGGTTAGGATTAGGGTTAGCATCAGGCCTAGGATAGTGTTAGGGGTAGGGTTAGCATCAGCCGTAGGATAGTGTTAGGGTTAGGGTTAGGGTTATCATCAGGCCTAGGATAGTGTTAGGGTTAGGGTTATCATCAGCCCTAGGATAGTGTTAAGGTTAGGGTTAGGGTTAGCATCAGCCCTAGGATAGTGTTAGGGTTAGGGTTAGTGTTAGCATCAGCCCTAGGATATTATTAGGGTTAGAGTTAGCATCAGCCCTAGGATAGTGTTATGGTTAGAGTTAGGGTTAGCAACAGGCTTAGGATAGTGTTACTGTTAGGGTTACCATCAGCCTTAGGATAGTGTTAGGGTTAGGGTTAGGGTTAGCATCAGCCGTAGGATAGTGTTAGGGTTAGGGTTAGCCTCAGCCCTAGGATAGTGTTCGCGTTAGGGTTAGGGTTAGCATCAGCCCTAGGATAGTGTTAGGGGTACGGTTAGGGTTAGCATCAGCCCTAGCATAGTGTTAGTGTTAGGGTTAGCATCAGCCCTAGGATAGTGTTAAGGTTAGGGTTAGTGTTAGCATCAGCCCTAGGATAGTATTAGGGTTAGGGTTCGGGTTAGGGTTAGGGTTAGCATCAGCTCTAGGATAGTGTTAGGGTTAGGGTTAGGGTTAGCATCAGCCCTAGGATAGTGTTAGGGTTAGGGTTAGGGTTAGCATCAGCCCTAGGATAGTGTTAGGGTTGGGGTTAGCATCAGCCCTGGGATAATGTTAGGGTTAGGGTTAGGGTTAGCATCAGCCCTAGGATAGTGTTAGGGTTAGGGTTAGCATCAGCCCTAGAATAGTGTTAGAGTGAGGGTTAGGGTTAGCATCAGCCCTAGGATAGTGTTATGGTTAGGGTTATCATCAGCCCTAGGATAGTGTTAGGGTTAGGTTTAGGGTTAGCATCAGCCCTAGGATAGTGTTAGGGTTAAGGTTAGCATCAGCCCTAGGATAGTGTTAGGGTTAAGGTTAACATAAACCCTAGGATAGTGTTAGGGTTAGGGTTAGGGTTAGAATCAGCCCTAGGATAGTGTTAGGGTTAGGGTTCTTGTTAGCATCAGCCCTAGGATATTATTAGGGTTAGGGTTAGCATCAGCCCTAGCATAGTGTTAGGGTTAGAGTTAGGTTTAGCACCAGGCTTAGGATAGTGTTAGTGTTAGGGTTACCATCAGCCTTAGGATAGTGTTAGGGTTAGGGTTAGGGTTAGCATCAGCCGTAAGATAGTGTTAGGGTTAGGGTTAGCCTCAGCCCTAGGATAGTGTTAGCGTTAGGGTTAGGGTTAGCATCAGCCCTAGGATAGTGTTAGGGGTAGGGTTAGGGTTAGCATCAGCCCTAGCATAGTGTTAGTGTTAGGGTTAGCATCAGCCCTAGGATAGTGTTAGGGTTAGGGTTAGGGTTAGCATCAGCCATAGGATAGTATTAGGGTTAGGGTTAGGGTTAGTGTTAGGGTTAGCATCAGCTCTAGGATAGTGTTAGGGTTAGTGTTAACATCAGCCCTAGGATAGTGTTAGGGTTAGGGTTAGGGTTAGCTTCATCCCTAGGATAGTGTTAGGGTTAGGGTTAGCATCAGCCCTTGGAAAATGTTAGGGTTAGGGTTATGGTTAGGGTTAGCATCAGCCCTAGGATAGTGTTAGGTTTAGGGTTAGCATCAGCCCTAGGATAGTGTTAGTGTTAGGGTTAGGGTTAGCATCAGCCCTAGGACAGTGTTAGGGTTAGGGTTAGCATCAGCCCTAGGATAGTGTTAGGTTTAGGGTTAGGGTTAGCATCAGCCCTAGGATAGTGTTAGGGTTAGGGTTAGCATCAGCCCTAGGATAGTGTTAGGGTTAGGGTTAGGGTTAGCATCAGCCCTAGGATAGTGTTAGGGTTAGGGTTAGCATCAGCCCTAGGATAGTGTTAGGGTTAGGGTTAGGGTTAGCATCAGCCCTAGGATAGTGTTAGGGTTAGGGTTAGCATCAGCCCTAGGATAGTGTTAGGGTTAGGGTTAAGTTTAGCATCAGCCCTAGGATAGTGTTAGGGTTAGGATTAGGGTTAGCATCAGCCCTAGGATAGTGTTAGGGTTAGGGTTAGGGTTAGCATCAGCCCTAGGATAGTGTTAGGGTTAGGGTTAACATAAACCCTAGGATAGTGTTAGGGTTAGGGTTTGGGTTATCATCAGGCCTAGGATACTGTTATGGTTAGGGTTAGGGTTAGCATCAGTTCAAGGATAGTGTTAGGGTTAGCGTTAGGGTTAGCATCTGCCCTAGGATAGTGTTAGGGTTAGGGTTAGCATCAGCCCAAGGATAGTGTTAGGGTTAGGGTTAGCATCAGCCCTAGGATAGTGTTAGGGTTAGGGTTAGGGTTAGCATCAGGCCCAGGATAGTGTTAGGGTTAGGGTTAGCATCAGCCCAAGGCTAGTGTTATGGTTAGGGTTAGGGTTAGCATCAGCCCTAGGATAGTGTTAGGGTTAGGGTTAGCATCAGCCCTAGGACAGTGTTAGTGTTAGGGTTAGCCTCAGCCCTAGGAGAGTGTTAGGGTTAGGGATAGGGTTAGCATCAGGCCTAGGATAGTGTTAGTGTTAGGGTTAGGGTTAGCATCAGCCCTAGGATAGTGTTAGGGTTAGGGTTAGCATCAAGCCTAGGATAGTGTTAGGGTTAGGGTTAGCATCAGCCCTAGGATAGTGTTAGGGTTAGGGTTAGGGTTAGCATCAGCCCTAGGATAGTGTTAGGGTTATGGTTAGGTTTAGCATCAGCCCTAGGATAGTGTTAGGGTAAGGGTGAGGGTTAGCATCAGGCCTAGGATAGTGTTAGGTTTACGGTTAGAATCAGCCCTAGGATAGTGTTAGGGTTAGGGTTAAGTTTAGCATCAGCCCTAGGATAGTGTTAGGGTTAGGGTTAGGGTTAGCATCAGCCCTAGGATAGTGTTAGGGTTAGGGTTAGGGTTAGCATCAGCCCTAGGATAGTGTTAGGGTTAGGGTTAGCATCAGCCCTAGGATAGTGTTAGGGTTAGGGTTAGGGTTAGCATCAGGCCTAGGATACTGTTAGGGTTAGGGTTAGCATCAGCCCTAGGATAGTGTTAGGGTTAGGGTTAGCATCAGGCCTAGGATAGTGTTAGGGTTAGGGTTAGCATCAGCCCTAGGATAGTGTTAGGGTTAGGGTTAGGGTTAGCATCAGCCCTAGGATAGTGTTAGGGTTATGGTTAGGTTTAGCATCAGCCCTAGGATAGTGTTAGGGTAAGGGTGAGGGTTAGCATCAGGCCTAGGATAGTGTTAGGTTTACGGTTAGAATCAGCCCTAGGATAGTGTTAGGGTTAGGGTTAAGTTTAGCATCAGCCCTAGGATAGTGTTAGGGTTAGGGTTAGGGTTAGCATCAGCCCTAGGATAGTGTTAGGGTTAGGGTTAGGGTTAGCATCAGCCCTAGGATAGTGTTAGGGTTAGGGTTAGCATCAGCCCTAGGATAGTGTTAGGGTTAGGGTTAGGGTTAGCATCAGGCCTAGGATACTGTTAGGGTTAGGGTTAGCATCAGCCCTAGGATAGTGTTAGGGTTAGGGTTAGGGTTATCATCAGGGCTAGGATAGTGTTAGGGTTAGGGTTAGCATCAGCCCTATGATAGTGTTATGGTTAGCGTTAGGGTTAGCATCAGCCCTAGGATAGTGTTAGGGTTAGGGTTAGTGTTAGCATCAGCCCTAGGATATTATTAGGGTTAGGGTTAGCATCAGCCCTAGGATAGTGTTAGGGTTAGAGTTAGGGTTAGCACCAGGCTTAGGATAGTGTTAGTGTTAGGGTTACCATCAGCCTTAGGATAGTGTTAGGGTTAGGATTAGGGTTAGCATCAGCCGTAGGATAGTGTTAGGGTTAGGGTTAGCCTCAGCCCTAGGATAGTGTTAGCGTTAGGGTTAGGGTTACCATCAGCCTTAGGATAGTGTTAGGGGTAGGGTTAGGGTTAGCATCAGCCCTAGCATAGTGTTAGTGTTAGGGTTAGCATCAGCCCTAGGATAGTGTTAGGGTTAGGCTTAGGGTTAGTATCAGCCCTAGGATAGTATTAGGGTTAGGGTTAGGGTTAGGGTTAGGGTTAGCATCAGCTCTAGGATAGTGTTAGGGTTAGGGTTAGGGTTAGCATCAGCCCTAGGATAGTGTTAGGGTTAGGGTTAGTGTTAGCATCAGCCCTAGGATAGTGTTAGGGTTAGGGTTAGAATCAGCCCTGGGATAATGTTAGGGTTAGGGTTAGGGTTAGCATCAGCCCTAGGATAGTGTTAGGGTTAGGGTTAGCATCAGCCCTAGGATAGTGTTAGAGTTAGGGTTAGGGTTAGCATCAGCCCTAGGATAGTGTTAGGGTTAGGGTTAGCATCAGTCCTAGGATAGTGTTAGGGTTAGGGTTAGGGTTAGCATCAGCCCTAGGATAGTGTTAAGTTTATGGTAAGGTTTAGCATCAGCCCTAGGATAGTGTTAGGGTAAGGGTTAGGGTTAGCATCAGGCCTAGGATAGTGTTAGGGTTACGGTTAGAATCAGCCCTAGGATAGTGTTAAGGTTAGGGTTAAGTTTAGCATCAGCCCTAGGATAGTGTTAGGGTTAGGGTTAGGGTTAGCATTAGCCCTAGGATAGTGTTAGGGTTAGGGTTTGGGTTAGCATCAGCCCTAGGATAGTGTTAGGGTTAGGGTTAGCATAAGCCATAGGATAGTGTTAGGGTTAGGGTTAGGGTTAGCATCAGGCCTAGGATAGTGTTAGGGTTAGGGTTAGCATCAGCCCTAGGATAGTGTTAGGGTTAGGGTTAGGGTTATCATCAGGCCTAGGATAGGGTTAGGGTTAGGGTTAGGGTTAGCATCAGCCCTAGGATAGTGTTAGGGTTAGGGTTAGGGTTAGCATCAGCCCTAGGATAGTGTTAGGGTTAGGGTTAGTGTTAGCATCAGCCCTAGGATATTATTAGGGTTAGGGTTAGCATCAGCCCTAGGATAGTGTTAGGGTCAGAGTTAGGGTTAGCACCAGGCTTAGGATAGTGTTAGTGTTAGGGTTACTATCAGCCTTAGGATAGTGTTAGGATTAGGGTTAGGGTTAGCATCAGCCGTAGGATAGTGTTAGGGTTAGGGTTAGCCTCTGCCCTAGGATAGTGTTACCGTTAGGGTTAGGGTTAGCATCAGCCCTAGGATAGTGTTAGTTGTAGGGTTAGGGTTAGCATCAGCCCTAGCATAGTGTTAGTGTTAGGGTTAGCATCAGCCCTAGGATAGTGTTAGGGTTAGGGTTAGGGTTAGCATTAGCCCTAGGATAGTATTAGGCTTAGGGTTACGGTTAGGGTTAGGGTTAGCATCAGCCCTAGGATAGTGTTATGGTTAGGGTTAGGGTTAGCATCAGCCCTAGGATAGTGTTAGGGTTAGGGTTAGGGTTAGCATCAGCCCTAGGATAGTGTTAGGGTTAGGGTTAGCATCAGCCCTGGGATAATGTTAGGGTTAGGGTTAGGGTTAGCATCAGCCCTAGGATAGGGTTAGGGTTAGGGTTAGCATCAGCCCTAGGATAGTGTTAGGGTTAGGGTTATCATCAGCCCTAGGATAGTGTTAGGGTTAGGGTTAGGGTTAGCATCAGCCCTAGGATAGTGTTAGGGTTAGGGTTAGCATCAGCCCTAGGATAGTGTTAGGGTTAGGGTTTACATAAACCTTAGGATAGTGTTAGGGTTAGGGTTTACATAAACCCTAGGATAGTGTTAGGGTTAGGATTAGGGTTAGCATCAGTTCTAGGATAGTGTTAGGGTTAGCGTTAGGGTTAGCATCAGCCCTAGGATAGTGTTAAGGTTAGGGTTAGTGTTAGCATCAGCCCTAGGATAGTATTAGGGTTAGGGTTCGGGTTAGGGTTAGGGTTAGCATCAGCTCTAGGATAGTGTTAGGGTTAGGGTTATCATCAGGCCTAGGATAGTGTTTGGGATAGGGTTAGGGTTAGCATCAGTTCAAGGATAGTGTTAGGGTTAGCGTTAGGGTTAGCATCAGCCCTGGGATAGTGTTAGGGTTAGGGTTAGGGTTAGCATCAGCCGTAGGATAGTGTTAGGGTTAGGGTTAGCATAAGCCCTAGGATAGTGTTAGGGTTAGGGTTAGGGTTATCATCAGGCCTAGGATAGTGATAGGGTTAGGGTTAGCATCAGCCCTAGGATAGTGCTGGGTTAGGGTTAGCATCAGCCCTAGGATAGTGTTAGGGTTAGGGTTAGGGTTATCATCAGGCCTAGGATAGTGTTAGGGTTAGGGTTAGCATCAGCCCTAGGGTAGTGTTAGGGTTAGGGTTAGCATCAGCCCTAGGATAGTGTTAGGGTTAGGGTTAGGGTTAGCATCAGGCCTAGGATAGTGTTAGGGTTAGGGTTAGCATCAGCCCTAGGATAGTGTTAGGGTTAGGGTTAGGGTTAGCATCAGCCGTAGGATAGTGTTAGGGTTAGGGTTAGCCTCACCCCTAAGATAGTGTTAGAGTTAGGGTTAGGGTTAGCATCAACCCTAGGATAATGTTAGGGTTAGTGTTATGGTTAGCATCAGCCCTAGGATAGTGTTAGTGTTAGGGTTAGCATCAGCCCTAGGATAGTGTTAGGGTTAGGGTTAGGGTTAGCATCCGCCCTAGGATAGTGTTAGGGTTAGGGTTAGGGTTAGCATCAGCCCTAGGATAGTGTTAGGGTTAGGGTTAACATAAACCCTAGGATAGTGTTAGGGTTAGGGTTAGGGTTATCATCAGGCCTAGGATACTGTTATGGTTAGGGTTAGGGTTAGCATCAGTTCAAGGATAGTGTTAGGGTTAGCGTTAGGGTTAGCATCTGCCCTAGGATAGTGTTAGGGTTAGGGTTAGGGTTAGCATCAGCCCAAGGATAGTGTTAGGGTTAGGGTTAGCATCAGCCCTAGGATAGTGTTAGGGTTAGGGTTAGCATCAGGCCCAGGATAGTGTTAGGGTTAGGGTTAGCATCAGCCCAAGGATAGTGTTAGGGTTAGGGTTAGGGTTAGCATCAGCCCTAGGATAGTGTTAGGGTTAGGGTTAGCATCAACCCTAGGATAGTGTTTGGGTTAGGGTTAGGGTTAGCATCAGCCCTAGGACAGTGTTAGGATTAGGGTTAGCCTCAGCCCTAGGAGAGTGTTAGGGTTAGGGATATTGTTAGCATCAGGCCTAGGATAGTGTTAGGGTTAGGGTTAGGGTTAGCATCAGCCCTAGGATAGTGTTAGGGTTAGGGTTAGCATCAGCCCTAGGATAGTGTTAGGGTTAGGGTTAGGGTTAGAATCAGCCCTAGGATAGTGTTAGGGTTAGGGTTAGTGTTAGCATCAGCCCTAGGATATTATTAGGGTTAGGGTTAGCATCAGCCCTAGCATAGTGTTAGGGTTAGAGTTAGGTTTAGCACCAGGCTTAGGATAGTGTTAGTGTTAGGGTTACCATCAGCCTTAGGATAGTGTTAGGGTTAGGGTTAGGGTTAGCATCAGCCGTAAGATAGTGTTAGGGTTAGGGTTAGCCTCAGCCCTAGGATAGTGTTAGCGTTAGGGTTAGGGTTAGCATCAGCCCTAGGATAGTGTTAGGGGTAGGGTTAGGGTTAGAATCAGCCCTAGCATAGTGTTAGTGTTAGGGTTAGCATCAGCCCTAGGATAGTGTTAGGGTTAGTGTTAGGGTTAGCATCAGCCATAGGATAGTATTAGGGTTAGGGTTAGGGTTAGGGTTAGGGTTAGCATCAGCTCTAGGATAGTGTTAGGGTTAGGGTTAGCATCAGCCCTTGGATAATGGTAGGGTTAGGATTATGGTTAGGGTTAGCATCAGCCCTAGGATAGTGTTAGGGTTAGGGTTAGCATCAGCCCTAGGATAGTGTTAGTGTTAGGGTTAGGGTTAGCATTAGCCCTAGGACAGTGTTAGGGTTAGGGTTAGCATCAGCCCTAGGATAGTGTTAGGTTTAGGGTTAGGGTTAGCATCAGCCCTAGGATAGTGTTAGGGTTAGGGTTAGCATCATCCCTAGTATAGTGTTAGTGTTAGGGTTAGCATTAGCCCTAGGATAGTGTTAGGGTTAGCGTTAGGGTTAGCATCTGCCCTAGGATAGTGTTAGGGTTAGGGTTAGGGTCAGCATCAGCCCAAGGATAGTGTTAGGGTTAGGGTTAGCATCAGCCCTAGGATAGTGTTAGGGTTAGGGTTAGCATCAGGCCCAGGATAGTGTTAGTTTTAGGGTTAGCATCAGCCCAAGGATAGTGTTAGGGTTAGGGTTAGGGTTAGCATCAGCCCTAGGATAGTGTTAGGGTTAGGGTTAGCATCAACCCTAGGATAGTGTTTGGGTTAGGGTTAGGGTTAGCATCAGCCCTAGGACAGTGTTAGGGTTAGGGTTAGCATCAGCCCTAGGAGAGTGTTAGGGTTAGGGATAGGGTTAGCATCAGGCCTAGGATAGTGTTAGGGTTAGGGTTAGGGTTAGCATCAGCCCTAGGATAGTGTTAGGGTTAGGTTTAGCATCAGGCCTAGGATAGTGTTAGGGTTAGGGTTAGCATCAGCCCTAGGATAGTGTTAGGGTTAGGGTTAGGGTTAGCATCAGCCCTAGGATAGTGTTAGGGTTATGGTTAGGTTTACATCAGCCCTAGGATAGTGTTAGGGTAAGGGTGAGGGTTAGCATCAGGCCTAGGATAGTGTTAGGGTTACGGTTAGAATCAGCCCTAGGATAGTGTTAGGGTTAGGGTTAAGTTGAGCATCAGCCCTAGGATAGTGTTAGGGTTAGGGTTAGGGTTAGCATCAGCCCTAGCATAGTGTTAGGGTTAGGATTAGGGTTAGCATCAGCCCTAGGATAGTGTTAGGGTTAGGGTTAGCATCAGCCCTAGGATAGTGTTAGAGTTAGGGTTAGGGTTAGCATCAGGCCTAGGATAGTGTTAGGGTTAGGGTTAGCATCAGCCCTAGGATAGTGTTAGGGTTAGGGTTAGGGTTAGCATCAGCCCTAGGATAGTGTTAGGGTTAGGTTTAGCATCAGGCCTAGGATAGTGTTAGGGTTAGGGTTAGCATCAGGCTTGGATAGTGTTAGGGTTAGGGTTAGGGTTAGCATCAGCCCTAGGATAGTGTTAGGGTTATGGTTAGGTTTAGCATCAGCCCTAGGATAGTGTTAGGGTAAGGGTGAGGGTTAGCATCAGGCCTAGGATAGTGTTAGGGTTACGGTTAGAATCAGCCCTAGGATAGTGTTAGGGTTAGGGTTAAGTTGAGCATCAGCCCTAGGATAGTGTTAGGGTTAGGGTTAGGGTTAGCATCAGCCCTAGCATAGTGTTAGTGTTAGGGTTAGCATCAGCCCTAGGATAGTGTTAGGGTTAGGGTTAGCATAAGCCCTAGGATAGTGTTAGAGTTAGGGTTAGGGTTATCATCAGGCCTAGGATAGTGTTAGGGTTAGGGTTAGCATCAGCCCTAGGATAGTGTTAGGGTTAGGGTTAGGGTTATCATCAGGCCTAGGATAGTGTTAGGGTTAGGGTTAGCATCAGCCCTAGGATAGTGTTAGGGTTAGGGTTAGGGTTAGCATCAGCCCTAGGATAGTGTTAGTGTTAGGGTTAGGGTTAGCATCAGCCCTAGGATAGTGTTAGGGTTAGGGTTAGTGTTAGCATCAGCCCTAGGATATTATTAGGGTTAGGGGTAGCATCAGCCCTAGGATAGTGTTAGGGTTAGAGTTAGGGTTAGCACCAGGCTTAGGATATTGTTAGTGTTATGGTTACCATCAGCCTTAGGTTAGTGTTAGGGTTAGGGTTAGGGTTAGCATCAGCCGTAGCATAGTGTTAGGGTTAGGGTTAGCCTCAGCCCTAGGATAGTGTTAGCGTTAGGGTTAGGGTTAGCATCAGCCCTAGGATAGTGTTAGGGGTAGGGTTAGGGTTAGCATCAGCCCTAGCATAGTGTTAGTGTTAGGGTTAGCATGAGCCCTAGGATAGTGTTAGGGTTAGGGTTAGGGTTAGCATCAGCCCTAGGATAGTATTAGGGTTAGGGTTAGGGTTAGGGTTAGGGTTAGCATCAGCTCTAGGATAGTGTTAGGGTTATGGTTAGGGTTAGCATCAGCCCTAGGATAGTGTTAGGGTTAGGGTTAGGGTTAGCATCAGCCCTAGGATAGTGTTAGGGTTAGGGTTAGCATCAGCCCTGGGATAATGTTAGGGTTAGGGTTAGGGTTAGCATCAGCCCTAGGATAGTGTTAGGGTTAGGGTTAGCATCAGCCCTAGGATAGTGTTAGAGTTAGGGTTAGGGTTAGCATCAGCCCTAGGATAGTGTTAGGGTTAGGGTTAGCATCAGCCCTAGGATAGTGTTAGGGTTAGGGTTAGGGTTAGCATCAGCCCTAGGACAGTGTTAGGGTTAGGGTTAGCATCAGCCCTAGGATAGTGTTAGGGTTAGGGTTAGGGTTAGCATGAGCCCTAGGATAGTGTTAGGGTTAGGGTTAGCATCAGCCCTAGGTTAGTGTTAGGGTTAGGGTTAGGGTTAGCATCAGCCCTAGGATAGTGTTAGGGTTAGGGTTAGCAGCAGCCACAGGATAGTGTTAGGGTTAGGGTTAGCGTTAGCATCAGCCCTAGGATAGTTGTAGTGTTAGGGTTAGCAACAGCCCTAGGATAGTGTTAGGGTTAGGGTTAGCATCAGCCCTAGGATAGTGTTAGGGTTACGGTTAGGGTTAGCATCAGCGTTTGGAGAGTGTTAGGGTTAGGGTTAGCATAAGCCCTAGGATAGTGTTAGTGTTAGGGTTAGCATCAGCCCTAGGATAGTGTTAGTGTTAGGGTTAGGGTTAGCATCCGCCCTAGGATAGTGTTAGGTTTAGGGTTAGGGTTAGCATCAGCCCTAGGATAGTGTTGGGGTTAGGGTTAACATAAACCCTAGGATAGTGTTAGGGTTAGGGTTAGGGTTATCATCAGGCCTAGGATAGTGATAGGGTTAGGGTCAGGGTTAGCATCAGTTCAAGGATAGTGTTAGGGTTAGCGTTAGGGTTAGCATCAGCCCTAGGATAGTGTTAGGGTTAGGGTTAGGGTTAGCATCAGCCCTAGCATAGTGTTAGGTTTAGGGTTAGCATCAGCCCTAGGATAGTGTTAGGGTTAGGGTTAGTGTTAGGGTTACCATCAGGCCTAGGATAGTGTTAGGGTTAGGGTTAGCATCAGCCCTAGGATAGTGTTAGGGTTAGGGTTAGGGTTAGCATCAGCCCTAGGATAGTGTTAGGGTTAGGGTTAACATCAGCCCTAGGATAGTGTTAGGGTTAGGGTTAGGGTTAGCATCAGGCCTAGGATAGTGTTAGGGTTAGGGTTAGCATCAGCCCTAGGATAGTGTTAGGGTTAGGGTTAGGGTTAGCATCAGAAGTAGGATAGTGTTAGGGTTAGGATTAGCCTCAGCCCTAAGATAGTGTTAGAGTTAGGGTTAGGGTTAGCATCAGCCCTAGGATAATGTTCGGGTTAGGGTTAGGGTTAGCATCAGCCCTAGGATAGTGTTAGTGTTAGGGTTAGCATCAGCCCTAGGATAGTGTTAGGGTTAGGGTTAGGGTTAGCATCTGCCCTAGGATAGTGTTAGGGTTAGGGTTAGGGTTAGCATCAGCCCTAGGATAGTGTTAGGGTTAGGGTTAACATAAACCCTATGATAGTGTTAGGGTTAGGGTTAGCATCAACCCTAGGATAGTGTTTGGGGTAGGGTTAGGGTTAGCATCAGCCCTAGGATAGTGTTAGGGTTAGGGTTAGCCTCAGCCCTAGGAGAGTGTTAGGGTTAGGGATAGGGTTAGCATCAGGCCTAGGATAGTGTTAGGGTTAGGGTTAGGGTTAGCATCAGCCCTAGGATAGTGTTAGGGTTAGGGTTAGCATCAGGCCCAGTATAGTGTTAGGGTTAGGGTTAGCATCAGCCCTAGGATAGTGTTAGGGTTAGGGTTAGGGTTCGCATCAGCCCTAGGATAGTGTTAGGGTTATGGTTAGGTTTAGCATCAGCCCTAGGTTAGTGTTAAGGTAAGGGTTAGGGTTAGCATCAGGCCTAGGATAGTGTTAGGGTTAGGGTTAGGGTTCGCATCAGCCCTAGGATAGTGTTAGTGTTATGGTTAGCATCAGTCCTAGGATAATGTTAGGGTTAGGGTTAGGGTTAGCATCCGCCCTAGGATAGTGTTAGGGTTAGGGTTAGGGTTAGCATCAGCCCTAGGATAGTGTTAGGGTTAGGGTTAACATAAACCCTAGGATAGTGTTAGGGTTAGGGTTAGGGTTATCATCAGGCCTAGGATAGTGCTAGGGTTAGGGTTAGCATCAGCCCTAGGATAGTGTTAGGGTTAGGGTTAGGGTTAGCATCAGGCCTAGGATAGTGTTAGGGTTAGGGTTAGCATCAGCCCTAGGATAGTGTTAGTGTTAGGGTTAGCATCAGCCCTAGGATAGTGTTAGGGTTAGGGTTAGGGTTAGCATCAGCGTTTGGAGAGTGTTAGGGTTAGGGTTAGGGTTAGCATCAGCCCTAGGATAGTGTTAGTGTTAGGGTTAGCATCAGCCCTAGATAGTGTTAGGGTTAGGGTTAGATTTAGCATCCGCCCTAGGATAGTGTTAGGTTTAGGGTTAGGGTTAGCATCAGCCCTAGGATAGTGTTAGGGTTAGGGTTAACATAAACCCTAGGATAGTGTTAGGGTTAGGGTTAGGGTTAGCATCAGCCCTAGGATAGTGTTAGGGTTAGGGTTAGGGTTAGCATCAGTTCAAGGATAGTGTTAGGGTTAGCGTTAGGGTTAGCATCAGCCCTAGGATAGTTTTAGGGTTAGGGTTAGGGTTAGCATCAGCCCTAGGATTGTGTTAGGGTTAGGGTTAGCATCAGCCCTAGGATAGTGTTAGGGTTAGGGTTGGGGTTAGCATCAGCCCTAGGATAGTGTTAGGTTTAGGGTTAGGGTTAGCATCAGTCCTAGGATAGTGTTAGGGTTAGGGTTAGGGTTAGCATCAGCCCTAGCATAGTGTTAGGGTTAGGGTTAACATAAACCCTAGGATAGTGTTAGGGTTAGGGTTAGGGTTAGCATCAGCCCTAGGATAGTGTTAGGGTTAGGGTTAGGGTTAGCATCAGTTCAAGGATAGTGTTAGGGTTAGGGTTAGGGTTATCATCAGGCCTAGGATAGTGATAGGGTTAGGGTCAGGGTTAGCATCAGTTCAAGGATAGTGTTAGGGTTAGCGTTAGGGTTAGCATCAGCCCTAGGATAGTGTTAGGGTTAGGGTTAGGGTTAGCATCAGCCCTAGCATAGTGTTAGGTTTAAGGTTAGCATCAGCCCTAGGATAGTGTTAGGGTTAGGGTTAGTGTTAGGGTTATCATCAGGCCTAGGATAGTGTTAGGGTTAGGGTTAGCATCAGCCCTAGGATAGTGTTAGGGTTAGGGTTAGGGTTAGCATCAGCCCTAGGATAGTGTTAGGGTTAGGGTTAACATCAGCCCTAGGATAGTGTTAGGGTTAGGGTTAGGGTTAGCATCAGGCCTAGGATAGTGTTAGGGTTAGGGTTAGCATCAGCCCTAGGATAGTGTTAGGGTTAGGGTTAGGGTTAGCATCAGAAGTAGGATAGTGTTAGGGTTAGGGTTAGCCTCAGCCCCAAGATAGTGTTAGAGTTAGGGTTAGGGTTAGCATCAGCCCTAGGATAATGTTCAGGTTAGGGTTAGGGTTAGCATCAGCCCTAGGATAGTGTTAGTGTTAGGGTTAGCATCAGCCCTAGGATAGTGTTAGGGTTAGGGTTAGGGTTAGCATCCGCCCTAGGATAGTGTTGGGGTTAGGGTTAGGGTTAGCATCAGCCCTAGGATAGTGTTAGGGTTAATGTTAACATAAACCCTATGATAGTGTTAGGGTTAGGGTTAGCATCAACCCTAGGATAGTGTTTGGGGTAGGGTTAGGGTTAGCATCAGCCCTAGGATAGTGTTAGGGTTAGGGTTAGCCTCAGCCCTAGGAGAGTGTTAGGGTTAGGGATAGGGTTAGCATCAGGCCTAGGATAGTGTTAGGGTTAGGGTTAGGGTTAGCATCAGCCCTAGGATAGTGTTAGGGTTAGGGTTAGCATCAGGCCCAGTATAGTGTTAGGGTTAGGGTTAGCATCAGCCCTAGGATAGTGTTAGGGTTAGGGTTAGGGTTCGCATCAGCCCTAGGATAGTGTTAGGGTTATGGTTAGGTTTAGCATCAGCCCTAGGATAGTGTTAAGGTAAGGGTTAGGGTTAGCATCAGGCCTAGGATAGTGTTAGGGTTAGGGTTAGGGTTCGCATCAGCCCTAGGATAGTGTTAGTGTTATGGTTAGCATCAGCCCTAGGATAATGTTAGGGTTAGGGTTAGGGTTAGCATCCGCCCTAGGATAGTGTTAGGGTTAGGGTTAGGGTTAGCATCAGCCCTAGGATAGTGTTAGGGTTAGGGTTAACATAAACCCTAGGATAGTGTTAGGGTTAGGGTTAGGGTTATCATCAGGCCTAGGATAGTGTTATGGTTAGGGTTAGCATCAGCCCTAGGATAGTGTTAGGGTTAGGGTTAGGGTTAGCATCAGGCCTAGGATAGTGTTAGGGTTAGGGTTAGCATCAGCCCTAGGATAGTGTTAGTGTTAGGGTTAGCATCAGCCCTAGGATAGTGTTAGGGTTAGGGTTAGGGTTAGCATCAGCGTTTGGAGAGTGTTAGGGTTAGGGTTAGGGTTAGCATCAGCCCTAGGATAGTGTTAGTGTTAGGGTTAGCATCAGCCCTAGATAGTGTTAGGGTTAGGGTTAGGGTTAGCATCCGCCCTAGGATAGTGTTAGGTTTAGGGTTAGGGTTAGCATCAGCCCTAGGATAGTGTTAGGGTTAGGGTTAACATAAACCCTAGGATAGTGTTAGGGTTAGGGTTAGGGTTAGCATCAGCCCTAGGATAGTGTTAGGGTTAGGGTTAGGGTTAGCATCAGTTCAAGGATAGTGTTAGGGTTAGCGTTAGGGTTAGCATCAGCCCTAGGATAGTTTTAGGGTTAGGGTTAGGGTTAGCATCAGCCCTAGGATAGTGTTAGGGTTAGGGTTAGCATCAGCCCTAGGATAGTGTTAGGGTTAGGGTTAGGGTTATCATCAGGCCTAGGATAGTGTTAGGGTTAGGGTTAGCATCAGCCCTAGGATAGTGTTAGGGTTAGGGTTAGGGTTAGCATCAGCCCTAGGATAGTGTTAGGGTTATGGTTATCATCAGCCCTAGGATTGTGTTGGGGTTAGGGTTAGGGTTAACATCAGCCGTAGGATATTGTTAGGGTTAGGGTTAGCCTCAGCCCTAAGATAGTGTTAGAGTTAGGGTTAGGGTTAGCATCAGCCCTAGGATAATGTTAGGGTTAGGGTTAGGGTTATCATCAGCCCTAGGATAGTGTTAGTGTTAGGGTTAGCATCAGCCCTAGGATAGTGTTAGCGTTAGGGTTAGGGTTAGCATCCGCCCTAGGATAGTGTTAGGGTTAGGGTTAGTGTTAGCATCAGCCCTAGGATAGTGTTAGGGTTAGGGTTAACATAAACCCTAGGATAGTGTTAGGGTTAGGGTTAGGGTTATCATCAGGGCTACGATAGTGTTAGGGTTAGGGTTAGGGTTAGCATCAGTTCGAGGATAGTGTTAGGGTTAGCGTTAGGGTTAGCGTCTGCCCTAGGATAGTGTTAGGGTTAGGGTTAGGGTTAGCATCAGCATAAGGATAGTGTTAGGGTTAGGGTTAGCATCAGCCCTAGGATAGTGTTAGGGTTAGGGTTAGGGTTAGCATCAGGCCCAGGATAGTGTTAAGGTTAGGGTTAGCATCAGCCCAAGGATAGTGTTAGGGTTAGGGTTAGGGTTAGCATCAGCCCTAGTATAGTGTTAGGGTTAGGGTTAGCATCAACCCTAGGATAGTGTTTGGGTTAGGGTTAGGGTTAGCATCAGCCCTAGGATAGTGTTAGGGTTAGGGTTAGCCTCAGCCCTAGGAGAGTGTTAGGGTTAGGGATAGGGTTAGCATCAGGCCTAGGATAGTGTTAGGGTTAGGGTTAGGGTTAGCATCAGCCCTAGGAGAGTGTTAGGGTTAGGGTTAGCATCAGGCCTAGGATAGTGTTAGGTTTAGGGTTAGCATCAGCCCTAGGATAGTGTTAGTGTTAGGGTTAGGGTTAGCATCAGCCCTAGGATAGTGTTAGGGTTAGGGTTAGGTTTAGCATCAGCCCTAGGATAGTGTTAGGCTAAGGGTTAGGGTTAGCTTCAGGCCTAGGATAGTGTTAGGGTTACGGTTAGAATCAGCCCTAGGATAGTGTTAGGGTTAGGGTTAAGTTTAGCATCAGCCCTAGGATAGTGTTAGGGTTAGGGTTAGGGTTAGCATCAGCCCTAGGATAGTGTTAGGGTTAGGGTTAGGGTTAGCATCAGCCCTAGGATAGTGTTAGGGTTAGGGTTAGCATCAGCCCTAGGATAGTGTTAGGGTTAGGGTTAGGGTTATCATCAGGCCTAGGATAGTGTTAGGGTTAGGGTTAGCATCAGCCCTAGGATAGTGTTAGGGTTAGGGTTAGGGTTAGCATCAGGCCTAGGATAGTGTTAGGGTTAGGGTTAGCATCAGCCCTAGAATAGTGTTAGTGTTAGGGTTAGCATCAGCCCTAGGATAGTGTTAGGGTTAGGGTTAGCCTCAGCCCTAGGAGAGTGTTAGGGTTAGGGATAGGGTTAGCATCAGGCCTAGGATAGTGTTAGGGTTAGGGTTAGGGTTAGCATCAGGCCTAGGATAGTGTTAGGGTTAGGGTTAGCATCAGCCCTAGGATAGTGTTAGTGTTAGGGTTAGCATCAGCCCTAGGATAGTGTTAGGGTTAGGGTTAGGGTTAGCATCAGCGTTTGGAGAGTGTTAGGGTTAGGGTTAGGGTTAGCATCAGCCCTAGGATAGTGTTAGGGTTAGGGTTAGCATCAGCCCTAGCATAGTGTTAGGGTTAGGGTTAACATAAACCCTAGGATAGTGTTAGGTTTAGGGTTAGGGTTAGCATCAGCCCTAGGATAGTGTTGGGGTTAGGGTTAACATAAACCCTAGGATAGTGTTAGGGTTAGGGTTAGGGTTATCATCAGGCCTAGGATAGTGATAGGGTTAGGGTCAGGGTTAGCATCAGTTCAAGGATAGTGTTAGGGTTAGCGTTAGGGTTAGCATCAGCCCTAGGATAGTGTTAGGGTTAGGGTTAGGGTTAGCATCAGCCCTAGCATAGTGTTAGGTTTAGGGTTAGCATCAGCCCTAGGATAGTGTTAGGGTTAGGGTTAGTGTTAGGGTTACCATCAGGCCTAGGATAGTGTTAGGGTTAGGGTTAGCATCAGCCCTAGGATAGTGTTAGGGTTAGGGTTAGGGTTAGCATCAGCCCTAGGATAGTGTTAGGGTTAGGGTTAACATCAGCCCTAGGATAGTGTTAGGGTTAGGGTTAGGGTTAGCATCAGGCCTAGGATAGTGTTAGGGTTAGGGTTAGCATCAGCCCTAGGATAGTGTTAGGGTTAGGGTTAGGGTTAGCATCAGAAGTAGGATAGTGTTAGGGTTAGGATTAGCCTCAGCCCTAAGATAGTGTTAGAGTTAGGGTTAGGGTTAGCATCAGCCCTAGGATAATGTTCGGGTTAGGGTTAGGGTTAGCATCAGCCCTAGGATAGTGTTAGTGTTAGGGTTAGCATCAGCCCTAGGATAGTGTTAGGGTTAGGGTTAGGGTTAGCATCTGCCCTAGGATAGTGTTAGGGTTAGGGTTAGGGTTAGCATCAGCCCTAGGATAGTGTTAGGGTTAGGGTTAACATAAACCCTATGATAGTGTTAGGGTTAGGGTTAGCATCAACCCTAGGATAGTGTTTGGGGTAGGGTTAGGGTTAGCATCAGCCCTAGGATAGTGTTAGGGTTAGGGTTAGCCTCAGCCCTAGGAGAGTGTTAGGGTTAGGGATAGGGTTAGCATCAGGCCTAGGATAGTGTTAGGGTTAGGGTTAGGGTTAGCATCAGCCCTAGGATAGTGTTAGGGTTAGGGTTAGCATCAGGCCCAGTATAGTGTTAGGGTTAGGGTTAGCATCAGCCCTAGGATAGTGTTAGGGTTAGGGTTAGGGTTCGCATCAGCCCTAGGATAGTGTTAGGGTTATGGTTAGGTTTAGCATCAGCCCTAGGTTAGTGTTAAGGTAAGGGTTAGGGTTAGCATCAGGCCTAGGATAGTGTTAGGGTTAGGGTTAGGGTTCGCATCAGCCCTAGGATAGTGTTAGTGTTATGGTTAGCATCAGCCCTAGGATAATGTTAGGGTTAGGGTTAGGGTTAGCATCCGCCCTAGGATAGTGTTAGGGTTAGGGTTAGGGTTAGCATCAGCCCTAGGATAGTGTTAGGGTTAGGGTTAACATAAACCCTAGGATAGTGTTAGGGTTAGGGTTAGGGTTATCATCAGGCCTAGGATAGTGCTAGGGTTAGGGTTAGCATCAGCCCTAGGATAGTGTTAGGGTTAGGGTTAGGGTTAGCATCAGGCCTAGGATAGTGTTAGGGTTAGGGTTAGCATCAGCCCTAGGATAGTGTTAGTGTTAGGGTTAGCATCAGCCCTAGGATAGTGTTAGGGTTAGGGTTAGGGTTAGCATCAGCGTTTGGAGAGTGTTAGGGTTAGGGTTAGGGTTAGCATCAGCCCTAGGATAGTGTTAGTGTTAGGGTTAGCATCAGCCCTAGATAGTGTTAGGGTTAGGGTTAGGGTTAGCATCCGCCCTAGGATAGTGTTAGGTTTAGGGTTAGGGTTAGCATCAGCCCTAGGATAGTGTTAGGGTTAGGGTTAACATAAACCCTAGGATAGTGTTAGGGTTAGGGTTAGGGTTAGCATCAGCCCTAGGATAGTGTTAGGGTTAGGGTTAGGGTTAGCATCAGTTCAAGGATAGTGTTAGGGTTAGCGTTAGGGTTAGCATCAGCCCTAGGATAGTTTTAGGGTTAGGGTTAGGGTTAGCATCAGCCCTAGGATAGTGTTAGGGTTAGGGTTAGCATCAGCCCTAGGATAGTGTTAGGGTTAGGGTTAGGGTTATCATCAGGCCTAGGATAGTGTTAGGGTTAGGGTTAGCATCAGCCCTAGGATAGTGTTAGGGTTAGGGTTAGGGTTAGCATCAGCCCTAGGATAGTGTTAGGGTTATGGTTATCATCAGCCCTAGGATTGTGTTGGGGTTAGGGTTAGGGTTAACATCAGCCGTAGGATATTGTTAGGGTTAGGGTTAGCCTCAGCCCTAAGATAGTGTTAGAGTTAGGGTTAGGGTTAGCATCAGCCCTAGGATAATGTTAGGGTTAGGGTTAGGGTTATCATCAGCCCTAGGATAGTGTTAGTGTTAGGGTTAGCATCAGCCCTAGGATAGTGTTAGCGTTAGGGTTAGGGTTAGCATCCGCCCTAGGATAGTGTTAGGGTTAGGGTTAGTGTTAGCATCAGCCCTAGGATAGTGTTAGGGTTAGGGTTAACATAAACCCTAGGATAGTGTTAGGGTTAGGGTTAGGGTTATCATCAGGGCTACGATAGTGTTAGGGTTAGGGTTAGGGTTAGCATCAGTTCGAGGATAGTGTTAGGGTTAGCGTTAGGGTTAGCGTCTGCCCTAGGATAGTGTTAGGGTTAGGGTTAGGGTTAGCATCAGCATAAGGATAGTGTTAGGGTTAGGGTTAGCATCAGCCCTAGGATAGTGTTAGGGTTAGGGTTAGGGTTAGCATCAGGCCCAGGATAGTGTTAAGGTTAGGGTTAGCATCAGCCCAAGGATAGTGTTAGGGTTAGGGTTAGGGTTAGCATCAGCCCTAGTATAGTGTTAGGGTTAGGGTTAGCATCAACCCTAGGATAGTGTTTGGGTTAGGGTTAGGGTTAGCATCAGCCCTAGGATAGTGTTAGGGTTAGGGTTAGCCTCAGCCCTAGGAGAGTGTTAGGGTTAGGGATAGGGTTAGCATCAGGCCTAGGATAGTGTTAGGGTTAGGGTTAGGGTTAGCATCAGCCCTAGGAGAGTGTTAGGGTTAGGGTTAGCATCAGGCCTAGGATAGTGTTAGGGTTAGGGTTAGCATCAGCCCTAGGATAGTGTTAGTGTTAGGGTTAGGGTTAGCATCAGCCCTAGGATAGTGTTAGGGTTAGGGTTAGGTTTAGCATCAGCCCTAGGATAGTGTTAGGCTAAGGGTTAGGGTTAGCTTCAGGCCTAGGATAGTGTTAGGGTTACGGTTAGAATCAGCCCTAGGATAGTGTTAGGGTTAGGGTTAAGTTTAGCATCAGCCCTAGGATAGTGTTAGGGTTAGGGTTAGGGTTAGCATCAGCCCTAGGATAGTGTTAGGGTTAGGGTTAGGGTTAGCATCAGCCCTAGGATAGTGTTAGGGTTAGGGTTAGCATCAGCCCTAGGATAGTGTTAGGGTTAGGGTTAGGGTTATCATCAGGCCTAGGATAGTGTTAGGGTTAGGGTTAGCATCAGCCCTAGGATAGTGTTAGGGTTAGGGTTCGGGTTAGCATCAGGCCTAGGATAGTGTTAGGGTTAGGGTTAGCATCAGCCCTAGAATAGTGTTAGTGTTAGGGTTAGCATCAGCCCTAGGATAGTGTTAGGGTTAGGGTTAGCCTCAGCCCTAGGAGAGTGTTAGGGTTAGGGATAGGGTTAGCATCAGGCCTAGGATAGTGTTAGGGTTAGGGTTAGGGTTAGCATCAGGCCTAGGATAGTGTTAGGGTTAGGGTTAGCATCAGCCCTAGGATAGTGTTAGTGTTAGGGTTAGCATCAGCCCTAGGATAGTGTTAGGGTTAGGGTTAGGGTTAGCATCAGCGTTTGGAGAGTGTTAGGGTTAGGGTTAGGGTTAGCATCAGCCCTAGGATAGTGTTAGGGTTAGGGTTAGCATCAGCCCTAGCATAGTGTTAGGGTTAGGGTTAACATAAACCCTAGGATAGTGTTAGGTTTAGGGTTAGGGTTAGCATCAGCCCTAGGATAGTGTTGGGGTTAGGGTTAACATAAACCCTAGGATAGTGTTAGGGTTAGGGTTAGGGTTATCATCAGGCCTAGGATAGTGATAGGGTTAGGGTCAGGGTTAGCATCAGTTCAAGGATAGTGTTAGGGTTAGCGTTAGGGTTAGCATCAGCCCTAGGATAGTGTTAGGGTTAGGGTTAGGGTTAGCATCAGCCCTAGCATAGTGTTAGGTTTAGGGTTAGCATCAGCCCTAGGATAGTGTTAGGGTTAGGGTTAGTGTTAGGGTTACCATCAGGCCTAGGATAGTGTTAGGGTTAGGGTTAGCATCAGCCCTAGGATAGTGTTAGGGTTAGGGTTAGGGTTAGCATCAGCCCTAGGATAGTGTTAGGGTTAGGGTTAACATCAGCCCTAGGATAGTGTTAGGGTTAGGGTTAGGGTTAGCATCAGGCCTAGGATAGTGTTAGGGTTAGGGTTAGCATCAGCCCTAGGATAGTGTTAGGGTTAGGGTTAGGGTTAGCATCAGAAGTAGGATAGTGTTAGGGTTAGGATTAGCCTCAGCCCTAAGATAGTGTTAGAGTTAGGGTTAGGGTTAGCATCAGCCCTAGGATAATGTTCGGGTTAGGGTTAGGGTTAGCATCAGCCCTAGGATAGTGTTAGTGTTAGGGTTAGCATCAGCCCTAGGATAGTGTTAGGGTTAGGGTTAGGGTTAGCATCTGCCCTAGGATAGTGTTAGGGTTAGGGTTAGGGTTAGCATCAGCCCTAGGATAGTGTTAGGGTTAGGGTTAACATAAACCCTATGATAGTGTTAGGGTTAGGGTTAGCATCAACCCTAGGATAGTGTTTGGGGTAGGGTTAGGGTTAGCATCAGCCCTAGGATAGTGTTAGGGTTAGGGTTAGCCTCAGCCCTAGGAGAGTGTTAGGGTTAGGGATAGGGTTAGCATCAGGCCTAGGATAGTGTTAGGGTTAGGGTTAGGGTTAGCATCAGCCCTAGGATAGTGTTAGGGTTAGGGTTAGCATCAGGCCCAGTATAGTGTTAGGGTTAGGGTTAGCATCAGCCCTAGGATAGTGTTAGGGTTAGGGTTAGGGTTCGCATCAGCCCTAGGATAGTGTTAGGGTTATGGTTAGGTTTAGCATCAGCCCTAGGTTAGTGTTAAGGTAAGGGTTAGGGTTAGCATCAGGCCTAGGATAGTGTTAGGGTTAGGGTTAGGGTTCGCATCAGCCCTAGGATAGTGTTAGTGTTATGGTTAGCATCAGTCCTAGGATAATGTTAGGGTTAGGGTTAGGGTTAGCATCCGCCCTAGGATAGTGTTAGGGTTAGGGTTAGGGTTAGCATCAGCCCTAGGATAGTGTTAGGGTTAGGGTTAACATAAACCCTAGGATAGTGTTAGGGTTAGGGTTAGGGTTATCATCAGGCCTAGGATAGTGCTAGGGTTAGGGTTAGCATCAGCCCTAGGATAGTGTTAGGGTTAGGGTTAGGGTTAGCATCAGGCCTAGGATAGTGTTAGGGTTAGGGTTAGCATCAGCCCTAGGATAGTGTTAGTGTTAGGGTTAGCATCAGCCCTAGGATAGTGTTAGGGTTAGGGTTAGGGTTAGCATCAGCGTTTGGAGAGTGTTAGGGTTAGGGTTAGGGTTAGCATCAGCCCTAGGATAGTGTTAGTGTTAGGGTTAGCATCAGCCCTAGATAGTGTTAGGGTTAGGGTTAGATTTAGCATCCGCCCTAGGATAGTGTTAGGTTTAGGGTTAGGGTTAGCATCAGCCCTAGGATAGTGTTAGGGTTAGGGTTAACATAAACCCTAGGATAGTGTTAGGGTTAGGGTTAGGGTTAGCATCAGCCCTAGGATAGTGTTAGGGTTAGGGTTAGGGTTAGCATCAGTTCAAGGATAGTGTTAGGGTTAGCGTTAGGGTTAGCATCAGCCCTAGGATAGTTTTAGGGTTAGGGTTAGGGTTAGCATCAGCCCTAGGATTGTGTTAGGGTTAGGGTTAGCATCAGCCCTAGGATAGTGTTAGGGTTAGGGTTGGGGTTAGCATCAGCCCTAGGATAGTGTTAGGTTTAGGGTTAGGGTTAGCATCAGTCCTAGGATAGTGTTAGGGTTAGGGTTAGGGTTAGCATCAGCCCTAGCATAGTGTTAGGGTTAGGGTTAACATAAACCCTAGGATAGTGTTAGGGTTAGGGTTAGGGTTAGCATCAGCCCTAGGATAGTGTTAGGGTTAGGGTTAGGGTTAGCATCAGTTCAAGGATAGTGTTAGGGTTAGGGTTAGGGTTATCATCAGGCCTAGGATAGTGATAGGGTTAGGGTCAGGGTTAGCATCAGTTCAAGGATAGTGTTAGGGTTAGCGTTAGGGTTAGCATCAGCCCTAGGATAGTGTTAGGGTTAGGGTTAGGGTTAGCATCAGCCCTAGCATAGTGTTAGGTTTAAGGTTAGCATCAGCCCTAGGATAGTGTTAGGGTTAGGGTTAGTGTTAGGGTTATCATCAGGCCTAGGATAGTGTTAGGGTTAGGGTTAGCATCAGCCCTAGGATAGTGTTAGGGTTAGGGTTAGGGTTAGCATCAGCCCTAGGATAGTGTTAGGGTTAGGGTTAACATCAGCCCTAGGATAGTGTTAGGGTTAGGGTTAGGGTTAGCATCAGGCCTAGGATAGTGTTAGGGTTAGGGTTAGCATCAGCCCTAGGATAGTGTTAGGGTTAGGGTTAGGGTTAGCATCAGAAGTAGGATAGTGTTAGGGTTAGGGTTAGCCTCAGCCCCAAGATAGTGTTAGAGTTAGGGTTAGGGTTAGCATCAGCCCTAGGATAATGTTCAGGTTAGGGTTAGGGTTAGCATCAGCCCTAGGATAGTGTTAGTGTTAGGGTTAGCATCAGCCCTAGGATAGTGTTAGGGTTAGGGTTAGGGTTAGCATCCGCCCTAGGATAGTGTTGGGGTTAGGGTTAGGGTTAGCATCAGCCCTAGGATAGTGTTAGGGTTAATGTTAACATAAACCCTATGATAGTGTTAGGGTTAGGGTTAGCATCAACCCTAGGATAGTGTTTGGGGTAGGGTTAGGGTTAGCATCAGCCCTAGGATAGTGTTAGGGTTAGGGTTAGCCTCAGCCCTAGGAGAGTGTTAGGGTTAGGGATAGGGTTAGCATCAGGCCTAGGATAGTGTTAGGGTTAGGGTTAGGGTTAGCATCAGCCCTAGGATAGTGTTAGGGTTAGGGTTACCATCAGGCCCAGTATAGTGTTAGGGTTAGGGTTAGCATCAGCCCTAGGATAGTGTTAGGGTTAGGGTTAGGGTTCGCATCAGCCCTAGGATAGTGTTAGGGTTATGGTTAGGTTTAGCATCAGCCCTAGGATAGTGTTAAGGTAAGGGTTAGGGTTAGCATCAGGCCTAGGATAGTGTTAGGGTTAGGGTTAGGGTTCGCATCAGCCCTAGGATAGTGTTAGTGTTATGGTTAGCATCAGCCCTAGGATAATGTTAGGGTTAGGGTTAGGGTTAGCATCCGCCCTAGGATAGTGTTAGGGTTAGGGTTAGGGTTAGCATCAGCCCTAGGATAGTGTTAGGGTTAGGGTTAACATAAACCCTAGGATAGTGTTAGGGTTAGGGTTAGGGTTATCATCAGGCCTAGGATAGTGTTATGGTTAGGGTTAGCATCAGCCCTAGGATAGTGTTAGGGTTAGGGTTAGGGTTAGCATCAGGCCTAGGATAGTGTTAGGGTTAGGGTTAGCATCAGCCCTAGGATAGTGTTAGTGTTAGGGTTAGCATCAGCCCTAGGATAGTGTTAGGGTTAGGGTTAGGGTTAGCATCAGCGTTTGGAGAGTGTTAGGGTTAGGGTTAGGGTTAGCATCAGCCCTAGGATAGTGTTAGTGTTAGGGTTAGCATCAGCCCTAGATAGTGTTAGGGTTAGGGTTAGGGTTAGCATCCGCCCTAGGATAGTGTTAGGTTTAGGGTTAGGGTTAGCATCAGCCCTAGGATAGTGTTAGGGTTAGGGTTAACATAAACCCTAGGATAGTGTTAGGGTTAGGGTTAGGGTTAGCATCAGCCCTAGGATAGTGTTAGGGTTAGGGTTAGGGTTAGCATCAGTTCAAGGATAGTGTTAGGGTTAGGGTTAACATAAACCCTAGGATAGTGTTAGGGTTAGGGTTAGGGTTAGCATCAGCCCTAGGATAGTGTTAGGGTTAGGGTTAGGGTTAGCATCAGTTCAAGGATAGTGTTAGGGTTAGCGTTAGGGTTAGCATCAGCCCTAGGATAGTTTTAGGGTTAGGGTTAGGGTTAGCATCAGCCCTAGGATTGTGTTAGGGTTAGGGTTAGCATCAGCCCTAGGATAGTGTTAGGGTTAGGGTTGGGGTTAGCATCAGCCCTAGGATAGTGTTAGGTTTAGGGTTAGGGTTAGCATCAGTCCTAGGATAGTGTTAGGGTTAGGGTTAGGGTTAGCATCAGCCCTAGCATAGTGTTAGGGTTAGGGTTAACATAAACCCTAGGATAGTGTTAGGGTTAGGGTTAGGGTTAGCATCAGCCCTAGGATAGTGTTAGGGTTAGGGTTAGGGTTAGCATCAGTTCAAGGATAGTGTTAGGGTTAGGGTTAGGGTTATCATCAGGCCTAGGATAGTGATAGGGTTAGGGTCAGGGTTAGCATCAGTTCAAGGATAGTGTTAGGGTTAGCGTTAGGGTTAGCATCAGCCCTAGGATAGTGTTAGGGTTAGGGTTAGGGTTAGCATCAGCCCTAGCATAGTGTTAGGTTTAAGGTTAGCATCAGCCCTAGGATAGTGTTAGGGTTAGGGTTAGTGTTAGGGTTATCATCAGGCCTAGGATAGTGTTAGGGTTAGGGTTAGCATCAGCCCTAGGATAGTGTTAGGGTTAGGGTTAGGGTTAGCATCAGCCCTAGGATAGTGTTAGGGTTAGGGTTAACATCAGCCCTAGGATAGTGTTAGGGTTAGGGTTAGGGTTAGCATCAGGCCTAGGATAGTGTTAGGGTTAGGGTTAGCATCAGCCCTAGGATAGTGTTAGGGTTAGGGTTAGGGTTAGCATCAGAAGTAGGATAGTGTTAGGGTTAGGGTTAGCCTCAGCCCCA
This sequence comes from Lemur catta, assembly GCF_020740605.2. Classification (NCBI taxonomy): domain Eukaryota; kingdom Metazoa; phylum Chordata; class Mammalia; order Primates; family Lemuridae; genus Lemur; species Lemur catta. Next base: position 755,210 of record NC_059145.1, on the reverse strand, counting down.
AGATAGTGTTAGAGTTAGGGTTAGGGTTAGCATCAGCCCTAGGATAATGTTCAGGTTAGGGTTAGGGTTAGCATCAGCCCTAGGATAGTGTTAGTGTTAGGGTTAGCATCAGCCCTAGGATAGTGTTAGGGTTAGGGTTAGGGTTAGCATCCGCCCTAGGATAGTGTTGGGGTTAGGGTTAGGGTTAGCATCAGCCCTAGGATAGTGTTAGGGTTAATGTTAACATAAACCCTATGATAGTGTTAGGGTTAGGGTTAGCATCAACCCTAGGATAGTGTTTGGGGTAGGGTTAGGGTTAGCATCAGCCCTAGGATAGTGTTAGGGTTAGGGTTAGCCTCAGCCCTAGGAGAGTGTTAGGGTTAGGGATAGGGTTAGCATCAGGCCTAGGATAGTGTTAGGGTTAGGGTTAGGGTTAGCATCAGCCCTAGGATAGTGTTAGGGTTAGGGTTAGCATCAGGCCCAGTATAGTGTTAGGGTTAGGGTTAGCATCAGCCCTAGGATAGTGTTAGGGTTAGGGTTAGGGTTCGCATCAGCCCTAGGATAGTGTTAGGGTTATGGTTAGGTTTAGCATCAGCCCTAGGATAGTGTTAAGGTAAGGGTTAGGGTTAGCATCAGGCCTAGGATAGTGTTAGGGTTAGGGTTAGGGTTCGCATCAGCCCTAGGATAGTGTTAGTGTTATGGTTAGCATCAGCCCTAGGATAATGTTAGGGTTAGGGTTAGGGTTAGCATCCGCCCTAGGATAGTGTTAGGGTTAGGGTTAGGGTTAGCATCAGCCCTAGGATAGTGTTAGGGTTAGGGTTAACATAAACCCTAGGATAGTGTTAGGGTTAGGGTTAGGGTTATCATCAGGCCTAGGATAGTGTTATGGTTAGGGTTAGCATCAGCCCTAGGATAGTGTTAGGGTTAGGGTTAGGGTTAGCATCAGGCCTAGGATAGTGTTAGGGTTAGGGTTAGCATCAGCCCTAGGATAGTGTTAGTGTTAGGGTTAGCATCAGCCCTAGGATAGTGTTAGGGTTAGGGTTAGGGTTAGCATCAGCGTTTGGAGAGTGTTAGGGTTAGGGTTAGGGTTAGCATCAGCCCTAGGATAGTGTTAGTGTTAGGGTTAGCATCAGCCCTAGATAGTGTTAGGGTTAGGGTTAGGGTTAGCATCCGCCCTAGGATAGTGTTAGGTTTAGGGTTAGGGTTAGCATCAGCCCTAGGATAGTGTTAGGGTTAGGGTTAACATAAACCCTAGGATAGTGTTAGGGTTAGGGTTAGGGTTAGCATCAGCCCTAGGATAGTGTTAGGGTTAGGGTTAGGGTTAGCATCAGTTCAAGGATAGTGTTAGGGTTAGCGTTAGGGTTAGCATCAGCCCTAGGATAGTTTTAGGGTTAGGGTTAGGGTTAGCATCAGCCCTAGGATAGTGTTAGGGTTAGGGTTAGCATCAGCCCTAGGATAGTGTTAGGGTTAGGGTTAGGGTTATCATCAGGCCTAGGATAGTGTTAGGGTTAGGGTTAGCATCAGCCCTAGGATAGTGTTAGGGTTAGGGTTAGGGTTAGCATCAGCCCTAGGATAGTGTTAGGGTTATGGTTATCATCAGCCCTAGGATTGTGTTGGGGTTAGGGTTAGGGTTAACATCAGCCGTAGGATATTGTTAGGGTTAGGGTTAGCCTCAGCCCTAAGATAGTGTTAGAGTTAGGGTTAGGGTTAGCATCAGCCCTAGGATAATGTTAGGGTTAGGGTTAGGGTTATCATCAGCCCTAGGATAGTGTTAGTGTTAGGGTTAGCATCAGCCCTAGGATAGTGTTAGCGTTAGGGTTAGGGTTAGCATCCGCCCTAGGATAGTGTTAGGGTTAGGGTTAGTGTTAGCATCAGCCCTAGGATAGTGTTAGGGTTAGGGTTAACATAAACCCTAGGATAGTGTTAGGGTTAGGGTTAGGGTTATCATCAGGGCTACGATAGTGTTAGGGTTAGGGTTAGGGTTAGCATCAGTTCGAGGATAGTGTTAGGGTTAGCGTTAGGGTTAGCGTCTGCCCTAGGATAGTGTTAGGGTTAGGGTTAGGGTTAGCATCAGCATAAGGATAGTGTTAGGGTTAGGGTTAGCATCAGCCCTAGGATAGTGTTAGGGTTAGGGTTAGGGTTAGCATCAGGCCCAGGATAGTGTTAAGGTTAGGGTTAGCATCAGCCCAAGGATAGTGTTAGGGTTAGGGTTAGGGTTAGCATCAGCCCTAGTATAGTGTTAGGGTTAGGGTTAGCATCAACCCTAGGATAGTGTTTGGGTTAGGGTTAGGGTTAGCATCAGCCCTAGGATAGTGTTAGGGTTAGGGTTAGCCTCAGCCCTAGGAGAGTGTTAGGGTTAGGGATAGGGTTAGCATCAGGCCTAGGATAGTGTTAGGGTTAGGGTTAGGGTTAGCATCAGCCCTAGGAGAGTGTTAGGGTTAGGGTTAGCATCAGGCCTAGGATAGTGTTAGGGTTAGGGTTAGCATCAGCCCTAGGATAGTGTTAGTGTTAGGGTTAGGGTTAGCATCAGCCCTAGGATAGTGTTAGGGTTAGGGTTAGGTTTAGCATCAGCCCTAGGATAGTGTTAGGCTAAGGGTTAGGGTTAGCTTCAGGCCTAGGATAGTGTTAGGGTTACGGTTAGAATCAGCCCTAGGATAGTGTTAGGGTTAGGGTTAAGTTTAGCATCAGCCCTAGGATAGTGTTAGGGTTAGGGTTAGGGTTAGCATCAGCCCTAGGATAGTGTTAGGGTTAGGGTTAGGGTTAGCATCAGCCCTAGGATAGTGTTAGGGTTAGGGTTAGCATCAGCCCTAGGATAGTGTTAGGGGTAGGGTTAGGGTTATCATCAGGCCTAGGATAGTGTTAGGGTTAGGGTTAGCATCAGCCCTAGGATAGTGTTAGGGTTAGGGTTAGGGTTAGCATCAGGCCTAGGATAGTGTTAGGGTTAGGGTTAGCATCAGCCCTAGAATAGTGTTAGTGTTAGGGTTAGCATCAGCCCTAGGATAGTGTTAGGGTTAGGGTTAGCCTCAGCCCTAGGAGAGTGTTAGGGTTAGGGATAGGGTTAGCATCAGGCCTAGGATAGTGTTAGGGTTAGGGTTAGGGTTAGCATCAGGCCTAGGATAGTGTTAGGGTTAGGGTTAGCATCAGCCCTAGGATAGTGTTAGTGTTAGGGTTAGCATCAGCCCTAGGATAGTGTTAGGGTTAGGGTTAGGGTTAGCATCAGCGTTTGGAGAGTGTTAGGGTTAGGGTTAGGGTTAGCATCAGCCCTAGGATAGTGTTAGGGTTAGGGTTAGCATCAGCCCTAGATAGTGTTAGGGTTAGGGTTAGGGTGAGCATCCGCCCGAGGATAGTGTTAGGTTTAGGGTTAGGGTTAGCATCAGCCCTAGGATAGTGTTAGGGTTAGGGTTAACATAAACCCTAGGATAGTGTTAGGGTTAGGGTTAGGGTTAGCATCAGCCCTAGGATAGTGTTAGGGTTAGGGTTAGGGTTAGCATCAGTTCAAGGATAGTGTTAGGGTTAGCGTTAGGGTTAGCATCAGCCCTAGGATAGTGTTAGGGTTAGGGTTAGGGTTAGCATCAGCCCTAGGATAGTGTTAGGGTTAGGGTTAGCATCAGCCCTAGGATAGTGTTAGGTTTAGGGTTAGGGGTAGCATCAGCCCTAGGATAGTGTTAGGGTTAGGGTTAGGGTTAGCATCAGCCCTAGGATAGTGTTAGGGTTATGGTTATCATCAGCCCTAGGATAGTGTTGGGGTTAGGGTTAGGGTTAGCATCAGCCGTAGGATATTGTTAGGGTTAGGGTTAGCCTCAGCCCTAAGATAGTGTTAGAGTTAGGGTTAGGGTTAGCATCAGCCCTAGGATAATGTTAGGGTTAGGGTTAGGGTTATCATCAGCCCTAGGATAGTGTTAGTGTTAGGGTTAGCATCAGCCCTAGGATAGTGTTAGGGTTAGGGTTAGGGTTAGCATCCGCCCTAGGATAGTGTTAGGGTTAGGGTTAGTGTTAGCATCAGCCCTAGGATAGTGTTAGGGTTAGGGTTAACATAAACCCTAGGATAGTGTTAGGGTTAGGGTTAGGGTTATCATCAGGCCTACGATAGTGTTAGGGTTAGGGTTAGGGTTAGCATCTGCCCTAGGATAGTGTTAGGGTTAGGGTTCGGGTTAGCATCAGCCCAAGGATAGTGTTAGGGTTAGGGTTAGCATCAGCCCTAGGATAGTGTTAGGGTTAGGGTTAGGGTTAGCATCAGGCCCAGGATAGTGTTAAGGTTAGGGTTAGCATCAGCCCAAGGATAGTGTTAGGGTTAGGGTTAGGGTTAGCATCAGCCCTAGGATATTGTTAGGGTTAGGGTTAGCATCAACCCTAGGATAGTGTTTGGGTTAGGGTTAGGGTTAGCATGAGCCCTAGGATAGTGTTAGGGTTAGGGTTAGCCTCAGCCCTAGGAGAGTGTTAGGGTTAGGGATAGGGTTAGCATCAGGCCTAGGATAGTGTTAGGGTTACGGTTAGGGTTAGCATCAGCCCTAGGAGAGTGTTAGGGTTAGGGTTAGCATCAGGCCTCGGATAGTGTTAGGGTTAGGGTTAGCATCAGCCCTAGGATAGTGTTAGGGTTAGGGTTAGGGTTAGCATCAGCCCTAGGATAGTGTTAGGGTTAGGGTTAGGTTTAGCATCAGCCCTAGGATAGTGTTAGGGTAAGGGTTAGGGTTAGCATCAGGCCTAGGATAGTGTTAGGGTTATGGTTAGAATCAGCCCTAGGATAGTGTTAGGGTTAGGGTTAAGGTTAGCATCCGCCCTAGGATAGTGTTTGGGTTAGGGTTGGGGTTAGCATCAGCCCTAGGATAGTCTTAGGGTTAGGGTTAGGGTTAGCAACAGCCCTAGGATAGTGTTAGGGTTAGGGTTAGCATCAGCCCTAGGATAGTGTTAGGGTTAGGGTTAGGGTTATCATCAGGCCTAGGATAGTGTTACGGTTAGGGTTAGCATCAGCCCTAGGATAGTGTTAGGGTTAGGGTTAGGGTTAGCATCAGGCCTAGGATAGTGTTAGGGTTAGGGTTAGCATCAGCCCTAGGATAGTGTTAATGTTAGGGTTAGCATCAGCCCTAGGATAGTGTTAGGGTTAGGGTTAGCCTCAGCCCTAGGAGAGTGTTAGGGTTAGGGATAGGGTTAGCATCAGGCCTAGGATAGTGTTAGGGTTAGGGTTAGGGTTAGCATCAGCGCTAGGATAGTGTTAGGGTTAGGGTTAGCATCAGGCCTAGTATAGTGTTAGGGTTAGGGTTATCATCAGCCCTACGATAGTGTTAGGGTTAGGGTTAGGGTTAGCATCAGCCCTAGGATAGTGTTAGGGTTATGGTTAGGTTTAGCATCAGCCCTAGGATAGTGTTAAGGTAAGGGTTAGGGTTAGCCTCAGGCCTAGGATAGTGTTAGGGTTACGGTTAGAATCAGCCCTAGGATAGTGTTAGGGTTAGGGTTAAGTTTAGCATCAGCCCTAGGATAGTGTTAGGGTTAGGGTTAGGGTTAGCATCAGCCCTAGGATAGTGTTAGGGTTAGGGTTAGGGTTAGCATCAGCCCTAGGATAGTGTTAGGGTTAGGGTTAGCATCAGCCCTAGGATAGTGTTAGGGTTAGGGTTAGGGTTATCATCAGGCCTAGGATAGTGTTAGGGTTAGGGTTAGCATCAACCCTAGGATAGTGTTAGGGTTAGGGTTAGGGTTAGCATCAGCCCTAGGATAGTGTTAGGGTTAGGGTTAGCATCAGCCCTAGGATACTGTTAGGGTTAGGTTTAGGGTTAGCATCAGGCCTAGGATGGTGTTATTGTTAGGGTTAGCATCAGCCCTAGGATAGTGTTAGGGTTAAGGTTAGTGTTAGCATCAACCGTAGGATAGTGTTAGGGTTAGGGTTAGCCTCAGCCCTAAGATAGTGTTAGAGTTAGGGTTAGGGTTAGCATCAGCCCTAGGATAGTGTTAGGGTTAGGGTTAGGGTTCGCATCAGCCCTAGGATAGTGTTAGTGTTATGGTTAGCATCAGCCCTAGGATAGTGTTAGGGTTACGGTTAGGGTTAGCATCCGCCCTAGGATAGTGTTAGGGTTAGGGTTAGGGTTAGCATCAGCCCTAGGATAGTGTTAGGGTTAGGGTTAACATAAACCCTAGGATAGTGTTAGGGTGAGGGTTAGGGTTATCATCAGGCCTAGGGTAGTGTTAGGGTTAGGGTTAGGGTTAGCATTAGTTCAAGGATAGAGTTAGGGTTAGCGTTAGGGTTAGCATCAGCCCTAGGATAGTGTGAGGGTTAGGGTTAGGGTTAGCATCAGCCCTAGGATAGTGTTAGTGTTAGGGTTAGGGTTAGCATCAGGCCCAGGATAGTGGTAGGGTTAGGGTTAGCATCAGCCCTAGGATAGTGTTAGGGTTAGGGTTAACATAAACCCTAGGATAGTGGTAGGGTTAGGGTTAGGGTTATCATCAGCCCCAGGATAGTGTTAGTGTTAGGGTTAGCATCAGCCCTAGGATAGTGTTAGGGTTAGGGTTAGGGTTAGCATCAGCGTTTGGAGAGTGTTAGGGTTAGGGTTAGGTTTAGCATCAGCCCTAGGATAGTGTTAGTGTTAGGGTTAGCATCAGCGTTTGGAGAGTGTTAGGGTTAGGGTTAGGGTTAGCATCAGCCCTAGGATAGTGTTTGGGTTAGGGTTAGGGTTAGCATCAGCCCTAGGATAGTGTTAGGGTTATGGTTAAGTTTAGCATCAGCCCTAGGATAGTGTTAGGGTAAGGGTTAGGGTTAGCATCCGGCCTAGCATAGTGTTAGGGTTACGGTTAGAATCAGCCCTAGGATAGTGTTAGGGTTAGGGTTAAGTTTAGCATCAGCCCTAGGATAGTGTTAGGGTTAGGGTTAGGGTTAGCATCAGCCCTAGCATAGTGTTAGTGTTAGGGTTAGCATCAGCCCTAGGATAGTGTTAGGGTTAGGGTTAGCATAAGCCCTAGGATAGTGTTAGAGTTAGGGTTAGGGTTATCATCAGGCCTAGGATAGTGTTAGGGTTAGGGTTAGCATCAGCCCTAGGATAGTGTTAGGGTTAGGGTTAGGGTTATCATCAGGCCTAGGATAGTGTTAGGGTTAGGGTTAGGGTTAGCATAAGCCCTAGGATAGTGTTAGTGTTAGGGTTAGGGTTAGCATCAGCCCTAGGATAGTGTTAGGGTTAGGGTTAGTGTTAGCATCAGCCCTAGGATATTATTAGGGTTAGGGGTAGCATCAGCCCTAGGATAGTGTTAGGGTTAGAGTTAGGGTTAGCACCAGGCTTAGGATATTGTTAGTGTTATGGTTACCATCAGCCTTAGGTTAGTGTTAGGGTTAGGGTTAGGGTTAGCATCAGCCGTAGCATAGTGTTAGGGTTAGGGTTAGCCTCAGCCCTAGGATAGTGTTAGCGTTAGGGTTAGGGTTAGCATCAGCCCTAGGATAGTGTTAGGGGTAGGGTTAGGGTTAGCATCAGCCCTAGCATAGTGTTAGTGTTAGGGTTAGCATCAGCCCTAGGATAGTGTTAGGGTTAGGGTTAGGGTTAGCATCAGCCCTAGGATAGTATTAGGGTTAGGGTTAGGGTTAGGGTTAGGGTTAGCATCAGCTCTAGGATAGTGTTAGGGTTATGGTTAGGGTTAGCATCAGCCCTAGGATAGTGTTAGGGTTAGGGTTAGGGTTAGCATCAGCCCTAGGATAGTGTTAGGGTTAGGGTTAGCATCAGCCATGGGATAATGTTAGGGTTAGGGTTAGGGTTAGCATCAGCCCTAGGATAGTGTTAGGGTTAGGGTTAGCATCAGCCCTAGGATAGTGTTAGAGTTAGGGTTAGGGTTAGCATCAGCCCTAGGATAGTGTTATGGTTAGGGTTAGCATCAGCCCTAGGATAGTGTTAGGGTTAGGGTTAGGGTTAGCATCAGCCCTAGGACAGTGTTAGGGTTAGGGTTAGCATCAGCCCTAGGATAGTGTTAGGGTTAGGGTTAGGGTTAGCATCAGCCCTAGGATAGTGTTAGGGTTAGGGTTAGCATCAGCCCTAGGTTAGTGTTAGGGTTAGGGTTAGGGTTAGCATCAGCCCTAGGATAGTGTTAGGGTTAGGGTTAGCAGCAGCCACAGGATAGTGTTAGGGTTAGGGTTAGCGTTAGCATCAGCCCTAGGATAGTTGTAGTGTTAGGGTTAGCAACAGCCCTAGGATAGTGTTAGGGTTAGGGTTAGCATCAGCCCTAGGATAGTGTTAGGGTTACGGTTAGGGTTAGCATCAGCGTTTGGAGAGTGTTAGGGTTAGGGTTAGCATAAGCCCTAGGATAGTGTTAGAGTTAGGGTTAGCATCAGCCCTAGGATAGTGTTAGTGTTAGGGTTAGGGTTAGCATCCGCCCTAGGATAGTGTTAGGTTTAGGGTTAGGGTTAGCATCAGCCCTAGGATAGTGTTAGGGTTAGGGTTAACATAAACCCTAGGATAGTGTTAGTGTTAGGGTTAGGGTTATCATCAGGCCTAGGATAGTGATAGGGTTAGGGTCTGGGTTAACATCAGTTCAAGGATAGTGTTAGGGTTAGCGTTAGGGTTAGCATCAGCCCTAGGATAGTGTTAGGGTTAGGGTTAGGGTTAGCATCAGCCCTAGCATAGTGTTAGGTTTAGGGTTAGCATCAGCCCTAGGATAGTGTTAGGGTTAGGGTTAGTGTTAGGGTTACCATCAGGCCTAGGATAGTGTTAGGGTTAGGGTTAGCATCAGCCCTAGGATAGTGTTAGGGTTAGGGTTAGGGTTAGCATCAGCCCTAGGATAGTGTTAGGGTTAGGGTTAACATCAGCCCTAGGATAGTGTTAGGGTTAGGGTTAGGGTTAGCATCAGGCCTAGGATAGTGTTAGGGTTAGGGTTAGCATCAGCCCTAGGATAGTGTTAGGGTTAGGGTTAGGGTTAGCATCAGAAGTAGGATAGTGTTAGGGTTAGGATTAGCCTCAGCCCTAAGATAGTGTTAGAGTTAGGGTTAGGGTTAGCATCAGCCCTAGGATAATGTTCGGGTTAGGGTTAGGGTTAGCATCAGGCCTAGGATAGTGTTAGTGTTAGGGTTAGCATCAGCCCTAGGATAGTGTTAGGGTTAGGGTTAGGGTTAGCATCCGCCCTAGGATAGTGTTAGGGTTAGGGTTAGGGTTAGCATCAGCCCTAGGATAGTGTTAGGGTTAGGGTTAACATAAACCCTATGATAGTGTTAGGGTTAGGGTTAGCATCAACCCTAGGATAGTGTTTGGGGTAGGGTTAGGGTTAGCATCAGCCCTAGGATAGTGTTAGGGTTAGGGTTAGCCTCAGCCCTAGGAGAGTGTTAGGGTTAGGGATAGGGTTAGCATCAGGCCTAGGATAGTGTTAGGGTTAGGGTTAGGGTTAGCATCAGCCCTAGGATAGTGTTAGGGTTAGGGTTAGCATCAGGCCCAGTACAGTGTTAGGGTTAGGGTTAGCATCAGCCCTAGGATAGTGTTAGGGTTAGGGTTAGGGTTCGCATCAGCCCTAGGATAGTGTTAGGGTTATGGTTAGGTTTAGCATCAGCCCTAGGTTAGTGTTAAGGTAAGGGTTAGGGTTAGCATCAGGCCTAGGATAGTGTTAGGGTTAGGGTTAGGGTTCGCATCAGCCCTAGGATAGTGTTAGTGTTATGGTTAGCATCAGCCCTAGGATAATGTTAGGGTTAGGGTTAGGGTTAGCATCCGCCCTAGGATAGTGTTAGGGTTAGGGTTAGGGTTAGCATCAGCCCTAGGATAGTGTTAGGGTTAGGGTTAACATAAACCCTAGGATAGTGTTAGGGTTAGGGTTAGGGTTATCATCAGGCCTAGGATAGTGCTAGGGTTAGGGTTAGCATCAGCCCTAGGATAGTGTTAGGGTTAGGGTTAGGGTTAGCGTCAGGCCTAGGATAGTGTTAGGGTTAGGGTTAGCATCAGCCCTAGGATAGTGTTAGTGTTAGGGTTATCATCAGCCCTAGGATAGTGTTAGGGTTAGGGTTAGGGTTAGCATCAGCGTTTGGAGAGTGTTAGGGTTAGGGTTAGGGTTAGCATCAGCCCTAGGATAGTGTTAGTGTTAGGGTTAGCATCAGCCCTAGATAGTGTTAGGGTTAGGGTTAGATTTAGCATCCACCCTAGGATAGTGTTAGGTTTAGGGTTAGGGTTAGCATCAGCCCTAGGATAGTGTTAGGGTTAGGGTTAACATAAACCCTAGGATAGTGTTAGGGTTAGGGTTAGGGTTAGCATCAGCCCTAGGATAGTGTTAGGGTTAGGGTTAGGGTTAGCATCAGTTCAAGGATAGTGTTAGGGTTAGCGTTAGGGTTAGCATCAGCCCTAGGATAGTTTTAGGGTTAGGGTTAGGGTTAGCATCAGCCCTAGGATAGTGTTAGGGTTAGGGTTATCATCAGCCCTAGGATAGTGTTAGGGTTAGGGTTGGGGTTAGCATCAGCCCTAGGATAGTGTTAGGTTTAGGGTTAGGGTTAGCATCAGTCCTAGGATAGTGTTAGGGTTAGGGTTAGGGTTAGCATCAGCCCTAGCATAGTGTTAGGGTTAGGGTTAACATAAACCCTAGGATAGTGTTAGGGTTAGGGTTAGGGTTATCATCAGGGCTACGATAGTGTTAGGGTTAGGGTTAGCATCAGCCCTAGGATAGTGTTAGGGTTAGGGTTGGGGTTAGCATCAGCCCTAGGATAGTGTTAGGTTTAGGGTTAGGGTTAGCATCAGTCCTAGGATAGTGTTAGGGTTATGGTTAGGGTTAGCATCAGCCCTAGCATAGTGTTAGGGTTAGGGTTAACATAAACCCTAGGATAGTGTTAGGGTTAGGGTTAGGGTTATCATCAGGGCTACGATAGTGTTAGGGTTAGGGTTAGCATCAGCCCTAGGATAGTGTTAGGGTTAGGGTTAGGGTTAGCATCAGCCCTAGGATAGTGTTAGGGTTATGGTTATCATCAGCCCTAGGATTGTGTTGGGGTTAGGGTTAGGGTTAACATCAGCCGTAGGATATTGTTAGGGTTAGGGTTAGCCTCAGCCCTAAGATAGTGTTAGAGTTAGGGTTAGGGTTAGCATCAGCCCTAGGATAATGTTAGGGTTAGGGTTAGGGTTATCATCAGCCCTAGGATAGTGTTAGTGTTAGGGTTAGCATCAGCCCTAGGATAGTGTTAGCGTTAGGGTTAGGGTTAGCATCCGCCCTAGGATAGTGTTAGGGTTAGGGTTAGTGTTAGCATCAGCCCTAGGATAGTGTTAGGGTTAGGGTTAACATAAACCCTAGGATAGTGTTAGGGTTAGGGTTAGGGTTATCATCAGGGCTACGATAGTGTTAGGGTTAGGGTTAGGGTTAGCATCAGTTCGAGGATAGTGTTAGGGTTAGCGTTAGGGTTAGCGTCTGCCCTAGGATAATGTTAGGGTTAGGGTTAGGGTTAGCATCAGGCCTAGGATAGTGTTAGGGTTAGGGTTAGCATCAGCCCTAGGATAGTGTTAGTGTTAGGGTTAGGGTTAGCATCAGCCCTAGGATAGTGTTAGGGTTAGGGTTAGGTTTAGCATCAGCCCTAGGATAGTGTTAGGCTAAGGGTTAGGGTTAGCTTCAGGCCTAGGATAGTGTTAGGGTTACGGTTAGAATCAGCCCTAGGATAGTGTTAGGGTTAGGGTTAAGTTTAGCATCAGCCCTAGGATAGTGTTAGGGTTCGGGTTAGGGTTAGCATCAGCCCTAGGATAGTGTTAGGGTTAGGGTTAGCATCAGCCCTAGGATAGTGTTAGGGTTAGGGTTAGGGTTATCATCAGGCCTAGGATAGTGTTAGGGTTAGGGTTAGCATCAGCCCTAGGATAGTGTTAGGGTTAGGGTTAGGGTTAGCATCAGGCCTAGGATAGTGTTAGGGTTAGGGTTAGCATCAGCCCTAGAATAGTGTTACTGTTAGGGTTAGCATCAGCCCTAGGATAGTGTTAGGGTTAGGGTTAGCCTCAGCCCTAGGAGAGTGTTAGGGTTAGGGATAGGGTTAGCATCAGGCCTAGGATAGTGTTAGGGTTAGGGTTAGGGTTAGCATCAGGCCTAGGATAGTGTTAGGGTTAGGGTTAGCATCAGCCCTAGGATAGTGTTAGTGTTAGGGTTAGCATCAGCCCTAGGATAGTGTTAGGGTTAGGGTTAGGGTTAGCATCAGCGTTTGGAGAGTGTTAGGGTTAGGGTTAGGGTTAGCATCAGCCCTAGGATAGTGTTAGGGTTAGGGTTAGCATCAGCCCTAGATAGTGTTAGGGTTAGGGTTAGGGTGAGCATCCGCCCGAGGATAGTGTTAGGTTTAGGGTTAGGGTTAGCATCAGCCCTAGGATAGTGTTAGGGTTAGGGTTAACATAAACCCTAGGATAGTGTTAGGGTTAGGGTTAGGGTTAGCATCAGCCCTAGGATAGTGTTAGGGTTAGGGTTAGGGTTAGCATCAGTTGAAGGATAGTGTTAGGGTTAGCGTTAGGGTTAGCATCAGCCCTAGGATAGTGTTAGGGTTAGGGTTAGGGTTAGCATCAGCCCTAGGATAGTGTTAGGGTTAGGGTTAGCATCAGCCCTAGGATAGTGTTAGGTTTAGGGTTAGGGGTAGCATCAGCCCTAGGATAGTGTTAGGGTTAGGGTTAGGGTTAGCATCAGCCCTAGGATAGTGTTAGGGTTATGGTTATCATCAGCCCTAGGATAGTGTTGGGGTTAGGGTTAGGGTTAGCATCAGCCGTAGGATATTGTTAGGGTTAGGGTTAGCCTCAGCCCTAAGATAGTGTTAGAGTTAGGGTTAGGGTTAGCATCAGCCCTAGGATAATGTTAGGGTTAGGGTTAGGGTTATCATCAGCCCTAGGATAGTGTTAGTGTTAGGGTTAGCATCAGCCCTAGGATAGTGTTAGGGTTAGGGTTAGGGTTAGCATCCGCCCTAGGATAGTGTTAGGGTTAGGGTTAGTGTTAGCATCAGCCCTAGGATAGTGTTAGGGTTAGGGTTAACATAAACCCTAGGATAGTGTTAGGGTTAGGGTTAGGGTTATCATCAGGCCTACGATAGTGTTAGGGTTAGGGTTAGGGTTAGCATCTGCCCTAGGATAGTGTTAGGGTTAGGGTTCGGGTTAGCATCAGCCCAAGGATAGTGTTAGGGTTAGGGTTAGCATCAGCCCTAGGATAGTGTTAGGGTTAGGGTTAGGGTTAGCATCAGGCCCAGGATAGTGTTAAGGTTAGGGTTAGCATCAGCCCAAGGATAGTGTTAGGGTTAGGGTTAGGGTTAGCATCAGCCCTAGGATATTGTTAGGGTTAGGGTTAGCATCAACCCTAGGATAGTGTTTGGGTTAGGGTTAGGGTTAGCATGAGCCCTAGGATAGTGTTAGGGTTAGGGTTAGCCTCAGCCCTAGGAGAGTGTTAGGGTTAGGGATAGGGTTAGCATCAGCCCTAGGATAGTGTTAGGGTTACGGTTAGGGTTAGCATCAGCCCTAGGAGAGTGTTAGGGTTAGGGTTAGCATCAGGCCTCGGATAGTGTTAGGGTTAGGGTTAGCATCAGCCCTAGGATAGTGTTAGGGTTAGGGTTAGGGTTAGCATCAGCCCTAGGATAGTGTTAGGGTTAGGGTTAGGTTTAGCATCAGCCCTAGGATAGTGTTAGGGTAAGGGTTAGGGTTAGCATCAGGCCTAGGATAGTGTTAGGGTTATGGTTAGAATCAGCCCTAGGATAGTGTTAGGGTTAGGGTTAAGTTTAGCATCCGCCCTAGGATAGTGTTTGGGTTACGGTTAGGGTTAGCATCAGCCCTAGGATAGTCTTAGGGTTAGGGTTAGGGTTAGCATCAGCCCTAGGATAGTGTTAGGGTTAGGGTTAGCATCAGCCCTAGGATAGTGTTAGGGTTAGGGTTAGGGTTATCATCAGGCCTAGGATAGTGTTACGGTTAGGGTTAGCATCAGCCCTAGGATAGTGTTAGGGTTAGGGTTAGGGTTAGCATCAGGCCTAGGATAGTGTTAGGGTTAGGGTTAGCATCAGCCCTAGGATAGTGTTAATGTTAGGGTTAGCATCAGCCCTAGGATAGTGTTAGGGTTAGGGTTAGCCTCAGCCCTAGGAGAGTGTTAGGGTTAGGGATAGGGTTAGCATCAGGCCTAGGATAGTGTTAGGGTTAGGGTTAGGGTTAGCATCAGCGCTAGGATAGTGTTAGGGTTAGGGTTAGCATCAGGCCTAGTATAGTGTTAGGGTTAGGGTTATCATCAGCCCTACGATAGTTTTAGGGTTAGGGTTAGGGTTAGCATCAGCCCTAGGATAGTGTTAGGGTTATGGTTAGGTTTAGCATCAGCCCTAGGATAGTGTTAAGGTAAGGGTTAGGGTTAGCCTCAGGCCTAGGATAGTGTTAGGGTTACGGTTAGAATCAGCCCTAGGATAGTGTTAGGGTTAGGGTTAAGTTTAGCATCAGCCCTAGGATAGTGTTAGGGTTAGGGTTAGGGTTAGCATCAGCCCTAGGATAGTGTTAGGGTTAGGGTTACGGTTAGCATCAGCCCTAGGATAGTGTTAGGGTTAGGGTTAGCATCAGCCCTAGGATAGTGTTAGGGTTAGGGTTAGGGTTATCATCAGGCCTAGGATAGTGTTAGGGTTAGGGTTAGCATCAACCCTAGGATAGTGTTAGGGTTAGGGTTAGGGTTAGCATCCGCCCTAGGATAGTGTTAGGGTTAGGGTTAGCATCAGCCCTAGGATACTGTTAGGGTTAGGGTTAGGGTTAGCATCAGGCCTAGGATGGTGTTATTGTTAGGGTTAGCATCAGCCCTAGGATAGTGTTAGGGTTAAGGTTAGTGTTAGCATCAACCGTAGGATAGTGTTAGGGTTAGGGTTAGCCTCAGCCCTAAGATAGTGTTAGAGTTAGGGTTAGGGTTAGCATCAGCCCTAGGATAGTGTTAGGGTTAGGGTTAGGGTTCGCATCAGCCCTAGGATAGTGTTAGTGTTATGGTTAGCATCAGCCCTAGGATAGTGTTAGGGTTAGGGTTAGGGTTAGCATCCGCCCTAGGATAGTGTTAGGGTTAGGGTTAGGGTTAGCATCAGCCCTAGGATAGTGTTAGGGTTAGGGTTAACATAAACCCTGGGATAGTGTTAGTGTTAGGGTTAGGGTTATCATCAGGCCTAGGGTAGTGTTAGGGTTAGGGTTAGGGTTAGCATTAGTTCAAGGATAGAGTTAGGGTTAGCGTTAGGGTTAGCATCAGCCCTAGGATAGTGTGAGGGTTAGGGTTAGGGTTAGCATCAGCCCTAGGATAGTGTTAGTGTTAGGGTTAGGGTTAGCATCAGGCCCAGGATAGTGGTAGGGTTAGGGTTAGCATCAGCCCTAGGATAGTGTTAGGGTTAGGGTTAACATAAACCCTAGGATAGAGGTAGGGTTAGGGTTAGGGTTATCATCAGCCCCAGGATAGTGTTAGTGTTAGGGTTAGCATCAGCCCTAGGATAGTGTTAGGGTTAGGGTTAGGGTTAGCATGAGCGTTTGGAGAGTGTTAGGGTTAGGGTTAGGGTTATCATCAGCCCTAGGATAGTGTTAGTGTTAGGGTTAGCATCAGCCCTAGATAGTGTTAGGGTTAGGGTTAGGGTTAGCATCCGCCCTAGGATAGTGTTAGGTTTAGGGTTAGGGTTAGCATCAGCCCTAGGATAGTGTTAGGGTTAGGGTTAACATAAACCCTAGGATAGTGTTAGGGTTAGGGTTAGGGTTAGCATCAGCCCTAGGATAGTGTTAGGGTTAGGGTTAGGGTTAGCATCAGTTCAAGGATAGTGTTAGGGTTAGCGTTAGGGTTAGCATCAGCCCTAGGATAGTGTTAGGGTTAGGGTTAGGGTTAGCATCAGCCCTAGGATAGTGTTAGGGTTAGGGTTGGCATCAGCCCTAGGATAGTGTTAGGGTTAGGGTTAGGGTTAGCATCAGGCCTAGGATAGTGTTAGGGTTAGGGTTAGCATCAGACCTAGGATAGTGTTAGGGTTAGGGTTAGGGTTAGCATCAGCCGTAGGATAGTGTTAGGGTTAGGGTTAGCCTCAGCCCTAAGATAGTGTTAGAGTTAGGGTTAGGGTTAGCATCAGTCCTAGGATAATGTTAGGGTTAGGGTTAGGGTTAGCATCAGCCCTAGGATAGTGTTAGTGTTAGGGTTAGCATCTGCCCCAGGATAGTGTTAGGGTTAGGGTTAGGGTTAGCATCCGCCCTAGGATAGTGTTAGGGTTAGGGTTAGGGTTAGCATCAGCCCTAGGATAGTGTTAGGGTTAGGGTTAACATAAACCCTAGGATAGTGTTAGGGTTAGGGTTAGGGTTATCCTCAGGCCTAGGATACTGTTATGGTTAGGCTTAGGGTTAGCATCAGTTCAAGGATAGTGTTAGGGTTAGCGTTAGGGTTAGCATCTGCCCTAGGATAGTGTTAGGGTTAGGGTTAGGGTTAGCATCAGCCCAAGGATAGTGTTAGGGTTAGGGTTAGCATCAGCCCTAGGATAGTGTTAGGGTTAGGGTTAGGGTTAGCATCAGGCCCAGGATAGTGTTAGGGTTAGGGTTAGCAGCAGCCCAAGGATAGTGTTATGGTTACGGTTAGGGTTAGCATCAGCCCTAGGATAGTGTTATGGTTAGGGTTAGCATCAACCCTAGGATAGTGTTTGGGTTAGGTTTAGGGTTAGCATCAGCCCTAGGACAGTGTTAGGTTTAGGGTTAGCCTCAGCCCTAGGAGAGTGTTAGGGTTAGGCATAGGGTTAGCATCAGGCCTAGGATAGTGTTAGGGTTAGGGTTAGGGTTAGCATCAGCCCTAGGATAGTGTTATGGTTAGGGTTAGCATCAGGCCTATGATAGTGTTAGGGTTAGGGTTAGCATCAGCCCTAGGATAGTGTTAGGGTTAGGGTTAGGGTTAGCATCAGCCCAGGATAGTGATAGGGTTATGGTTAGGTTTAGCATCAGCCCTAGGATAGTGTTAGGGTAAGGGTGAGGGTTAGCATCAGGCCTAGGATAGTGTTAGGGTTACGGTTAGAATCAGCCCTAGGATAGTGTTAGGGTTAGGGTTAAGTTTAGCATCAGCCCGAGGATAGTGTTAGGGTTAGGGTTAGGGTTAGCATCAGCCCTAGGATAGTGTTAGGGTTAGGGTTAGGGTTAGCATCAGCCCTAGGATAGTGTTAGGGTTAGGGTTAGCATCAGCCCTAGGATAGTGTTAGGGTTAGGGTTAGGGTTAGCATCAGGCCTAGGAGAGTGTTAGGGTTAGGGTTAGTGTTAGCATCAGCCCTAGGATATTATTAGGGTTAGGGTTAGCATCAGCCCTAGGATAGTGTTAGGGTTATAGTTAGGGTTAGCACCAGGCTTAGGATAGTGTTAGCGTTAGGGTTACCATCAGCCTTAGGATAGTGTTAGGGTTAGGGTTAGGGTTAGCATCAGTCGTAGGATAGTGTTAGGGTTAGGGTTAGCCTCAGCCCTAGGATAGTGTTAGGGTTAGGGTTAGGGTTAGCATCAGCCCTAGGATAGTGTTAGGGGTAGGGTTAGGGTTAGCATCAGCCCTAGCATAGTGTTAGTGTTAGTGTTAGCATCAGCCCTAGGATAGTGTTAGGGTTAGGGTTAGGGTTAGCATCAGCCCTAGGATAGTATTCGGGTTAGGGTTAAGGTTAGGGTTAGGGTTAGCATCAGCTCTAGGAGAGTGTTAGGGTTAGGGTTAGGGTTAGCATCAGCCCTAGGATAGTGTTAGGGTTAGGGTTAGGGTTAGCATCAGCCCTAGGATAGTGTTAGGGTTAGGGTTAACATCAGCCCTGGGATAGTGTTAGGGTTAGTGTTAGGGTTAGCATCAGCCCTAGGATAGTGTTAGGGTTAGGGTTAGCATCAGCCCTAGGATAGTGTTAGGCTTAGGGTTAGCATCAGCCCTAGGATAGTGTTAGGGTTAAGGTTAGGGTTAGCATCAGCCCTAGGAGAGTGTTAGGGTTAGGGTTAGCATCAGCCCTAGGATAGTGTTAGGCTTAGGGTTAGCGTTAGCATCAGCCCTAGGATAGTGTTAGGGTTAGGGTTAGCATCAGCCCTAGGATAGTTTTAGGGTTAGGGTTAGGGTTAGCATCAGCCCTAGGATAGTGTTAGGGTTAGGGTTAGCCTAAGCCCTAGGAGAGTGTTAGGGTTAGGGATAGGGTTAGCATCAGGCCTAGGATAGTGTTAGGGTTAGGGTTAGGGTTAGCATCAGCCCTAGGATAGTGTTAGGGTTAAGGTTAGCATCAGGCCTAGGATAGTGTTAGGGTTACGGTTAGCATCAGCCCTAGGATAGTGTTAGGGTTAGGGTTAGGGTTAGCATCAGCCCTAGGATAGTGTTAAGGTTATGGTTAGGTTTAGCATCAGCCCTAGGATAGTGTTAGGGTAAGGGTTAGGGTTAGCATCAGGCCTAGCATAGTGTTAGGGTTACGGTTAGAATCAGCCCTAGGATATTGTTAGGGTTAGGGTTAAGTTTAGCATCAGCCCAAGGATAGTGTTAGGGTTAGGGTTAGGGTTAGCAACAGCCCTAGGATAGTGTTAGGGTTAGGGTTAGGGTTAGCATGAGCCCTAGGATAGTGTTAGGGTTAGGGTTAGCATAAGCCCTAGGATAGTGTTAGGGTTAGGGTTAGGGTTAGCATATGGCCTAGGATAGTGTTAGGGTTAGGGTTAGCATCAACCCTAGGATAGTGTTAGGGTTAGGGTTAGGGTTATCATCAGGCCTAGGATAGTGTTAGGGTTAGGGTTAGGTTTACCATCAGCCCTAGGATAGTGTTAGGGTTAGGGTTAACATAAACCCTAGGATAGTGTTAGGGTTAGGGTTACGGTTATCATCAGGCCTAGGATACTGTTATGGTTAGGGTTAGGGTTAGCATCAGTTCAAGGATAGTGTTAGGGTTAGCGTTAGGGTTAGCATCTGCCCTAGGATAGTGTTAGGGTTAGTGTTAGGGTTAGCATCAGCCCAAGGATAGTGTTGGGGTTAGGGTTAGCATCAGCCCTAGGATAGTGTTAGGATTAGGGTTAGGGTTAGCATCAGGCCCAGGATAGTGTTAGGGTTAGGGTTAGCATCAGCCCAAGGATAGTGTTAGGGTTAGAGTTAGGGTTAGCATCAGCCCTAGGATAGTGTTAGGGTTAGGGTTAGCATCAACCCTAGGATAGTGTTTGGGTTAGGGTTAGGGTTAGCATCAGCCCTAGGACAGTGTTAGGGTTAGGGTTAGCCTCAACCCTAGGAGAGTGTTAGGGTTAGGGATAGGGTTAGCTTCAGGCCTAGGATAGTGTTAGGGTTAGGGTTAGGGTTAGCATCAGCCCTAGGATAGTGCTAGGGTTAGGGATAGCATCAGGCCTAGGATAGTGTTAGGGTTAGGGTTAGCATCAGCCCTAGGATAGTGTTAGGGTTAGGGTTAGGCTTAGCATCAGCCCTAGGATAGTGTTAGGGTTAGGGTTAGCGTTAGCATCAGCCCTAGCATAGTGTTAGGGTTAGGGTTAGCATCAGCCCTAGGATAGTGTTAGGGTTAGGGTTAGGGTTAGCATCAGCCCTAGGATAGTGTTAGGGTTAGGGTTAGCCTCAGCCCTAGGAGAGTGTTAGGGTTAGGGATAGGGTTAGCATGAGGCCTAGGATAGTGTTAGGGTTAGGGTTAGGGTTAGCATCAGCCCTAGGATAGTGTTAGGGTTAGGGTTAGCACCAGGCCTAGGATAGTGTTAGGGTTACGGTTAGCATCAGCCCTAGGATAGTGTTAGGGTTAGGGTTAGGGTTAGCATCAGCCCTAGGATAGTGTTAGGGTTATGGTTAGGTTTAGGATCAGCCCTAGGATAGTGTTAGGGTAAGGGTTAGGGTTAGCATCAGGCCTAGCATAGTGTTAGGGTTACGGTTAGAATCAGCCCTAGGATAGTGTTAGGGTTAGGGTTAAGTTTAGCATCAGCCCTAGGATAGTGTTAGGGTTAGGGTTAGGGTTAGCATCAGCCCTAGGATAGTGTTAGGGTTAGGGTTAGGGTTAGCATCAGCCCTAGGATAGTGTTAGGGTTAGGGTTAGCATAAGCCCTAGGATAGTTTTAGGGTTAGGGTTAGGGTTAGCATAAGGCCTAGGATAGTGTTAGGGTTAGGGTTAGCATCAGCCCTAGGATAGTGTTAGGGTTAGGGTTAGGGTTATCATCAGGCCCAGGATAGTGTTAGGGTTAGGGTTAGCATCAACCCTAGGATAGTGTTTGGGTTAGGGTTAGGGTTAGCATCAGCCCTAGGACAGTGTTAGGGTTAGGGTTAGCCTCAACCCTAGGAGAGTGTTAGGGTTAGGGATAGGGTTAGCATCAGGCCTAGGATAGTGTTAGGGTTAGGGTTAGGGTTAGCATCAGCCCTAGGATAGTGCTAGGGTTAGGGTTAGCATCAGGCCTAGGATAGTGTTAGGGTTAGGGTTAGCATCAGCCCTAGGATAGTGTTAGGGTTAGGGTTAGGGTTAGCATCAGCCCTAGGATAGTGTTAGGGTTATGGTTAGGTTTAGCATCAGCCCTAGGATAGTGTTAGGGTAAGGGTGAGGGTTACCATCAGCCCTGGGATAGTGTTAGGGTTAGGGTTAGGGTTATCATCAGGCCTAGGATAGTGTTAGGGTTAGGGTTAGCATCAGCCCTAGGATAGTGTTAGGGTTAGGGTTAGGGTTAGCATCAGCCCTAGGATAGTGTTACTGTTAGGGTTAGTGTTAGCATCAGCCCTAAGATATTATTAGGGTTAGGGTTAGCATCAGCCCTAGGATAGTGTTAGGGTTAGAGTTAGGGTTAGCACCAGGCTTAGGATAGTGTTAGTGTTAGGGTTACCATCAGCCTTAGGATAGTGTTAGGGTTAGGGTTAGGGTTAGCATCAGCCGTAGGATAGTGTTAGGGTTAAGGTTAGCCTCAGCCCTAGGATAGTGTTAGCGTTAGGGTTAGGGTTAGCATCAGCCCTAGGATAGTGTTAGGGTTAGGGTTAGGGTTAGCATCAGCCCTAGCATAGTGTTAGTGTTAGGGTTAGCATCAGCCCTAGGATAGTGTTAGGGTTAGGGTTAGGGTTAGCATCAGCCCTAGGATAGTATTAGGGTTAGGGTTAGGGTTAGGGTTAGGGTTAGCATCAGCTCTAGGATAGTGTTAGGGTTAGGGTTAGGGTTAGCATCAGCCCTAGGATAGTGTTAGTGTTAGGGTTAGCATCAGCCCTGGGATAGTGTTAGGGTTAGGGTTAGGGTTAGCATCAGCCCTAGGACAGTGTTAGGGTTAGGGTTAGCATCAGCCCTAGGATAGTGTTAGGTTTAGGGTTAGGGTTAGCATCAACCCTAGGATAGTGTTAGGGTTAGGGTTAGGGTTAGCATCAGCCCTAGGATAGTGTTAGGGTTAGGGTTAACATAAACCCTGGGATAGTGTTAGTGTTAGGGTTAGGGTTATCATCAGGCCTAGGGTAGTGTTAGGGTTAGGGTTAGGGTTAGCATTAGTTCAAGGATAGAGTTAGGGTTAGCGTTAGGGTTAGCATCAGCCCTAGGATAGTGTGAGGGTTAGGGTTAGGGTTAGCATCAGCCCTAGGATAGTGTTAGTGTTAGGGTTAGGGTTAGCATCAGGCCCAGGATAGTGGTAGGGTTAGGGTTAGCATCAGCCCTAGGATAGTGTTAGGGTTAGGGTTAACATAAACCCTAGGATAGAGGTAGGGTTAGGGTTAGGGTTATCATCAGCCCCAGGATAGTGTTAGTGTTAGGGTTAGCATCAGCCCTAGGATAGTGTTAGGGTTAGGGTTAGGGTTAGCATGAGCGTTTGGAGAGTGTTAGGGTTAGGGTTAGGGTTATCATCAGCCCTAGGATAGTGTTAGTGTTAGGGTTAGCATCAGCCCTAGATAGTGTTAGGGTTAGGGTTAGGGTTAGCATCCGCCCTAGGATAGTGTTAGGTTTAGGGTTAGGGTTAGCATCAGCCCTAGGATAGTGTTAGGGTTAGGGTTAACATAAACCCTAGGATAGTGTTAGGGTTAGGGTTAGGGTTAGCATCAGCCCTAGGATAGTGTTAGGGTTAGGGTTAGGGTTAGCATCAGTTCAAGGATAGTGTTAGGGTTAGCGTTAGGGTTAGCATCAGCCCTAGGATAGTGTTAGGGTTAGGGTCAGGGTTAGCATCAGCCCTAGGATAGTGTTAGGGTTAGGGTTGGCATCAGCCCTAGGATAGTGTTAGGGTTAGGGTTAGGGTTAGCATCAGGCCTAGGATAGTGTTAGGGTTAGGGTTAGCATCAGACCTAGGATAGTGTTAGGGTTAGGGTTAGGGTTAGCATCAGCCGTAGGATAGTGTTAGGGTTAGGGTTAGCCTCAGCCCTAAGATAGTGTTAGAGTTAGGGTTAGGGTTAGCATCAGCCCTAGGATAATGTTAGGGTTAGGGTTAGGGTTAGCATCAGCCCTAGGATAGTGTTAGTGTTAGGGTTAGCATCTGCCCCAGGATAGTGTTAGGGTTAGGGTTAGGGTTAGCATCCGCCCTAGGATAGTGTTAGGGTTAGGGTTAGGGTTAGCATCAGCCCTAGGATAGTGTTAGGGTTAGGGTTAACATAAACCCTAGGATAGTGTTAGGGTTAGGGTTAGGGTTATCCTCAGGCCTAGGATACTGTTATGGTTAGGCTTAGGGTTAGCATCAGTTCAAGGATAGTGTTAGGGTTAGCGTTAGGGTTAGCATCTGCCCTAGGATAGTGTTAGGGTTAGGGTTAGGGTTAGCATCAGCCCAAGGATAGTGTTAGGGTTAGGGTTAGCATCAGCCCTAGGATAGTGTTAGGGTTAGGGTTAGGGTTAGCATCAGGCCCAGGATAGTGTTAGGGTTAGGGTTAGCAGCAGCCCAAGGATAGTGTTATGGTTACGGTTAGGGTTAGCATCAGCCCTAGGATAGTGTTATGGTTAGGGTTAGCATCAACCCTAGGATAGTGTTTGGGTTAGGTTTAGGGTTAGCATCAGCCCTAGGACAGTGTTAGGTTTAGGGTTAGCCTCAGCCCTAGGAGAGTGTTAGGGTTAGGCATAGGGTTAGCATCAGGCCTAGGATAGTGTTAGGGTTAGGGTTAGGGTTAGCATCAGCCCTAGGATAGTGTTATGGTTAGGGTTAGCATCAGGCCTATGATAGTGTTAGGGTTAGGGTTAGCATCAGCCCTAGGATAGTGTTAGGGTTAGGGTTAGGGTTAGCATCAGCCCAGGATAGTGATAGGGTTATGGTTAGGTTTAGCATCAGCCCTAGGATAGTGTTAGGGTAAGGGTGAGGGTTAGCATCAGGCCTAGGATAGTGTTAGGGTTACGGTTAGAATCAGCCCTAGGATAGTGTTAGGGTTAGGGTTAAGTTTAGCATCAGCCCGAGGATAGTGTTAGGGTTAGGGTTAGGGTTAGCATCAGCCCTAGGATAGTGTTAGGGTTAGGGTTAGGGTTAGCATCAGCCCTAGGATAGTGTTAGGGTTAGGGTTAGCATCAGCCCTAGGATAGTGTTAGGGTTAGGGTTAGGGTTAGCATCAGGCCTAGGAGAGTGTTAGGGTTAGGGTTAGTGTTAGCATCAGCCCTAGGATATTATTAGGGTTAGGGTTAGCATCAGCCCTAGGATAGTGTTAGGGTTATAGTTAGGGTTAGCACCAGGCTTAGGATAGTGTTAGCGTTAGGGTTACCATCAGCCTTAGGATAGTGTTAGGGTTAGGGTTAGGGTTAGCATCAGTCGTAGGATAGTGTTAGGGTTAGGGTTAGCCTCAGCCCTAGGATAGTGTTAGGGTTAGGGTTAGGGTTAGCATCAGCCCTAGGATAGTGTTAGGGGTAGGGTTAGGGTTAGCATCAGCCCTAGCATAGTGTTAGTGTTAGTGTTAGCATCAGCCCTAGGATAGTGTTAGGGTTAGGGTTAGGGTTAGCATCAGCCCTAGGATAGTATTCGGGTTAGGGTTAAGGTTAGGGTTAGGGTTAGCATCAGCTCTAGGAGAGTGTTAGGGTTAGGGTTAGGGTTAGCATCAGCCCTAGGATAGTGTTAGGGTTAGGGTTAGGGTTAGCATCAGCCCTAGGATAGTGTTAGGGTTAGGGTTAACATCAGCCCTGGGATAGTGTTAGGGTTAGTGTTAGGGTTAGCATCAGCCCTAGGATAGTGTTAGGGTTAGGGTTAGCATCAGCCCTAGGATAGTGTTAGGCTTAGGGTTAGCATCAGCCCTAGGATAGTGTTAGGGTTAAGGTTAGGGTTAGCATCAGCCCTAGGAGAGTGTTAGGGTTAGGGTTAGCATCAGCCCTAGGATAGTGTTAGGCTTAGGGTTAGCGTTAGCATCAGCCCTAGGATAGTGTTAGGGTTAGGGTTAGCATCAGCCCTAGGATAGTTTTAGGGTTAGGGTTAGGGTTAGCATCAGCCCTAGGATAGTGTTAGGGTTAGGGTTAGCCTAAGCCCTAGGAGAGTGTTAGGGTTAGGGATAGGGTTAGCATCAGGCCTAGGATAGTGTTAGGGTTAGGGTTAGGGTTAGCATCAGCCCTAGGATAGTGTTAGGGTTAAGGTTAGCATCAGGCCTAGGATAGTGTTAGGGTTACGGTTAGCATCAGCCCTAGGATAGTGTTAGGGTTAGGGTTAGGGTTAGCATCAGCCCTAGGATAGTGTTAAGGTTATGGTTAGGTTTAGCATCAGCCCTAGGATAGTGTTAGGGTAAGGGTTAGGGTTAGCATCAGGCCTAGCATAGTGTTAGGGTTACGGTTAGAATCAGCCCTAGGATATTGTTAGGGTTAGGGTTAAGTTTAGCATCAGCCCAAGGATAGTGTTAGGGTTAGGGTTAGGGTCAGCAACAGCCCTAGGATAGTGTTAGGGTTAGGGTTAGGGTTAGCATGAGCCCTAGGATAGTGTTAGGGTTAGGGTTAGCATAAGCCCTAGGATAGTGTTAGGGTTAGGGTTAGGGTTAGCATATGGCCTAGGATAGTGTTAGGGTTAGGGTTAGCATCAACCCTAGGATAGTGTTAGGGTTAGGGTTAGGGTTATCATCAGGCCTAGGATAGTGTTAGGGTTAGGGTTAGGTTTACCATCAGCCCTAGGATAGTGTTAGGGTTAGGGTTAACATAAACCCTAGGATAGTGTTAGGGTTAGGGTTACGGTTATCATCAGGCCTAGGATACTGTTATGGTTAGGGTTAGGGTTAGCATCAGTTCAAGGATAGTGTTAGGGTTAGCGTTAGGGTTAGCATCTGCCCTAGGATAGTGTTAGGGTTAGTGTTAGGGTTAGCATCAGCCCAAGGATAGTGTTGGGGTTAGGGTTAGCATCAGCCCTAGGATAGTGTTAGGATTAGGGTTAGGGTTAGCATCAGGCCCAGGATAGTGTTAGGGTTAGGGTTAGCATCAGCCCAAGGATAGTGTTAGGGTTAGAGTTAGGGTTAGCATCAGCCCTAGGATAGTGTTAGGGTTAGGGTTAGCATCAACCCTAGGATAGTGTTTGGGTTAGGGTTAGGGTTAGCATCAGCCCTAGGACAGTGTTAGGGTTAGGGTTAGCCTCAACCCTAGGAGAGTGTTAGGGTTAGGGATAGGGTTAGCTTCAGGCCTAGGATAGTGTTAGGGTTAGGGTTAGGGTTAGCATCAGCCCTAGGATAGTGCTAGGGTTAGGGATAGCATCAGGCCTAGGATAGTGTTAGGGTTAGGGTTAGCATCAGCCCTAGGATAGTGTTAGGGTTAGGGTTAGGCTTAGCATCAGCCC
The DNA here is from genome assembly GCF_020740605.2 of Lemur catta. Taxonomy (NCBI): domain Eukaryota; kingdom Metazoa; phylum Chordata; class Mammalia; order Primates; family Lemuridae; genus Lemur; species Lemur catta. Next base: position 729,723 of record NC_059145.1, on the reverse strand, counting down.
TAGGATAGTGTTAGGGTTAGGGTTAGCGTTAGCATCAGCCCTAGCATAGTGTTAGGGTTAGGGTTAGCATCAGCCCTAGGATAGTGTTAGGGTTAGGGTTAGGGTTAGCATCAGCCCTAGGATAGTGTTAGGGTTAGGGTTAGCCTCAGCCCTAGGAGAGTGTTAGGGTTAGGGATAGGGTTAGCATGAGGCCTAGGATAGTGTTAGGGTTAGGGTTAGGGTTAGCATCAGCCCTAGGATAGTGTTAGGGTTAGGGTTAGCACCAGGCCTAGGATAGTGTTAGGGTTACGGTTAGCATCAGCCCTAGGATAGTGTTAGGGTTAGGGTTAGGGTTAGCATCAGCCCTAGGATAGTGTTAGGGTTATGGTTAGGTTTAGGATCAGCCCTAGGATAGTGTTAGGGTAAGGGTTAGGGTTAGCATCAGGCCTAGCATAGTGTTAGGGTTACGGTTAGAATCAGCCCTAGGATAGTGTTAGGGTTAGGGTTAAGTTTAGCATCAGCCCTAGGATAGTGTTAGGGTTAGGGTTAGGGTTAGCATCAGCCCTAGGATAGTGTTAGGGTTAGGGTTAGGGTTAGCATCAGCCCTAGGATAGTGTTAGGGTTAGGGTTAGCATAAGCCCTAGGATAGTTTTAGGGTTAGGGTTAGGGTTAGCATAAGGCCTAGGATAGTGTTAGGGTTAGGGTTAGCATCAGCCCTAGGATAGTGTTAGGGTTAGGGTTAGGGTTATCATCAGGCCCAGGATAGTGTTAGGGTTAGGGTTAGCATCAACCCTAGGATAGTGTTTGGGTTAGGGTTAGGGTTAGCATCAGCCCTAGGACAGTGTTAGGGTTAGGGTTAGCCTCAACCCTAGGAGAGTGTTAGGGTTAGGGATAGGGTTAGCATCAGGCCTAGGATAGTGTTAGGGTTAGGGTTAGGGTTAGCATCAGCCCTAGGATAGTGCTAGGGTTAGGGTTAGCATCAGGCCTAGGATAGTGTTAGGGTTAGGGTTAGCATCAGCCCTAGGATAGTGTTAGGGTTAGGGTTAGGGTTAGCATCAGCCCTAGGATAGTGTTAGGGTTATGGTTAGGTTTAGCATCAGCCCTAGGATAGTGTTAGGGTAAGGGTGAGGGTTACCATCAGCCCTGGGATAGTGTTAGGGTTAGGGTTAGGGTTATCATCAGGCCTAGGATAGTGTTAGGGTTAGGGTTAGCATCAGCCCTAGGATAGTGTTAGGGTTAGGGTTAGGGTTAGCATCAGCCCTAGGATAGTGTTACTGTTAGGGTTAGTGTTAGCATCAGCCCTAAGATATTATTAGGGTTAGGGTTAGCATCAGCCCTAGGATAGTGTTAGGGTTAGAGTTAGGGTTAGCACCAGGCTTAGGATAGTGTTAGTGTTAGGGTTACCATCAGCCTTAGGATAGTGTTAGGGTTAGGGTTAGGGTTAGCATCAGCCGTAGGATAGTGTTAGGGTTAAGGTTAGCCTCAGCCCTAGGATAGTGTTAGCGTTAGGGTTAGGGTTAGCATCAGCCCTAGGATAGTGTTAGGGTTAGGGTTAGGGTTAGCATCAGCCCTAGCATAGTGTTAGTGTTAGGGTTAGCATCAGCCCTAGGATAGTGTTAGGGTTAGGGTTAGGGTTAGCATCAGCCCTAGGATAGTATTAGGGTTAGGGTTAGGGTTAGGGTTAGGGTTAGCATCAGCTCTAGGATAGTGTTAGGGTTAGGGTTAGGGTTAGCATCAGCCCTAGGATAGTGTTAGTGTTAGGGTTAGCATCAGCCCTGGGATAGTGTTAGGGTTAGGGTTAGGGTTAGCATCAGCCCTAGGACAGTGTTAGGGTTAGGGTTAGCATCAGCCCTAGGATAGTGTTAGGTTTAGGGTTAGGGTTAGCATCAACCCTAGGATAGTGTTTGGGTTAGGGTTAGGGTTAGCATCAGCCCTAGGACAGTGTTAGGGTTATTGTTAGCCTCAGCCCTAGGAGAGTGTTAGGGTTAGGGATAGGGTTAGCATCAGCCCTAGGATAGTGCTAGGGTTAGGGTTAACATCAGGCCTAGGATAGTGTTAGGGTTAGGGTTAGCATCAGCCCTAGGATAGTGTTAGGGTTAGGGTTAGGGTTAGCATCAGCCCTAGGATAGTGTTAGGGTTATGGTTAGGTTTAGCATCAGCCCTAGGTTAGTGTTAGGGTAAGGGTGAGGGTTACCATCAGGCCTAGGATCGTGTTAGGGTTCGGGTTAGCATCAGCCCTGGGATAGTGTTAGGGTTAGGGTTAGGGTTATCATCAGGCCTAGGATAGTGTTAGGGTTAGGGTTAGCATCAGCCCTAGGATAGTGTTAGGGTTAGGGTTAGGGTTAGCATCAGCCCTAGGATAGTGTTAGGGTTAGGGTTAGTGTTAGCATCAGCACTAAGATATTATTAAGGTTAGGGTTAGCATCAGCCCTAGGATAGTGTTAGGGTTAGAGTTAGGGTTAGCACCAGGCTTAGGATAGTGTTAGTGTTAGGGATACCATCAGCCTTAGGATAGTGTTAGGGTTAGGGTTAGGGTTAGCATCAGCCGTAGGATAGTGTTAGGGTTAGGGTTAGCCTCAGCCCTAGGATAGTGTTAGGGTTAGGGTTAGGGTTAGCATCAGCCCTAGCATAGTGTTAGTGTTAGGGTTAGCATCAGCCCTAGGATAGTGTTATGGTTAGGGTTAGGGTTAGCATCAGCCCTAGGATAGTATTAGGGTTAGGGTTAGGGTTAGGGTTAGGGTTAGCATCAGCTCTAGGATAGTGTTAGGGTTAGGGTTAGGGTTAGCATCAGCCTTAGGATAGTGTTAGGGTTAGGGTTAGCATCAGCCCTAGCATAGTGTTAGGGTTAGTGTTAACATAAACCCTAGGATAGTGTTAGGGTTAGGGTTAGGGTTATCATCAGGCCTAGGATAGTGTTAGGGTTAGGGTTAGGGTTAGCATCAGTTCAAGGATAGTGTTAGGGTTAGCGTTAGGGTTAGCATCAGCCCTAGGATAGTGTTAGGGTTAGGGTTAGGGTTAGCATCAGCCCTATGATAGTGTTAGGGTTAGGGTTAGGGTTATTATCAGGCCTAGGATAGTGATAGGGTTAGGGTTAGCATCAGCCCTAGGATAGTGTTAGGGTTAGGGTTAGGGTTAGCATCAGCCCTAGGATAGTGTTAGGGTTAGGGTTAGCATCAGCCCTAGGATAGTGTTAGGGTTAGGGTTAGGGTTAGCATCAGGCCTACGATAGTGTTAGGGTTAGGGTTAGCATCAGCCCTAGGATAGTGTTAGAGTTAGGGTTAGGGTTAGCATCAGCCCTAGGATAATGTTAGGGTTAGGGTTAGGGTTAGCATCAGCCCTAGGATAGTGTTAGTGTTAGGGTTAGCATCAGCCCTAGGATAGTGTTAGGGTTAGGGTTAGGGTTAGCATCCGCCCTAGGATAGTGTTAGGGTAAGGGTTAGGGTTAGCATCAGCCCTAGGATAGTGTTAGGGTTAGGGTTAACATAAACCCTAGGATAGTGTTAGGGTTAGGGTTAGGGTTATCATCAGGCCTAGGATACTGTTATGGTTAGGGTTAGGGTTAGCATCAGTTCAAGGATAGTGTTAGGGTTAGCGTTAGGGTTAGCATCTGCCCTAGGATAGTGTTAGGGTTAGGGTTAGGGTTAGCATCAGCCCAAGGATAGTGTTAGGGTTAGGGTTAGCATCAGCCCTAGGATAGTGTTAGGGTTAGTGTTAGGGTTAGCATCAGGCCCAGGATAGTGTTAGGGTTAGGGTTAGCATCAGCCCAAGGATAGTGTTAGGTTTAGGGTTAGGGTTAGCATCAGCCCTAGGATAGTGTTAGGGTTAGGGTTAGCATCAACCCTAGGATAGTGTTTGGGTTAGGGTTAGGGTTAGCATCAGCCCTAGGACAGTGTTAGGGTTAGGGTTAGCCTCAGCCCTAGGAGAGTGTTAGGGTTAGGGATAGGGTTAGCATCAGGCCTAGGATAGTGTTAGGGTTAGGGTTAGGGTTAGCATCAGCCCTAGGATAGTGCTAGGGTTAGGGTTAGCATCAGGCCTAGGATAGTGTTAGGGTTAGGGTTAGCATCAGCCCTAGGATAGTGTTAGGGTTAGGGTTAGGGTTAGCATCAGCCCTAGGATAGTGTTAGGGTTATGGTTAGGTTTAGCATCAGCCCTAGGAGAGTGTTAGGGTAAGGGTGAGGGTTACCATCAGGACTAGGATAGTGTTAGGGTTAGGGTTAGCATCAGCCCTGGGATAGTGTTAGGGTTAGGGTTAGGGTTATCCTCAGGCCTAGGATAGTGTTAGGGTTAGGGTTAGCATCAGCCCTAGGATAGTGTTAGGGCTGGGTTAGGGTTAGCATCAGCCCTAGGATAGTGTTAGTGTTAGGGTTAGCATCAGCCCTGGGATAGTGTTAGGGTTAGGGTTAGGGTTAGCATCAGCCCTAGGACAGTGTTAGGGTTAGGGTTAGCATCAGCCCTAGGATAGTGTTAGGTTTAGGGTTAGGGTTAGCATCAGCCCTAGGATAGTGTTAGGGTTAGGGTTAGCATCAGCCCTAGGATAGTGTTAGGGTTAGGGTTAGCATCAGCCCTAGGATAGTGTTAGGGTTAGGGTTAGCATCAGCCCTAGGATAGTGTTAGGGTTAGGGTTAGGGTTAGCATCAGCCCTAGGATAGTGTTAGGGTTAGGGTTAGCATCAGCCCTAGGATAGTGTTAGGGTTATGGTTAGGGTTAGCATCAGGCCTAGGAGAGTGTTAGGGTTAGGGTTAGTGTTAGCATCAGCCCTAGGATATTATTAGGGTTAGGGTTAGCATCAGCCCTAGGATAGTGTTAGGGTTAGAGTTAGGGTTAGCACCAGGCTTAGGATAGTGTTAGCGTTAGGGTTACCATCAGCCTTAGGATAGTGTTAGGGTTAGGGTTAGGGTTAGCATCAGTCGTAGGATAGTGTTAGGGTTAGGGTTAGCCTCAGCCCTAGGATAGTGTTAGGGTTAGGGTTAGGGTTAGCATCAGCCCTAGGATAGTGTTAGGGGTAGGGTTAGGGTTAGCATCAGCCCTAGCATAGTGTTAGTGTTAGTGTTAGCATCAGCCCTAGGATAGTGTTAGGGTTAGGGTTAGGGTTAGCATCAGCCCTAGGATAGTATTCGGGTTAGGGTTAAGGTTAGGGTTAGGGTTAGCATCAGCTCTAGGAGAGTGTTAGGGTTAGGGTTAGGGTTAGCATCAGCCCTAGGATAGTGTTAGGGTTAGGGTTAGGGTTAGCATCAGCCCTAGGATAGTGTTAGGGTTAGGGTTAACATCAGCCCTGGGATAGTGTTAGGGTTAGTGTTAGGGTTAGCATCAGCCCTAGGATAGTGTTAGGGTTAGGGTTAGCATCAGCCCTAGGATAGTGTTAGGCTTAGGGTTAGCATCAGCCCTAGGATAGTGTTAGGGTTAAGGTTAGGGTTAGCATCAGCCCTAGGAGAGTGTTAGGGTTAGGGTTAGCATCAGCCCTAGGATAGTGTTAGGCTTAGGGTTAGCGTTAGCATCAGCCCTAGGATAGTGTTAGGGTTAGGGTTAGCATCAGCCCTAGGATAGTTTTAGGGTTAGGGTTAGGGTTAGCATCAGCCCTAGGATAGTGTTAGGGTTAGGGTTAGCCTAAGCCCTAGGAGAGTGTTAGGGTTAGGGATAGGGTTAGCATCAGGCCTAGGATAGTGTTAGGGTTAGGGTTAGGGTTAGCATCAGCCCTAGGATAGTGTTAGGGTTAAGGTTAGCATCAGGCCTAGGATAGTGTTAGGGTTACGGTTAGCATCAGCCCTAGGATAGTGTTAGGGTTAGGGTTAGGGTTAGCATCAGCCCTAGGATAGTGTTAAGGTTATGGTTAGGTTTAGCATCAGCCCTAGGATAGTGTTAGGGTAAGGGTTAGGGTTAGCATCAGGCCTAGCATAGTGTTAGGGTTACGGTTAGAATCAGCCCTAGGATATTGTTAGGGTTAGGGTTAAGTTTAGCATCAGCCCAAGGATAGTGTTAGGGTTAGGTTTAGGGTTAGCATCAGCCCTAGGATAGTGTTAGGGTTAGGGTTAGGGTTAGCATGAGCCCTAGGATAGTGTTAGGGTTAGGGTTAGCATAAGCCCTAGGATAGTGTTAGGGTTAGGGTTAGGGTTAGCATATGGCCTAGGATAGTGTTAGGGTTAGGGTTAGCATCAACCCTAGGATAGTGTTAGGGTTAGGGTTAGGGTTATCATCAGGCCTAGGATAGTGTTAGGGTTAGGGTTAGGTTTACCATCAGCCCTAGGATAGTGTTAGGGTTAGGGTTAACATAAACCCTAGGATAGTGTTAGGGTTAGGGTTACGGTTATCATCAGGCCTAGGATACTGTTATGGTTAGGGTTAGGGTTAGCATCAGTTCAAGGATAGTGTTAGGGTTAGCGTTAGGGTTAGCATCTGCCCTAGGATAGTGTTAGGGTTAGTGTTAGGGTTAGCATCAGCCCAAGGATAGTGTTGGGGTTAGGGTTAGCATCAGCCCTAGGATAGTGTTAGGATTAGGGTTAGGGTTAGCATCAGGCCCAGGATAGTGTTAGGGTTAGGGTTAGCATCAGCCCAAGGATAGTGTTAGGGTTAGAGTTAGGGTTAGCATCAGCCCTAGGATAGTGTTAGGGTTAGGGTTAGCATCAACCCTAGGATAGTGTTTGGGTTAGGGTTAGGGTTAGCATCAGCCCTAGGACAGTGTTAGGGTTAGGGTTAGCCTCAACCCTAGGAGAGTGTTAGGGTTAGGGATAGGGTTAGCTTCAGGCCTAGGATAGTGTTAGGGTTAGGGTTAGGGTTAGCATCAGCCCTAGGATAGTGCTAGGGTTAGGGATAGCATCAGGCCTAGGATAGTGTTAGGGTTAGGGTTAGCATCAGCCCTAGGATAGTGTTAGGGTTAGGGTTAGGCTTAGCATCAGCCCTAGGATAGTGTTAGGGTTAGGGTTAGCGTTAGCATCAGCCCTAGCATAGTGTTAGGGTTAGGGTTAGCATCAGCCCTAGGATAGTGTTAGGGTTAGGGTTAGGGTTAGCATCAGCCCTAGGATAGTGTTAGGGTTAGGGTTAGCCTCAGCCCTAGGAGAGTGTTAGGGTTAGGGATAGGGTTAGCATGAGGCCTAGGATAGTGTTAGGGTTAGGGTTAGGGTTAGCATCAGCCCTAGGATAGTGTTAGGGTTAGGGTTAGCACCAGGCCTAGGATAGTGTTAGGGTTACGGTTAGCATCAGCCCTAGGATAGTGTTAGGGTTAGGGTTAGGGTTAGCATCAGCCCTAGGATAGTGTTAGGGTTATGGTTAGGTTTAGGATCAGCCCTAGGATAGTGTTAGGGTAAGGGTTAGGGTTAGCATCAGGCCTAGCATAGTGTTAGGGTTACGGTTAGAATCAGCCCTAGGATAGTGTTAGGGTTAGGGTTAAGTTTAGCATCAGCCCTAGGATAGTGTTAGGGTTAGGGTTAGGGTTAGCATCAGCCCTAGGATAGTGTTAGGGTTAGGGTTAGGGTTAGCATCAGCCCTAGGATAGTGTTAGGGTTAGGGTTAGCATAAGCCCTAGGATAGTTTTAGGGTTAGGGTTAGGGTTAGCATAAGGCCTAGGATAGTGTTAGGGTTAGGGTTAGCATCAGCCCTAGGATAGTGTTAGGGTTAGGGTTAGGGTTATCATCAGGCCTAGGATAGTGTTAGGGTTAGGGTTAGGGTTAGCATCAGCCCTAGGATAGTGTTAGGGTTAGGGTTAACATAAACCCTAGGATAGTGTTAGGGTTAGGGTTAGGGTTAGCATCAGGCCCAGGATAGTGTTAGGGTTAGGGTTAGCATCAACCCTAGGATAGTGTTTGGGTTAGGGTTAGGGTTAGCATCAGCCCTAGGACAGTGTTAGGGTTAGGGTTAGCCTCAACCCTAGGAGAGTGTTAGGGTTAGGGATAGGGTTAGCATCAGGCCTAGGAGAGTGTTAGGGTTAGGGTTAGGGTTAGCATCAGCCCTAGGATAGTGCTAGGGTTAGGGTTAGCATCAGACCTAGGATAGTGTTAGGGTTAGGGTTAGCATCAGCCCTAGGATAGTGTTAGGGTTAGGGTTAGGGTTAGCATCAGCCCTAGGATAGTGTTAGGGTTATCTTTAGGTTTAGCACCAGCCCTAGGATAGTGTTAGGGTTAGGGTTAGGGTTAGCATCAGCCCAAGGATAGTGTTGGGGTTAGGGTTAGCATCAGCCCTAGGATAGTGTTAGGGTTAGGGTTAGGGTTAGCATCAGGCCCAGGATAGTGTTAGGGTTAGGGTTAGCATCAGCCCAAGGATAGTGTTAGGGTTAGGGTTAGGGTTAGCATCAGCCCTAGGATAGTGTTAGGGTTAGGGTTAGCATAAGCCCTAGGATAGTGTTAGGGTTAGGGTTAGGGTTAGCATATGGCCTAGGATAGTGTTAGTGTTAGGGTGAGCATCAGCCCTAGGATAGTGTTAGGGTTAGGGTTAGGGTTATCATCAGGCCTAGGATAGTGTTAGGGTGAGGGTTAGGGTTAGCATCAGCCCTAGGATAGTGTTAGGGTTAGGGTTAACATAAACCCTAGGATAGTGTTAGGGTTAGGGTTATGGTTATCATCAGGCCTAGGATACTGTTATGGTTAGGGTTAGGGTTAGCATCACTTCAAAGATAGTGTTAGGGTTAGCGTTAGGGTTAGCATCTGCCCTAGGATAGTGTTAGGGTTAGGGTTAGGGTTAGCATCAGCCCAAGGATAGTGTTGGGGTTAGGGTTAGCATCAGCCCTAGGATAGTGTTAGGGTTAGGGTTAGGGTTAGCATCAGGCCCAGGATAGTGTTAGGGTTAGGGTTAGCATCAGCCCAAGGATAGTGTTAGGGTTAGGGTTAGGGTTAGCATCAGCCATAGGATAGCGTCAGGGTTAGGGTTAGCATCAACCCTAGGATAGTGTTTGGGTTAGGGTTAGGGTTAGCATCAGCCCTAGGACAGTGTTAGGGTTAGGGTTAGCCTCAACCCTAGGAGAGTGTTAGGGTTAGGGATAGGGTTAGCATCAGGCCTAGGATAGTGTTAGGGTTAGGGTTAGGGTTAGCATCAGCCCTAGGATAGTGCTAGGGTTAGGGTTAGCATCAGGCCTAGGATAGTGTTAGGGTTAGGGTTAGCATCAGCCCTAGGATAGTGTTAGGGTTAGGGTTAGGGTTAGCATCAGCCCTAGGATAGTGTTAGGGTTATGGTTAGGTTTAGCATCAGCCCTAGGATAGTGTTAGGGTAAGGGTGAGGGTTACCATCAGCCCTGGGATAGTGTTAGGGTTAGGGTTAGGGTTATCATCAGGCCTAGGATAGTGTTAGGGTTAGGGTTAGCATCAGCCCTAGGATAGTGTTAGGGTTAGGGTTAGGGTTAGCATCAGCCCTAGGATAGTGTTACTGTTAGGGTTAGTGTTAGCATCAGCCCTAAGATATTATTAGGGTTAGGGTTAGCATCAGCCCTAGGATAGTGTTAGGGTTAGAGTTAGGGTTAGCACCAGGCTTAGGATAGTGTTAGTGTTAGGGTTACCATCAGCCTTAGGATAGTGTTAGGGTTAGGGTTAGGGTTAGCATCAGCCGTAGGATAGTGTTAGGGTTAAGGTTAGCCTCAGCCCTAGGATAGTGTTAGCGTTAGGGTTAGGGTTAGCATCAGCCCTAGGATAGTGTTAGGGTTAGGGTTAGGGTTAGCATCAGCCCTAGCATAGTGTTAGTGTTAGGGTTAGCATCAGCCCTAGGATAGTGTTAGGGTTAGGGTTAGGGTTAGCATCAGCCCTAGGATAGTATTAGGGTTAGGGTTAGGGTTAGGGTTAGGGTTAGCATCAGCTCTAGGATAGTGTTAGGGTTAGGGTTAGGGTTAGCACCAGCCCTAGGATAGTGTTAGGGTTAGGGTTAGGGTTAGCATCAGGCCCAGGATAGTGTTAGGGTTAGGGTTAGCATCAGCCCAAGGATAGTGTTAGGGTTAGGGTTAGGGTTAGCATCAGCCCTAGGATAGTGTTAGGGTTAGGGTTAGCATCAACCCTAGGATAGTGTTTGGGTTAGGGTTAGGGTTAGCATCAGCCCTAGGACAGTGTTAGGGTTATTGTTAGCCTCAGCCCTAGGAGAGTGTTAGGGTTAGGGATAGGGTTAGCATCAGGCCTAGGATAGTGTTAGGGTTAGGGTTAGGGTTAGCATCAGCCCTAGGATAGTGCTAGGGTTAGGGTTAACATCAGGCCTAGGATAGTGTTAGGGTTAGGGTTAGCATCAGCCCTAGGATAGTGTTAGGGTTAGGGTTAGGGTTAGCATCAGCCCTAGGATAGTGTTAGGGTTATGGTTAGGTTTAGCATCAGCCCTAGGTTAGTGTTAGGGTAAGGGTGAGGGTTACCATCAGGCCTAGGATCGTGTTAGGGTTCGGGTTAGCATCAGCCCTGGGATAGTGTTAGGGTTAGGGTTAGGGTTATCATCAGGCCTAGGATAGTGTTAGGGTTAGGGTTAGCATCAGCCCTAGGATAGTGTTAGGGTTAGGGTTAGGGTTAGCATCAGCCCTAGGATAGTGTTAGGGTTAGGGTTAGTGTTAGCATCAGCACTAAGATATTATTAAGGTTAGGGTTAGCATCAGCCCTAGGATAGTGTTAGGGTTAGAGTTAGGGTTAGCACCAGGCTTAGGATAGTGTTAGTGTTAGGGATACCATCAGCCTTAGGATAGTGTTAGGGTTAGGGTTAGGGTTAGCATCAGCCGTAGGATAGTGTTAGGGTTAGGGTTAGCCTCAGCCCTAGGATAGTGTTAGGGTTAGGGTTAGGGTTAGCATCAGCCCTAGCATAGTGTTAGTGTTAGGGTTAGCATCAGCCCTAGGATAGTGTTATGGTTAGGGTTAGGGTTAGCATCAGCCCTAGGATAGTATTAGGGTTAGGGTTAGGGTTAGGGTTAGGGTTAGCATCAGCTCTAGGATAGTGTTAGGGTTAGGGTTAGGGTTAGCATCAGCCTTAGGATAGTGTTAGGGTTAGGGTTAGCATCAGCCCTAGCATAGTGTTAGGGTTAGTGTTAACATAAACCCTAGGATAGTGTTAGGGTTAGGGTTAGGGTTATCATCAGGCCTAGGATAGTGTTAGGGTTAGGGTTAGGGTTAGCATCAGTTCAAGGATAGTGTTAGGGTTAGCGTTAGGGTTAGCATCAGCCCTAGGATAGTGTTAGGGTTAGGGTTAGCATCAGCCCTAGGATAGTGTTAGGGTTAGGGTTAGGGTTAGCATCAGGCCTACGATAGTGTTAGGGTTAGGGTTAGCATCAGCCCTAGGATAGTGTTAGAGTTAGGGTTAGGGTTAGCATCAGCCCTAGGATAATGTTAGGGTTAGGGTTAGGGTTAGCATCAGCCCTAGGATAGTGTTAGTGTTAGGGTTAGCATCAGCCCTAGGATAGTGTTAGGGTTAGGGTTAGGGTTAGCATCCGCCCTAGGATAGTGTTAGGGTAAGGGTTAGGGTTAGCATCAGCCCTAGGATAGTGTTAGGGTTAGGGTTAACATAAACCCTAGGATAGTGTTAGGGTTAGGGTTAGGGTTATCATCAGGCCTAGGATACTGTTATGGTTAGGGTTAGGGTTAGCATCAGTTCAAGGATAGTGTTAGGGTTAGCGTTAGGGTTAGCATCTGCCCTAGGATAGTGTTAGGGTTAGGGTTAGGGTTAGCATCAGCCCAAGGATAGTGTTAGGGTTAGGGTTAGCATCAGCCCTAGGATAGTGTTAGGGTTAGTGTTAGGGTTAGCATCAGGCCCAGGATAGTGTTAGGGTTAGGGTTAGCATCAGCCCAAGGATAGTGTTAGGTTTAGGGTTAGGGTTAGCATCAGCCCTAGGATAGTGTTAGGGTTAGGGTTAGCATCAACCCTAGGATAGTGTTTGGGTTAGGGTTAGGGTTAGCATCAGCCCTAGGACAGTGTTAGGGTTAGGGTTAGCCTCAGCCCTAGGAGAGTGTTAGGGTTAGGGATAGGGTTAGCATCAGGCCTAGGATAGTGTTAGGGTTAGGGTTAGGGTTAGCATCAGCCCTAGGATAGTGCTAGGGTTAGGGTTAGCATCAGGCCTAGGATAGTGTTAGGGTTAGGGTTAGCATCAGCCCTAGGATAGTGTTAGGGTTAGGGTTAGGGTTAGCATCAGCCCTAGGATAGTGTTAGGGTTATGGTTAGGTTTAGCATCAGCCCTAGGAGAGTGTTAGGGTAAGGGTGAGGGTTACCATCAGGACTAGGATAGTGTTAGGGTTAGGGTTAGCATCAGCCCTGGGATAGTGTTAGGGTTAGGGTTAGGGTTATCCTCAGGCCTAGGATAGTGTTAGGGTTAGGGTTAGCATCAGCCCTAGGATAGTGTTAGGGTTAGGGTTAGGGTTAGCATCAGCCCTAGGATAGTGTTAGGGTTAGGGTTAGTGTTAGCATCAGCCCTAAGATATTATTAGGGTTAGGGTTAGCATCAGCCCTAGGATAGTGTTAGGGTTAGAGTTAGGGTTAGCACCAGGCTTAGGATAGTGTTAGTGTTAGGGTTACCATCAGCCTTAGGATAGTGTTAGGGTTAGGGTTAGGGTTAGCATCAGCCGTAGGATAGTGTTAGGGTTAGGGTTAGCATCAGCCCTAGGATAGTGTTAGGGTTAGGGTTAGGGTTACCATCAGCCCTAGGATAGTGTTAGGGTTATGGTTAGGTTTAGCATCAGCCCTAGGATAGTGTTAGGTTAAGGGTTAGGGTTAGCATCAGGCCTAGGATAGTGTTAGGGTTAGGGTTAGGGTTAGCATAAGCCCTAGGATAGTGTTAGGGTTAGGGTTAGGGTTAGCATCAGCCCTAGGATAGTGTTAGGGTTAGGGTTAGCATAAGCCCTAGGATAGTGTTAGGGTTAGGGTTAGGGTTAGCATCAGGCCTAGGATAGTGTTAGGCTTAGGGTTAGCATCAGCCCTAGGATAGTGTTAGGGTTCAGGGTTAGGGTTATCATCAGGCCTAGGATTGTGTTAGGGTTAGGGTTAGCATCAGCCCTAGGATAGTGTTAGGGTTAGGGTTAGGTTTAGCATCATCCCTAGGATAGTGTTAGGGTTAGGGTTAGTGTTAGCATCAGCCCTAGGATATTATTAGGGTTAGGGTTAGCATCAGCCCTAGGATAGTGTTAGGGTTAGAGTTAGGGTTAGCACCAGGCTTAGGATAGTGTTAGGGTTGGGGTTACCATCAGCCTTAGGATAGTGTTAGGGTTAGGGTTAGGGTTAGCATCAGCCGTAGGATAGTATTAGTGTTAGGGTTAGCCTCAGCCCTAGGATAGTGTTAGCATTAGGGTTAGGCTTAGCATCAGCCCTAGGATAGTGTTAGGGGTAGGGTTAGTGTTAGCATCAGCCCTAGCATAGTGTTAGTGTTAGGGTTAGCATCAGCCCTAGGATAGTGTTAGGGTTAGGGTTAGTGTTAGAATCAGCCCTAGGACAGTGTTAGGGTTAGGGTTAGGGTTAGCATCAGCCCTAGGATAGTGTTAGGGTTAGGGTTAGGGTTAGCATCAGCCCTAGGATAGTGTTAGGGTTAGGGTTAGGGTTAGCATCAGCCCTAGGATAGTGTTAGGGTTAGGGTTAGCATCAGCCCTGGGATAATGTTAGGGTTAGGGTTAGGGTTACCATCAGCCCTAGGATAGTGTTAGGGTTAGGGTTAGCATCAACCCTAGGATAGTGTTAGAGTTAGGGTTAGGGTTAGCATCAGCCCTAGGATAGTGTTAGGGTTAGGGTTAGCATCAGCCCTAGGATAGTGTTAGGGTTAGGGTTAGGGTTAGCATCAGCCCTAGGATAGTGTTACGGTTAGGGTTAGCATCAGCTCTAGGATAGTGTTAGGGTTAGGGTTAGGGTTAGCATCAGCCCTAGGATAGTGTTAGGGTTAGGGTTAGGGTTAGCATCAGCCCTAGGATAGTGTTAGGGTTAGGGTTAGCATCAGCCCTGGGATAATGTTAGGGTTAGGGTTAGGGTTAGCATCAGCCCTAGGATAGGGTTAGGGTTAGGGTTAGCATCAGCCCTAGGATAGTGTTAGGGTTAGGGTTAGCATCACCCCTAGGATAGTGTTAGGGTTAGGGTTAGCATCAGCCCTAGGATAGTGTTAGGGTTAGGGTTTACATAATCCCTAGGATAGTGTTAGGGTTAGGGTTAGCATCAGCCCTAGGATAGTGTTAGGGTTAGGGTTAGGGTTAGCATCAGCCCTAGGATAGTGTTAGGTTTATGGTAAGGTTTAGCATCAGCCCTAGGATAGTGTTAGGGTAAGGGTTAGGGTTAGCATCAGGCCTAGGATAGTGTTAGGGTTACGGTTAGAATCAGCCCTAGGATAGTGTTAGGGTTAGGGTTAAGTTTAGCATCAGCCCTAGGATAGTGTTAGGGTTAGGGTTAGGGTTAGCATCAGCCCTAGGATAGTGTTAGGGTTAGGGTTAGGGTTAGCATCAGCCCTAGGATAGTGTTAGGGTTAGGGTTAGCATAAGCCCTAGGATAGTGTTAGGGTTAGGGTTAGGGTTAGCATCAGGCCTAGGATAGTGTTAGAGTTAGGGTTAGCATCAGCCCTAGGATAGTGTTAGGGTTAGGGTTAGGGTTATCATCAGGCCTAGGATAGTGTTAGGGTTAGGGTTAGCATCAGCCCTAGGATAGTGTTAGGGTTAGGGTTAGGGTTAGCATCAGCCCTAGGATAGTGTTAGGGTTAGGGTTAGTGTTAGCATCAGCCCTAGGATATTATTAGGGTTAGGGTTAGCATCAGCCCTAGGATAGTGTTAGGGTCAGAGTTAGGGTTAGCAGCAGGCTTAGGATAGTGTTAGTGGTAGGGGTACTATCAGCCTTAGGATAGTGTTAGGATTAGGGTTAGGGTTAGCATCAGCCGTAGGATAGTGTTAGGGTTAGGGTTAGCCTCAGTCCTAGGATAGTGTTAGCGTTAGGGTTAGGGTTAGCATCAGCCCTAGGATAGTGTTAGGGGTAGGGTTAGGGTTAGCATCAGCCCTAGCATAGTGTTAGTGTTAGGGTTAGCATCAGCCCTAGGATAGTGTTAGGGTTAGGGTTAGGGTTAGAAACAGCCCTAGGATAGTATTAGGCTTAGGGTTAGCGTTAGGGTTAGGGTTAGCATCAGCTCTAGGATAGTGTTAGGGTTAGGGTTAGGGTTAGCATCAGCCCTAGGATAGTGTTAGGGTTAGGGTTAGGGTTGGCATCAGCCCTAGGATAGTGTTAGGGTTAGGGTTAGCATCAGCCCTGGGATAATGTTAGGGTTAGGGTTTACATAAACCCTAGGATAGTGTTAGGGTTAGGGTTAGGGTTATCATCAGACCTAGGATAGTGTTAGGGTTAGGGTTAGGGTTAGCATCAGTTCAAGGATAGTGTTAGGGTTAGCGTTAGGGTTAGCATCAGCCCTAGGATAGTGTTAGGGTTAGGGTTAGGGTTAGCATGAGCCCTAGGATAGTGTTAGGGTTAGGGTTAGCATAAGCCCTAGGATAGTGTTAGGGTTAGGGTTAGGGTTATCATCAGGCCTAGGATAGTGTTAGGGTTAGGGTTAGCATCAGCCCTAGGATAGTGTTAGGGTTAGGGTTAGGGTTAGCATCAGCCCTAGGATAGTGTTAGGGTTAGGGTTAATGTTAGCATCAGCCCTAGGATATTATTAGGGTTAGGGTTAGCATCAGCCCTACGATAGTGTTAGGGTCAGAGTTAGGGTTAGCACCAGGCTTAGGATAGTGTTAGTGGTAGGGTTACTATCAGCCTTAGGATAGTGTTAGGATTAGGGTTAGGGTTAGCATCAGCCGTAGGATAGTGTTAGGGTTAGGGTTAGCCTCAGCCCTAGGATAGTGTTAGCGTTAGGGTTAGGGTTAGCATCAGCCCTAGGATAGTGTTAGGGTTAGGGTTAGGGTTAGCATCAGCCCTAGGATAGTATTAGGCTTAGGGTTAGGGTTAGGGTTAGGGTTAGCATCAGCTCTAGGATAGTGTTAGGGTTAGGGTTAGGGTTAGCATCAGCCCTAGGATAGTGTTAGGGTTAGGGTTAGGGTTAGCATCACCCAAGGATAGTGTTAGGGTTAGGGTTAGCATCAGCCCTGGGATAATGTTAGGGTTAGCGTTAGGGTTAGCATCAGCCCTAGGATAGGGTTAGGGTTAGGGTTAGCATCAGCCCTAGGATAGTGTTAGGGTTAGGGTTAGCATCAGCCCTAGGATAGTGTTAGGGTTAGGGTTTACATAAACCCTAGGATAGTGTTAGGGTTAGGGTTAGGGTTATCATCAGACCTAGGATAGTGTTAGGGTTAGGGTTAGGGTTAGCATCAGTTCAAGGATAGTGTTAGGGTTAGCGTTAGGGTTAGCATCAGCCCTAGGATAGTGTTAGGGTTAGGGTTAGGGTTAGCATGAGCCCTAGGATAGTGTTAAGGTTAGGGTTTGCATAAGCCCTAGGATAGTGTTAGGGTTAGGGTTAGGGTTATCATCAGGCCTAGGATAGTGTTAGGGTTAGGGTTAGCATCAGGCCCAGGATAGTGTTAGGGTTAGGGTTAGCATCAGCCCAAGGATAGTGTTAGGGTTAGGGTTAGGGTTAGCATCAGCCGTAGGATAGTGTTAGGGTTAGGGTTAGCATCAACCCTAGGATAGTGTTTGGGTTAGGGTTAGGGTTAGCATCAGCCCTAGGACAGTGTTAGGATTAGGGTTAGCCTCAGCCCTAGGAGAGTGTTAGGGTTAGGGATAGGGTTAGCATCAGGCCTAGGATAGTGTTAGGGTTAGGGTTAGGGTTAGCATCAGCCCTAGGATAGTGTTAGGGTTAGGGTTAGCATCAGGCCTAGGATAGTGTTAGGGTTAGGGTTAGCATCAGCCCTAGGATAGTGTTAGGGTTAGGGTTAGGGTTAGCATCAGCCCTAGGATCGTGTTAGGGGTATGGTTAGGTTTAGCATCAGCCCTAGGATAGTGTTAGGGTAAAGGTGAGGGTTAGCATCAGGCCTAGGATAGTGTTAGGGTTACGGTTAGAATCAGCCATAGGATATTGTTTGGGTTAGGGTTAAGTTTAGCATCAGCCCTAGGATAGTGTTAGGGTTAGGGTTTGGGTTAGCATCAGCCCTAGGATAGTGTTAAGGTTAGGTTTAGGGTTAGCATCAGCCCTAGGATAGTGTTAGGGTTAGGGTTAGCATCAGCCCTAGGATAGTGTTAGGGTTAGGGTTAGGGTTATGATCAGGCCTAGGATAGTGTTAGGGTTAGGGTTAGCATCAGCCCTAGGATAGTGTTAGGGTTAGGGTTAGGGTTAGAATCAGCCCTAGGATAGTGTTAGGGTTAGGGTTAGTGTTAGCATCAGCCCTAGGATATTATTAGGGTTAGGGTTCGCATCAGTCCTAGCATAGTGTTAGGGTTAGAGTTAGGTTTAGCACCAGGCTTAGGATAGTGTTAGTGTTAGGGTTACCATCAGCCTTAGGATAGTGTTAGGGTTAGGGTTAGGGTTAGCATCAGGCCTAGGATAGTGTTACGGTTACGGTTAGAATCAGCCCTAGGATAGTGTTAGGTTTAGGGTTAAGTTTAGCATCAGCCCTAGGATAGTGTTAGGGTTAGGGTTAGGGTTAGCATCAGCCCTAGGATAGTGTTAGGGTTAGGGTTAGGGTTAGCATCAGCCCTAGGATAGTGTTAGGGTTAGGGTTAGCATAAGCCCTAGGATAGTGTTAGGGTTAGGGTTAGGGTTAGCATCAGGCCTAGGATAGTGTTAGGCTTAGGGTTAGCATCAGCCCTAGGATAGTGTTAGGGTTCAGGGTTAGGGTTATCATCAGGCCTAGGATAGTGTTAGGGTTAGGGTTAGCATCAGCCCTAGGATAGTGTTAGGGTTAGGGTTAGGTTTAGCATCATCCCTAGGATAGTGTTAGGGTTAGGGTTAGTGTTAGCATCAGCCCTAGGATATTATTAGGGTTAGGGTTAGCATCAGCCCTAGGATAGTGTTAGGGTTAGAGTTAGGGTTAGCACCAGGCTTAGGATAGTGTTAGGGTTGGGGTTACCATCAGCCTTAGGATAGTGTTAGGGTTAGGGTTAGGGTTAGCATCAGCCGTAGGATAGTATTAGTGTTAGGGTTAGCCTCAGCCCTAGGATAGTGTTAGCGTTAGGGTTAGGCTTAGCATCAGCCCTAGGATAGTGTTAGGGGTAGGGTTAGTGTTAGCATCAGCCCTAGCATAGTGTTAGTGTTAGGGTTAGCATCAGCCCTAGGATAGTGTTAGGGTTAGGGTTAGTGTTAGAATCAGCCCTAGGACAGTGTTAGGGTTAGGGTTAGGGTTAGCATCAGCCCTAGGATAGTGTTAGGGTTAGGGTTAGGGTTAGCATCAGCCCTAGGATAGTGTTAGGGTTAGGGTTAGGGTTAGCATCAGCCCTAGGATAGTGTTAGGGTTAGGGTTAGCATCAGCCCTGGGATAATGTTAGGGTTAGGGTTAGGGTTACCATCAGCCCTAGGATAGTGTTAGGGTTAGGGTTAGCATCAACCCTAGGATAGTGTTAGAGTTAGGGTTAGGGTTAGCATCAGCCCTAGGATAGTGTTAGGGTTAGGGTTAGCATCAGCCCTAGGATAGTGTTAGGGTTAGGGTTAGGGTTAGCATCAGCCCTAGGATAGTGTTACGGTTAGGGTTAGCATCAGCTCTAGGATAGTGTTAGGGTTAGGGTTAGGGTTAGCATCAGCCCTAGGATAGTGTTAGGGTTAGGGTTAGGGTTAGCATCAGCCCTAGGATAGTGTTAGGGTTAGGGTTAGCATCAGCCCTGGGATAATGTTAGGGTTAGGGTTAGGGTTAGCATCAGCCCTAGGATAGGGTTAGGGTTAGGGTTAGCATCAGCCCTAGGATAGTGTTAGGGTTAGGGTTAGCATCACCCCTAGGATAGTGTTAGGGTTAGGGTTAGCATCAGCCCTAGGATAGTGTTAGGGTTAGGGTTTACATAAACCCTAGGATAGTGTTAGGGTTAGGGTTAGCATCAGCCCTAGGATAGTGTTAGGGTTAGGGTTAGGGTTAGCATCAGCCCTAGGATAGTGTTAGGTTTATGGTAAGGTTTAGCATCACCCCTAGGATAGTGTTAGGGTAAGGGTTAGGGTTAGCATCAGGCCTAGGATAGTGTTAGGGTTACGGTTAGAATCAGCCCTAGGATAGTGTTAGGGTTAGGGTTAAGTTTAACATCAGCCCTAGGATAGTGTTAGGGTTAGGGTTAGGGTTAGCATCAGCCCTAGGATAGTGTTAGGGTTAGGGTTAGGGTTAGCATCAGCCCTAGGATAGTGTTAGGGTTAGGGTTAGCATAAGCCCTAGGATAGTGTTAGGGTTAGGGTTAGGGTTAGCATCAGGCCTAGGATAGTGTTAGAGTTAGGGTTAGCATCAGCCCTAGGATAGTGTTAGGGTTAGGGTTAGGGTTATCATCAGGCCTAGGATAGTGTTAGGGTTAGGGTTAGGGTTAGCATCAGCCCTAGGATAGTGTTAGGGTTAGGGTTAGGGTTAGCATCAGCCCTAGGATAGTGTTAGGGTTAGGGTTAGTGTTAGCATCAGCCCTAGGATATTATTAGGGTTAGGGTTAGCATCAGCCCTAGGATAGTGTTAGGGTCAGAGTTAGGGTTAGCACCAGGCTTAGGATAGTGTTAGTGGTAGGGGTACTATCAGCCTTAGGATAGTGTTAGGATTAGGGTTAGGGTTAGCATCAGCCGTAGGATAGTGTTAGGGTTAGGGTTAGCCTCAGCCCTAGGATAGTGTTAGCGTTAGGGTTAGGGTTAGCATCAGCCCTAGGATAGTGTTAGGGGTAGGGTTAGGGTTAGCATCAGCCCTAGCATAGTGTTAGTGTTAGGGTTAGCATCAGCCCTAGGATAGTGTTAGGGTTAGGGTTAGGGTTAGAAACAGCCCTAGGATAGTATTAGGCTTAGGGTTAGCGTTAGGGTTAGGGTTAGCATCAGCTCTAGGATAGTGTTAGGGTTAGGGTTAGGGTTAGCATCAGCCCTAGGATAGTGTTAGGGTTAGGGTTAGGGTTGGCATCAGCCCTAGGATAGTGTTAGGGTTAGGGTTAGCATCAGCCCTGGGATAATGTTAGGGTTAGGGTTAGGGTTAGCATCAGCCCTAGGATAGGGTTAGGGTTAGGGTTAGCATCAGCCCTAGGATAGTGTTAGGGTTAGGGTTAGCATCACCCCTAGGATAGTGTTAGGGTTAGGGTTAGCATCAGCCCTAGGATAGTGTTAGGGTTAGGGTTTACATAAACCCTAGGATAGTGTTAGGGTTAGGGTTAGGGTTATCATCAGACCTAGGATAGTGTTAGGGTTAGGGTTAGGGTTAGCATCAGTTCAAGGATAGTGTTAGGGTTAGCGTTAGGGTTAGCATCAGCCCTAGGATAGTGTTAGGGTTAGGGTTAGGGTTAGCATGAGCCCTAGGATAGTGTTAGGGTTAGGGTTAGCATAAGCCCTAGGATAGTGTTAGGGTTAGGGTTAGGGTTATCATCAGGCCTAGGATAGTGTTAGGGTTAGGGTTAGCATCAGCCCTAGGATAGTGTTAGGGTTAGGGTTAGGGTTAGCATCAGCCCTAGGATAGTGTTAGGGTTAGGGTTAGCATCAGCCCTAGGATAGTGTTAGGGTTAGGGTTAGGGTTATCATCAGGCCTAGGATAGTGTTAGGGTTAGGGTTAGCATCAGCCCTAGGATAGTGTTAGGGTTAGGGTTAGGGTTAGCATCAGCCATAGGATAGTGTTAGGGTTAGGGTTAGCCTCACCCCTAAGATAGTGTTAGAGTTAGGGTTAGGGTTAGCATCAACCCTAGGATAATGTTGGGGTTAGGGTTATGGTTAGCATCAGCCCTAGGATAGTGTTAGTGTTAGGGTTAGCATCAGCAGTAGGATAGTGTTAGGGTTAGGGTTAGGGTTAGAATCCGCCCTAGGATAGTGTTAGGGTTAGGGTTAGGGTTAGCATCAGCCCTAGAATAGTGTTAGGGTTAGGGTTAACATAAACCCTAGGATAGTGTTAGGGTTAGGGTTAGGGTTATCATCAGGCCTAGGATACTGTTATGGTTAGGGTTAGGGTTAGCATCAGTTCAAGGATAGTGTTAGGGTTAGCGTTAGGGTTAGCATCTGCCCTAGGATAGTGTTAGGGTTAGGGTTAGGGATATCATCAGGCCTAGGATAGTGTTAGGGTTAGGGTTAGGGTTAGCATCAGCCCTAGGATAGTGTTAGGGTTAGGGTTAGGGTTAGCATCAGCCTTAGGATAGTGTTAGGGTTAGGGTTAGCATCAGCCCTAGGATGGTGTTAGGGTTAGGGTTAGGGTTATCATCAGGCCTAGGATAGTGTTAGGGTTAGGGTTAGGGTTAGCATCAGCCCTAGGATAGTGTTAGGGTTAGGGTTAATGTTAGCATCAGCCCTAGGATATTATTAGGGTTAGGGTTAGCATCAGCCCTAGGATAGTGTTAGGGTCAGAGTTAGGGTTAGCACCAGGCTTAGGATAGTGTTAGTGGTAGGGTTACTATCAGCCTTAGGATAGTGTTAGGATTAGGGTTAGGGTTAGCATCAGCCGTAGGATAGTGTTAGGGTTAGGGTTAGCCTCAGCCCTAGGATAGTGTTAGCGTTAGGGTTAGGGTTAGCATCAGCCCTAGGATAGTGTTAGGGTTAGGGTTAGGGTTAGCATCAGCCCTAGGATAGTATTAGGCTTAGGGTTAGGGTTAGGGTTAGGGTTAGCATCAGCTCTAGGATAGTGTTAGGGTTAGGGTTAGGGTTAGCATCAGCCCTAGGATAGTGTTAGGGTTAGGGTTAGGGTTAGCATCAGCCCAAGGATAGTGTTAGGGTTAGGGTTAGCATCAGCCCTGGGATAATGTTAGGGTTAGGGTTAGGGTTAGCATCAGCCCTAGGATAGGGTTAGGGTTAGGGTTAGCATCAGCCCTAGGATAGTGTTAGGGTTAGGGTTAGCATCAGCCCTAGGATAGTGTTAGGGTTAGGGTTAGCATCAGCCCTAGGATAGTGTTAGGGTTAGGGTTTACATAAACCCTAGGATAGTGTTAGGGTTAGGGTTAGGGTTATCATCAGACCTAGGATAGTGTTAGGGTTAGGGTTAGGGTTAGCATCAGTTCAAGGATAGTGTTAGGGTTAGCGTTAGGGTTAGCATCAGCCCTAGGATAGTGTTAGGGTTAGGGTTAGGGTTAGCATGAGCCCTAGGATAGTGTTAAGGTTAGGGTTAGCATAAGCCCTAGGATAGTGTTAGGGTTAGGGTTAGGGTTATCATCAGGCCTAGGATAGTGTTAGGGTTAGGGTTAGCATCAGGCCCAGGATAGTGTTAGGGTTAGGGTTAGCATCAGCCCAAGGATAGTGTTAGGGTTAGGGTTAGGGTTAGCATCAGCCGTAGGATAGTGTTAGGGTTAGGGTTAGCATCAACCCTAGGATAGTGTTTGGGTTAGGGTTAGGGTTAGCATCAGCCCTAGGACAGTGTTAGGATTAGGGTTAGCCTCAGCCCTAGGAGAGTGTTAGGGTTAGGGATAGGGTTAGCATCAGGCCTAGGATAGTGTTAGGGTTAGGGTTAGGGTTAGCATCAGCCCTAGGATAGTGTTAGGGTTAGGGTTAGCATCAGGCCTAGGATAGTGTTAGGGTTAGGGTTAGCATCGGCCCTAGGATAGTGTTAGGGTTAGGGTTAGGGTTAGCATCAGCCCTAGGATAGTGTTAGGGGTATGGTTAGGTTTAGCATCAGCCCTAGGATAGTGTTAGGGTAAAGGTGAGGGTTAGCATCAGGCCTAGGATAGTGTTAGGGTTACGGTTAGAATCAGCCATAGGATATTGTTTGGGTTAGGGTTAAGTTTAGCATCAGCCCTAGGATAGTGTTAGGGTTAGGGTTTGGGTTAGCATCAGCCCTAGGATAGTGTTAGGGTTAGGGTTAGGGTTAGCATCAGCCCTAGGATAGTGTTAGGGTTAGGGTTAGCATCAGCCCTAGGATAGTGTTAGGGTTAGGGTTAGGGTTATGATCAGGCCTAGGATAGTGTTAGGGTTAGGGTTAGCATCAGCCCTAGGATAGTGTTAGGGTTAGGGTTAGGGTTAGAATCAGCCCTAGGATAGTGTTAGGGTTAGGGTTAGTGTTAGCATCAGCCCTAGGATATTATTAGGGTTAGGGTTAGCATCAGTCCTAGCATAGTGTTCGGGTTAGAGTTAGGTTTAGCACCAGGCTTAGGATAGTGTTAGTGTTAGGGTTACCATCAGCCTTAGGATAGTGTTAGGGTTAGGGTTAGGGTTAGCATCAGCCGTAAGATAGTGTTAGGGTTAGGGTTAGCCTCAGCCCTAGGATAGTGTTAGCGTTAGGGTTAGGGTTAGCATCAGCCCTAGGATAGTGTTAGGGGTAGGGTTAGGGTTAGCATCAGCCCTAGCATAGTGTTAGTGTTAGGGAGAGCATCAGCCCTAGAATAGTGTTAGGGTTAGGGTTAGGGTTAGCATCAGCCCTAGGATAGTATTAGGGTTAGGGTTAGGGTTAGGGTTAGGGTTAGCATCAGCTCTAGGATAGTGTTAGGGTTAGGATTAGCATCAGCCCTAGGATAGTGTTAGGGTTAGGGTTAGGGTTAGCTTCAGCCCTAGGATAGTGTTAGGGTTAGGGTTAGCATCAGCCCTTGGATAATGTTAGGGTTAGGGTTATGGTTAGGGTTAGCATCAGCCCTAGGATAGTGTTAGTGTTAGGGTTAGGGTTAGCATCAGCCCTAGGATAGTGTTAGGTTTAGGGTTAGGGTTAGCATCAGCCCTAGGATAGTGTTAGGGTTAGGGTTAGCATCAGCCCTAGGATAGTGTTAGGGTTAGGGTTAGGGTTAGCATCAGCCCTAGGATAGTGTTAGGGTTAGGGTTAGCATCAGCCCTAGGATAGTGTTAGGGTTAGGGTTAGGGTTAGCATCAGCCCTAGGATAGTGTTAGGGTTAGGGTTAGCATCAGCCCTAGGATAGTGTTAGGGTTAGGGTTAGGGTTAGCATCAGCCCTAGGATAGTGTTAGGGTTATGGTTAGGTTTAGCATCAGCCCTATGATAGTGTTAGGGTAAGGGGTAGGGTTAGCATCAGGCCTAGGATAGTGTTAGGGTTACGGTTAGAATCAGCCCTAGCATAGTGTTAGGGTTAGGGTTAGGGTTATCATCAGGCCTAGGATAGTGTTAGGGTTAGGGTTAGCATCAGCCCTAGGATAGTGTTAAGGTTAGGGTTAGGGTTAGCATCAGCCCTAGGATAGTGTTAGGGTTAGTGTTAGCATCAGCCCTAGGATATTATTAGGGTTAGGGTTAGCATCAGCCCTAGGATAGTTTTATGGTTAGAGTTAGGGTTAGCAACAGGCTTAGGATAGTGTTAGTGTTAGGGTTACCATCAGCCTTAGGATAGTGTTAGGGTTAGGGTTAGGGTTAGCATCAGCCGTAGGATAGTGTTAGGGTTAGGGTTAGCCTCAGCCCTAGGATAGTGTTAGCGTTAGGGTTAGGGTTAGCATCAGCCCTAGGATAGTGTTAGGGGTAGGGTTAGGGTTAGCATCAGCCCTAGCATAGTGTTAGTGTTAGGGTTAGCATCAGCCCTAGGATAGTGTTAAGGTTAGGGTTAGCTTTAGCATCAGCCCTAGGATAGTATTAGGGTTAGGGTTAGGGTTAGGGTTAGGGTTAGCATCAGCTCTAGGATAGTGTTAGGGTTAGGGTTAGGGTTAGCATCAGCCCTAGCATAGTGTTAGGGTTAGGGTTAGGGTTAGCATCAGCCCTAGGATAGTGTTAGGGTTGGGGTTAGCATCAGCCCTGGGATAATGTTAGGGTTAGGGTTAGGGTTAGCATCAGCCCTAGGATAGTGTTAGGGTTAGGGTTAGCATCAGCCCTAGGATAGTGTTAGAGTTAGGGTTAGGGTTAGCATCAGCCCTAGGATAGTGTTAGGGTTAGGGTTATCATCAGCCCTAGGATAGTGTTAGGGTTAGGGTTAGGGCTAGCATCAGCCCTAGGATAGTGTTAGGGTTAGGGTTAGCATCAGCCCTAGGATAGTGTTAGGGTTAAGGTTAACATAAACCCTAGGATAGTGTTAGGGTTAGGGTTAGGGTTATCATCAGACCTAGGATAGTGTTAGGGTTAGGGTTAGGGTTAGCATCAGTTCAAGGACAGTGTTAGGGTTAGCGTTAGGGTTAGCATCAGCCCTAGGATAGTGTTAGGGTTAGGGTTAGGGTTAGCACCAGCCCTAGGATAGTGGTAGGGTTAGGGTTAGCATAAGCCCTAGGATAGTGTTAGGGTTAGGGTTAGGGTTATCATCAGGCCTAGGATAGTGGTAGGGTTAGGGTTAGCATCAGCCCTAGGATAGTGTTAGGGTTAGGGTTAGGGTTAGCATCAGCCGTAGGATAGTGTTAGGGTTAGCATTAGCCCTAGGATAGTGTTAGGGTTAGTGTTAGGGTTAGCATCAGGCCTAGGATAGTGTTAGGGTTAGGGTTAGCATCAGCCCTAGTATAGTGTTAGTGTTAGGGTTAGCATCAGCCCTAGGATAGTGTTAGGGTTAGGGTTAGGGTTAGCATCCGCCCTAGGATAGTGTTAGGGTTAGGGTTAGGGTTAGCATCAGCCCTAGGATAGTGTTAGGGTTAGGGTTAACATAAACCCTAGGTTAGTGTTAGGGTTAGGGTTAGGGTTATCATCAGGCCTAGGATACTGTTATGGTTAGGGTTAGGGTTAGCATCAGTTCAAGGATAGTGTTAGGGTTAGCGTTAGGTTTAGCATCTGCCCTAGGATAGTGTTAGGGTTAGGGTTAGGGTTAGCATCAGCCCAAGGATAGTGTTAGGGTTAGGGTTAGCATCAGCCCTAGGATAGTGTTAGGGTTAGGGTTAGCATCAGGCCCAGGATAGTGTTAGGTTTAGGGTTAGCATCAGCCCAAGGATAGTGTTAGGGTTAGGGTTAGGGTTAGCATCAGCCCTAGGATAGTGTTAGGGTTAGGGTTAGCATCAACCCTAGGATAGTGTTTGGGTTAGGGTTAGGGTTAGCATCAGCCCTAGGACAGTGTTAGGGTTAGGGTTAGCCTCAGCCCTAGGAGAGTGTTAGGGTTAGGGATAGGGTTAGCATCAGGCCTAGGATAGTGTTAGGGTTAGGGTTAGGGTTAGCATCAGCCCTAGGATAGTGTTAGGGTTAGGTTTAGCATCAGGCCTAGGATAGTGTTAGGGTTAGGGTTAGCATAAGCCCTAGGATAGTGTTAGGGTTAGGGTTAGGGTTAGCATCAGCCCTAGGATAGTGTTAGGGTTATGGTTAGGTTTAGCATCAGCCCTAGGATAGTGTTAGGGTAAGGGTGAGGGTTAGCATCAGGCCTAGGATAGTGTTAGGGTTACGGTTAGAATCAGCCCTAGGATAGTGTTAGGGTTAGGGTTAAGTTGAGCATCAGCCCTAGGATAGTGTTAGGGTTAGGGTTAGGGTTAGCATCAGCCCTAGCATAGTGTTAGGTTTAGGATTAGGGTTAGCATCAGCCCTAGGATAGTGTTAGGGTTAGGGTTAGCATCAGCCCTAGGATAGTGTTAGTGTTAGGGTTAGGGTTATCATCAGGCCTAGGATAGTGTTAGGGTTAGGGATAGCATCAGCCCTAGGATAGTGTTAGGGTTAGGGTTAGGTTTATCATCAGGCCAAGGATAGTGTTAGGGTTAGGGTTAGCATCAGCCCTAGGATAGTGTTAGGGTTAGGGTTAGGGTTAGCATCAGCCCTAGGATAGTGTTAGGGTTAGGGTTAGGGTTAGCATCAGCCCTAGGATAGTGTTTGGGTTAGGGTTAGTGTTAGCATCAGCCCTAGGATATTATTAGGGTTAGGGTTAGCTTCAGCCCTAGGACAGTGTTAGGGTTAGGGTTAGGGTTAGCATCAGCCCTAGGATAGTGTTAGGGGTAGGGTTAGGGTTAGCATCAGCCCTAGCATAGTGTTAGTGTTCGGGTTAGGGTTAGGGTTAGCGTTAGCATCAGCTCTAGGATAGTGTTAGGGTTAGGGTTAGGGTTAGCATCAGCCCTAGGATAGTGTTAGGGTTAGGGTTAGGGTTAGCATCAGCCCTAGGATAGTGTTAGGGTTAGGGTTAGCATCAGCCCTGGGATAATGTTAGGGTTAGGGTTAGGGTTAGCATCAGCCCTAGGATAGTGTTAGGGTTAGGGTTAGCATCAGCCCTAGGATAGTGTTAGGGTTAGGGTTAGGGTTAGCATCAGCCCTAGGACAGTGTTAGGGTTAGGGTTAGCATCAGCCCTAGGATAGTGTTAGGGTTAGGGTTAGGGTTAGCATCAGCCCTAGGATAGTGTTAGGGTTAGGGTTAGCATCAGCCCTAGGTTAGTGTTAGGGTTAGGGTTAGGGTTAGCATCAGCCCTAGGATAGTGTTAGGGTTAGGGTTAGCATCAGCCATAGGATAGTGTTAGGGTTAGGGTTAGCGTTAGCATCAGCCCTAGGATAGTTGTAGGGTTAGGGTTAGCATCAGCCCTAGGATAGTGTTAGGGTTAGGGTTAGCCTCAGCCCTAGGATAGTGTTAGCGTTAGGGTTAGGGTTAGCATCAGCCCTAGGATAGTGTTAGGGGTAGGGTTAGGGTTAGCATCAGCCCTAGCATAGTGTTAGTGTTAGGGTTAGCATCAGCCCTAGGATAGTGTTAGGGTTAGGGTTAGGGTTAGCATCAGCCCTAGGATAGTATTAGGCTTAGGGTTAGGGTTAGGGTTAGGGTTAGCATCAGCTCTAGGATAGTGTTAGGGTTAGGGTTAGGGTTAGCATCAGCCCTAGGATAGTGTTAGGGTTAGGGTTAGGGTTAGCATCAGCCCTAGGATAGTGTTAGGGTTAGGGTTAGCATCAGCCCTGGGATAATGTTAGGGTTAGGGTTAGGGTTAGCATCAGCCCTAGGATAGGGTTAGGGTTAGGGTTAGCATCAGCCCTAGGATAGTGTTAGGGTTAGGGTTAGCATCAGCCCTAGGATAGTGTTAGGGTTAGGGTTAGCATCAGCCCTAGGATAGTGTTAGGGTTAGGGTTTACATAAACCCTAGGATAGTGTTAGGGTTAGGGTTAGGGTTATCATCAGACCTAGGATAGTGTTAGGGTTAGGGTTAGGGTTAGCATCAGTTCAAGGATAGTGTTAGGGTTAGCGTTAGGGTTAGCATCAGCCCTAGGATAGTGTTAGGGTTAGGGTTAGGGTTAGCATGAGCCCTAGGATAGTGTTAAGGTTAGGGTTAGCCTAAGCCCTAGGATAGTGTTAGGGTTAGGGTTAGGGTTATCATCAGGCCAAGGATAGTGTTAGGGTTAGGGTTAGCATCAGGCCCAGGGTAGTGTTAGGGTTAGGGTTAGCATCAGCCCAAGGATAGTGTTAGGGTTAGGGTTAGGGTTAGCATCAGCCGTAGGATAGTGTTAGGGTTAGGGTTAGAATCAACCCTAGGATAGTGTTTGGGTTAGGGTTAGGGTTAGCATCAGCCCTAGGACAGTGCTAGGATTAGGGTTAGCCTCAGCCCTAGGAGAGTGTTAGGGTTAGGGATAGGGTTAGCATCAGGCCTAGGATAGTGTTAGCGTTAGGGTTAGGGTTAGCATCAGCCCTAGGATAGTGTTAGGGTTAGGGTTAGCATCAGGCCTAGGATAGTGTTAGGGTTAGGGTTAGCATCAGCCCTAGGATAGTGTTAGGGTTAGGGTTAGGGTTAGCATCAGCCCTAGGATAGTGTTAGGGGTATGGTTAGGTTTAGCATCAGCCCTAGGATACTGTTAGGGTAAAGGTGAGGGTTAGCATCAGGCCTAGGATAGTGTTAGGGTTACGGTTAGAATCAGCCATAGGATATTGTTTGGGTTAGGGTTAAGTTTAGCATCAGCCCTAGGATAGTGTTAGGTTTAGGGTTTGGGTTAGCATCAGCCCTAGGACAGTGTTAGGGTTAGGGTTAGGGTTAGCATCAGCCCTAGGATAGTGTTAGGGTTAGGGTTAGCATCAGCCCTAGGATAGTGTTAGGGTTAGGGTTAGGGTTATGATCAGCCCTAGGATAGTGTTAGGGTTAGGGTTAGGGTTAGAATCAGCCCTAGGATAGTGTTAGGGTTAGGGTTAGTGTTAGCATCAGCCCTAGGATATTATTAGGGTTAGGGTTAGCATCAGTCCTAGCATAGTGTTAGGGTTAGAGTTAGGTTTAGCACCAGGCTTAGGATAGTGTTAGTGTTAGGGTTACCATCAGCCTTAGGATAGTGTTAGGGTTAGGGTTAGGGTTAGCATCAGCCGTAAGATAGTGTTAGGGTTAGGGTTAGCCTCAGCCCTAGGATAGTGTTAGCGTTAGGGTTAGGGTTAGCATCAGCCCTAGGATAGTGTTAGGGGTAGGGTTAGGGTTAGCATCAGCCCTAGCATAGTGTTAGTGTTAGGGTTAGCATCAGCCCTAGGATAGTGTTAGGGTTAGGGTTAGGGTTAGCATCAGCCCTAGGATAGTATTAGGGTTAGGGTTAGGGTTAGGGTTAGGGTTAGCATCAGCTCTAGGATAGTGTTAGGGTTAGGATTAGCATCAGCCCTAGGATAGTGTTAGGGTTAGGGTTAGGGTTAGCTTCAGCCCTAGGATAGTGTTAGGGTTAGGGTTAGCATCAGCCCTTGGATAATGTTAGGGTTAGGGTTATGGTTAGGGTTAGCATCAGCCCTAGGATAGTGTTAGGGTTAGGGTTAGCATCAGCCCTAGGATAGTGTTAGTGTTAGGGATAGGGTTAGCATCAGCCCTAGGACAGTGTTAGGGTTAGGGTTAGCATCAGCCCTAGGATAGTGTTAGGTTTAGGGTTAGGGTTAGCATCAGCCCTAGGATAGTGTTAGGGTTAGGGTTAGCATCAGCCCTAGGATAGTGTTAGGGTTAGGGTTAGCATCAGCCCTAGGATAGTGTTAGGGTTAGGGTTAGCATCAGCCCTAGGATAGTGTTAGGGTTAGGGTTAGGGTTAGCATCAGCCCTAGGATAGTGTTAGGGTTAGGGTTAGCATCAGCCCTAGGATAGTGTTAGGGTTAGGGTTAGGGTTAGCATCAGCCCTAGGATAGTGTTAGGGTTATGGTTAGGTTTAGCATCAGCCCTATGATAGTGTTAGGGTAAGGGGTAGGGTTAGCATCAGGCCTAGGATAGTGTTAGGGTTACGGTTAGAATCAGCCCTAGGATAGTGTTAGGGTTAGGGTTAAATTTAGCATCAGCCCTAGGATAGTGTTAGGGTTAGGATTAGGGTTAGCATCAGCCCTAGGATAGTGTTAGGGTTAGGGTTAGGGTTAGCATCAGGCCTAGGATAGTGTTAGGGTTAGGGTTAGCATCAGCCCTAGGATAGTGTTAGGGTTAGGGTAGGGTTATCATCAGGCCTAGGATAGTGTTAGGGTTAGGGTTAGCATCAGGCCTAGGATAGTGTTAAGGTTAGAGTTAGGGTTAGCATCAGCCCTAGGAAAGTGTTAGGGTTAGGGTTAGTGTTAGCATCAGCCCTAGGATATTATTAGGGTTAGGGTTAGCATCAGCCCTAGGATAGTTTTATGGTTAGAGTTAGGGTTAGCAACAGGCTTAGGATAGTGTTAGTGTTAGGGTTACCATCAGCCTTAGGATAGTGTTAGGGTTAGGGTTAGGGTTAGCATCAGCCGTAGGATAGTGTTAGGGTTAGGGTTAGCCTCAGCCCTAGGATAGTGTTAGCGTTAGGGTTAGGGTTAGCATCAGCCCTAGGATAGTGTTAGGGGTAGGGTTAGGGTTAGCATCAGCCCTAGCATAGTGTTAGTGTTAGGGTTAGCATCAGCCCTAGGATAGTGTTAAGGTTAGGGTTAGTGTTAGCATCAGCCCTAGGATAGTATTAGGGTTAGGGTTAGGGTTAGGGTTAGGGTTAGCATCAGCTCTAGGATAGTGTTAGGGTTAGGGTTAGGGTTAGCATCAGCCCTAGCATAGTGTTAGGGTTAGGGTTAGGGTTAGCATCAGCCCTAGGATAGTGTTAGGGTTGGGGTTAGCATCAGCCCTGGGATAATGTTAGGGTTAGGGTTAGGGTTAGCATCAGCCCTAGGATAGTGTTAGGGTTAGGGTTAGCATCAGCCCTAGGATAGTGTTAGAGTTAGGGTTAGGGTTAGCATCAGCCCTAGGATAGTGTTAGGGTTAGGGTTATCATCAGCCCTAGGATAGTGTTAGGGTTAGGGTTAGGGTTAGCATCAGCCCTAGGATAGTGTTAGGGTTAGGGTTAGCATCAGCCCTAGGATAGTGTTAGGGTTAAGGTTAACATAAACCCTAGGATAGTGTTAGGGTTAGGGTTAGGGTTATCATCAGACCTAGGATAGTGTTAGGGTTAGGGTTAGGGTTAGCATCAGTTCAAGGACAGTGTTAGGGTTAGCGTTAGGGTTAGCATCAGCCCTAGGATAGTGTTAGGGTTAGGGTTAGGGTTAGCACCAGCCCTAGGATAGTGGTAGGGTTAGGGTTAGCATAAGCCCTAGGATAGTGTTAGGGTTAGGGTTAGGGTTATCATCAGGCCTAGGATAGTGGTAGGGTTAGGGTTAGGGTTAGCATCAGCCGTAGGATAGTGTTAGGGTTAGCATTAGCCCTAGGATAGTGTTAGGGTTAGTGTTAGGGTTAGCATCAGGCCTAGGATAGTGTTAGGGTTAGGGTTAGCATCAGCCCTAGTATAGTGTTAGTGTTAGGGTTAGCATCAGCCCTAGGATAGTGTTAGGGTTAGGGTTAGGGTTAGCATCCGCCCTAGGATAGTGTTAGGGTAGGGTTAGGGTTAGCATCAGCCCTAGGATAGTGTTAGGGTTAGGGTTAACATAAACCCTAGGTTAGTGTTAGGGTTAGGGTTAGGGTTATCATCAGGCCTAGGATACTGTTATGGTTAGGGTTAGGGTTAGCATCAGTTCAAGGATAGTGTTAGGGTTAGCGTTAGGGTTAGCATCTGCCCTAGGATAGTGTTAGGGTTAGGGTTAGGGTTAGCATCAGCCCAAGGATAGTGTTAGGGTTAGGGTTAGCATCAGCCCTAGGATAGTGTTAGGGTTAGGGTTAGCATCAGGCCCAGGATAGTGTTAGGTTTATGGTTAGCATCAGCCCAAGGATAGTGTTAGGGTTAGGGTTAGGGTTAGCATCAGCCCTAGGATAGTGTTAGGGTTAGGGTTAGCATCAACCCTAGGATAGTGTTTGGGTTAGTGTTAGGGTTAGCATCAGCCCTAGGACAGTGTTAGGGTTAGGGTTAGCCTCAGCCCTAGGAGAGTGTTAGGGTTAGGGATAGGGTTAGCATCAGGCCTAGGATAGTGTTAGGGTTAGGGTTAGGGTTAGCATCAGCCCTAGGATAGTGTTAGGGTTAGGTTTAGCATCAGGCCTAGGATAGTGTTAGGGTTAGGGTTAGCATAAGCCCTAGGATAGTGTTAGGGTTAGGGTTAGGGTTAGCATCAGCCCTAGGATAGTGTTAGGGTTACGGTTAGGTTTAGCATCAGCCCTAGGATAGTGTTAGGGTAAGGGTGAGGGTTAGCATCAGGCCTAGGATAGTGTTAGGGTTACGGTTAGAATCAGCCCTAGGATAGTGTTAGGGTTAGGGTTAAGTTGAGCATCACCCCTAGGATAGTGTTAGGGTTAGGGTTAGGGTTAGCATCAGCCCTAGCATAGTGTTAGGTTTAGGATTAGGGTTAGCATCAGCCCTAGGATAGTGTTAGGGTTAGGGTTAGCATCAGCCCTAGGATAGTGTTAGAGTTAGGGTTAGGGTTATCATCAGGCCTAGGATAGTGTTAGGGTTAGGGTTAGCATCAGCCCTAGGATAGTGTTAGGGTTAGGGTTAGGGTTATCATCAGGCCAAGGATAGTGTTAGGGTTAGGGTTAGCATCAGCCCTAGGATAGTGTTAGAGTTAGGGTTAGGGTTATCATCAGGCCTAGGATAGTGTTAGGGTTAGGGTTAGCATCAGCCCTAGGATAGTGTTAGGGTTAGGGTTAGGGTTATCATCAGGCCTAGGATAGTGTTAGGGTTAGGGTTAGGGTTAGCATCAGCCCTAGGATAGTGTTAGGGTTAGGGTTAGGGTTAGCATCAGCCCTAGGATAGTGTTAGTGTTAGGGTTAGTGTTAGCATCAGCCCTAGGATATTATTAGGGTTAGGGTTAGCATCAGCCCTAGGATAGTGTTAGGGTTAGAGTTAGGGTTAGCACCAGGCTTAGGATATTGTTAGTGTTATGGTTACCATCAGCCTTAGGTTAGTGTTAGGGTTAGGGTTAGGGTTAGCATCAGCCGTAGCATAGTGTTAGGGTTAGGGTTAGCTTCAGCCCTAGGATAGTGTTAGCGTTAGGGTTAGGGTTAGCATCAGCCCTAGGATAGTGTTAGGGGTAGGGTTAGGGTTAGCATCAGCCCTAGCATAGTGTTAGTGTTCGGGTTAGGGTTAGGGTTAGGGTTAGCATCAGCTCTAGGATAGTGTTAGGGTTAGGGTTAGGGTTAGCATCAGCCCTAGGATAGTGTTAGGGTTAGGGTTAGCATCAGCCCTAGGATAGTGTTAGGGTTAGGGTTAGGGTTATGATCAGGCCTAGGATAGTGTTAGGGTTAGGGTTAGCATCAGCCCTAGGATAGTGTTAGGGTTAGGGTTAGGGTTAGAATCAGCCCTAGGATAGTGTTAGGGTTAGGGTTAGTGTTAGCATCAGCCCTAGGATATTATTAGGGTTAGGGTTAGCATCAGTCCTAGCATAGTGTTAGGGTTAGAGTTAGGTTTAGCACCAGGCTTAGGATAGTGTTAGTGTTAGGGTTACCATCAGCCTTAGGATAGTGTTAGGGTTAGGGTTAGGGTTAGCATCAGCCGTAAGATAGTGTTAGGGTTAGGGTTAGCCTCAGCCCTAGGATAGTGTTAGCGTTAGGGTTAGGGTTAGCATCAGCCCTAGGATAGTGTTAGGGGTAGGGTTAGGGTTAGCATCAGCCCTAGCATAGTGTTAGTGTTAGGGTTAGCATCAGCCCTAGGATAGTGTTAGGGTTAGGGTTAGGGTTAGCATCAGCCCTAGGATAGTATTAGGGTTAGGGTTAGGGTTAGGGTTAGGGTTAGCATCAGCTCTAGGATAGTGTTAGGGTTAGGATTAGCATCAGCCCTAGGATAGTGTTAGGGTTAGGGTTAGGGTTAGCTTCAGCCCTAGGATAGTGTTAGGGTTAGGGTTAGCATCAGCCCTAGGATAGTGTTAGGGTTAGGGTTAGGGTTAGCATCCGCCCTAGGATAGTGTTAGGGTTAGGGTTAGGGTTAGCATCAGCCCTAGGATAGTGTTAGGGTTAGGGTTAACATAAACCCTAGGTTAGTGTTAGGGTTAGGGTTAGGGTTATCATCAGGCCTAGGATACTGTTATGGTTTGGGTTAGGGTTAGCATCAGTTCAAGGATAGTGTTAGGGTTAGCGTTAGGGTTAGCATCTGCCCTAGGATAGTGTTAGGGTTAGGGTTAGGGTTAGCATCAGCCCAAGGATAGTGTTAGGGTTAGGGTTAGCATCAGCCCTAGGATAGTGTTAGGGTTAGGGTTAGCATCAGGCCCAGGATAGTGTTAGGTTTAGGGTTAGCATCAGCCCAAGGATAGTGTTAGGGTTAGGGTTACGGTTAGCATCAGCCCTAGGATAGTGTTAGGGTTAGGGTTAGCATCAACCCTAGGATAGTGTTTGGGTTAGGGTTAGGGTTAGCATCAGCCCTAGGACAGTGTTAGGGTTAGGGTTAGCCTCAGCCCTAGGAGAGTGTTAGGGTTAGGGATAGGGTTAGCATCAGGCCTAGGATAGTGTTAGGGTTAGGGTTAGGGTTAGCATCAGCCCTAGGATAGTGTTAGGGTTAGGTTTAGCATCAGGCCTAGGATAGTGTTAGGGTTAGGGTTAGCATAAGCCCTAGGATAGTGTTAGGGTTAGGGTTAGGGTTAGCATCAGCCCTAGGATAGTGTTAGGGTTATGGTTAGGTTTAGCATCAGCCCTAGGATAGTG
This sequence comes from Lemur catta, assembly GCF_020740605.2. Classification (NCBI taxonomy): domain Eukaryota; kingdom Metazoa; phylum Chordata; class Mammalia; order Primates; family Lemuridae; genus Lemur; species Lemur catta. The sequence continues at coordinate 695,086 of NC_059145.1, read as the reverse complement.
TTAGGGTAAGGGTGAGGGTTAGCATCAGGCCTAGGATAGTGTTAGGGTTACGGTTAGAATCAGCCCTAGGATAGTGTTAGGGTTAGGGTTAAGTTGAGCATCAGCCCTAGGATAGTGTTAGGGTTAGGGTTAGGGTTAGCATTAGCCCTAGCATAGTGTTAGGTTTAGGATTAGGGTTAGCATCAGCCCTAGGATAGTGTTAGGGTTAGGGTTAGCATCAGCCCTAGGATAGTGTTAGAGTTAGGGTTAGGGTTATCATCAGGCCTAGGATAGTGTTAGGGTTAGGGTTAGCATCAGCCCTAGGATAGTGTTAGGGTTAGGGTTAGGGTTATCATCAGGCCAAGGATAGTGTTAGTGTTAGGGTTAGCATCAGCCCTAGGATAGTGTTAGGGTTAGGGTTAGGGTTAGCATCAGCCCTAGGATAGTGTTAGGGTTAGGGTTAGGGTTAGCATCAGCCCTAGGATAGTGTTAGGGTTAGGGTTAGTGTTAGCATCAGCCCTAGGATATTATTAGGGTTAGGGTTAGCATCAGCCCTAGGATAGTGTTAGGGTTAGAGTTAGGGTTAGCACCAGGCTTAGGATATTGTTAGTGTTATGGTTACCATCAGCCTTAGGTTAGTGTTAGGGTTAGGGTTAGGGTTAGCATCAGCCGTAGCATAGTGTTAGGGTTAGGGTTAGCTTCAACCCTAGGATAGTGTTAGCGTTAGGGTTAGGGTTAGCATCAGCCCTAGGATAGTGTTAGGGGTAGGGTTAGGGTTAGCATCAGCCCTAGCATAGTGTTAGTGTTCGGGTTAGGGTTAGGGTTAGGGTTAGCATCAGCTCTAGGATAGTGTTAGGGTTAGGGTTAGGGTTAGCATCAGCCCTAGGATAGCGTTAGGGTTAGGGTTAGGGTTAGCATCAGCCCTAGGATAGTGTTAGGGTGAGGGTTAGCATCAGCCCTGGGATAATGTTAGGGTTAGGGTTAGGGTTAGCATCAGCCCTAGGATAGTGTTAGGGTTAGGGTTAGCATCAGCCCTAGGATAGTGTTAGGGTTAGGGTTAGGGTTAGCATCAGCCCTAGGACAGTGTTAGGGTTAGGGTTAGCATCAGCCCTAGGATAGTGTTAGGGTTAGGGTTAGGGTTAGCATCAGCCCTAGGATAGTGTTAGGGTTAGGGTTAGCATCAGCCCTAGGTTAGTGTTAGGGTTAGGGTTAGGGTTAGCATCAGCCCTAGGATAGTGTTAGGGTTAGGGTTAGCATCAGCCATAGGATAGTGTTAGGGTTAGGGTTAGCGTTAGCATCAGCCCTAGGATAGTTGTAGGGTTAGGGTTAGCATCAGCCCTAGGATAGTGTTAGGGTTAGGGTTAGCATCAGCCCTAGGATAGTGTTAGGGTTACGGTTAGGGTTAGCATCAGCGTTTGGAGAGTGTTAGGGTTAGGGTTAGCATAAGCCCTAGGATAGTGTTAGTGTTAGGGTTAGCATCAGCCCTAGGATAGTGTTAGGGTTAGGGTTAGGGTTAGCATCCGCCCTAGGATAGTGTTAGTTTTAGGGTTAGGGTTAGCATCAGCCCTAGGATAGTGTTAGGGTTAGGGTTAACATAAACCCTAGGATAGTGTTAGGGTTAGGGTTAGTGTTATCATCAGGCCTAGGATAGTGATAGGGTTAGGGTCAGGGTTAGCATCAGTTCAAGGATAGTGTTAGGGTTAGCGTTAGGGTTAGCATCAGCCCTAGGATAGTGTTAGGGTTAGGGTTAGGGTTAGCATCAGCCCTAGCATAGTGTTAGGTTTAGGGTTAGCATCAGCCCTAGGATAGTGTTAGGGTTAGGGTTAGGGTTATCATCAGGCCTAGGATATTGTTAGGGTTAGGGTTAGCATCAGCCCTAGGATAGTGTTAGGGTTAGGGTTAGGGTTAGCCTCAGCCCTAGGATAGTGTTAGGGTTAGGGTTAACATCAGCCCTAGGATAGTGTTAGGGTTAGGGTTAGGGTTAGCATCAGGCCTAGGATAGTGTTAGGGTTAGGGTTAGCATCAGCCCTAGGATAGTGTTAGGGTTAGGGTTAGGGTTAGCATCAGAAGTAGGATAGTGTTAGGGTTAGGGTTATCCTCAGCCCTAAGATAGTGTTAGAGTTAGGGTTAGGGTTAGCATCAGCCCTAGGATAATGTTAGGGTTAGGGTTAGGGTTAGCATCAGCCCTAGGATAGTGTTAGTGTTAGGGTTAGCATCAGCTCTAGGATAGTCTTAGGGTTAGGGTTAGGGTTAGCATCCGCCCTAGGATAGTGTTAGGGTTAGGGTTAGGGTTAGCATCAGCCCTAGGATAGTGTTAGGGTTAGGGTTAACATAAACCCTATGATAGTGTTAGGGTTAGGGTTAGCATCAACCCTAGGATAGTGTTTGGGGTAGGGTTAGGGTTAGCATCAGCCCTAGGATAGTGTTAGGGTTAGGGTTAGCCTCAGCCCTAGGAGAGTGTTAGGGTTAGGGATAGGGTTAGCATCAGGCCTAGGATAGTGTTAGGGTTAGGGTTAGGGTTAGCATCAGCCCTAGGATAGTGTTAGGGTTAGGGTTAGCATCAGGCCTAGTATAGTGTTAGGGTTAGGGTTAGCATCAGCCCTAGGATAGTGTTAGGGTTAGGGTTAGGGTTAGCATCAGCCCTAGGATAGTGTTAGGGTTATGGTTAGGTTTAGCATCAGACCTAGGATAGTGTTAAGGTAAGGGTTAGGGTTAGCATCAGGCCTAGGATAGTGTTAGTGTTATGGTTAGCATCAGCCCTAGGATAGTGTTAGGGTTAGGGTTAGGGTTAGCATCCGCCCTAGGATAGTGTTAGGGTTAGGGTTAGGGTTAGCATCAGCCCTAGGATAATGTTAGGGTTAGGGTTAACATAAACCATAGGATAGTGTTAGGGTTAGGGTTAGGGTTATCATCAGGCCTAGGATAGTGTTAGTGTTAGGGTTAGGGTTTGCATCAGGCCTAGGATACTGTTAGGGTTAGGGTTAGCATCAGCCCTAGGATAGTGTTAGTGTTAGGGTTAGCATCAGCCCTAGGATAGTGTTAGGGTTAGGTTTAGGGTTAGCATCAGCGTTTGGAGAGTGTTAGGGTTAGGGTTAGGGTTAGCATCAGCCCTACGATAGTGTTAGTGTTAGGGTTAGCATCAGCCCAAGATAGTGTTAGGGTTAGGGTTAGCATCCGCCCTAGGATAGTGTTAGGTTTAGGGTTAGGGTTAGCATCAGCCCTAGGATAGTGTTAGGGTTAGGGTTAACATAAACCCTAGGATAGTGTTAGGGTTAGGGTTACGGTTAGCATCAGCCCTAGGATAGTGTTAGGGTTAGGGTTAGGGTTAGCATCAGTTCAAGGATAGTGTTAGGGTTAGCGTTAGGGTTAGCATCAGCCCTAGGATAGTGTTAGGGTTAGGGATAGGGTTAGCATCAGCCCTAGGATAGTGTTAGGGTTAGGGTTAGGGTTATCATCAGGCCTAGGATAGTGTTAGGGTTAGGGTTAGCATCAGCCCTAGGATAGTGTTAGGGTTAGGGTTAGGGTTAGCATCAGCCCTAGGATAGTGTTAGGGTTATGGTTATCATCAGCCCTAGGATTGTGTTGGGGTTAGGGTTAGGGTTAACATCAGCCGTAGGATATTGTTAGGGTTAGGGTTAGCCTCAGCCCTAAGATAGTGTTAGAGTTAGGGTTAGGGTTAGCATCAGCCCTAGGATAATGTTAGGGTTAGGGTTAGGGTTATCATCAGCCCTAGGATAGTGTTAGTGTTAGGGTTAGCATCAGCCCTAGGATAGTGTTAGGGTTAGGGTTAGTGTTATCATCAGGCCTAGGATAGTGATAGGGTTAGGGTCAGGGTTAGCATCAGTTCAAGGATAGTGTTAGGGTTAGCGTTAGGGTTAGCATCAGCCCTAGGAAAGTGTTAGGGTTAGGGTTAGGGTTAGCATCAGCCCTAGCATAGTGTTAGGTTTAGGGTTAGCATCAGCCCTAGGATAGTGTTAGGGTTAGGGTTAGGGTTATCATCAGGCCTAGGATAGTGTTAGGGTTAGGGTTAGCATCAGCCCTAGGATAGTGTTAGGGTTAGGGTTAGGGTTAGCATCAGCCCTAGGATACTGTTAGGGTTAGGGTTAACATCAGCCCTAGGATAGTGTTAGGGTTAGGGTTAGGGTTAGCATCAGGCCTAGGATAGTGTTAGGGTTAGGGTTAGCATCAGCCCTAGGATAGTGTTAGGGTTAGGGTTAGGGTTAGCATCAGAAGTAGGATAGTGTTAGGGTTAGGGTTATCCTCAGCCCTAAGATAGTGTTAGAGTTAGGGTTAGGGTTAGCATCAGCCCTAGGATAATGTTAGGGTTAGGGTTAGGGTTAGCATCAGCCCTAGGATAGTGTTAGTGTTAGGGTTAGCATCAGCTCTAGGATAGTCTTAGGGTTAGGGTTAGGGTTAGCATCCGCCCTAGGATAGTGTTAGGGTTAGGGTTAGGGTTAGCATCAGCCCTAGGATAGTGTTAGGGTTAGGGTTAACATAAACCCTATGATAGTGTTAGGGTTAGGGTTAGCATCAACCCTAGGATAGTGTTTGGGGTAGGGTTAGGGTTAGCATCAGCCCTAGGATAGTGTTAGGGTTAGGGTTAGCCTCAGCCCTAGGAGAGTGTTAGGGTTAGGGATAGGGTTAGCATCAGGCCTAGGATAGTGTTAGGGTTAGGGTTAGGGTTAGCATCAGCCCTAGGATAGTGTTAGGGTTAGGGTTAGCATCAGGCCTAGTATAGTGTTAGGGTTAGGGTTAGCATCAGCCCTAGGATAGTGTTAGGGTTAGGGTTAGGGTTAGCATCAGCCCTAGGATAGTGTTAGGGTTATGGTTAGGTTTAGCATCACACCTAGGATAGTGTTAAGGTAAGGGTTAGGGTTAGCATCAGGCCTAGGATAGTGTTAGTGTTATGGTTAGCATCAGCCCTAGGATAGTGTTAGGGTTAGGGTTAGGGTTAGCATCCGCCCTAGGATAGTGTTAGGGTTAGGGTTAGGGTTAGCATCAGCCCTAGGATAATGTTAGGGTTAGGGTTAACATAAACCATAGGATAGTGTTAGGGTTAGGGTTAGGGTTATCATCAGGCCTAGGATAGTGTTAGTGTTAGGGTTAGGGTTTGCATCAGGCCTAGGATACTGTTAGGGTTAGGGTTAGCATCAGCCCTAGGATAGTGTTAGTGTTAGGGTTAGCATCAGCCCTAGGATAGTGTTAGGGTTAGGTTTAGGGTTAGCATCAGCGTTTGGAGAGTGTTAGGGTTAGGGTTAGGGTTAGCATCAGCCCTACGATAGTGTTAGTGTTAGGGTTAGCATCAGCCCAAGATAGTGTTAGGGTTAGGGTTAGCATCCGCCCTAGGATAGTGTTAGGTTTAGGGTTAGGGTTAGCATCAGCCCTAGGATAGTGTTAGGGTTAGGGTTAACATAAACCCTAGGATAGTGTTAGGGTTAGGGTTACGGTTAGCATCAGCCCTAGGATAGTGTTAGGGTTAGGGTTAGGGTTAGGGTTAGCATCATTTCAAGGATAGTGTTAGGGTTAGCGTTAGGGTTAGCATCAGCCCTAGGATAGTGTTAGGGTTAGGGATAGGGTTAGCATCAGCCCTAGGATAGTGTTAGGGTTAGGGTTAGCATCAGCCCTAGGATAGTGTTAGGGTTAGGGTTAGGGTTATCATCAGGCCTAGGATAGTGTTAGGGTTAGGGTTAGCATCAGCCCTAGGATAGTGTTAGGGTTAGGGTTAGGGTTAGCATCAGCCCTAGGATAGTGTTAGGGTTATGGTTATCATCAGCCCTAGGATTGTGTTGGGGTTAGGGTTAGGGTTAACATCAGCCGTAGGATATTGTTAGGGTTAGGGTTAGCCTCAGCCCTAAGATAGTGTTAGAGTTAGGGTTAGGGTTAGCATCAGCCCTAGGATAATGTTAGGGTTAGGGTTAGGGTTATCATCAGCCCTAGGATAGTGTTAGTGTTAGGGTTAGCATCAGCCCTAGGATAGTGTTAGGGTTAGGGTTAGGGTTAGCATCCGCCCTAGGATAGTGTTAGGGTTAGGGTTAGTGTTAGCATCAGCCCTAGGATAGTGTTAGGGTTAGGGTTAACATAAACCCTAGGATAGTGTTAGGGTTAGGGTTAGGGTTATCATCAGGCCTACGATAGTGTTAGGGTTAGGGTTAGGGTTAGCATCAGTTCAAGGATAGTGTTAGGGTTAGCGTTAGGGTTAGCATCTGCCCTAGGATAGTGTTAGGGTTAGGGTTAGGGTTAGCATCAGCCCAAGGATAGTGTTAGGGTTAGGGTTAGCATCAGCCCTAGGATAGTGTTAGGGTTAGGGTTAGGGTTAGCATCAGGCCCAGGATAGTGTTAAGGTTAGGGTTAGCATCAGCCCAAGGATACTGTTGGGGTTAGGGTTAGGGTTAGCATCAGCCCTAGGATAGTGTTAGGGTTAGGGTTGGCATCAACCCTAGGATAGTGTTTGGGTTAGGGTTAGGGTTAGCATCAGCCCTAGGATAGTGTTAGGGTTAGGGTTAGCCTCAGCCCTAGGAGAGTGTTAGGGTTAGGGATAGGGTTAGCATCAGGCCTAGGATAGTGTTAGGGTTAGGGTTAGGGTTAGCATCAGCCCTAGGAGAGTGTTAGGGTTAGGGTTAGGGTTAGCATCAGGCCTAGGATAGTGTTAGGGTTAGGGTTAGCATCAGCCCTAGGATAGTGTTAGTGTTAGGGTTAGCATCAGCCCTAGGATAGTGTTAGGGTTAGGGTTAGCCTCAGCCCTAGGAGAGTGTTAGGGTTAGGGATACGGTTAGCATCAGGCCTAGGATAGTGTTAGGGTTAGGGTTAGGGTTAGCATCAGGCCTAGGATAGTGTTAGGGTTAGGGTTAGCATCAGCCCTAGGATAGTGTTAGTGTTAGGGTTAGCATCAGCCCTAGGATAGTGTTAGGGTTAGGGTTAGGGTTAGCATCAGCGTTTGGAGAGTGTTAGGGTTAGGGTTAGGGTTAGCATCAGCCCTAGGATAGTGTTAGTGTTAGGGTTAGCATCAGCCCTAGATACTGTTAGGGTTAGGGTTAGGGTTAGCATCCGCCCTAGGATAGTGTTAGGTTTAGGGTTAGGGTTAGCATCAGCCCTAGGATAGCGTTAGGGTTAGGGTTAACATAAACCCTAGGATAGTGTTAGGGTTAGGGTTAGGGTTAGCATCAGCCCTAGGATAGTGTTAGGGTTAGGGTTAGGGTTAGCATCAGTTCAAGGATAGTGTTAGGGTTAGCGTTAGGGTTAGCATCAGCCCTAGGATAGTGTTAGGGTTAGGGTTAGGGTTAGCATCAGCCCTAGGATAGTGTTAGGGTTAGGGTTAGCATCAGCCCTAGGATAGTGTTAGGGTTAGGGTTAGGGTTATCATCATGCCTAGGATAGTGTTAGGGTTAGGGGTAGCATCAGCCCTAGGATAGTGTTAGGGTTAGGGTTAGGGTTAGCATCAGCCCTAGGATAGTGTTAGGGTTATGGTTATCATCAGCCCTAGGATAGTGTTGGGGTTAGGGTTAGGGTTAGCATCAGCCGTAGGATATTGTTAGGGTTAGGGTTAGCCTCAGCCCTAAGATAGTGTTAGAGTTAGGGTTAGGGTTAGCATCAGCCCTAGGATAATGTTAGGGTTAGGGTTAGGGTTATCATCAGCCCTAGGATAGTGTTAGTGTTAGGGTTAGCATCAGCCCTAGGATAGTGTTAGGGTTAGGGTTAGGGTTAGCATCCGCCCTAGGATAGTGTTAGGGTTAGGGTTAGTGTTAGCATCAGCCCTAGGATAGTGTTAGGGTTAGGGTTAACATAAACCCTAGGATAGTGTTAGGGTTAGGGTTAGGGTTATCATCAGGCCTACGATAGTGTTAGGGTTAGGGTTAGGGTTAGCATCTGCCCTAGGATAGTGTTAGGGTTAGGGTTAGGGTTAGCATCAGGCCCAGGATAGTGTTAAGGTTAGGGTTAGCATCAGCCCAAGGATAGTGTTAGGGTTAGGGTTAGGGTTAGCATCAGCCCTAGGATATTGTTAGGGTTAGGGTTAGCATCATCCCTAGGATAGTGTTTGGGTTAGGGTTAGGGTTAGCATCAGCCCTAGGATAGTGTTAGGGTTAGGGTTAGCCTCAGCCCTAGGAGAGTGTTAGGGTTAGGGATAGGGTTAGCATCAGGCCTAGGATAGTGTTAGGGTTAGGGTTAGCATCAGCCCTAGGATAGTGTTAGGGTTAGGGTTAGGGTTAGCATCAGCCCTAGGATAGTGTTAGGGTTAGGGTTAGCCTCAGCCCTAGGATAGTGTTAGGGTTAGGGTTAGGGTTATCATCAGGCCTAGGATAGTGTTAGGGTTAGGGTTAGCATCAGCCCTAGGATAGTGTTAGGGTTACGGTTAGGGTTAGCATCAGCCCTAGGATAGTGTTAGGGTTAGGGTTAACATCAGCCCTAGGATAGTGTTAGGGTTAGGGTTAGGGTTAGCATCAGGCCTAGGATAGTGTTAGGGTTAGGGTTAGCATCAGCCCTAGGATAGTGTTAGGGTTAGGGTTAGGGTTAGCATCAGAAGTAGGATAGTGTTAGGGTTAGGGTTATCCTCAGCCCTAAGATAGTGTTAGAGTTAGGGTTAGGGTTAGCATCAGCCCTAGGATAATGTTAGGGTTAGGGTTAGGGTTAGCATCAGCCCTAGGATAGTGTTAGTGTTAGGGTTAGCATCAGCTCTAGGATAGTCTTAGGGTTAGGGTTAGGGTTAGCATCCGCCCTAGGATAGTGTTAGGGTTAGGGTTAGGGTTAGCATCAGCCCTAGGATAGTGTTAGGGTTAGGGTTAACATAAACCCTATGATAGTGTTAGGGTTAGGGTTAGGATCAACCCTAGGATAGTGTTTGGGGTAGGGTTAGGGTTAGCATCAGCCCTAGGATAGTGTTAGGGTTAGGGTTAGCCTCAGCCCTAGGAGAGTGTTAGGGTTAGGGATAGGGTTAGCATCAGGCCTAGGATAGTGCTAGGGTTAGGGTTAGGGTTAGCATCAGCCCTAGGATAGTGTTAGGGTTAGGGTTAGCATCAGGCCTAGTATAGTGTTAGGGTTAGGGTTAGCATCAGCCCTAGGATAGTGTTAGGGTTATGGTTAGGTTTAGCATCAGACCTAGGATAGTGTTAAGGTAAGGGTTAGGGTTAGCATCAGGCCTAGGATAGTGTTAGTGTTATGGTTAGCATCAGCCCTAGGATAGTGTTAGGGTTAGGGTTAGGGTTAGCATCCGCCCTAGGATAGTGTTAGGGTTAGGGTTAGGGTTAGCATCAGCCCTAGGATAGTGTTAGGGTTAGGGTTAACATAAACCATAGGATAGTGTTAGGGTTAGGGTTAGGGTTATCATCAGGCCTAGGATAGTGTTAGGGTTAGGGTTAGCATCAGCCCTAGGATAGTGTTAGTGTTAGGGTTAGGGTTTGCATCAGGCCTAGGATACTGTTAGGGTTAGGGTTAGCATCAGCCTTAGGATAGTGTTAGTGTTAGGGTTAGCATCAGCCCTAGGATAGTGTTAGGGTTAGGTTTAGGGTTAGCATCAGCGTTTGGAGAGTGTTAGGGTTAGGATTAGGGTTAGCATCAGCCCTACGATAATGTTAGTGTTAGGGTTAGCATCAGCCCTAGGTAGTGTTAGGGTTAGGGTTAGCATCCGCCCTAGGATAGTGTTAGGTTTAGGGTTAGGGTTAGCATCAGCCCTAGGATAGTGTTAGGGTTAGGGTTAACATAAACCCTAGGATAGTGTTAGGGTTAGGGTTACGGTTAGCATCAGCCCTAGGATAGTTTTAGGGTTAGGGTTAGGGTTAGCATCAGTTCAAGGATAGTGTTAGGGTTAGCGTTAGGGTTAGCATCAGCCCTAGGATAGTGTTAGGGTTAGGGATAGGGTTAGCATCAGCCCTAGGATAGTGTTAGGGTTAGGGTTAGCATCAGCCCTAGGATAGTGTTAGGGTTAGGGTTAGGGTTATCATCAGGCCTAGGATAGTGTTAGGGTTAGGGTTAGCATCAGCCCTAGGATAGTGTTAGGGTTAGGGTTAGGGTTAGCATCAGCCCTAGGATAGTGTTAGGGTTATGGTTATCATCAGCCCTAGGATTGTGTTGGGGTTAGGGTTAGGGTTAACATCAGCCGTAGGATATTGTTAGGGTTAGGGTTAGCCTCAGCCCTAAGATAGTGTTAGAGTTAGGGTTAGGGTTAGCATCAGCCCTAGGATAATGTTAGGGTTAGGGTTAGGGTTATCATCAGCCCTAGGATAGTGTTAGTGTTAGGGTTAGCATCAGCCCTAGGATAGTGTTAGGGTTAGGGTTAGGGTTAGTATCCGCCCTAGGATAGTGTTAGGGTTAGGGTTAGTGTTAGCATCAGCCCTAGGATAGTGTTAGGGTTAGGGTTAACATAAACCCTAGGATAGTGTTAGGGTTAGGGTTAGGGTTATCATCAGGCCTACGATAGTGTTAGGGTTAGGGTTAGGGTTAGCATCAGTTCAAGGATAGTGTTAGGGTTAGCGTTAGGGTTAGCATCTGCCCTAGGATAGTGTTAGGGTTAGGGTTAGGGTTAGCATCAGCCCAAGGATAGTGTTAGGGTTAGGGTTAGCATCAGCCCTAGGATAGTGTTAGGGTTAGGGTTAGGGTTAGCATCAGGCCCAGGATAGTGTTAAGGTTAGGGTTAGCATCAGCCCAAGGATACTGTTGGGGTTAGGGTTAGGGTTAGCATCAGCCCTAGGATAGTGTTAGGGTTAGGGTTGGCATCAACCCTAGGATAGTGTTTGGGTTAGGGTTAGGGTTAGCATCAGCCCTAGGATAGTGTTAGGGTTAGGGTTAGCCTCAGCCCTAGGAGAGTGTTAGGGTTAGAGATAGGGTTAGCATCAGGCCTAGGATAGTGTTAGGGTTAGGGTTAGGGTTAGCATCAGCCCTAGGAGAGTGTTAGGGTTAGGGTTAGCATCAGGCCTAGGATAGTGTTAGGGTTAGGGTTAGCATCAGCCCTAGGATAGTGTTAGGGTTAGGGTTAGGGTTAGCATCAGCCCTAGGATAGTGTTAGGGTTAGGGTTAGGTTTAGCATCAGACCTAGGATAGTGTTAGGGTAAGGGTTAGGGTTAGCATCAGGCCTAGGATAGTGTTAGGGTTAAGTTTAGCATCAGCCCTAGGATAGTGTTAGGGTTAGGGTTAGGGTTAGCATCAGCCCTAGGATATTGTTAGGGTTAGGGTTAGGGTTAGCATCAGCCCTAGGATAGTGTTAGGGTTAGGGTTAGCATCAGCCCTAGGATAGTGTTAGGGTTAGGGTTAGGGTTATCATCAGGCCTAGGATAGTGTTAGGGTTAGGGTTAGCATCAGCCCTAGGATAGTGTTAGGGTTAGGGTTAGGGTTAGCATCAGGCCTAGGATAGTGTTAGGGTTAGGTTTAGCATCAGCCCTAGGATAGTGTTAGTGTTAGGGTTAGCATCAGCCCTAGGATAGTGTTAGGGTTAGGGTTAGCCTCAGCCCTAGGAGAGTGTTAGGGTTAGGGATACGGTTAGCATCAGGCCTAGGATAGTGTTAGGGTTAGGGTTAGGGTTAGCATCAGGCCTAGGATAGTGTTAGGGTTAGGGTTAGGGTTAGCATCAGCCCTAGGATAGTGTTAGGGTTAGGGTTAACATAAACCCTATGATAGTGTTAGGGTTAGGGTTAGCATCAACCCTAGGATAGTGTTTGGGGTAGGGTTAGGGTTAGCATCAGCCCTAGGATAGTGTTAGGGTTAGGGTTAGCCTCAGCCCTAGGAGAGTGTTAGGGTTAGGGATAGGGTTAGCATCAGGCCTAGGATAGTGTTAGGGTTAGGGTTAGGGTTAGCATCAGCCCTAGGATAGTGTTAGGGTTAGGGTTAGCATCAGGCCTAGTATAGTGTTAGGGTTAGGGTTAGCATCAGCCCTAGGATAGTGTTAGGGTTATGGTTAGGTTTAGCATCAGACCTAGGATAGTGTTAAGGTAAGGGTTAGGGTTAGCATCAGGCCTAGGATAGTGTTAGTGTTATGGTTAGCATCAGCCCTAGGATAGTGTTAGGGTTAGGGTTAGGGTTAGCATCCGCCCTAGGATAGTGTTAGGGTTAGGGTTAGGGTTAGCATCAGCCCTAGGATAGTGTTAGGGTTAGGGTTAACATAAACCATAGGATAGTGTTAGGGTTAGGGTTAGGGTTATCATCAGGCCTAGGATAGTGTTAGGGTTAGGGTTAGCATCAGCCCTAGGATAGTGTTAGTGTTAGGGTTAGGGTTTGCATCAGGCCTAGGATACTGTTAGGGTTAGGGTTAGCATCAGCCCTAGGATAGTGTTAGTGTTAGGGTTAGCATCAGCCCTAGGATAGTGTTAGGGTTAGGTTTAGGGTTAGCATCAGCGTTTGGAGAGTGTTAGGGTTAGGATTAGGGTTAGCATCAGCCCTACGATAATGTTAGTGTTAGGGTTAGCATCAGCCCTAGGTAGTGTTAGGGTTAGGGTTAGCATCCGCCCTAGGATAGTGTTAGGTTTAGGGTTAGGGTTAGCATCAGCCCTAGGATAGTGTTAGGGTTAGGGTTAACATAAACCCTAGGATAGTGTTAGGGTTAGGGTTACGGTTAGCATCAGCCCTAGGATAGTGTTAGGGTTAGGGTTAGGGTTAGCATCAGTTCAAGGATAGTGTTAGGGTTAGCGTTAGGGTTAGCATCAGCCCTAGGATAGTGTTAGGGTTAGGGATAGGGTTAGCATCAGCCCTAGGATAGTGTTAGGGTTAGGGTTAGCATCAGCCCTAGGATAGTGTTAGGGTTAGGGTTAGGGTTATCATCAGGCCTAGGATAGTGTTAGGGTTAGGGTTAGCATCAGCCCTAGGATAGTGTTAGGGTTAGGGTTAGGGTTAGCATCAGCCCTAGGATAGTGTTAGGGTTATGGTTATCATCAGCCCTAGGATTGTGTTGGGGTTAGGGTTAGGGTTAACATCAGCCGTAGGATATTGTTAGGGTTAGGGTTAGCCTCAGCCCTAAGATAGTGTTAGAGTTAGGGTTAGGGTTAGCATCAGCCCTAGGATAATGTTAGGTTTAGGGTTAGGGTTATCATCAGCCCTAGGATAGTGTTAGTGTTAGGGTTAGCATCAGCCCTAGGATAGTGTTAGGGTTAGGGTTAGGGTTAGTATCCGCCCTAGGATAGTGTTAGGGTTAGGGTTAGTGTTAGCATCAGCCCTAGGATAGTGTTAGGGTTAGGGTTAACATAAACCCTAGGATAGTGTTAGGGTTAGGGTTAGGGTTATCATCAGGCCTACGATAATGTTAGGGTTAGGGTTAGGGTTAGCATCAGTTCAAGGATAGTGTTAGGGTTAGCGTTAGGGTTAGCATCTGCCCTAGGATAGTGTTAGGGTTAGGGTTAGGGTTAGCATCAGCCCAAGGATAGTGTTAGGGTTAGGGTTAGCATCAGCCCTAGGATAGTGTTAGGGTTAGGGTTAGGGTTAGCATCAGGCCCAGGATAGTGTTAAGGTTAGGGTTAGCATCAGCCCAAGGATACTGTTGGGGTTAGGGTTAGGGTTAGCATCAGCCCTAGGATAGTGTTAGGGTTAGGGTTGGCATCAACCCTAGGATAGTGTTTGGGTTAGGGTTAGGGTTAGCATCAGCCCTAGGATAGTGTTAGGGTTAGGGTTAGCCTCAGCCCTAGGAGAGTGTTAGGGTTAGAGATAGGGTTAGCATCAGGCCTAGGATAGTGTTAGGGTTAGGGTTAGGGTTAGCATCAGCCCTAGGAGAGTGTTAGGGTTAGGGTTAGCATCAGGCCTAGGATAGTGTTAGGGTTAGGGTTAGCATCAGCCCTAGGATAGTGTTAGGGTTAGGGTTAGGGTTAGCATCAGCCCTAGGATAGTGTTAGGGTTAGGGTTAGGTTTAGCATCAGACCTAGGATAGTGTTAGGGTAAGGGTTAGGGTTAGCATCAGGCCTAGGATAGTGTTAGGGTTAAGTTTAGCATCAGCCCTAGGATAGTGTTAGGGTTAGGGTTAGGGTTAGCATCAGCCCTAGGATATTGTTAGGGTTAGGGTTAGGGTTAGCATCAGCCCTAGGATAGTGTTAGGGTTAGGGTTAGCATCAGCCCTAGGATAGTGTTAGGGTTAGGGTTAGGGTTATCATCAGGCCTAGGATAGTGTTAGGGTTAGGGTTAGCATCAGCCCTAGGATAGTGTTAGGGTTAGGGTTAGGGTTAGCATCAGGCCTAGGATAGTGTTAGGGTTAGGTTTAGCATCAGCCCTAGGATAGTGTTAGTGTTAGGGTTAGCATCAGCCCTAGGATAGTGTTAGGGTTAGGGTTAGCCTCAGCCCTAGGAGAGTGTTAGGGTTAGGGATACGGTTAGCATCAGGCCTAGGATAGTGTTAGGGTTAGGGTTAGGGTTAGCATCAGGCCTAGGATAGTGTTAGGGTTAGGGTTAGGGTTAGCATCAGCCCTAGGATAGTGTTAGGGTTAGGGTTAACATAAACCCTATGATAGTGTTAGGGTTAGGGTTAGCATCAACCCTAGGATAGTGTTTGGGGTAGGGTTAGGGTTAGCATCAGCCCTAGGATAGTGTTAGGGTTATGGTTAGGTTTAGCATCAGACCTAGGATAGTGTTAAGGTAAGGGTTAGGGTTAGCATCAGGCCTAGGATAGTGTTAGTGTTATGGTTAGCATCAGCCCTAGGATAGTGTTAGGGTTAGGGTTAGGGTTAGCATCCGCCCTAGGATAGTGTTAGGGTTAGGGTTAGGGTTAGCATCAGCCCTAGGATAGTGTTAGGGTTAGGGTTAACATAAACCATAGGATAGTGTTAGGGTTAGGGTTAGGGTTATCATCAGGCCTAGGATAGTGTTAGGGTTAGGGTTAGCATCAGCCCTAGGATAGTGTTAGTGTTAGGGTTAGGGTTTGCATCAGGCCTAGGATACTGTTAGGGTTAGGGTTAGCATCAGCCCTAGGATAGTGTTAGTGTTAGGGTTAGCATCAGCCCTAGGATAGTGTTAGGGTTAGGTTTAGGGTTAGCATCAGCGTTTGGAGAGTGTTAGGGTTAGGATTAGGGTTAGCATCAGCCCTACGATAGTGTTAGTGTTAGGGTTAGCATCAGCCCTAGGTAGTGTTAGGGTTAGTGTTAGCATCCGCCCTAGGATAGTGTTAGGTTTAGGGTTAGGGTTAGCATCAGCCCTAGGATAGTGTTAGGGTTAGGGTTAACATAAACCCTAGGATAGTGTTAGGGTTAGGGTTACGGTTAGCATCAGCCCTAGGATAGTGTTAGGGTTAGGGTTAGGGTTAGCATCAGTTCAAGGATAGTGTTAGGGTTAGCGTTAGGGTTAGCATCAGCCCTAGGATAGTGTTAGGGTTAGGGATAGGGTTAGCATCAGCCCTAGGATAGTGTTAGGGTTAGGGTTAGCATCAGCCCTAGGATAGTGTAAGGGTTAGGGTTAGGGTTATCATCAGGCCTAGGATAGTGTTAGGGTTAGGGTTAGCATCAGCCCTAGGATAGTGTTAGGGTTAGGGTTAGGGTTAGCATCAGCCCTAGGATAGTGTTAGGGTTATGGTTATCATCAGCCCTAGGATTGTGTTGGGGTTAGGGTTAGGGTTAACATCAGCCGTAGGATATTGTTAGGGTTAGGGTTAGCCTCAGCCCTAAGATAGTGTTAGAGTTAGGGTTAGGGTTAGCATCAGCCCTAGGATAATGTTAGGGTTAGGGTTAGGGTTATCATCAGCCCTAGGATAGTGTTAGTGTTAGGGTTAGCATCAGCCCTAGGATAGTGTTAGGGTTAGGGTTAGGGTTAGTATCCTCCCTAGGATAGTATTAGGGTTAGGGTTAGTGTTAGCATCAGCCCTAGGATAGTGTTAGGGTTAGGGTTAACATAAACCCTAGGATAGTGTTAGGGTTAGGGTTAGGGTTATCATCAGGCCTACGATAGTGTTAGGGTTAGGGTTAGGGTTAGCATCAGTTCAAGGATAGTGTTAGGGTTAGCGTTAGGGTTAGCATCTGCCCTAGGATAGTGTTAGGGTTAGGGTTAGGGTTAGCATCAGCCCAAGGATAGTGTTAGGGTTAGGGTTAGCATCAGCCCTAGGATAGTGTTAGGGTTAGGGTTAGGGTTAGCATCAGGCCCAGGATAGTGTTAAGGTTAGGGTTAGCATCAGCCCAAGGATACTGTTGGGGTTAGGGTTAGGGTTAGCATCAGCCCTAGGATAGTGTTAGGGTTAGGGTTGGCATCAACCCTAGGATAGTGTTTGGGTTAGGGTTAGGGTTAGCATCAGCCCTAGGATAGTGTTAGGGTTAGGGTTAGCCTCAGCCCTAGGAGAGTGTTAGGGTTAGGGATAGGGTTAGCATCAGGCCTAGGATAGTGTTAGGGTTAGGGTTAGGGTTAGCATCAGCCCTAGGAGAGTGTTAGGGTTAGGGTTAGCATCAGGCCTAGGATAGTGTTAGGGTTAGGGTTAGCTACAGCCCTAGGATAGTGTTAGGGTTAGGGTTAGGGTTAGCATCAGCCCTAGGATAGTGTTAGGGTTAGGGTTGGGTTTAGCATCAGACCTAGGATAGTGTTAGGGTAAGGGTTAGGGTTAGCATCAGGCCTAGGATAGTGTTAGGGTTAAGTTTAGCATCAGCCCTAGGATAGTGTTAGGGTTAGGGTTAGGGTTAGCATCAGGCCTAGGATAGTGTTAGGGTTAGGTTTAGCATCAGCCCTAGGATAGTGTTAGTGTTAGGGTTAGCATCAGCCCTAGGATAGTGTTAGGGTTAGGGTTAGCCTCAGCCCTAGGAGAGTGTTAGGGTTAGGGATACGGTTAGCATCAGGCCTAGGATAGTGTTAGGGTTAGGGTTAGGGTTAGCATCAGGCCTAGGATAGTGTTAGGGTTAGGGTTAGCATCAGCCCTAGGATAGTGTTAGTGTTAGGGTTAGCATCAGCCCTAGGATAGTGTTAGGGTTAGGGTTAGGGTTAGCATCAGCGTTTGGAGAGTGTTAGGGTTAGGGTTAGGGTTAGCATCAGCCCTAGGATAGTGTTAGTGTTAGGGTTAGCATCAGCCCTAGATAGTGTTAGGGTTAGGGTTAGGGTTAGCATCCGCCCTAGGATAGTGTTAGGTTTAGGGTTAGGGTTAGCATCAGCCCTAGGATAGTGTTAGGGTTAGGGTTAACATAAACCCTAGGATAGTGTTAGGGTTAGGGTTAGGGTTAGCATCAGTTCAAGGATAGTGTTAGGGTTAGCGTTAGGGTTAGCATCAGCCCTAGGATAGTGTTAGGGTAAGGGTTAGGGTTAGCATCAGCCCTAGGATAGTGTTAGGGTTAGGGTTAGCATCAGCCCTAGGATAGTGTTAGGGTTAGGGTTAGGGTTATCATCAGGCCTAGGATAGTGTTAGGGTTAGGGGTAGCATCAGCCCTAGGATATTGTTAGGGTTAGGGTTAGGGTTAGCATCAGCCCTAGGATAGTGTTAGGGTTATGGTTATCATCAGCCCTAGGATAGTGTTGGGGTTAGGGTTAGGGTTAGCATCAGCCGTAGGATATTGTTAGGGTTAGGGTTAGCCTCAGCCCTAAGATAGTGTTAGAGTTAGGGTTAGGGTTAGCATCAGCCCTAGGATAATGTTAGGGTTAGGGTTAGGGTTATCATCAGCCCTAGGATAGTGTTAGTGTTAGGGTTAGCATCAGCCCTAGGATAGTTTTAGGGTTAGGGTTAGGGTTAGCATCCGCCCTAGGATAGTGTTAGGGTTAGGGTTAGTGTCAGCATCAGCCCTAGGATAGTGTTAGGGTTAGGGTTAACATAAACCCTAGGATAGTGTTAGGGTTAGGGTTAGGGTTATCATCAGGCCTACGATAGTGTTAGGGTTAGGGTTAGGGTTAGCATCTGCCCTAGGATAGTGTTAGGGTTAGGGTTAGGGTTAGCATCAGCCCAAGGATAGTGTTAGGGTTAGGGTTAGCATCAGCCCTAGGATAGTGTTAGGGTTAGGGTTAGGGTTAGCATCAGGCCCAGGATAGTGTTAAGGTTAGGGTTAGCATCAGCCCAAGGATAGTGTTAGGGCTAGGGTTAGGGTTAGCATCAGCCCTAGGATATTGTTAGGGTTAGGGTTAGCATCAACCCTAGGATAGTGTTTGGGTTAGGGTTAGGGTTAGCATCAGCCCTAGGATAGTGCTAGGGTTAGGGTTAGCCTCAGCCCTAGGAGAGTGTTAGGGTTAGGGATAGGGTTAGCATCAGGCCTAGGATAGTGTTAGGGTTACGGTTAGGGTTAGCATCAGCCCTAGGAGAGTGTTAGGGTTAGGGTTAGCATCAGGCCTCGGATAGTGTTAGGGTTAGGGTTAGCATCAGCCCTAGGATAGTGTTAGGGTTAGGGTTAGGGTTAGCATCAGCCCTAGGATAGTGTTAGGGTTAGGGTTAGAATCAGCACTAGGATAGTGTTAGGGTTAGGGTTAAGTTTAGCATCAGCCCTAGGATAGTGTTAGGGTTAGGGTTAGGTTTAGGGTTAGCATCAGCCCTAGGATAGTGTTAGGGTTAGGGTTAGCATCAGCCCTACGATAGTGTTAAGGTTAGGGTTAGGGTTAGCATCAGCCCTAGGATAGTGTTAGGGTTATGGTTAGGTTTAGCATCAGCCCTAGGATAGTGTTAAGGTAAGGGTTAGGGTTAGCCTCAGGCCTAGGATAGTGTTAGGGTTACGGTTAGAATCAGCCCTAGGATAGTGTTAGGGTTAGGGTTAAGTTTAGCATGAGCCCTAGGATAGTGTTAGGGTTAGGGTTAGGGTTAGCATCAGCCCTAGGATAGTGTTAGGGTTAGGGTTAGGGTTAGCATCAGCCCTAGGATAGTGTTAGGGTTAGGGTTAGCATCAGCCCTAGGATAGTGTTAGGGTTAGGGTTAGGGTTATCATCAGGCCTAGGATAGTGTTAGGGTTAGGGTTAGCATCAACCCTAGGATAGTGTTAGGGTTAGGGTTAGGGTTAGCATCAGCCCTAGGATAGTGTTAGGGTTAGGGTTAGCATCAGCCCTAGGATACTGTTAGGGTTAGGGTTAGGGTTAGCATCAGGCCTAGGATGGTGTTATTTTTAGGGTTAGCATCAGCCCTAGGATAGTGTTAGGGTTTAGGTTAGTGTTAGCATCAGCCGTAGGATAGTGTTAGGGTTAGGGTTAGCCTCAGCCCTAAGATAGTGTTAGAGTTAGGGTTAGGGTTAGCATCAGCCCTAGGATAGTGGTAGGGTTAGGGTTAGCATCAGCCCTAGGATAGTTTTAGAGTTAGGGTTAGGGTTATCATCAGGCCTAGGATAGTGTTAGGGTTAGGGTTAGCATCAGCCCTAGGATAGTGTTAGGGTTAGGGTTAGGGTTATCATCAGGCCAAGGATAGTGTTAGGGTTAGGGTTAGCATCAGCCCTAGGATAGTGTTAGGGTTAGGGTTAGGGTTAGCATCAGCCCTAGGATAGTGTTAGGGTTAGGGTTAGGGTTAGCATCAGCCCTAGGATAGTGTTAGGGTTAGGGTTAGTGTTAGCATCAGCCCTAGGATATTATTAGGGTTAGGGTTAGCATCAGCCCTAGGATAGTGTTAGGGTTAGAGTTTGGGTTAGCACCAGGCTTAGGATATTGTTAGTGTTATGGTTACCATCAGCCTTAGGTTAGTGTTAGGGTTAGGGTTAGGGTTAGCATCAGCCGTAGCATAGTGTTAGGGTTAGGGTTAGCTTCAGCCCTAGGATAGTGTTAGCGTTAGGGTTAGGGTTAGCATCAGCCCTAGGATAGTGTTAGGGGTAGGGTTAGGGTTAGCATCAGCCCTAGCATAGTGTTAGTGTTCGGGTTAGGGTTAGGGTTAGGGTTAGCATCAGCTCTAGGATAGTGTTAGGGTTAGGGTTAGGGTTAGCATCAGCCCTAGGATAGTGTTAGGGTTAGGGTTAGCATCAGCCCTGGGATAATGTTAGGGTTAGGGTTAGGGTTAGCATCAGCCCTAGGATAGTGTTAGGGTTAGGGTTAGCATCAGCCCTAGGATAGTGTTAGAGTTAGGGTTAGGGTTAGCATCAGCCCTAGGATAGTGTTAGGGTTAGGGTTAGCATCAGCCCTAGGATACTGTTAGGGTTAGGGTTAGGGTTAGCATCAGCCCTAGGACAGTGTTAGGGTTAGGGTTAGCATCAGCCCTAGGATAGTGTTAGGGTTAGGGTTAGGGTTAGCATCAGACCTAGGATAGTGTTAAGGTAAGGGTTAGGGTTAGCATCAGGCCTAGGATAGTGTTAGTGTTATGGTTAGCATCAGCCCTAGGATAGTGTTAGGTTTAGGGTTAGGGTTAGCATCCGCCCTAGGATAGTGTTAGGGTTAGGGTTAGGGTTAGCATCAGCCCTAGGATAGTGTTAGGGTTAGGGTTAACATAAACCATAGGATAGTGTTAGGGTTAGGGTTAGGGTTATCATCAGGCCTAGGATAGTGTTAGGGTTAGGGTTAGCATCAGCCCTAGGATAGTGTTAGTGTTAGGGTTAGGGTTTGCATCAGGCCTAGGATACTGTTAGGGTTAGGGTTAGCATCAGCCCTAGGATAGTGTTAGTGTTAGGGTTAGCATCAGCCCTAGGATAGTGTTAGGGTTAGGGTTAGGGTTAGCATCAGCGTTTGGAGAGTGTTAGGGTTAGGGTTAGGGTTAGCATCAGCCCTACGATAGTGTTAGTGTTAGGGTTAGCATCAGCCCTAGATAGTGTTAGGGTTAGGGTTAGCATCCGCCCTAGGATAGTGTTAGGTTTAGGGTTAGGGTTAGCATCAACCCTAGGATAGTGTTAGGGTTAGGGTTAACATAAACTCTAGGATAGTGTTAGGGTTAGGGTTACGGTTAGCATCAGCCCTAGGATAATGTTAGGGTTAGGGTTAGGGTTATCATCAGCCCTAGGATACTGTTAGTGTTAGGGTTAGCATCAGCCCTAGGATAGTGTTAGGGTTAGGGTTAGGGTTAGCATCCGCCCTAGGATAGTGTTAGGGTTAGGGTTAGTGTTAGCATCAGCCCTAGGATAGTGTTAGGGTTAGGGTTAACATAAACCCTAGGATAGTGTTAGGGTTAGGGTTAGGGTTATCATCAGGCCTACGATAGTGTTAGGGTTAGGGTTAGGGTTAGCATCAGTTCAAGGATAGTGTTAGGGTTAGCGTTAGGGTTAGCATCTGCCCTAGGATAGTGTTAGGGTTAGGGTTAGGGTTAGCATCAGCCCAAGGATAGTGTTAGGGTTAGGGTTAGCATCAGCCCTAGGATAGTGTTAGGGTTAGGGTTAGGGTTAGCATCAGGCCCAGGATAGTGTTAAGGTTAGGGTTAGCATCAGCCCAAGGATACTGTTGGGGTTAGGGTTAGGGTTAGCATCAGCCCTAGTATAGTGTTAGGGTTAGGGTTGGCATCAACCCTAGGATAGTGTTTGGGTTAGGGTTAGGGTTAGCATCAGCCCTAGGATAGTGTTAGGGTTAGGGTTAGCCTCAGCCCTAGGAGAGTGTTAGGGTTAGGGATAGGGTTAGCATCAGGCCTAGGATAGTGTTAGGGTTAGGGTTAGGGTTAGCATCAGCCCTAGGAGAGTGTTAGGGTTAGGGTTAGCATCAGGCCTAGGATAGTGTTAGGGTTAGGGTTAGCATCAGCCCTAGGATAGTGTTAGGGTTAGGGTTAGGGTTAGCATCAGCCCTAGGATAGTGTTAGGGTTAGGGTTAGGTTTAGCATCAGCCCTAGGATAGTGTTAGGGTAAGGGTTAGGGTTAGCATCAGGCCTAGGATAGTGTTAGGGTTAAGTTTAGCATCAGCCCTAGGATAGTGTTAGGGTTAGGGTTAGCATCAGCCCTAGGATAGTGTTAGGGTTAGGGTTAGGGTTATCATCAGGCGTAGGATAGTGTTAGGGTTAGGGTTAGCATCAGCCCTAGGATAGTGTTAGGGTTAGGGTTAGGGTTAGCATCAGCCCTAGGATAGTGTTAGGGTTAGGGTTAGCATCAGCCCTAGGATACTGTTAGTGTTAGGGTTAGCATCAGCCCTAGGATAGTGTTAGGGTTAGGGTTAGCCTCAGCCCTAGGAGAGTGTTAGGGTTAGGGATACGGTTAGCATCAGGCCTAGGATTGTGTTAGGGTTAGGGTTAGGGTTAGCATCAGGCCTAGGATAGTGTTAGGGTAAGGGTTAGCATCAGCCCTAGGATAGTGTTAGTGTTAGGGTTAGCATCAGCCCTAGGATAGTGTTAGGGTTAGGGTTAGGGTTAGCATCAGCGTTTGGAGAGTGTTAGGGTTAGGGTTAGGGTTAGCATCAGCCCTAGGATAGTGTTAGTGTTAGGGTTAGCATCAGCCCTAGATAGTGTTAGGGTTAGGGTTAGGGTTAGCATCCGCCCTAGGATAGTGTTAGGTTTAGGGTTAGGGTTAGCATCAGCCCTAGGATAGTGTTAGGGTTAGGGTTAACATAAACCCTAGGATAGTGTTAGGGTTAGGGTTAGGGTTAGCATCAGCCCTAGGATAGTGTTAGGGTTAGGGTTAGGGTTAGCATCAGTTCAAGGATAGTGTTAGGGTTAGCGTTAGGGTTAGCATCAGCCCTAGGATAGTGTCAGGGTTAGGGTTAGGGTTAGCATCAGCCCTAGGATAGTGTTAGGGTTAGGGTTAGCATCAGCCCTAGGATAGTGTTAGGGTTAGGGTTAGGGTTATCATCAGGCCTAGGATAGTGTTAGGGTTAGGGGTAGCATCAGCCCTAGGATAGTGTTAGGGTTAGGGTTAGGGTTAGCATCAGCCCTAGGATAGTGTTAGGGTTATGGTTATCATCAGCCCTAGGATAGTGTTGGGGTTAGGGTTAGGGTTAGCATCAGCCGTAGGATATTGTTAGGGTTAGGGTTAGCCTCAGCCCTAAGATAGTGTTAGAGTTAGGGTTAGGGTTAGCATCAGCCCTAGGATAATATTAGGGTTAGGGTTAGGGTTATCATCAGCCCTAGGATAGTGTTAGTGTTAGGGTTAGCATCAGCCCTAGGATAGTGTTAGGGTTAGGGTTAGGGTTAGCATCCGCCCTAGGATAGTGTTAGGGTTAGGGTTAGTGTTAGCATCAGCCCTAGGATAGTGTTAGGGTTAGGGTTAACATAAACCCTAGGATAGTGTTAGGGTTAGGGTTAGGGTTATCATCAGGCCTACGATAGTGTTAGGGTTAGGGTTAGGGTTAGCATCTGCCCTAGGATAGTGTTAGGGTTAGGGTTAGGGTTAGCATCAGCCCAAGGATAGTGTTAGGGTTAGGGTTAGCATCAGCCCTAGGATAGTGTTAGGGTTAGGGTTAGGGTTAGCATCAGGCCCAGGATAGTGTTAAGGTTAGGGTTAGCATCAGCCCAAGGATAGTGTTAGGGTTAGGGTTAGGGTTAGCATCAGCCCTAGGATATTGTTTGGGTTAGGGTTAGCATCAACCCTAGGATAGTGTTTGGGTTAGGGTTAGGGTTAGCATCAGCCCTAGGATAGTGTTAGGGTTAGGGTTAGCCTCAGCCCTAGGAGAGTGTTAGGGTTAGGGATAGGGTTAGCATCAGGCCTAGGATAGTGTTAGGGTTACGGTTAGGGTTAGCATCAGCCCTAGGAGAGTGTTAGGGTTAGGGTTAGCATCAGGCCTCGGATAGTGTTAGGGTTAGGGTTAGCATCAGCCCTAGGATAGTGTTAGGGTTAGGGTTAGGGTTAGCATCAGCCCTAGGATAGTGTTAGGGTTAGGGTTAGAATCAGCACTAGGATAGTGTTAGGGTTAGGGTTAAGTTTAGCATCAGCCCTAGGATAGTGTTAGGGTTAGGGTTAGGGTTAGCATCAGCCCAAGGATAGTGTTAGGGTTAGGGTTAGCATCAGGCCTAGTATACTGTTAGGGTTAGGGTTAGCATCAGCCCTACGATAGTGTTAGGGTTAGGGTTAGGGTTAGCATCAGCCCTAGGATAGTGTTAGGGTTATGGTTAGGTTTAGCATCAGCCCTAGGATAGTGTTAGGGTTAGGGTTAGGGTTAGCATCAGCCCTAGGATAGTGTTAGGGTTAGGGTTAGGGTTAGCATCAGCCCTAGGATAGTGTTAGGGTTAGGGTTAGCATCAGCCCTAGGATAGTGTTAGGGTTAGGGTTAGGGTTAGCATCAGCCCTAGGATAGTGTTAGGGTTAGGGTTAGCATCAGCCCTAGGATACTGTTAGGGTTAGGGTTAGGGTTAGCATCAGGCCTAGGATGGTGTTATTGTTAGGGTTAGCATCAGCCCTAGGATAGTGTTAGGGTTAAGGTTAGTGTTAGCATCAGCCGTAGGATAGTGTTAGGGTTAGGGTTAGCCTCAGCCCTAAGATAGTGTTAGAGTTAGGGTTAGGGTTAGCATCAGCCCTAGGATAGTGTTAGGGTTAGGGTTAGGGTTCGCATCAGCCCTAGGATAGTGTTAGTGTTATGGTTAGCATCAGCCCTAGGATAGTGTTAGGGTTAGGGTTAGGGTTAGCATCCGCCCTAGGATAGTGTTAGGGTTAGGGTTAGGGTTAGCATCAGCCCTAGGATAGTGTTAGGGTTAGGGTTAACATAAACCCTAGGATAGTGTTAGGGTTAGGGTTAGGGTTATCATCAGGCCTAGGGTAGTGTTAGGGTTAGGGTTAGGGTTAGCATTAGTTCAAGGATAGTGTTAGGGTTAGCGTTAGGGTTAGCATCAGCCCTAGGATAGTGTGAGGGTTAGGGTTAGGGTTAGCATCAGCCCTACGATAGTGTTAGGGTTAGGGTTAGCCTCAGCCCTAGGATAGTGTTAGGGTTAGGGTAAGGGTTAGCATCAGGCCCAGGATAGTTGTAGGGTTAGGGTTAGCATCAGCCCTAGGATAGTGTTAGGGTTAGGGTTAACATAAACCCTAGGATAGTGGTAGGGTTAGGGTTAGGGTTATCATCAGGCCTAGGATAGTGTTAGGGTTAGGGTGAGGGTTAGCATCAGTTCAAGGATAGTTTTTGGGTTAGCGTTAGGGTTAGCATCAGCCCTAGGATAGTGTTAGGGTTAGGGTTAGGGTTAGCATCAGTCCTAGGATAGTGTTAGGGTTAGGGTTAGCATCAGCCCTAGGATAGTGTTAGGGTTAGGGTTAGGGTTATCATCAGGCCTAGGATAGTGTTAGAGTTAGGGTTAGCATCAGCCCTAGGATAGTGTTAGGGTTAGGGTTAGGGTTAGCATCAGCCCTAGGATAGTGTTAGGGTTAGGGTTAGCATCAGCCCTAGGATAGTGTTAGGGTTAGGGTTAGGGTTAGCATCAGGCCTAGGATAGTGTTAGGGTTAGGGTTAGCATCAGCCCTAGGATAGTGTTAGTGTTAGGGTTAGCATCAGCCCTAGGATAGTGTTAGGGTTAGGGTTAGGGTTAGCATTAGCGTTTGGAGAGTGTTAGTGTTAGGGTTAGGGTTAGCATCAGCCCTAGGATAGTGTTAGGGTTAGGGTTAGGGTTAGAATCAGCCCTAGGATAGTGTTAGGGTTATGGTTATCATCAGCCCTAGGATAGTGTTGGGGTTAGGGTTAGGGTTAGCATCAGCCGTAGGATATTGTTAGGGTTAGGGTTAGCCTCAGCCCTAAGATAGTGTTAGAGTTAGGGTTAGGGTTAGCATCAGCCCTAGGATAATATTAGGGTTAGGGTTAGGGTTATCATCAGCCCTAGGATAGTGTTAGTGTTAGGGTTAGCATCAGCCCTAGGATAGTGTTAGGGTTAGGGTTAGGGTTAGCATCCGCCCTAGGATAGTGTTAGGGTTAGGGTTAGTGTTAGCATCAGCCCTAGGATAGTGTTAGGGTTAGGGTTAACATAAACCCTAGGATAGTGTTAGGGTTAGGGTTAGGGTTATCATCAGGCCTACGATAGTGTTAGGGTTAGGGTTAGGGTTAGCATCTGCCCTAGGATAGTGTTAGGGTTAGGGTTAGGGTTAGCATCAGCCCAAGGATAGTGTTAGGGTTAGGGTTAGCATCAGCCCTAGGATAGTGTTAGGGTTAGGGTTAGGGTTAGCATCAGGCCCAGGATAGTGTTAAGGTTAGGGTTAGCATCAGCCCAAGGATAGTGTTAGGGTTAGGGTTAGGGTTAGCATCAGCCCTAGGATATTGTTTGGGTTAGGGTTAGCATCAACCCTAGGATAGTGTTTGGGTTAGGGTTAGGGTTAGCATCAGCCCTAGGATAGTGTTAGGGTTAGGGTTAGCCTCAGCCCTAGGAGAGTGTTAGGGTTAGGGATAGGGTTAGCATCAGGCCTAGGATAGTGTTAGGGTTACGGTTAGGGTTAGCATCAGCCCTAGGAGAGTGTTAGGGTTAGGGTTAGCATCAGGCCTCGGATAGTGTTAGGGTTAGGGTTAGCATCAGCCCTAGGATAGTGTTAGGGTTAGGGTTAGGGTTAGCATCAGCCCTAGGATAGTGTTAGGGTTAGGGTTAGAATCAGCACTAGGATAGTGTTAGGGTTAGGGTTAAGTTTAGCATCAGCCCTAGGATAGTGTTAGGGTTAGGGTTAGGGTTAGCATCAGCCCAAGGATAGTGTTAGGGTTAGGGTTAGCATCAGGCCTAGTATACTGTTAGGGTTAGGGTTAGCATCAGCCCTACGATAGTGTTAGGGTTAGGGTTAGGGTTAGCATCAGCCCTAGGATAGTGTTAGGGTTATGGTTAGGTTTAGCATCAGCCCTAGGATAGTGTTAGGGTTAGGGTTAGGGTTAGCATCAGCCCTAGGATAGTGTTAGGGTTAGGGTTAGGGTTAGCATCAGCCCTAGGATAGTGTTAGGGTTAGGGTTAGCATCAGCCCTAGGATAGTGTTAGGGTTAGGGTTAGGGTTAGCATCAGCCCTAGGATAGTGTTAGGGTTAGGGTTAGCATCAGCCCTAGGATACTGTTAGGGTTAGGGTTAGGGTTAGCATCAGGCCTAGGATGGTGTTATTGTTAGGGTTAGCATCAGCCCTAGGATAGTGTTAGGGTTAAGGTTAGTGTTAGCATCAGCCGTAGGATAGTGTTAGGGTTAGGGTTAGCCTCAGCCCTAAGATAGTGTTAGAGTTAGGGTTAGGGTTAGCATCAGCCCTAGGATAGTGTTAGGGTTAGGGTTAGGGTTCGCATCAGCCCTAGGATAGTGTTAGTGTTATGGTTAGCATCAGCCCTAGGATAGTGTTAGGGTTAGGGTTAGGGTTAGCATCCGCCCTAGGATAGTGTTAGGGTTAGGGTTAGGGTTAGCATCAGCCCTAGGATAGTGTTAGGGTTAGGGTTAACATAAACCCTAGGATAGTGTTAGGGTTAGGGTTAGGGTTATCATCAGGCCTAGGGTAGTGTTAGGGTTAGGGTTAGGGTTAGCATTAGTTCAAGGATAGTGTTAGGGTTAGCGTTAGGGTTAGCATCAGCCCTAGGATAGTGTGAGGGTTAGGGTTAGGGTTAGCATCAGCCCTACGATAGTGTTAGGGTTAGGGTTAGCCTCAGCCCTAGGATAGTGTTAGGGTTAGGGTAAGGGTTAGCATCAGGCCCAGGATAGTTGTAGGGTTAGGGTTAGCATCAGCCCTAGGATAGTGTTAGGGTTAGGGTTAACATAAACCCTAGGATAGTGGTAGGGTTAGGGTTAGGGTTATCATCAGGCCTAGGATAGTGTTAGGGTTAGGGTGAGGGTTAGCATCAGTTCAAGGATAGTTTTTGGGTTAGCGTTAGGGTTAGCATCAGCCCTAGGATAGTGTTAGGGTTAGGGTTAGGGTTAGCATCAGTCCTAGGATAGTGTTAGGGTTAGGGTTAGCATCAGCCCTAGGATAGTGTTAGGGTTAGGGTTAGGGTTATCATCAGGCCTAGGATAGTGTTAGAGTTAGGGTTAGCATCAGCCCTAGGATAGTGTTAGGGTTAGGGTTAGGGTTAGCATCAGCCCTAGGATAGTGTTAGGGTTAGGGTTAGCATCAGCCCTAGGATAGTGTTAGGGTTAGGGTTAGGGTTAGCATCAGGCCTAGGATAGTGTTAGGGTTAGGGTTAGCATCAGCCCTAGGATAGTGTTAGTGTTAGGGTTAGCATCAGCCCTAGGATAGTGTTAGGGTTAGGGTTAGGGTTAGCATTAGCGTTTGGAGAGTGTTAGTGTTAGGGTTAGGGTTAGCATCAGCCCTAGGATAGTGTTAGTGTTAGGGTTAGCATCAGCCCTAGATAGTGTTAGGGTTAGGGTTAGGGTTAGCATCCGCCCTAGGATAGTGTTAGGTTTAGGGTTAGGGTTAGCATCAGCCCTAGGATAGTGTTAGGGTTAGGGTTAACATAAACCCTAGGATAGTGTTAGGGTTAGGGTTAGGGTTAGCATCAGCCCTAGGATAGTGTTAGGGTTAGGGTTAGGGTTAGCATCAGTTCAAGGATAGTGTTAGGGTTAGCGTTAGGGTTAGCATCAGCCCTAGGATAGTGTTAGGGTTAGGGTTAGGGTTAGCATCAGCCCTAGGATAGTGTTAGGGTTAGGGTTAGCATCAGCCCTAGGATAGTGTTAGGGTTAGGGTTAGGGTTATCATCAGGCCTAGGATAGTGTTAGGGTTAGGGTTAGCATCAGCCCTAGGATAGTGTTAGGGTTAGGGTTAGGGTTAGCATCAGCCCTAGGATAGTGTTAGGGTTATGGTTATCATCAGCCCTAGGATAGTGTTGGGGTTAGGGTTAGGGTTAGCATCAGCCGTAGGATATTGTTAGGGTTAGGGTTAGCCTCAGCCCTAAGATAGTGTTAGAGTTAGGGTTAGGGTTAGCATCACCCCTAGGATAATGTTAGGGTTAGGGTTAGGGTTATCATCAGCCCTAGGATAGTGTTAGTGTTAGGGTTAGCATCAGCCCTAGGATAGTGTAAGGGTTAGGGTTATGGTTAGCATCCGCCCTAGGATAGTGTTAGGGTTAGGGTTAGTGTTAGCATCAGCCCTAGGATAGTGTTAGGGTTAGGGTTAACATAAACCCTAGGATAGTGTTAGGGTTAGGGTTAGGGTTATCATCAGGCCTACGATAGTGTTAGGGTTAGGGTTAGGATTAGCATCAGTTCAAGGATAGTGTTAGGGTTAGCGTTAGGGTTAGCATCTGCCCTAGGATAGTGTTAGTGTTAGGGTTAGGGTTAGCATCAGCCCAAGGATAGTGTTAGGGTTAGGGTTAGCATCAGCCCTAGGATAGTGTTAGGGTTAGGGTTAGGGTTAGCATCAGGCCCAGGATAGTGTTAAGGTTAGGGTTAGCATCAGCCCAAGGATAGTGTTAGGGTTAGGGTTAGGGTTAGCATCAGCCCTAGGATAGTGTTAGGGTTAGGGTTAGCATCAACCCTAGGATAGTGTTTGGGTTAGTGTTAGGGTTAGCATCAGCCCTAGGATAGTGTTAGGGTTAGGGTTAGCCTCAGCCCTAGGAGAGTGTTAGGGTTAGGGTTAGGGTTAGCATCAGGCCTAGGATAGTGTTAGGGTTAGGGTTAGGGTTAGCATCAGCCCTAGGATAGTGTTAGGGTTAGGGTTAGCATCAGGCCTAGGATAGTGTTAGGGTTAGGGTTAGCATCAGCCCTAGGATAGTGTTAGGGTTAGGGTTAGGGTTCGCATCAGCCCTAGGATAGTGTTAGTGTTAGGGTTAGGTTTAGCATCAGCCCTAGGATAGTGTTAGGGTAAGGGTTAGGGTTAGCATCAGGCCTAGGATAGTGTTAGGGTTACGGTTAGAATCAGCCCTAGGATAGTGTTAGGGTTAGGGTTAAGTTTAGCATCAGCCCTAGGATAGTGTTAGGGTTAGGGTTAGGGTTAGCATCAGCCCTAGGATAGTGTTAGGGTTAGGGTTAGGGTTAGCATCAGCCCTAGGATAGTGTTAGGGTTAGGGTTAGCATCAGCCCTAGGATAGTGTTAGGGTTAGGGTTAGGGTTATCATCAGGCCTAGGATAGTGTTAGGGTTAGGGTTACCATCAGCCCTAGGATAGTGTTAGGGTTAGGGTTAGGGTTAGCATCAGGCCTAGGATAGTGTTAGGGTTAGGGTTAGCATCAGCCCTAGGATAGTGTTAGTGTTAGGGTTAGCATCAGCCCTAGGATAGTGTTAGGGTTAGGGTTAGGGTTAGGGTTAACATCAGCGTTTGGAGAGTGTTAGGGTTAGGGTTAGGGTTAGCATCAGCCCTAGGATAGTGTTAGTGTTAGGGTTAGCATCAGCAATAGATAGTGTTAGGCTTAGAGTTAGGGTTAGCATCTGCCCTAGGATAGTGTTAGGTTTAGGGTTAGGGTTAGCATCAGCCCTAGGATAGTGTTAGGGTTAGGGTTAACATAAACCCTAGGATAGTGTTAGGGTTAGGGTTAGGGTTAGCATCAGCCCTAGGATAGTGTTAGGGTTAGGGTTAGGGTTAGCATCAGTTGAAGGATAGTGTTAGGGTTAGCGTTAGGTTTAGCATCAGCCCTAGGATAGTGTTAGGGTTAGAGTTAGGGTTAGCATCAGCCCTAGGATAGTGTTAGTGTTAGGGTTAGCATCAACCCTAGGATAGTGTTTGGGTTAGGGGTAGGGTTAGCATCAGCCCTAGGATAGTGTTAGGGTTAGGGTTAGCCTCAGCCCTAGGAGAGTGTTAGGGTTAGGGAAGGGTTAGCATCAGGCCTAGGTTAGTGTTAGGGTTAGGGTTAGGGTTAGCATCAGCCCTAGGATAGTGTTAGGGTTAGGGTTAGCATCAGGCCTAGGATAGTGTTAGGGTTAGGGTTAGCATCAGCCCTAGGATAGTGTTAGGGTTAGGGTTAGGGTTAGCATCAGCCTTAGGATAGTGTTAGGGTTAGGGTTAGGTTTAGCATCAGCCCTAGGATAGTGTTAGGGTAAGGGTTAGGGTTAGCATCAGGCCTAGGATAGTGTTAGGGTTACGGTTAGAATGAGCCCTAGGATAGTGTTAGGGTTAGGGTTACGTTTAGCATCAGCCCTAGGATAGTGTTAGGGTTAGGGTTAGGGTTAGCATCACCCCTAGGATAGTGTTAGGGTTAGGGTTAGCATCAGCCCTAGGATAGTGTTAGGGTTAGGGTTAGGGAAATCATCAGGCCTAGGATAGTGTTAGGGTTAGGGTTAGCATCAGCCCTAGGATAGTGTTAGGGTTAGGGTTAGGGTTAGCATCAGCCCTAGGATATTGTTAGGGTTATGGTTATCATCAGCCCTAGGATAATGTTAGGGTTAGGGTTAGGGTTAGCATCCGCCCTAGGATAGTGTTAGGGTTAGGGTTAGTGTTAGCATCAGCCCTAGGATAGTGTTAGGGTTAGGGTTAACATAAACCCGAGGATAGTGTTAGGGTTAGGGTTAGGGTTATCATCAGGCCTAGGGTAGTGTTAGGGTTAGGGTTAGGGTTAGCATTAGTTCAAGGATAGTGTTAGGGTTAGCGTTAGGGTTAGCATCAGCCCTAGGATAGTGTGAGGGTTAGGGTTAGGGTTAGCATCAGCCCTACGATAGTGTTAGGGTTAGGGTTAGCCTCAGCCCTAGGATAGTGTTAGGGTTAGGGTAAGGGTTAGCATCAGGCCCAGGATAGTTGTAGGGTTAGGGTTAGCATCAGCCCTAGGATAGTGTTAGGGTTAGGGTTAACATAAACCCTAGGATAGTGGTAGGGTTAGGGTTAGGGTTATCATCAGGCCTAGGATAGTGTTAGGGTTAGGGTGAGGGTTAGCATCAGTTCAAGGATAGTTTTAGGGTTAGCGTTAGGGTTAGCATCAGCCCTAGGATAGTGTTAGGGTTAGGGTTAGGGTTAGCATCAGTCCTAGGATAGTGTTAGGGTTAGGGTTAGCATCAGCCCTAGGATAGTGTTAGGGTTAGGGTTAGGGTTATCATCAGGCCTAGGATAGTGTTAGAGTTAGGGTTAGCATCAGCCCTAGGATAGTGTTAGGGTTAGGGTTAGGGTTAGCATCAGCCCTAGGATAGTGTTAGGGTTAGGGTTAGCATCAGCCCTAGGATAGTGTTAGGGTTAGGGTTAGGGTTAGCATCAGGCCTAGGATAGTGTTAGGGTTAGGGTTAGCATCAGCCCTAGGATAGTGTTAGTGTTAGGGTTAGCATCAGCCCTAGGATAGTGTTAGGGTTAGGGTTAGGGTTAGCATTAGCGTTTGGAGAGTGTTAGTGTTAGGGTTAGGGTTAGCATCAGCCCTAGGATAGTGTTAGTGTTAGGGTTAGCATCAGCCCTAGATAGTGTTAGGGTTAGGGTTAGGGTTAGCATCCGCCCTAGGATAGTGTTAGGTTTAGGGTTAGGGTTAGCATCAGCCCTAGGATAGTGTTAGGGTTAGGGTTAACATAAACCCTAGGATAGTGTTAGGGTTAGGGTTAGGGTTAGCATCAGCCCTAGGATAGTGTTAGGGTTAGGGTTAGGGTTAGCATCAGTTCAAGGATAGTGTTAGGGTTAGCGTTAGGGTTAGCATCAGCCCTAGGATAGTGTTAGGGTTAGGGTTAGGGTTAGCATCAGCCCTAGGATAGTGTTAGGGTTAGGGTTAGCATCAGCCCTAGGATAGTGTTAGGGTTAGGGTTAGGGTTATCATCAGGCCTAGGATAGTGTTAGGGTTAGGGTTAGCATCAGCCCTAGGATAGTGTTAGGGTTAGGGTTAGGGTTAGCATCAGCCCTAGGATAGTGTTAGGGTTATGGTTATCATCAGCCCTAGGATAGTGTTGGGGTTAGGGTTAGGGTTAGCATCAGCCGTAGGATATTGTTAGGGTTAGGGTGAGCCTCAGCCCTAAGATAGTGTTAGAGTTAGGGTTAGGGTTAGCATCACCCCTAGGATAATGTTAGGGTTAGGGTTAGGGTTATCATCAGCCCTAGGATAGTGTTAGTGTTAGGGTTAGCATCAGCCCTAGGATAGTGTAAGGGTTAGGGTTATGGTTAGCATCCGCCCTAGGATAGTGTTAGGGTTAGGGTTAGTGTTAGCATCAGCCCTAGGATAGTGTTAGGGTTAGGGTTAACATAAACCCTAGGATAGTGTTAGGGTTAGGGTTAGGGTTATCATCAGGCCTACGATAGTGTTAGGGTTAGGGTTAGGATTAGCATCAGTTCAAGGATAGTGTTAGGGTTAGCGTTAGGGTTAGCATCTGCCCTAGGATAGTGTTAGTGTTAGGGTTAGGGTTAGCATCAGCCCAAGGATAGTGTTAGGGTTAGGGTTAGCATCAGCCCTAGGATAGTGTTAGGGTTAGGGTTAGGGTTAGCATCAGGCCCAGGATAGTGTTAAGGTTAGGGTTAGCATCAGCCCAAGGATAGTGTTAGGGTTAGGGTTAGGGTTAGCATCAGCCCTAGGATAGTGTTAGGGTTAGGGTTAGCATCAACCCTAGGATAGTGTTTGGGTTAGTGTTAGGGTTAGCATCAGCCCTAGGATAGTGTTAGGGTTAGGGTTAGCCTCAGCCCTAGGAGAGTGTTAGGGTTAGGGTTAGGGTTAGCATCAGGCCTAGGATAGTGTTAGGGTTAGGGTTAGGGTTAGCATCAGCCCTAGGATAGTGTTAGGGTTAGGGTTAGCATCAGGCCTAGGATAGTGTTAGGGTTAGGGTTAGCATCAGCCCTAGGATAGTGTTAGGGTTAGGGTTAGGGTTCGCATCAGCCCTAGGATAGTGTTAGTGTTAGGGTTAGGTTTAGCATCAGCCCTAGGATAGTGTTAGGGTAAGGGTTAGGGTTAGCATCAGGCCTAGGATAGTGTTAGGGTTACGGTTAGAATCAGCCCTAGGATAGTGTTAGGGTTAGGGTTAAGTTTAGCATCAGCCCTAGGATAGTGTTAGGGTTAGGGTTAGGGTTAGCATCAGCCCTAGGATAGTGTTAGGGTTAGGGTTAGGGTTAGCATCAGCCCTAGGATAGTGTTAGGGTTAGGGTTAGCATCAGCCCTAGGATAGTGTTAGGGTTAGGGTTAGGGTTATCATCAGGCCTAGGATAGTGTTAGGGTTAGGGTTACCATCAGCCCTAGGATAGTGTTAGGGTTAGGGTTAGGGTTAGCATCAGGCCTAGGATAGTGTTAGGGTTAGGGTTAGCATCAGCCCTAGGATAGTGTTAGTGTTAGGGTTAGCATCAGCCCTAGGATAGTGTTAGGGTTAGGGTTAGGGTTAGGGTTAACATCAGCGTTTGGAGAGTGTTAGGGTTAGGGTTAGGGTTAGCATCAGCCCTAGGATAGTGTTAGTGTTAGGGTTAGCATCAGCAATAGATAGTGTTAGGCTTAGAGTTAGGGTTAGCATCTGCCCTAGGATAGTGTTAGGTTTAGGGTTAGGGTTAGCATCAGCCCTAGGATAGTGTTAGGGTTAGGGTTAACATAAACCCTAGGATAGTGTTAGGGTTAGGGTTAGGGTTAGCATCAGCCCTAGGATAGTGTTAGGGTTAGGGTTAGGGTTAGCATCAGTTGAAGGATAGTGTTAGGGTTAGCGTTAGGTTTAGCATCAGCCCTAGGATAGTGTTAGGGTTAGAGATAGGGTTAGCATCAGCCCTAGGATAGTGTTAGTGTTAGGGTTAGCATCAACCCTAGGATAGTGTTTGGGTTAGGGGTAGGGTTAGCATCAGCCCTAGGAGAGTGTTAGGGTTAGGGTTAGCCTCAGCCCTAGGAGAGTGTTAGGGTTAGGGAAGGGTTAGCATCAGGCCTAGGTTAGTGTTAGGGTTAGGGTTAGGGTTAGCATCAGCCCTAGGATAGTGTTAGGGTTAGGGTTAGCATCAGGCCTAGGATAGTGTTAGGGTTAGGGTTAGCATCAGCCCTAGGATAGTGTTAGGGTTAGGGTTAGGGTTAGCATCAGCCTTAGGATAGTGTTAGGGTTAGGGTTAGGTTTAGCATCAGCCCTAGGATAGTGTTAGGGTAAGGGTTAGGGTTAGCATCAGGCCTAGGATAGTGTTAGGGTTACGGTTAGAATGAGCCCTAGGATAGTGTTAGGGTTAGGGTTAGGTTTAGCATCAGCCCTAGGATAGTGTTAGGGTAAGGGTTAGGGTTAGCATCAGGCCTAGGATAGTGTTAGGGTTACGGTTAGAATGAGCCCTAGGATAGTGTTAGGGTTAGGGTTACGTTTAGCATCAGCCCTAGGATAGTGTTAGGGTTAGGGTTAGGGAAATCATCAGGCCTAGGATAGTGTTAGGGTTAGGGTTAGCATCAGCCCTAGGATAGTGTTAGGGTTAGGGTTAGGGTTAGCATCATCCCTAGGATAGTGTTAGGGTTATGGTTATCATCAGCCCTAGGATAATGTTAGGGTTAGGGTTAGGGTTAGCATCCGCCCTAGGATAGTGTTAGGGTTAGGGTTAGTGTTAGCATCAGCCCTAGGATAGTGTTAGGGTTAGGGTTAACATAAACCCTAGGATAGTGTTAGGGTTAGGGTTAGGGTTATCATCAGGCCTACGATAGTGTTAGGGTTAGGGTTAGGGTTAGCATCAGTTCAAGGATAGTGTTAGGGTTAGCGTTAGGGTTAGCATCTGCCCTAGGATAGAGTTAGGGTTAGGGTTAGGGTTAGCATCAGCCCAAGGATAGTGTTAGGGTTAGGGTTAGCATCAGCCCTAGGATAGTGTTAGGGTTAGGGTTAGGGTTAGCCTCAGGCCCAGGATAGTGTTAAGGTTAGGGTTAGCATCAGCCCAAGGATAGTGTTAGGGTTAGGGTTAGGGTTAGCATCAGCCCTAGGATAGTGCTTGGGTTAGGGTTAGGGTTAGCATCAGACCTAGGATAGTGTTAGGGTTAGGGTTAGCCTCAGCCCTAGGAGAGTGTTAGGGTTAGGGATAGGGTTAGCATCAGGCCTAGGTTAGTGTTAGGGTTAGGGTTAGGGTTAGCATCAGCCCTAGGATAGTGTTAGGGTTAGGGTTAGCATCAGGCCTAGGATAGTGTTAGGGTTAGGGTTAGCATCAGCCCTAGGATAGTGTTAGGGTTAGGGTTAGGGTTAGCATCAGCCCTAGGATAGTGTTAGGGTTAGGGTTAGGTTTAGCATCAGCCCTAGGATAGTGTTAGGGTAAGGGTTAGGGTTAGCATCAGGCCTAGGATAGTGTTAGGGTTACGGTTAGAATCAGCCCTAGGATAGTGTTAGGGTTAGGGTTAAGTTTAGCATCAGCCCTAGGATAGTGTTAGGGTTAGGGTTATGGTTAGCATCAGCCCTAGGATAGTGTTAGGGTTAGGGTTAGGGTTAGCATCAGCCCTAGGATAGTGTTAGGGTTAGGGTTAGCATCAGCCCTAGGATAGTGTTAGGGTTAGGGTTAGGGTTAGCTTCAGCCCTAGGATAGTGTTAGGTTTAGGTTTAGGGTTACGATCAGCCCTAGGATAGTGTTAGGGTTAGGGTTAACATAAACCCTAGGATAGTGTTAGGGTTAGGGTTACGGTTAGCATCAGCCCTAGGATAGTGTTAGGGTTAAGGTTAGGGTTAGCATCAGTTCAAGGATAGTGTTAGGGTTAGCGTTAGGGTTAGCATCAGCCCTAGGATAGTGTTAGGGTTAGGGATAGGGTTAGCATCAGCCCTAGGATAGTGTTAGGGTTAGGGTTAGCATCAGCCCTAGGATAGTGTTAGGGTTAGGGTTAGGGTTATCATCAGGCCTAGGATAGTGTTAGGGTTACGGTTAGCATCAGCCCTAGGATAGTGTTAGGGTTAGGGTTAGGGTTAGCATCAGCCCTAGGATAGTGTTAGGGTTATGGTTATCATCAGCCCTAGGATTGTGTTGGGGTTAGGGTTAGGGTTAACATCAGCCGTAGGATATTGTTAGGGTTAGGGTTAGCCTCAGCCCTAAGATAGTGTTAGAGTTAGGGTTAGGGTTAGCATCAGCCCTAGGATAATGTTAGGGTTAGGGTTAGGGTTATCATCAGCCCTAGGATAGTGTTAGTGTTAGGGTTAGCATCAGCCCTAGGATAGTGTTAGGGTTAGGGTTAGGGTTAGCATCCGCCCTAGGATAGTGTTAGGGTTAGGGTTAGTGTTAGCATCAGCCCTAGGATAGTGTTAGGGTTAGGGTTAACATAAACCCTAGGATAGTGTTAGGGTTAGGGTTAGGGTTATCATCAGGCCTACGATAGTGTTAGGGTTAGGGTTAGGGTTAGCATCAGTTCAAGGATAGTGTTAGGGTTAGCGTTAGGGTTAGCATCTGCCCTAGGATAGTGTTAGGGTTAGGGTTAGGGTTAGCATCAGCCCAAGGATAGTGTTAGGGTTAGGGTTAGCATCAGCCCTAGGATAGTGTTAGGGTTAGGGTTAGGGTTAGCATCAGGCCCAGGATAGTGTTAAGGTTAGGGTTAACATCAGCCCAAGGATACTGTTGGGGTTAGGGTTAGGGTTAGCATCAGCCCTAGGATAGTGTTAGGGTTAGGGTTGGCATCAACCCTAGGATAGTGTTTGCGTTAGGGTTAGGGTTAGCATCAGCCCTAGGATAGTGTTAGGGTTAGGGTTAGCCTCAGACCTAGGAGAGTGTTAGGGTTAGGGATAGGGTTAGCATCAGGCCTAGGATAGTGTTAGGGTTAGGGTTAGGGTTAGCATCAGCCCTAGGAGAGTGTTAGGGTTAGGGTTAGCATCAGGCCTAGGATAGTGTTAGGGTTAGGGTTAGCATCAGCCCTAGGATAGTGTTAGGGTTAGGGTTAGGGTTAGCATCAGCCCTAGGATAGTGTTAGGGTTAGGGTTAGGTTTAGCATCAGCCCTAGGATAGTGTTAGGGTAAGGGTTAGGGTTAGCATCAGGCCTAGGATAGTGTTAGGGTTAAGTTTAGCATCAGCCCTAGGATAGTGTTAGGGTTAGGGTTAGGGTTAGCATCAGCCCTAGGATAGTGTTAGGGTTAGGGTTAGGGTTAGCATCAGCCCTAGGATAGTGTTAGGGTTAGGGTTAGCATCAGCCCTAGGATAGTGTTAGGGTTAGGGTTAGGGTTATCATCAGGCCTAGGATAGTGTTAGGGTTAGGGTTAGCATCAGCCCTAGGATAGTGTTAGGGTTAGGGTTAGGGTTAGCATCAGGCCTAGGATAGTGTTAGGGTTAGGGTTAGCATCAGCCCTAGGATAGTGTTAGTGTTAGGGTTAGCATCAGCCCTAGGATAGTGTTAGGGTTAGGGTTAGCCTCAGCCCTAGGAGAGTGTTACGGTTAGGGATACGGTTAGCATCAGGCCTAGGATAGTGTTAGGGTTAGGGTTAGGGTTAGCATCAGGCCTAGGATAGTGTTAGGGTTAGTGTTAGCATCAGCCCTAGGATAGTGTTAGTGTTAGGGTTAGCATCAGCCCTAGGATAGTGTTAGGGTTAGGGTTAGGGTTAGCATCAGCGTTTGGAGAGTGTTAGGGTTAGGGTTAGGGTTAGCATCAGCCCTAGGATAGTGTTAGTGTTAGGGTTAGCATCAGCCCTAGATAGTGTTAGTGTTAGGGTTAGGGTTAGCATCCGCCCTAGGATAGTGTTAGGTTTAGGGTTAGGGTTAGCATCAGCCCTAGGATAGTGTTAGGGTTAGGGTTAACATAAACCCTAGGATAGTGTTAGGGTTAGGGTTAGGGTTAGCATCAGCCCTAGGATAGTGTTAGGGTTAGGGTTAGGGTTAGCATCAGTTCAAGGATAGTGTTAGGGTTAGCGTTAGGGTTAGCATCAGCCCTAGGATAGTGTTAGGGTTAGGGTTAGGGTTAGCATCAGCCCTAGGATAGTGTTAGGGTTAGGGTTAGCATCAGCCCTAGGATAGTGTTAGGGTTAGGGTTAGGGTTATCATCAGGCCTAGGATAGTGTTAGGGTTAGGGGTAGCATCAGCCCTAGGATAGTGTTAGGGTTAGGGTTAGGGTTAGCATCAGCCCTAGGATAGTGTTAGGGTTATGGTTATCATCAGCCCTAGGATAGTGTTGGGGTTAGGGTTAGGGTTAGCATCAGCCGTAGGATATTGTTAGGGTTAGGGTTAGCCTCAGCCCTAAGATAGTGTTAGAGTTAGGGTTAGGGTTAGCATCAGCCCTAGGATAATGTTAGGGTTAGGGTTAGGGTTATCATCAGCCCTAGGATAGTGTTAGTGTTAGGGTTAGCATCAGCCCTAGGATAGTGTTAGGGTTAGGGTTAGGGTTAGCATCCGCCCTAGGATAGTGTTAGGGTTAGGGTTAGTGTTAGCATCAGCCCTAGGATAGTGTTAGGGTTAGGGTTAACATAAACCCTAGGATAGTGTTAGGGTTAGGGTTAGGGTTATCATCAGGCCTACGATAGTGTTAGGGTTAGGGTTAGGGTTAGCATCTTCCCTAGGATAGTGTTAGGGTTAGGGTTAGGGTTAGCATCAGCCCAAGGATAGTGTTAGGGTTAGGGTTAGCATCAGCCCTAGGATAGTGTTAGGGTTAGGGTTAGGGTTAGCATCAGGCCCAGGATAGTGTTAAGGTTAGGGTTAGCATCAGCCCAAGGATAGTGTTAGGGTTAGGGTTAGGGTTAGCATCAGCCCTAGGATATTGTTAGGGTTAGGGTTAGCATCAACCCTAGGATAGTGTTTGGGTTAGGGTTAGGGTTAGCATCAGCCCTAGGATAGTGTTAGGGTTAGGGTTAGCCTCAGCCCTAGGAGAGTGTTAGGGTTAGGGATAGGGTTAGCATCAGGCCTAGGATAGTGTTAGGGTTACGGTTAGGGTTAGCATCAGCCCTAGGAGAGTGTTAGGGTTAGGGTTAGAATCAGGCCTCGGATAGTGTTAGGGTTAGGGTTAGCATCAGCCCTAGGATAGTGTTAGGGTTAGGGTTAGGGTTAGCATCAGCCCTAGGATAGTGTTAGGGTTAGGGTTAGCATCAGCCCTAGGATAGTGTTAGGGTTAGGGTTAGGGTTAGCATCAGGCCTAGGATGGTGTTATTGTTAGGGTTAGCATCAGCCCTAGGATAGTGTTAGGGTTAAGGTTAGTGTTAGCATCAGCCGTAGGATAGTGTTAGGGTTAGGGTTAGCCTCAGCCCTAAGATAGTGTTAGAGTTAGGGATAGGGTTAGCATCAGCCCTAGGATAGTGTTAGGGTTAGGGTTAGGGTTCGCATCAGCCCTAGGATAGTGTTAGTGTTATGGTTAGCATCAGCCCTAGGATAGTGTTAGGGTTAGGGTTAGGGTTAGCATCCGCCCTAGGATAGTGTTAGGGTTAGGGTTAGGGTTAGCATCAGCCCTAGGATAGTGTTATGGTTATTGTTAACATAAACCCTAGGATAGTGTTAGGGTTAGGGTTAGGGTTATCTTCAGGCCTAGGGTAGTGTTAGGGTTAGGGTTAGGGTTAGCATTAGTTCAAGGATAGTGTTAGGGTTAGCGTTAGGGTTAGCATCAGCCCTAGGATAGTGTGAGGGTTAGGGTTAGGGTTAGCATCAGCCCTACGATAGTGTTAGGGTTAGGGTTAGCATCAGCCCTAGGATAGTGTTAGTGTTAGGGTTAGGGTTAGCATCAGGCCCAGGATAGTTGTAGGGTTAGGGTTAGCATCAGCCCTAGGATAGTGTTAGGGTTAGGGTTAACATAAACCCTAGGATAGTGGTAGGGTTAGGGTTAGGGTTATCATCAGGCCTAGGATAGTGTTAGGGTTAGGGTGAGGGTTAGCATCAGTTCAAGGATAGTTTTAGGGTTAGCGTTAGGGTTAGCATCAGCCCTAGGATAGTGTTAGGGTTAGGGTTAGGGTTAGCATCAGTCCTAGGATAGTGTTAGGGTTAGGGTTAGCATCAGCCCTAGGATAGTGTTAGGGTTAGGGTTAGGGTTATCATCAGGCCTAGGATGGTGTTAGAGTTAGGGTTAGCATCAGCCCT
Source organism: Lemur catta (assembly GCF_020740605.2). Lineage (NCBI taxonomy): Eukaryota > Metazoa > Chordata > Mammalia > Primates > Lemuridae > Lemur > Lemur catta. The sequence continues at coordinate 654,784 of NC_059145.1, read as the reverse complement.
AGGATAGTGTTAGGGTTAGGGTTAGGGTTAGCATCAGCCCTAGGATAGTGTTAGGGTTAGGGTTAGCATCAGCCCTAGGATAGTGTTAGGGTTAGGGTTAGGGTTAGCATCAGGCCTAGGATAGTGTTAGGGTTAACGTTAGCATCAGCCCTAGGATAGTGTTAGTGTTAGGGTTAGCATCAGCCCTAGGATAGTGTTAGGGTTAGGGTTAGGGTTAGCATCAGCGTTTGGAGAGTGTTAGTGTTAGGGTTAGGGTTAGCATCAGCCCTAGGATAGTGTTAGTGTTAGGGTTAGCATCAGCCCTAGATAGTGTTAGGGTTAGGGTTAGGGTTAGCATCCGCCCTAGGATAGTGTTAGGTTTAGGGTTAGGGTTAGCATCAGCCCTAGGATAGTGTTAGGGTTAGGGTTAACATAAACCCTAGGATAGTGTTAGGGTTAGGGTTAGGGTTAGCATCAGCCCTAGGATAGTGTTAGGGTTAGGGTTAGGGTTAGCATCAGTTCAAGGATAGTGTTAGGGTTAGCGTTAGGGTTAGCATCAGCCCTAGGATAGTGTTAGGGTTAGGGTTAGGGTTAGCATCAGCCCTAGGATAGTGTTAGGGTTAGGGTTAGCATCAGCCCTAGGATAGTGTTAGGGTTAGGGTTAGGGTTATCATCAGGCCTAGGATAGTGTTAGGGTTAGGGTTAGCATCAGCCCTAGGATAGTGTTAGGGTTAGGGTTAGGGTTAGCATCAGCCCTAGGATAGTGTTAGGGTTATGGTTATCATCAGCCCTAGGATAGTGTTGGGGTTAGGGTTAGGGTTAGCATCAGCCGTAGGATATTGTTAGGGTTAGGGTTAGCCTCAGCCCTAAGATAGTGTTAGAGTTAGGGTTAGGGTTAGCATCACCCCTAGGATAATGTTAGGGTTAGGGTTAGGGTTATCATCAGCCCTAGGATAGTGTTAGTGTTAGGGTTAGCATCAGCCCTAGGATAGTGTAAGGGTTAGGGTTATGGTTAGCATCCGCCCTAGGATAGTGTTAGGGTTAGGGTTAGCATCAGCCCTAGGATAGTGTTAGGGTTAGGGTTAGGGTTAGCATCAGGCCTAGGATGGTGTTATTGTTAGGGTTAGCATCAGCCCTAGGATAGTGTTAGGGTTAAGGTTAGTGTTAGCATCAGCCGTAGGATAGTGTTAGGGTTAGGGTTAGCCTCAGCCCTAAGATAGTGTTAGAGTTAGGGATAGGGTTAGCATCAGCCCTAGGATAGTGTTAGGGTTAGGGTTAGGGTTCGCATCAGCCCTAGGATAGTGTTAGTGTTATGGTTAGCATCAGCCCTAGGATAGTGTTAGGGTTAGGGTTAGGGTTAGCATCCGCCCTAGGATAGTGTTAGGGTTAGGGTTAGGGTTAGCATCAGCCCTAGGATAGTGTTATGGTTATTGTTAACATAAACCCTAGGATAGTGTTAGGGTTAGGGTTAGGGTTATCTTCAGGCCTAGGGTAGTGTTAGGGTTAGGGTTAGGGTTAGCATTAGTTCAAGGATAGTGTTAGGGTTAGCGTTAGGGTTAGCATCAGCCCTAGGATAGTGTGAGGGTTAGGGTTAGGGTTAGCATCAGCCCTACGATAGTGTTAGGGTTAGGGTTAGCATCAGCCCTAGGATAGTGTTAGTGTTAGGGTTAGGGTTAGCATCAGGCCCAGGATAGTTGTAGGGTTAGGGTTAGCATCAGCCCTAGGATAGTGTTAGGGTTAGGGTTAACATAAACCCTAGGATAGTGGTAGGGTTAGGGTTAGGGTTATCATCAGGCCTAGGATAGTGTTAGGGTTAGGGTGAGGGTTAGCATCAGTTCAAGGATAGTTTTAGGGTTAGCGTTAGGGTTAGCATCAGCCCTAGGATAGTGTTAGGGTTAGGGTTAGGGTTAGCATCAGTCCTAGGATAGTGTTAGGGTTAGGGTTAGCATCAGCCCTAGGATAGTGTTAGGGTTAGGGTTAGGGTTATCATCAGGCCTAGGATGGTGTTAGAGTTAGGGTTAGCATCAGCCCTAGGATAGTGTTAGGGTTAGGGTTAGGGTTAGCATCAGCCCTAGGATAGTGTTAGGGTTAGGGTTAGCATCAGCCCTAGGATAGTGTTAGGGTTAGGGTTAGGGTTAGCATCAGGCCTAGGATAGTGTTAGGGTTAACGTTAGCATCAGCCCTAGGATAGTGTTAGTGTTAGGGTTAGCATCAGCCCTAGGATAGTGTTAGGGTTAGGGTTAGGGTTAGCATCAGCGTTTGGAGAGTGTTAGTGTTAGGGTTAGGGTTAGCATCAGCCCTAGGATAGTGTTAGTGTTAGGGTTAGCATCAGCCCTAGATAGTGTTAGGGTTAGGGTTAGGGTTAGCATCCGCCCTAGGATAGTGTTAGGTTTAGGGTTAGGGTTAGCATCAGCCCTAGGATAGTGTTAGGGTTAGGGTTAACATAAACCCTAGGATAGTGTTAGGGTTAGGGTTAGGGTTAGCATCAGCCCTAGGATAGTGTTAGGGTTAGGGTTAGGGTTAGCATCAGTTCAAGGATAGTGTTAGGGTTAGCGTTAGGGTTAGCATCAGCCCTAGGATAGTGTTAGGGTTAGGGTTAGGGTTAGCATCAGCCCTAGGATAGTGTTAGGGTTAGGGTTAGCATCAGCCCTAGGATAGTGTTAGGGTTAGGGTTAGGGTTATCATCAGGCCTAGGATAGTGTTAGGGTTAGGGTTAGCATCAGCCCTAGGATAGTGTTAGGGTTAGGGTTAGGGTTAGCATCAGCCCTAGGATAGTGTTAGGGTTATGGTTATCATCAGCCCTAGGATAGTGTTGGGGTTAGGGTTAGGGTTAGCATCAGCCGTAGGATATTGTTAGGGTTAGGGTTAGCCTCAGCCCTAAGATAGTGTTAGAGTTAGGGTTAGGGTTAGCATCACCCCTAGGATAATGTTAGGGTTAGGGTTAGGGTTATCATCAGCCCTAGGATAGTGTTAGTGTTAGGGTTAGCATCAGCCCTAGGATAGTGTAAGGGTTAGGGTTATGGTTAGCATCCGCCCTAGGATAGTGTTAGGGTTAGGGTTAGTGTTAGCATCAGCCCTAGGATAGTGTTAGGGTTAGGGTTAACATAAACCCTAGGATAGTGTTAGGGTTAGGGTTAGGGTTATCATCAGGCCTACGATAGTGTTAGGGTTAGGGTTAGGATTAGCATCAGTTCAAGGATAGTGTTAGGGTTAGCGTTAGGGTTAGCATCTGCCCTAGGATAGTGTTAGTGTTAGGGTTAGGGTTAGCATCAGCCCAAGGATAGTGTTAGGGTTAGGGTTAGCATCAGCCCTAGGATAGTGTTAGGGTTAGGGTTAGGGTTAGCATCAGGCCCAGGATAGTGTTAAGGTTAGGGTTAGCATCAGCCCAAGGATAGTGTTAGGGTTAGGGTTAAGGTTAGCATCAGCCCTAGGATAGTGTTAGGGTTAGGGTTAGCATCAACCCTAGGAAAGTGTTTGGGTTAGTGTTAGGGTTAGCATCAGCCCTAGGATAGTGTTAGGGTTAGGGTTAGCCTCAGCCCTAGGAGAGTGTTAGGGTTAGGGTTAGGGTTAGCATCAGGCCTAGGATAGTGTTAGGGTTAGGGTTAGGGTTAGCATCAGCCCTAGGATAGTGTTAGGGTTAGGGTTAGAATCAGGCCTAGGATAGTGTTAGGGTTAGGGTTAGCATCAGCCCTAGGATAGTGTTAGGGTTAGGGTTAGGGTTCGCATCAGCCCTAGGATAGTGTTAGTGTTAGGGTTAGGTTTAGCATCAGCCCTAGGATAGTGTTAGGGTAAGGGTTAGGGTTAGCATCAGGCCTAGGATAGTGTTAGGGTTACGGTTAGAATCAGCCCTAGGATAGTGTTAGGGTTAGGGTTAAGTTTAGCATCAGCCCTAGGATAGTGTTAGGGTTAGGGTTAGGGTTAGCATCAGCCCTAGGATAGTGTTAGGGTTAGGGTTAGGGTTAGCATCAGCCCTAGGATAGTGTTAGGTTTAGGGTTAGCATCAGCCCTAGGATAGTGTTAGGGTTAGGGTTAGGGTTATCATCAGGCCTAGGATAGTGTTAGGGTTAGGGTTAGCATCAGCCCTAGGATAGTGTTAGGGTTAGGGTTAGGGTTAGCATCAGGCCTAGGATAGTGTTAGGGTTAGGGTTAGCATCAGCCCTAGGATAGTGTTAGTGTTAGGGTTAGCATCAGCCCTAGGATAGTGTTAGGGTTAGGGTTAGGGTTAGCATCAGCGTTTGGAGAGTGTTAGGGTTAGGGTTAGGGTTAGCATCAGCCCTAGGATAGTGTTAGTGTTAGGGTTAGCATCAGCCCTAGATAGTGTTAAGCTTAGAGTTAGGGTTAGCATCTGCCCTAGGATAGTGTTAGGTTTAGGGTTAGGGTTAGCATCAGCCCTAGGATAGTGTTAGGGTTAGGGTTAACATAAACCCTAGGATAGTGTTAGGGTTAGGGTTAGGGTTAGGGTTAGGGTTAGGGGTTAGGGGTTAGGGGTTAGGGTTAGGGTTAGGGTTAGGGTTAGGGTTAACATAAACCCTAGGATAGTGTTAGGGTTAGGGTTAGGGTTATCATCAGGCCTACGATAGTGTTAGGGTTAGGGTTAGGGTTAGCATCAGCCCAAGGATAGTGTTAGGGTTAGGGTTAGCATCAGCCCTAGAATAGTGTTAGGGTTAGGGTTAGGGTTAGCATCAGGCCCAGGATAGTGTTAGGGTTAGGGTTAGCATCAGCCCAAGGATAGTGTTAGTGTTAGGGTTAGGGTTAGCATCAGCCCTAGGATAGTGTTAGGGTTAGGGTTAGCATCAACCCTAGGATAGTGTTTGGGTTAGGGTTAGGGTTAGCATCAGCCCTAGGATAGTGTTAGGGTTAGGGTTAGCCTCAGCCCTAGGAGAGTGTTAGGGTTAGGGATAGGGTTAGCATCAGGCCTAGGATAGTGTTAGGGTTAGGCTTAGGGTTAGCATCAGCCCTACGATAGTGTTAGGGTTAGGGTTAGGGTTAGCATCAGCCCTAGGATACTTTATGGGTTAGGGTTAGCATCAGCCCAAGGATAGTGTTAGGGTTAGGGTTAGGGTTAGCATCAGCCCTAGGATAGTTTTAGGGTTAGGGTTAGCATCAGCCCTAGGATAGTGTTAGGGTTAGGGTTAGGGTTAGCATCAGCCCTAGGATACTGTTAGGGTTATGGTTAGGTTTAGCATCAGGCCTAGGATAGTGTTAGGGTAAGGGTTAGGGTTAGCATCAGGCCTAGGATAGTGTTAGGGTTACGGTTAGAATCAGCCCTAGGATAGTGTTAGGGTTAGGGTTAAGTTTAGCATCAGCCCTAGGATAGTGTTAGCGTTAGGGTTAGGGTTAGCATCAGCCCTAGGATGGTGTTAGGGTTAGGGTTAGGGTTAGCATCAGCCCTAGGATAGTGTTAGGGTTAGGGTTAGCATCAGCCCTAGGATAGTGTTAGGGTTAGGGTTAGGGTTAGCTTCAGCCCTAGGACAGTGTTAGGGTTAGGATTAGCATCAGCCCTAGGATAGTGTTAGTGTTAGGGTTAGCATCAGCCCTAGGATAGTGTTAGGGTTAGGGTTAGGGTTAGCATCCACCCTAGGATAGTGTTAGGTTTAGGGTTAGGGTTAGCATCAGCCCTAGGATAGTGTTAGGGTTAGGGTTAACATAAACCCTACGATAGTGTTAGGGTTAGGGTTAGGGTTATCATCAGGCCTAGGATAGTGTTAGGGTTAGGGTTAGGGTTAGCATCAGTTCAAGGATAGTGTTAGGGTTAGCGTTAGGGTTAGCATCAGCCCTAGGATAGTGTTAGGGTTAGGGTTAGGGTTAGCATCAGCCCTAGGATAGTGTTAGGGTTGGGGTTAGCATCAGTCCTAGGATAGTGTTAGGGTTAGGGTTAGGGTTATCATCAGGCCTAGGATAGTGTTAGGGTTACGGTTAGCATCAGCCCTAGGATAGTGTTAGGGTTAGGGTTAGGGTTAGCATCAGCCCTAGGATAGTGTTAGGGTTATGGTTAGCATCAGCCCTAGGATAGTGTTGGGGTTAGGGTTAGGGTTAGCATCAGCCGTAGGATAGTGTTAGGGTAGGGTTAGCCTCAGCCCTAAGATAGTGTTAGAGTTAGGGTTAGGGTTAGCATCAGCCCTAGGATAGTGTTAGGGTTAGGGTTAACATAAACCCTAGGATAGTGTTAGGGTTAGGGTTAGGGTTAGCATCAGCCCTAGGATAGTGTTAGGGTTAGGGTTAGGGTTAGCATCAGTTCAAGGATAGTGTTAGGGTTAGCGTTAGGGTTAGCATCAGCCCTAGGATAGTGTTAGGGTTAGGGTTAGGGTTAGCATCAGCCCTAGGATAGTGTTAGGGTTAGGGTTAGCATCAGCCCTAGGATAGTGTTAGGGTTAGGGTTAGGGTTATCATCAGGCCTAGGATAGTGTTAGGGTTAGGGTTAGCATCAGCCCTAGGATAGTGTTAGGGTTAGGGTTAGGGTTAGCATCAGCCCTAGGATAGTGTTAGGGTTATGGTTATCATCAGCCCTAGGATAGTGTTGGGGTTAGGGTTAGGGTTAGCATCAGCCGTAGGATATTGTTAGGGTTAGGGTTAGCCTCAGCCCTAAGATAGTGTTAGAGTTAGGGTTAGGGTTAGCATCACCCCTAGGATAATGTTAGGGTTAGGGTTAGGGTTATCATCAGCCCTAGGATAGTGTTAGTGTTAGGGTTAGCATCAGCCCTAGGATAGTGTAAGGGTTAGGGTTATGGTTAGCATCCGCCCTAGGATAGTGTTAGGGTTAGGGTTAGCATCAGCCCTAGGATAGTGTTAGGGTTAGGGTTAGGGTTAGCATCAGGCCTAGGATGGTGTTATTGTTAGGGTTAGCATCAGCCCTAGGATAGTGTTAGGGTTAAGGTTAGTGTTAGCATCAGCCGTAGGATAGTGTTAGGGTTAGGGTTAGCCTCAGCCCTAAGATAGTGTTAGAGTTAGGGATAGGGTTAGCATCAGCCCTAGGATAGTGTTAGGGTTAGGGTTAGGGTTCGCATCAGCCCTAGGATAGTGTTAGTGTTATGGTTAGCATCAGCCCTAGGATAGTGTTAGGGTTAGGGTTAGGGTTAGCATCCGCCCTAGGATAGTGTTAGGGTTAGGGTTAGGGTTAGCATCAGCCCTAGGATAGTGTTATGGTTATTGTTAACATAAACCCTAGGATAGTGTTAGGGTTAGGGTTAGGGTTATCTTCAGGCCTAGGGTAGTGTTAGGGTTAGGGTTAGGGTTAGCATTAGTTCAAGGATAGTGTTAGGGTTAGCGTTAGGGTTAGCATCAGCCCTAGGATAGTGTGAGGGTTAGGGTTAGGGTTAGCATCAGCCCTACGATAGTGTTAGGGTTAGGGTTAGCATCAGCCCTAGGATAGTGTTAGTGTTAGGGTTAGGGTTAGCATCAGGCCCAGGATAGTTGTAGGGTTAGGGTTAGCATCAGCCCTAGGATAGTGTTAGGGTTAGGGTTAACATAAACCCTAGGATAGTGGTAGGGTTAGGGTTAGGGTTATCATCAGGCCTAGGATAGTGTTAGGGTTAGGGTGAGGGTTAGCATCAGTTCAAGGATAGTTTTAGGGTTAGCGTTAGGGTTAGCATCAGCCCTAGGATAGTGTTAGGGTTAGGGTTAGGGTTAGCATCAGTCCTAGGATAGTGTTAGGGTTAGGGTTAGCATCAGCCCTAGGATAGTGTTAGGGTTAGGGTTAGGGTTATCATCAGGCCTAGGATGGTGTTAGAGTTAGGGTTAGCATCAGCCCTAGGATAGTGTTAGGGTTAGGGTTAGGGTTAGCATCAGCCCTAGGATAGTGTTAGGGTTAGGGTTAGCATCAGCCCTAGGATAGTGTTAGGGTTAGGGTTAGGGTTAGCATCAGGCCTAGGATAGTGTTAGGGTTAACGTTAGCATCAGCCCTAGGATAGTGTTAGTGTTAGGGTTAGCATCAGCCCTAGGATAGTGTTAGGGTTAGGGTTAGGGTTAGCATCAGCGTTTGGAGAGTGTTAGTGTTAGGGTTAGGGTTAGCATCAGCCCTAGGATAGTGTTAGTGTTAGGGTTAGCATCAGCCCTAGATAGTGTTAGGGTTAGGGTTAGGGTTAGCATCCGCCCTAGGATAGTGTTAGGTTTAGGGTTAGGGTTAGCATCAGCCCTAGGATAGTGTTAGGGTTAGGGTTAACATAAACCCTAGGATAGTGTTAGGGTTAGGGTTAGGGTTAGCATCAGCCCTAGGATAGTGTTAGGGTTAGGGTTAGGGTTAGCATCAGTTCAAGGATAGTGTTAGGGTTAGCGTTAGGGTTAGCATCAGCCCTAGGATAGTGTTAGGGTTAGGGTTAGGGTTAGCATCAGCCCTAGGATAGTGTTAGGGTTAGGGTTAGCATCAGCCCTAGGATAGTGTTAGGGTTAGGGTTAGGGTTATCATCAGGCCTAGGATAGTGTTAGGGTTAGGGTTAGCATCAGCCCTAGGATAGTGTTAGGGTTAGGGTTAGGGTTAGCATCAGCCCTAGGATAGTGTTAGGGTTATGGTTATCATCAGCCCTAGGATAGTGTTGGGGTTAGGGTTAGGGTTAGCATCAGCCGTAGGATATTGTTAGGGTTAGGGTTAGCCTCAGCCCTAAGATAGTGTTAGAGTTAGGGTTAGGGTTAGCATCACCCCTAGGATAATGTTAGGGTTAGGGTTAGGGTTATCATCAGCCCTAGGATAGTGTTAGTGTTAGGGTTAGCATCAGCCCTAGGATAGTGTAAGGGTTAGGGTTATGGTTAGCATCCGCCCTAGGATAGTGTTAGGGTTAGGGTTAGTGTTAGCATCAGCCCTAGGATAGTGTTAGGGTTAGGGTTAACATAAACCCTAGGATAGTGTTAGGGTTAGGGTTAGGGTTATCATCAGGCCTACGATAGTGTTAGGGTTAGGGTTAGGATTAGCATCAGTTCAAGGATAGTGTTAGGGTTAGCGTTAGGGTTAGCATCTGCCCTAGGATAGTGTTAGTGTTAGGGTTAGGGTTAGCATCAGCCCAAGGATAGTGTTAGGGTTAGGGTTAGCATCAGCCCTAGGATAGTGTTAGGGTTAGGGTTAGGGTTAGCATCAGGCCCAGGATAGTGTTAAGGTTAGGGTTAGCATCAGCCCAAGGATAGTGTTAGGGTTAGGGTTAAGGTTAGCATCAGCCCTAGGATAGTGTTAGGATTAGGGTTAGCATCAACCCTAGGAAAGTGTTTGGGTTAGTGTTAGGGTTAGCATCAGCCCTAGGATAGTGTTAGGGTTAGGGTTAGCCTCAGCCCTAGGAGAGTGTTAGGGTTAGGGTTAGGGTTAGCATCAGGCCTAGGATAGTGTTAGGGTTAGGGTTAGGGTTAGCATCAGCCCTAGGATAGTGTTAGGGTTAGGGTTAGAATCAGGCCTAGGATAGTGTTAGGGTTAGGGTTAGCATCAGCCCTAGGATAGTGTTAGGGTTAGGGTTAGGGTTCGCATCAGCCCTAGGATAGTGTTAGTGTTAGGGTTAGGTTTAGCATCAGCCCTAGGATAGTGTTAGGGTAAGGGTTAGGGTTAGCATCAGGCCTAGGATAGTGTTAGGGTTACGGTTAGAATCAGCCCTAGGATAGTGTTAGGGTTAGGGTTAAGTTTAGCATCAGCCCTAGGATAGTGTTAGGGTTAGGGTTAGGGTTAGCATCAGCCCTAGGATAGTGTTAGGGTTAGGGTTAGGGTTAGCATCAGCCCTAGGATAGTGTTAGGTTTAGGGTTAGCATCAGCCCTAGGATAGTGTTAGGGTTAGGGTTAGGGTTATCATCAGGCCTAGGATAGTGTTAGGGTTAGGGTTAGCATCAGCCCTAGGATAGTGTTAGGGTTAGGGTTAGGGTTAGCATCAGGCCTAGGATAGTGTTAGGGTTAGGGTTAGCATCAGCCCTAGGATAGTGTTAGTGTTAGGGTTAGCATCAGCCCTAGGATAGTGTTAGGGTTAGGGTTAGGGTTAGCATCAGCGTTTGGAGAGTGTTAGGGTTAGGGTTAGGGTTAGCATCAGCCCTAGGATAGTGTTAGTGTTAGGGTTAGCATCAGCCCTAGATAGTGTTAAGCTTAGAGTTAGGGTTAGCATCTGCCCTAGGATAGTGTTAGGTTTAGGGTTAGGGTTAGCATCAGCCCTAGGATAGTGTTAGGGTTAGGGTTAACATAAACCCTAGGATAGTGTTAGGGTTAGGGTTAGGGTTAGGGTTAGGGTTAGGGGTTAGGGGTTAGGGGTTAGGGTTAGGGTTAGGGTTAGGGTTAGGGTTAACATAAACCCTAGGATAGTGTTAGGGTTAGGGTTAGGGTTATCATCAGGCCTACGATAGTGTTAGGGTTAGGGTTAGGGTTAGCATCAGCCCAAGGATAGTGTTAGGGTTAGGGTTAGCATCAGCCCTAGAATAGTGTTAGGGTTAGGGTTAGGGTTAGCATCAGGCCCAGGATAGTGTTAGGGTTAGGGTTAGCATCAGCCCAAGGATAGTGTTAGTGTTAGGGTTAGGGTTAGCATCAGCCCTAGGATAGTGTTAGGGTTAGGGTTAGCATCAACCCTAGGATAGTGTTTGGGTTAGGGTTAGGGTTAGCATCAGCCCTAGGATAGTGTTAGGGTTAGGGTTAGCCTCAGCCCTAGGAGAGTGTTAGGGTTAGGGATAGGGTTAGCATCAGGCCTAGGATAGTGTTAGGGTTAGGCTTAGGGTTAGCATCAGCCCTACGATAGTGTTAGGGTTAGGGTTAGGGTTAGCATCAGCCCTAGGATACTTTATGGGTTAGGGTTAGCATCAGCCCAAGGATAGTGTTAGGGTTAGGGTTAGGGTTAGCATCAGCCCTAGGATAGTTTTAGGGTTAGGGTTAGCATCAGCCCTAGGATAGTGTTAGGGTTAGGGTTAGGGTTAGCATCAGCCCTAGGATACTGTTAGGGTTATGGTTAGGTTTAGCATCAGGCCTAGGATAGTGTTAGGGTAAGGGTTAGGGTTAGCATCAGGCCTAGGATAGTGTTAGGGTTACGGTTAGAATCAGCCCTAGGATAGTGTTAGGGTTAGGGTTAAGTTTAGCATCAGCCCTAGGATAGTGTTAGCGTTAGGGTTAGGGTTAGCATCAGCCCTAGGATGGTGTTAGGGTTAGGGTTAGGGTTAGCATCAGCCCTAGGATAGTGTTAGGGTTAGGGTTAGCATCAGCCCTAGGATAGTGTTAGGGTTAGGGTTAGGGTTAGCTTCAGCCCTAGGACAGTGTTAGGGTTAGGATTAGCATCAGCCCTAGGATAGTGTTAGTGTTAGGGTTAGCATCAGCCCTAGGATAGTGTTAGGGTTAGGGTTAGGGTTAGCATCCACCCTAGGATAGTGTTAGGTTTAGGGTTAGGGTTAGCATCAGCCCTAGGATAGTGTTAGGGTTAGGGTTAACATAAACCCTACGATAGTGTTAGGGTTAGGGTTAGGGTTATCATCAGGCCTAGGATAGTGTTAGGGTTAGGGTTAGGGTTAGCATCAGTTCAAGGATAGTGTTAGGGTTAGCGTTAGGGTTAGCATCAGCCCTAGGATAGTGTTAGGGTTAGGGTTAGGGTTAGCATCAGCCCTAGGATAGTGTTAGGGTTGGGGTTAGCATCAGTCCTAGGATAGTGTTAGGGTTAGGGTTAGGGTTATCATCAGGCCTAGGATAGTGTTAGGGTTACGGTTAGCATCAGCCCTAGGATAGTGTTAGGGTTAGGGTTAGGGTTAGCATCAGCCCTAGGATAGTGTTAGGGTTATGGTTAGCATCAGCCCTAGGATAGTGTTGGGGTTAGGGTTAGGGTTAGCATCAGCCGTAGGATAGTGTTAGGGTAGGGTTAGCCTCAGCCCTAAGATAGTGTTAGAGTTAGGGTTAGGGTTAGCATCAGCCCTAGGATAATGTTAGGGTTAGGGTTAGGGTTATCATCAGCCCTAGGATAGTGTTAGTGTTAGGGTTAGCATCAGCCCTAGGATAGTGTTAGGGTTAAGGTTAGGGTTAGCATCCGCCCTAGGATAGTGTTAGGGTTAGGGTTAGTGTTAGCATCAGCCCTAGGATAGTGTTAGGGTTAGGGTTAACATAAACCCTAGGATAGTGTTAGGGTTAAGGTTAGGGTTATCATCAGGCCTACGATAGTGTTAGGGTTAGGGTTAGGGTTAGCATCAGTTCAAGGATAGTGTTAGGGTTAGCGTTAGGGTTAGCATCTGCCCTAGGATAGTGTTAGGGTTAGGGTTAGGGTTAGCATCAGCCCAAGGATAGTGTTAGGGTTAGGGTTAGCATCAGCCCTACGATAGTGTTAGGGTTAGGGTTAGGGTTAGCATCAGGCACAGCATAGTGTTAGGGTTAGGGTTAGCATCAGCCCAAGGATAGTGTTAGGGTTAGGGTTAGGGTTAGCATCAGCCCTAGGATAGTGTTAGGGTTAGGGTTAGCATCAACCCTAGGATAGTGTTTGGGTTAGGGTTAGTTTTAGAATCAGCCCAAGGATAGTGTTAGGGTTAGGGTTAGCCTCAGCCCTAGGATAGTGTTAGGGTTAGGGATAGGGTTAGCATCAGGCCTAGGATAGTGTTAGGGTTAGGTTTAGGGTTAGCATCAGCCCTAGGATAGTGTTAGGGTTAGGGTTAGGGTTAGCATCAGCCCTAGGATAGTTTTAGGGTAAGGGTTAGCATCAGCCCAAGGATAGTGTTAGGGTTAGGGTTAGGGTTAGCATCAGCCCTAGGATAGTTTTAGGGTTAGGGTTAGCATCAGCCCTAGGATAGTGTTATGGTTAGGGTTAAGTTTAGCATCAGCCCTAGGATAGTGTTAGCGTTAGGGTTAGGGTTAGCATCAGCCCTAGGATAGTGTTAGGGTTAGGGTTAGGGTTAGCATCTGCCCTAGGATAGTGTTAGGGTTAGGGTTAGCATCAGCCCTAGGATAGTGTTAGGGTTAGGGTTAGGGTTAGCTTCAGCCCTAGGACAGTGTTAGGGTTAGGGTTAGCATCAGCCCTAGGGTAGTGTTAGGGTTAGGGTTAGGGTTAGCATCAGGCATAGGATAGTGTTAGGGTTAGGGTTAGCATCAGCCCTGGGATAGTGTTAGGGTTAGCGTTAGGGTTAGCATCAGCCCTAGGATAGTGTTAGGGTTAGGGTTAGCATCAGCCCGAGGATAGTGTTAGGGTTAGGGTTAGGGTTAGCATCAGGCCTAGGATAGTGTTAGGGTTAGGGTTAGGGTTATCATCAGGCCTATGATAGTGTTAGGGTTAGGGTTAACATCAGCCCTAGGATAGTGTTAGGGTTAGGGTTAGGGTTAGCATCAGCCCTAGGATAGTGTTAGGGTTAGGGTTAGCATCAGCCCTAGGATAGTGTTAGGGTTAGGGTTAGGGTTAGCATCAGCCCTAGGATAGTGTTAGGGTTAGGATTAGGGTTAGCATGAGCCCTAGGATAGTGTTAGGGTTAGGGTTAGCATCAGCCCTAGGATAGTGTTAGCGTTAGTGTTAGGGTTAGCATCATCCCTAGGATAGTGTTAGGGTTAGGGTTAGCCTCAGCCCTAGGAGAGTGTTAGTGTTAGGAATAGGGTTAGCATCAGGCCTAGGATAGTGTTAGGGTTAGGGTTAGGGTAAGCATGAGCCCTAGGATAGTGTTAGGGTTTGTGTTAGCATTAGCCCTAGGATACTGTTAGGGTTAGGGTTAGGGTAAGCATCATCCCTAGGATAGTGTTAAGGTTAGGGTTAGGGTTAGCATCAGCCCTAGGATAGTGTTAGGGTTAGGGTTAGCCTCAGGCCTAGGAGAGTGTTAGGGTTAGGGTTAGGGTTAGCATCAGTCCTTGGATAGCGTTAGGGTTAGGGTTAGGTTTAGCATCAGACCAAGGATAGTGTTAGGGTAAGGGTTAGGTTTACTATCAGCTCTAAGATAGTGTTAGGGTTAGAGTTAGCTTCAGCCCTAGGAGAGTGTTAGGGTTAGGGATAGGGTTTGCATCAGCCCTAGAATAGTGTTAGGGTTAGGGTTAGCATCAGCCCTAGGATAGTGTGACGGTTAGGGTTAGGGTTAGTATCAGCCCTAGGATAGTGTTAGGGTTAGGGTTAGCATCAGCCCTAGGATAGTGTTAGGGTTTGGGTTAGGGTTATCATCAGGCCTAGGATAGTGTTAGTGTTTGGGTTATCATCAGGCCTAGGATAGTGTTAGTGTTTGGGCTACCATCAGGCCTAGGATAGTGTTAGAGTTAGGGTTAGGGTCAGCATCAGCCCTAGGATTGTGTTAGGGTTAGGGTAAGCATCAGCCCTAGGACAGTGTTAGGGTCAGGGTTAGGGATATCATCAGGCCTAGGATAGTGTTAGGGTTAGGGTTAGCATCAGCCCTAGGATAATGTTAGGGTTAGGGTTAGGGTTATCATCAGCCCTAGGATAGTGTTAGTGTTAGGGTTAGCATCAGCCCTAGGATAGTGTTAGGGTTAGGGTTAGGGTTAGCATCCGCCCTAGGATAGTGTTAGGGTTAGGGTTAGTGTTAGCATCAGCCCTAGGATAGTGTTAAAGTTAGGGTTAACATAAACCCTAGGATAGTGGTAGGGTTAGGGTTAGGGTTATCATCAGGCCTACGATAGTGTTAGGGTTAGGGTTAGGGTTAGCATCAGTTCAAGGATAGTGTTAGGGTTAGCGTTAGGGTTAGCATCTGCCCTAGGATAGTGTTAGGGTTAGGGTTAGGGTTAGCATCAGCCCAAGGATAGTGTTATGGTTAGGGTTAGCATCAGCCCTACGATAGTGTTAGGGTTAGGGTTAGGGTTAGCATCAGGCCCAGGATAGTGTTAGGGTTAGGGTTAGCATCAGCCCAAGGATCTTGTTAGAGTTAGGGTTAGGGTTAGCATCAGCCCTAGGATAGTGTTAGGGTTAGGGTTAGCATCAACCCTAGGATAGTGTTTGGGTTAGGGTTAGGGTTAGAATCAGCCCTAGGATAGTGTTAGGGTTAGGGTTAGCCTCAGCCCTAGGAGAGTGTTAGGGTTAGGGATAGGGTTAGCATCAGGCCTAGGATAGTGTTAGGGTTAGGTTTAGGGTTAGCATCAGCCCTAGGATAGTGTTAGGGTTAGGGTTAGGGTTAGCATCAGCCCTAGGATAGTTTTAGGGTAAGGGTTAGCATCAGCCCAAGGATAGTGTTAGGGTTAGGGTTAGGGTTAGCATCAGCCCTAGGATAGTTTTAGGGTTAGGGTTAGCATCAGCCCTAGGATAGTGTTAGGGTTAGGGTTAAGTTTAGCATCAGCCCTAGGATAGTGTTAGCGTTAGGGTTAGGGTTAGCATCAGCCCTAGGATAGTGTTAGGGTTAGTGTTAGGGTTAGCATCTGCCCTAGGATAGTGTTAGGGTTAGGGTTAGCATCAGCCCTAGGATAGTGTTAGGGTTAGGGTTAGGGTTAGCTTCAGCCCTAGGACAGTGTTAGGGTTAGGGTTAGCATCAGCCCTAGGGTAGTGTTACGGTTAGGGTTAGGGTTAGCATCAGGCATAGGATAGTGTTAGGGTTAGGGTTAGCATCAGCCCTAGGATAGTGTTAGGGTTAGCGTTAGGGTTAGCATCAGCCCTAGGATAGTGTTAGGGTTAGGGTTAGCATCAGCCCTAGGATAGTGTTAGGGTTAGGGTTAGGGTTAGCATCAGGCCTAGGATAATGTTAGGGTTAGGGTTAGGGTTATCATCAGGCCTATGATAGTGTTAGGGTTAGGGTTAGCATCAGCCCTAGGATAGTGTTAGGGTTAGGGTTAGGGTTAGCATCAGCCCTAGGATAGTGTTAGTGTTAGGGTTAGCATCAGCCCTAGGATAGTGTTAGGGTTAGGGTTAGGGTTAGCATCAGCCCTAGGATAGTGTTAGGGTTAGGATTAGGGTTAGCATGAGCCCTAGGATAGTGTTAGGGTTAGGGTTAGCATCAGCCCTAGGATAGTGTTAGCGTTAGGGTTAGGGTTACCATCATCCCTAGGATAGTGTTAGGGTTAGGGTTAGCCTCAGCCCTAGGAGAGTGTTAGTGTTAGGAATAGGGTTAGCATCAGGCCTAGGATAGTGTTAGGGTTAGGGTTAGGGTAAGCATGAGCCCTAGGATAGTGTTAGGGTTAGTGTTAGCATTAGCCCTAGGATACTGTTAGGGTTAGGGTTAGGGTAAGCATCATCCCTAGGATAGTGTTAAGGTTAGGGTTAGGGTTAGCATCAGTCCTAGGATAGCGTTAGGGTTAGGGTTAGGTTTAGCATCAGACCTAGGATAGTGTTAGGGTAAGGGTTAGGGTTACCATCAGCCCTAAGATAGTGTTAGGGTTAGAGTTAGCCTCAGCCCTAGGAGAGTGTTAGGGTTAGGGTTAGGGTTAGCATCAGTCCTAGGATAGCGTTAGGGTTAGGGTTAGGTTTAGCATCAGACCTAGGATAGTGTTAGGGTAAGGGTTAGGGTTACCATCAGCCCTAAGATAGTGTTAGGGTTAGAGTTAGCCTCAGCCCTAGGAGAGTGTTAGGGTTAGGGATAGGGTTTGCATCAGCCCTAGAATAGTGTTAGGGTTAGGGTTAGCATCAGCCCTAGGATAGTGTGACGGTTAGGGTTAGGGTTAGTATCAGCCCTAGGATAGTGTTAGGGTTAGGGTTAGCATCAGCCCTAGGATAGTGTTAGGGTTTGGGTTAGGGTTATCATCAGGCCTAGGATAGTGTTAGTGTTTGGGTTATCATCAGGCCTAGGATAGTGTTAGTGTTTGGGCTATCATCAGGCCTAGGATAGTGTTAGAGTTAGGGTTAGGGTCAGCATCAGCCCTAGGATTGTGTTAGGGTTAGGGTAAGCATCAGCCCTAGGACAGTGTTAGGGTCAGGGTTAGGGATATCATCAGGCCTAGGATAGTGTTAGGGTTAGGGTTAGCATCAGCCCTAGGATAGTGTTAGGGATAGGGTTAGGGTTAGCACCAGCCCTAGGATAGTGTTAGGGTTAGGGTTAGCACCAGCCCTAGGATAGTGTTAGGGTTAGGGTTAGGGTTAGCATCAGCCGTAGGATAGTGTTAGGGTTAGTGTTAGCATCAGCCCTAGGATAGTGTTAGGGTTAAGGTTAGGGATAGCATCAGCCCTAGGAGAGTGTTAGGGTTAGGGATAGCCTCAGCCCTAGGAGAGTTGTAGGGTTAGGGTTAGGGTTAGCATCAGGCCTAGGATAGTGTTAGTGTTAGGGTTAGGGTGAGCATCAGCCCCAGGATAGTGTTAGCGTTGGGGTTAGCATCAGCCCTAGGATAGTGGTAGGGTTAGTGTTAGCATCAGCCCTAGGATAGTGTAAGGGTTAGGGTTAGGGTTATCACCAAGCCTAGGATAGTGTTAGTGTTAGGGTTAGCATCAGGCCTAGGATACTGTTAGAGTTAGGGTTAGGGTTAGCGTCAGCCCTAGGATAGTGTTAGGGTTAGTGTTAGCATCAGCCCTAGGATAGTGTTAGGGTTAGGGTTAGGGTTAGCATCAGCCCTAGGATAGTGTTAGGGTTAGGGTTAGCATCAGCCCTAGGTTAGTGTTAGGGTTAGGGTTAGGTTTAGCATCAGACCTAGGATAGTGTTAGGGTAAGGGTTAGGGTTAGCATCAGCTCTAAGATAGTGTTAGGGTTAGGGTTAGCCTCAGCCCTAGGAGAGTGTTCGGGTTAGCGTTAGGGTTAGCATCAGCCCTAGGATAGTGTTAGGGTTAGGGTTAGCATCAGCCCTAGGATAGTGTTACGGTTAGGGTTAGGGTTTGCCTCAGTCCTAGGATAGTGTTAGGGTTAGGGTTAGGGTTAGCATCAGCCCTAGGATAGTGTTAGGGTTAGGGTTAGGGTTAGCATCAGCCCTAGGATAGTGTTAGGGTTAGGGTTAGCATCAGCCCTAGGATAGTGTTAGGGTTAGGGTTAGGGTTAGCATCAGCCCTAGGATAGTATTAGTGTTAGGGTTAGGGTTAGGGTTAGGGTTAGGGTTAGCATCAGCTCTAGGATAGTGTTAGGGTTAGGGTTTGGGTTAGCATCAGCCCTAGGATAGTGTTAGGGTTAGGGTTAGCATCAACCCTAGGATAGTGTTTGGGTTAGGGTTAGGGTTAGAATCAGCCCTAGGATAGTGTTAGGGTTAGGGTTAGCCTCAGCCCTAGGAGAGTGTTAGGGTTAGGGATAGGGTTAGCATCAGGCCTAGGATTGTGTTAGGGTTAGGTTTAGGGTTAGCATCAGCCCTAGGATAGTGTTAGGGTTAGGGTTAGGGTTAGCATCAGCCCTAGGATAGTTTTAGGGTAAGGGTTAGCATCAGCCCAAGGATAGTGTTAGGGTTAGGGTTAGGGTTAGCATCAGCCCTAGGATAGTTTTAGGGTTAGGGTTAGCATCAGCCCTAGGATAGTGTTAGGGTTAGGGTTAAGTTTAGCATCAGCCCTAGGATAGTGTTAGCGTTAGGGTTAGGGTTAGCATCAGCCCTAGGATAGTGTTAGGGTTAGTGTTAGGGTTAGCATCTGCCCTAGGATAGTGTTAGGGTTAGGGTTAGCATCAGCCCTAGGATAGTGTTAGGGTTAGGGTTAGGGTTAGCTTCAGCCCTAGGACAGTGTTAGGGTTAGGGTTAGCATCAGCCCTAGGGTAGTGTTAGGGTTAGGGTTAGGGTTAGCATCAGGCATAGGATAGTGTTAGGGTTAGGGTTAGCATCAGCCCTAGGATAGTGTTAGGGTTAGCGTTAGGGTTAGCATCAGCCCTAGGATAGTGTTAGGGTTAGGGTTAGCATCAGCCCTAGGATAGTGTTAGGGTTAGGGTTAGGGTTAGCATCAGGCCTAGGATAGTGTTAGGGTTAGGGTTAGGGTTATCATCAGGCCTATGATAGTGTTAGGGTTAGGGTTAGCATCAGCCCTAGGATAGTGTTAGGGTTAGGGTTAGGGTTAGCATCAGCCCTAGGATAGTGTTAGTGTTAGGGTTAGCATCAGCCCTAGGATAGTGTTAGGGTTAGGGTTAGGGTTAGCATCAGCCCTAGGATAGTATTAGGGTTAGGATTAGGGTTAGCATGAGCCCTAGGATAGTGTTAGGGTTAGGGTTAGCATCAGCCCTAGGATAGTGTTAGCGTTAGGGTTAGGGTTAGCATCATCCCTAGGATAGTGTTAGGGTTAGGGTTAGCCTCAGCCCTAGGAGAGTGTTAGTGTTAGGAATAGGGTTAGCATCAGGCCTAGGATAGTGTTAGGGTTAGGGTTAGGGTAAGCATGAGCCCTAGGATAGTGTTAGGGTTAGTGTTAGCATTAGCCCTAGGATACTGTTAGGGTTAGGGTTAGGGTAAGCATCATCCCTAGGATAGTGTTAAGGTTAGGGTTAGGGTTAGCATCAGCCCTAGGATAGTGTTAGGGTTAGGGTTAGCCTCAGGCCTAGGAGAGTGTTAGGGTTAGGGTTAGGGTTAGCATCAGTCCTAGGATAGCGTTAGGGTTAGGGTTAGGTTTAGCATCAGACCTAGGATAGTGTTAGGGTAAGGGTTAGGGTTACCATCAGCCCTAAGATAGTGTTAGGGTTAGAGTTAGCCTCAGACCTAGGAGAGTGTTAGGGTTAGGGATAGGGTTTGCATCTGCCCTAGAATAGTGTTAGGGTTAGGGTTAGCATCAGCCCTAGGATAGTGTGACGGTTAGGGTTAGGGTTAGTATCAGCCCTAGGATAGTGTTAGGGTTAGGGTTAGCATCAGCCCTAGGATAGTGTTAGGGTTTGGGTTAGGGTTATCATCAGGCCTAGGATAGTGTTAGTGTTTGGGTTATCATCAGGCCTAGGATAGTGTTAGTGTTTGGGCTATCATCAGGCCTAGGATAGTGTTAGAGTTAGGGTTAGGGTCAGCATCAGCCCTAGGATTGTGTTAGGGTTAGGGTAAGCATCAGCCCTAGGACAGTGTTAGGGTCAGGGTTAGGGATATCATCAGGCCTAGGATAGTGTTAGGGTTAGGGTTAGCATCAGCCCTAGGATAGTGTTAGGGTTAGGGTTAGGGTTAGCACCAGCCCTAGGATAGTGTTAGGGTTAGGGTTAGCATCAGCCCTAGGATAGTGTTAGGGTTAGGGTTAGGGATAGCATCAGCCCTAGGAGAGTGTTAGGGTTAGGGATAGCCTCAGCCCTAGGAGAGTTGTAGGGTTAGGGTTAGGGTTAGCATCAGGCCTAGGATAGTGTTAGGGTTAGGGTTAGGGTGAGCATCAGCCCCAGGATAGTGTTAGCGTTGGGGTTAGCATCAGCCCTAGGATAGTGGTAGGGTTAGTGTTAGCATCAGCCCTAGGATAGTGTAAGGGTTAGGGTTAGGGTTATCACCAAGCCTAGGATAGTGTTAGTGTTAGGGTTAGCATCAGGCCTAGGGTACTGTTAGAGTTAGGGTTAGGGTTAGCGTCAGCCCTAGGATAGTGTTAGGGTTAGTGTTAGCATCAGCCCTAGGATAGTGTTAGGGTTAGGGTTAGGGTAAGCATCAGCCCTAGGATAGTGTTAGGGTTAGGGTTAGCGTCAGCCCTAGGATAGTGTTAGGGTTAGGGTTAGGGTTAGCATCAGCCCTAGGATAGTGTTAGGGTTAGGGTTAGCCTCAGCCCTAGGAGAGTGTTAGGGTTAGGGTTAGGGTTAGCATCAGCCCTAGGATAGTGTTAGGGTTAGGGTTAGGGTTAGCATCAGCCCTAGAATAGTGTTACGGTTAGGGTTAGGGTTTGCCTCAGTCCTAGGATAGTGTTAGGGTTAGGGTTAGGGTTAGCATCAGCCCTAGGATAGTGTTAGGGTTAGGGTTAGGGTTAGCATCAGCCCTAGGATAGTGTTAGGGTTAGGGTTAGCATCAGCCCTAGGATAGTGTTAGGGTTAGGGTTAGGGTTAGCATCAGCCCAAGGATAGTGTTAGGGTTAGGGTTAGCATCAGCCCTAGGATAGTGTTATGGTTAGTGTTAGGGTTATCATCAGCCGTAGGATAGTGTTAGGGTTAGGGTTAGCCTGAGCCCTAGGATAGTGTTAGGGTTATGGTTAGGGTTAGCATCAGCCCTAGGATAGTGTTAGGGTTAGGGTTAGCCTCAGCCCTAGGAGAGTGTTACGGTTAGGGATAGGGTTAGCATCAGGCCTAGGATAGTGTTAGGGTTTGGGTTAGGGTTAGCATCAGCCCTAGGATAGTGTTAGTGTTAGTGTTAACATCAGCGTTAGGATAGTGTTAATGTTAGGGTTAGTGTTAGCATCAGCCCTAGGATAGTGTTAGGGTTAGGGTTAGGGTTAGCATCCGCCCTAGGATAGTGTTAGGGTTAGGGTTAGTGTTAGCATCAGCCCTAGGATAGTGTTAGGGTTAGGGTTAACATAAACCCTAGGATAGTGTTAGGGTTATGGTTAGGGTTATCATCAGGCCTACGATAGTGTTAGGGTTAGGGTTAGGGTTAGCATCAGTTGAAGGATAGTGTTAGGGTTAGCGTTAGGGTTAGCATCTGCCCTAGGATAGTGTTAGGGTTAGGGTTAGGGTTAGCATCAGCCCAAGGATAGTGTTAGGGTTAGGGTTAGCATCAGCCCTAGGTTAGTGTTAGGGTTAGGGTTAGGTTTAGCATCAGACCTAGTATAGTGTTAGGGTAAGGGTTACGGTTAGCATCAGCTCTAAGATAGTGTTAGGGTTAGGGTTAGCCTCAGCCCTAGGAGAGTGTTCGGGTTAGCGTTAGGGTTAGCATCAGCCCTAGGATAGTGTTAGGGTTAGGGTTAGCATCAGCCCTAGGATAGTGTTACGGTTAGGGTTAGGGTTTGCCTCAGTCCTAGGATAGTGTTAGGGTTAGGGTTAGGGTTAGCATCAGCCCTAGGATAGTGTTAGGGTTAGGGTTAGGGTTAGCATCAGCCCTAGGATAGTGTTAGGGTTAGGGTTAGCATCAGCCCTAGGATAGTGTTAGGGTTAGGTTTAGGGTTAGCATCAGCCCAAGGATAGTGTTAGGGTTAGGGTTAGCATCAGCCCTAGGATAGTGTTATGGTTAGTGTTAGGGTTATCATCCGCCGTAGGATAGTGTTAGGGTTAGGGTTAGCCTGAGCCCTAGGATAGTGTTAGGGTTAAGGTTAGGGTTAGCATCAGCCCTAGGATAGTGTTAGGGTTAGGGTTAGCCTCAGCCCTAGGAGAGTGTTAGTGTTAGGGATAGGGTTAGCATCAGGCCTAGGATAGTGTTAGGGTTTGGGTTAGGGTTAGCATCAGCCCTAGGATAGTGTTAGTGTTAGTGTTAACATCAGCCTTAGGATAGTGTTAATGTTAGGGTTAGTGTTAGCATCAGCCCTAGGATAGTGTTAGGGTGAGGGTTAGCCTCAGCCCTAGGAGAGTGTTAGTGTTAGGGTTAGGTTTAGCATCAGCCCTAGGATAATGTTAGGGTTAGGGTTAGGGTTATCATCAGCCCTAGGATAGTGTTAGTGTTAGGGTTAGCATCAGCCCTAGGATAGTGTTAGGGTTAGGGTTAGGGTTAGCATCCGCCCTAGGATAGTGTTAGGGTTAGGGTTAGTGTTAGCATCAGCCCTAGGATAGTGTTAGGGTTAGGGTTAACATAAACACTAGGATAGTGTTAGGGTTAGGGTTAGGGTTATCATCAGGCCTACGATAGTGTTAGGGTTAGGGTTAGGGTTAGCATCAGTTCAAGGATAGTGTTAGGGTTAGCGTTAGGGTTAGCATCTGCCCTAGGATAGTGTTAGGGTTAGGGTTAGGGTTAGCATCAGCCCAAGGATAGTGTTAGGGTTAGGGTTAGCATCAGCCCTAGGATAGTGTTAGGGTTAGGGTTAGGGTTAGCATCAGGCCCAGGATAGTGTTAAGGTTAGGGTTGGCATCAGCCCAAGGATAGTGTTAGGGTTAGGGTTAGGGTTAGCATCAGCCCTAGGATAGTGTTAGGGTTAGGGTTAGCATCAACCCTAGGATAGTGTTTGGGTTAGGGTTAGGGTTAGCATCAGCCCTAGGATAGTGTTAGGGTTAGGGTTAGCCTCAGCCCTAGGAGAGTGTTAGGGTTAGGGATAGGGTTAGCATCAGGCCTAGGATAGTGTTAGGGTTAGGGTTAGGGTTAGCATCAGCCCTAGGAGATTGTTAGGGTTAGGGTTAGCATCAGGCCTAGGATAGTGTTAGGGTTAGGGTTAGCATCAGCCCTAGGATAGTGTTAGGGTTAGGGTTAGGGTTAGCATCAGCCCTAGGATAGTGTTAGGGTTAGGGTTAGGTTTAGCATCAGCCCTAGGATAGTGTTAGGGTAAGGGTTAGGGTTAGCATCAGGCCTAGGATAGTGTTAGGGTTACGGTTAGAATCAGCCCTAGGATAGTGTTAGGGTTAGGGTTAAGTTTAGCATCAGCCTTAGGATAGTGTTAGGGTTAGGGTTAGGGTTAGCATCAGCCCTAGGATAGTGTTAGGGTTAGGGTTAGGGTTAGCATCAGCCCTAGGATAGTGTTAGGGTTAGGGTTAGCATCAGCCCTAGGATAGTGTTAGGGTTAGGGTTAGGGTTATCATCAGGCCTAGGATAGTGTTACGGTTAGGGTTAGCATCAGCCCTAGGATAGTGTTAGGGTTAGGGTTAGGGTTAGCATCAGGCCTAGGATAGTGTTAGGGTTAGGGTTAGCATCAGCCCTAGGATAGTGTTAGGGTTAGGGTTAGCATCATCCCTAGGATAGTGTTAGGGTTAGGGTTAGCCTCAGCCCTAGGAGAGTGTTAGGGTTAGGGATAGGGTTAGCATCAGGCCTAGGATAGTGTTAGGGTTAGGGTTAGGGTTAGCATCAGGCCTAGGATAGTGTTAGGGTTAGGGTTAGCATCAGCCCTAGGATAGTGTTAGTGTTAGGGTTAGCATCAGCCCTAGGATAGTGTTAGGGTTAGGGTTAGGGTTAGCATCAGCGTTTGGAGAGAGTTAGGGTTAGGGTTAGGGTTAGCATCAGCCCTAGGATAGTGTTAGTGTTAGGGTTAGCATCAGCCCTAGATAGTGTTAGGGTTAGGGTTAGGGTTAGCATCCGCCCTAGGATAGTGTTAGGTTTAGGGTTAGGGTTAGCATCAGCCCTAGGATAGTGTTAGGGTTAGGGTTAACATAAACCCTAGGATAGTGTTAGGGTTAGGGTTAGGGTTAGCATCACCCTAGGATAGTGTTAGGGTTAGGGTTAGGGTTAGCATCAGTTCAAGGATAGTGTTAGGGTTAGCGTTAGGGTTAGCATCAGCCCTAGGATAGTGTTAGGGTTAGGGTTAGGGTTGGCATCAGCCCTAGGATAGTGTTAGGGTTAGGGTTAGCATCAGCCCTAGGATAGTGTTAGGGTTAGGGTTAGGGTTATCATCAGGCCTAGGATAGTGTTAGGGTTAGGGTTAGCATCAGCCCTAGGATAGTGTTAGGGTTAGGGTTAGGGTTAGCATCAGCCCTAGGATAGTGTTAGGGTTATGGTTATCATCAGCCCTAGGATAGTGTTGGGGTTAGGGTTAGGGTTAGCATCAGCCGTAGGATATTGTTAGGGTTAGGGTTAGCCTCAGCCCTAAGATAGTGTTAGAGTTAGGGTTAGGGTTAGCATCAGCCCTAGGATAATGTTAGGGTTAGGGTTATGGTTATCATCAGCCCTAGGATAGTGTTAGTGTTAGGGTTAGCATCAGCCCTAGGATAGTGTTAGGGTTAGGGTTAGGGTTAGCATCCGCCCTAGGATATTGTTAGGGTTAGGGTTACTGTTAGCATCAGCCCTAGGATAGTGTTAGGGTTAGGGTTAACATAAACCCTAAGATAGTGTTAGGGTTAGGGTTAGGGTTATCATCAGGCCTACGATAGTGTTAGGGTTAGGGTTAGGGTTAGCATCTGCCCTAGGATAGTGTTAGGGTTAGGGTTAGGGTTAGCATCAGCCCAAGGATAGTGTTAGGGTTAGGGTTAGCATCAGCCCTAGGATAGTGTTAGGGTTAGGGTTAGGGTTAGCATCAGGCCCAGGATAGTGTTAAGGTTAGGGTTAGCATCAGCCCAAGGATAGTGTTAGGGTTAGGGTTAGGGTTAGCATCAGCCCTAGGATAGTGTTAGGGTTAGGGTTAGCATCAACCCTAGGATAGTGTTTGGGTTAGGGTTAGGGTTAGCATCAGCCCTAGGATAGTGTTAGGGTTAGGGTTAGCCTCAGCCCTAGGAGAGTGTTAGGGTTAGGGATAGGGTTAGCATCAGGCCTAGGATAGTGTTAGGGTTACGGTTAGGGTTAGCATCAGCCCTAGGAGAGTGTTAGGGTTAGGGTTAGCATCAGGCCTAGGATAGTGTTAGGGTTAGGGTTAGCATCAGCCCTAGGATAGTGTTAGGGTTAGGGTTAGGGTTAGCATCAGCCCTAGGATAGTGTTAGGGTTAGGGTTAGGTTTAGCATCAGCCCTAGGATAGTGTTAGGGTAAGGGTTAGGGTTAGCATCAGGCCTAGGATAGTGTTAGGGTTACGGTTAGAATCAGCCCTAGGATAGTGTTAGGGTTAGGGTTAAGTTTAGCATCCGCCATAGGATAGTGTTAGGGTTAGGGTTAGGGTTAGCATCAGCCCTAGGATAGTCTTAGGGTTAGGGTTAGGGTTAGCATCAGCCCTAGGATAGTGTTAGGGTTAGGGTTAGCATCAGCCCTAGGATAGTGTTAGGGTTAGAGTTAGGGTTATCATCAGGCCTAGGATAGTGTTAGGGTTAGGGTTAGCATCAGCCCTAAGATAGTGTTAGGGTTAGGGTTAGGGTTATCATCAGGCCTAGGATAGTGTTAGGGTTAGGGTTAGCATCAGCCCTAGGATAGTGTTAGTGATAGGGTTAGCATCAGCCCTAGGATAGTGTTAGGGTTAGGGTTAGCCTCAGCCCTAGGAGAGTGTTAGGGTTAGGGATAGGGTTAGCATCAGGCCTAGGATAGTGTTAGGGTTAGGGTTAGGGTTAGCATGAGCCCTAGGATAGTGTTAGGGTTAGGGTTAGCATCAGGCCTAGTATAGTGTTAGGGTTAGGGTTAGCATCAGCCCTACGATAGTGTTAGGGTTAGGGTTAGGGTTAGCATCAGCCCTAGGATAGTGTTAGGGTTATGGTTAGGTTTAACATCAGCCCTAGGATAGTGTTAAGGTAAGGGTTAGGGTTAGCATCAGGCCTAGGATAGTGTTAGGGTTACGGTTAGAATCAGCCCTAGGATAGTGTTAGGGTTAGGGTTAAGTTTAGCATCAGCCCTAGGATAGTGTTAGGGTTAGGGTTAGGGTTAGCATCAGCCCTAGGATAGTGTTAGCGTTAGGGTTAGCATCAGCCCTAGGATAGTGTTAGGGTTAGGGTTAGGGTTATCATCAGGCCTAGGATGGTGTTATTGTTAGGGTTAGCATCAGCCCTAGGATAGTGTTAGGGTTAAGGTTAGTGTTAGCATCAGCCGTAGGATAGTGTTAGGGTTAGGGTTAGCCTCAGCCCTAAGATAGTGTTAGAGTTAGGGTTAGGGTTAGCATCAGCCCTAGGATAGTGTTAGGGTTAGGGTTAGGGTTCGCATCAGCCCTAGGATAGTGTTAGTGTTATGGTTAGCATCAGCCCTAGGATAGTGTTAGGGTTAGGGTTAGGGTTAGCATCCGCCCTAGGATAGTGTTAGGGTTAGGGTTAGGGTTAGCATCAGCCCTAGGATAGTGTTAGGTTTAGGGTTAACATAAACCCTAGGATAGTGTTAGGGCAGGGTTAGGGTTATCATCAGGCCTAGGATAGTGTTAGGGTTAGGGTTAGGGTTAGCATTAGTTCAAGGATAGTGTTAGGGTTAGCGTTAGGGTTAGCATCAGCCCTAGGATAGTTTGAGGGTTAGGGTTAGGGTTAGCATCAGCCCTAGGATAGTGTTAGTGTTAGGGTTAGCATCAGCCCTAGGATAGTGTTAGTGTTAGGGTTAGGGTTAGCATCAGGCCCAGGATAGTGGTAGGGTTAGGGTTAGCATCAGCCCTAGGATAGTGTTAGGGTTAGGGTTAACATAAACCCTAGGATAGTGGTAGGGTTAGGGTTAGGGTTATCATCAGGCCTAGGATAGTGTTAGGGTTAGGGTGAGGGTTAGCATCAGTTCAAGGATAGTTTTAGGGTTAGCGTTAGGGTTAGCATCAGCCCTAGGATAGTGTTAGGGTTAGGGTTAGGGTTAGCATCAGTCCTAGGATAGTGTTAGGGTTAGGGTTAGCATCAGCCCTAGGATAGTGTTAGGGTTAGGGTTAGGGATATCATCAGGCCTAGGATAGTGTTAGGGTTAGGGTTAGCATCAGCCCTAGGATAGTGTTAGGGTTAGGGTTAGGGTTAGCATCAGCCCTAGGATAGTGTTAGGGTTAGGGTTAACATAAACCCTAGGATAGTGTTAGGGTTAGGGTTAGGGTTAGCATCAGCCCTAGGATAGTGTTAGGGTTAGGGTTAGGGTTAGCATCAGTTCAAGGATAGTGTTAGGGTTAGCGTTAGGGTTAGCATCAGCCCTAGGATAGTGTTAGGGTTAGGGTTAGGGTTAGCATCAGCCCTAGGATAGTGTTAGGGTTAGGGTTAGCATCAGCCCTAGGATAGTGTTAGGGTTAGGGTTAGGGTTAGCACCAGCCCTAGGATAGTGTTAGGGTTAGGGTTAGCATCAGCCCTAGGATAGTGTTAGGGTTAGGGTTAGCATCAGCCCTAGGATACTGTTAGGGTTAGGGTTAGGGTTACCATCAGGCCTAGGATGGTGTTATTGTTAGGGTTAGCATCAGCCCTAGGATAGTGTTAGGGTTTAGGTTAGTGTTAGCATCAGCCGTAGGATAGTGTTAGGGTTAGGGTTAGCCTCAGCCCTAAGATAGTGTTAGAGTTAGGGTTAGGGTTAGCATCAGCCCTAGGATAGTGTTAGGGTTAGGGTTAGGGTTCGCATCAGCCCTAGGATAGTGTTAGTGTTATGGTTAGCATCAGCCCTAGGATAGTGTTAGGGTTAGGGTTAGGGTTAGCATCCGCCCTAGGATAGTGTTAGGGTTAGGGTTAGGGTTAGCATCAGCCCTAGGATAGTGTTAGGGTTAGGGTTAACATAAACCCTAGGATAGTGTTAGGGTTAGGGTTAGGGTTATCATCAGGCCTAGGATAGTGTTAGGGTTAGGGTTAGGGTTAGCATTAGTTCAAGGATAGTGTTAGGGTTAGCGTTAGGGTTAGCATCAGCCCTAGGATAGTGTGAGGGTTAGGGTTAGGGTTAGCATCAGCCCTAGGATAGTGTTAGTGTTAGGGTTAGCATCAGCCCTAGGATAGTGTTAGTGTTAGGGTTAGGGTTAGCATCAGGCCCCGGATAGTGATAGGGTTAGGGTTATCATCAGCCCTAGGATAGTGTTAGGGTTAGGGTTAACATAAACCCTAGGATAGAGGTAGGGTTAGGGTTAGGGTTATCATCAGGCCTAGGATAGTGTTAGGGTTAGGGTGAGGGTTAGCATCAGTTCAAGGATAGTTTTAGGGTTAGCGTTAGGGTTAGCATCAGCCCTAGGATAGTGTTAGGGTTAGGGTTAGGGTTAGCATCAGTCCTAGGATAGTGTTAGGGTTAGGGTTAGCATCAGCCCTAGGATAGTGTTAGGGTTAGGGTTAGGGTTATCATCAGGCCTAGGATAGTGTTAGGGTTAGGGTTAGCATCAGCCCTAGGATAGTGTTAGGGTTAGGGTTAGGGTTACCATCAGCCCTAGGATAGTGTTAGGGTTAGGGTTACCATAAACCCTAGGATAGTGTTAGGGTTAGGGTTAGGGTTAGCATCAGCCCTAGGATAGTGTTAGGGTTAGGGTTAGGGTTAGCATCAGTTCAAGGATAGTGTTAGGGTTAGCGTTAGGGTTAGCATCAGCCCTAGGATAGTGTTAGGGTTAGGGTTAGGGTTAGCATCAGCCCTAGGATAGTGTTAGGGTTAGGGTTAGCATCAGCCCTAGGATAGTGTTAGGGTTAGGGTTAGGGTTATCATCAGGCCTAGGATAGTGTTAGGGTTAGGGTTAGCATCAGCCCTAGGATAGTGTTAGGGTTAGGGTTAGGGTTAGCATCAGCCCTAGGATAGTGTTAGGGTTATGATTATCATCAGCCCTAGGATAGTGTTGGGGTTAGGGTTAGGGTTAGCATCAGCCGTAGGATATTGTTAGGGTTAGGGTTAGCCTCAGCCCTAAGATAGTGTTAGAGTTAGGGTTAGGGTTAGCATCACCCCTAGGATAATGTTAGGGTTAGGGTTAGGGTTATCATCAGCCCTAGGATAGTGTTAGTGTTAGGGTTAGCATCAGCCCTAGGATAGTGTTAGGGTTAGGGTTATGGTTAGCATCCGCCCTGGGATAGTGTTAGGGTTAGGGTTAGTGTTAGCATCAGCCCTAGGATAGTGTTAGGGTTAGGGTTAACATAAACCCTAGGATAGTGTTAGGGTTAGGGTTAGGGTTAGCATCAGTTCAAGGATAGTGTTAGGGTTAGCGTTAGGGTTAGCATCTGCCCTAGGATAGTGTTAGGGTTAGGGTTAGGGTTAGCATCAGCCCGAGGATAGTGTTAGGGTTAGGGTTAGCATCAGCCCTATGATAGTGTTAGGGTTAGGTTTAGGGTTAGCATCAGGCCCAGGATAGTGTTAAGGTTAGGGTTAGCATCAGCCCAAGGATAGTGTTAGGGTTAGGGTTAGGGTTAGCATCAGCCCTAGGATAGTGTTAGGGTTAGGGTTAGCATCAACCCTAGGATAGTGTTTGGGTTAGTGTTAGGGTTAGCATCAGCCCTAGGATAGTGTTAGGGTTAGGGTTAGCCTCAGCCCTAGGAGAGTGTTAGGGTTAGGGATAGGGTTAGCATCAGGCCTAGGATAGTGTTAGGGTTAGGGTTAGGGTTAGCATCAGCCCTAGGATAGTGTTAGGGTTAGGGTTAGCATCAGGCCTAGGATAGTGTTAGGGTTAGGGTTAGCATCAGCCCTAGGATAGTGTTAGGGTTAGGGTTAGGGTTAGCATCAGCCCTAGGATAGTGTTAGTGTTAGGGTTAGGTTTAGCATCAGCCCTAGGATAGTGATAGGGTAAGGGTTAGGGTTAGCATCAGGCCTAGGATAGTGTTAGGGTTACGGTTAGAATCAGCCCTAGGATAGTTTTAGGGTTAGGGTTAAGTTTAGCATCAGCCCTAGGATAGTGTTAGGGTTAGGGTTAGGGTTAGCATCAGCCCTAGGATAGTGTTAGGGTTAGGGTTAGGGTTAGCATCAGCCCTAGGATAGTGTTAGGGTTAGGGTTAGCATCAGCCTTAGGATAGTGTTAGGGTTAGTGTTAGGGTTAGCATCAGGCCTAGGATAGTGTTAGGTTTAGGGTTAGCATCAGCCCTAGGATAGTGTTAGTGTTAGGGTTAGCATCAGCCTTAGGATAGTGTTAGGGTTAGGGTTAGGGTTAGCATCAGCCCTAGGATAGTGTTAGTGTTAGGGTTAGCATCAGCCCTAGGATAGTGTTAGGGTTAGGGTTAGGGTTAGCATCCGCCCTAGGATAGTGTTAGGGTTAGGGTTAGTGTTAGCATCAGCCCTAGGATAGTGTTAGGGTTAGGGTTAACATAAACCCTAGGATAGTGTTAGGGTTAGGGTTAGGGTTATCATCAGGCCTACGATAGTGTTAGGGTTAGGGTTAGGGTTAGCATCAGCCCTAGGATAGTGTTAGGGTTAGGGTTAGGTTTAGCATCAGCCCTAGGATAGTGTTAGGGTAAGGGTTAGGGTTAGCATCAGGCCTAGGATAGTGTTAGGGTTACGGTTAGAATCAGCCCTAGGATAGTGTTAGGGTTAGGGTTAAGTTTAGCATCAGCCTTAGGATAGTGTTAGGGTTAGGGTTAGGGTTAGCATCAGCCCTAGGATAGTGTTAGGGTTAGGGTTAGGGTTAGCATCAGCCCTAGGATAGTGTTAGGGTTAGGGTTAGCATCAGCCCTAGGATAGTGTTAGGGTTAGGGTTAGGGTTATCATCAGGCCTAGGATAGTGTTAGGGTTAGGGTTAGCATCAGCCCTAGGATAGTGTTAGGGTTAGGGTTAGGGTTAGCATCAGGCCTAGGAGAGTGTTAGGGTTAGGGTTAGCATCAGCCCTAGGATAGTGTTAGGGTTAGGGTTAGCATCATCCCTAGGATAGTGTTAGGGTTAGGGTTAGCCTCAGCCCTAGGAGAGTGTTAGGGTTAGGGATAGGGTTAGCATCAGGCCTAGGATAGTGTTAGGGTTAGGGTTAGGGTTAGCATCAGGCCTAGGATAGTGTTAGGGTTAGGGTTAGCATCAGCCCTAGGATAGTGTTAGTGTTAGGGTTAGCATCAGCCCTAGGATAGTGTTAGGGTTAGGGTTAGGGTTAGCATCAGCGTTTGGAGAGAGTTAGGGTTAGGGTTAGGGTTAGCCTCAGCCCTAGGATAGTGTTAGTGTTAGGGTTAGCATCAGCCCTAGATAGTGTTAGGGTTAGGGTTAGGGTTAGCATCCGCCCTAGGATAGTGTTAGGTTTAGGGTTAGGGTTAGCATCAGCCCTAGGATAGTGTTAGGGTTAGGGTTAACATAAACCCTAGGATAGTGTTAGGGTTAGGGTTAGGGTTAGCATCACCCTAGGATAGTGTTAGGGTTAGGGTTAGGGTTAGCATCAGTTCAAGGATAGTGTTAGGGTTAGCGTTAGGGTTAGCATCAGCCCTAGGATAGTGTTAGGGTTAGGGTTAGGGTTGGCATCAGCCCTAGGATAGTGTTAGGGTTAGGGTTAGCATCAGCCCTAGGATAGTGTTAGGGTTCGGGTTAGGGTTATCATCAGGCCTAGGATAGTGTTAGGGTTAGGGTTAGCATCAGCCCTAGGATAGTGTTAGGGTTAGGGTTAGGGTTAGCATCAGCCCTAGGATAGTGTTAGGGTTATGGTTATCATCAGCCCTAGGATAGTGTTGGGGTTAGGGTTAGGGTTAGCATCAGCCGTAGGATATTGTTAGGGTTAGGGTTAGCCTCAGCCCTAAGATAGTGTTAGAGTTAGGGTTAGGGTTAGCATCAGCCCTAGGATAATGTTAGGGTTAGGGTTAGGGTTATCATCAGCCCTAGGATAGTGTTAGTGTTAGGGTTAGCATCAGCCCTAGGATAGTGTTAGGGTTAGGGTTAGGGTTAGCATCCGCCCTAGGATATTGTTAGGGTTAGGGTTACTGTTAGCATCAGCCCTAGGATAGTGTTAGGGTTAGGGTTAACATAAACCCTAAGATAGTGTTAGGGTTAGGGTTAGGGTTATCATCAGGCCTACGATAGTGTTAGGGTTAGGGTTAGGGTTAGCATCTGCCCTAGGATAGTGTTAGGGTTAGGGTTAGGGTTAGCATCAGCCCAAGGATAGTGTTAGGGTTAGGGTTAGCATCAGCCCTAGGATAGTGTTAGGGTTAGGGTTAGGGTTAGCATCAGGCCCAGGATAGTGTTAAGGTTAGGGTTAGCATCAGCCCAAGGATAGTGTTAGGGTTAGGGTTAGGGTTAGCATCAGCCCTAGGATAGTGTTAGGGTTAGGGTTAGCATCAACCCTAGGATAGTGTTTGGGTTAGGGTTAGGGTTAGCATCAGCCCTAGGATAGTGTTAGGGTTAGGGTTAGCCTCAGCCCTAGGAGAGTGTTAGGGTTAGGGATAGGGTTAGCATCAGGCCTAGGATAGTGTTAGGGTTACGGTTAGGGTTAGCATCAGCCCTAGGAGAGTGTTAGGGTTAGGGTTAGCATCAGGCCTAGGATAGTGTTAGGGTTAGGGTTAGCATCAGCCCTAGGATAGTGTTAGGGTTAGGGTTAGGGTTAGCATCAGCCCTAGGATAGTGTTAGGGTTAGGGTTAGGTTTAGCATCAGCCCTAGGATAGTGTTAGGGTAAGGGTTAGGGTTAGCATCAGGCCTAGGATAGTGTTAGGGTTACGGTTAGAATCAGCCCTAGGATAGTGTTAGGGTTAGGGTTAAGTTTAGCATCCGCCATAGGATAGTGTTAGGGTTAGGGTTAGGGTTAGCATCAGCCCTAGGATAGTCTTAGGGTTAGGGTTAGGGTTAGCATCAGCCCTAGGATAGTGTTAGGGTTAGGGTTAGCATCAGCCCTAGGATAGTGTTAGGGTTAGAGTTAGGGTTATCATCAGGCCTAGGATAGTGTTAGGGTTAGGGTTAGCATCAGCCCTAAGATAGTGTTAGTGTTAGGGTTAGGGTTAGCATCAGGCCTAGGATAGTGTTAGGGTTAGGGTTAGCATCAGCCCTAGGATAGTGTTAGTGTTAGGGTTAGCATCAGCCCTAGGATAGTGTTAGGGTTAGGGTTAGCCTCAGCCCTAGGAGAGTGTTAGGGTTAGGGATAGGGTTAGCATCAGGCCTAGGATAGTGTTAGGGTTAGGGTTAGGGTTAGCATGAGCCCTAGGATAGTGTTAGGGTTAGGGTTAGCATCAGGCCTAGTATAGTGTTAGGGTTAGGGTTAGCATCAGCCCTACGATAGTGTTAGGGTTAGGGTTAGGGTTAGCATCAGCCCTAGGATAGTGTTAGGGTTATGGTTAGGTTTAACATCAGCCCTAGGATAGTGTTAAGGTAAGGGTTAGGGTTAGCATCAGGCCTAGGATAGTGTTAGGGTTACGGTTAGAATCAGCCCTAGGATAGTGTTAGGGTTAGGGTTAAGTTTAGCATCAGCCCTAGGATAGTGTTAGGGTTAGGGTTAGGGTTAGCATCAGCCCTAGGATAGTGTTAGCGTTAGGGTTAGCATCAGCCCTAGGATAGTGTTAGGGTTAGGGTTAGGGTTATCATCAGGCCTAGGATGGTGTTATTGTTAGGGTTAGCATCAGCCCTAGGATAGTGTTAGGGTTAAGGTTAGGGTTAGCATCCGCCCTAGGATAGTGTTAGGGTTAGGGTTAGCCTCAGCCCTAAGATAGTGTTAGAGTTAGGGTTAGGGTTAGCATCAGCCCTAGGATAGTGTTAGGGTTAGGGTTAGGGTTCGCATCAGCCCTAGGATAGTGTTAGTGTTATGGTTAGCATCAGCCCTAGGATAGTGTTAGGGTTAGGGTTAGGGTTAGCATCCGCCCTAGGATAGTGTTAGGGTTAGGGTTAGGGTTAGCATCAGCCCTAGGATAGTGTTAGGTTTAGGGTTAACATAAACCCTAGGATAGTGTTAGGGCAGGGTTAGGGTTATCATCAGGCCTAGGATAGTGTTAGGGTTAGGGTTAGGGTTAGCATTAGTTCAAGGATAGTGTTAGGGTTAGCGTTAGGGTTAGCATCAGCCCTAGGATAGTTTGAGGGTTAGGGTTAGGGTTAGCATCAGCCCTAGGATAGTGTTAGTGTTAGGGTTAGCATCAGCCCTAGGATAGTGTTAGTGTTAGGGTTAGGGTTAGCATCAGGCCCAGGATAGTGGTAGGGTTAGGGTTAGCATCAGCCCTAGGATAGTGTTAGGGTTAGGGTTAACATAAACCCTAGGATAGTGGTAGGGTTAGGGTTAGGGTTATCATCAGGCCTAGGATAGTGTTAGGGTTAGGGTGAGGGTTAGCATCAGTTCAAGGATAGTTTTAGGGTTAGCGTTAGGGTTAGCATCAGCCCTAGGATAGTGTTAGGGTTAGGGTTAGGGTTAGCATCAGTCCTAGGATAGTGTTAGGGTTAGGGTTAGCATCAGCCCTAGGATAGTGTTAGGGTTAGGGTTAGGGTTATCATCAGGCCTAGGATAGTGTTAGGGTTAGGGTTAGCATCAGCCCTAGGATAGTGTTAGGGTTAGGGTTAGGGTTAGCATCAGCCCTAGGATAGTGTTAGGGTTAGGGTTAACATAAACCCTAGGATAGTGTTAGGGTTAGGGTTAGGGTTAGCATCAGCCCTAGGATAGTGTTAGGGTTAGGGTTATGGTTAGCATCAGTTCAAGGATAGTGTTAGGGTTAGCGTTAGGGTTAGCATCAGCCCTAGGATAGTGTTAGGGTTAGGGTTAGGGTTAGCATCAGCCCTAGGATAGTGTTAGGGTTAGGGTTAGCATCAGCCCTAGGATAGTGTTAGGGTTAGGGTTAGGGTTATCATCAGGCCGAGGATAGTGTTAGGGTTAGGGTTAGCATCAGCCCTAGGATAGTGTTAGGGTTAGGGTTAGGGTTAGCATCAGCCCTAGGATAGTGTTAGGGTTAGGGTTAAGTTTAGCATCAGCCCTAGGATAGTGTTAGGGTTAGGGTTAGGGTTAGCACCAGCCCTAGGATAGTGTTAGGGTTAGGGTTAGCATCAGCCCTAGGATAGTGTTAGGGTTAGGGTTAGCATCAGCCCTAGGATTCTGTTAGGGTTAGGGTTAGGGTTAGCATCAGGCCTAGGATGGTGTTATTGTTAGGGTTAGCATCAGCCCTAGGATAGTGTTAGGGTTTAGGTTAGTGTTAGCATCAGCCGTAGGATAGTGTTAGGGTTAGGGTTAGCCTCAGCCCTAAGATAGTGTTAGAGTTAGGGTTAGGGTTAGCATCAGCCCTAGGATAGTGTTAGGGTTAGGGTTAGGGTTCGCATCAGCCCTAGGATAGTGTTAGTGTTATGGTTAGCATCAGCCCTAGGATAGTGTTAGGGTTAGGGTTAGGGTTAGCATCCGCCCTAGGATAGTGTTAGGGTTAGGGTTAGGGTTAGCATCAGCCCTAGGATAGTGTTAGGGTTAGGGTTAACATAAACCCTAGGATAGTGTTAGGGTTAGGGTTAGGGTTATCATCAGGCCTAGGATAGTGTTAGGGTTAGGGTTAGGGTTAGCATTAGTTCAAGGATAGTGTTAGGGTTAGCGTTAGGGTTAGCATCAGCCCTAGGATAGTGTGAGGGTTAGGGTTAGGGTTAGCATCAGCCCTAGGATAGTGTTAGTGTTAGGGTTAGCATCAGCCCTAGGATAGTGTTAGTGTTAGGGTTAGGGTTAGCATCAGGCCCCGGATAGTGATAGGGTTAGGGTTAGCATCAGCCCTAGGATAGTGTTAGGGTTAGGGTTAACATAAACCCTAGGATAGAGGTAGGGTTAGGGTTAGGGTTATCATCAGGCCTAGGATAGTGTTAGGGTTAGGGTGAGGGTTAGCATCAGTTCAAGGATAGTTTTAGGGTTAGCGTTAGGGTTAGCATCAGCCCTAGGATAGTGTTAGGGTTAGGGTTAGGGTTAGCATCAGTCCTAGGATAGTGTTAGGGTTAGGGTTAGCATCAGCCCTAGGATAGTGTTAGGGTTAGGGTTAGGGTTATCATCAGGCCTAGGATAGTGTTAGGGTTAGGGTTAGCATCAGCCCTAGGATAGTGTTAGGGTTAGGGTTAGGGTTACCATCAGCCCTAGGATAGTGTTAGGGTTAGGGTTACCATAAACCCTAGGATAGTGTTAGGGTTAGGGTTAGGGTTAGCATCAGCCCTAGGATAGTGTTAGGGTTAGGGTTAGGGTTAGCATCAGTTCAAGGATAGTGTTAGGGTTAGCGTTAGGGTTAGCATCAGCCCTAGGATAGTGTTACGGTTAGGGTTAGGGTTAGCATCAGCCCTAGGATAGTGTTAGGGTTAGGGTTAGCATCAGCCCTAGGATAGTGTTAGGGTTAGGGTTAGGGTTATCATCAGGCCTAGGATAGTGTTAGGGTTAGGGTTAGCATCAGCCCTAGGATAGTGTTAGGGTTAGGGTTAGGGTTAGCATCAGCCCTAGGATAGTGTTAGGGTTATGATTATCATCAGCCCTAGGATAGTGTTGGGGTTAGGGTTAGGGTTAGCATCAGCCGTAGGATATTGTTAGGGTTAGGGTTAGCCTCAGCCCTAAGATAGTGTTAGAGTTAGGGTTAGGGTTAGCATCACCCCTAGGATAATGTTAGGGTTAGGGTTAGGGTTATCATCAGCCCTAGGATAGTGTTAGTGTTAGGGTTAGCATCAGCCCTAGGATAGTGTTAGGGTTAGGGTTATGGTTAGCATCCGCCCTAGGATAGTGTTAGGGTTAGGGTTAGTGTTAGCATCAGCCCTAGGATAGTGTTAGGGTTAGGGTTAACATAAACCCTAGGATAGTGTTAGGGTTAGGGTTAGGGTTAGCATCAGTTCAAGGATAGTGTTAGGTTTAGCGTTAGGGTTAGCATCTGCCCTAGGATAGTGTTAGGGTTAGGGTTAGGGTTAGCATCAGCCCGAGGATAGTGTTAGGGTTAGGGTTAGCATCAGCCCTATGATAGTGTTAGGGTTAGGGTTAGGGTTAGCATCAGGCCCAGGATAGTGTTAAGGTTAGGGTTAGCATCAGCCCAAGGATAGTGTTAGGGTTAGGGTTAGGGTTAGCATCAGCCCTAGGATAGTGTTAGGGTTAGGGTTAGCATCAACCCCAGGATAGTGTTTGGGTTAGTGTTAGGGTTAGCATCAGCCCTAGGATAGTGTTAGGGTTAGGGTTAGCCTCAGCCCTAGGAGAGTGTTAGGGTTAGGGATAGGGTTAGCATCAGGCCTAGGATAGTGTTAGGGTTAGGGTTAGGGTTAGCATCAGCCCTAGGATAGTGTTAGGGTTAGGGTTAGCATCAGGCCTAGGATAGTGTTAGGGTTAGGGTTAGCATCAGCCCTAGGATAGTGTTAGGGTTAGGGTTAGGGTTAGCATCAGCCCTAGGATAGTGTTAGTGTTAGGGTTAGGTTTAGCATCAGCCCTAGGATAGTGATAGGGTAAGGGTTAGGGTTAGCATCAGGCCTAGGATAGTGTTAGGGTTACGGTTAGAATCAGCCCTAGGATAGTTTTAGGGTTAGGGTTAAGTTTAGCATCAGCCCTAGGATAGTGTTAGGGTTAGGGTTAGGGTTAGCATCAGCCCTAGGATAGTGTTAGGGTTAGGGTTAGGGTTAGCATCAGCCCTAGGATAGTGTTAGGGTTAGGGTTAGCATCAGCCTTAGGATAGTGTTAGGGTTAGGGTTAGGGTTAGCATCAGGCCTAGGATAGTGTTAGGTTTAGGGTTAGCATCAGCCCTAGGAGAGTGTTAGTGTTAGGGTTAGCATCAGCCTTAGGATAGTGTTAGTGTTAGGGTTAGGGTTAGCATCAGCCCTAGGATAGTGTTAGTGTTAGGGTTAGCATCAGCCCTAGGATAGTGTTAGGGTTAGGGTTAGGGTTAGCATCCGCCCTAGGATAGTGTTAGGGTTAGGGTTAGTGTTAGCATCAGCCCTAGGATAGTGTTAGGGTTAGGGTTAACATAAACCCTAGGATAGTGTTAGGGTTAGGGTTAGGGTTATCATCAGGCCTACGATAGTGTTAGGGTTAGGGTTAGGGTTAGCATCAGTTCAAGGATAGTGTTAGGGTTAGCGTTAGGGTTAGCATCTGCCCTAGGATAGTGTTAGGGTTAGGGTTAGGGTTAGCATCAGCCCAAGGATAGTGTTAGGGTTAGGGTTAGCATCAGCCCTAGGATAGTGTTAGGGTTAGGGTTAGGGTTAGCCTCAGGCCCAGGATAGTGTTAAGGTTAGGGTTAGCATCAGCCCAAGGATAGTGTTAGGGTTAGGGTTAGGGTTAGCATCAGCCCTAGTATAGTGTTAGGGTTAGCGTTAGCATCAACCCTAGGATAGTGTTTGGGTTAGGGTTAGGGTTAGCATCAGCCCTAGGATAGTGTTAGGGTTAGGGTTAGCCTCAGCCCTAGGAGAGTTTTAGGGTTAGGGATAGGGTTAGCATCAGGCCTAGGATAGTGTTAGTGTTAGGGTTAGGGTTAGCATCAGCCCTAGGATAGTGTTAGGGTTAGGGTTAGCATCAGGCCTAGGATAGTGTTAGGGTTAGGGTTAGCATCAGCCTTAGGATAGTGTTAGGGTTAGGGTTAGGGTTAGCATCAGCCCTAGGATAGTGTTAGGGTTAGGGTAAGGTTTAGCATCAGCCCTAGGATAGTGTTAGGGTAAGGGTTAGGGTTAGCATCAGGCCTAGGATAGTGTTAGGGTTACGGTTAGAATCAGCCCTAGGATAGTGTTAGGGTTAGGGTTAGGGTTAGCATCAGGCCTAGGATAGTGTTAGGATTAGGGTTAGCATCAGCCCTAGGATAGTGTTAGGGTTAGGGTTAGCATCATCCCTAGGATAGTGTTAGGGTTAGGGTTAGGGTTAGCATCAGCGTTTGGAGAGTGTTAGGGTTAGGGTTAGGGTTAGCTTCAGCCCTAGGACAGTGTTACGGTTAGGGTTATCATCAGCCCTAGGATAGTGTTAGGGTTAGGGTTAGCATCAGCCCTAGGATAGTGTTAGGGTTCGGGTTAGGGTTAGCATCAGGCCTAGGATAGTGTTAGGGTTAGGGTTAGCATCAGCCCTAGGATAGTGTTAGGGTTAGGGTTAGCATCATCCCTAGGATAGTTTTAGGGTTAGGGTTAGGGTTAGCATCAGCGTTTGGAGAGTGTTAGGGTTAGGGTTAGGGTTAGCATCAGCCCTAGGATAGTGTTAGTGTTAGGGTTAGCATCAGCCCTAGGATAGTGTTAGGGTTAGGGTTAGGGTTAGCATCCACCCTAGGATAGTGTTAGGTTTAGGGTTAGGGTTAGCTTCAGCCCTAGGATAGTGTTAGGGTTAGGGTTAACATAAACCCTAGGATAGTGTTAGGGTTAGGGTTAGGGTTATCATCAGGCCTAGGATAGCGTTAGGGTTAGGGTTAGGGTTAGCACCAGTTCAAGGATAGTGTTAGGGTTAGCGTTAGGGTTAGCATCAGCCCTGGGATAGTGTTAGGGTTAGGGTTAGGGTTAGCATCAGCCCTAGGATAGTGTTAGGGTTAGGGTTAGCATCAGCCCTAGGATAGTGTTAGGGTTAGGGTTAGGGTTATCATCAGGCCTAGGATAGTATTAGGGTTAGGGTTAGCATCAGCCCTAGGATAGTGTTAGCGTTAGGGTTAGGGTTAGCAGCAGCCCTAGGATAGTGTTAGGGTTAGGGTTAGGGTTAGTATCAGCCCTAGGATAGTGTGAGGGTTAGGGTTAGCATCAGCCCTAGGATAGTGTTAGGGTTAGGGTTAGGGTTAGCTTCAGCCCTAGGACAGTGTTAGGGTTAGGATTAGCATCAGCCCTAGGATAGTGTTAGTGTTAGGGTTAGCATCAGCCCTAGGATAGTGTTAGGGTTAGGGTTAGGGTTAGCATCCACCCTAGGATAGTGTTAGGTTTAGGGTTAGTGTTAGCATCAGCCCTAGGATAGTGTTAGGGTTATGGTTAGGTTTAGCATCAGCCCTAGGATAGTGTTAGGGTAAGGGTTAGGGTTAGCATCAGGCCTAGGATAGTGTTAGGGTTAGTGTTAGGGTTAGCATAAGCCCTAGGATAGTGTTAGGGTTAGGGTTAGGGTTAGCATCAGGCCTAGGATAGTGTTAGGGTTAGGGTTAGCATCAGCCCTAGGATAGTGTTAGGGTTCAGGTTTAGGGTTATCATCAGGCCTAGGATAGTGTTAGGGTTAGGGTTAGCATCAGCCCTAGGATAGTGTTAGGGTTAGGGTTAGGTTTAGCATCAGCCCTAGGATAGTGTTAGGGTTAGGGTTAGTGTTAGCATCAGCCCTAGGATATTATTAGGGTTAGGGTTAGCATCAGCCCTAGGATAGTGTTAGGGTTAGAGTTAGGGTTAGCACCAGGCTTAGGATAGTGTTAGTGTTAGGGTTACCATCAGCCTTAGGATAGTGTTAGGGTTAGGGTTAGGGTTAGCATCAGCCGAAAGGATAGCGTTAGGGTTAGGGTTAGCCTCAGCCCTAGGATAGTGTTAGCGTTAGGGTTAGGGTTAGCATCAGCCCTAGGATAGTGTTAGGGGTAGGGTTAGGGTTAGCATCAGCCCTAGCATAGTGTTAGTGTTAGGGTTAGCATCAGCCCTAGGATAGTGTTAGAGTTAGGGTTAGGGTTAGCATCAGCCCTAGGATAGTATTAGGGTTAGGGTTAGGGTTAGGGTTAGGGTTAGCATCAGCTCTAGGATAGTGTGAGGGTTAGGGTTAGGGTTAGCATCAGCCCTAGGATAGTGTTAGGGTTAGGGTTAGGGTTAGCATCAGCCCGAGGATAGTGTTAGGGTTAGGGTTAGCATCAGCCCTGGGATAATGTTAGGGTTAGGGTTAGGGTTACCATCAGCCCTAGGATAGTGTTAGGGTTTGGGTTAGCATCAGCCCTAGGATAGTGTTAGAGTTAGGGTTAGGGTTAGCATCAGCCCTAGGATAGTGTTAGGGTTAGGGTTAGGGTTAGCATCAGCCCTAGGATAGTGTTAGGGTTAGGGTTAGCATCAGCCCTAGGATAGTGTTAGGGTTGGGGTTAACATAAACCCTAGGATAGTGTTACAGTTAGGGTTAGGGTTATCATCAGGCCTAGGATAGTGTTAGGGTTAGGGTTAGGGTTAGCATCAGTTCAAGGATAGTGTTAGGGTTAGGGTTAGGGTTAGCATCAGGCCTAGGATAGTGTTAGGGTTATGGTTAGGTTTAGCGTCAGCCCTAGGATAGTGTTAGGGTAAGGGTTAGGGTTAGCATCAGGCCTAGGATAGTGTTAGGGATACGGTTAGAATCAGCCCTAGGATAGTGTTAGGTTTAGGGTTAAGTTTAGCATCAGCCCTAGGATAGTGTTAGGGTTAGGGTTAGGGTTAGCATCAGCCCTAGGATAGTGTTAGGGTTAGGGTTAGGGTTAGCATCAGCCCTAGGATAGTGTTAGGGTTAGGGTTATCATAAGCCCTAGGATAGTGTTAGGGTTAGGGTTAGGGTTAGCATCAGGCCTAGGATAGTGTTAGGTTTAGGGTTATCATCAGCCCTAGGATAGTGTTAGGGTTCAGGGTTAGGGTTATCATCAGGCCTAGGATAGTGTTAGGGTTAGGGTTAGGGTTAGCATCAGCCCTAGGATAGTGTTAGGGTTAGGGTTAGGGTTAGCATCAGCCCTAGGATAGTGTTAGGGTTAGGGTTAGCATCAGCCCTGGGATAGTGTTAGGGTTAGGGTTAGCATCAGCCCTAGGATAGTGTTAGAGTTAGGGTTAGGGTTAGCATCAGCCCTAGAATAATGTTAGGGTTAGGGTTAACATCAGCCCTAGGATAGTGTTAGGGTTAGGGTTAGGGTTAGCATCAGCCCTAGGATAGTGTTAGGGTTAGGGTTAGCATCAGCCCTAGCATAGTGTTAGGGTTAGGGTTAACATGAACCCTAGGATAGTGTTAGGGTTAGGGTTAGGGTTATCATCAGGCCTAGGATAGTGTTAGTTTTAGGGTTAGGGTTAGCATCAGTTCAAGGATAGTGTTAGGGTTAGCGTTAGGGTTAGCATCAGCCCTAGGATAGTGTTAGGGTTAGGGTTAGGGTTAGCATCAGCCCTAGGATAGTGTTAGGGTTAGGGTTAGCATAAGCCCTAGGATAGTGTTAGGGTTAGGGTTAGGGTTATCATCAGGCCTAGGATAGTGATAGGGTTAGGGTTAGCATCAGCCCTAGGATAGTGTTAGGGTTAGGGTTAGGGTTAGCATCAGCCCTAGGATAGTGTTAGGGTTAGGGTTAGCATCAGCCCTAGGATAGTGTTAGGGTTACGGTTAGGGTTAGCATCAGGCCTAGGATAGTGTTCGGGTTATGGTTAGCATCAGCTCTAGGATAGTGTTAGGGTTAGGGTTAGCATCAGCCGTAGGATAGTGTTAGGGTTAGGGTTAGCCTCAGCCCTAAGATAGTGTTAGAGTTAGGGTTAGGGTTAGCATCAGCCCTAGGATAATGTTAGGGTTAGGGTTAGGGTTAGCATCAGCCCTAGGATAGTGTTAGTGTTAGGGTTAGCATCAGGCCTAGGATAGTGTTAGGGTTAGGGTTATGGTTAGCATCCGCCCTAGGACAGTGTTAGGGTTAGGTTTAGGGTTAGCATCAGCCCTAGGATAGTGTTAGGGTTAGGGTTAGGGTTATCATCAGGCCTAGGATACTGTTATGGTTAGGGTTAGGGTTAGCATCAGGCCTAGGATAGTGTTAGGGTTAGGGTTAGCATCAGCCCTAGGATAGTGTTAGGGTTAGGGTTAGCATCATCCCTAGGATAGTTTTAGGGTTAGGGTTAGGGTTAGCATCAGCGTTTGGAGAGTGTTAGGGTTAGGGTTAGGGTTAGCATCAGCCCTAGGATAGTGTTAGTGTTAGGGTTAGCATCAGCCCTAGGATAGTGTTAGGGTTAGGGTTAGGGTTAGCATCCACCCTAGGATAGTGTTAGGTTTAGGGTTAGGGTTAGCTTCAGCCCTAGGATAGTGTTAGGGTTAGGGTTAACATAAACCCTAGGATAGTGTTAGGGTTAGGGTTAGGGTTATCATCAGGCCTAGGATAGCGTTAGGGTTAGGGTTAGGGTTAGCACCAGTTCAAGGATAGTGTTAGGGTTAGCGTTAGGGTTAGCATCAGCCCTGGGATAGTGTTAGGGTTAGGGTTAGGGTTAGCATCAGCCCTAGGATAGTGTTAGGGTTAGGGTTAGCATCAGCCCTAGGATAGTGTTAGGGTTAGGGTTAGGGTTATCATCAGGCCTAGGATAGTATTAGGGTTAGGGTTAGCATCAGCCCTAGGATAGTGTTAGCGTTAGGGTTAGGGTTAGCAGCAGCCCTAGGATAGTGTTAGGGTTAGGGTTAGGGTTAGTATCAGCCCTAGGATAGTGTGAGGGTTAGGGTTAGCATCAGCCCTAGGATAGTGTTAGGGTTAGGGTTAGGGTTAGCTTCAGCCCTAGGACAGTGTTAGGGTTAGGATTAGCATCAGCCCTAGGATAGTGTTAGTGTTAGGGTTAGCATCAGCCCTAGGATAGTGTTAGGGTTAGGGTTAGGGTTAGCATCCACCCTAGGATAGTGTTAGGTTTAGGGTTAGTGTTAGCATCAGCCCTAGGATAGTGTTAGGGTTATGGTTAGGTTTAGCATCAGCCCTAGGATAGTGTTAGGGTAAGGGTTAGGGTTAGCATCAGGCCTAGGATAGTGTTAGGGTTAGTGTTAGGGTTAGCATAAGCCCTAGGATAGTGTTAGGGTTAGGGTTAGGGTTAGCATCAGGCCTAGGATAGTGTTAGGGTTAGGGTTAGCATCAGCCCTAGGATAGTGTTAGGGTTCAGGTTTAGGGTTATCATCAGGCCTAGGATAGTGTTAGGGTTAGGGTTAGCATCAGCCCTAGGATAGTGTTAGGGTTAGGGTTAGGTTTAGCATCAGCCCTAGGATAGTGTTAGGGTTAGGGTTAGTGTTAGCATCAGCCCTAGGATATTATTAGGGTTAGGGTTAGCATCAGCCCTAGGATAGTGTTAGGGTTAGAGTTAGGGTTAGCACCAGGCTTAGGATAGTGTTAGTGTTAGGGTTACCATCAGCCTTAGGATAGTGTTAGGGTTAGGGTTAGGGTTAGCATCAGCCGAAAGGATAGCGTTAGGGTTAGGGTTAGCCTCAGCCCTAGGATAGTGTTAGCGTTAGGGTTAGGGTTAGCATCAGCCCTAGGATAGTGTTAGGGGTAGGGTTAGGGTTAGCATCAGCCCTAGCATAGTGTTAGTGTTAGGGTTAGCATCAGCCCTAGGATAGTGTTAGAGTTAGGGTTAGGGTTAGCATCAGCCCTAGGATAGTATTAGGGT
Source organism: Lemur catta (assembly GCF_020740605.2). NCBI lineage: Eukaryota > Metazoa > Chordata > Mammalia > Primates > Lemuridae > Lemur > Lemur catta. Next base: position 610,771 of record NC_059145.1, on the reverse strand, counting down.
TAGGGTTAGGGTTAGGGTTAGGGTTAGCATCAGCTCTAGGATAGTGTGAGGGTTAGGGTTAGGGTTAGCATCAGCCCTAGGATAGTGTTAGGGTTAGGGTTAGGGTTAGCATCAGCCCGAGGATAGTGTTAGGGTTAGGGTTAGCATCAGCCCTGGGATAATGTTAGGGTTAGGGTTAGGGTTACCATCAGCCCTAGGATAGTGTTAGGGTTTGGGTTAGCATCAGCCCTAGGATAGTGTTAGAGTTAGGGTTAGGGTTAGCATCAGCCCTAGGATAGTGTTAGGGTTAGGGTTAGGGTTAGCATCAGCCCTAGGATAGTGTTAGGGTTAGGGTTAGCATCAGCCCTAGGATAGTGTTAGGGTTGGGGTTAACATAAACCCTAGGATAGTGTTACAGTTAGGGTTAGGGTTATCATCAGGCCTAGGATAGTGTTAGGGTTAGGGTTAGGGTTAGCATCAGTTCAAGGATAGTGTTAGGGTTAGGGTTAGGGTTAGCATCAGGCCTAGGATAGTGTTAGGGTTATGGTTAGGTTTAGCGTCAGCCCTAGGATAGTGTTAGGGTAAGGGTTAGGGTTAGCATCAGGCCTAGGATAGTGTTAGGGATACGGTTAGAATCAGCCCTAGGATAGTGTTAGGTTTAGGGTTAAGTTTAGCATCAGCCCTAGGATAGTGTTAGGGTTAGGGTTAGGGTTAGCATCAGCCCTAGGATAGTGTTAGGGTTAGGGTTAGGGTTAGCATCAGCCCTAGGATAGTGTTAGGGTTAGGGTTATCATAAGCCCTAGGATAGTGTTAGGGTTAGGGTTAGGGTTAGCATCAGGCCTAGGATAGTGTTAGGTTTAGGGTTATCATCAGCCCTAGGATAGTGTTAGGGTTCAGGGTTAGGGTTATCATCAGGCCTAGGATAGTGTTAGGGTTAGGGTTAGGGTTAGCATCAGCCCTAGGATAGTGTTAGGGTTAGGGTTAGGGTTAGCATCAGCCCTAGGATAGTGTTAGGGTTAGGGTTAGCATCAGCCCTGGGATAGTGTTAGGGTTAGGGTTAGCATCAGCCCTAGGATAGTGTTAGAGTTAGGGTTAGGGTTAGCATCAGCCCTAGAATAATGTTAGGGTTAGGGTTAACATCAGCCCTAGGATAGTGTTAGGGTTAGGGTTAGGGTTAGCATCAGCCCTAGGATAGTGTTAGGGTTAGGGTTAGCATCAGCCCTAGCATAGTGTTAGGGTTAGGGTTAACATGAACCCTAGGATAGTGTTAGGGTTAGGGTTAGGGTTATCATCAGGCCTAGGATAGTGTTAGTTTTAGGGTTAGGGTTAGCATCAGTTCAAGGATAGTGTTAGGGTTAGCGTTAGGGTTAGCATCAGCCCTAGGATAGTGTTAGGGTTAGGGTTAGGGTTAGCATCAGCCCTAGGATAGTGTTAGGGTTAGGGTTAGCATAAGCCCTAGGATAGTGTTAGGGTTAGGGTTAGGGTTATCATCAGGCCTAGGATAATGATAGGGTTAGGGTTAGCATCAGCCCTAGGATAGTGTTAGGGTTAGGGTTAGGGTTAGCATCAGCCCTAGGATAGTGTTAGGGTTAGGGTTAGCATCAGCCCTAGGATAGTGTTAGGGTTACGGTTAGGGTTAGCATCAGGCCTAGGATAGTGTTCGGGTTATGGTTAGCATCAGCTCTAGGATAGTGTTAGGGTTAGGGTTAGCATCAGCCGTAGGATAGTGTTAGGGTTAGGGTTAGCCTCAGCCCTAAGATAGTGTTAGAGTTAGGGTTAGGGTTAGCATCAGCCCTAGGATAATGTTAGGGTTAGGGTTAGGGTTAGCATCAGCCCTAGGATAGTGTTAGTGTTAGGGTTAGCATCAGGCCTAGGATAGTGTTAGGGTTAGGGTTATGGTTAGCATCCGCCCTAGGACAGTGTTAGGGTTAGGTTTAGGGTTAGCATCAGCCCTAGGATAGTGTTAGGGTTAGGGTTAGGGTTATCATCAGGCCTAGGATACTGTTATGGTTAGGGTTAGGGTTAGCATCAGTTCAAGGATAGTGTTAGGGTTAGCTTTAGGGTTAGCATCTGCCCTCTGATAGTGTTAGGGTTAGGGTTAGGGGTAGCATCAGCCCAAGGATAGTGTTAGGGTTAGGGTTAGCATCAGCCCTAGGATAGTGTTAGGGTTAGGGTTAGGGTTAGCATCAGGCCCAGGATAGTGTTAGGGTTAGGGTTAGCATCAGCCCAAGGATAGTGTTAGGGTTAGGGTTAGGGTTAGCATCAGCCCTAGGATAGTGTTAGGGTTAGGGTTAGCATCAACCCTAGGATAGTGTTTGGGTTAGGGTTAGGGTTAGCATCAGCCCTAGGACAGTGTTAGGGTTAGGGTTAGCCTGAGCCCTAGGAGAGTGTTAGGGTTAGGGATAGGGTTAGCATCAGGCCTAGGATAGTGTTAGGGTTAGAGTTAGGGTTAGCATCAGCCCTAGGATAGTGTTAGGGTTAGGGTTAGCATCAGGCCTAGGATAGTGTTAGGGTTAGGGTTAGCATCAGCCCTAGGATAGTGTTAGGGTTAGGGTTAGGGTTAGCATCAGCCCTAGGATAGTGTTAGGGTTATGGTTAGGTTTAGCATCAGCCCTAGGATAGTTTTAGGGTAAGGGTGAGGGTTACCATCAGGCCTAGGATAGTGTTAGGGTTACGGTTAGAATCAGCCCTAGGATAGTGTTAGGGTTAGGGTTAAGTTTAGCATCAGCCCTAGGATAGTGTTAGGGTTAGGGTTAGGGTTAGCATCAGCCCTAGGATAGTGTTAGGGTTAGGGTTAGGGTTAGCATCAGCCCTAGGATAGTGTTAGGGTTAGGGTTAGCATCAGCCCTAGGATAGTGTTAGGGTTAGGGTTAGGGTTAGCATCAGGCCTAGGATAGTGTTAGGGTTAGGGTTAGCATCAGCCCTAGGATAGTGTTAGGGTTAGGGTTAGGGTTATCATCAGGCCTAGGATAGTGTTAGGGTTAGGGTTAGCATCAGCCCTAGGATAGTGTTAGGGTTAGGGTTAGGGTTAGCATCATGCCTAGGATAGTGTTAGGGTTAGGGTTAGTGATAGCATCAGCCCTAGGATATTATTAGGGTTAGGGTTAGCATCAGCCCTAGGATAGTGTTAGGGTTAGAGTTAGGGTTAGCACGAGGCTTAGGATAGTGTTAGTGTTAGGGTTACCATCAGCCTTAGGATAGTGTTAGGGTTTGGGTTAGGGTTAGCATCAGTCCTAGGATAGTATTAGGGTTAGGCTTAGGGTTAGGGTTAGGGTTAGCATCAGCTCTAGGATAGTGTTAGGGTTAGGGTTAGGGTTAGCATCAGCCCTAGGATAGTGTTAGGGTTAGGGTTAGGGTAGCATCAGCCCTAGGATAGTGTTAGGGTTAGGGTTATCATCAGCCCTGGGATAATGTTAGGGTTAGGGTTAGGGTTAGCATCAGCCCTAGGATAGTGTTAGGGTTAGGGTTAGCATCAGCCCTAGGATAGTGTTAGAGTTAGGGTTAGGGTTAGCATCAGCCCTAGGATAGTGTTACGGTTAGGGTTAGCATCAGCCCTAGGATAGTGTTAGGGTTAGGGTTAGCGTTAGCATCAGCCCTAGGATAGTGTTAGGGTTAGGGTTAGCATCAGCCCTAGGATAGTGTTAGGATTAGGGTTAGCCTCAGCCCTAGGAGAGTGTTAGGGTTAGGGATAGGGTTAGCATCAGGCCTAGGATAGTGTTAGGGTTAGGGTTAGGGTTAGCATCAGCCCTAGGATAGTGTTAGGGTTAGGGTTAGCATCAGGCCTAGGATAGTGTTAGGGTTAGGGTTAGCATCAGCCCTAGGATAGTGTTAGGGTTAGGGTTAGGGTTAGCATGAGCCCTAGGATAGTGTTAGGGTTATGGTTAGGTTTAGCATCAGCCCTAGGATAGTGTTAGGGTAAGGGTTAGGGTTAGCATCATGCCTAGGATAGTGTTACGGTTACGGTTAGAATCAGCCCTAGGATAGTGTTAGGTTTAGGGTTAAGTTTAGCATCAGCCCTAGGATAGTGTTAGGGTTAGGGTTAGGGTTAGCATCAGGCCTAGGATAGTGTTAGCGTTAGGGTTAGGGTTAGCATCAGCCCTAGGATAGTGTTAGGGTTAGGGTTAGGGTTAGTATCAGCCCTAGGATAGTGTGAGGGTTAGGGTTAGCATCAGCCCTAGGATAGTGTTAGGGTTAGGGTTAGGGTTAGCTTCAGCCCTAGGACAGTGTTAGGGTTAGGATTAGCATCAGCCCTAGGATAGTGTTAGTGTTAGGGTTAGCATCAGCCCTAGGATAGTGTTAGGATTAGGGTTAGGGTTAGCATCCACCCTAGGATAGTGTTAGGTTTAGGGTTAGGGTTAGCATCAGCCCTAGGATAGTGTTAGGGTTAGGGTTAGGGTTAGCATCAGTTCAAGGATAGTGTTAGGGTTAGCGTTAGGGTTAGCATCAGCCCTAGGATAGTGTTAGGGTTAGGGTTAGGGTTAGCATCAGCCCTAGGATAGTGTTAGGGTTAGGGTTAGCATCAGCCCTAGGATAGTGTTAGGGTTAGGGTTAGGGTTATCATCAGGCCTAGGATAGTGTTAGGGTTAGGGTTAGCATCAGCCCTAGGATAGTGTTAGGGTTAGGGTTAGTGTTAGCATCAGCCCTAGGATAGTGTTAGGGTTATGGTTAGCATCAGCCCTAGGATAGTGTTGGGGTTAGGGTTAGGGTTAGCATCAGCCGTAGGATAGTGTTAGGGTTAGGGTTAGCCTCAGCCCTAAGATAGTGTTAGAGTTAGGGTTAGGGTTAGCATCAACCCTAGGATAATGTTAGGGTTAGGGTTAGGGTTATCATCAGCCCTAGGATAGTGCTAGTGTTAGGGTTAGCATCAGCCCTAGGATAGTGTTAGGGGTAGGGTTAGGGTTAGCATCCGCCCTAGGATAGTGTTAGGGTTAGGGTTAGTGTTAGCATCAGCCCTAGGATAGTGTTAGTGTTAGGGTTAGCATCAGCCCTAGGATAGTGTTAGGGTTAGGGTTAGGGTTAGCATCCACCCTAGGATAGTGTTAGGTTTAGGGTTAGGGTTAGCATCAGCCCTAGGATAGTGTTAGGGTTAGGGTTAACATAAACCCTAGGATAGTGTTAGGGTTAGGGTTAGGGTTATCATCAGGCCTAGGATAGCGTTAGGGTTAGGGTTAGGGTTAGCACCAGTTCAAGGATAGTGTTAGGGTTAGCGTTAGGGTTAGCATCAGCCCTAGGATAGTGTTAGGGTTAGGGTTAGGGTTAGCAACAGCCCAAGGATAGTGTTAGGGTTAGGGTTAGCATCAGCCCTAGGATAGTGTTAGGGTTAGGGTTAGGGTTAGCATCAGGCCCAGGATAGTGTTAGGGTTAGGGTTAGCATCAGCCCAAGGATAGTGTTAGTGTTAGGGTTAGGGTTAGCATCAGCCCTAGGATAGTGTTAGGGTTAGGGTGAGCATCAACCCTAGGATAGTGTTAGGGGTAGGGTTAGGGTTAGCATCCGCCCTAGGATAGTGTTAGGGTTAGGGTTAGTGTTAGCATCAGCCCTAGGATAGTGTTAGGGTTAGGGTTAACATAAACCCTAGGATAGTGTTAGGGTTAGGGTTAGGGTTATCATCAGGCCTACGATAGTGTTAGGGTTAGGGTTAGGGTTAGCATCAGTTCAAGGATAGTGTTAGGGTTAGCGTTAGGGTTAGCATCTGCCCTAGGATAGTGTTAGGGTTAGGGTTAGGGTTAGCATCAGCCCAAGGATAGTGTTAGGGTTAGGGTTAGCATCAGCCCTACGATAGTGTTAGGGTTAGGGTTAGGGTTAGCATCAGGCCCAGGATAGTGTTAGGGTTAGGGTTAGCATCAGCCCAAGGATAGTGTTAGGGTTAGGGTTAGGGTTAGCATCAGCCCTAGGATAGTGTTAGGGTTAGGGTTAGGGTTAGCATCAGCCCTAGGATAATGTTAGGGTCAGGGTTAGGGTTATCATCAGCCCTAGGATAGTGTTAGTGTTAGGGTTAGCATCAGCCCTAGGATAGTGTTAGGGTTATGGTTAGGTTTAGCATCAGGCCTAGGATAGTGTTAGGGTAAGGGTTAGGGTTAGCATCAGGCCTAGGATAGTGTTAGGGTTACGGTTAGAATCAGCCCTAGGATAGTGTTAGGGTTAGGGTTAAGTTTAGCATCAGCCCTAGGATGGTGTTAGCGTTAGGGTTAGGGTTAGCATCAGCCCTAGGATAGTGTTAGGGTTACGGTTAGGGTTAGCATCAGCCCTACGATAGTGTTAGGGTTAGGGTTAGCATCAGCCCTAGGATAGTGTTAGGGTTAGGGTTAGGTTTAGCTTCAGCCCTAGGACAGTGTTAGGGTTAGGATTAGCATCAGCCCTAGGATAGTGTTATTGTTAGGGTTAGCATCAGCCCTAGGATAGTGTTAGGGTTAGGGTTAGGGTTAGCATCCACCCTAGGATAGTGTTAGGTTTAGGGTTAGGGTTAGCATCAGCCCTAGGATAGTGTTAGGTTTAGGGTTAACATAAACCCTAGGATAGTGTTAGGGTTAGCGTTAGGGTTAGCATCAGCCCTAGGATAGTGTTAGGGTTAGGGTTAGGGTTAGCATCAGCACTAGGATAGTGTTAGGGTTAGGGTTAGCATCAGGCCTAGGATAGTGTTAGGGTTAGGGTTAGGGTTATCATCAGGCCTAGGATAGTGTTAGGGTTAGGGTTAGCATCAGCCCTAGGATAGTGTTAGGGTTAGGGTTAGTGTTAGCATCAGCCCTAGGATAGTGTTAGGGTTATGGTTAGCATCAGCCCTAGGATAGTGTTGGGGTTAGGGTTAGGGTTAGCATCAGCCGTAGGATAGTGTTAGGGTTAGGGTTAGCCTCAGCCCTAAGATAGTGTTAGAGTTAGGGTTAGGGTTAGCATCAGCCCTAGGATAATGTTGGGTTAGGGTTAGGGTTATCATCAGCCCTAGGATAGTGTTAGGGTTAGGGTTAGCATCCGGCCTAGGATACTGTTAGGGTTAGGGTTAGTGTTAGCATCAGCCCTAGGATAGTGTTAGGGTTAGGGTTAACACAAACCCTAGGATAGTGTTAGGGTTAGGGTTAGGGTTATCATGAGGCCTACGATAGTGTTAGGGTTAGGGTTAGGGTTAGCATCAGTTCAAGGATAGTGTTAGGGTTAGCGTTAGGGTTAGCATCTGCCCTAGGATAGTGTTAGGGTTAGGGGTAGGGTTAGCATCAGCCCAAGGATAGTGTTAGGGTTAGGGTTAGCATCAGCCCTACGATAGTGTTAGGGTTAGGGTTAGGGTTAGCATCAGGCCCAGAATAGTGTTAGGGTTAGGGTTAGCATCAGCCCAAGGATAGTGTTAGGGTTAGGGTTAGGGTTAGCATCAGCCCTAGGATAGTGTTAGGGTTAGGGTTAGCATCAACCCTTGGATAGTGTTTGGTTAGGGTTAGGGTTAGCATCAGCCCTAGGATAGTGTTAGGGTTAGGGTTAGCCTCAGCCCTAGGAGAGTGTTAGGGTTAGGGATAGGGTTAGCATCAGGCCTAGGATAGTGTTAAGGTTAGGGTTAGGGTTAGCATCAGCCCTAGGATAGTGTTAGGGTTATGGTTAGGGTTAGCATCAGCCCTAGGATAGTTTTAGGGTAAGGGTTAGCATCAGCCCAAGGATAGTGTTAGGGTTAGGGTTAGGGTTAGCATCAGCCCTAGGATAGTTTTAGGGTTAGGGTTAGCATCAGACCTAGGATAGTGTTAGGGTTAGGGTTAGGGTTAGCATCAGCCCTAGGATAGTGTTAGGGTTATGGTTAGGTTTAGCATCAGCCCTAGGGTAGTGTTAGGGTAAGGGTTAGGGTTAGCATCAGGCCTAGGATAGTGTTAGGGTTACGGTTAGAATCAGCCCTAGGATAGTGTTAGGGTTAGGGTTAAGTTTAGCATCAGCCCTAGGATAGTGTTAGCGTTAGGGTTAGGGTTAGCATCAGCCCTAGGATAGTGTTAGGGTTAGGGTTAAGTTTAGCATCAGGCCTAGGATAGTGTTAGGGTTAGGGTTAGGGTTATCATCAGGCCTATGATAGTGTTAGGGTTAGGGTTAGCATCAGCCCTAGGATAGTGTTAGGGTTAGGGTTAGGGTTAGCATCAGCCCTAGGATAGTGTTAGGGTTAGGGTTAGCATCAGCCCTAGGATAGTGTTAGGGTTAGGGTTAGGGTTAGCATCAGCCCTAGGATAGTGTTAGGGTTAGGATTAGGGTTAGCATGAGCCCTAGGATAGTGTTAGGGTTAGGGTTAGCATCAGCCCTAGGATAGTGTTAGCGTTAGGGTTAGGGTTAGCATCATCCCTAGGATAGTGTTAGGGTTAGGGTTAGCCTCAGCCCTAGGAGAGTGTTAGTGTTAGGAATAAGGTTAGCATCAGGCCTAGGATAGTGTTAGGGTTAGGGTTAGGGTTAGCATGAGCCCTAGGATAGTGTTAGGGTTAGTGTTAGCATTAGCCCTAGGATACTGTTAGGGTTAGGGTTAGGGTAAGCATCATCCCTAGGATAGTGTTAGGGTTAGGGTTAGGGTTAGCATCAGCCCTAGGATAGTGTTAGGGTTAGGGTTAGCCTCAGCCCTAGGAGAGTGTTAGGGTTAGGGATAGGGTTAGCATCAGGCCTAGGATAGTGTTAGGGTTTGGGTTAGGGTTAGCATCAGCCCTAGGATAGTGTTAGTGTTAGTGTTAACATCAGCATTAGGATAGTGTTAATGTTAGGGTTAGTGTTAGCATCAGCCCTAGGATAGTGTTAGGGTGAGGGTTAGCCTCAGCCCTAGGAGAGTGTTAGGGTTAGGGATAGGGTTAGCATCAGGCCTAGGATAGTGTTAAGGTTAGGGTTAGGGTTACCATCAGCCCTAGGATAGTGTTAGGGTTATGGTTAGGGTTAGCATCAGCCCTAGGATAGTTTTAGGGTAAGGGTTAGCATCAGCCCAAGGATAGTGTTAGGGTTAGGGTTAGGGTTAGCATCAGCCCTAGGATAGTTTTAGGGTTAGGGTTAGCATCAGCCCTAGGATAGTGTTAGGGTTAGGGTTATGGTTAGCATCAGTCCTAGGATAGTGTTAGGGTTATGGTTAGGTTTAGCATCAGCCCTAGGGTAGTGTTAGGGTAAGGGTTAGGGTTAGCATCAGGCCTAGGATAGTGTTAGGGTTACGGTTAGAATCAGCCCTAGGATAGTGTTAGGGTTAGGGTTAAGTTTAGCATCAGCCCTAGGATAGTGTTAGCGTTAGGGTTAGGGTTAGCATCAGCCCTAGGATAGTGTTAGGGTTAGGGTTAGGGTTAGCATCTGCCCTAGGATAGTGTTAGGGTTAGGGTTAGCATCAGCCCTAGGATAGTGTTAGGGTTAGGGTTAGGGTTAGCTTCAGCCCTAGGACAGTGTTAGGGTTAGGGTTAGCATCAGCCCTAGGATAGTGTTAGGGTTAGGGTTAGGGTTAGCATCAGGCATAGGATAGTGTTAGGGTTAGGGTTAGCATCAGCCCTAGGATAGTGTTAGGGTTAGCGTTAGGGTTAGCATCAGCCCTAGGATAGTGTTAGGGTTAGGGTTAACATCAGCCCTAGGATAGTGTTAGGGTTAGGGTTAGGGTTAGCATCAGGCCTAGGATAGTGTTAGGGTTAGGGTTAGGGTTAGCATCAGGCCTATGATAGTGTTAGGGTTAGGGTTAGCATCAGCCCTAGGATAGTGTTAGGGTTAGGGTTAGGGTTAGCATCAGCCCTAGGATAGTGTTAGGGTTAGGGTTAGGGTTAGCATCAGCCCTAGGATAGTGTTAGGGTTAGGATTAGGGTTAGCATGAGCCCTAGGATAGTGTTAGGGTTAGGGTTAGCCTCAGCCCTAGGATAGTGTTAGCGTTAGGGTTAGGGTTAGCATCATCCCTAGGATAGTGTTAGGGTTAGGGTTAGCCTCAGCCCTAGGAGAGTGTTAGTGTTAGGAATAAGGTTAGCATCAGGCCTAGGATAATGTTAGGGTTAGGGTTAGGGTTAGCATGAGCCCTAGGATAGTGTTAGGGTTAGTGTTAGCATTAGCCCTAGGATACTGTTAGGGTTAGGGTTAGGGTAAGCATCATCCCTAGGATAGTGTTAGGGTTAGGGTTAGGGTTAGCATCAGCCCTAGGATAGTGTTAGGGTTAGGGTTAGCCTCAGCCCTAGGAGAGTGTTAGGGTTAGGGATAGGGTTAGCATCAGGCCTAGGATAGTGTTAGGGTTTGGGTTAGGGTTAGCATCAGCCCTAGGATAGTGTTAGTGTTAGTGTTAACATCAGCCTTAGGATAGTGTTAATGTTAGGGTTAGTGTTAGCATCAGCCCTAGGATAGTGTTAGGGTGAGGGTTAGCCTCAGCCCTAGGAGAGTGTTAGGTTTAGGGATAGGGTTAGCATCAGGCCTAGGATAGTGTTAAGGTTAGGGTTAGGGTTACCATCAGCCCTAGGATAGTGTTAGGGTTATGGTTAGGGTTAGCATCAGCCCTAGGATAGTTTTAGGGTAAGGGTTAGCATCAGCCCAAGGATAGTGTTAGGGTTAGGGTTAGGGTTAGCATCAGCCCTAGGATAGTTTTAGGGTTAGGGTTAGCATCAGCCCTAGGATAGTGTTAGGGTTAGGGTTATGGTTAGCATCAGTCCTAGGATAGTGTTAGGGTTATGGTTAGGTTTAGCATCAGCCCTAGGGTAGTGTTAGGGTAAGGGTTAGGGTTAGCATCAGGCCTAGGATAGTGTTAGGGTTACGGTTAGAATCAGCCCTAGGATAGTGTTAGGGTTAGGGTTAAGTTTAGCATCAGCCCTAGGATAGTGTTAGCGTTAGGGTTAGGGTTAGCATCACCCCTAGGATAGTGTTAAGGTTAGGGTTAGGGTTAGCATCTGCCCTAGGATAGTGTTAGGGTTAGGGTTAGGGTTAGCATCAGGCATAGGATAGTGTTAGGGTTAGGGTTAGCATCAGCCCTAGGATAGTGTTAGGGTTAGCGTTAGGGTTAGCATCACCCCTAGGATAGTGTTAGGGTTAGGGTTAGCATCAGCCCTAGGATAGTGTTAGGGTTAGGGTTAGGGTTAGCATCAGGCCTAGGATAGTGTTAGGGTTAGGGTTAGGGTTATCATCAGGCCTATGATAGTGTTAGGGTTAGGGTTAGCATCAGCCCTAGGATAGTGTTAGGGTTAGGGTTAGGGTTAGCATCAGCCCTAGGATAGTGTTAGGGTTAGGGTTAGCATCAGCCCTAGGATAGTGTTAGGGTTAGGGTTAGGGTTAGCATCAGCCCTAGGATAGTGTTAGGGTTAGTATTAGGGTTAGCATGAGCCCTAGGATAGTGTTAGGGTTAGGGTTAGCATCAGCCCTAGGATAGTGTTAGCGTTAGGGTTAGGGTTAGCATCATCCCTAGGATAGTGTTAGGGTTAGGGTTAGCCTCAGCCCTAGGAGAGTGTTAGTGTTAGGAATAGGGTTAGCATCAGGCCTAGGATAGTGTTAGGGTTAGGGTTAGGGTTAGCATGAGCCCTAGGATAGTGTTAGGGTTAGTGTTAGCATTAGCCCTAGAATACTGTTAGGGTTAGGGTTAGGTTAAGCATCATCCCTAGGATAGTGTTAGGGTTAGGGTTAGGGTTAGCATCAGCCCTAGGATAGTGTTAGGGTTAGGGTTAGCCTCAGGCCTAGGAGAGTGTTAGGGTTAGGGTTAGGGTTAGCATCAGCCCTAGGATAGCGTTACGGTTAGGGTTAGGTTTAGCATCAGCCCTAGGATAGTGTTAGGGTAAGGGTTAGGGTTACCATCAGCTCTAAGATAGTGTTAGGGTTAGAGTTAGCCTCAGCCCTAGGAGAGTGTTAGGGTTAGGGACAGGGTTTGCCTCAGCCCTAGGATAGTGTTAGGGTTAGGGTTAGCATCAGCCCTAGGATAGTGTGACGGTTAGGGTTAGGGTTAGTATCAGCCCTAGGATAGTGTTAGGGTTAGGGTTAGCATCAGCCCTAGGATAGTGTTAGGGTTAGGGTTAGGGTTATCATCAGGCCTAGGATAGTGTTAGTGTTTGGGTTATCATCAGGCCTAGGATAGTGTTAGTGTTTGGGCTATAATCAGGCCTAGGATAGTGTTAGAGTTAGGGTTAGGGTCAGCATCAGCCCTAGGATTGTGTTAGGGTTAGGGTAAGCATAGCCCTAGGACAGTGTTAGGGTCAGGGTTAGGGATATCATCAGGCCTAGGATAGTGTTAGGGTTAGGGTTAGCATCAGCCCTAGGATAGTGTTAGGGTTAGGGTTAGGGTTAGCACCAGCCCTAGGATAGTGTTAGGGTTAGGGTTAGCATCAGCCCTAGGATAGTGTTAGGGTTAGGTTTAGGGTTAGCATCAGCCGTAGGATAGTGTTACGGTTAGTGTTAGCATCAGCCCTAGGATAGTGTTAGGGTTAGGGTTAGGGATAGCATCAGCCCTAGGAGAGTGTTAGGGTTAGGGTTAGCCTCAGCCCTAGGAGAGTTGTAGGGTTAGGGTTAGGGTTAGCATTAGGCCTAGGATAGTGTTAGGGTTAGGGTTAGGGTGAGCATCAGCCCCAGGATAGTGTTAGCGTTGGGGTTAGCATCAGCCCTAGGATAGTGGTAGGGTTAGTGTTAGCATCAGCCCTAGGATAGTGTTAGGGTTAGGGTTAGGGTTATCACCAAGCCTAGGATAGTGTTAGTGTTAGGGTTAGCATCAGGCCTAGGATACTGTTAGAGTTAGGGTTAGGGTTAGCGTCAGCCCTAGGATAGTGTTAGGGTTAGTGTTAGCATCAGCCCTATGATAGTGTTAGGGTTAGGGTTAGGGTAAGCATCAGCCCTAGGATAGTGTTAGGGTTAGGGTTAGCGTCACCCTAGGATAGTGTTAGGGTTAGGGTTAGGGTTAGCATCAGCCCTAGGATAGTGTTAGGGTTAGGGTTAGCCTCAGCCCTAGGAGAGTGTTAGGGATAGGGTTAGGGTTAGCATCAGCCCTAGGATAGTGTTAGGGTTAGGGTTAGAATAAGCCCTAGGATAGTGTTAGGGTTAGGGTTAGGTTTAGCATCAGCCCTAGGATAGTGTTAGGGTAAGGGTTAGGGTTAGCATCAGCTCTAAGATAGTGTTAGGGTTAGGGTTAGCCTCAGCCCTAGGAGAGTGTTCGGGTTAGCGTTAGGGTTAGCATCAGCCCTAGGATAGTGTTAGGGTTAGGGTTAGCATCAGCCCTAGGGTAGTGTTACGGTTAGGGTTAGGGTTTGCCTCAGTCCTAGGATAGTGTTAGGGTTAGGGTTAGGGTTAGCATCAGCCCTATTATACTGTTAGGGTTAGGGTTAGGGTTAGCATCAGCCCTAGGATAGTGTTAGGGTTAGTGATAGCATCAGCCCTAGGATAGTGTTAGGGCTAGGGTTAGGGTTAGCATCAGCCCAAGGATAGTGTTAGGGTTAGGGTTATCATCAGTCGTAGGATAGTGTTAGGGTTAGGGTTAGCCTGAGCCCTAGGATAGTGTTAGGGTTATGGTTAGGGTTAGCATCAGCCCTAGGATAGTGTTAGGGTTAGGGTTAGCCTTAGCCCTAGGAGAGTGTTAGGGTTAGGGATAGGGTTAGCATCAGGCCTAGGATAGTGTTAGGGTTTGGGTTAGGGTTAGCATCAGCCCTAGGATAGTGTTAGTGTTAGTGTTAACATCAGCCTTAGGATAGTGTTAATGTTAGGGTTAGTGTTAGCATCAGCCCTAGGATAGTGTTAGGGTGAGGGTTAGCCTCAGCCCTAGGAGAGTGTTAGGGTTAGGGTTAGGTTTAGCATCAGCCCTAGTATAGTGTTAGGGTTAGGGTTAGGGTTAGCATCAGCCCTAGGACAGTGTTAGGGTTAGAGTTAGGGTTAGCATCAGCCCTAGGATAGTGTTAGGGTTAGGGTTAGCGTCAACCCTAGGATAGTGTTTGGGTTAGGGTTAGGGTTAGCATCAGCCCTAGGATAGTGTTAGGGTTAGGGTTAGCCTAAGCCCTAGGAGAGTGTTAAGGTTAGGGATAGGGTTAGCATCAGGCCTAGGATAGTGTTAGGGTTAGGGTTAGGGTTAGCATCAGCCCTAGGATAGTGTTAGGGTTAGGGTTAGCAACAGGCCTAGGATAGTGTTAGGGTTAGGGTTAGCATCAGCCCTAGGATAGTGTAAGGGTTAGGGTTAGGGTTAGCATCAGCCCTAGGATAGTGTTAGGGTTAGGGTTAGGTTTAGCATCAGCCCTAGGATAGTGTTAGGGTTAGGGTTAGGGTTATCATCAGGCCTAGGATAGTGTTAGTGTTTGGGTTATCATCAGGCCTAGGATAGTGTTAGTGTTTGGGCTATCATCAGGCCTAGGATAGTGTTAGAGTTAGGGTTAGGGTCAGCATCAGCCCTAGGATTGTGTTAGGGTTAGGGTAAGCATAGCCCTAGGACAGTGTTAGGGTCAGGGTTAGGGATATCATCAGGCCTAGGATAGTGTTAGGGTTAGGGTTAGCATCAGCCCTAGGATAGTGTTAGGGTTAAGGTTAGGGTTAGCACCAGCCCTAGGATAGTGTTAGGGTTAGGGTTAGCATCAGCCCTAGGATAGTGTTAGGGTTAGGTTTAGGGTTAGCATCAGCCGTAGGATAGTGTTAGGGTTAGTGTTAGCATCAGCCCTAGGATAGTGTTAGGGTTAGGGTTAGTGTTAGCATCAGCCCTAGGATAGTGTTAGGGTTAGGGTTAACATAAACCCTAGGATAGTGTTAGGGTTAGGGTTAGGGTTATCATCAGGCCTACGATAGTGTTAGGGTTAGGGTTAGGGTTAGCATCAGTTCAAGGATAGTGTTAGGGTTAGTGTTAGGGTTAGCATCTGCCCTAGGATAGTGTTAGTGTTAGGGTTAGGGTTAGCATCAGCCCAAGGATAGTGTTAGGGTTAGGGTTAGCATCAGCCCTACGATAGAGTTAGGGTTAGGGTTAGGGTTAGCATCAGGCCCAGGATAGTGTTAGGGTTAGGGTTAGCATCAGCCCAAGGATAGTGTTAGGGTTAGGGTTAGGGTTAGCATCAGACATAGGATAGTGTTAGGGTTAGGGTTAGCATCAACCCTAGGATAGTGTTTGGGTTAAGGTTAGGGTTAGCATCAGCCCTAGGATAGTGTTAGGGTTAGGGTTAGCCTCAGCCCTAGGAGAGTGTTAGGGTTAGGGATAGGGTTAGCATCAGGCCTAGGATAGTGTTAGGGTTAGGGTTAGGGTTAGCATCAGCCCTAGGATAGTGTTAGGGTTAGGGTTAGGGTTAGCATCAGCCCTAGGATAGTTTTAGGGTAAGGGTTAGCATCACCCCAAGGATAGTGCTAGGGTTAGGGTTAGGGTTAGCATCAGCCCTAGGATAGTTTGAGGGTTAGGGTTAGCATCAGCCCTAGGATAGTGTTAGGGTTATGGTTAGGGTTAGCATCAGCCCTAGGATAGTGTTAGGGTTATGGTTAGGTTTAGCATCAGCCCTAGGGTAGTGTTAGCGTAAGGGTTAGGGTTAGCATCAGGCCTAGGATAGTGTTAGGGTTACGGTTAGAATCAGCCCTGGGATAGTGTTAGGGTTAGGGTTAAGTTTAGCATCAGCCCTAGGATAGTGTTAGCGTTAGGGTTAGGGTTAGCATCAGCCCTAGGATACTGTTAGGGTTAGGGTTAGGGTTAGCATCTGCCCTAGGATAGTGTTAGGGTTAGGGTTAGCATCAGCCCTAGGATAGTGTTAGGGTTAGGGTTAGGGTTAGCTTCAATCCTAGGACAGTGTTAGGGTTAGGGTTAGCATCAGCCCTAGGATAGTGTTAGGGTTAGGGTTAGGGTTAGCATCAGGCATAGGATAGTGTTAGGGTTAGGGTTAGCATCAGCCCTAGGATACTGTTAGGGTTAGCGTTAGGGTTAGCATCAGCCCTAGGATAGTGTTAGGGTTAGGGTTAGCATCAGCCCTAGGATAGTGTTATGGTTAGGGTTAGGGTTAGCATCAGGCCTTGGATAGTGTTAGGGTTAGGGTTAGGGTTATCATCAGGCCTATGATAGTGTTAGGGTTAGGGTTAGCATCAGCCCTAGGATAGTGTTAGGGTTAGGGTTAGCCTCAGCCCTAGGAGAGTGTTAGGGTTAGGGATAGGGTTAGCATCAGGCCTAGGATAGTGTTAGGGTTAGGGTTAGGGTTAGCATCAGCCCTAGGATAGTGTTAGGGTTAGGGTTAGGGTTAGCATCAGCCCTAGGATAGTTTTAGGGTAAGGGTTAGCATCAGCCCAAGGATAGTGCTAGGGTTAGGGTTAGGGTTAGCATCAGCCCTAGGATAGTTTGAGGGTTAGGGTTAGCATCAGCCCTAGGATAGTGTTAGGGTTATGGTTAGGGTTAGCATCAGCCCTAGGATAGTGTTAGGGTTATGGTTAGGTTTAGCATCAGCCCTAGGGTAGTGTTAGGGTAAGGGTTAGGGTTAGAATCAGGCCTAGGATAGTGTTAGGGTTACGGTTAGAATCAGCCCTGGGATAGTGTTAGGGTTAGGGTTAAGTTTAGCATCAGCCCTAGGATAGTGTTAGCGTTAGGGTTAGGGTTAGCATCAGCCCTAGGATAGTGTTAGGGTTAGGGTTAGGGTTAGCATCTGCCCTAGGATAGTGTTAGGGTTAGGGTTAGCATCAGACCTAGGATAGTGTTAGGGTTAGGGTTAGGGTTAGCTTCAATCCTAGGACAGTGTTAGGGTTAGGGTTAGCATCAGCCCTAGGATAGTGTTAGGGTTAGGGTTAGGGTTAGCATCAGGCATAGGATAGTGTTAGGGTTAGGGTTAGCATCAGCCCTAGGATACTGTTAGGGTTAGCGTTAGGGTTAGCATCAGCCCTAGGATAGTGTTAGGGTTAGGGTTAGCATCAGCCCTAGGATAGTGTTAGGGTTAGGGTTAGGGTTAGCATCAGGCCTAGGATAGTGTTAGGGTTAGGGTTAGGGTTATCATCAGGCCTATGATAGTGTTAGGGTTAGGGTTAGCATCAGCCCTAGGATAGTGTTAGGGTTAGGGTTAGGGTTAGCATCAGCCCTAGGATAGTGTTAGGGTTAGGGTTAGCATCAGCCCTAGGATAGTGTTAGGGTTAGGGTTAGGGTTAGCATCAGCCCTAGGATAGTGTTAGGGTTAGGATTAGGGTTAGCATGAGCCCTAGGATAGTGTTAGGGTTAGGGTTAGCATCAGCCCTAGGATAGTGTTAGCGTTAGGGTTAGGGTTATCATCATCCCTAGGATAGTGTTAGGGTTAGGGTTAGCCTCAGCCCTAGGAGAGTGTTAGTGTTAGGAATAGGGTTAGCATCAGGCCTAGGATAGTGTTAGGGTTAGGGTTAGGGTTAGCATGAGCACTAGGATAGTGTTAGGGTTAGTGTTAGCATTAGCCCTAGGATACTGTTAGGGTTAGGGTTAGGGTAAGCATCATCCCTAGGATAGTGTTAGGGTTAGGGTTAGGGTTAGCATCAGCCCTAGGATAGTGTTAGGGTAAGGGTTAGGGTTACCATCAGCTCTAAGATAGTGTTAGGGTTAGAGTTAGCCTCAGCCCTAGGAGAGTGTTATTGTTAGGGATAGGGTTTGCATCAGCCCTAGGATAGTGTTAGGGTTAGGGTTAGCATCAGCCCTAGGATAGTGTGACGGTTAGGGTTAGGGTTAGTATCAGCCCTAGGATAGTGTTAGGGTTAGGGTTAGCATCAGCCCTAGGATAGTGTTAGGGTTAGGGTTAGGGTTATCATCAGGCCTAGGATAGTGTTAGTGTTTGGGTTATCATCAGGCCTAGGATAGTGTTAGTGTTTGGGCTACCATCAGGCCTAGGATAGTGTTAGAGTTAGGGTTAGGGTCAGCATCAGCCCTAGGATTGTGTTAGGGTTAGGGTAAGCATCAGCCCTAGGACAGTGTTAGGGTCAGGGTTAGGGATATCATCAGGCCTAGGATAGTGTTAGGGTTAGGGTTAGCATCAGCCCTAGGATAGTGTTAGGGTTAGGGTTAGGGTTAGCACCAGCCCTACGATAGTGTTAGGGTTAGGGTTAGCATCAGCCCTAGGATAGTGTTAGGGTTAGGTTTAGGGTTAGCATCAGCCGTAGGATAGTGTTAGGGTTAGTGTTAGCATCAGCCCTAGGATAGTGTTAGGGTTAGGGTTAGGGATAGCATCAGCCCTAGGAGAGTGTTAGGGTTAGGGTTAGCCTCAGCCCTAGGAGAGTTGTAGGGTTAGGGTTAGGGTTAGCATCAGGCCTAGGATAGTGTTAGGGTTAGGGTTAGGGTGAGCATCAGCCCCAGGATAGTGTTAGCGTTGGGGTAGGCATCAGCCCTAGGATAGTGGTAGGGTTAGTGTTAGCATCAGCCCTAGGATAGTGTTAGGGTTAGGGTTAGGGTTATCACCAAGCCTAGGATAGTGTTAGTGTTAGGGTTAGCATCAGGCCTAGGATAATGTTAGAGTTAGGGTTAGGGTTAGCGTCAGCCCTAGGATAGTGTTAGGGTTAGTGTTAGCATCAGCCCTAGGATAGTGCTAGGGTTGGGGTTAGGGTAAGCATCTGCCCTAGGATAGTGTTAGGGTTAGGGTTAGCGTCAGCCCTAGGATAGTG
This sequence comes from Lemur catta, assembly GCF_020740605.2. Lineage (NCBI taxonomy): Eukaryota > Metazoa > Chordata > Mammalia > Primates > Lemuridae > Lemur > Lemur catta. The sequence continues at coordinate 592,341 of NC_059145.1, read as the reverse complement.
TTAGGGTTAGGGTTAGGGTTAGCATCAGCCCTAGGATAGTGTTAGGGTTAGGGTTAGCCTCAGCCCTAGGAGAGTGTTAGGGTTAGGGTTAGGGTTAGCATCAGCCCAAGGATAGTGTTAGGGTTAGGGTTAGCATCAGCCCTAGGATAGTGTTAGGGTTAGGGTTAGGTTAAGCATCAGCCCTAGGATAGTGTTAGGGTAAGGGTTAGGGTTAGCATCAGCTCTAAGATAGTGTTAGGGTTAGGGTTAGCCTCAGCCCTAGGAGAGTGTTCGGGTTAGCGTTAGGGTTAGCATCAGCCCTAGGATAGTGTTAGGGTTAGGGTTAGCATCAGCCCTAGGATAGTGTTACGGTTAGGGTTAGGGTTTGCCTCAGTCCTAGGATAGTGTTAGGGTTAGGGTTAGGGTTAGCATCAGCCCTAGGATAGTGTTAGGTTTAGGGTTAGGGTTAGCATCAGCCCTAGGATAGTGTTAGGGTTAGGGTTAGCATCAGCCCTAGGATAGTGTTAGGGTTAGGGTTAGGGTTAGCATCAGCCAAAGGATAGTGTTAGGGTTAGGGTTAGCATCAGCCCTAGGATAGTGTTATGGTTAGGGTTAGGGTTATCATCAGCAGTAGGATAGTGTTAGGGTTAGGGTTAGCCTCAGCCCTAGGAGAGAGTTAGGGTTAGGGATAGGGTTAGCATCAGGCCTAGGATAGTGTTAGGGTTTGGGTTAGGGTTAGCATCAGCCCTAGGATAGTGTTAGTGTTAGTGTTAACATCAGCCTTAGGATAGTGTTAATGTTAGGGTTAGTGTTAGCATCAGCCCTAGGATACTGTTAGGGTGAGGGTTAGCCTCAGCCCTAGGAGAGTGTTAGGGTTAGGGTTAGGTTTAGCATCAGCCTTAGTATAGTGTTATTGTTAGGGTTAGGGTTAGCATCAGCCCTAGGACAGTTTTAGGGTTAGAGTTAGGGTTAGCATCAGCCCTAGGATAGTGTTAGTGTTAGGGTTAGCATCAACCCTAGGATAGTGTTTGGGTTAGGGTTAGGGTTAGCATCAGCCCTAGGATAGTGTTAGGGTTAGGGTTAGCCTCAGCCCTAGGAGAATGTTAGGGTTAGGGATAGGGTTAGCATCAGGCCTAGGATAGTGTTAGGGTTAGGGTTAGGGTTAGCATCAGGCCAAGGATAGTGTTAGGGTTAGGGTTAGCATCAGCCCTAGGATAGTGTAAGGGTTAGGGTTAGGGTTAGCATCAGCCCTAGGATAGTGTTAGGGTTAGGGTTAGGTTTACCATCAGCCCTAGGATAGTGTTAGGGTAAGGGTTAGGGTTAGCATCAGGCCTAGGATAGTGTTAGGGTTACGGTTAGAATCAGCCCTAGGATAGTTTTAGGGTTAGGGTTAAGTTTAGCATCAGCCCTAGGATAGTGTTAGGGTTAGGGTTAGGGTTAGCAGCAGCCCTATGATAGTGTTAGGGTTAGGGTTAGGGTTAGCATCAGCCCTAGGATAGTGTTAGGGTTAGGGTTAGCATCAGCCCTAGGATAGTGTTAGGGTTAGGGTTAGGGTTAGCTTCAGCCCTAGGACAGTGTTAGTGTTAGGGTTAGCATCAGCCCTAGGATAGTGTTAGGGTTAGGGTTAGCATTAGCCCTAGGATAGTGTTAGGGTTAGGGTTAGGGTTAGCATCAGGCCTAGGATAGTGTTACGGTTAGCGTTAGCATCAGCCCTAGGATAGTGTTAGGGTTAGGCTTAGCATCAGCCCTAGGATAGTGTTAGGGTTAGGGTTAGGGTTAGCATCAGCGTTTGGAGAGTGTTAGGGTTAGGGTTAGGGTTAGCATCAGCCCTAGGATAGTGTTAGTGTTAGGGTTAGCATCAGCCCTAGGATAGTGTTAGGGTTAGGGTTAGGGTTAGCATCCACCCTAGGATAGTGTTAGGTTTAGGGTTAGGGTTAGCATCAGCCCTAGGATAGTGTTAGGGTTAGGGTTAACATAAACCCTAGGATAGTGTTAGGGTTAGGGTTAGGGTTATCATCAGGCCTACGATAGTGTTAGGGTTAGGGTTAGGGTTAGCATCAGTTCAAGGATAGTGTTAGGGTTAGCGTTAGGGTTAGCATCAGCCCTAGGATAGTGTTAGGGTTAGGGTTAGGGTTAGCATCAGCCCTAGGATAGTGTTAGGGTTAGGGTTAGCATCAGCCCTAGGATAGTGTTAGGGTTAGGGTTAGGGTTATCAGCAGGTCTAGGATAGTGTTAGGGTTAGGGTTAGCATCAGCCCTAGGATAGTGTTACGGTTAGGGTTAGGGTTAGCATCAGCCCTAGGATAGTGTTAGGGTTATGGTTAGCATCAGCCCTAGGATAGTGTTGGGGTTAGGGTTAGGGTTAGCATCAGCCGTAGGATAGTGTTAGGCTTAGGGTTAGCCTCAGCCCTAAGATAGTGTTAGAGTTAGCGTTAGGGTTAGCATCAGCCCTAGGATAATGTTAGGGTTAGCGTTAGGGTTATCATCAGCTCTAGGATAGTGTTAGTGTTAGGGTTAGCATCAGCCCTAGGATAGTGTTAGGGTTAGGGTTAGGGTTAGCATCCGCCCTAGGATAGTGTTAGGGTTAGGGTTAGTGTTAGCATCAGCCCTAGGATAGTGTTAGGGTTAGGGTTAGTGTTAGCATCAGCCCTAGGATAGTGTTGGGGTTAGGGTTAGGGTTAGCATGAGCCCTAGGATAGTGTTAGGGTTAGGGTTAGCCTCAGCCCTAAGATAGTGTTAGAGTTAGCGTTACGGTTAGCATCAGCCCTAGGATAATGTTAGGGTTAGCGTTAGGGTTATCATCAGCTCTAGGATAGTGTTAGTGTTAGGGTTAGCATCAGCCCTAGGATAGTGTTAGGGTTAGGGTTAGTGTTAGCATCAGCCCTAGGATAGTGTTAGGGTTAGGGTTAACATAAACCCTAGGATAGTGTTAGGGTTAGGGTTAGGGTTAGCATCAGCCCAAGGATAGTGTTAGGGTTAGGGTTTGCATCAGCCCTAGGATAGTGTTAGGGTTAGGGTTAGGATTAGCATCAGGCCCAGGATAGTGTTAGGGTTAGGGTTAGCATCAGCCCAAGGATAGTGTTAGGGTTAGGGTTAGGGTTAGCATCAGCCCTAGGATAGTGTTAGGGTTAGGGTTAGCATCAACCCTAGGATAGTGTTTGGGTTAGGGTTAGGGTTAGCATCAGCCCTAGGATAGTGTTAGGGTTAGGGTTATCCTCAGCCCTAGGAGAGTTTTAGGGTTAGGGATAGGGTTAGCATCAGGCCTAGGATAGTGTTAGGGTTAGGGTTAGGGTTAGCATCAGCCCTAGGATAGTGTTAGGGTTAGGGTTAGCATCAGCCCTAGGATAGTGTTAGGGTTATGGTTAGGTTTAGCATCAGCCCTAGGATAGTGTTAGGGTAAGGGTTAGGGTTAGCATCAGGCCTAGGATAGTGTTAGGGTTACGGTTAGAATCAGCCCTAGGATAGTGTTAGGGTTAGGGTTAAGTTTAGCATTAGCCCTAGGATAGTGTTAGGGTTAGGGTTAGGGTTACCATCAGCCCTAGGATAGTTTTAGGGTTAGGGTTAGGGGTAGCATCAGCCCTAGGATAGTGTTAGGGTTACGGTTACCATCAGCCCTAGGATAGTGTTAGGGTTAGGGTTAGGGTTAGCATCAGGCCCAGGATAGTGTTAAGGTTAGGGTTAGCATCAGCCCAAGGATAGTGTTAGGGTTAGGGTTAGGGTTAGCATCAGCCCTAGGATAGTGTTAGGGTTAGGGTTAGCATCAACCCTAGGATAGTGTTTGGGTTAGGGTTAGGGTTAGCATCAGCCCTAGGATAGTGTTAGGGTTAGGGTTAGCCTCAGCCCTAGGAGAGTGTTAGGGTTAGGGATAGGGTTAGCATCAGGCCTAGGATAGTGTTAGGGTTAGTGTTAGGGTTAGCATCAGCCCTAGGATAGTGTTAGGGTTAGGGTTAGCATCAGGCCTAGGATAGTGTTAGGGTTAGGGTTAGCATCAGCCCTAGGATAGTGTTAGGGTTAGGGTTAGGGTTAGCATCAGCCCTAGGATACTGTTAGGGTTAGGGTTAGGTTTAGCATCAGCCCTAGGACAGTGTTAGGGTAAGGGTTAGGGTTAGCATCAGGCCTAGGATAGTGATAGGGTTACGGTTAGAATCAGCCCTAGGATAGTGTTAGGGTTAGGGTTAAGTTTAGCATCAGCCCTAGGATAGTGTTAGGGTGAGGGTTAGGGTTAGCATCAGCCCTAGGATAGTGTTAGGGTTAGGGTTAGGGTTAGCATCAGCCCTAGGATAGTGTTAGGGTTAGGGTTAGCATCAGTCCTAGGATAGTGTTAGGGTTAGGGTTAGGGTTAGCTTCAGCCCTAGGACAGTGTTAGGGTTAGGGTTAGCATCAGCCTTAGGATAGTGTTAGGGTTAGGGTTAGCATCAGCCCTAGGATAGTGTTAGGGTTAGGGTTAGGGTTAGCATCAGGCCTAGGATAGTGTTAGGGTTAGGGTTAGCATCAGCCCTAGGATAGTGTTAGGGTTAGGGTCAGGGTTAGCATCAGCGTTTGGAGAGTGTTAGGGTTAAGGTTAGGGTTAGCATCAGCCCTAGGATAGTGTTAGTGTTAGGGTTAGCATCAGCCCTAGGATAGTGTTAGGGTTAGGGTTAGGGTTAGCATCCACCCTAGGATAGTGTTAGGTTTAGGGTTAGCGTTAGCATCAGCCCTAGGATACTGTTAGGGTTAGGGTTAACATAAACCCTAGGATAGTGTTAGGGTTAGGGTTAGGGTTATCATCAGGCCTACGATAGTGTTAGGGTTAGGGTTAGGGTTAGCATCAATTCAAGGATAGTGTTAGGGTTAGCGTTAGGGTTAGCATCTGCCCTAGGATAGTGTTAGGGTTAGGGTTAGGGTTAGCATCAGCCCAAGGATAGTGTTAGGGTTAGGGTTAGCATCAGCCCTAGGATAGTGTTAGGGTTAGGGTTAGGGTTAGCATCAGGCCCAGGACAGTGTTAGGGTTAGGGTTAGCATCAGCCCAAGGATAGTGTTAGGGTTAGGGTAGGGTTAGCATCAGCCCTAGGATAGTGTTGGGGTTAGGGTTAGGGTTAGCATGAGCCCTAGGATAGTGTTAGGGTTAGGGTTAGCCTCAGCCCTAAGATAGTGTTAGAGTTAGCGTTACGGTTAGCATCAGCCCTAGGATAATGTTAGGGTTAGCGTTAGGGTTATCATCAGCTCTAGGATAGTTTTAGTGTTAGGGTTAGCATCAGCCCTAGGATAGTGTTAGGGTTAGGGTTAGTGTTAGCATCAGCCCTAGGATAGTGTTAGGGTTAGGGTTAACATAAACCCTAGGATAGTGTTAGGGTTAGGGTTAGGGTTAGCATCAGCCCAAGGATAGTGTTAGGGTTAGGGTTTGCATCAGCCCTAGGATAGTGTTAGGGTTAGGGTTAGGATTAGCATCAGGCCCAGGATAGTGTTAGGGTTAGGGTTAGCATCAGCCCAAGGATAGTGTTAGGGTTAGGGTTAGGGTTAGCATCAGCCCTAGGATAGTGTTAGGGTTAGGGTTAGCATCAACCCTAGGATAGTGTTTGGGTTAGGGTTAGGGTTAGCATCAGCCCTAGGATAGTGTTAGGGTTAGGGTTAGCCTCAGCCCTAGGAGAGTTTTAGGGTTAGGGATAGGGTTAGCATCAGGCCTAGGATAGTGTTAGGGTTAGGGTTAGGGTTAGCATCAGCCCTAGGATAGTGTTAGGGTTAGGGTTAGCATCAGCCCTAGGATAGTGTTAGGGTTATGGTTAGGTTTAGCATCAGCCCTAGGATAGTGTTAGGGTAAGGGTTAGGGTTAGCATCACGCCTAGGATAGTGTTAGGGTTACGGTTAGAATCAGCCCTAGGATAGTGTTAGGGTTAGGGTTAAGTTTAGCATTAGCCCTAGGATAGTGTTAGGGTTAGGGTTAGGGTTAGCATCAGCCCTAGGATAGTGTTAGGGTTAGGGTTAGGGGTAGCATCAGCCCTAGGATAGTGTTAGGGTTACGGTTAGCATCAGCCCTAGGATACTGTTAGGGTTAGGGTTAGGGTTAGCATCAGGCCCAGGATAGTGTTAAGGTTAGGATTAGCATCAGCCCAAGGATAGTGTTAGGGTTAGGGTTAGGGTTAGCATCAGCCCTAGGATAGTGTTAGTGTTAGGGTTAGCATCAACCCTAGGATAGTGTTTGGGTTAGGGTTAGGGTTAGCATCAGCCCTAGGATAGTGTTAGGGTTAGGGTTAGCCTCAGCCCTAGGAGAGTGTTAGGGTTAGGGATAGGGTGAGCATCAGGCCTAGGATAGTGTTAGGGTTAGTGTTAGGTTTAGCATCAGCCCTAGGATAGTGTTAGGGTTAGGGTTAGCATCAGGCCTAGGATAGTGTTAGGGTTAGGGTTAGCATCAGCCCTAGGATAGTGTTAGGGTTAGGGTTAGGGTTAGCATCAGCCCTAGGATACTGTTAGGGTTAGGGTTAGGTTTAGCATCAGCCCTAGGATAGTGTTAGGGTAAGGGTTAGGGTTAGCATCAGGCCTAGGATAGTGATAGGGTTACGGTTAGAATCAGCCCTAGGATAGTGTTAGGGTTAGGGTTAAGTTTAGCATCAGCCCTAGGATAGTGTTAGGGTGAGGGTTAGGGTTAGCATCAGCCCCAGGATAGTGTTAGGGTTAGGGTTAGGGTTAGCATCAGCCCTAGGATAGTGTTAGGGTTAGGGTTAGCATCAGTCCTAGGATAGTGTTAGGGTTAGGGTTAGGGTTAGCTTCAGCCCTAGGACAGTGTTAGGTTTAGGGTTAGCATCAGCCTTAGGATAGTGTTAGGGTTAGGGTTAGCATCAGCCCTAGGATAGTGTTAGGGCTAGGGTTAGGGTTAGCATCAGGCCTAGGATAGTGTTAGGGTTAGTGTTAGCATCAGCCCTAGGATAGTGTTAGGGTTAGGGTCAGGGTTAGCATCAGCGTTTGGAGAGTGTTAGAGTTAAGGTTAGGGTTAGCATCAGCCCTAGGATAGTGTTAGTGTTAGGGTTAGCATCAGCCCTAGGATAGTGTTAGGGTTAGGGTTAGGGTTAGCATCCACCCTAGGATAGTGTTAGGTTTAGGGTTATCGTTAGCATCAGCCCTAGGATACTGTTAGGGTTAGGGTTAACATAAACCCTAGGATAGTGTTAGGGTTAGGGTTAGGGTTATCATCAGGCCTACGATAGTGTTAGGGTTAGGGTTAGGGTTAGCATCAATTCAAGGATAGTGTTAGGGTTAGCGTTAGGGTTAGCATCTGCCCTAGGATAGTGTTAGGGTTAGGGTTAGGGTTAGCATCAGCCCAAGGATAGTGTTAGGGTTAGGGTTAGCATCAGCCCTAGGATAGTGTTAGGGTTAGGGTTAGGGTTAGCATCAGGCCCAGGACAGTGTTAGGGTTAGGGTTAGCATCAGCCCAAGGATAGTGTTAGGGTTAGGGTAGGGTTAGCATCAGCCCTAGGATAGTGTTAGGGTTAGGGTTAACATTAACCCTAGGATAGTGTTTGGGTTAGGGTTAGGGTTAGCATCAGCCCTAGGATAGTGTTAGGGTTAGGGTTAGCCTCAGCCCTAGGAGAGTGTTAGGGTTAGGGATAGGGTTAGCATCAGGCCTAGGATAGTGTTAGGGTTAGGGTTAGGGTTAGCATCATCCCTAGGATAGTGTTAGGGTTAGGGTTAGCATCAGCCCTAGGAGAGTGTTAGTGTTATGGTTAGGTTTAGCATCAGCCGTAGGATAGTGTTAGGATAAGGGTTAGGGTTAGCATCAGGCCTAGGATAGTGTTAGGTTTACGGTTAGAATCAGTCCTAGGATAGTGTTAGGGTTAGGGTTAAGTTTAGCATCAGCCCTAGGATAGTGTTAGGGTTAGGCTTATGGTTAGCATCAGCCCTAGGATAGTGTTAGGGTTAGGGTTAGGGTTAGCATCACCCCTAGGATAGTGTTAGGGTTAGGGTTAGCATCAGCCCTATGATAGTGTTAGGGTTAGGGTTAGGGTTAGTTTCAGCCCTAGGACAGTGTTAGGGTTAGGGTTAGCATCAGCCCTAGGATAGTGTTAGGGTTAGGGTTAGGGTTAGCATCAGGCATAGGATAGTGTTAGGGTTAGGGTTAGCATCAGCCCTAGGATAGTGTTAGGGTTAGCGTTAGGGTTAGCATCAGCCCTAGGATAGTGTTAGGGTTAGGGTTAGGGTAATCATGAGGCTTAGGATAGTGTTAGGGTTAGGGTTAGGGTTAGCATCAGGCCCAGGATAGTGTTAAGGTTAGGGTTAGCATCAGCCCAAGGATAGTGTTAGGGTTAGGGTTAGGGTTAGCATCAGCCCTAGGATAGTGTTAGGGTTAGGGTTAGCATCAACCCTAGGATAGTGTTTGGGTTAGGGTTAGGGTTAGCATCAGCCCTAGGATAGTGTTAGGGTTAGGGTTAGCCTCAGCCCTAGGAGAGTGTTAGGGTTAGGGATAGGGTTAGCATCAGGCCTAGGATAGTGTTAGGGTTAGGGTTAGGGTTAACATCAGCCCTAGGATAGTGTTAGGGTTAGGGTTAGCATCAGGCCTAGGATAGTGTTAGCGTTAGGGTTAGCATCAGCCCTAGGATAGTGTTAGGTTTAGGGTTAGGGTTAGCATCACCCCTAGGATAGTGTTAGGGTTAGGGTTAGGTTTAGCATCAGCCCTAGGATAGTGTTAGGGGAAGGGTTAGGGTTAGCATCAGGCCTAGGGTAGTGTTACGGTTACGGTTAGAATCAGCCCTAGGATAGTGTTAGGGTTAGGGTTAAGTTTAGCATCAGCCCTAGGATAGTGTTAGGGTTAGGGTTAGGGTTAGCATCAGCCCTAGGATAGTGTTAGGGTTAGGGTTAGGGTTAGCATCAGCCCTAGGATAGTGTTAGGGTTAGGGTTAGCATCAGCCCTAGGATAGTGTTAGGGTTAGGGTTAGGGTTAGCATCAGTGTTTGGAGAGTGTTAGGGTTAGGGTTAGGGTTAGCATCAGCCCTAGGATAGTGTTAGTGTTAGGGTTAGCATCAGCCCTAGGATAGTGTTAGGGTTAGGGTTAGGGTTAGCATCCACCCTAGGATAGTGTTAGGTTTAGGGTTAGGGTTAGCATCAGCCCTAGGATAGTGTTACGGTTAGGGTTAACATAAACCCTAGGATAGTGTTAGGGTTAGGGTTAGGGTTATCATCAGGCCTAGGATAGTGTTAGGGTTAGGGTTAGCATCAGCCCTAGGATAGTGTTAGGGTTAGGGTTAGCATCAGCCCTAGGATAGTGTTAGGGTTAGGGTTAGGGTTATCATCAGGCCTAGGATAGTGTTAGGGTTAGGGTTAGCATCAGCCCTAGGATAGTGTTGGGGTTAGGGTTAGGGTTAGCATCAGCCGTAGGATAGTGTTAGGGTTAGCGTTAGCCTCAGCCCTAAGATAGTGTTAGAGTTAGGGTTAGGGTTAGCATCACCCCTAGGATAATGTTAGGGTTAGGGTTAGGGTTATCATCAGCCCTAGGATAGTGTTAGTGTTAGGGTTAGCATCAGCGCTAGGATAGTGTTAGGGTTAGGGTTAGGGTTAGGTTTAGCATCCGCCCTAGGATAGTGTTAGGGTTAGGGTTAGTGTTAGCATCAGCCCTAGGATAGTGTTAGGGTTAGGGTTAACATAAACCCTAGGATAGTGTTAGGGTTAGGGTTAGGGTTATCATCAGGCCTACGATAGTGTTAGGGTTAGGGTTAGGGTTAGCATCAGTTCAAGGATAGTGTTAGGGTTAGCGTTAGGGTTAGCATCTGCCCTAGGATAGTGTTAGGGTTAGGGTTAGTGTTAGCATCAGCCCAAGGATAGTGTTAGGGTTAGGGTTAGCATCAGCCCTAGGATAGTGTTAGGGTTAGGGTTAGGGTTAGCATCAGGCCCAGGATAGTGTTAGGGTTAGGGTTAGCATCAGCCCAAGGATAGTGTTAGGGTTAGGGTTAGGGTTAGCATCAGCCCAAGGATAGTGTTAGGGTTAGGGTTAGCATCAACCCTAGGATAGTGTTTGGGTTAGGGTTAGGGTTGGATCAGCCCTAGTATAGTGTTAGGGTTAGGGTTAGCCTCAGCCCTAGGAGAGTGTTAGGGTTAGGGATAGGGTTAGCATCAGGCCTAGGATAGTATTAGGGTTAGGGTTAGGGTTAGCATCAGCCCTAGCATAGTGTTAGGGTTAGGGTTAGGGTTAGCATCAGCCCTAGGATAGTTTTAGGGTTAGGGTTAGCATCAGCCCAAGGATAGTGTTAGGGTTAGGGTTAGGGTTAGCATCAGCCCTAGGATAGTTTTAGGGTTAGGGTTAGCATCAGCCCTAGGATAGTGTTAGGGTTAGTGTTAGGGTTAGCATCAGCCCTAGGATAGTGTTAGGGTTATGGTTAGGTTTAGCATCAGCCCTAGGATAGTGTTAGGGTAAGGGTTAGGGTTACCATCAGGCCTAGGATAGTGTTAGGGTTACGGTTAGAATCAGCCCTAGGATAGTGTTAGGGTTAGGGTTAAGTTTAGCATCAGCCCTAGGATAGTGTTAGGGTTAGGGTTCGGGTTAGAATCAGCCCTAGGATAGTGTTAGGGTTAGGGTTAGGGTTAGCATCAGCCCTAGGATAGTGTTAGGGTTAGGGTTAGCATCAGCCCTAGGATAGTGTTAGGGTTAGGGTTAGGGTTAGCTTCAGCCCTAGGACAGTGTTAGGGTTAGGGTTAGCATCAGCCCTAGGATAGTGTTAGGGTTAGGGTTAGGGTTAGCAGCAGGCATAGGATAGTGTTAGGGTTAGGGTTAGCATCAGCCCTAGGATAGTGTTAGGGTTAGCGTTAGGGTTAGCATCAGCCCTAGGATAGTGTTAGGGTTAGGGTTAGCATCAGCCCTAGGATAGTGTTAGGGTTAGGGTTAGGGTTACCATCAGGCCTCGGATAGTGTTAGGGTTAGGGTTAGGGTTATCATCAGGCCTATGATAGTGTTAGGGTTAGGGTTAGCATCAGCCCTAGCATAGTGTTAGGGTTAGGGTTAGGGTTAGCATCAGCCCTAGGATAGTGTTAGTGTTAGGGTTAGCATCAGCCCTAGGATAGTGTTAGGGTTAGGGTTAGGGTTAGCATCAGCCCTAGAATAGTGTTAGGGATAGGATTAGGGTTAGCATGAGCCCTAGGATAGTGTTAGGGTTAGGGTTAGCATCAGCCCTAGGATAGTGTTAGCGTTAGGGTTAGGGTTAGCATCAGCCCTAGGATAGTGTTAGGGTTAGAGTTAGCCTCAGCCCTAGGAGAGTGTTAGGGTTAGGGATAGGGTTAGCATCAGCCCTAGGATAGTGTTAGGGTTAGGGTTAGCATCAGCCCTAGGATAGTGTGACGGTTAGGGTTAGGGTTAGTATCAGCCCTAGGATAGTGTTAGGTTTAGGGTTAGCATCAGCCCTAGGATAGTGTTAGGGTTAGGGTTAGGGTTGTCATCAGGCCTAGGATAGTGTTAGTGTTTGGGTTATCAACAGGCCTAGGATAGTGTTAGTGTTTGGGCTATCATCAGGCCTAGGATAGTGTTAGAGTTAGGGTTAGGGTCAGCATCAGCCCTAGGATTGTGTTAGGGTTAGGGTAAGCATCAGCCCTAGGACAGTGTTAGGGTCAGGGTTAGGGATATCATCAGGCCTAGGATAGTGTTAGGGTTAGGGTTAGCATCAGCCCTAGGATAGTGTTAGTGTTAGGGTTAGGGTTAGCACCAGCCCTAGGATAGTGTTAGGATTAGGGTTAGCCTCAGCCCTAGGAGAGTTGTAGGGTTAGGGTTAGGGTTAGCATCAGGCCTAGGATAGTGTTAGGGATAGGGTTAGGGTGAGCATCAGCCCCAGGATAGTGTTAGCGTTGGGGTTAGCATCAGCCCTAGGATAGTGGTAGGGTTAGTGTTAGCATCAGCCCTAGGATAGTGTTAGGGTTAGGGTTAGGGTTATCACCAGGCCAAGGATAGTGTTAGTGTTAGGGTTAGCATCAGGCCTAGGATACTGTTAGAGTTAGGGTTAGGGTTAGCGTCAGCCCTAGGATAGTGTTAAGGTTAGTGTTAGCATCAGCCCTAGGATAGTGTTAGGGTTAGGGTTAGGGTAAGCATCAGCCCTAGGATAGTGTTAGGGTTAGGGTTAGCGTCAGCCCTAGGATAGTGTTAGGGTTAGGGTTAGGGTTAGCATCAGCCCTAGGATAGTGTTAGGGTTAGGGTTAGGGTTAGCATCAGCCCTAGGATAGTGTTAGGGTTAGGGTTAGAATCAGCCCTAGGATAGTGTTAGGGTTAGGGTTAGGGTTAGCTTCAGCCCTAGGACAGTGTTAGGGTTAGGGTTAGCATCAGCCCTAGGATAGTGTTAGGGTTAGGGTTAGCATCAGCCCTAGGATAGTGTTAGGGTTAGGGTTAGGGTTAGCATCAGGCCTAGGATAGTGTTAGGGTTAGGGTTAGCATCAGCACTAGGATAGTGTTAGGGTTAGGGTTAGCATCAGCCCTAGGATAGTGTTAGGGTTAGGGTTAGCATCAGCCCTAGGATAGTGTCAGGGTTAGGGTTAGGGTTAGCATAAGCGTTTGGAGAGTGTTAGCCTTAGGGTTAGGGTTAGCATCAGCCCTAGGATAGTGTTAGTGTTAGGGTTAGCATCAGCCCTAGGAGAGTGTTAGAGTTAGGGTTAGGGTTAGCATCCACCCTATGATAGTGTTAGGTTTAGGGTTAGGGTTAGCATCAGCCCTAGGATAGTGTTAGGGTTAGGGTTAACATAAACCCTAGGATAGTGTTAGGGTTAGGGTTAGGGTTATCATCAGGCCTAAGATAGTGTTAGGGTTAGGTTTAGGGTTAGCATCAGTTGAAGGATAGTGTTAGGGTTAGCGTTAGGGTTAGCATCAGCCCTAGGATAGTGTTAGGGTTAGGGTTAGGGTTAGCATCAGCCCTAGGATAGTGTTAGGGTTAGGGTTAGCATCAGCCCTAGGATAGTGTTATGGTTAGGGTTAGGGTTATCATCAGGCCTAGGATAGTGTTAGGGTTAGGGTTAGCATCAGCCCTAGGATAGTGTTAGGGTTAGGGTTAGGGTTAGCATCAGCCCTAGGATAGTGTTATGGTTATGGTTAGCATCAGCACTAGGATAGTGTTGGGGTTAGGGTTAGGGTTAGCATCAGCCGTAGGATAGTGTTAGGGTTAGCGTTAGCCTCAGCCCTAAGATTGTGTTAGAGTTAGGGTTAGGGTTAGCATCAGCCCTAGGATAATGTTAGGGTTAGGGTTAGTGTTATCATCAGCCCTAGGATAGTGTTAGTGTTAGGGTTAGCATCAGCCCTAGGATAGTGTTAGGGTTAGGGTTAGGGTTAGCATCCGCCCTAGGATAGTGTTAGGGTTAGGGTTAGTGTTAGCATCAGCCCTAGGATAGTGTTAGGGTTAGGGTTAGGGTTAGCATCAGCCCTAGGATAGTGTTAGGGTTAGGGTTAGCATCAGCCCTAGGATAGTGTTAGGGTTAGGGTTAGGGTTATCATCAGGCCTAGGATAGTGTTAGGGTTAGGGTTAGCATCAGCCCTAGGATAGTGTTGGGGTTAGGGTTAGGGTTAGCATCAGCCGTAGGATAGTGTTAGGGTTAGCGTTAGCCTCAGCCCTAAGATTGTGTTAGAGTTAGGGTTAGGGTTAGCATCAGCCCTAGGATAATGTTAGGGTTAGGGTTAGGGTTATCATCAGCCCTAGGATAGTGTTAGTGTTAGGGTTAGCATCAGCCCTAGGATAGTGTTAGGGTTAGGGTTAGGGTTAGGTTTAGCATCCGCCCTAGGATAGTGTTAGGGTTAGGGTTAGTGTTAGCATCAGCCCTAGGATAGTGTTAGGGTTAGGGTTAACATAAACCCTAGGATAGTGTTAGGGTTAGGGTTAGGGTTATCATCAGGCCTACGATAGTGTTAGGGATAGGGTTAGGGTTAGCATCAGTTCAAGGATAGTGTTAGGGTTAGCGTTAGGGTTAGCATCTGCCCTAGGATAGTGTTAGGGTTAGGGTTAGTGTTAGCATCAGCCCAAGGATAGTGTTAGGGTTAGGGTTAGGGTTAGCATCAGGCCCAGGATAGTGTTAGGGTTAGGGTTAGAATCAGCCCAAGGATAGTGTTAGGGTTAGGGTTAGGGTTAGCATCAGACCTAGGATAGTGTTAGGGTTAGGGTTAGCATCAACCCTAGGATAGTGTTTGGGTTAGGGTTAGGGTTAGCATCAGCCCTAGTATAGTGTTAGGGTTAGGGTTAGCCTCAGCCCTAGGAGAGTGTTAGGGTTAGGGATAGGGTTAGCATCAGGCCTAGGATAGTGTTAGGGTTAGGGTTAGGGTTAGCATCAGCCCTAGCATAGTGTTAGGGTGAGGGTTAGGGTTAGCATCAGCCCTAGGATAGTTTTAGGGTTAGGGTTAGCATCAGCCCAAGGATAGTGTTAGGGTTAGGGTTAGGGTTAGCATCAGCCCTAGGATAGTTTTAGGGTTAGGGTTAGCATCAGCCCTAGGATAGTGTTAGGGTTAGTGTTAGGGGTAGCATCAGCCCTAGGATAGTGTTAGGGTTATGGTTAGGTTTAGCATCAGCCCTAGGATAGTGTTAGGGTAAGGGTTACGGTTAGCATCAGGCCTAGGATAGTGTTAGGGTTACGGTTAGAATCAGCCCTAGGATAGTGTTAGGGTTAGGGTTAAGTTTAGCATCAGCCCTAGGAGAGTGTTAGGGTTAGGGTTAGGGTTAGAATCAGCCCTAGGATAGTGTTAGGGTTAGGGTTAGGGTTAGCATCAGCCCTAGGATAGTGTTAGGGTTAGGGTTAGCATCAGCCCTAGGATAGTGTTAGGGTTAGGGTTAGGGTTAGCTTCAGCCCTAGGACAGTGTTAGGGTTAGGGTTAGCATCAGCCCTAGGATAGTGTTAGGGTTAGGGTTAGGGTTAGCATCAGGCATAGGATAGTGTTAGGGTTAGGGTTAGCATCAGCCCTAGGATAGTGTTAGGGTTAGCATTAGGGTTAGCATCAGCCCTAGGATAGTGTTAGTGTTAGGGTTAGCATCAGCCCTAGGATAGTGTTAGGGTTAGGGTTAGGGTTAGGTTTAGCATCCGCCCTAGGATAGTGTTAGGGTTAGGGTTAGTGTTAGCATCAGCCCTAGGATAGTGTTAGGGTTAGGGTTAACATAAACCGTAGGATAGTGTTAGGGTTAGGGTTAGGGTTATCATCAGGCCTACGATAGTGTTAGGGTTAGGGTTAGGGTTAGCATCAGTTCAAGGATAGTGTTAGGGTTAGCGTTAGGGTTAGCATCTGCCCTAGGATTGTGTTAGGGTTAGGGTTAGTGTTAGCATCAGCCCAAGGATAGTGTTAGGGTTAGGGTTAGCATCAGCCCTAGGATAGTGTTAGGGTTAGGGTTAGGGTTAGCATCAGGCCCAGGATAGTGTCAGGGTTAGGGTTAGCAACAGCCCAAGGATAGTGTTAGGGTTAGGGTTAGGGTTAGCATCAGCCCTAGGATAGTGTTAGGGTTAGGGTTAGCATCAACCCTAGGATAGTGTTAGGGTTAGGGTTAGGTTTAGCATCAGCCCTAGGAGAGTGTTAGGGTAAGGGTTAGGGTTAGCATCAGGCCTAGGATAGTGTTAGGGTTACGGTTAGAATCAGCCCTAGGATAGTGTTAGGGTTAGGGTTAAGTTTAGCATCAGCCCTAGGATAGTGTTAGGGTTAGGGTTAGGGTTAGCATCAGCCCTAGGATAGTGTTAGGGTTAGGGTTAGGGTTAGCATCAGCCCTAGGATAGTGTTAGGGTTAGGGTTAGCATCAGCCCTAGGATAGTGTTAGGGTTAGGGTTAGGGTTAGCTTCAGCCCTAGGACAGTGTTAGGGTTAGGGTTAGCATCAGCCCTAGGATAGTGTTAGGGTTAGGGTTAGGGTTAGCATCTGCCCTAGCATAGTGTTAGGGTTAGGGTTAAGGTTAGCATCAGCCCAAGGATAGTGTTAGGGTTAGGGTTAGCATCAGCCCTAGGATAGTGTTAGGGTTAGGGTTAGGGTTAGCATCAGGCCCAGGACAGTGTTAGGGTTAGGGTTAGCATCAGCCCAAGGATAGTGTTAGGGTTAGGGTTAGGGTTAGCATCAGCCCTAGGATAGTGTTAGGGATAGGGTTAGCATCAACCCTAGGATAGTGTTTGGGTTAGGGTTAGGGTTAGCATCAGCCCTAGGATAGTGTTAGGGTTAGGGTTAGGGTTAGCATCAGCCCTAGGATAGTGTTAGGGTTAGGGTTAGCATCAGCCCTAGGATAGTGTTAGGGTTAGGGTTAGCATCAGCCCTAGGATAGTGTTAGGGTTAGGGTTAGGGTTAGTTTCAGCCCTAGGACAGTGTTAGGGTTAGGGTTAGCATCAGCCCTAGGATAGTGTTAGGGTTAGGGTTAGGGTTAGCATCAGGCATAGGATAGTGTTAGGGTTAGGGTTAGCATCAGCCCTAGGATAGTGTTAGGGTTAGCGTTAGGGTTAGCATCAGCCCTAGGATAGTGATAGGGTTAGCGTTAGGGTGAGCATCAGCCCTAGGATAGTGTTAGGGTTAGGGTTAGGTTTAGCATCAGCCCTAGGATAGTGTTAGGGTAAGGGTTAGGGTTAGCATCAGGCCTAGGATAGTGTTAGGGTTACGGTTAGAATCAGCCCTAGGATAGTGTTAGGGTTAGGGTTAAGTTTAGCATCAGCCCTAGGATAGTGTTAGGGTTAGGGTTAGGGTTAGCATCAGCCCTAGGATAGTGTTAGGGTTAGGGTTAGCATCAGCCCTAGGATAGTGTTAGGGTTAGGGTTAGGGTTAGCTTCAGCCCTAGGACAGTGTTAGGGTTAGGGTTAGCATCAGCCCTAGGATAGTGTTAGGGTTAGGGTTAGCATCAGCCCTGGGATAGTGTTAGGGTTAGGGTTAGGGTTAGCATCAGGCCTAGGATAGTGTTAGGGTTAGGGTTAGCATCAGCCCTAGGATAGTGTTAGGGTTAGGGTTAGCATCAGCCCTAGGATAGTGTTAGGGTTAGGGTTAGGGTTAGCATCAGTGTTTGGAGAGTGTTAGGGTTAGGGTTAGGGTTAGCATCAGCCCTAGGATAGTGTTAGTGTTAGGGTTAGCATCGGCCCTAGGATAGTGTTAGGGTTAGGGTTAGGGTTAGCATCCACCCTAGGATAGTGTTAGGTTTAGGGTTAGGGTTAGCATCAGCCCTAGGATAGTGTTAGTGTTAGGGTTAGCATCAGCCCTAGGATAGTGTTAGGGTTAGGGTTAGGGTTAGGTTTAGCATCCGCCCTAGGATAGTGTTAGGGTTAGGGTTAGTGTTAGCATCAGCCCTAGGATAGTGTTAGGGTTAGGGTTAACATAAACCGTAGGATAGTGTTAGGGTTAGGGTTAGGGTTATCATCAGGCCTACGATAGTGTTAGGGTTAGGGTTAGGGTTAGCATCAGTTCAAGGATAGTGTTAGGGTTAGCGTTAGGGTTAGCATCTGCCCTAGGATAGTGTTAGGGTTAGGGTTAGTGTTAGCATCAGCCCAAGGATAGTGTTAGGGTTAGGGTTAGCATCAGCCCTAGGATAGTGTTAGGGTTAGGGTTAGGATCAGGCCCAGGATAGTGTTAGGGTTAGGGTTAGCAACAGCCCAAGGATAGTGTTAGGGTTAGGGTTAGGGTTAGCATCAGCCCTAGGATAGTGTTAGGGTTAGGGTTAGCATCAACCCTAGGATAGTGTTTGGGTTAGGGTTAGGGTTAGCATCAGCCCTAGTATAGTGTTAGGGTTAGGGTTAGCCTCAGCACTAGGAGAGTGTTAGGGTTAGGGATAGGGTTAGCATCAAGCCTAGGATAGTCTTAGGGTTAGGGTTAGGGTTAGCATCAGCCCTAGCATAGTGTTAGGGTTAGGGTTAGGGTTAGCATCAGCCCTAGGATAGTGTTAGGGTTAGGGTTAGCATCAGCCCTAGGATAGTGTTAGGGTTAGGGTTAGGGTTAGCTTCAGCCCTAGGACAGTGTTAGGGTTAGGGTTAGCATCAGCCCTAGGATAGTGTTAGGGTTAGGGTTAGCATCAGCCCTGGGATAGTGTTAGGGTTAGGGTTAGGGTTAGCATCCGCCCTAGGATAGTGTTAGGGTTAGGGTTAGTGTTAGCATCAGCCCTAGGATAGTGTTAGGGTTAGGGTTAACATAAACCCTAGGATAGTGTTAGGGTTAGGGTTAGGGTTATCATCAGGCCTACGATAGTGTTAGGGTTAGGGTTAGGGTTAGCATCAGTACAAGGATAGTGTTAGGGTTAGCGTTAGGGATAGCATCTGCCCTAGGATAGTGTTAGGGTTAGGGTTAAGGTTAGCATCAGCCCAAGGATAGTGTTAGGGTTAGGGTTAGCATCAGCCCTAGGATAGTGTTAGGGTTAGGGTTAGGGTTAGCATCAGGCCCAGGACAGTGTTAGGGTTAGGGTTAGCATCAGCCCAAGGATAGTGTTAGGGTTAGGGTTAGCATCAGCCCTAGGATAGTGTTAGGGTTAGGGTTAGGGTTAGTTTCAGCCCTAGGACAGTGTTAGGGTTAGGGTTAGCATCAGCCCTAGGATAGTGTTAGGGTTATGGTTAGGGTTAGCATCAGGCATAGGATAGTGTTAGGGTTAGGGTTAGCATCAGCCCTAGGATAGTGTTAGGGTTAGCGTTAGGGTTAGCATCAGCCCTAGGATAGTGTTAGGGTTAGGGTTAGGGTAATCATCAGGCCTAGGATAGTGTTAGGGTTAGGGTTAGGGTTAGCATCAGGCCCAGGATAGTCTTAAGGTTAGGGTTAGCATCAGCCCAAGGATAGTGTTATGGTTAGGGGTAGGGTTAGCATCAGCCCTAGGATAGTGTTAGGGTTAGGGTTAGCATCAACCCTAGGATAGTGTTTGGGTTAGGGTTAGGGTTAGCATCAGCCCTAGGATAGTGTTAGGGTTAGGGTTAGCCTCAGCCCTAGGGGAGTGTTCTGGTTAGGGATAGGGTTAGCATCAGGCCTAGGATAGTGTTAGGGTTAGGGTTAGGGTTAGCATAAGCCCTAGGATAGTGTTAGGGTTAGGGTTAGCATCAGGCCTAGGATAGTGTTAGCGTTAGGGTTAGCATCAGCCCTAGGATAGTGTTAGGTTTAGGGTTAGGGTTAGCATCAGCCCTAGGATAGTGTTAGGGTTAGGGTTAGGTTTAGCATCAGCCCTAGGATAGTGTTAGGGTAAGGGTTAGGGTTAGCATCAGGCCTAGGATAGTGTTAGGGTTACGGTTAGAATCAGCCCTAGGATAGTGTTAGGGTTAGGGTTAAGTTTAGCATCAGCCCTAGGATAGTGTTAGGGTTAGGGTTAGGGTTAGCATCAGCCCTAGGATAGTGTTAGTGTTAGGTTTAGCATCAGCCCTAGGATAGTGTTAGGGTTAGGGTTAGGGTTAGCATCCACCCTAGGATAGTGTTAGGTTTAGGGTTAGGGTTAGCATCAGCCCTAGGATAGTGTTAGTGTTAGGGTTAGCATCAGCCCTAGGATAGTGTTAGGGTTAGGGTTAGGGTTAGGTTTAGCATCCGCCCTAGGATAGTGTTAGGGTTAGGGTTAGTGTTAGCATCAGCCCTAGGATAGTGTTAGGGTTAGGGTTAACATAAACCGTAGGATAGTGTTAGGGTTAGGGTTAGGGTTATCATCAGGCCTACGATAGTGTTAGGGTTAGGGTTAGGGTTAGCATCAGTTCAAGGATAGTGTTAGGGTTAGCGTTAGGGTTAGCATCTGCCCTAGGATTGTGTTAGGGTTAGGGTTAGTGTTAGCATCAGCCCAAGGATAGTGTTAGGGTTAGGGTTAGCATCAGCCCTAGGATAGTGTTAGGGTTAGGGTTAGGGTTAGCATCAGGCCCAGGATAGTGTTAGGGTTAGGGTTAGCAACAGCCCAAGGATAGTGTTAGGGTTAGGGTTAGGGTTAGCATCAGCCCTAGGATAGTGTTAGGGTTAGGGTTAGCATCAACCCTAGGATAGTGTTTGGGTTAGGGTTAGGGTTAGCATCAGCCCTAGTATAGTGTTAGGGTTAGGGTTAGCCTCAGCACTAGGAGAGTGTTAGGGTTAGGGATAGGGTTAGCATCAGGCCTAGGATAGTATTAGGGTTAGGGTTAGGGTTAGCATCAGCCCTAGCATAGTGTTAGGGTTAGGGTTAGGGTTAGCATCAGCCCTAGGATAGTTTTAGGGTTAGGGTTAGCATCAGCCCAAGGATAGTGTTAGGGTTAGGGTTAGGGTTAGCATCAGCCCTAGGATAATTTTAGGGTTAGGGTTAGCATCAGCCCTAGGATAGTGTTAGGGTTAGTGTTAGGGTTAGCATCAGCCCTAGGATAGTGTTAGGGTTATGGTTAGTTTTAGCATCAGCCGTAGGATAGTGTTAGGGTAAGGGTTAGGGTTAGCATCAGGCCTAAGATAGTGTTAGGGTTACGGTTAGAATCAGCCCTAGGATAATGTTAGGGTTAGGGTTAAGTTTAGCATCAGCCCTAGGATAGTGTTAGGGTTAGGGTTAGGGTTAGAATCAGCCCTAGGATAGTGTTAGGGTTAGGGTTAGGGTTAGCATCAGCCCTAGGATAGTGTTAGGGTTAGGGTTAGCATCAGCCCTAGGATAGTGTTAGGGTTAGGGTTAGGGTTAGCTTCAGCCCTAGGACAGTGTTAGGGTTAGGGTTAGCATCAGCCCTAGGATAGTGTTAGGGTTAGCGTTAGGGTTAGCATCAGCCCTAGGATAGTGTTAGGGTTAGGGTTAGCATCAGCCCTAGGATAGTGTTAGGGTTAGGGTTAGGGTTACCATCAGGCCTCGGATAGTGTTAGGGTTAGGGTTAGGGTTATCATCAGGCCTATGATAGTGTTAGGGTTAGGGTTAGCATCAGCCCTAGGATAGTGTTAGGGTTAGGGTTAGGGTTAGCATCAGCCCTAGGATAGTGTTAGGGTTAGGGTTGGCATCAGCCCTAGGATAGTGTTAGGGTTAGGGTTAGGGTTAGCATCAGCCCTAGGATAGTGTTAGGGATAGGATTAGGGTTAGCATGAGCCCTAGGATAGTGTTAGGGTTAGGGTTAGCATCAGCCCTAGGATAGTGTTAGCGTTAGGGTTTTGGTTAGCATCAGCCCTAGGATAGTGTTATTGTTAGAGTTAGCCTCAGCCCTAGGAGAGTGTTAGGGTTAGGGATAGGGTTAGCATCAGCCCTAGGATAGTGTTAGGGTTAGGGTTAGCATCAGCCCTAGGATAGTGTGACGGTTAGGGTTAGGGTTAGTATCAGCCCTAGGATAGTATAAGGGTTAGGGTTAGCATCAGCCCTAGGATAGTGTTAGGGTTAGGGTTAGGGTTGTCATCAGGCCTAGGATAGTGTTAGTGTTTGGGTTATCATCAGGCCTAGGATAGTGTTAGTGTTTGGGCTATCATCAGGCCTAGGATAGTGTTAGAGTTAGGGTTAGGGTCAGCATCAGCCCTAGGATTGTGTTAGGGTTAGGGTAAGCATCAGCCCTAGGACAGTGTTAGGGTCAGGGTTAGGGATATCATCAGGCCTAGGATAGTGTTAGGGTTAGGGTTAGCATCAGCCCTAGGATAGTGTTAGTGTTAGGGTTAGGGTTAGCACCAGCCCTAGGATAGTGTTAGGGTTAGGGTTAGCATCAGCCCTAGGATAGTGTTAGGGTTAGGTTTAGGGTTAGCATCAGCCGTAGGATAGTGTTAGGGTTAGTGTTAGCATCAGCCCTAGGATAGTGTTAGGGTTAGGGTTAGGGTTAGCATCAGGCCTAGGATAGTGTTTGGGTTAGGGTTAGGGATAGCATCAGCCCTAGGAGAGTGTTAGGATTAGGGTTAGCCTCAGCCCTAGGAGAGTTCTAGGGTTAGGGTTAGGGTTAGCATCAGCCGCAGGATAGTGTTAGCGTTGGGGTTAGCATCAGCCCTAGGATAGTGGTAGGGTTAGTGTTAGCATCAGCCCTAGGATAGTGTTAGGGATAGGGTTAGGGTTATCACCAGGCCTAGGATAGTGTTAGTGTTAGGGTTAGCATCAGGCCTAGGATACTGTTAGAGTTAGGGTTAGCGTTAGCGTCAGCCCTAGGATAGTGTTAGGGTTAGTGTTAGCATCAGCCCTAGGATAGTGTTAGGGTTAGGGTTAGGGTAAGCATCAGCCCTAGGATAGTGTTAGGGTTAGGGTTAGCATCAGCCCTAGGATAGTGTCAGGGTTAGGGTTAGGGTTAGCATAAGCGTTTGGAGAGTGTTAGGCTTAGGGTTAGGGTTAGCATCAGCCCTAGGATAGTGTTAGTGTTAGGGTTAGCATCAGCCCTAGGATAGTGTTAGAGTTAGGGTTAGGGTTAGCATCCACCCTAGGATAGTGTTAGGTTTAGGGTTAGGGTTAGCATCAGCCCTAGGATAGTGTTAGGGTTAGGGGTAACATAAACCCTAGGATAGTGTTAGGGTTAGGGTTAGGGCTATCATCAGGCCTAGGATAGTGTTAGGGTTAGGTTTAGGGTTAGCATCAGTTCAAGGATAGTGTTAGGGTTAGCGTTAGGGTTAGCATCAGCCCTAGGATAGTGTTAGGGTTAGGGTTAGGGTTAGCATCAGCCCTAGGATAGTGTTAGGGTTAGGGTTAGCATCAGCCCTAGGATAGTGTTAGGGTTAGGGTTAGCATCAGCCCTAGGATAGTGTTAGGGATAGGGTTAGGGTTACCATCAGGCCTCAGATAGTGTTAGGGTTAGGGTTAGGGTTATCATCAGGCCTATGATAGTGTTAGGGTTAGGGTTAGCATCAGCCCTAGGATAGTGTTAGGGTTAGGGTTAGGGTTAGCATCAGCCCTAGGATAGTGTTAGGGTTAGGGTTAGCATCAGCCCTAGGATAGTGTTAGGGTTAGGGTTAGGGTTAGCATCAGCCCTAGGATAGTGTTAGGGATAGGATTAGGGTTAGCATGAGCCCTAGGATAGTGTTAGGGTTAGGGTTAGCATCAGCCCTAGGATAGTGTTAGCGTTAGGGTTAGGGTTAGCATCAGCCCTAGGATAGTGGTAGGGTTAGTGTTAGCCTCAGCCCTAGGAGAGTGTTAGGGTTAGGGATAGGGTTAGCATCAGCCCTAGGATAGTGTTAGGGTTAGGGTTAGCATCAGCCCTAGGATAGTGTGACGGTTAGGGTTAGGGTTAGTATCAGCCCTAGGATAGTGTTAGGGTTAGGGTTAGCATCAGCCCTAGGATAGTTTTAGGGTTAGGGTTAGCATCAGCCCAAGGATAGTGTTAGGGTTAGGGTTAGGGTTAGCATCAGCCCTAGGATAATTTTAGGGTTAGGGTTAGCATCAGCCCTAGGATAGTGTTAGGGTTAGTGTTAGGGTTAGCATCAGCCCTAGGATAGTGTTAGGGTTATGGTTAGTTTTAGCATCAGCCCTAGGATAGTGTTAGGGTAAGGGTTAGGGTTAGCATCAGGCCTAGGATAGTGTTAGGGTTACGGTTAGAATCAGCCCTAGGATAATGTTAGGGTTAGGGTTAAGTTTAGCATCAGCCCTAGGATAGTGTTAGGGTTAGGGTTAGGGTTAGAATCAGCCCTAGGATAGTGTTAGGGTTAGGGTTAGGGTTAGCATCAGCCCTAGGATAGTGTTAGGGTTAGGGTTAGCATCAGCCCTAGGATAGTGTTAGGGTTAGGGTTAGGGTTAGCTTCAGCCCTAGGACAGTGTTAGGGTTAGGGTTAGCATCAGCCCTAGGATAGTGTTAGGGTTAGGGTTAGGGTTAGCATCAGGCATAGGATAGTGTTAGGGTTAGGGTTAGCATCAGCCCTAGGATAGTGTTAGGGTTAGCGTTAGGGTTAGCATCAGCCCTAGGATAGTGTTAGGGTTAGGGTTAGCATCAGCCCTAGGATAGTGTTAGGGTTAGGGTTAGGGTTACCATCAGGCCTCGGATAGTGTTAGCGTTAGGGTTAGGGTTATCATCAGGCCTATGATAGTGTTAGGGTTAGGGTTAGCATCAGCCCTAGGATAGTGTTAGGGTTAGGGTTAGGGTTAGCATCAGCCCTAGGATAGTGTTAGGGTTAGGGTTGGCATCAGCCCTAGGATAGTGTTAGGGTTAGGGTTAGGGTTAGCATCAGCCCTAGGATAGTGTTAGGGATAGGATTAGGGTTAGCATGAGCCCTAGGATAGTGTTAGGGTTAGGGTTAGCATCAGCCCTAGGATAGTGTTAGCGTTAGGGTTTTGGTTAGCATCAGCCCTAGGATAGTGTTAGGGTTAGAGTTAGCCTCAGCCCTAGGAGAGTGTTAGGGTTAGGGATAGGGTTAGCATCAGCCCTAGGATAGTGTTAGGGTTAGGGTTAGCATCAGCCCTAGGATAGTGTGACGGTTAGGGTTAGGGTTAGTATCAGCCCTAGGATAGTGTTAGGGTTAGGGTTAGCATCAGCCCTAGGATAGTGTTAGGGTTAGGGTTAGGGTTGTCATCAGGCCTAGGATAGTGTTAGTGTTTGGGTTATCATCAGGCCTAGGATAGTGTTAGTGTTTGGGCTATCATCAGGCCTAGGATAGTGTTAGAGTTAGGGTCAGGGTCAGCATCAGCCCTAGGATTGTGTTAGGGTTAGGGTAAGCATCAGCCCTAGGACAGTGTTAGGGTCAGGGTTAGGGATATCATCAGGCCTAGGATAGTGTTAGGGTTAGGGTTAGCATCAGCCCTAGGATGGTGTTAGGGTTAGGTTTAGGGTTAGCATCAGCCGTAGGATAGTGTTAGGGTTAGTGTTAGCATCAGCCCTAGGATAGTGTTTGGGTTAGGGTTAGGGATAGCATCAGCCCTAGGAGAGTGTTAGGATTAGGGTTAGCCTCAGCCCTAGGAGAGTTGTAGGGTTAGGGTTAGGGTTAGCATCAGGCCTAGGATAGTGTTAGGGTTAGGGCTAGGGTGAGCATCAGCCCCAGGATAGTGTTAGCGTTGGGGTTAGCATCAGCCCTAGGATAGTGGTAGGGTTAGTGTTAGCATCAGCCCTAGGATAGTGTTAGGGTTAGGGTTAGGGTTATCACCAGGCCTAGGATAGTGTTAGTGTTAGGGTTAGCATCAGGCCTAGGATACTGTTAGAGTTAGGGTTAGCGTTAGCGTCAGCCCTAGGATAGTGTTAGGGTTAGTGTTAGCATCAGCCCTAGGATAGTGTTAGGGTTAGGGTTAGGGTAAGCATCAGCCCTAGGATAGTGTTAGGGTTAGGGTTAGCATCAGCCCTAGGATAGTGTCAGGGTTAGGGTTAGGGTTAGCATAAGCGTTTGGAGAGTGTTAGGCTTAGGGTTAGGGTTAGCATCAGCCCTAGGATAGTGTTAGTGTTAGGGTTAGCATCAGCCCTAGGATAGTGTTAGAGTTAGGGTTAGGGTTAGCATCCACCCTAGGATAGTGTTAGGTTTAGGGTTAGGGTTAGCATCAGCCCTAGGATAGTGTTAGGGTTAGGGGTAACATAAACCCTAGGATAGTGTTAGGGTTAAGGTTAGGGTTATCATCAGGCCTAGGATAGTGTTAGGGTTAGGTTTAGGGTTAGCATCAGTTCAAGGATAGTGTTAGGGTTAGCGTTAGGGTTAGCATCAGCCCTAGGATAGTGTTAGGGTTAGGGTTAGGGTTAGCATCAGCCCTAGGATAGTGTTAGGGTTAGGGTTAGCATCAGCCCTAGGATAGTGTTAGGGTTAGGGTTAGCATCAGCCCTAGGATAGTGTTAGGGTTAGGGTTAGCATCAGCCCTAGGATAGTGTTAGGGTTAGGGTTAGGGTTAGCATCAGCCCTAGGATAGTGTTAGGGATAGGATTAGGGTTAGCATGAGCCCTAGGATAGTGTTAGGGTTAGGGTTAGCATCAGCCCTAGGATAGTGTTAGCGTTAGGGTTAGGGTTAGCATCAGCCCTAGGATAGTGTTAATGTTAGTGTTAGCCTCAGCCCTAGGAGAGTGTTAGGGTTAGGGATAGGGTTAGCATCAGCCCTAGGATAGTGTTAGGGTTAGGGTTAGCATCAGCCCTAGGATAGTGTGACGGTTAGGGTTAGGGTTAGTATCAGCCCTAGGATAGTGTTAGGGTTAGGGTTAGCATCAGCCCTAGGATAGTGTTAGGGTTAGGGTTAGGGTTGTCATCAGGCCTAGGATAGTGTTAGTGTTTGGGTTATCATCAGGCCTAGGATAGTGTTAGTGTTTGGGCTATCATCAGGCCTAGGATAGTGTTAGAGTTAGGGTTAGGGTCAGCATCAGCCCTAGGATTGTGTTAGGGTTAGGGTAAGCATCAGCCCTAGGACAGTGTTAGGGTCAGGGTTAGGGATATCATCAGGCCTAGGATAGTGTTAGGGTTAGTGTTAGCATCAGCCCTAGGATAGTGTTAGGGTTAGGGTTAGGGTTATCACCAGGCCTAGGATAGTGTTAGTGTTAGGGTTAGCATTAGGCCTAGGATACTGTTAGAGTTAGGGTTAGGGTTAGCACCAGCCCTAGGATAGTGTTAGGGTTAGTGTTAGCATCAGCCCTAGGATAGTGTTAGGGTTAGGGTTAGGGTAAGCATCAGCCCTAGGATAGTGTTAGGGTTAGGGTTAGCGTCAGCCCTAGAATAGTGTTAGGGTTAGGGTTAGGGTTAGCATCAGCCCTAGGATAGTGTTAGGGTTAGGGTTAGGGTTAGCATCAGCCCTAGGATAGTGTTAGGGTTAGGGTTAGAATCAGCCCTAGCATAGTGTTAGGGTTAGGGTTAGGGTTAGCTTCAGCACTAGGACAATGTTAGGGTTAGGGTTAGCATCAGCCCTAGGATAGTGTTAGGGTTAGGGTTAGCATCAGCCCTAGGATAGTGTTAGGGTTAGGGTTAGGGTTAGCATCAGGCCTAGGATAGTGTTAGGGTTAGGGTTAGCATCAGCCCTAGGATAGTGTTAGGGTTAGGGTTAGCATCAGCCCTAGGATAGTGTCAGGGTTAGGGTTAGGGTTAGCATAAGCGTTTGGAGAGTGTTAGGGTTAGGGTTAGGGTTAGCATCCACCCTAGGATAGTGTTAGGTTTAGGGTTAGGGTTAGCATCAGCCCTAGGATAGTGTTAGGGTTAGGGTTAACATAAACCCTAGGATAGTGTTAGGGTTAGGGTTAGGGTTATCATCAGGCCTAGGATAGTGTTAGGGTTAGGGTTAGGGTTAGCATCAGTTCAAGGATAGTGTTAGGGTTAGCGTTAGGGTTAGCATCAGCCCTAGGATAGTGTTAGGGTTAGGGTTAGGGTTAGCATCAGCCCTAGGATATTGTTAGGGTTAGGGTTAGCATCAGCCCTAGGACAGTGTTATGGTTAGGGTTAGGGTTATCATCAGGCCTAGGATAGTGTTAGCGTTAGGGTTAGCATCAGCCCTAGGATAGTGTTAGGGTTAGGGTTAGGGTTAGCATCAGCCCTAGGATAGTGTTAGGGTTATGGTTAGCATCAGCACTAGGATAGTGTTGGGGTTAGGGTTAGGGTTAGCATCAGCCGTAGGATAGTGTTAGAGTTAGCGTTAGCCTCAGCCCTAAGATAGTGTTAGAGTTAGGGTTAGGGTTAGCATCATCCCTAGGATAATGTTAGGGTTAGGGTTAGGGTTATCATCAGCCCTAGGATAGTGTTAGTGTTAGGGTTAGCATCAGCCCTAGGATAGTGTTAGGGTTAGGGTTAGGGTTAGCATCCGCCCTAGGATAGTGTTAGGGTTAGGGTTAGTGTTAGCATCAGCCCTAGGATAGTGTTAGGGTTAGGGTTAACATAAACCCTAGGATAGTGTTAGGGTTAGGGTTAGGGTTATCATCAGGCCTACGATAGTGTTAGGGTTAGGGTTAGGGTTAGCATCAGTTCAAGGATAGTGTTAGGGTTAGCGTTAGGGTTAGCATCTGCCCTAGGATAGTGTTAGGGTTAGGGTTAGGGTTATCATCAGGCCTAGGATAGTGTTAGTGTTTGGGTTATCATCAGGCCTAGGATAGCGTTAGTGTTTGGGCTATCATCAGGCCTAGGATAGTGTTAGAGTTAGGGTTAGGGTCAGCATCAGCCCTAGGATTGTGTTAGGGTTAGGGTAAGCATCAGCCCTAGGACAGTGTTAGGGTCTGGGTTAGGGATATCATCAGGCCTAGGATAGTGTTAGGGTTAGGGTTAGCATCAGCCCTAGGATAGTGTTAGTGTTAGGGTTAGGGTTAGCACCAGCCCTAGGATAGTGTTAGGGTTAGGGTTAGCATCAGCCCTAGGATAGTGTTAGGGTTAGGTTTAGGGTTAGCATCATCCGTAGGATAGTGTTAGGGTTAGTGTTAGCATCAGCCCTAGGATAGTGTTAGGGTTAGGGTTAGGGTTAGCATCAGGCCTAGGATAGTGTTTGGGTTAGGGTTAGGGATAGCATCAGCCCTAGGAGAGTGTTAGGGTTAGGGTTAGCCTCAGCCCTAGGAGAGTTGTAGGGTTAGGGTTAGGGTTAGCATCAGGCCTAGGATAGTGTTAGGGTTAGGGTTAGGGTGAGCATCAGCCCCAGGATAGTGTTAGCGTTGGGGTTAGCATCAGCCCTAGGATAGTGGTAGGGTTAGTGTTAGCATCAGCCCTAGGATAGTGTTAGGGTTAGGGTTAGGGTTATCACCAGGCCTAGGATAGTGTTAGTGTTAGGGTTAGCATCAGGCCTAGGATACTGTTAGAGTTAGGGTTAGGGTTAGCGTCAGCCCTAGGATAGTGTTAGGGTTAGTGTTAGCATCAGCCCTAGGATAGTGTTAGGGTTAGGGTTAGCGTCAGCCCTAGGATAGTGTTAGGGTTAGGGTTAGGGTTAGCATCAGCCCTAGGATAGTGTTAGGGTTAGGGTTAGGGTTAGCATCATCCCTAGGATAGTGTTAGGGTTAGGGTTAGAATCAGCCCTAGGATAGTGTTAGGGTTAGGGTTAGGGTTAGCTTCAGCCCTAGGACAGTGTTAGGGTTAGGGTTAGCATCAGCCCTAGGATAGTGTTAGGGTTAGGGTTAGCATCAGCCCTAGGATAGTGTTAGGGTTAGGGTTAGGGTTAGCATCAGGCCTAGGATAGTGTTAGGGTTAGGGTTAGCATCAGTCCTAGGATAGTGTTAGGGTTAGGGTTAGCATCAGCCCTAGGATAGTGTTAGGGTTAGGGTTAGGCTTAGCATCAGCGTTTGGAGAGTGTTAGGGTTAGGGTTAGGGTTAGCATCAGCCCTAGGATAGTGTTAGGGTTAGGGTTAGGGTTAGCATCCACCCTAGGATAGTGTTAGGTTTAGGGTTAGGGTTAGCATCAGCCCTAGGATAGTGTTAGGGTTAGGGTTAACATAAACCCTAGGATAGTGTTAGGGTTAGGGTTAGGGTTATCATCAGGCCTAGGATAGTGTTAGGGTTAGGGTTAACATAAACCATAGGATAGTGTTAGGGTTAGGGTTAGGGTTATCATCAGGCCTAGGATAGTGTTAGGGTTAGGGTTAGGGTTAGCATCAGTTCAAGGATAGTGTTAGGGTTAGCGTTAGGGTTAGCATCAGCCCTAGGATAGTGTTAGGGTTAGGGTTAGGGTTAGCATCAGCCCTAGGATACTGTTAGGGTTAGGGTTAGCATCAGCCCTAGGATATGTTAGGGTTAGGGTTAGCATCAACCCTAGGATAGTGTTTGGGTTAGGGTTAGGGTTAGCATCAGCCCTAGGATAGTGTTAGGGTTAGGGTTAGCCTCAGCCCTAGGAGAGTGTTAGGGTTAGGGATAGGGTTAGCATCAGGCCTAGGATAGTGTTAGGGTTAGGGTTAGGGTTAGCATCAGCCCTAGAATAGTGTTAGGGTTAGGGTTAGGGTTAGCATCAGCCCTAGGATAGTTTTAGGGTTAGGGTTAGCATCAGCCCAAGGATAGTGTTAGGGTTAGGGTTAGGGTTATCATCAGCCCTAGGATAGTTTTAGGGTTAGGGTTAGCATCAGCCCTAGGATAGTGTTAGGGTTAGTGTTAGGGTTAGCATCAGCCCTAGGATAGTGTTAGGGTTATGGTTAGGTTTAGCATCAGCCCTAGGATAGTGTTAGGGTAAGGGTTAGGGTTAGCATCAGGTCTAGGATAGTGTTAGGGTTACGGTTAGAATCAGCCCTAGGATAGTGTTAGGGTTAGGGTTAAGTTTAGCATCACCCCTAGGATAGTGTTAGGGTTAGGGTTAGGATTAGCATCAGCCCTAGGATAGTGTTAGGGTTAGGGTTAGGGTTAGCATCAGGCATAGGATAGTGTTAGGGTTAGCGTTAGGGTTAGCATCAGCCCTAGGATAGTGTTAGGGTTAGGGTTAGCATCAGCCCTAGGATAGTGTTAGGGTTAGGGTTAGGGTTAGCATCAGGCCTCGGATAGTGTTAGGGTTAGGGTTAGGGTTATCATCAGGCCTATGATAGTGTTAGGGTTAGGGTTAACATCAGCCCTAGGATAGTGTTAGGGTTAGGGTTAGGGTTAGCATCAGCCCTAGGATAGTGTTAGGGTTAGGGTTAGCATCAGCCCTAGGATAGTGTTAGGGTTAGGGTTAGGGTTAGCATCAGCCCTAGGATAGTGTTAGGGTTAGGGTTAGCCTCAGCCCTAGGAGAGTGTTAGTGTTAGGGATAGGGTTAGCATCAGGCCTAGGATAGTGTTAGGGTTAGGGTTAGGGTTAGCATGAGCCCTAGGATAGTGTTAGGGTTAGTGTTAGCATTAGCCCTAGGATACTGTTAGGGTTAGGGTTAGGGTAAGCATCATACCTAGGATAGTGTTAGGGTTAGGGTTAGGGTTAGCATCAGCCCTAGGATAGTGTTAGGGTTAGGGTTAGCCTCAGCCCTAGGAGAGTGTTAGGTTTAGGGTTAGGGTTAGCATCAGCCCTAGGATAGCGTTAGGGTTAGGGTTAGGTTTAGCATCAGCCCTAGGATACTGTTAGGGTAAGGGTTAGGGTTAGCATCAGCTCTAAGATAGTGTTAGGGTTAGAGTTAGCCTCAGCCCTAGGAGAGTGTTATTGTTAGGGATAGGGTTAGCATCAGCCCTAGGATAGTGTTAGGGTTAGGGTTAGCATCAGCCCTAGGATAGTGTGACGGTTAGGGTTAGGGTTAGTATCAGCCCTAGGATAGTGTTAGGGTTAGGGTTAGCATCAGCCCTAGGATAGTGTTAGGGTTAGGGTTAGGGTTATCATCAGGCCTAGGATAGTGTTAGTGTTTGGGTTATCATCAGGCCTAGGATAGTGTTAGTGTTTGGGCTATCATCAGGCCTAGGATAGTGTTAGAGTTAGGGTTAGGGTCAGCATCAGCCCTAGGATTGTGTTAGGGTTAGGGTAAGCATCAGCCCTAGGACAGTGTTAGGGTCTGGGTTAGGGATATCATCAGGCCTAGGATAGTGTTAGGGTTAGGGTTAGCATCAGCCCTAGGATAGTGTTAGTGTTAGGGTTAGGGTTAGCACCAGCCCTAGGATAGTGTTAGGGTTAGGGTTAGCATCAGCCCTAGGATAGTGTTAGGGTTAGGTTTAGGGTTAGCATCAGCCGTAGGATAGTGTTAGGGTTAGTGTTAGCATCAGCCCTAGGATAGTGTTAGGGTTAGGGTTAGGGTTAGCATCAGGCCTAGGATAGTGTTTGGGTTAGGGTTAGGGATAGCATCAGCCCTAGGAGAGTGTTAGGGTTAGGGTTAGCCTCAGCCCTAGGAGAGTTGTAGGGTTAGGGTTAGGGTTAGCATCAGGCCTAGGATAGTGTTAGGGTTAGGGTTAGGGTGAGCATCAGCCCCAGGGTAGTGTTAGCCTTGGGGTTAGCATCAGCCCTAGGATAGTGGTAGGGTTAGTGTTAGCATCAGCCCTAGGATAGTGTTAGGGTTAGGGTTAGGGTTATCACCAGGCCTAGGATAGTGTTAGTGTTAGGGTTAGCATCAGGCCTAGGATACTGTTAGAGTTAGGGTTAGGGTTAGCGTCAGCCCTAGGATACTGTTAGGGTTAGTGTTAGCATCAGCCCTAGGATAGTGTTAGGGTTAGGGTTAGGGTAAGCATCAGCCCTAGGATAGTGTTAGGGTTAGGGTTAGCGTCAGCCCTAGGATAGTGTTAGGGTTAGGGTTAGGGTTAGCATCAGCCCTAGGATAGTGTTAGGGTTGGGGTTAGGGTTAGCATCAGCCCTAGGATAGTGTTAGGGTTAGGGTTAGAATCAGCCCTAGGATAGTGTTAGTGTTAGGGTTAGGGTTAGCTTCAGCCCTAGGACTGTGTTAGGGTTAGGGTTAGCATCAGCCCTAGGATAGTGTTAGGGTTAGGGTTAGCATCAGCCCTAGGATAGTGTTAGGGTTAGGGTTAGGGTTAGCATCAGGCCTAGGATAGTGTTAGGGTTAGGGTTAGCATCAGTCCTAGGATAGTGTTAGGGTTAGGGTTAGCATCAGCCCTAGGATAGTGTTAGGGTTAGGGTTAGGCTTAGCATCAGCGTTTGGAGAGTGTTAGGGTTAGGGTTAGGGTTAGCATCAGCCCTAGGATAGTGTTAGTGTTAGGGTTAGCATCAGCCCTAGGATAGTGTTAGGGTTAGGGTTAGGGTTAGCATCCACCCTAGGATAGTGTTAGGTTTAGGGTTAGGGTTAGCATCAGCCCTAGGATAGTGTTAGGGTTAGGGTTAACATAAACCCTAGGATAGTGTTAGGGTTAGGGTTAGGGTTATCATCAGGCCTAGGATAGTGTTAGGGTTAGGGTTAACATAAACCCTAGGATAGTGTTAGGGTTAGGGTTAGGGTTATCATCAGCGTTTGGAGAGTGTTAGGGTTAGGGTTAGGGTTAGCATCAGCCCTAGGATAGTTTTAGTGTTAGGGTTAGCATCAGCCCTAGGATAGTGTTAGGGTTAGGGTTAGGATTAGCATCAACCCTAGGATAGTGTTAGGGTTAGGGTTAGCATCAGCCCTAGGATAGTGTTAGGGTTAGGGTTAGCATCAACCCTAGGATAGTGTTTGGGTTAGGGTTAGGGTTAGCATCAGCCCTAGGATAGTGTTAGGGTTAGGGTTAGCCTCAGCCCTAGGAGAGTGTTAGGGTTAGGGATAGGGTTAGCATCAGGCCTAGGACAGTGTTAGGGTTAGGGTTAGGGTTAGCATCAGCCCTAGCATAGTGTTAGGGTTAGGGTTAGGGTTAGCATCAGCCCTAGGATAGTTTTAGGGTTAGGGTTAGCATCAGCCCAAGGATAGTGTTAGGGTTAGGGTTAGGGTTAGCATCAGCCCTAGGATAGTTTTAGGGTTAGGGTTAGCATCAGCCCTAGGATAGTGTTAGGGTTAGTGTTAGGGTTAGCATCAGCCCTAGGATAGTGTTAGGGTTATGGTTAGGTTTAGCATCTGCCCTAGGATAGCGTTAGGGTAAGGGTTAAGGTTAGCATCAGGCCTAGGAT
Source organism: Lemur catta (assembly GCF_020740605.2). Classification (NCBI taxonomy): domain Eukaryota; kingdom Metazoa; phylum Chordata; class Mammalia; order Primates; family Lemuridae; genus Lemur; species Lemur catta. The sequence goes on along the minus strand of NC_059145.1, from coordinate 559,299 downwards.
AGTGTTAGGGTTACGATTAGAATCAGCCCTAGGATAGTGTTAGGGTTGGGGTTAAGTTTAGCATCAGCCCTAGGATAGTGTTAGGGTTAGGGTTAGGGTTAGCATCAGCCCTAGGATAGTGTTAGGGTTAGGGTTAGTGTTAGCATCAGCCCTAGGATAGTGTTAGGGTTAGGGTTAGCATCAGCCCTAGGATAGTGTTAGGGTTAGGGTTAGGGTTAGCATCAGGCATAGGATAGTGTTAGGGTTAGCGTTAGGGTTAGCATCGGCCCTAGGATAGTGTTAGGGTTAGGGTTAGCATCAGCCCTAGGATAGTGTTAGGGTTAGGGTTAGGGTTAGCATCAGGCCTCGGATAGTGTTAGGGTTAGGGTTAGGGTTATCATCAGGCCTATGATAGTGTTAGGGTTAGGGTTAGCATCAGCCCTAGGATAGTGTTAGGGTTAGGGTTAGGGTTAGCATGAGCCCTAGGATAGTGTTAGGGTTAGGGATAGCATCAGCCCTAGGATAGTGTTAGCGTTAGGGTTAGGGTTAGCATCAGCCCTAGGATAGTGTTAGGGTTAGGGTTAGCCTCAGCCCTAGGAGAGTGTTAGTGTTAGGGATAGGGTTAGCATCAGGCCTAGGATAGTGTTAGGGTTAGGGTTAGGGTTAGCATGAGCCCTAGGATAGTGTTAGGGTTAGTGTTAGCATAAGCCCTAGGATACTGTTAGGGTTAGGGTTAGGGTAAGCATCATCCCTAGGATAGTGTTAGGGTTAGGGTTAGGGTTAGCATCAGCCCTAGGATAGTGTTAGGGTTAGGGTTAGCCTCAGCCCTAGGAGAGTGTTAGGTTTAGGGTTAGGGTTAGCATCAGCCCTAGGATAGCGTTAGGGTTAGGGTTAGGTTTAGCATCAGCCTTAGGATACTGTTAGGGTAAGGGTTAGGGTTAGCATCAGCTCTAAGATAGTGTTAGGGTTAGAATTAGCCTCAGCCCTAGGAGAGTGTTAGGATTAGGGATAGGGTTAGCATCAGCCCTAGGATAGTGTTAGGGTTAGGGTTAGCATCAGCCCTAGGATAGTGTGACGGTTAGGGTTAGGGTTAGTATCAGCCCTAGGATAGTGTTAGGGTTAGGGTTAGCATCAGCCCTAGGATAGTGTTAGGGTTAGGGTTAGGGTTATCAACAGGCCTAGGATAGTGTTAGTGTTTGGGTTATCATCAGGCCTAGGATAGTGTTAGTGTTTGGGCTATCATCAGGCCTAGGATAGTGTTAGAGTTAGGGTTAGGGTCAGCATCAGCCCTAGGATTGTGTTAGGGTTAGGGTAAGCATCAGCCCTAGGACAGTGTTAGGGTCTGGGTTAGGGATATCATCAGGCCTAGGATAGTGTTAGGGTTAGGGTTAGCATCAGCCCTAGGATAGTGTTAGTGTTAGGGTTAGGGTTAGCACCAGCCCTAGGATAGTGTTAGGGTTAGGGTTAGCATCAGCCCTAGGATAGTGTTAGGGTTAGGTTTAGGGTTAGCATCAGCCGTAGGATAGTGTTAGGGTTAGTGTTAGCATCAGCCCTAGGATAGTGTTAGGGTTAGGGTTAGGGTTAGCATCAGGCCTAGGATACTGTTTGGGTTAGGGTTAGGGATAGCATCAGCCCTAGGAGAGTGTTAGGGTTAGGGTTAGCCTCAGCCCTAGGAGAGTTGTAGGGTTAGGGTTAGGGTTAGCATCAGGCCTAGGATAGTGTTAGGGTTAGGGTTAGGGTGAGCATCAGCCCCAGGATAGTGTTAGCGTTGGGGTTAGCATCAGCCCTAGGATAGTGGTAGGGTTAGTGTTAGCATCAGCCCTAGGATAGTGTTAGGGTTAGGGTTAGGGTTATCACCAGGCCTAGGATAGTGTTAGTGTTAGGGTTAGCATCAGGCCTAGGATACTGTTAGAGTTAGGGTTAGGGTTAGCGTCATCCCTAGGATAGTGTTAGGGTTAGTGTTAGCATCAGCCCTAGGATAGTGTTAGGGTTAGGGTTAGGGTAAGCATCAGCCCTAGGATAGTGTTAGGGTTAGGGTTAGCGTCAGCCCTAGGATAGTGTTAGGGTTAGGGTTAGGGTTAGCATCAGCCCTAGGATAGTGTTAGGGTTAGGGTTAGGGTTAGCATCAGCCCTAGGATAGTGTTAGGGTTAGGGTTAGAATCAGCCCTAGGATAGTGTTAGGGTTAGGGATAGGGTTAGCTTCAGCCCTAGGACAGTGTTAGGGTTAGGGTTAGCATCAGCCCTAGGATAGTGTTAGGGTTAGGGTTAGCATCAGCCCTAGGATAGTGTTAGGGTTAGGGTTAGGGTTAGCATCAGGCCTAGGATAGTGTTAGGGTTAGGGTTAGCATCAGCCCTAGGATAGTGTTAGGGTTAGGGTTAGCATCAGCCCTAGGATAGTGTTAGGGTTAGGGTTAGGGTTAGCATGAGCCCTAGGATAGTGTTAGGGTTAGTGTTAGCATTAGCCCTAGGATACTGTTAGGGTTAGGGTTAGGGTAAGCATCATACCTAGGATAGTGTTAGGGTTAGGGTTAGGGTTAGCATCAGCCCTAGGATAGTGTTAGGGTTAGGGTTAGCCTCAGCCCTAGGAGAGTGTTAGGTTTAGGGTTAGGGTTAGCATCAGCCCTAGGATAGCGTTAGGGTTAGGGTTAGGTTTAGCATCAGCCCTAGGATACTGTTAGGGTAAGGGTTAGGGTTAGCATCAGCTCTAAGATAGTGTTAGGGTTAGAGTTAGCCTCAGCCCTAGGAGAGTGTTATTGTTAGGGATAGGGTTAGCATCAGCCCTAGGATAGTGTTAGGGTTAGGGTTAGCATCAGCCCTAGGATAGTGTGACGGTTAGGGTTAGGGTTAGTATCAGCCCTAGGATAGTGTTAGGGTTAGGGTTAGCATCAGCCCTAGGATAGTGTTAGGGTTAGGGTTAGGGTTATCATCAGGCCTAGGATAGTGTTAGTGTTTGGGTTATCATCAGGCCTAGGATAGTGTTAGTGTTTGGGCTATCATCAGGCCTAGGATAGTGTTAGAGTTAGGGTTAGGGTCAGCATCAGCCCTAGGATTGTGTTAGGGTTAGGGTAAGCATCAGCCCTAGGACAGTGTTAGGGTCTGGGTTAGGGATATCATCAGGCCTAGGATAGTGTTAGGGTTAGGGTTAGCATCAGCCCTAGGATAGTGTTAGTGTTAGGGTTAAGGTTAGCACCAGCCCTAGGATAGTGTTAGGGTTAGGGTTAGCATCAGCCCTAGGATAGTGTTAGGGTTAGGTTTAGGGTTAGCATCAGCCGTAGGATAGTGTTAGGGTTAGTGTTAGCATCAGCCCTAGGATAGTGTTAGGGTTAGGGTTAGGGTTAGCATCAGGCCTAGGATAGTGTTTGGGTTAGGGTTAGGGATAGCATCAGCCCTAGGAGAGTGTTAGGGTTAGGGTTAGCCTCAGCCCTAGGAGAGTTGTAGGGTTAGGGTTAGGGTTAGCATCAGGCCTAGGATAGTGTTAGGGTTAGGGTTAGGGTGAGCATCAGCCCCAGGGTAGTGTTAGCCTTGGGGTTAGCATCAGCCCTAGGATAGTGGTAGGGTTAGTGTTAGCATCAGCCCTAGGATAGTGTTAGGGTTAGGGTTAGGGTTATCACCAGGCCTAGGATAGTGTTAGTGTTAGGGTTAGCATCAGGCCTAGGATACTGTTAGAGTTAGGGTTAGGGTTAGCGTCAGCCCTAGGATACTGTTAGGGTTAGTGTTAGCATCAGCCCTAGGATAGTGTTAGGGTTAGGGTTAGGGTAAGCATCAGCCCTAGGATAGTGTTAGGGTTAGGGTTAGCGTCAGCCCTAGGATAGTGTTAGGGTTAGGGTTAGGGTTAGCATCAGCCCTAGGATAGTGTTAGGGTTGGGGTTAGGGTTAGCATCAGCCCTAGGATAGTGTTAGGGTTAGGGTTAGAATCAGCCCTAGGATAGTGTTAGTGTTAGGGTTAGGGTTAGCTTCAGCCCTAGGACTGTGTTAGGGTTAGGGTTAGCATCAGCCCTAGGATAGTGTTAGGGTTAGGGTTAGCATCAGCCCTAGGATAGTGTTAGGGTTAGGGTTAGGGTTAGCATCAGGCCTAGGATAGTGTTAGGGTTAGGGTTAGCATCAGTCCTAGGATAGTGTTAGGGTTAGGGTTAGCATCAGCCCTAGGATAGTGTTAGGGTTAGGGTTAGGCTTAGCATCAGCGTTTGGAGAGTGTTAGGGTTAGGGTTAGGGTTAGCATCAGCCCTAGGATAGTGTTAGTGTTAGGGTTAGCATCAGCCCTAGGATAGTGTTAGGGTTAGGGTTAGGGTTAGCATCCACCCTAGGATAGTGTTAGGTTTAGGGTTAGGGTTAGCATCAGCCCTAGGATAGTGTTAGGGTTAGGGTTAACATAAACCCTAGGATAGTGTTAGGGTTAGGGTTAGGGTTATCATCAGGCCTAGGATAGTGTTAGGGTTAGGGTTAACATAAACCCTAGGATAGTGTTAGGGTTAGGGTTAGGGTTATCATCAGCGTTTGGAGAGTGTTAGGGTTAGGGTTAGGGTTAGCATCAGCCCTAGGATAGTTTTAGTGTTAGGGTTAGCATCAGCCCTAGGATAGTGTTAGGGTTAGGGTTAGGATTAGCATCAACCCTAGGATAGTGTTAGGGTTAGGGTTAGCATCAGCCCTAGGATAGTGTTAGGGTTAGGGTTAGCATCAACCCTAGGATAGTGTTTGGGTTAGGGTTAGGGTTAGCATCAGCCCTAGGATAGTGTTAGGGTTAGGGTTAGCCTCAGCCCTAGGAGAGTGTTAGGGTTAGGGATAGGGTTAGCATCAGGCCTAGGACAGTGTTAGGGTTAGGGTTAGGGTTAGCATCAGCCCTAGCATAGTGTTAGGGTTAGGGTTAGGGTTAGCATCAGCCCTAGGATAGTTTTAGGGTTAGGGTTAGCATCAGCCCAAGGATAGTGTTAGGGTTAGGGTTAGGGTTAGCATCAGCCCTAGGATAGTTTTAGGGTTAGGGTTAGCATCAGCCCTAGGATAGTGTTAGGGTTAGTGTTAGGGTTAGCATCAGCCCTAGGATAGTGTTAGGGTTATGGTTAGGTTTAGCATCTGCCCTAGGATAGCGTTAGGGTAAGGGTTAAGGTTAGCATCAGGCCTAGGATAGTGTTAGGGTTACGATTAGAATCAGCCCTAGGATAGTGTTAGGGTTAGGGTTAAGTTTAGCATCAGCCCTAGGATAGTGTTAGGGTTAGGGTTAGGGTTAGCATCAGCCCTAGGATAGTGTTAGGGTTAGGGTTAGTGTTAGCATCAGCCCTAGGATAGTGTTAGGGTTAGGGTTAGCATCAGCCCTAGGATAGTGTTAGGGTTAGGGTTAGGGTTAGCATCAGGCATAGGATAGTGTTAGGGTTAGCGTTAGGGTTAGCATCAGCCCTAGGATAGTGTTAGGGTTAGGGTTAGCATCAGCCCTAGGATAGTGTTAGGGTTAGGGTTAGGGTTAGCATCAGGCCTCGGATAGTGTTAGGGTTAGGGTTAGGGTTATCATCAGGCCTATGATAGTGTTAGGGTTAGGGTTAGCATCAGCCCTAGGATAGTGTTAGGGTTAGGGTTAGGGTTAGCATGAGCCCTAGGATAGTGTTAGGGTTAGGGATAGCATCAGCCCTAGGATAGTGTTAGCGTTAGGGTTAGGGTTAGCATCAGCCCTAGGATAGTGTTAGGGTTAGGGTTAGCCTCAGCCCTAGGAGAGTGTTAGTGTTAGGGATAGGGTTAGCATCAGGCCTAGGATAGTGTTAGGGTTAGGGTTAGGGTTAGCATGAGCCCTAGGATAGTGTTAGGGTTAGTGTTAGCATAAGCCCTAGGATACTGTTAGGGTTAGGGTTAGGGTAAGCATCATCCCTAGGATAGTGTTAGGGTTAGGGTTAGGGTTAGCATCAGCCCTAGGATAGTGTTAGGGTTAGGGTTAGCCTCAGCCCTAGGAGAGTGTTAGGTTTAGGGTTAGGGTTAGCATCAGCCCTAGGATAGCGTTAGGGTTAGGGTTAGGTTTAGCATCAGCCTTAGGATACTGTTAGGGTAAGGGTTAGGGTTAGCATCAGCTCTAAGATAGTGTTAGGGTTAGAATTAGCCTCAGCCCTAGGAGAGTGTTAGGATTAGGGATAGGGTTAGCATCAGCCCTAGGATAGTGTTAGGGTTAGGGTTAGCATCAGCCCTAGGATAGTGTGACGGTTAGGGTTAGGGTTAGTATCAGCCCTAGGATAGTGTTAGGGTTAGGGTTAGCATCAGCCCTAGGATAGTGTTAGGGTTAGGGTTAGGGTTATCAACAGGCCTAGGATAGTGTTAGTGTTTGGGTTATCATCAGGCCTAGGATAGTGTTAGTGTTTGGGCTATCATCAGGCCTAGGATAGTGTTAGAGTTAGGGTTAGGGTCAGCATCAGCCCTAGGATTGTGTTAGGGTTAGGGTAAGCATCAGCCCTAGGACAGTGTTAGGGTCTGGGTTAGGGATATCATCAGGCCTAGGATAGTGTTAGGGTTAGGGTTAGCATCAGCCCTAGGATAGTGTTAGTGTTAGGGTTAGGGTTAGCACCAGCCCTAGGATAGTGTTAGGGTTAGGGTTAGCATCAGCCCTAGGATAGTGTTAGGGTTAGGTTTAGGGTTAGCATCAGCCGTAGGATAGTGTTAGGGTTAGTGTTAGCATCAGCCCTAGGATAGTGTTAGGGTTAGGGTTAGGGTTAGCATCAGGCCTAGGATAGTGTTTGGGTTAGGGTTAGGGATAGCATCAGCCCTAGGAGAGTGTTAGGGTTAGGGTTAGCCTCAGCCCTAGGAGAGTTGTAGGGTTAGGGTTAGGGTTAGCATCAGGCCTAGGATAGTGTTAGGGTTAGGGTTAGGGTGAGCATCAGCCCCAGGATAGTGTTAGCGTTGGGGTTAGCATCAGCCGAAAGGATAGTGGTAGGGTTAGTGTTAGCATCAGGACTAGGATAGTGTTAGGGTTAGGGTTAGGGTTATCACCAGGCCTAGGATAGTGTTAGTGTTAGGGTTAGCATCAGGCCTAGGATACTGTTAGAGTTAGGGTTAGGGTTAGCGTCATCCCTAGGATAGTGTTAGGGTTAGTGTTAGCATCAGCCCTAGGATAGTGTTAGGGTTAGGGTTAGGGTAAGCATCAGCCCTAGGATAGTGTTAGGGTTAGGGTTAGCGTCAGCCCTAGGATAGTGTTAGGGTTAGGGTTAGGGTTAGCATCAGCCCTAGGATAGTGTTAGGGTTAGGGTTAGGGTTAGCATCAGCCCTAGGATAGTGTTAGGGTTAGGGTTAGAATCAGCCCTAGGATAGTGTTAGGGTTAGGGTTAGGGTTAGCTTCAGCCCTAGGACAGTGTTAGGGTTAGGGTTAGCATCAGCCCTAGGATAGTGTTAGGGTTAGGGTTAGCATCAGCCCTAGGATAGTGTTAGGGTTAGGGTTAGGGTTAGCATCAGGCCTAGGATAGTGTTAGGGTTAGGGTTAGCATCAGCCCTAGGATAGTGTTAGGGTTAGGGTTAGCATCAGCCCTAGGATAGTGTTAGGGTTAGGGTTAGGGTTAGCATCAGCGTTTGGAGAGTGTTAGGGTTAGGGTTAGGGTTAGCATCAGCCCTAGGATAGTGTTAGTGTTAGGGTTAGCATCAGCCCTAGGATAGTGTTTGGGTTAGGGTTAGGGTTAGCATCCACCCTAGGATAGTGTTAGGTTTAGGGTTAGGGTTAGCATCAGCCCTAGGATAGTGTTAGGGTTAGGGTTAACATAAACCCTAGGATAGTGTTAGGGTTAGGGTTAGGGTTATCATCAGGCCTAGGATAGTGTTAGGGTTAGGGTTAGGGTTAGCATCAGTTCAAGGATAGTGTTAGGGTTAGCGTTAGGGTTAGCATCAGCCCTAGGATAGTGTTAGGGTTAGGGTTAGGGTTAGCATCAGCCCTAGGATAGTGTTAGGTTTAGGGTTAGCATCAGACCTAGGATAGTGTTAGGGTTAGGGTTAGGGTTATCATCAGGCCTAGGATAGTGTTAGGGTTAGGGTTAGCATCAGCCCTAGGATAGTGTTAGGGTTAGGGTTAGGGTTAGCATCAGCCCTAGGATAGTGTTGGGGTTAGGGTTAGGGTTAGCATCAGCCGTAGGATAGTGTTAGGGTTAGGGTTAGCCTCAGCCCTAAGATAGTGTTAGAGTTAGGGTTAGGGTTAGCATCAGCCCTAGGATAATGTTAGGGTTAGGGTTAGGGTTATCATCAGCCCTAGGATAGTGTTAGTGTTAGGGTTAGCATCAGCCCTAGGATAGTGTTAGGGTTAGGGTTAGGGTTAGCATCAGCCCTAGGATAGTGTTAAGGTTAGGGTTAACATAAACCCTAGGATAGTGTTAGGGTTAGGGTTAGGGTTATCATCAGGCCTACGATAGTGTTAGGGTTAGGGTTAGGGTTAGCGTCAGTTCAAGGATAGTGTTAGGGTTAGCGTTAGGGTTAGCATCTGCCCTAGGATAGTGTTAGGGTTAGGGTTAGGGTTAGCATCAGCCCAAGGATAGTGTTAGGGTTAGGGTTAGCATCAGCCCTAGGATAGTGTTACGGTTAGGGTTAGGGTTAGCATCAGGCCCAGGATAGTCTTAGGGTTAGGGTTAGCATCAGCCCAAGGATAGTGTTAGTGTTAGGGTTAGGGTTAGCATCAGCCCTAGGATAGTGTTAGGGTTAGGGTTAGCATCAACCCTAGGATAGTGTTTGGGTTAGGGTTAGGGTTAGCATCAGCCCTAGGATAGTGTTAGTGTTAGGGTTAGCCTCAGCCCTAGGAGAGTGTTAGGGTTAGGGATAGGGTTAGCATCAGGCCTAGGATAGTGTTAGGGTTAGGGTTAGGGTTAGCATCAGCCCTAGGATAGTGTTAGGGTTAGGGTTAGGGTTAGCATCAGCCCTAGGATAGTGTTAGGGTTAGGGTTAGCATCAGCAATGGGATAATGTTAGGGTTAGGGTTAAGGTTAGCATCAGCCCTAGGATAGTTTTAGGGTTAGGGTTAGCATCAGCCCAAGGATAGTGTTAGGGTTAGGGTTAGGGTTAGCATCAGCCCTAGGATAGTTTTAGGGTTAGGGTTAGCATCAGCCCTAGGATAGTGTTAGGGTTAGGGTTAGGGTTAGCATCAGCCCTAGGATAGTGTTAGGGTTATGGTTAGGTTTAGCATCAGCCCTAGGATAGTGTTAGGGTAAGGGTTAGGGTTAGCATGAGGCCTAGGATAGTGTTAGGGTTACGGTTAGAATCAGCCCTAGGATGGTGTTAGGGTTAGGGTTAAGTTTAGCATCAGCCCTAGGATAGTGTTAGGGTTAGGGTTAAGGTTAGCATCAGCCCTAGGATAGTGTTAGGGTTAGGGTTAGGGTTAGCATCTGCCCTAGGACAGTGTTAGGGTTAGGTTTAGCATCAGCCCTATAATAGTGTTAGGGTTAGGGTTAGGGTTAGCATCAGGCATAGGATAGTGTTAGGGTTAGGGTTAGCATCAGCCCTAGGATAGTGTTAGGGTTAGCGTTAGGGTTAGCATCAGCCCTAGGATAGTGTTAGTGTTAGGGTTAGCATCAGCCCTAGGATAGTGTTAGGGTTAGGGTTAGGGTTAGCATCAGGCCTAGGATAGTGTTAGGGTTAGGGTTAGCATCAGCCCTAGGATAGTGTTAGGGTTAGGGTTAGGGTTAACATCAGGCCTATGATAGTGTTAGGGTTAGGGTTAGCATCAGCCCTAGGATAGTGTTAGGGTTAGGGTTAGGGTTAGCATCAGCCCTAGGATAGTGTTAGGGTTAGGGTTAGCATCAGCCCTAGGATAGTGTTAGGGTTAGGGTTAGGGTTAGCATCAGCGTTTGGAGAGTGTTAGGGTTAGGGTTAGGGTTAGCATTAGCCCTAGGATAGTGTTAGTGTTAGGGTTAGCATCAGCCCTAGGATAGTGTTAGGGTTAGGGTTAGGGTTAGCATCCACCCTAGGATAGTGTTAGGTTTAGGGTTAGGGTTAGCATCAGCCCTAGGATAGTGTTAGGGTTAGGGTTAACATAAACCCTAGGATAGTGTTAGGGTTAGGGTTAGGGTTATCATCAGGCCTAGGATAGTGTTAGGGTTAGGGTTAGGGTTAGCATCAGTTCAAGGATAGTGTTAGGGTTAGCGTTAGGGTTAGCATCAGCCCTAGGATAGTGTTAGGGTTAGGGTTAGGGTTAGCATCAGCCCTAGGATAGTGTTAGGTTTAGGGTTAGCATCAGACCTAGGATAGTGTTAGGGTTAGGGTTAGGGTTATCATCAGGCCTAGGATAGTGTTAGGGTTAGGGTTAGCATCAGCCCTAGGATAGTGTTAGGGTTAGGGTTAGGGTTAGCATCAGCCCTAGGATAGTGTTAGGGTTATGGTTAGCATCAGCCCTAGGATAGTGTTGGGGTTAGGGTTAGGGTTAGCATCAGCCGTAGGATAGTGTTAGGGTTAGGGTTAGCCTCAGCCCTAAGATAGTGTTAGAGTTAGGGTTAGGGTTAGCATCAGCCCTAGGATAATGTTAGGGTTAGGGTTAGGGTTATCATCAGCCCTAGGATAGTGTTAGTGTTAGGGTTAGCATCAGCCCTAGGATAGTGTTAGGGTTAGGGTTAGGGTTAGCATCAGCCCTAGGATAGTGTTAAGGTTAGGGTTAACATAAACCCTAGGATAGTGTTAGGGTTAGGGTTAGTGTTATCATCAGGCCTACGATAGTGTTAGGGTTAGGGTTAGGGTTAGCGTCAGTTCAAGGATAGTGTTAGGGTTAGCGTTAGGGTTAGCATCTGCCCTAGGATAGTGTTAGGGTTAGGGTTAGGGTTAGCATCAGCCCAAGGATAGTGTTAGGGTTAGGGTTATCATCAGCCCTAGGATAGTGTTACGGTTAGGGTTAGGGTTAGCATCAGGCCCAGGATAGTCTTAGGGTTAGGGTTAGCATCAGCCCAAGGATAGTGTTAGTGTTAGGGTTAGGGTTAGCATCAGCCCTAGGATAGTGTTAGGGTTAGGGTTAGCATCAACCCTAGGATAGTGTTTGGGTTAGGGTTAGGGTTAGCATCAGCCCTAGGATAGTGTTAGTGTTAGGGTTAGCCTCAGCCCTAGGAGAGTGTTAGGGTTAGGGATAGGGTTAGCATCAGGCCTAGGATAGTGTTAGGGTTAGGGTTAGGGTTAGCATCAGCCCTAGGATAGTGTTAGGGTTAGGGTTAGGGTTAGCATCAGCCCTAGGATAGTGTTAGGGTTAGGGTTAGCATCAGCAATGGGATAATGTTAGGGTTAGGGTTAAGGTTAGCATCAGCCCTAGGATAGTTTTAGGGTTAGGGTTAGCATCAGCCCAAGGATAGTGTTAGGGTTAGGGTTAGGGTTAGCATCAGCCCTAGGATAGTTTTAGGGTTAGGGTTAGCATCAGCCCTAGGATAGTGTTAGGGTTAGGGTTAGGGTTAGCATCAGCCCTAGGATAGTGTTAGGGTTATGGTTAGGTTTAGCATCAGCCCTAGGATAGTGTTAGGGTAAGGGTTAGGGTTAGCATCAGGCCTAGGATAGTGTTAGGGTTACGGTTAGAATCAGCCCTAGGATGGTGTTAGGGTTAGGGTTAAGTTTAGCATCAGCCCTAGGATAGTGTTAGGGTTAGGGTTAAGGATAGCATCAGCCCTAGGATAGTGTTAGGGTTAGGGTTAGGGTTAGCATCAGGCATAGGATAGTGTTAGGGTTAGGGTTAGCATCAGCCCTAGGATAGTGTTAGGGTTAGCGTTAGGGTTAGCATCAGCCCTAGGATAGTGTTAGTGTTAGGGTTAGCATCAGCCCTAGGATAGTGTTAGGGTTAGGGTTAGGGTTAGCATCAGGCCTAGGATAGTGTTAGGGTTAGGGTTAGCATCAGCCCTAGGATAGTGTTAGGGTTAGGGTTAGGGTTAACATCAGGCCTATGATAGTGTTAGGGTTAGGGTTAGCATCAGCCCTAGGATAGTGTTAGGGTTAGGGTTAGGGTTAGCATCAGCCCTAGGATAGTGTTAGGGTTAGGGTTAGCATCAGCCCTAGGATAGTGATAGGGTTAGGGTTAGGGTTAGCATCAGGCCTAGGATAGTGTTCGGGTTAGGGTTAGCATCAGCCATAGGATAGTGTTAGGGTTAGGGTTAGGGTAATCATCAGGCCTAGGATAGTGTTAGGGTTAGGGTTAGCATCAGCCCTAGGATAGTGATAGGGTTAGGGTTAGGGTTAGCATCAGCCCTAGGATAGTGTTAGGGTTAGGGTTAGTGTTAGTATCAGCCCTAGGATATTATTAGGGTTAGGGTTAGCATCAGCCCTAGGATAGTGTTAGGGTTAGAGTTAGGGTTAGCACCAGGCTTAGGATAGTGTTAGTGTTAGGGTTACCATCAGCCTTAGGATAGTGTTAGGGTTAGGGTTAGGGTTAGCATCAGCCGTAGGATAGTGTTAGGGTTAGGGTTAGCCTCAGCCCTAGGATAGTGTTAGCGTTAGGGTTAGGGTTAGCATCAGCCCTAGGGTAGTGTTAGGGGTAGGGTTAGGGTTAGCATCAGCCCTAGCATAGTGTTAGTGTTAGGGTTAGCATCAGCCCTAGGATACTGTTAGGCTTAGGGTTAGGGTTAGCATCAGCCCTAGGATAGTATTAGGGTTAGGGTTAGGGTTAGGGTTAGGGTTAGGGTTAGCATCAGCTCTAGGAGAGTGTTAGGGTTAGGGTTAGCATCAGCCCTAGTATAGTGTTAGAGTTAGGGTTAGGGTTAGCATCAGCCCTAGGATAGTGTTAGGGTTAGGGTTAGCATCAGCCCTAGGATAGTGTTAGGGTTAGGGTTGGGGTTAGCATCAGCCCTAGGATAGTGTTAGGGTTAGGGATAGCATCAGCCCTAGGATAGTGTTAGGGTTAGGGTTAGGGTTAGCATCAGCCGTAGGATAGTGTTAGGGTTAGGGTTAGCCTCAGCCCTAGGATAGTGTTAGCGTTAGGGTTAGGGTTAGCATCAGCCCTAGGATAGTGTTAGGGTTAGGGTTAGGGTTAGCATCAGCCCTAGCATAGTGTTAGTGTTAGGGTTAGCATCAGCCCTAGGATAGTGTTAGGGTTAGGGTTAGCATCAGCCCTAGGATAGTGTAAGGGTTAGGGTTAGGGTTAGCATCAGCCCTAGGATAGTGTTAGGTTTAGGGTTAGCATCAGCCCTAGGATAGTGTAAGGGTTAGGGTTAGGGTTAGCATCAGCCCTAGGATAGTGTTAGGGTTGGGGTTAGGTTTAGCATCAGCCCTAGGACAGTGTTAGGGTAAGTGTTAGGGTTAGCATCAGGCCTAGGATAGTGTTAGGGTTACGGTTAGAATCAGCCCTAGGATAGTGTTAGGGTTACGGTTAAGTTTAGCATCAGCCCTAGGATAGTGTTAGGGTTAGGGTTAGGGTGAGCATCAGCCCTTTGATAGTGTTAGGGTTAGGGTTAGGGTTAGCATCAGCCCTAGGATAGTGTTAGGGTTAGGGTTAGCATCAGCCCTAGGATAGTGTTAGGGTTAGGGTTAGGGTTAGCTTCAGCCCTAGGACAGTGTTAGGGTTAGGGTTAGCATCAGCCCTAGGATAGTGTTAGGGTTAGGGTTAGGGTTAGCAGCAGACCTAGGATAGTGTTTGGGTTAGGGTTAGCATCAGCCCTAGGATAGTGTTAGGGTTAGGGTTAGCATCAGCCCTAGGATAGAGTTAGGGTTAGGGTTAGGGTTAGCATCAGCGTTTGGAGAGTGTTAGGCTTAGGGTTAGGGTTAGCATCAGCCCTAGGATAGTGTTAGTGTTAGAGTTAGCATCAGCCCTAGGTTAGTGTTAGTGTTAGGGTTAGGGTTAGCATCCACCCTAGGATAGTGTTAGGTTTAGGGTTAGGGTTAGCATCAGCCCTAGGATAGTGTTAGGGTTAGGGTTAACATAAACCCTAGGATAGTGTTAGGGTTAGGGTTAGGGTTATCATCAGGCCTAGGATAATGTTAGGGTTAGGGTTAGGGTTAGCATCAGTTCAAGGATAGTGTTAGGGTTAGCGTTAGGGTTAGCATCAGCCCTAGGATAGTGTTAGGGTTAGGGTTAGGGTTAGCATCAGCCCTAGGATAGTGTTAGGTTTAGGGTTAGCATCAGCCCTAGGATAGTGTTAGTGTTAGGGTTAGGGTTATCATCAGGCCTAGGATAGTGTTAGGGTTAGGGTTAGCATCAGCCCTAGGATAGTGTTAGGGTTAGGGTTAGGGTTAGGATCAGCCCTAGGATAGTGTTAGGGTTATGGTTAGCATCAGCCCTAGGATAGTGTTGGGGTTAGGGTTAGGGTTAGCATCAGCCGTAGGATAGTGTTAGGGTTAGGGTTATCCTCAGTCCTAAGATAGTGTTAGAGTTAGGGTTAGGGGTAGCATCAGCCCTAGGATAATGTTAGGGTTAGGGTTAGGGTTATAATCAGCCCTAGGATAGTGTTAGTGTTAGGGTTAGCATCAGCCCTAGGATAGTGTTAGGGTTAGGGTTAGGGTTAGCATCAGCCCTAGGATAGTGTTAGGTTTAGGGTTAGCATCAGCCCTAGGATAGTGTTAGTGTTAGGGTTAGGGTTATCATCAGGCCTAGGATAGTGTTAGGGTTAGGGTTAGCATCAGCCCTAGGATAGTGTTAGGGTTAGGGTTAGGGTTAGGATCAGCCCTAGGATAGTGTTAGGGTTATGGTTAGCATCAGCCCTAGGATAGTGTTGGGGTTAGGGTTAGGGTTAGCATCAGCCGTAGGATAGTGTTAGGGTTAGGGTTATCCTCAGTCCTAAGATAGTGTTAGAGTTAGGGTTAGGGGTAGCATCAGCCCTAGGATAATGTTAGGGTTAGGGTTAGGGTTATCATCAGCCCTAGGATAGTGTTAGTGTTAGGGTTAGCATCAGCCCTAGGATAGTGTTAGGGTTAGGGTTAGGGTTAGCATCCGCCCTAGGATAGTGTTAGGGTTAGGGTTAGGGTAAGCATCAGCCCTAGGATAGTGTTAGGGTTAGGGTTAGCGTCAGCCCTAGGATAGTGTTAGGGTTAGGGTTAGGGTTAGCATCAGCCCTAGGATAGTGTTAGGGTTAGGGTTAGGGTTAGCATCAGCCCTAGGATAGTGTTAGGGTTAGGGTTAGAATCAGCCCTAGGATAGTGTTAGGGTTAGGGTTAGGGTTAGCTTCAGCCCTAGGACAGTGTTAGGGTTAGGGTTAGCATCAGCCCTAGGATAGTGTTAGGGTTAGGGTTAGCATCAGCCCTAGGATAGTGTTAGGGTTAGGGTTAGGGTTAGCATCAGGCCTAGGATAGTGTTAGGGTTAGGGTTAGCATCAGCCCTAGGATAGTGTTAGGGTTAGGGTTAGCATCAGCCCTAGGATAGTGTTAGGGTTAGGGTTAGGGTTAGCATCAGCGTTTGGAGAGTGTTAGGGTTAGGGTTAGGGTTAGCATTAGCCCTAGGATAGTGTTAGTGTTAGGGTTAGCATCAGCCCTAGGATAGTGTTAGGGTTAGGGTTAGGGTTAGCATCCACCATAGGATAGTGTTAGGTTTAGGGTTAGGGTTAGCATCAGCCCTAGGATAGTGTTAGGGTTAGGGTTAACATAAACCCTAGGATAGTGTTAGGGTTAGGGTTAGGGTTATCATCAGGCCTAGGATAGTGTTAGGGTTAGGGTTAGGGTTAGCATCAGTTCAAGGATAGTGTTAGGGTTAGCGTTAGGGTTAGCATCAGCCCTAGGATAGTGTTAGGGTTAGGGTTAGGGTTAGCATCAGCCCTAGGATAGTGTTAGGTTTAGGGTTAGCATCAGACCTAGGATAGTGTTAGGGTTAGGGTTAGGGTTATCATCAGGCCTAGGATAGTGTTAGGGTTAGGGTTAGCATCAGCCCTAGGATAGTGTTAGGGTTAGGGTTAGGGTTAGCATCAGCCCTAGGATAGTGTTAGGGTTATGGTTAGCATCAGCCCTAGGATAGTGTTGGGGTTAGGGTTAGGGTTAGCATCAGCCGTAGGATAGTGTTAGGGTTAGGGTTAGCCTCAGCCCTAAG
The DNA here is from genome assembly GCF_020740605.2 of Lemur catta. Classification (NCBI taxonomy): domain Eukaryota; kingdom Metazoa; phylum Chordata; class Mammalia; order Primates; family Lemuridae; genus Lemur; species Lemur catta. Next base: position 543,416 of record NC_059145.1, on the reverse strand, counting down.
ATAGTGTTAGAGTTAGGGTTAGGGTTAGCATCAGCCCTAGGATAATGTTAGGGTTAGGGTTAGGGTTATCATCAGCCCTAGGATAGTGTTAGTGTTAGGGTTAACATCAGCCCTAGGATAGTGTTAGGGTTAGGGTTAGGGTTAGCATCAGCCCTATTATAGTGTTAAGGTTAGGGTTAACATAAACCCTAGGATAGTGTTAGGGTTAGGGTTAGGGTTATCATCAGGCCTACGATAGTGTTAGGGTTAGGGTTAGGGTTAGCGTCAGTTCAAGGATAGTGTTAGGGTTAGCGTTAGGGTTAGCATCTGCCCTAGGATAGTGTTAGGGTTAGGGTTAGGGTTAGCATCAGCCCAAGGATAGTGTTAGGGTTAGGGTTAGCATCAGCCCTAGGATAGTGTTACGGTTAGGGTTAGGGTTAGCATCAGGCCCAGGATAGTCTTAGGGTTAGGGTTAGCATCAGCCCAAGGATAGTGTTAGTGTTAGGGTTAGGGTTAGCATCAGCCCTAGGATAGTGTTAGGGTTAGGGTTAGCATCAACCCTAGGATAGTGTTTGGGTTAGGGTTAGGGTTAGCATCAGCCCTAGGATAGTGTTAGTGTTAGGGTTAGCCTCAGCCCTAGGAGAGTGTTAGGGTTAGGGATAGGGTTAGCATCAGGCCTAGGATAGTGTTAGGGTTAGGGTTAGGGTTAGCATCAGCCCTAGGATAGTGTTAGGGTTAGGGTTAGGGTTAGCATCAGCCCTAGGATAGTGTTAGGGTTAGGGTTAGCATCAGCAATGGGATAATGTTAGGGTTAGGGTTAAGGTTAGCATCAGCCCTAGGATAGTTTTAGGGTTAGGGTTAGCATCAGCCCAAGGATAGTGTTAGGGTTAGGGTTAGGGTTAGCATCAGCCCTAGGATAGTTTTAGGGTTAGGGTTAGCATCAGCCCTAGGATAGTGTTAGGGTTAGGGTTAGGGTTAGCATCAGCCCTAGGATAGTGTTAGGGTTATGGTTAGGTTTAGCATCAGCCCTAGGATAGTGTTAGGGTAAGGGTTAGGGTTAGCATCAGGCCTAGGATAGTGTTAGGGTTACGGTTAGAATCAGCCCTAGGATGGTGTTAGGGTTAGGGTTAAGTTTAGCATCAGCCCTAGGATAGTGTTAGGGTTAGGGTTAAGGTTAGCATCAGCCCTAGGATAGTGTTAGGGTTAGGGTTAGGGTTAGCATCAGCCCTAGGACAGTGTTAGGGTTAGGTTTAGCATCAGCCCTATAATAGTGTTAGGGTTAGGGTTAGGGTTAGCATCAGGCATAGGATAGTGTTAGGGTTAGGGTTAGCATCAGCCCTAGGATAGTGTTAGGGTTAGCGTTAGGGTTAGCATCAGCCCTAGGATAGTGTTAGTGTTAGGGTTAGCATCAGCCCTAGGATAGTGTTAGGGTTAGGGTTAGGGTTAGCATCAGGCCTAGGATAGTGTTAGGGTTAGGGTTAGCATCAGCCCTAGGATAGTGTTAGGGTTAGGGTTAGGGTTAACATCAGGCCTATGATAGTGTTAGGGTTAGGGTTAGCATCAGCCCTAGGATAGTGTTAGGGTTAGGGTTAGGGTTAGCATCAGCCCTAGGATAGTGTTAGGGTTAGGGTTAGCATCAGCCCTAGGATAGTGATAGGGTTAGGGTTAGGGTTAGCATCAGGCCTAGGATAGTGTTCGGGTTAGGGTTAGCATCAGCCATAGGATAGTGTTAGGGTTAGGGTTAGGGTAATCATCAGGCCTAGGATAGGGTTAGGGTTAGGTTTAGCATCAGCCCTAGGATAGTGATAGGGTTAGGGTTAGGGTTAGCATCAGCCCTAGGATAGTGTTAGGGTTAGGGTTAGTGTTAGTATCAGCCCTAGGATATTATTAGGGTTAGGGTTAGCATCAGCCCTAGGATAGTGTTAGGGTTAGAGTTAGGGTTAGCACCAGGCTTAGGATAGTGTTAATGTTAGGGTTACCATCAGCCTTAGGATAGTGTTAGGGTTAGGGTTAGGGTTAGCATCAGCCGTAGGATAGTGTTAGGGTTAGGGTTAGCCTCAGCCCTAGGATAGTGTTAGCGTTAGGGTTAGGATTAGCATCAGCCCTAGGGTAGTGTTAGGGGTAGGGTTAGGGTTAGCATCAGCCCTAGCATAGTGTTAGTGTTAGGGTTAGCATCAGCCCTAGGATACTGTTAGGCTTAGGGTTAGGGTTAGCATCAGCCCTAGGATAGTATTAGGGTTAGGGTTAGGGTTAGGGTTAGGGTTAGGGTTAGCATCAGCTCTAGGAGAGTGTTAGGGTTAGGGTTAGCATCAGCCCTAGGATAGTGTTAGAGTTAGGGTTAGGGTTAGCATCAGCCCTAGGATAGTGTTAGGGTTAGGGTTAGCATCAGCCCTAGGATAGTGTTAGGGTTAGGGTTCGGGTTAGCATCAGCCCTAGGATAGTGTTAGGGTTAGGGATAGCATCAGCCCTAGGATAGTGTTAGGGTTAGGGTTAGGGTTAGCATCAGCCGTAGGATAGTGTTAGGGTTAGGGTTAGCCGCAGCCCTAGGATAGTGTTAGCGTTAGGGTTAGGGTTAGCATCAGCCCTAGGATAGTGTTAGGGGTAGGGTTAGGGTTAGCATCAGCCCTAGCATAGTGTTAGTGTTAGGGTTAGCATCAGCCCTAGGATAGTGTTAGGGTTAGGGTTAGCATCAGCCCTAGGATAGTGTAAGGGTTAGGGTTAGGGTTAGCATCAGCCCTAGGATAGTGTTAGGTTTAGGGTTAGCATCAGCCCTAGGATAGTGTAAGGGTTAGGGTTAGGGTTAGCATCAGCCCTAGGATAGTGTTAGGGTTGGGGTTAGGTTTAGCATCAGCCCTAGGACAGTGTTAGGGTAAGTGTTAGGGTTAGCATCAGGCCTACGATAGTGTTAGGGTTACGGTTAGAATCAGCCCTAGGATAGTGTTAGGGTTACGGTTAAGTTTAGCATCAGCCCTAGGATAGTGTTAGGGTTAGGGTTAGGGTTAGCATCAGCCCTTTGATAGTGTTAGGGTTAGGGTTAGGGTTAGCATCAGCCCTAGGATAGTGTTAGGGTTAGGGTTAGCATCAGCCCTAGGATAGTGTTAGGGTTAGGGTTAGGGTTACCTTCAGCCCTAGGACAGTGTTAGGGTTAGGGTTAGCATCAGCCCTAGGATAGTGTTAGGGTTAGGGTTAGCATCAGCCCTAGGATAGTGTTAGGGTTAGGGTTAGGGTTAGCATCAGACCTAGGATAGTGTTAGGGTTAGGGTTAGCATCAGCCCTAGGATAGTGTTAGGGTTAGGGTTAGCATCAGCCCTAGGATAGAGTTAGGGTTAGGGTTAGGGTTAGCATCAGCGTTTGGAGAGTGTTAGGCTTAGGGTTAGGGTTAGCATCAGCCCTAGGATAGTGTTAGTGTTAGAGTTAGCATCAGCCCTAGGTTAGTGTTAGTGTTAGGGTTAGGGTTAGCATCCACCCTAGGATAGTGTTAGGTTTAGGGTTAGGGTTAGCATCAGCCCTAGGATAGTGTTAGGGTTAGGGTTAACATAAACCCTAGGATAGTGTTAGGGTTAGGGTTAGGGTTATCATCAGGCCTAGGAGAATGTTAGGGTTAGGGTTAGGGGTAGCATCAGTTCAAGGATAGTGTTAGGGTTAGCGTTAGGGTTAGCATCAGCCCTAGGATAGTGTTAGGGTTAGTGTTAGGGTTAGCATCAGCCCTAGGATAGTGTTAGGTTTAGGGTTAGCATCAGCCCTAGGATAGTGTTAGTGTTAGGGTTAGGGTTATCATCAGGCCTAGGATAGTGTTAGGGTTAGGGTTAGCATCAGCCCTAGGATAGTGTTAGGGTTAGGGTTAGGGTTAGGATCAGCCCTAGGATAGTGTTAGGGTTATGGTTAGCATCAGCCCTAGGATAGTGTTGGGGTTAGGGTTAGGGTTAGCATCAGCCGTAGGATAGTGTTAGGGTTAGGGTTATCCTCAGTCCTAAGATAGTGTTAGAGTTAGGGTTAGGGGTAGCATCAGCCCTAGGATAATGTTAGGGTTAGGGTTAGGGTTATCATCAGCCCTAGGATAGTGTTAGTGTTAGGGTTAGCATCAGCCCTAGGATAGTGTTAGGGTTAGGGTTAGTGTTAGCATCAGCCCTAGGATAGTGTTAGGGTTAGGGTTAACATAAACCCTAGGATAGTGTTAGGGTTAGGGTTAGGGTTATCATCAGGCCTTCGATAGTGTTAGGGTTAGGGTTAGGGTTAGCATCAGTGCAAGGATAGTGTTAGGGTTAGCGTTATGGTTAGCATCTGCCCTAGGATTGTGTTAGGGTTAGGGTCATGGTTAGCATCAGCCCAAGGATAGTGTTAGGGTTAGGGTTAGCATCAGCCCTAGGATAGTGTTAGGGTTATGGTTAGGGTTAGCATCAGGCCCAGGATAGTGTTAGGGTTAGGGTTAGCATCAGCCCAAGGATAGTGATAGGGTTAGGGTTAGGGTTAGCATCAGCCCTAGGATAGTGTTAGGGGTAGGGTTAGCATCAACCCTAGGATAGTGTTTGGGTTAGGGTTAGGGTTAGCATCAGCCCTAGGATAGCGTTAGGGTTCGGGTTAGCCTCAGCCCTAGGAGAGTGTTAGGGTTAGGGATAGGGTTAGCATCAGGCCTAGGATAGTGTTAGGGTTAGGGTTAGGGTTAGCATCAGCCCTAGGATAGTGTTAGGGTTAGGGTTAGGGTTAGCATCAGCCCTAGGATAGTTTTAGGGTTAGGGTTAGCATCAGCCCAAAGATAGTGTTAGGGTTAGGGTTACGGTTAGCATCAGCCCTAGGATGGTGTTAGGGTTAGGGTTAGCATCAGCCCTAGGATAGTGTTAGGGTTAGGGTTAGGGTTAGCATCAGCCCTAGGATGGTGTTAGGGTTAGGGTTAGCATCAGCCCTAGGATAGTGTTAGGGTTAGGGTTAGGGTTAGCATCAGCCCTAGGATGGTGTTAGGGTTAGGGTTAGCATCAGCCCTAGGATGGTGTTAGGGTTAGGGTTAGCATCAGCCCTAGGATAGTGTTAGGGTTAGGGTTAGGGTTAGCATCAGCCCTAGGATAGTGTTAGGGTTAGGGTTAGCATCAGCCCTAGGATAGTGTTAGGGTTAGGGTTAGGGTTAGCATCAGCCCTAGGATAGTGTTAGGGTTAGGGTTAGCATCAACCCTAGGATAGTGATAGGGTTAGGGTTAGGGTTAGCATCAGCCCTAGGATAGTGTTAGGGTTAGGGTTAGCATCAGCCCTAGGATAGTGTTAGGGTTAGGGTTAACATAAACCCTAGGATAGTGTTAGGGTTAGGGTTAGAGTTATCATCAGGCCTAGGATAGTTTTAGGGTTAGGTTTAGGGTTAGCATCAGTTCAAGGATAGTGTTAGGGTTAGCATCAGCCCTAGGATAGTGTTAGGGTTAGGGTTAGGGTTAGCATCATCCCTAGGATAGTGTTAGGGTTAGGGTTAGCATCAGCCCTAGGATAGTGTTAGGGTTAGGGTTAGGGTTAGCATCAGCGTTTGGAGAGTGATAGGGTTAGGGTTAGGGTTAGCATCAGCCCTAGGATAGTGTTAGTGTTAGGGTTAACATCAGCACTAGGATAGTGTTAGGGTTATGGTTAGGGTTAGCATACGCCCTAGGATAGTGTTAGGTTTAGGGTTAGGGTTAGCATCAGCCCTAGGATAGTGTTAGGGTTAGGGTTAACATAAACCCTAGGATAGTGTTAGGGTTAGGGTTAGGGTTATCATCAGGCCTAGGATAGTGTTGGGGTTAGGGTTAGGGTTAGCATCAGTTCAAGGATAGTGTTAGGGTTAGCGTTAGGTTTAGCATCAGCCCTAGGATAGTGTTAGGGTTAGGGTTAGGGTTAGCATCAGCCCTAGGATAGTGTTAGGGTTAGGGTTAGCATAAGCCCTAGGATAGTGTTAGGGTTAGGGTTATCGTTATCATCAGGCCTAGGATAGTGTTAGGGTTAGGCTTAGCATCAGCCCTAGGATAGTGTTAGGGTTAGGGTTAGGGTTAGCATCCGCCCTAGGATAGTGTTAGGTTTAGGGTTAGGGTTAGCATCAGCCCTAGGATAGTGTTAGGGTTAGGGTTAGTGTTAGCATCAGCCCTAGGATAGTGTTAGGGTTAGGGTTAACATAAACCCTAGGATAGTGTTAGGGTTAGGGTTAGGGTTATCATCAGGCCTTCGATAGTGTTAGGGTTAGGGTTAGGGTTAGCATCAGTGCAAAGATAGTGTTAGGGTTAGCGTTATGGTTAGCATCTGCCCTAGGATTGTGTTAGGGTTAGGGTCATGGTTAGCATCAGCCCAAGGATAGTGTTAGGGTTAGGGTTAGCATCAGCCCTAGGATAGTGTTAGGGTTATGGTTAGGGTTAGCATCAGGCCCAGGATAGTGTCAGGGTTAGGGTTAGCATCAGCCCAAGGATAGTGATAGGGTTAGGGTTAGGGTTAGCATCAGCCCTAGGATAGTGTTAGGGGTAGGGTTAGCATCAACCCTAGGATAGTGTTTGGGTTAGGGTTAGGGTTAGCATCAGCCCTAGGATAGCGTTAGGGTTCGGGTTAGCCTCAGCCCTAGGAGAGTGTTAGGGTTACGGATAGGGTTAGCATCAGGCCTAGGATAGTGTTAGGGTTAGGGTTAGGGTTAGCATCAGCCCTAGGATAGTGTTAGGGTTAGGGTTAGGGTTAGCATCAGCCCTAGGATAGTTTTAGGGTTAGGGTTAGCATCAGCCCAAAGATAGTGTTAGGGTTAGGGTTAGGGTTAGCATCAGCCCTAGGATAGTGTTAGGGTTAGGGTTAGGGTTAGCATCAGCCCTAGGATAGTGTTAGGGTTAGGGTTAGGGTTAGCATCAGCCCTAGGATGGTGTTAGGGTTAGGGTTAGCATCAGCCCTAGGATAGTGTTAGGGTTAGGGTTAGGGTTAGCATCAGCCCTAGGATGGTGTTAGGGTTAGGGTTAGCATCAGCCCTAGGATGGTGTTAGGGTTAGGGTTAGCATCAGCCCTAGGATAGTGTTAGGGTTAGGGTTAGGGTTAGCATCAGCCCTAGGATAGTGTTAGGGTTAGGGTTAGCATCAGCCCTAGGATAGTGTTAGGGTTAGGGTTAGGGTTAGCATCAGCCCTAGGATAGTGTTAGGGTTAGGGTTAGCATCAACTCTAGGATAGTGATAGGGTTAGGGTTAGGGTTAGCATCAGCCCTAGGATAGTGTTAGGGTTAGGGTTAGCATCAGCCCTAGGATAGTGTTAGGGTTAGGGTTAACATAAACCCTAGGATAGTGTTAGGGTTAGGGTTAGAGTTATCATCAGGCCTAGGATAGTTTTAGGGTTAGGTTTAGGGTTAGCATCAGTTCAAGGATAGTGTTAGGGTTAGCATCAGGCCTAGGATAGTGTTAGGGTTAGGGTTAGGGTTAGCATCATCCCTAGGATAGTGTTAGGGTTAGGGTTAGCATCAGCCCTAGGATAGTGTTAGGGTTAGGGTTAGGGTTAGCATCAGCGTTTGGAGAGTGATAGGGTTAGGGTTAGGGTTAGCATCAGCCCTAGGATAGTGTTAGTGTTAGGGTTAGCATCAGCACTAGGATATTGTTAGGGTTATGGTTAGGGTTAGCATCCGCCCTAGGATAGTGTTAGGTTTAGGGTTAGGGTTAGCATCAGCCCTAGGATAGTGTTAGGGTTAGGGTTAACATAAACCCTAGGATAGTGTTAGGGTTAGGGTTAGGGTTATCATCAGGCCTAGGATAGTGTTGGGGTTAGGGTTAGGGTTAGCATCAGTTCAAGGATAGTGTTAGGGTTAGCGTTAGGTTTAGCATCAGCCCTAGGATAGTGTTAGGGTTAGGGTTAGGGTTAGCATCAGCCCTAGGATAGTGTTAGGGTTAGGGTTAGCATAAGCCCTAGGATAGTGTTAGGGTTAGGGTTAGGGTTATCATCAGGCCTAGGATAGTGTTAGGGTTAGGCTTAGCATCAGCCCTAGGATAGTGTTAGGGTTAGGGTTAGGGTTAGCATCCGCCCTAGGATAGTGTTAGGTTTAGGGTTAGGGTTAGCATCAGCCCTAGGATAGTGTTAGGGTTAGGGTTAGGGTTAGCATCCGCCCTAGGATAGTGTTAGGTTTAGGGTTAGGGTTAGCATCAGCCCTAGGATAGTGTTGGGGTTAGGGTTAACATAAACCCTAGGATAGTGTTAGGGTTAGGGTTAGGGTTATCATCAGGCCTAGGATAGTGTTAGGGTTAGGGTTAGGGTTCGCATCATTTCAAGGATAGTGTTAGGGTTAGCGTTAGGGTTAGCATCAGCCCTAGGATAGTGTTAGGGTTAGGGTTAGGGTTAGCATCAGCCCTAGGATAGTGTTAGGTTTAGGGTTAGCATCAGCCCTAGGATAGTGTTAGGGTTAGTGTTAGGGTTAACATCAGGCCTAGGATAGTGTTAGGGTTAGGGTTAGCATCAGCCCTAGGATAGGGTTAGGGTTAGGGTTAGCATCAGCCCTAGGATAGTGTTAGGGTTAGGTTTAGGGTTAGCATCAGGCCTAGGATAGTGTTAGGGTTAGGGTTAGCCTCAGCCCTAGGATAGTGTTAGGGTTAGGGTTAGGGTTAGCATAAGCCGTAGGATAGTGTTAGGGTTAGGGTTAGCCTCAGCCCTAAGATAGTGTTATAGTTAGGGTTAGGGTTAGCATCAGCCCTAGGATAATGTTAGGGTTAGGGTTAGGGTTAGCATCAGCCCTAGGATAGTGTTAGTGTTAGGGTTAGCATCAGCCCTAGGATAGTGTTAGGGTTAGGGTTAGGGTTAGCATCCGCCCTAGGATAGTGTTAGGGTTAGGGTTAGGGTTAGCATCAGCCCTAGGATACTGTTAGGGTTAATGTTAACATAAACCCTAGGATAGTGTTAGGGTTAGGGTTAGGGTTATCATCAGGCCTAGGATACTGTTAGGGTTAGGGTTAGGGTTAGCATCAGTTCAAGGATAGTGTTAGGGTTAGCGTTAGGGTTAGCATCTGCCCTAGGATAGTGTTAGGGTTACGGTTAGGGTTAGCATCAGCCCAAAGATAGTGTTAGGGTTAGGGTTAGCATCAGCCCTAGGATAGTGTTAGGGTTAGGGTTAGGGTTAGCATCAGGCCCAGGATAGTGTTAGGGTTAGGGTTAGCATCAGCCCAAGGATAGTGTTAGGGTTAGGGTTAGGGTTAGCATCAGCCCTAGGATAGTGTTAGGGTTAGGGTTAGCATCAACCCTAGGATAGTGTTAGGGTTAGGGTTAGGGTTAGCATCAGGCCTAGGATAGTGTTAGGGTTAGGGTTAGCATCAGCCCTAGGATAGTGTTAGGGTTAAGGATAGGGTTAGCATCAGCAGTAGGATAGTGTTAGGGTTAGGGTTAGCCTCAGCCTAAGATAGTGTTAGAGTTAAGTTTAGGGTTAGCATCAGCCCTAGGATAGTGTTAGGGTTAGGGTTAGGGTTTGCATCACCCCAGGATAGTGTTAGTGTTATGGTTAGCATCAGCCCTAGGATAGTGTTAGGGTTAGGGTTAGGGTTAGCATCCGCCCTAGGATAGTGTTAGGGTTAGGGTTAGGGTTAGCATCAGCTCTAGGATAGTGTTAGGGTTAGGGTTAACATAAACCCTAGGATAGTGTTAGGGTTAGGGTTAGGGTTATCATCAGGCCTAGGATAGTGTTAGGGTTAGGGTTAGGGTTAGCATCAGTTCAAGGATAGTTTTAGGGTCAGCGTTAGGGTTAGCATCAGCCCTAGGATAGTGTTAGGGTTAGGGTTAGGGTTAGCATCAGCCCTAGGATAGTGTTAGGGTTAGGGTTAGCATCAGCCCTAGGACAGTGTTAGGGTTAGGGTTAGGGTTATCATCAGGCCTAGGATAGTGTTAGGGTTAGGGTTAGGGTTAGCATCAGCGTTTGGAGAGTGTTAGGGTTAGGGTTAGGGTTAGCATCAGCCCTAGGATAGTGTTAGGGTTAGGGTTAGCATCAGCCCTAGGATAGTGTTAGGGTTAGGGTTAGGGTTAGCATCAGCCCTAGGATAGTGTTAGGGTTAGGGTTAGCATCAGCCCTAGGATAGTGTTAAGGTTAGGGTTAGGGTTAGCATCAGCCCTAGGATAGTGTTAGGGTTAGGGTTAGGGTTAGCATCAGGCCTAGGATAGTGTTAGGGTTAGGGTTAGCATCAGCCCTAGGATAGTGTTAGGGTTAGGGTTAGCATCAGCCCTAGGATAGTGTTAGGGTTAGGGTTAGGGTTAGCATCAGCGTTTGGAGAGTGTTAGGTTTAGGGTTAGGGTTAGCATCAGCCCTAGGATAGTGTTAGGGTTAGGGTTAGGGTTAGCATCCGCCCTAGGATAGTGTTAGGGTTAGGGATAGGGTTAGCATCAGCCCTAGGATAGTGTTAGGGTTAATGTTAACATAAACCCTAGGATAGTGTTAGGGTTAGGGTTAGGGTTATCATCAGGCCTAGGATACTGTTAGGGTTAGGGTTAGGGTTAGTATCAGTTCAAGGATAGTGTTAGGGTTAGCGTTAGGGTTAGCATCTGCCCTAGGATAGTGTTAGGGTTAGGGTTAGGGTTAGCATCAGCCCAATGATAGTGTTAGGGTTAGGGTTAGCATCAGCCCTAGGATAGTGTTAGGGTTAGGGTTAGGGTTAGCATCAGGCCCAGGATAGTGTTAGGGTTAGGGTTAGCATCAGCCCAAGCATAGTGTTAGGGTTAGGGATAGGGTTATCATCAGGCCTAGGATAGTGTTAGGGTTAGGGTTAGCATCTGCCCTAGGATAGTGTTAAGGTTAGGGTTAGGGTTAGCATCAGCCCTAGGATAGTGTTAGGGTTAGGGTTAGGGTTAGCATCAGGCCTAGGATAGTGTTAGGGTTAGGGTTAGCATCAGCCCTAGGATAGTGTTAGGGTTAGGGTTAGCATCAGCCCTAGGATAGTGTTAGGGTTAGGGTTAGGGTTAGCATCAGCGTTTGGAGAGTGTTAGGGTTAGGGTTAGGGTTAGCATCAGCCCTAGGATAGTGTTAGTGTTAGGGTTAGCATCAGCCCTAGGATAGTGTTAGGGTTAGGGTTAGGGTTATCATCATGCCTAGGATAGTGTTAGGGTTAGGGTTAGCATCAGCCCTAGGATAGTGTTAGGGTTAGGGTTAGGGTTAGCATCCGCCCTAGGATAGTGTTAGGTTTAGTGTTAGGGTTAGCATCAGCCCTAGGATAGTGTTAGTGTTAGGGTTAGCATCAGCCCTAGGATAGTGTTAGGGTTAGGGTTAGGGTTAGCATCCGCCCTAGGATAGTGTTAGGGTTAGGGTTAGGGTTAGCATCAGCCCCAGGATAGTGTTAGGGTTAATGTTAACATAAACCCTAGGATAGTGTTAGGGTTAGGGTTAGGGTTATCATCAGGCCTAGGATACTGTTAGGGTTAGGGTTAGGGTTAGCATCAGTTCAAGGATAGTGTTAGGGTTAGCGTTAGGGTTAGCATCTGCCCTAGGATAGTGTTAGGGTTAGGGTTAGGGTTAGCATCAGCCCAATGATAGTGTTAGGGTTAGGGTTAGCATCAGCCCTAGGATAGTGTTAAGGTTAGGGTTAGGGTTAGCATGTGGCCCAGGATAGTGTTAGGGTTAGGGTTAGCATCAGCCCAAGCATAGTGTTAGGGTTAGGGTTAGGGTTAGCATCAGCCCTAGGATAGTGTTAGGGTTAGGGTTAGCTTCAACCCTAGGATAGTGTTTGGGTTAGGGTTAGGGTTAGCATCAGCCCTAGTATACTGTTAGGGTTAGGGTTAGCCTCAGCCCTAGGAGAGTGTTAGGGTTAGGGTTAGGGTTAGCATCAGCCCAAGGATAGTGTTAGGGTTAGGGTTAGGGTTAGCATCAGCCCTAGGATAGTGTTAGGGTTAGGGTTAGCATCAACCCTAGGATAGTGTTTCGGTTAGGGTTAGGGTTAGCATCAGCCCTAGGATAGTGTTAGGGTTAGGGTTAGCCTCAGCCCTAGGAGAGTGTTAGGGTTAGGGATAGGGTTAGCATCAGGCCTAGGATAGTGTTAGGGTTAGGGTTAGGGTTACCATCAGCCCTAGGATAGTGTTAGGGTTAGGGTTAGCATAAGGCCTAGAATAGTGTTAGGGTTAGGGATAGCATGAGCCCCAGGATAGTGTTAGGGTTAGGGTTAGGGTTAGCATCAGCCCTAGGATAGTGTTAGGGTTATGGTTAGGTTTAGCATCAGCCCTAGGATAGTGTTAGGGTAAGGGTTAGGGTTAGCGTCAGGCCTAGGATAGTTTTAGGGTTAGGGTTAGCATCAGCCCAAAGATAGTGTTAGGGTTAGGGTTAGGGTTAGCATCAGCCCTAGGATAGTGTTAGGGTTAGGGTTAGGGTTAGCATCAGCCCTAGGATAGTGTTAGGGTTAGGGTTAGGGTTAGCATCAGCCCTAGGATGGTGTTAGGGTTAGGGTTAGCATCAGCCCTAGGATAGTGTTAGGGTTAGGGTTAGGGTTAGCATCAGCCCTAGGATGGTGTTAGGGTTAGGGTTAGCATCAGCCCTAGGATGGTGTTAGGGTTAGGGTTAGCATCAGCCCTAGGATAGTGTTAGGGTTAGGGTTAGGGTTAGCATCAGCCCTAGGATAGTGTTAGGGTTAGGGTTAGCATCAGCCCTAGGATAGTGTTAGGGTTAGGGTTAGGGTTAGCATCAGCCCTAGGATAGTGTTAGGGTTAGGGTTAGCATCAACCCTAGGATAGTGATAGGGTTAGGGTTAGGGTTAGCATCAGCCCTAGGATAGTGTTAGGGTTAGGGTTAGCATCAGCCCTAGGATAGTGTTAGGGTTAGGGTTAACATAAACCCTAGGATAGTGTTAGGGTTAGGGTTAGAGTTATCATCAGGCCTAGGATAGTTTTAGGGTTAGGTTTAGGGTTAGCATCAGTTCAAGGATAGTGTTAGGGTTAGCATCAGCCCTAGGATAGTGTTAGGGTTAGGGTTAGGGTTAGCATCATCCCTAGGATAGTGTTAGGGTTAGGGTTAGCATCAGCCCTAGGATAGTGTTAGGGTTAGGGTTAGGGTTAGCATCAGCGTTTGGAGAGTGATAGGGTTAGGGTTAGGGTTAGCATCAGCCCTAGGATAGTGTTAGTGTTAGGGTTAGCATCAGCACTAGGATAGTGTTAGGGTTATGGTTAGGGTTAGCATCCGCCCTAGGATAGTGTTAGGTTTAGGGTTAGGGTTAGCATCAGCCCTAGGATAGTGTTAGGGTTAGGGTTAACATAAACCCTAGGATAGTGTTAGGGTTAGGGTTAGGGTTATCATCAGGCCTAGGATAGTGTTGGGGTTAGGGTTAGGGTTAGCATCAGTTCAAGGATAGTGTTAGGGTTAGCGTTAGGTTTAGCATCAGCCCTAGGATAGTGTTAGGGTTAGGGTTAGGGTTAGCATCAGCCCTAGGATAGTGTTAGGGTTAGGGTTAGCATAAGCCCTAGGATAGTGTTAGGGTTAGGGTTAGGGTTATCATCAGGCCTAGGATAGTGTTAGGGTTAGGCTTAGCATCAGCCCTAGGATAGTGTTAGGGTTAGGGTTAGGGTTAGCATCCGCCCTAGGATAGTGTTAGGTTTAGGGTTAGGGTTAGCATCAGCCCTAGGATAGTGTTAGGGTTAGGGTTAGGGTTAGCATCCGCCCTAGGATAGTGTTAGGTTTAGGGTTAGGGTTAGCATCAGCCCTAGGATAGTGTTGGGGTTAGGGTTAACATAAACCCTAGGATAGTGTTAGGGTTAGGGTTAGGGTTATCATCAGGCCTAGGATAGTGTTAGGGTTAGGGTTAGGGTTCGCATCATTTCAAGGATAGTGTTAGGGTTAGCGTTAGGGTTAGCATCAGCCCTAGGATAGTGTTAGGGTTAGGGTTAGGGTTAGCATCAGCCCTAGGATAGTGTTAGGTTTAGGGTTAGCATCAGCCCTAGGATAGTGTTAGGGTTAGTGTTAGGGTTAACATCAGGCCTAGGATAGTGTTAGGGTTAGGGTTAGCATCAGCCCTAGGATAGGGTTAGGGTTAGGGTTAGCATCAGCCCTAGGATAGTGTTAGGGTTAGGTTTAGGGTTAGCATCAGGCCTAGGATAGTGTTAGGGTTAGGGTTAGCCTCAGCCCTAGGATAGTGTTAGGGTTAGGGTTAGGGTTAGCATAAGCCGTAGGATAGTGTTAGGGTTAGGGTTAGCCTCAGCCCTAAGATAGTGTTATAGTTAGGGTTAGGGTTAGCATCAGCCCTAGGATAATGTTAGGGTTAGGGTTAGGGTTAGCATCAGCCCTAGGATAGTGTTAGTGTTAGGGTTAGCATCAGCCCTAGGATAGTGTTAGGGTTAGGGTTAGGGTTAGCATCCGCCCTAGGATAGTGTTAGGGTTAGGGTTAGGGTTAGCATCAGCCCTAGGATACTGTTAGGGTTAATGTTAACATAAACCCTAGGATAGTGTTAGGGTTAGGGTTAGGGTTATCATCAGGCCTAGGATACTGTTAGGGTTAGGGTTAGGGTTAGCATCAGTTCAAGGATAGTGTTAGGGTTAGCGTTAGGGTTAGCATCTGCCCTAGGATAGTGTTAGGGTTACGGTTAGGGTTAGCATCAGCCCAAAGATAGTGTTAGGGTTAGGGTTAGCATCAGCCCTAGGATAGTGTTAGGGTTAGGGTTAGGGTTAGCATCAGGCCCAGGATAGTGTTAGGGTTAGGGTTAGCATCAGCCCAAGGATAGTGTTAGGGTTAGGGTTAGGGTTAGCATCAGCCCTAGGATAGTGTTAGGGTTAGGGTTAGCATCAACCCTAGGATAGTGTTAGGGTTAGGGTTAGGGTTAGCATCAGGCCTAGGATAGTGTTAGGGTTAGGGTTAGCATCAGCCCTAGGATAGTGTTAGGGTTAAGGATAGGGTTAGCATCAGCAGTAGGATAGTGTTAGGGTTAGGGTTAGCCTCAGCCTAAGATAGTGTTAGAGTTAAGTTTAGGGTTAGCATCAGCCCTAGGATAGTGTTAGGGTTAGGGTTAGGGTTTGCATCACCCCAGGATAGTGTTAGTGTTATGGTTAGCATCAGCCCTAGGATAGTGTTAGGGTTAGGGTTAGGGTTAGCATCCGCCCTAGGATAGTGTTAGGGTTAGGGTTAGGGTTAGCATCAGCTCTAGGATAGTGTTAGGGTTAGGGTTAACATAAACCCTAGGATAGTGTTAGGGTTAGGGTTAGGGTTATCATCAGGCCTAGGATAGTGTTAGGGTTAGGGTTAGGGTTAGCATCAGTTCAAGGATAGTTTTAGGGTCAGCGTTAGGGTTAGCATCAGCCCTAGGATAGTGTTAGGGTTAGGGTTAGGGTTAGCATCAGCCCTAGGATAGTGTTAGGGTTAGGGTTAGCATCAGCCCTAGGACAGTGTTAGGGTTAGGGTTAGGGTTATCATCAGGCCTAGGATAGTGTTAGGGTTAGGGTTAGGGTTAGCATCAGCGTTTGGAGAGTGTTAGGGTTAGGGTTAGGGTTAGCATCAGCCCTAGGATAGTGTTAGGGTTAGGGTTAGCATCAGCCCTAGGATAGTGTTAGGGTTAGGGTTAGGGTTAGCATCAGCCCTAGGATAGTGTTAGGGTTAGGGTTAGCATCAGCCCTAGGATAGTGTTAAGGTTAGGGTTAGGGTTAGCATCAGCCCTAGGATAGTGTTAGGGTTAGGGTTAGGGTTAGCATCAGGCCTAGGATAGTGTTAGGGTTAGGGTTAGCATCAGCCCTAGGATAGTGTTAGGGTTAGGGTTAGCATCAGCCCTAGGATAGTGTTAGGGTTAGGGTTAGGGTTAGCATCAGCGTTTGGAGAGTGTTAGGTTTAGGGTTAGGGTTAGCATCAGCCCTAGGATAGTGTTAGGGTTAGGGTTAGGGTTAGCATCCGCCCTAGGATAGTGTTAGGGTTAGGGATAGGGTTAGCATCAGCCCTAGGATAGTGTTAGGGTTAATGTTAACATAAACCCTAGGATAGTGTTAGGGTTAGGGTTAGGGTTATCATCAGGCCTAGGATACTGTTAGGGTTAGGGTTAGGGTTAGTATCAGTTCAAGGATAGTGTTAGGGTTAGCGTTAGGGTTAGCATCTGCCCTAGGATAGTGTTAGGGTTAGGGTTAGGGTTAGCATCAGCCCAATGATAGTGTTAGGGTTAGGGTTAGCATCAGCCCTAGGATAGTGTTAGGGTTAGGGTTAGGGTTAGCATCAGGCCCAGGATAGTGTTAGGGTTAGGGTTAGCATCAGCCCAAGCATAGTGTTAGGGTTAGGGATAGGGTTATCATCAGGCCTAGGATAGTGTTAGGGTTAGGGTTAGCATCTGCCCTAGGATAGTGTTAAGGTTAGGGTTAGGGTTAGCATCAGCCCTAGGATAGTGTTAGGGTTAGGGTTAGGGTTAGCATCAGGCCTAGGATAGTGTTAGGGTTAGGGTTAGCATCAGCCCTAGGATAGTGTTAGGGTTAGGGTTAGCATCAGCCCTAGGATAGTGTTAGGGTTAGGGTTAGGGTTAGCATCAGCGTTTGGAGAGTGTTAGGGTTAGGGTTAGGGTTAGCATCAGCCCTAGGATAGTGTTAGTGTTAGGGTTAGCATCAGCCCTAGGATAGTGTTAGGGTTAGGGTTAGGGTTATCATCAGGCCTAGGATAGTGTTAGGGTTAGGGTTAGCATCAGCCCTAGGATAGTGTTAGGGTTAGGGTTAGGGTTAGCATCCGCCCTAGGATAGTGTTAGGTTTAGTGTTAGGGTTAGCATCAGCCCTAGGATAGTGTTAGTGTTAGGGTTAGCATCAGCCCTAGGATAGTGTTAGGGTTAGGGTTAGGGTTAGCATCTGCCCTAGGATAGTGTTAGGGTTAGGGTTAGGGTTAGCATCAGCCCCAGGATAGTGTTAGGGTTAATGTTAACATAAACCCTAGGATAGTGTTAGGGTTAGGGTTAGGGTTATCATCAGGCCTAGGATACTGTTAGTGTTAGGGTTAGGGTTAGCATCAGTTCAAGGATAGTGTTAGGGTTAGCGTTAGGGTTAGCATCTGCCCTAGGATAGTGTTAGGGTTAGGGTTAGGGTTAGCATCAGCCCAATGATAGTGTTAGGGTTAGGGTTAGCATCAGCCCTAGGATAGTGTTAAGGTTAGGGTTAGGGTTAGCATGTGGCCCAGGATAGTGTTAGGGTTAGGGTTAGCATCAGCCCAAGCATAGTGTTAGGGTAGGGTTAGGGTTAGCATCAGCCCTAGGATAGTGTTAGGGTTAGGGTTAGCTTCAACCCTAGGATAGTGTTTGGGTTAGGGTTAGGGTTAGCATCAGCCCTAGTATACTGTTAGGGTTAGGGTTAGCCTCAGCCCTAGGAGAGTGTTAGGGTTAGGGTTAGGGTTAGCATCAGCCCAAGGATAGTGTTAGGGTTAGGGTTAGGGTTAGCATCAGCCCTAGGATAGTGTTAGGGTTAGGGTTAGCATCAACCCTAGGATAGTGTTTCGGTTAGGGTTAGGGTTAGCATCAGCCCTAGGATAGTGTTAGGGTTAGGGTTAGCCTCAGCCCTAGGAGAGTGTTAGGGTTAGGGATAGGGTTAGCATCAGGCCTAGGATAGTGTTAGGGTTAGGGTTAGGGTTACCATCAGCCCTAGGATAGTGTTAGGGTTAGGGTTAGCATAAGGCCTAGAATAGTGTTAGGGTTAGGGATAGCATGAGCCCCAGGATAGTGTTAGGGTTAGGGTTAGGGTTAGCATCAGCCCTAGGATAGTGTTAGGGTTATGGTTAGGTTTAGCATCAGCCCTAGGATAGTGTTAGGGTAAGGGTTAGGGTTAGCGTCAGGCCTAGGATAGTGTTAGGGTTACGGTTAGAATCAGCCCTAGGATAGTGTTAGGTTTAGGGTTAAGTTTAGCATCAGCCCTAGGATAGTGTTAGGGTTAGGTTTAGGGTTAGCATCAGCCCTAGGATAGTGTTAGGGTTAGGGTTAGCATCAGCCCTAGGATAGTGTTAGGGTTAGGGTTAGCATCAGCCCTGGGATAATGTTAGGGTTAGGGTTAGGGTTAGCATCAGTCCCAGGATAGTGTTAGGGTTAGGGTTAGCATCAGCCCTAGGATAGTGTTAGGGTTAGGGTTAGGGTTAGCATCAGCCCTAGGATAGTGTTAGGGTTAGGGTTAGCATCAACCCTAGGATAGTGTTTGGGTTAGGGATAGGGTTAGCATCAGCCCTAGGATAGTGTTAGGGTTAGGGTTAGCCTCAGCCCTAGGAGAGTGTTAGGATTAGGGATAGGGTTAGCATCAGCCCTAGGATAGTGTTAGGGTTGGGGTTAGCATCAGCCCTGGGATAATGTTAGGGTTAGGGTTAGGGTTAGCATCAGCCCTAGGATAGTGTTAGGGTTAGGGTTAGTATCAGCCCTAGGATAGTGTTAGGGTTAGGGTTAGCATCAGGCCTAGAATAGTGTTAGGGTTAGGGTTAGCATGAGCCCTAGGATAGTGTTAGGGTTAGGGTTAGGGTTAGCATCAGCCCTAGGATAGTGTTAGGGTTAGGGTTATCATCAGCCCTAGGATAGTGTTAGGGTTAGGGTTAGGGTTAGCATCAGCCCTAGGAGAGTGTTAGGGTTAGGGTTAGCATCAGCCCTAGGATAGTGTTAGGGTTAGGGTTAACATAAACCCTAGGATAGTGTTAGGGTTAGGGTTAGGGTTATCATCAGGCCTAGGATAGTGTTAGGGTTAGGGTTAGGGTTAGCATCAGTTCAAGGATAGTGTTAGGGTTAGCGTTAGGGTTAGCATCAGCCCTAGGATAGTGTTAGGGTTAGGGTTAGGGTTAGCATCAGCCCTAGGATAGTGTTAGGGTTAGGGTTAGCATCAGGCCCAGGATAGTGTTAGGGTTAGGGTTAGCATCAGCCCAAGGATAGTGTTAGGGTTAGGGTTAGGGTTAGCATCAGCCCTAGGATAGTGTTAGGGTTAGGGTTAGCATCAACCCTAGGATAGTGTTTGGGTTAGGGTTAGGGTTAGCATCAGCCCGAGGATAGTGTTAGGGTTAGGGTTAGCCTCAGCCCTAGGAGAGTGTTAGGGTTAGGGATAGGTTTAGCATAAGGCCTAGGATAGTGTTAGGGTTAGGGTTAGGGTTAGCATCAGCCCTAGGATAGTGTTAGGGTTAGGGTTAGCATCAGGCCTAGAATAGTGTTAGGGTTAGGGTTAGCATGAGCCCTAGGATAGTGTTAGGGTTAGGGTTAGGGTTAGCATCAGCCCTAGGATAGTGTTAGGGTTATGGTTAGGTTTAGCATCAGCCCTAGGATAGTGTTAGGGTAAGGGTTAGGGTTAGCATCAGGCCTAGGATAGTGTTAGGGTTACGGTTAGAATCAGCCCTAGGATAGTGTTAGGTTTAGGGTTAAGTTTAGCATCAGCCCTAGGATAGTGTTAGGGTTAGGTTTAGGGTTAGCATCAGCCCTAGGATAGTGTTAGGGTTAGGGTTAGGGTTAGCATCAGCCCTAGGATAGTGTTAGGGTTAGGGTTAACATAAGCCCTAGGATAGTGTTAGGGTTAGGGTTAGGGTTAGCATCAGGCCTAGCATAGTGTCAGGGTTAGGGTTAGCATCAGCCCTAGGATAGTGTTAGGGTTCAGGGTTAGGGTTATCATCAGGCCTAGGATAGTGTTAGGGTTAGGGTTAGCATCAGCCCTAGGATAGTGTTAGGGTTAGTGTTAGGGTTAGCATCAGCCCTAGGATAGTGTTAGGGTTAGGGTTAGTGTTAGCATCAGCCCTAGGATATTTTTAGGGTTAGGGTTAGCATCAGCCCTAGGATAGTGTTAGGGTTAGGGTTAGGGTTAGCATCAGCCCTAGGATAGTGTTAGTGTTAGGGTTAGCATCAGCCCTAGGATAGTGTTAGGGTTAAAGTTAGGGTTAGCATCCGCCCTAGGATAGTGTTAGGGTTAGGGTTAGTGTTAGCATCAGCCCTAGGATAGTGTTAGGGTTAGGGTTAACATAAACCCTAGGATAGTGTTAGGGTTAGGGTTAGGGTTATCATCAGGCCTACGATAGTGTTAGGGTTCGGGTTAGGGTTAGCATCAGTTCAAGGATAGTGTTAGGGTTAGCGTTAGGGTTAGCATCTGCCCTAGAATAGTGTTAGGGTTAGGGTTAGGGTTAGCATCAGCCCTAGGATAGTATTAGGGTTAGGGTTAGGGTTAGGGTTAGGGTTAGCATCAGCTCTAGGATAGTGTTAGGGTTAGGGTTAGCATCAGCCCTGGGATAATGTTAGGGTTAGGGTTAGGGTTACCATCAGGCCTACGATAGTGTTAGGGTTAGAGTTAGGGTTAGCATCAGTTCAAGGATAGTGTTAGGGTTAGCGTTAGGGTTAGCATCTGCCCTAGAATAGTGTTAGGGTTAGGGTTAGGGTTAGCATCAGCCCTAGGATAGTATTAGGGTTAGGGTTAGGGTTAGGGTTAGGGTTAGCATCAGCTCTAGGATAGTGTTAGGGTTAGGGTTAGCATCAGCCCTAGGATAGTGTTTGGGTTAGGGTTAGGGTTAGCATCAGCCCTAGGATAGTATTAGGGTTAGGGTTAGGGTTAGGGTTAGGGTTAGCATCAGCTCTAGGATAGTGTTAGGGTTAGGGTTAGGGTTAGCATCAGCCCTAGGATAGTGTTAGGGTTAGTGTTAGGGTTAGCATCAGCCCTAGGATAGTGTTAAGGTTAGGGTTAGGGTTAGCATCAGCCCTAGGATAGTATTAGGGTTAGGGTTAGGGTTAGGGTTAGGGTTAGCATCAGCTCTAGGATAGTGTTAGTGTTAGGGTTAGGGTTAGCATCAGCCCTAGGATAGTGTTAGGGTTGGGGTTAGCATCAGCCCTGGGATAATGTTAGGGTTAGGGTTAGGGTTAGCATCAGCCCTAGGATAGTGTTAGGGTTAGGGTTAGCATCAGCCCTAGGATAGTGTTAGGGTTAGGGTTATCATCAGCCCTAGGATAC
This sequence comes from Lemur catta, assembly GCF_020740605.2. Taxonomy (NCBI): domain Eukaryota; kingdom Metazoa; phylum Chordata; class Mammalia; order Primates; family Lemuridae; genus Lemur; species Lemur catta. The sequence continues at coordinate 522,645 of NC_059145.1, read as the reverse complement.
TGTTAGGGTTAGGGTTAGGGTTAGCATCAGCCCTAGGAGAGTGTTAGGGTTAGGGTTAGCATCAGCCCTAGGATAGTGTTAGGGTTAGGGTTAACATAAACCCTAGGATAGTGTTAGGGTTAGGGTTAGGGTTATCATCAGGCCTAGGATAGTGTTAGGGTTAGGGTTAGGGTTAGCATCAGTTCAAGGATAGTGTTAGGGTTAGCGTTAGGGTTAGCATCAGCCCTAGGATAGTGTTAGGGTTAAGGTTAGGGTTAGCATCAGCCCTAGGATAGTGTTAGGGTTAGGGTTAGCATCAGTCCTAGGATAGTGTTAGGGTTAGGGTTAGGGTTAGCATCAGGCCCAGGATAGTGTTAGGGTTAGGGTTAGCATCAGCCCAAGGATAGTGTTAGGGTTAGGGTTAGGGTTAGCATCAGCCCTAGGATAGTGTTAGGGTTAGGGTTAGCATCAACCCTAGGATAGTGTTTGGGTTAGGGTTAGGGTTAGCATCAGCCCGAGGATAGTGTTAGGGTTAGGGTTAGCCTCAGCCCTAGGAGAGTGTTAGGGTTAGGGATAGGGTTAGCATCAGGCCTAGGATAGTGTTAGGGTTAGGGTTAGGGTTAGCATCAGCCCTAGGATAGTGTTAGGGTTAGGGTTAGCATCAGGCCTAGAATAGTGTTAGGGTTAGGGTTAGCATGAGCCCTAGGATAGTGTTAGGGTTAGGGTTAGGGTTAGCATCAGCCCTAGGATAGTGTTAGGGTTATGGTTATGTTTAGCATCAGCCCTAGGATAGTGTTAGGGTAAGGGTTAGGGTTAGCATCAGGCCTAGGATAGTGTTAGGGTTACGGTTAGAATCAGCCCTAGGATAGTGTTAGGTTTAGGGTTAAGTTTAGCATCATCCCTAGGATAGTGTTAGGGTTAGGGTTAGGGTTAGCATCAGCCCTAGGATAGTGTTAGGGTTAGGGTTAGCATAAGCCCTAGGATAGTGTTAGGGTTAGGGTTAGGGTTATCATCAGGCCTAGGATAGTGTTAGGGTTAGGGTTATCATCAGGCCTACGATAGTGTTAGGGTTCGGGTTAGGGTTAGCATCAGTTCAAGGATAGTGTTAGGGTTAGCGTTAGGGTTAGCATCTGCCCTAGAATAGTGTTAGGGTTAGGGTTAGGGTTAGCATCAGCCCTAGGATAGTATTAGGGTTAGGGTTAGGGTTAGGGTTAGGGTTAGCATCAGCTCTAGGATAGTGTTAGGGTTAGGGTTAGCATCAGCCCTGGGATAATGTTAGGGTTAGGGTTAGGGTTATCATCAGGCCTACGATAGTGTTAGGGTTAGAGTTAGGGTTAGCATCAGTTCAAGGATAGTGTTAGGGTTAGCGTTAGGGTTAGCATCTGCCCTAGAATAGTGTTAGGGTTAGGGTTAGGGTTAGCATCAGCCCTAGGATAGTATTAGGGTTAGGGTTAGGGTTAGGGTTAGGGTTAGCATCAGCTCTAGGATAGTGTTAGGGTTAGGGTTAGCATCAGCCCTAGGATAGTGTTTGGGTTAGGGTTAGGGTTAGCATCAGCCCTAGGATAGTATTAGGGTTAGGGTTAGGGTTAGGGTTAGGGTTAGCATCAGCTCTAGGATAGTGTTAGGGTTAGGGTTAGGGTTAGCATCAGCCCTAGGATAGTGTTAGGGTTAGTGTTAGGGTTAGCATCAGCCCTAGGATAGTGTTAAGGTTAGGGTTAGGGTTAGCATCAGCCCTAGGATAGTATTAGGGTTAGGGTTAGGGTTAGGGTTAGGGTTAGCATCAGCTCTAGGATAGTGTTAGTGTTAGGGTTAGGGTTAGCATCAGCCCTAGGATAGTGTTAGGGTTGGGGTTAGCATCAGCCCTGGGATAATGTTAGGGTTAGGGTTAGGGTTAGCATCAGCCCTAGGATAGTGTTAGGGTTATGGTTAGCATCAGCCCTAGGATAGTGTTAGAGTTAGGGTTAGGGTTAGCATCAGCCCTAGGATAGTGTTAGGGTTAGGGTTATCATCAGCCCTAGGATACTGTTAGGGTTAGGGTTAGGGTTAGCATCAGCCCTAGGAGAGTGTTAGGGTTAGGGTTAGCATTAGCCCTAGGATAGTGTTAGGGTTAGGGTTAACATAAACCCTAGGATAGTGTTAGGGTTAGGGTTAGGGTTATCATCAGGCCTAGGATAGTGTTAGGGTTAGGGTTAGGGTTAGCATCAGTTCAAGGATAGTGTTAGGGTTAGCGTTAGGGTTAGCATCAGCCCTAGGATAGTGTTAGGGTTAAGGTTAGGGTTAGCATCAGCCCTAGGATAGTGTTAGGGTTAGGGTTAGCATCAGTCCTAGGATAGTGTTAGGGTTAGGGTTAGGGTTAGCATCAGGCCCAGGATAGTGTTAGGGTTAGGGTTAGCATCAGCCCAAGGATAGTGTTAGGGTTAGGGTTAGGGTTAGCATCAGCCCTAGGATAGTGTTAGGGTTAGGGTTAGCATCAACCCTAGGATAGTGTTTGGGTTAGGGTTAGGGTTAGCATCAGCCCGAGGATAGTGTTAGGGTTAGGGTTAGCCTCAGCCCTAGGAGAGTGTTAGGGTTAGGGATAGGGTTAGCATCAGGCCTAGGATAGTGTTAGGGTTAGGGTTAGGGTTAGCATCAGCCCTAGGATAGTGTTAGGGTTAGGGTTAGCATCAGGCCTAGAATAGTGTTAGGGTTAGGGTTAGCATGAGCCCTAGGATAGTGTTAGGGTTAGGGTTAGGGTTAGCATCAGCCCTAGGATAGTGTTAGGGTTATGGTTAGGTTTAGCATCAGCCCTAGGATAGTGTTAGGGTAAGGGTTAGGGTTAGCATCAGGCCTAGGATAGTGTTAGGGTTACGGTTAGAATCAGCCCTAGGATAGTGTTAGGTTTAGGGTTAAGTTTAGCATCATCCCTAGGATAGTGTTAGGGTTAGGTTTAGGGTTAGCATCAGCCCTAGGATAGTGTTAGGGTTAGGGTTAGGGTTAGCATCAGCCCTAGGATAGTGTTAGGGTTAGGGTTAACATAAGCCCTAGGATAGTGTTAGGGTTAGGGTTAGGGTTAGCATCAGGCCTAGCATAGTGTCAGGGTTAGGGTTAGCATCAGCCCTAGGATAGTGTTAGGGTTCAGGGTTAGGGTTATCATCAGGCCTAGGATAGTGTTAGGGTTAGGGTTAGCATCAGCCCTAGGATAGTGTTAGGGTTAGTGTTAGGGTTAGCATCAGCCCTAGGATAGTGTTAGGGTTAGGGTTAGTGTTAGCATCAGCCCTAGGATATTTTTAGGGTTAGGGTTAGCATCAGCCCTAGGATAGTGTTAGGGTTAGGGTTAGGGTTAGCATCAGCCCTAGGATAGTGTTAGTGTTAGGGTTAGCATCAGCCCTAGGATAGTGTTAGGGTTAAAGTTAGGGTTAGCATCCACCCTAGGATAGTGTTAGGGTTAGGGTTAGTGTTAGCATCAGCCCTAGGATAGTGTTAGGGTTAGGGTTAACATAAACCCTAGGATAGTGTTAGGGTTAGGGTTAGCGTTATCATCAGGCCTACGATAGTGTTAGGGTTAGGGTTAGGGTTAGCATCAGTTCAAGGATAGTGTTAGGGTTAGCGTTAGGGTTAGCATCTGCCCTAGAATAGTGTTAGGGTTAGGGTTAGGGTTACCATCAGCCCTAGGATAGTATTAGGGTTAGGGTTAGGGTTAGGGTTAGGGTTAGCATCAGCTCTAGGATAGTGTTAGGGTTAGTATTAGGGTTAGCATCAGCCCTAGGATAGTGTTAGGGTTAGGGTTAGGGTTAGCATCAGCCCTAGGATAGTATTAGGGTTAGGGTTAGGGTTAGGGTTAGGGTTAGCATCAGCTCTAGGATAGTGTTAGGGTTAGTGTTAGGGTTAGCATCAGCCCTAGGATAGTGTTAGGGTTAGGGTTAGGGTTAGCATCAGCCCTAGGATAGTATTAGGGTTAGGGTTAGGGTTAGGGTTAGGGTTAGCATCAGCTCTAGGATAGTGTTTGGATTAGGGTTAGGGTTAGCATCAGCCCTAGGATAGTATTAGGGTTAGGGTTAGGGTTAGGGTTAGGGTTAGCATCAGCTCTAGGATAGTGTTAGGGTTAGTGTTAGGGTTAGCATCAGCCCTAGGATAGTGTTTGGATTAGGGTTAGGGTTAGCATCAGCCCTAGGATAGTATTAGGGTTAGGGTTAGGGTTAGGGTTAGGGTTAGCATCAGCTCTAGGATAGTGTTAGGGTTAGTGTTAGGGTTAGCATCAGCCCTAGGATAGTGTTAGGGTTAGGGTTAGGGTTAGCATCAGCCCTAGGATAGTATTAGGGTTAGGGTTAGGGTTAGGGTTAGGGTTAGCATCAGCTCTAGGATAGTGTTAGGGTTAGGGTTAGGGTTAGCATCAGCCCTAGGATACTGTTAGGGTTAGGGTTAGCATCAGCCCTGGGATAATGTTAGGGTTAGGGTTAGGGTTAGCATCAGCCCTAGGATAGTGTTAGGGTTAGGGTTAGCATCAGCCCTAGGATAGTGTTAGAGTTAGGGTTAGGGTTAGCATCAGCCCTAGGATAGTGTTAGGGTTAGGGTTATCATCAGCCCTAGGATAGTGTTAGGGTTAGGGTTAGGGTTAGCATCAGCCCTAGGAGAGTGTTAGGGTTAGGGTTAGCATCAGCCCTAGGATAGTGTTAGGGTTAGGGTTAACATAAACCCTAGGATAGTGTTAGGGTTAGGGTTAGGGTTATCATCAGGCCTAGGATAGTGTTAGGGTTATAGTTAGGGTTAGCATCAGTTCAAGGATAGTGTTAGGGTTAGCGTTAGGGTTAGCATCAGCCCTAGGATAGTGTTAGTGTTAGGGTTAGGGTTAGCATCAGCCCTAGGATAGTGTTAGGGTTAGGGTTAGCATAAGCCCTAGGATAGTGTTAGGGTTAGGGTTAGGGTTATCATCAGGCCTAGGATAGTGTTAGGGTTACGGTTAGCATCAGCCCTAGGATAGTGTTAGGGTTAGGGTTAGGGTTAGCATCAGCCCTAGGATAGTGTTAGGGTTAGGGTTAGCATCAGTCCTAGGATAGTGTTAGGGTTAGGGTTAGGGTTAGCATCAGCCCTAGGATAGTGTTAGGGTTAGGGTTAGCATCAGCTCTAGGATAGTGTTAGGGTTAGTGTTAGGGTTAGCATCCGCCCTAGGATAGTGTTAGGGTTAGGGTTAGGTTTAGCATCAGCCCTAGGATAGTATTAGGGTTAGGGTTAGGGTTAGGGTTAGGGTTAGCATCAGCTCCAGGATAGTGTTAGGGTTAGGGTTAGGGTTAGCATCAGCCCTAGGATAGTGTTAGGGTTAGGGTTAGCATCACCCCTGGGATAATGTTAGGGTTAGGGTTAGGGTTAGCATCAGCCCTAGGATAGTGTTAGGGTTAGGGTTAGCATCAGCCCTAGGATAGTGTTAGAGTTAGGGTTAGGGTTAGCATCAGCCCTAGGATAGTGTTAGGGTTAGGGTTATCATCAGCCCTAGGATAGTGTTAGGGTTAGGGTTAGGGTTAGCATCAGCCCTAGGAGAGTGTTAGGGTTAGGGTTAGCATCAGCCCTAGGATAGTGTTAGGGTTAGGGTTAACATAAACCCTAGGATAGTGTTAGGGTTAGGGTTAGGGTTATCATCAGGCCTAGGATAGTGTTAGGGTTAGGGTTAGGGTTAGCATCAGTTCAAGGATAGTGTTAGGGTTAGCATTAGGGTTAGCATCAGCCCTAGGATAGTGTTAGGGTTAGGGTTAGGGTTAGCATCAGCCCTAGGATAGTGTTAGGGTTAGGGTTAGCATCAGTCCTAGGATAGTGTTAGGGTTAGGGTTAGGGTTAGCATCAGGCCCAGGATAGTGTTAGGGTTAGGGTTAGCATCAGCCCAAGGATAGTGTTAGGGTTAGGGTTAGGGTTAGCATCAGCCCTAGGATAGTGTTAGGTTTAGGGTTAGCATCAACCCTAGGATAGTGTTTGGGTTAGTGTTAGGGTTAGCATCAGCCCTAGGACAGTGTTAGGGTTAGGGTTAGGGTTAGCCTCAGCCCTAGGAGAGTGTTAGGGTTAGGGTTAGCATCAGCCCTAGGGTAGTGTTAGGGTTAGGGTTAACATAAACCCTAGGATAGTGTTAGGGTTAGGGTTAGGGTTATCATCAGGCCTAGGATAGTGTTAGGCTTAGGGTTAGGGTTAGCATCAGTTCAAGGATAGTGTTAGGGTTAGCGTTAGGGTTAGCATCAGCCCTAGGATAGTGTTAGTGTTAGGGTTAGGGTTAGCATCAGCCCTAGGATAGTGTTAGGGTTAGGGTTAGCATAAGCCCTAGGATAGTGTTAGGGTTAGGGTTAGGGTTATCATCAGGCCTAGGATAGTGTTAGGGTTAGGGTTAGCATCAGCCGTAGGATAGTGTTAGGGTTAGGGTTAGGGTTAGCATCAGCCCTATGATAGTGTTAGGGTTAGGGTTAGCATCAGCCCTAGGATAGTGTTAGGGTTAGGGTTAGGGTTAGCATCAGGCCCACGATAGTGTTATGGTTAGGGTTAGCATCAGCCCAAGGATAGTGTTAGGGTTAGGATTAGGGTTAGCATCAGCCCTAGGATAGTGTTAGGGTTAGGGTTAGCATCAACCCTAGGATAGTGTTTGGGTTAGGTTAGGGTTATCATCAGGCCTAGGATAGTGTTAGGGTTAGGGTTACCCTCAGCCCTAGGAGAGTGTTAGGGTTAGGGATAGGGTTAGCATCAGGCCTAGGATAGTGTTAGGGTTAGGGTTAGGGTTAGCATCATCCCTAGGATAGTGTTAGGGTTAGGGTTAGCATCAGGCCTAGAATAGTGTTAGGGTTAGGGTTAGCATGAGCCCTAGGATAGTGTTAGGGTTAGGGTTAGGGTTAGCATCAGCCCTAGGATAGTGTTAGGGTTAGGGTTAACATAAACCCTAGGATAGTGTTAGGGTTAGGGTTAGGGTTATCATCAGGCCTAGGATAGTGTTAGGGTTATAGTTAGGGTTAGCATCAGTTCAAGGATAGTGTTAGGGTTAGCGTTAGGGTTAGCATCAGCCCTAGGATAGTGTTAGTGTTAGGGTTAGGGTTAGCATCAGCCCTAGGATAGTGTTAGGGTTAGGGTTAGCATAAGCCCTAGGATAGTGTTAGGGTTAGGGTTAGGGTTATCATCAGGCCTAGGATAGTGTTAGGGTTACGGTTAGCATCAGCCCTAGGATAGTGTTAGGGTTAGGGTTAGGGTTAGCATCAGCCCTAGGATAGTGTTAGGGTTAGGGTTAGCATCAGTCCTAGGATAGTGTTAGTGTTAGGGTTAGGGTTAGCATCAGCCCTAGGATAGTGTTAGGGTTAGGGTTAGCATCAGCTCTAGGATAGTGTTAGGGTTAGTGTTAGGGTTAGCATCCGCCCTAGGATAGTGTTAGGGTTAGGGTTAGGTTTAGCATCAGCCCTAGGATAGTATTAGGGTTAGGGTTAGGGTTAGGGTTAGGGTTAGCATCAGCTCCAGGATAGTGTTAGGGTTAGGGTTAGGGTTAGCATCAGCCCTAGGATAGTGTTAGGGTTAGGGTTAGCATCAGCCCTGGGATAATGTTAGGGTTAGGGTTAGGGTTAGCATCAGCCCTAGGATAGTGTTAGGGTTAGGGTTAGCATCAGCCCTAGGATAGTGTTAGAGTTAGGGTTAGGGTTAGCATCAGCCCTAGGATAGTGTTAGGGTTAGGGTTATCATCAGCCCTAGGATAGTGTTAGGGTTAGGGTTAGGGTTAGCATCAGCCCTAGGAGAGTGTTAGGGTTAGGGTTAGCATCAGCCCTAGGATAGTGTTAGGGTTAGGGTTAACATAAACCCTAGGATAGTGTTAGGGTTAGGGTTAGGGTTATCATCAGGCCTAGGATAGTGTTAGGGTTAGGGTTAGGGTTAGCATCAGTTCAAGGATAGTGTTAGGGTTAGCATTAGGGTTAGCATCAGCCCTAGGATAGTGTTAGGGTTAGGGTTAGGGTTAGCATCAGCCCTAGGATAGTGTTAGGGTTAGGGTTAGCATCAGTCCTAGGATAGTGTTAGGGTTAGGGTTAGGGTTAGCATCAGGCCCAGGATAGTGTTAGGGTTAGGGTTAGCATCAGCCCAAGGATAGTGTTAGGGTTAGGGTTAGGGTTAGCATCAGCCCTAGGATAGTGTTAGGTTTAGGGTTAGCATCAACCCTAGGATAGTGTTTGGGTTAGTGTTAGGGTTAGCATCAGCCCTAGGACAGTGTTAGGGTTAGGGTTAGGGTTAGCCTCAGCCCTAGGAGAGTGTTAGGGTTAGGGTTAGCATCAGCCCTAGGGTAGTGTTAGGGTTAGGGTTAACATAAACCCTAGGATAGTGTTAGGGTTAGGGTTAGGGTTATCATCAGGCCTAGGATAGTGTTAGGCTTAGGGTTAGGGTTAGCATCAGTTCAAGGATAGTGTTAGGGTTAGCGTTAGGGTTAGCATCAGCCCTAGGATAGTGTTAGTGTTAGGGTTAGGGTTAGCATCAGCCCTAGGATAGTGTTAGGGTTAGGGTTAGCATAAGCCCTAGGATAGTGTTAGGGTTAGGGTTAGGGTTATCATCAGGCCTAGGATAGTGTTAGGGTTAGGGTTAGCATCAGCCGTAGGATAGTGTTAGGGTTAGGGTTAGGGTTAGCATCAGCCCTATGATAGTGTTAGGGTTAGGGTTAGCATCAGCCCTAGGATAGTGTTAGGGTTAGGGTTAGGGTTAGCATCAGGCCCACGATAGTGTTATGGTTAGGGTTAGCATCAGCCCAAGGATAGTGTTAGGGTTAGGATTAGGGTTAGCATCAGCCCTAGGATAGTGTTAGGGTTAGGGTTAGCATCAACCCTAGGATAGTGTTTGGGTTAGGTTAGGGTTATCATCAGGCCTAGGATAGTGTTAGGGTTAGGGTTACCCTCAGCCCTAGGAGAGTGTTAGGGTTAGGGATAGGGTTAGCATCAGGCCTAGGATAGTGTTAGGGTTAGGGTTAGGGTTAGCATCATCCCTAGGATAGTGTTAGGGTTAGGGTTAGCATCAGGCCTAGAATAGTGTTAGGGTTAGGGTTAGCATGAGCCCTAGGATAGTGTTAGGGTTAGGGTTAGGGTTAGCATCAGGCCTAGGATAGTGTTAGGGTTAGGGTGAGCATCAGCCCTAGGATAGTGTTAGGGTTAGGGTTAGGGTTATCATCAGGCCTAGGATAGTGTTAGGGTTAGGGTTAGCATCAGCCCTAGGATAGTGTTAGGGTTAGGGTTAGGGTTAGCATCAGCCCTAGGATAGTGTTAGGGTTAGGGTTAGTGTTAGCATCAGCCCTAAGATATTATTAGGGTTAGGGTTAGCATCAGCCCTAGGATAGTGTTAGGGTTAGAGTTAGGGTTAGCCCCAGGCTTAGGATAGTGTTAGTGTTAGGGTTACCATCAGCCTTAGGATAGTGTTAGGGTTAGGGTTAGGGTTAGCATCAGCCGTAGGATAGTGTTAGGGTTAGGGTTAGCCTCAGCCCTAGGATAGTGTTAGCGTTAGGGTTAGGGTTAGCATCAGCCCTAGGATAGTGTTAGGGGTAGGGTTAGGGTTAGCATCAGCCCTAGCATAGTGTTAGTGTTAGGGTTAGCATCAGCCCTAGGATAGTGTTAGGGTTAGGGTTAGGGTTAGCATCAGCCCTAGGATAGTATTAGGGTTAGGGTTAGGGTTAGGGTTAGGGTTAGCATCAGCTCTAGGATAGTGTTAGGGTTAGGGTTAGGGTTAGCATCAGCCCTAGGATAGTGTTAGGGTTAGGGTTAGGGTTAGCATCAGCCCTAGGATAGTGTTAGGGTTAGGGTTAGCATCAGCCCTGGGATAATGTTAGGGTTAGTGTTAGGGTTAGCATCAGGCCCAGGATAGAGTTAGGGTTAGGGTTAGCATCAGCCCTAGGATAGTGTTAGGGTTAGGGTTAGCATCAACCCTAGGATAGTGTTAGGGTTAGGGTTATCATCAGCCCTAGGATAGTGTTAGGGTTAGGGTTAGGGTTAGCATCAGCCCTAGGAGAGTGTTAGGGTTAGGGTTAGCATCAGCCCTAGGATAGTGTTAGGGTTAGGGTTAACATAAACCCTAGGATAGTGTTAGGGTTAGGGTTAGGGTTATCATCAGGCCTAGGATAGTGTTAGGGTTATAGTTAGGGTTAGCATCAGTTCAAGGATAGTGTTAGGGTTAGTGTTAGGGTTAGCATCAGCCCTAGGATAGTGTTAGTGTTAGGGTTAGGGTTAGCATCAGCCCTAGGATAGTGTTAGGGTTAGGGTTAGCAGAAGCCCTAGGATAGTGTTAGGGTTAGGGTTAGGGTTATCATCAGGCCTAGGATAGTGTTAGGGTTAGGGTTAGCATCAGCCCTAGGATAGTGTTAGGGTTAGGGTTAGGGTTAGCATCAGCCCTAGGATAGTGTTAGGGTTAGGGTTAGCATCAGTCCTAGGATAGTGTTAGGGTTAGGGTTAAGGTTAGCATCAGCCCTAGGATAGTGTTAGGGTTATGGTTAGGTTTAGCATCAGCCCTAGGATAGTGTTAGGGTAAGGGTTAGGGTTAGCTTCAGGCCTAGGATAGTGATAGGGTTACGGTTAGAATCAGCCATAGGATAGTGTTAGGGTTAGGGTTAAGTTTAGCATCAGCCCTAGGATAGTGTTAGGGTTAGGGTTAGGGTTAGCATCAGCCCTAGGATAGTGTTAGGGTTAGGGTTAGGGTTAGCATCAGCCCTAGGATAGTGTTAGGGTTAGGGTTAGCATAAGCCCTAGGATAGTGTTAGGGTTAGGGTTAGGTTTAGCATCAGGCCTAGGATAGTGTTAGGGTTAGGGTTAGCATCAGCCCTAGGATAGTGTTAGGGTTAGGGTTAGGGTTAGCATCAGCCCTAGGATAGTATTAGGGTTAGGGTTAGGGTTAGGGTTAGGGTTAGCATCAGCTCTAGGATAGTGTTAGGGTTAGGGTTAGGGTTAGCATCAGCCCTAGGATAGTGTTAGGGTTAGGGTTAGGGTTAGCATCAGCCCTAGGTTAGTGTTAGTGTTAGGGTTAGCATCAGCAATGGGATAATGTTAGGGTTAGGGTTAGGGTTAGCATCAGGCCCAGGATAGTGTTAGGGTTAGGGTTAGCATCAGCCCAAGTATAGTGTTAGGGTTAGGGTTAGGTTTAGCATCAGCCCTAGGATAGTGTTAGGGTTAGGGTTAGCATCAACCCTAGGATAGTGTTTGGGTTAGGGATAGGGTTAGCATCAGCCCTAGGATAGTGTTAGGGTTAGGGTTAGCCTCAGCCCTAGGAGAGTGTTAGGATAAGGGATAGGGTTAGCCTCAGGCCTAGGATAGTGTTAGGGTTAGGGTTACGGTTAGCATCAGCCCTAGGATAGTGTTAGGGTTAGGGTTAGCATCAGGCCTAGGATAGTGTTAGGGTTAGGGTTAACATAAACCCTAGGATAGTGTTAGGGTTAGGGTTAGGGTTATCATCAGGCCTACGATAGTGTTAGGGTTAGGGTTAGGGTTAGCATCAGTTCAATGATAGCGTTAGGGTTAGCGTTAGGGTTAGCATCTGCCCTAGGATAGTGTTAGGGTTAGGGTTAGGGTTAGCATCAGCCCAAGGATAGTGTTAGGGTTAGGGTTAGCATCAGCCCTAGGATAGTGTTTGGGTTAGGGTTAGGGTTAGCATCAGCCCTAGGATAGTATTAGGGTTAGGGTTAGGGTTAGGGTTAGGGTTAGCATCAGCTCTAGGATAGTGTTAGGGTTAGTGTTAGGGTTAGCATCAGCCCTAGGATAGTGTTAGGGTTAGGGTTAGGGTTAGCATCAGCCCTAGGATATTATTAGGGTTAGGGTTAGGGTTAGGGTTAGGGTTAGCATCAGCTCTAGGATAGTGTTAGGGTTAGGGTTAGGGTTAGCATCAGCCCCAGGATAGTGTTAGGGTTAGGGTTAGCATCAGCCCTGGGATAATGTTAGGGTTAGGGTTAGGGTTAGCATCAGCCCTAGGATAGTGTTAGGGTTAGGGTTAGCATCAGCCCTAGGATAGTGTTAGAGTTAGGGTTAGGGTTAGCATCTGCCCTAGGATAGTGTTAGGGTTAGGGTTATCATCAGCCCTAGGATAGTGTTAGGGTTATGGTTAGGGTTAGCATCAGCCCTAGGAGAGTGTTAGGGTTAGGGTTAGCATCAGCCCTAGGATAGTGTTAGGGTTAGGGTTAACATAAACCCTAGGATAGTGTTAGGGTTAGGGTTAGGGTTATCATCAGGCCTAGGATAGTGTTAGGGTTAGGGTTAGGGTTAGCATCAGTTCAAGGATAGTGTTAGGGTTAGCGTTAGGGTTAGCATCAGCCCTAGGATAGTGTTAGGGTTAGGGTTAGGGTTAGCATCAGCCCTAGGATAGTGTTAGGGTTAGGGTTAGCATCAGTCCTAGGATAGTGTTAGGGTTAGGGTTAGGGTTAGCATCAGGCCCAGGATAGTGTTAGGGTTAGGGTTAGCATCAGCCCAAGGATAGTGTTAGGGTTAGGGTTAGGGTTAGCATCAGCCCTAGGATAGTGTTAGGTTTAGGGTTAGCATCAACCCTAGGATAGTGTTTGGGTTAGGGTTAGGGTTAGCATCAGCCCTAGGACAGTGTTAGGGTTAGGGTTAGGGTTAGCCTCAGCCCTAGGAGAGTGTTAGGGTTAGGGTTAGCATCAGCCCTAGGGTAGTGTTAGGGTTAGGGTTAACATAAACCCTAGGATAGTGTTAGGGTTAGGGTTAGGGTTATCATCAGGCCTAGGATAGTGTTAGGCTTAGGGTTAGGGTTAGCATCAGTTCAAGGATAGTGTTAGGGTTAGCGTTAGGGTTAGCATCAGCCCTAGGATAGTGTTAGTGTTAGGGTTAGGGTTAGCATCAGCCCTAGGATAGTGTTAGGGTTAGGGTTAGCATAAGCCCTAGGATAGTGTTATTGTTAGGGTTAGGGTTATCATCAGGCCTAGGATAGTGTTAGGGTTAGGGTTAGCATCAGCCGTAGGATAGTGTTAGGGTTAGGGTTAGGGTTAGCATCAGCCCTATGATAGTGTTAGGGTTAGGGTTAGCATCAGCCCTAGGATAGTGTTAGGGTTAGGGTTAGGGTTAGCATCAGGCCCACGATAGTGTTAGTGTTAGGGTTAGCATCAGCCCAAGGATAGTGTTAGGGTTAGGGTTAGGGTTAGCATCAGCCCTAGGATAGTGTTAGGGTTAGGGTTAGCATCAACCCTAGGATAGTGTTTGGGTTAGGGTTAGGGTTATCATCAGGCCTAGGATAGTGTTAGGGTTAGGGTTAGCCTCAGCCCTAGGAGAGTGTTAGGGTTAGGGTTAGGGTTAGCATCAGGCCTAGGATAGTGTTAGGGTTAGGGTTAGGGTTAGCATCATCCCTAGGATAGTGTTAGGGTTAGGGTTAGCATCAGGCCTAGAATAGTGTTAGGGTTAGGGTTAGCATTAGCCCTAGGATAGTGTTAGGGTTAGGGTTAGGGTTAGCATCAGGCCTAGGATAGTGTTAGGGTTAGGGTGAGCATCAGCCCTAGGATAGTGTTAGGGTTAGGGTTAGGGTTATCATCAGGCCTAGGATAGTGTTAGGGTTAGGGTTAGCATCAGCCCTAGGATAGTGTTAGGGTTAGGGTTAGGGTTAGCATCAGCCCTAGGATAGTGTTAGGGTTAGGGTTAGTGTTAGCATCAGCCCTAAGATATTATTAGGGTTAGGGTTAGCATCAGCCCTAGGATAGTGTTAGGGTTAGAGTTAGGGTTAGCACCAGGCTTAGGATAGAGTTAGTGTTAGGGTTACCATCAGCCTTAGGATAGTGTTAGGGTTAGGGTTAGGGTTAGCATCAGCCGTAGGATAGTGTTAGGGTTAGGGTTAGCCTCAGCCCTAGGATAGTGTTAGCGTTAGGGTTAGGGTTATCATCAGCCCTAGGATAGTGTTAGGGGTAGGGTTAGGGTTAGCATCAGCCCTAGCATAGTGTTAGTGTTAGGGTTAGCATCAGCCCTAGGATAGTGTTAGGGTTAGGGTTAGGGTTAGCATCAGCCCTAGGATAGTATTAGGGTTAGGGTTAGGGTTAGGGTTAGGGTTAGCATCAGCTCTAGGATAGTGTTAGGGTTAGGGTTAGGGTTAGCATCAACCCTAGGATAGTGTTAGGGTTAGGGTTAGGGTTAGCATCAGCCCTAGGATAGTGTTAGGGTTAGGGTTAGCATCAGCCCTGGGATAATGTTAGGGTTAGGGTTAGGGTTAGCATCAGGCCCAGGATAGTGTTAGGGTTAGGGTTAGCATCAGCCCAAGGATAGTGTTAGGGTTAGGGTTAGGGTTAGCATCAGCCCTAGGATAGTGTTAGGGTTAGGGTTAGCATCAACCCTAGGATAGTGTTTGGGTTAGGGATAGGGTTAGCATCAGCCCTAGGATAGTGTTAGGGTTAGGGTTAGCCTCAGCCCTAGGAGAGTGTTAGGATTAGGGATAGGGTTAGCATCAGGCCTAGGATAGTGTTAGGGTTAGGGTTAGCATCAGGCCTAGGATAGAGTTAGGGTTAGGGTTAGCATCAGCCCTAGGATAGTGTTAGGGTTAGGGTTAGCATCAGTCCTAGGATAGTGTTAGGGTTAGGGTTAGCATCAGCCATAGCATAGTGTTAGGGTTAGGGTTAACATAAACCCTAGGATAGTGTTTGGGTTAGGGTTACTGTTATCATCAGGCTTAGGATAGTGTTAGGGTTAGGGTTAGCATCAGCCCTAGGATAGTGTTAGGGTTAGGGTTAGGGTTAGCATCAGCCCTAGGATAGTGTTAGGGTTAGGGTTAACATAAGCCCTAGGATAGTGTTAGGGTTAGGGTTAGGGTTAGCATCAGGCCTAGCATAGTGTCAGGGTTAGGGTTAGCATCAGCCCTAGGATAGTGTTAGGGTTCAGGGTTAGGGTTATCATCAGGCCTAGGATAGTGTTAGGGTTAGGGTTAGCATCAGCCCTAGGATAGTGTTAGGGTTAGTGTTAGGGTTAGCATCAGCCCTAGGATAGTGTTAGGGTTAGGGTTAGTGTTAGCATCAGCCCTAGGATATTTTTAGGGTTAGGGTTAGCATCAGCCCTAGGATAGTGTTAGGGTTAGGGTTAGGGTTAGCATCAGCCCTAGGATAGTGTTAGTGTTAGGGTTAGCATCAGCCCTAGGATAGTGTTAGGGTTAAAGTGAGGGTTAGCATCCACCCTAGGATAGTGTTAGGGTTAGGGTTAGTGTTAGCATCAGCCCTAGGATAGTGTTAGGGTTAGGGTTAACATAAACCCTAGGATAGTGTTAGGGTTAGGGTTAGCGTTATCATCAGGCCTACGATAGTGTTAGGGTTAGGGTTAGGGTTAGCATCAGTTCAAGGATAGTGTTAGGGTTAGCGTTAGGGTTAGCATCTGCCCTAGAATAGTGTTAGGGTTAGGGTTAGGGTTACCATCAGCCCTAGGATAGTATTAGGGTTAGGGTTAGGGTTAGGGTTAGGGTTAGCATCAGCTCTAGGATAGTGTTAGGGTTAGTATTAGGGTTAGCATCAGCCCTAGGATAGTGTTAGGGTTAGGGTTAGGGTTAGCATCAGCCCTAGGATAGTATTAGGGTTAGGGTTAGGGTTAGGGTTAGGGTTAGCATCAGCTCTAGGATAGTGTTAGGGTTACTGTTAGGGTTAGCATCAGCCCTAGGATAGTGTTAGGGTTAGGGTTAGGGTTAGCATCAGCCCTAGGATAGTATTAGGGTTAGGGTTAGGGTTAGGGTTAGGGTTAGCATCAGCTCTAGGATAGTGTTTGGATTAGGGTTAGGGTTAGCATCAGCCCTAGGATAGTATTAGGGTTAGGGTTAGGGTTAGGGTTAGGGTTAGCATCAGCTCTAGGATAGTGTTAGGGTTAGTGTTAGGGTTAGCATCAGCCCTAGGATAGTGTTTGGATTAGGGTTAGGGTTAGCATCAGCCCTAGGATAGTATTAGGGTTAGGGTTAGGGTTAGGGTTAGGGTTAGCATCAGCTCTAGGATAGTGTTAGGGTTAGTGTTAGGGTTAGCATCAGCCCTAGGATAGTGTTAGGGTTAGGGTTAGGGTTAGCATCAGCCCTAGGATAGTATTAGGGTTAGGGTTAGGGTTAGGGTTAGGGTTAGCATCAGCTCTAGGATAGTGTTAGGGTTAGGGTTAGGGTTAGCATCAGCCCTAGGATAGTGTTAGGGTTAGGGTTAGCATCAGCCCTGGGATAATGTTAGGGTTAGGGTTAGGGTTAGCATCAGCCCTAGGATAGTGTTAGGGTTAGGGTTAGCATCAGCCCTAGGATAGTGTTAGAGTTAGGGTTAGGGTTAGCATCAGCCCTAGGATAGTGTTAGGGTTAGGGTTATCATCAGCCCTAGGATAGTGTTAGGGTTAGGGTTAGGGTTAGCATCAGCCCTAGGAGAGTGTTAGGGTTAGGGTTAGCATCAGCCCTAGGATAGTGTTAGGGTTAGGGTTAACATAAACCCTAGGATAGTGTTAGGGTTAGGGTTAGGGTTATCATCAGGCCTAGGATAGTGTTAGGGTTATAGTTAGGGTTAGCATCAGTTCAAGGATAGTGTTAGGGTTAGCGTTAGGGTTAGCATCAGCCCTAGGATAGTGTTAGTGTTAGGGTTAGGTTTAGCATCAGCCCTAGGATAGTGTTAGGGTTAGGGTTAGCATAAGCCCTAGGATAGTGTTAGGGTTAGGGTTAGGGTTATCATCAGGCCTAGGATAGTGTTAGGGTTACGGTTAGCATCAGCCCTAGGATAGTGTTAGGGTTAGGGTTAGGGTTAGCATCAGCCCTAGGATAGTGTTAGGGTTAGGGTTAGCATCAGTCCTAGGATAGTGTTAGGGTTAGGGTTAGGGTTAGCATCAGCCCTAGGATAGTGTTAGGGTTAGGGTTAGCATCAGCTCTAGGATAGTGTTAGGGTTAGTGTTAGGGTTAGCATCCGCCCTAGGATAGTGTTAGGGTTAGGGTTAGGTTTAGCATCAGCCCTAGGATAGTATTAGGGTTAGGGTTAGGGTTAGGGTTAGGGTTAGCATCAGCTCTAGGATAGTGTTAGGGTTAGGGTTAGGGTTAGCATCAGCCCTAGGATAGTGTTAGGGTTAGGGTTAGCATCAGCCCTGGGATAATGTTAGGGTTAGGGTTAGGGTTAGCATCAGCCCTAGGATAGTGTTAGGGTTAGGGTTAGCATCAGCCCTAGGATAGTGTTAGAGTTAGGGTTAGGGTTAGCATCAGCCCTAGGATAGTGTTAGGGTTAGGGTTATCATCAGCCCTAGGATAGTGTTAGGGTTAGGGTTAGGGTTAGCATCAGCCCTAGGAGAGTGTTAGGGTTAGGGTTAACATAAACCCTAGGATAGTGTTAGGGTTAGGGTTAGGGTTATCATCAGGCCTAGGATAGTGTTAGGGTTAGGGTTAGGGTTAGCATCAGTTCAAGGATAGTGTTAGGGTTAGCATTAGGGTTAGCATCAGCCCTAGGATAGTGTTAGGGTTAGGGTTAGGGTTAGCATCAGCCCTAGGATAGTGTTAGGGTTAGGGTTAGCATCAGTCCTAGGATAGTGTTAGGGTTAGGGTTAGGGTTAGCATCAGGCCCAGGATAGTGTTAGGGTTAGGGTTAGCATCAGCCCAAGGATAGTGTTAGGGTTAGGGTTAGGGTTAGCATCAGCCCTAGGATAGTGTTAGGTTTAGGGTTAGCATCAACCCTAGGATAGTGTTTGGGTTAGTGTTAGGGTTAGCATCAGCCCTAGGACAGTGTTAGGGTTAGGGTTAGGGTTAGCCTCAGCCCTAGGAGAGTGTTAGGGTTAGGGTTAGCATCAGCCCTAGGGTAGTGTTAGGGTTAGGGTTAACATAAACCCTAGGATAGTGTTAGGGTTAGGGTTAGGGTTATCATCAGGCCTAGGATAGTGTTAGGCTTAGGGTTAGGGTTAGCATCAGTTCAAGGATAGTGTTAGGGTTAGCGTTAGGGTTAGCATCAGCCCTAGGATAGTGTTAGTGTTAGGGTTAGGGTTAGCATCAGCCCTAGGATAGTGTTAGGGTTAGGGTTAGCATAAGCCCTAGGATAGTGTTAGGGTTAGGGTTAGGGTTATCATCAGGCCTAGGATAGTGTTAGGGTTAGGGTTAGCATCAGCCGTAGGATAGTGTTAGGGTTAGGGTTAGGGTTAGCATCAGCCCTATGATAGTGTTAGGGTTAGGGTTAGCATCAGCCCTAGGATAGTGTTAGGGTTAGGGTTAGGGTTAGCATCAGGCCCACGATAGTGTTATGGTTAGGGTTAGCATCAGCCCAAGGATAGTGTTAGGGTTAGGATTAGGGTTAGCATCAGCCCTAGGATAGTGTTAGGGTTAGGGTTAGCATCAACCCTAGGATAGTGTTTGGGTTAGGTTAGGGTTATCATCAGGCCTAGGATAGTGTTAGGGTTAGGGTTACCCTCAGCCCTAGGAGAGTGTTAGGGTTAGGGATAGGGTTAGCATCAGGCCTAGGATAGTGTTAGGGTTAGGGTTAGGGTTAGCATCATCCCTAGGATAGTGTTAGGGTTAGGGTTAGCATCAGGCCTAGAATAGTGTTAGGGTTAGGGTTAGCATGAGCCCTAGGATAGTGTTAGGGTTAGGGTTAGGGTTAGCATCAGGCCTAGGATAGTGTTAGGGTTAGGGTGAGCATCAGCCCTAGGATAGTGTTAGGGTTAGGGTTAGGGTTAGCTTCAGGCCTAGGATAGTGATAGGGTTACGGTTAGAATCAGCCATAGGATAGTGTTAGGGTTAGGGTTAAGTTTAGCATCAGCCCTAGGATAGTGTTAGGGTTAGGGTTAGGGTTAGCATCAGCCCTAGGATAGTGTTAGGGTTAGGGTTAGGGTTAGCATCAGCCCTAGGATAGTGTTAGGGTTAGGGTTAGCATAAGCCCTAGGATAGTGTTAGGGTTAGGGTTAGGTTTAGCATCAGGCCTAGGATAGTGTTAGGGTTAGGGTTAGCATCAGCCCTAGGATAGTGTTAGGGTTAGGGTTAGGGTTAGCATCAGCCCTAGGATAGTATTAGGGTTAGGGTTAGGGTTAGGGTTAGGGTTAGCATCAGCTCTAGGATAGTGTTAGGGTTAGGGTTAGGGTTAGCATCAGCCCTAGGATAGTGTTAGGGTTAGGGTTAGGGTTAGCATCAGCCCTAGGTTAGTGTTAGTGTTAGGGTTAGCATCAGCCCTGGGATAATGTTAGGGTTAGGGTTAGGGTTAGCATCAGGCCCAGGATAGTGTTAGGGTTAGGGTTAGCATCAGCCCAAGTATAGTGTTAGGGTTAGGGTTAGGTTTAGCATCAGCCCTAGGATAGTGTTAGGGTCAGGGTTAGCATCAACCCTAGGATAGTGTTTGGGTTAGGGATAGGGGTAGCATCAGCCCTAGGATAGTGTTAGGGTTAGGGTTAGCCTCAGCCCTAGGAGAGTGTTAGGATAAGGGATAGGGTTAGCCTCAGGCCTAGGATAGTGTTAGGGTTAGGGTTAGGGTTAGCATCAGCCCTAGGATAGTGTTAGGGTTAGGGTTAGCATCAGGCCTAGGATAGTGTTAGGGTTAGGGTTAACATAAACCCTAGGATAGTGTTAGGGTTAGGGTTAGGGTTATCATCAGGCCTACGATAGTGTTAGGGTTAGGGTTAGGGTTAGCATCAGTTCAATGATAGTGTTAGGGTTAGCGTTAGGGTTAGCATCTGCCCTAGGATAGTGTTAGGGTTAGGGTTTGGGTTAGCATCAGCCCTAGGATAGTGTTAGGGTTAGGGTTAGCATCAGCCCTGGGATAATGTTAGGGTTAGGGTTAGGGTTAGCATCAGGCCCAGGATAGTGTTAGGGTTAGGGTTAGCATCAGCCCAAGGATAGTGTTAGGGTTAGGGTTAGGGTTAGCATCAGCCCTAGGATAGTGTTAGGGTTAGGGTTAGCATCAACCCTAGGATAGTGTTTGGGTTAGGGATAGGGTTAGCATCAGCCCTAGGATAGTGTTAGGGTTAGGGTTAGCCTCAGCCCTAGGAGAGTGTTAGGATTAGGGATAGGGTTAGCATCAGGCCTAGGATAGTGTTAGGGTTAGGGTTAGCATCAGGCCTAGGATAGAGTTAGGGTTAGGGTTAGCATCAGCCCTAGGATAGTGTTAGGGTTAGGGTTAGCATCAGTCCTAGGATAGTGTTAGGGTTAGGGTTAGCATCAGCCATAGCATAGTGTTAGGGTTAGGGTTAACATAAACCCTAGGATAGTGTTTGGGTTAGGGTTACTGTTATCATCAGGCTTAGGATAGTGTTAGGGTTAGGGTTAGCATCAGCCCTAGGATAGTGTTAGGGTTAGGGTTAGGGTTAGCATCAGCCCTAGGATAGTGTTAGGGTTAGGGTTAACATAAGCCCTAGGATAGTGTTAGGGTTAGGGTTAGGGTTAGCATCAGGCCTAGCATAGTGTCAGGGTTAGGGTTAGCATCAGCCCTAGGATAGTGTTAGGGTTCAGGGTTAGGGTTATCATCAGGCCTAGGATAGTGTTAGGGTTAGGGTTAGCATCAGCCCTAGGATAGTGTTAGGGTTAGTGTTAGGGTTAGCATCAGCCCTAGGATAGTGTTAGGGTTAGGGTTAGTGTTAGCATCAGCCCTAGGATATTTTTAGGGTTAGGGTTAGCATCAGCCCTAGGATAGTGTTAGGGTTAGGGTTAGGGTTAGCATCAGCCCTAGGATAGTGTTAGTGTTAGGGTTAGCATCAGCCCTAGGATAGTGTTAGGGTTAAAGTGAGGGTTAGCATCCACCCTAGGATAGTGTTAGGGTTAGGGTTAGTGTTAGCATCAGCCCTAGGATAGTGTTAGGGTTAGGGTTAACATAAACCCTAGGATAGTGTTAGGGTTAGGGTTAGCGTTATCATCAGGCCTACGATAGTGTTAGGGTTAGGGTTAGGGTTAGCATCAGTTCAAGGATAGTGTTAGGGTTAGCGTTAGGGTTAGCATCTGCCCTAGAATAGTGTTAGGGTTAGGGTTAGGGTTACCATCAGCCCTAGGATAGTATTAGGGTTAGGGTTAGGGTTAGGGTTAGGGTTAGCATCAGCTCTAGGATAGTGTTAGGGTTAGTATTAGGGTTAGCATCAGCCCTAGGATAGTGTTAGGGTTAGGGTTAGGGTTAGCATCAGCCCTAGGATAGTATTAGGGTTAGGGTTAGGGTTAGGGTTAGGGTTAGCATCAGCTCTAGGATAGTGTTAGGGTTACTGTTAGGGTTAGCATCAGCCCTAGGATAGTGTTAGGGTTAGGGTTAGGGTTAGCATCAGCCCTAGGATAGTATTAGGGTTAGGGTTAGGGTTAGGGTTAGGGTTAGCATCAGCTCTAGGATAGTGTTTGGATTAGGGTTAGGGTTAGCATCAGCCCTAGGATAGTATTAGGGTTAGGGTTAGGGTTAGGGTTAGGGTTAGCATCAGCTCTAGGATAGTGTTAGGGTTAGTGTTAGGGTTAGCATCAGCCCTAGGATAGTGTTTGGATTAGGGTTAGGGTTAGCATCAGCCCTAGGATAGTATTAGGGTTAGGGTTAGGGTTAGGGTTAGGGTTAGCATCAGCTCTAGGATAGTGTTAGGGTTAGTGTTAGGGTTAGCATCAGCCCTAGGATAGTGTTAGGGTTAGGGTTAGGGTTAGCATCAGCCCTAGGATAGTATTAGGGTTAGGGTTAGGGTTAGGGTTAGGGTTAGCATCAGCTCTAGGATAGTGTTAGGGTTAGGGTTAGGGTTAGCATCAGCCCTAGGATAGTGTTAGGGTTAGGGTTAGCATCAGCCCTGGGATAATGTTAGGGTTAGGGTTAGGGTTAGCATCAGCCCTAGGATAGTGTTAGGGTTAGGGTTAGCATCAGCCCTAGGATAGTGTTAGAGTTAGGGTTAGGGTTAGCATCAGCCCTAGGATAGTGTTAGGGTTAGGGTTATCATCAGCCCTAGGATAGTGTTAGGGTTAGGGTTAGGGTTAGCATCAGCCCTAGGAGAGTGTTAGGGTTAGGGTTAGCATCAGCCCTAGGATAGTGTTAGGGTTAGGGTTAACATAAACCCTAGGATAGTGTTAGGGTTAGGGTTAGGGTTATCATCAGGCCTAGGATAGTGTTAGGGTTATAGTTAGGGTTAGCATCAGTTCAAGGATAGTGTTAGGGTTAGCGTTAGGGTTAGCATCAGCCCTAGGATAGTGTTAGTGTTAGGGTTAGGTTTAGCATCAGCCCTAGGATAGTGTTAGGGTTAGGGTTAGCATAAGCCCTAGGATAGTGTTAGGGTTAGGGTTAGGGTTATCATCAGGCCTAGGATAGTGTTAGGGTTACGGTTAGCATCAGCCCTAGGATAGTGTTAGGGTTAGGGTTAGGGTTAGCATCAGCCCTAGGATAGTGTTAGGGTTAGGGTTAGCATCAGTCCTAGGATAGTGTTAGGGTTAGGGTTAGGGTTAGCATCAGCCCTAGGATAGTGTTAGGGTTAGGGTTAGCATCAGCTCTAGGATAGTGTTAGGGTTAGTGTTAGGGTTAGCATCCGCCCTAGGATAGTGTTAGGGTTAGGGTTAGGTTTAGCATCAGCCCTAGGATAGTATTAGGGTTAGGGTTAGGGTTAGGGTTAGGGTTAGCATCAGCTCTAGGATAGTGTTAGGGTTAGGGTTAGGGTTAGCATCAGCCCTAGGATAGTGTTAGGGTTAGGGTTAGCATCAGCCCTGGGATAATGTTAGGGTTAGGGTTAGGGTTAGCATCAGCCCTAGGATAGTGTTAGGGTTAGGGTTAGCATCAGCCCTAGGATAGTGTTAGAGTTAGGGTTAGGGTTAGCATCAGCCCTAGGATAGTGTTAGGGTTAGGGTTATCATCAGCCCTAGGATAGTGTTAGGGTTAGGGTTAGGGTTAGCATCAGCCCTAGGAGAGTGTTAGGGTTAGGGTTAACATAAACCCTAGGATAGTGTTAGGGTTAGGGTTAGGGTTATCATCAGGCCTAGGATAGTGTTAGGGTTAGGGTTAGGGTTAGCATCAGTTCAAGGATAGTGTTAGGGTTAGCATTAGGGTTAGCATCAGCCCTAGGATAGTGTTAGGGTTAGGGTTAGGGTTAGCATCAGCCCTAGGATAGTGTTAGGGTTAGGGTTAGCATCAGTCCTAGGATAGTGTTAGGGTTAGGGTTAGGGTTAGCATCAGGCCCAGGATAGTGTTAGGGTTAGGGTTAGCATCAGCCCAAGGATAGTGTTAGGGTTAGGGTTAGGGTTAGCATCAGCCCTAGGATAGTGTTAGGTTTAGGGTTAGCATCAACCCTAGGATAGTGTTTGGGTTAGTGTTAGGGTTAGCATCAGCCCTAGGACAGTGTTAGGGTTAGGGTTAGGGTTAGCCTCAGCCCTAGGAGAGTGTTAGGGTTAGGGTTAGCATCAGCCCTAGGGTAGTGTTAGGGTTAGGGTTAACATAAACCCTAGGATAGTGTTAGGGTTAGGGTTAGGGTTATCATCAGGCCTAGGATAGTGTTAGGCTTAGGGTTAGGGTTAGCATCAGTTCAAGGATAGTGTTAGGGTTAGCGTTAGGGTTAGCATCAGCCCTAGGATAGTGTTAGTGTTAGGGTTAGGGTTAGCATCAGCCCTAGGATAGTGTTAGGGTTAGGGTTAGCATAAGCCCTAGGATAGTGTTAGGGTTAGGGTTAGGGTTATCATCAGGCCTAGGATAGTGTTAGGGTTAGGGTTAGCATCAGCCGTAGGATAGTGTTAGGGTTAGGGTTAGGGTTAGCATCAGCCCTATGATAGTGTTAGGGTTAGGGTTAGCATCAGCCCTAGGATAGTGTTAGGGTTAGGGTTAGGGTTAGCATCAGGCCCACGATAGTGTTATGGTTAGGGTTAGCATCAGCCCAAGGATAGTGTTAGGGTTAGGATTAGGGTTAGCATCAGCCCTAGGATAGTGTTAGGGTTAGGGTTAGCATCAACCCTAGGATAGTGTTTGGGTTAGGTTAGGGTTATCATCAGGCCTAGGATAGTGTTAGGGTTAGGGTTACCCTCAGCCCTAGGAGAGTGTTAGGGTTAGGGATAGGGTTAGCATCAGGCCTAGGATAGTGTTAGGGTTAGGGTTAGGGTTAGCATCATCCCTAGGATAGTGTTAGGGTTAGGGTTAGCATCAGGCCTAGAATAGTGTTAGGGTTAGGGTTAGCATGAGCCCTAGGATAGTGTTAGGGTTAGGGTTAGGGTTAGCATCAGGCCTAGGATAGTGTTAGGGTTAGGGTGAGCATCAGCCCTAGGATAGTGTTAGGGTTAGGGTTAGGGTTAGCTTCAGGCCTAGGATAGTGATAGGGTTACGGTTAGAATCAGCCATAGGATAGTGTTAGGGTTAGGGTTAAGTTTAGCATCAGCCCTAGGATAGTGTTAGGGTTAGGGTTAGGGTTAGCATCAGCCCTAGGATAGTGTTAGGGTTAGGGTTAGGGTTAGCATCAGCCCTAGGATAGTGTTAGGGTTAGGGTTAGCATAAGCCCTAGGATAGTGTTAGGGTTAGGGTTAGGTTTAGCATCAGGCCTAGGATAGTGTTAGGGTTAGGGTTAGCATCAGCCCTAGGATAGTGTTAGGGTTAGGGTTAGGGTTAGCATCAGCCCTAGGATAGTATTAGGGTTAGGGTTAGGGTTAGGGTTAGGGTTAGCATCAGCTCTAGGATAGTGTTAGGGTTAGGGTTAGGGTTAGCATCAGCCCTAGGATAGTGTTAGGGTTAGGGTTAGGGTTAGCATCAGCCCTAGGTTAGTGTTAGTGTTAGGGTTAGCATCAGCCCTGGGATAATGTTAGGGTTAGGGTTAGGGTTAGCATCAGGCCCAGGATAGTGTTAGGGTTAGGGTTAGCATCAGCCCAAGTATAGTGTTAGGGTTAGGGTTAGGTTTAGCATCAGCCCTAGGATAGTGTTAGGGTCAGGGTTAGCATCAACCCTAGGATAGTGTTTGGGTTAGGGATAGGGGTAGCATCAGCCCTAGGATAGTGTTAGGGTTAGGGTTAGCCTCAGCCCTAGGAGAGTGTTAGGATAAGGGATAGGGTTAGCCTCAGGCCTAGGATAGTGTTAGGGTTAGGGTTAGGGTTAGCATCAGCCCTAGGATAGTGTTAGGGTTAGGGTTAGCATCAGGCCTAGGATAGTGTTAGGGTTAGGGTTAACATAAACCCTAGGATAGTGTTAGGGTTAGGGTTAGGGTTATCATCAGGCCTACGATAGTGTTAGGGTTAGGGTTAGGGTTAGCATCAGTTCAATGATAGTGTTAGGGTTAGCGTTAGGGTTAGCATCTGCCCTAGGATAGTGTTAGGGTTAGGGTTAGCATCAGCCCTAGGATAGTGTTTGGGTTAGGGTTAGGGTTAGCATCAGCCCTAGGATAGTATTAGGGTTAGGGTTAGGGTTAGGGTTAGGGTTAGCATCAGCTCTAGGATAGTGTTAGGGTTAGTGTTAGGGTTAGCATCAGCCCTAGGATAGTGTTAGGGTTAGGGTTAGGGTTAGCATCAGCCCTAGGATATTATTAGGGTTAGGGTTAGGGTTAGGGTTAGGGTTAGCATCAGCTCTAGGATAGTGTTAGGGTTAGGGTTAGGGTTAGCATCAGCCCCAGGATAGTGTTAGGGTTAGGGTTAGCATCAGCCCTGGGATAATGTTAGGGTTAGGGTTAGGGTTAGCATCAGCCCTAGGATAGTGTTAGGGTTAGGGTTAGCATCAGCCCTAGGATAGTGTTAGAGTTAGGGTTAGGGTTAGCATCTGCCCTAGGATAGTGTTAGGGTTAGGGTTATCATCAGCCCTAGGATAGTGTTAGGGTTATGGTTAGGGTTAGCATCAGCCCTAGGAGAGTGTTAGGGTTAGGGTTAGCATCAGCCCTAGGATAGTGTTAGGGTTAGGGTTAACATAAACCCTAGGATAGTGTTAGGGTTAGGGTTAGGGTTATCATCAGGCCTAGGATAGTGTTAGGGTTAGGGTTAGGGTTAGCATCAGTTCAAGGATAGTGTTAGGGTTAGCGTTAGGGTTAGCATCAGCCCTAGGATAGTGTTAGGGTTAGGGTTAGGGTTAGCATCAGCCCTAGGATAGTGTTAGGGTTAGGGTTAGCATCAGTCCTAGGATAGTGTTAGGGTTAGGGTTAGGGTTAGCATCAGGCACAGGATAGTGTTAGGGTTAGGGTTAGCATCAGCCCAAGGATAGTGTTAGGGTTAGGGTTAGGGTTAGCATCAGCCCTAGGATAGTGTTAGGTTTAGGGTTAGCATCAACCCTAGGATAGTGTTTGGGTTAGGGTTAGGGTTAGCATCAGCCCTAGGACAGTGTTAGGGTTAGGGTTAGGGTTAGCCTCAGCCCTAGGAGAGTGTTAGGGTTAGGGTTAGCATCAGCCCTAGGGTAGTGTTAGGGTTAGGGTTAACATAAACCCTAGGATAGTGTTAGGGTTAGGGTTAGGGTTATCATCAGGCCTAGGATAGTGTTAGGCTTAGGGTTAGGGTTAGCATCAGTTCAAGGATAGTGTTAGGGTTAGCGTTAGGGTTAGCATCAGCCCTAGGATAGTGTTAGTGTTAGGGTTAGGGTTAGCATCAGCCCTAGGATAGTGTTAGGGTTAGGGTTAGCATAAGCCCTAGGATAGTGTTATTGTTAGGGTTAGGGTTATCATCAGGCCTAGGATAGTGTTAGGGTTAGGGTTAGCATCAGCCGTAGGATAGTGTTAGGGTTAGGGTTAGGGTTAGCATCAGCCCTATGATAGTGTTAGGGTTAGGGTTAGCATCAGCCCTAGGATAGTGTTAGGGTTAGGGTTAGGGTTAGCATCAGGCCCACGATAGTGTTAGTGTTAGGGTTAGCATCAGCCCAAGGATAGTGTTAGGGTTAGGGTTAGGGTTAGCATCAGCCCTAGGATAGTGTTAGGGTTAGGGTTAGCATCAACCCTAGGATAGTGTTTGGGTTAGGGTTAGGGTTATCATCAGGCCTAGGATAGTGTTAGGGTTAGGGTTAGCCTCAGCCCTAGGAGAGTGTTAGGGTTAGGGTTAGGGTTAGCATCAGGCCTAGGATAGTGTTAGGGTTAGGGTTAGGGTTAGCATCATCCCTAGGATAGTGTTAGGGTTAGGGTTAGCATCAGGCCTAGAATAGTGTTAGGGTTAGGGTTAGCATTAGCCCTAGGATAGTGTTAGGGTTAGGGTTAGGGTTAGCATCAGGCCTAGGATAGTGTTAGGGTTAGGGTGAGCATCAGCCCTAGGATAGTGTTAGGGTTAGTTTTAGGGTTATCATCAGGCCTAGGATAGTGTTAGGGTTAGGGTTAGCATCAGCCCTAGGATAGTGTTAGGGTTAGGGTTAGGGTTAGCATCAGCCCTAGGATAGTGTTAGGGTTAGGGTTAGTGTTAGCATCAGCCCTAAGATATTATTAGGGTTAGGGTTAGCATCAGCCCTAGGATAGTGTTAGGGTTAGAGTTAGGGTTAGCACCAGGCTTAGGATAGAGTTAGTGTTAGGGTTACCATCAGCCTTAGGATAGTGTTAGGGTTAGGGTTAGGGTTAGCATCAGCCGTAGGATAGTGTTAGGGTTAGGGTTAGCCTCAGCCCTAGGATAGTGTTAGCGTTAGGGTTAGGGTTATCATCAGCCCTAGGATAGTGTTAGGGGTAGGGTTAGGGTTAGCATCAGCCCTAGCATAGTGTTAGTGTTAGGGTTAGCATCAGCCCTAGGATAGTGTTAGGGTTAGGGTTAGGGTTAGCATCAGCCCTAGGATAGTATTAGGGTTAGGGTTAGGGTTAGGGTTAGGGTTAGCATCAGCTCTAGGATAGTGTTAGGGTTAGGGTTAGGGTTAGCATCAACCCTAGGATAGTGTTAGGGTTAGGGTTAGGGTTAGCATCAGCCCTAGGATAGTGTTAGGGTTAGGGTTAGCATCAGCCCTGGGATAATGTTAGGGTTAGGGTTAGGGTTAGCATCAGGCCCAGGATAGTGTTAGGGTTAGGGTTAGCATCAGCCCAAGGATAGTGTTAGGGTTAGGGTTAGGGTTAGCATCAGCCCTAGGATAGTGTTAGGGTTAGGGTTAGCATCAACCCTAGGATAGTGTTTGGGTTAGGGATAGGGTTAGCATCAGCCCTAGGATAGTGTTAGGGTTAGGGTTAGCCTCAGCCCTAGGAGAGTGTTAGGATTAGGGATAGGGTTAGCATCAGGCCTAGGATAGTGTTAGGGTTAGGGTTAGCATCAGGCCTAGGATAGAGTTAGGGTTAGGGTTAGCATCAGCCCTAGGATAGTGTTAGGGTTAGGGTTAGCATCAGTCCTAGGATAGTGTTAGGGTTAGGGTTAGCATCAGCCATAGCATAGTGTTAGGGTTAGGGTTAACATAAACCCTAGGATAGTGTTTGGGTTAGGGTTACTGTTATCATCAGGCTTAGGATAGTGTTAGGGTTAGGGTTAGGGTTAGCATCAGTTCAAGGATAGTGTTAGGGTTAGCGTTAGGGTTAGCATCTGCCCTAGGATAGTGTTAGGGTTAGGGTTAGGGTTAGCATCAGCCCTAGGATAGTGTTAGGGTTAGGGTTAGCATAAGCCCTAGGATAGTGTTAGGGTTAGGGTTAGGGTTATCATCAGGCCTAGGATAGTGATAGGGTTAGGGTTAGCATCAGCCCTAGGATAGTGTTAGGGTTAGGGTTAGGGTTAGCATCAGCCCTAGGATAGTGTTAGGGTTAGGGTTAGCATCAGCCCTAGGATAGTGTTAGGGTTAGGGTTAGGGTTAGCATCAGGCCTAGGATAGTGTTAGGGTTAGGGTTAGCATCAGCCCTAGGATAGTGTTAGGGTTAGTGTTAGGGTTAGCATCAGCCGTAGGATAGTGTTAGGGTTAGGGTTAGCCTCATCCCTAAGATAGTGTTAGAGTTAGGGTTAGGGTTAGCATCAGCCCTAGGATAGTGTTAGTGTTAGGGTTAGCATCAGCACTAGGATAGTGTTAGGGTTAGGGTTAGGGTTAGCATCCGCCCCAGGATAGTGTTAGGGTTAGGGTTAGGGTTAGCATCAGCCGTAGGATAGTGCTAGGGTTAGGGTTAACATAAACCATAGGATAGTGTTAGGGTTAGGGTTAGGGTTATCATCAGGTCTAGGATACTGTTATGGTTAGGGTTAGGGTTAGCATCAGTTCAAGGATAGTGTTAGGGTTAGCGTTAGGGTTAGCATCTGCCCTAGGATAGTGTTAGGGTTAGGGTTTGGGTTAGCATCAGCCCAAGGGTAGTGTTAGGGTTAGGGTTAGCATCAGCCCTAGGATAGTGTTATGGTTAGGGTTAGGGTTAGCATCAGCCCAAGGATAGTGTTAGGGTTAGGGTTAGGGTTAGCATCAGCCCTAGGATAGTGTTAGGGTTAGGGTTAGCATCAACCCTAGGATAGTGTTTGGGTTAGGGTTAGGGTTAGCATCAGCCCTAGGACAGTGTTAAGGTTAGGGTTAGCCTCAGCCCTAGGAGAGTGTTAGGGTTAGGGATAGGGTTAGCATCAGGCCTAGGATAGTGTTAGGGTTAGGGTTAGGGTTAGCATCAGCCCTAGGATAGTGTTATGGTTAGGGTTAGCATCAGGCCTAGGATAGTGTTAGGGTTAGGGTTAGCATCAGCCCTAGGATAGTGTTAGGGTTATGGTTAGGTTTAGCATCAGCCCTAGGATAGTGTTAGGGTAAGGGTGAGGGTTAGCATCAGGCCTAGGATAGTGTTAGGGTTACGGTTAGAATCAGCCCTAGGATAGTGTTAGGGTTAGGGTTAAGTTTAGCATCAGCCCTAGGATAGTGTTAGGGTTAGGGTTAGGGTTAGCATCAGCCCTAGGATAGTGTTAGGGTTAGGGTTAGCATCAGCCCTAGGATAGTGTTAGGGTTAGGGTTAACATAAACCCTAGGATAGTGTTAGGGTTAGGGTTAGGGTTATCATCAGGCCTAGGATAGTGTTGGGGTTAGGGTTAGGGTTAGCATCAGTTCAAGGATAGTGTTAGGGTTAGCGTTAGGTTTAGCATCAGCCCTAGGATAGTGTTAGGGTTAGGGTTAGGGTTAGCATCAGCCCTAGGATAGTGTTAGGGTTAGGGTTAGCATAAGCCCTAGGATAGTGTTAGGGTTAGGGTTAGGGTTATCATCAGGCCTAGGATAGTGTTAGGGTTAGGCTTAGCATCAGCCCTAGGATAGTGTTAGGGTTAGGGTTAGGGTTAGCATCCGCCCTAGGATAGTGTTAGGTTTAGGGTTAGGGTTAGCATCAGCCCTAGGATAGTGTTAGGGTTAGGGTTAGGGTTAGCATCCGCCCTAGGATAGTGTTAGGTTTAGGGTTAGGGTTAGCATCAGCCCTAGGATAGTGTTGGGGTTAGGGTTAACATAAACCCTAGGATAGTGTTAGGGTTAGGGTTAGGGTTATCATCAGGCCTAGGATAGTGTTAGGGTTAGGGTTAGGGTTCGCATCATTTCAAGGATAGTGTTAGGGTTAGCGTTAGGGTTAGCATCAGCCCTAGGATAGTGTTAGGGTTAGGGTTAGGGTTAGCATCAGCCCTAGGATAGTGTTAGGTTTAGGGTTAGCATCAGCCCTAGGATAGTGTTAGGGTTAGTGTTAGGGTTAACATCAGGCCTAGGATAGTGTTAGGGTTAGGGTTAGCATCAGCCCTAGGATAGGGTTAGGGTTAGGGTTAGCATCAGCCCTAGGATAGTGTTAGGGTTAGGTTTAGGGTTAGCATCAGGCCTAGCACAGTGTTAGGGTTAGGGTTAGCCTCAGCCCTAGGATAGTGTTAGGGTTAGGGTTAGGGTTAGCATAAGCCGTAGGATAGTGTTAGGGTTAGGGTTAGCCTCAGCCCTAAGATAGTGTTATAGTTAGGGTTAGGGTTAGCATCAGCCCTAGGATAATGTTAGGGTTAGGGTTAGGGTTAGCATCAGCCCTAGGATAGTGTTAGTGTTAGGGTTAGCATCAGCCCTAGGATAGTGTTAGTGTTAGGGTTAGGGTTAGCATCCGCCCTAGGATAGTGTTAGGGTTAGGGTTAGGGTTAGCATCAGCCCTAGGATACTGTTAGGGTTAATGTTAACATAAACCCTAGGATAGTGTTAGGGTTAGGGTTAGGGTTATCATCAGGCCTAGGATACTGTTAGGGTTAGGGTTAGGGTTAGCATCAGTTCAAGGATAGTGTTAGGGTTAGCGTTAGGGTTAGCATCTGCCCTAGGATAGTGTTAGGGTTACGGTTAGGGTTAGCATCAGCCCAAAGATAGTGTTAGGGTTAGGGTTAGCATCAGCCCTAGGATAGTGTTAGGGTTAGGGTTAGGGTTAGCATCAGGCCCAGGATAGTGTTAGGGTTAGGGTTAGCATCAGCCCAAGGATAGTGTTAGGGTTAGGGTTAGGGTTAGCATCAGCCCTAGGATAGTGTTAGGGTTAGGGTTAGCATCAACCCTAGGATAGTGTTAGGGTTAGGGTTAGGGTTAGCATCAGGCCTAGGATAGTGTTAGGGTTAGGGTTAGCATCAGCCCTAGGATAGTGTTAGGGTTAAGGATAGGGTTAGCATCAGCAGTAGGATAGTGTTAGGGTTAGGGTTAGCCTCAGCCTAAGATAGTGTTAGAGTTAAGGTTAGGGTTAGCATCAGCCCTAGGATAGTGTTAGGGTTAGGGTTAGGGTTTGCATCAGCCCCAGGATAGTGTTAGTGTTATGGTTAGCATCAGCCCTAGGATAGTGTTAGGGTTAGGGTTAGGGTTAGCATCCGCCCTAGGATAGTGTTAGGGTTAGGGTTAGGGTTAGCATCAGCTCTAGGATAGTGTTAGGGTTAGGGTTAACATAAACCCTAGGATAGTGTTAGGGTTAGGGTTAGGGTTATCATCAGGCCTAGGATAGTGTTAGGGTTAGGGTTAGGGTTAGCATCAGTTCAAGGATAGTTTTAGGGTCAGCGTTAGGGTTAGCATCAGCCCTAGGATAGTGTTAGGGTTAGGGTTAGGGTTAGCATCAGCCCTAGGATAGTGTTAGGGTTAGGGTTAGCATCAGCCCTAGGACAGTGTTAGGGTTAGGGTTAGGGTTATCATCAGGCCTAGGATAGTGTTAGGGTTAGGGTTAGGGTTAGCATCAGCGTTTGGAGAGTGTTAGGGTTAGGGTTAGGGTTAGCATCAGCCCTAGGATAGTGTTAGGGTTAGGGTTAGCATCAGCCCTAGGATAGTGTTAGGGTTAGGGTTAGGGTTAGCATCAGCCCTAGGATAGTGTTAGTGTTAGGTATAGCATCAGCCCTAGGATAGTGTTAGGGTTAGGGTTAGGGTTAGCATCAGCCCTAGGATAGTGTTAGTGTTAGGGTTAGCATCAGCCCTAGGATAGTGTTAGGGTTAGGGTTAGGGTTAGCATCCGCCCTAGGATAGTGTTAGGGTTAGGGATAGGGTTAGCATCAGCCCTAGGATAGTGTTAGGGTTAATGTTAACATAAACCCTAGGATAGTGTTAGGGTTAGGGTTAGGGTTATCATCAGGCCTAGGATACTGTTAGGGTTAGGGTTAGGGTTAGTATCAGTTCAAGGATAGTGTTAGGGTTAGCGTTAGGGTTAGCATCTGCCCTAGGATAGTGTTAGGGTTAGGGTTAGGGTTAGCATCAGCCCAATGATAGTGTTAGGGTTAGGGTTAGCATCAGCCCTAGGATAGTGTTAGGGTTAGGGTTAGGGTTAGCATCAGGCCCAGGATAGTGTTAGGGTTAGGGTTAGCATCAGCCCAAGCATAGTGTTAGGGTTAGGGTTAGGGTTATCATCAGGCCTAGGATAGTGTTAGGGTTAGGGTTAGCATCTGCCCTAGGATAGTGTTAAGGTTAGGGTTAGGGTTAGCATCAGCCCTAGGATAGTGTTAGGGTTAGGGTTAGGGTTAGCATCAGGCCTAGGATAGTGTTAGGGTTAGGGTTAGCATCAGCCCTAGGATAGTGTTAGGGTTAGGGTTAGCATCAGCCCTAGGATAGTGTTAGGGTTAGGGTTAGGGTTAGCATCAGCGTTTGGAGAGTGTTAGGGTTAGGGTTAGGGTTAGCATCAGCCCTAGGATAGTGTTAGTGTTAGGGTTAGCATCAGCCCTAGGATAGTGTTAGGGTTAGGGTTAGGGTTATCATCAGGCCTAGGATAGTGTTAGGGTTAGGGTTAGCATCAGCCCTAGGATAGTGTTAGGGTTAGGGTTAGGGTTAGCATCCGCCCTAGGATAGTGTTAGGTTTAGTGTTAGGGTTAGCATCAGCCCTAGGATAGTGTTAGTGTTAGGGTTAGCATCAGCCCTAGGATAGTGTTAGGGTTAGGGTTAGGGTTAGCATCCGCCCTAGGATAGTGTTAGGGTTAGGGTTAGGGTTAGCATCAGCCCCAGGATAGTGTTAGGGTTAATGTTAACATAAACCCTAGGATAGTGTTAGGGTTAGGGTTAGGGTTATCATCAGGCCTAGGATACTGTTAGGGTTAGGGTTAGGGTTAGCATCAGTTCAAGGATAGTGTTAGGGTTAGCGTTAGGGTTAGCATCTGCCCTAGGATAGTGTTAGGGTTAGGGTTAGGGTTAGCATCAGCCCAATGATAGTGTTAGGGTTAGGGTTAGCATCAGCCCTAGGATAGTGTTAAGGTTAGGGTTAGGGTTAGCATGTGGCCCAGGATAGTGTTAGGGTTAGGGTTAGCATCAGCCCAAGCATAGTGTTAGGGTTAGGGTTAGGGTTAGCATCAGCCCTAGGATAGTGTTAGGGTTAGGGTTAGCATCAACCCTAGGATAGTGTTTGGGTTAGGGTTAGGGTTAGCATCAGCCCAAGGATAGTGTTAGGGTTAGGGTTAGGGTTAGCATCAGCCCTAGGATAGTGTTAGGGTTAGGGTTAGCATCAACCCTAGGATAGTGTTTCGGTTAGGGTTAGGGTTAGCATCAGCCCTAGGATAGTGTTAGGGTTAGGGTTAGCCTCAGCCCTAGGAGAGTGTTAGGGTTAGGGATAGGGTTAGCATCAGGCCTAGGATAGTGTTAGGGTTAGGGTTAGGGTTACCATCAGCCCTAGGATAGTGTTAGGGTTAGGGTTAGCATAAGGCCTAGAATAGTGTTAGGGTTAGGGATAGCATGAGCCCCAGGATAGTGTTAGGGTTAGGGTTAGGGTTAGCATCAGCCCTAGGATAGTGTTAGGGTTATGGTTAGGTTTAGCATCAGCCCTAGGATAGTGTTAGGGTAAGGGTTAGGGTTAGCGTCAGGCCTAGGATAGTGTTAGGGTTACGGTTAGAATCAGCCCTAGGATAGTGTTAGGTTTAGGGTTAAGTTTAGCATCAGCCCTAGGATAGTGTTAGGGTTAGGTTTAGGGTTAGCATCAGCCCTAGGATAGTGTTAGGGTTAGGGTTAGGGTTAGCATCAGCCCTAGGATAGTGTTAGGGTTAGGGTTAGCATCAGCCCTAGGATAGTGTTAGGGTTAGGGTTAGCATCAGCCCTGGGATAATGTTAGGGTTAGGGTTAGGGTTAGCATCAGTCCCAGGATAGTGTTAGGGTTAGGGTTAGCATCAGCCCTAGGATAGTGTTAGGGTTAGGGTTAGGGTTAGCATCAGCCCTAGGATAGTGTTAGGGTTAGGGATAGCATCAACCCTAGGATAGTGTTTGGGTTAGGGATAGGGTTAGCATCAGCCCTAGGATAGTGTTAGGGTTAGGGTTAGCCTCAGCCCAAGGAGAGTGTTAGGATTAGGGATAGGGTTAGCATCAGCCCTAGGATAGTGTTAGGGTTCGGGTTAGCATCAGCCCTGGGATAATGTTAGGGTTAGGGTTAGGGTTAGCATCAGCCCTAGGATAGTGTTAGGGTTAGGGTTAGTATCAGCCCTAGGATAGTGTTAGAGTTAGGGTTAGGGTTAGCATCAGCCCTAGGATACTGTTAGGGTTAGGGTTAGGGTTAGCATCAGCCCTAGGAGAGTGTTAGGGTTAGGGTTAGCATCAGCCCTAGGATAGTGTTAGGGTTAGGGTTAACATAAACCCTAGCATAGTGTTAGGGTTAGGGTTAGGGTTATCATCAGGCCTAGGATAGTGTTAGGGTTAGGGTTAGGTTGAGCATCAGTTCAAGGATAGTGTTAGGGTTAGCGTTAGGGTTAGCATCAGCCCTAGGATAGTGTTAGGGTTAGGGTTAGGGTTAGCATCAGCCCTAGGATAGTGTTAGGGTTAGGGTTAGCATCAGGCCCAGGATAGTGTTAGGGTTAGGGTTAGCATCAGCCCAAGGATAGTGTTAGGGTTAGGGTTAGGGTTAGCATCAGCCCTAGGATAGTGTTAGGGTTAGGGTTAGCATCAACCCTAGGATAGTGTTTGGGTTAGGGTTAGGGTTAGCATCAGCCCGAGGATAGTGTTAGGGTTAGGGTTAGCCTCAGCCCTAGGAGAGTGTTAGGGTTAGGGATAGGTTTAGCATCAGGCCTAGGATAGTGTTAAGGTTAGGGTTAGGGTTAGCATCAGCCCTAGGATAGTGTTAGGGTTAGGGTTAGCATCAGGCCTAGAATAGTGTTAGGGTTAGGGTTAGCATGAGCCCTAGGATAGTGTTAGGGTTAGGGTTAGGGTTAGCATCAGCCCTAGGATAGTGTTAGGGTTATGGTTAGGTTTAGCATCAGCCCTAGGATAGTGTTAGGGTAAGGGTTAGGGTTAGCATCAGGCCTAGGATAGTGTTAGGGTTACGGTTAGAATCAGCCCTAGGATAGTGTTAGGTTTAGGGTTAAGTTTAGCATCAGCCCTAGGATAGTGTTAGGGTTAGGTTTAGGGTTAGCATCAGCCCTAGGATAGTGTTAGGGTTAGGGTTAGGGTTAGCATCAGCCCTAGGATAGTGTTAGGGTTAGGGTTAACATAAGCCCTAGGATAGTGTTAGGGTTAGGGTTAGGGTTAGCATCAGGCCTAGCATAGTGTCAGGGTTAGGGTTAGCATCAGCCCTAGGATAGTGTTAGGGTTCAGGGTTAGGGTTATCATCAGGCCTAGGATAGTGTTAGGGTTAGGGTTAGCATCAGCCCTAGGATAGTGTTAGGGTTAGTGTTAGGGTTAGCATCAGCCCTAGGATAGTGTTAGGGTTAGGGTTAGTGTTAGCATCAGCCCTAGGATATTTTTAGGGTTAGGGTTAGCATCAGCCCTAGGATAGTGTTAGGGTTAGGGTTAGGGTTAGCATCAGCCCTAGGATAGTGTTAGTGTTAGGGTTAGCATCAGCCCTAGGATAGTGTTAGGGTTAAAGTTAGGGTTAGCATCCGCCCTAGGATAGTGTTAGGGTTAGGGTTAGTGTTAGCATCAGCCCTAGGATAGTGTTAGGGTTAGGGTTAACATAAACCCTAGGATAGTGTTAGGGTTAGGGTTAGGGTTATCATCAGGCCTACGATAGTGTTAGGGTTAGGGTTAGGGTTAGCATCAGTTCAAGGATAGTGTTAGGGTTAGCGTTAGGGTTAGCATCTGCCCTAGAATAGTGTTAGGGTTAGGGTTAGGGTTAGCATCAGCCCTAGGATAGTATT
Organism: Lemur catta; assembly: GCF_020740605.2. NCBI lineage: Eukaryota > Metazoa > Chordata > Mammalia > Primates > Lemuridae > Lemur > Lemur catta. Next base: position 486,513 of record NC_059145.1, on the reverse strand, counting down.
AGGGTTATGGTTAGGGTTAGGGTTAGGGTTAGCATCAGCTCTAGGATAGTGTTAGGGTTAGGGTTAGCATCAGCCCTGGGATAATGTTAGGGTTAGGGTTAGGGTTATCATCAGGCCTACGATAGTGTTAGGGTTAGAGTTAGGGTTAGCATCAGTTCAAGGATAGTGTTAGGGTTAGCGTTAGGGTTAGCATCTGCCCTAGAATAGTGTTAGGGTTAGGGTTAGGGTTAGCATCAGCCCTAGGATAGTATTAGGGTTAGGGTTAGGGTTAGGGTTAGGGTTAGCATCAGCTCTAGGATAGTGTTAGGGTTAGGGTTAGCATCAGCCCTAGGATAGTGTTTGGGTTAGGGTTAGGGTTAGCATCAGCCCTAGGATAGTATTAGGGTTAGGGTTAGGGTTAGGGTTAGGGTTAGCATCAGCTCTAGGATAGTGTTAGGGTTAGGGTTAGGGTTAGCATCAGCCCTAGGATAGTGTTAGGGTTAGTGTTAGGGTTAGCATCAGCCCTAGGATAGTGTTAAGGTTAGGGTTAGGGTTAGCATCAGCCCTAGGATAGTATTAGGGTTAGGGTTAGGGTTAGGGTTAGGGTTAGCATCAGCTCTAGGATAGTGTTAGTGTTAGGGTTAGGGTTAGCATCAGCCCTAGGATAGTGTTAGGGTTGGGGTTAGCATCAGCCCTGGGATAATGTTAGGGTTAGGGTTAGGGTTAGCATCAGCCCTAGGATAGTGTTAGGGTTAGGGTTAGCATCAGCCCTAGGATAGTGTTAGAGTTAGGGTTAGGGTTAGCATCAGCCCTAGGATAGTGTTAGGGTTAGGGTTATCATCAGCCCTAGGATACTGTTAGGGTTAGGGTTAGGGTTAGCATCAGCCCTAGGAGAGTGTTAGGGTTAGGGTTAGCATCAGCCCTAGGATAGTGTTAGGGTTAGGGTTAACATAAACCCTAGGATAGTGTTAGGGTTAGGGTTAGGGTTATCATCAGGCCTAGGATAGTGTTAGGGTTAGGGTTAGGGTTAGCATCAGTTCAAGGATAGTGTTAGGGTTAGCGTTAGGGTTAGCATCAGCCCTAGGATAGTGTTAGAGTTAAGGTTAGGGTTAGCATCAGCCCTAGGATAGTGTTAGGGTTAGGGTTAGCATCAGTCCTAGGATAGTGTTAGGGTTAGGGTTAGGGTTAGCATCAGGCCCAGGATAGTGTTAGGGTTAGGGTTAGCATCAGCCCAAGGATAGTGTTAGGGTTAGGGTTAGGGTTAGCATCAGCCCTAGGATAGTGTTAGGGTTAGGGTTAGCATCAACCCTAGGATAGTGTTTGGGTTAGGGTTAGGGTTAGCATCAGCCCGAGGATAGTGTTAGGGTTAGGGTTAGCCTCAGCCCTAGGAGAGTGTTAGGGTTAGGGATAGGGTTAGCATCAGGCCTAGGATAGTGTTAGGGTTAGGGTTAGGGTTAGCATCAGCCCTAGGATAGTGTTAGGGTTAGGGTTAGCATCAGGCCTAGAATAGTGCTAGGGTTAGGGTTAGCATGAGCCCTAGGATAGTGTTAGGGTTAGGGTTAGGGTTAGCATCAGCCCTAGGATAGTGTTAGGGTTATGGTTAGGTTTAGCATCAGCCCTAGGATAGTGTTAGGGTAAGGGTTAGGGTTAGCATCAGGCCTAGGATAGTGTTAGGGTTACGGTTAGAATCAGCCCTAGGATAGTGTTAGGTTTAGGGTTAAGTTTAGCATCATCCCTAGGATAGTGTTAGGGTTAGGTTTAGGGTTAGCATCAGCCCTAGGATAGTGTTAGGGTTAGGGTTAGGGTTAGCATCAGCCCTAGGATAGTGTTAGGGTTAGGGTTAACATAAGCCCTAGGATAGTGTTAGGGTTAGGGTTAGGGTTAGCATCAGGCCTAGCATAGTGTCAGGGTTAGGGTTAGCATCAGCCCTAGGATAGTGTTAGGGTTCAGGGTTAGGGTTATCATCAGGCCTAGGATAGTGTTAGGGTTAGGGTTAGCATCAGCCCTAGGATAGTGTTAGGGTTAGTGTTAGGGTTAGCATCAGCCCTAGGATAGTGTTAGGGTTAGGGTTAGTGTTAGCATCAGCCCTAGGATATTTTTAGGGTTAGGGTTAGCATCAGCCCTAGGATAGTGTTAGGGTTAGGGTTAGGGTTAGCATCACCCTAGGATAGTGTTAGTGTTAGGGTTAGCATCAGCCCTAGGATAGTGTTAGGGTTAAAGTTAGGGTTAGCATCCACCCTAGGATAGTGTTAGGGTTAGGGTTAGTGTTAGCATCAGCCCTAGGATAGTGTTAGGGTTAGGGTTAACATAAACCCTAGGATAGTGTTAGGGTTAGGGTTAGCGTTATCATCAGGCCTACGATAGTGTTAGGGTTAGGGTTAGGGTTAGCATCAGTTCAAGGATAGTGTTAGGGTTAGCGTTAGGGTTAGCATCTGCCCTAGAATAGTGTTAGGGTTAGGGTTAGGGTTACCATCAGCCCTAGGATAGTATTAGGGTTAGGGTTAGGGTTAGGGTTAGGGTTAGCATCAGCTCTAGGATAGTGTTAGGGTTAGTATTAGGGTTAGCATCAGCCCTAGGATAGTGTTTGGATTAGGGTTAGGGTTAGCATCAGCCCTAGGATAGTATTAGGGTTAGGGTTAGGGTTAGGGTTAGGGTTAGCATCAGCTCTAGGATAGTGTTAGGGTTAGTGTTAGGGTTAGCATCAGCCCTAGGATAGTGTTAGGGTTAGGGTTAGGGTTAGCATCAGCCCTAGGATAGTATTAGGGTTAGGGTTAGGGTTAGGGTTAGGGTTAGCATCAGCTCTAGGATAGTGTTAGGGTTAGGGTTAGGGTTAGCATCAGCCCTAGGATAGTGTTAGGGTTAGGGTTAGCATCAGCCCTGGGATAATGTTAGGGTTAGGGTTAGGGTTAGCATCAGCCCTAGGATAGTGTTAGGGTTAGGGTTAGCATCAGCCCTAGGATAGTGTTAGAGTTAGGGTTAGGGTTAGCATCAGCCCTAGGATAGTGTTAGGGTTAGGGTTATCATCAGCCCTAGGATAGTGTTAGGGTTAGGGTTAGGGTTAGCATCAGCCCTAGGAGAGTGTTAGGGTTAGGGTTAGCATCAGCCCTAGGATAGTGTTAGGGTTAGGGTTAACATAAACCCTAGGATAGTGTTAGGGTTAGGGTTAGGGTTATCATCAGGCCTAGGATAGTGTTAGGGTTATAGTTAGGGTTAGCATCAGTTCAAGGATAGTGTTAGGGTTAGCGTTAGGGTTAGCATCAGCCCTAGGATAGTGTTAGTGTTAGGGTTAGGGTTAGCATCAGCCCTAGGATAGTGTTAGGGTTAGGGTTAGCATAAGCCCTAGGATAGTGTTAGGGTTAGGGTTAGGGTTATCATCAGGCCTAGGATAGTGTTAGGGTTACGGTTAGCATCAGCCCTAGGATAGTGTTAGGGTTAGGGTTAGGGTTAGCATCAGCCCTAGGATAGTGTTAGGGTTAGGGTTAGCATCAGTCCTAGGATAGTGTTAGGGTTAGGGTTAGGGTTAGCATCAGCCCTAGGATAGTGTTAGGGTTAGGGTTAGCATCAGCTCTAGGATAGTGTTAGGGTTAGTGTTAGGGTTAGCATCCGCCCTAGGATAGTGTTAGGGTTAGGGTTAGGTTTAGCATCAGCCCTAGGATAGTATTAGGGTTAGGGTTAGGGTTAGGGTTAGGGTTAGCATCAGCTCTAGGATAGTGTTAGGGTTAGGGTTAGGGTTAGCATCAGCCCTAGGATAGTGTTAGGGTTAGGGTTAGCATCAGCCCTGGGATAATGTTAGGGTTAGGGTTAGGGTTAGCATCAGCCCTAGGATAGTGTTAGGGTTAGGGTTAGCATCAGCCCTAGGATAGTGTTAGAGTTAGGGTTAGGGTTAGCATCAGCCCTAGGATAGTGTTAGGGTTAGGGTTATCATCAGCCCTAGGATAGTGTTAGGGTTAGGGTTAGGGTTAGCATCAGCCCTAGGAGAGTGTTAGGGTTAGGGTTAGCATCAGCCCTAGGATAGTGTTAGGGTTAGGGTTAACATAAACCCTAGGATAGTGTTAGGGTTAGGGTTAGGGTTATCATCAGGCCTAGGATAGTGTTAGGGTTAGGGTTAGGGTTAGCATCAGTTCAAGGATAGTGTTAGGGTTAGCATTAGGGTTAGCATCAGCCCTAGGATAGTGTTAGGGTTAGGGTTAGGGTTAGCATCAGCCCTAGGATAGTGTTAGGGTTAGGGTTAGCATCAGTCCTAGGATAGTGTTAGGGTTAGGGTTAGGGTTAGCATCAGGCCCAGGATAGTGTTAGGGTTAGGGTTAGCATCAGCCCAAGGATAGTGTTAGGGTTAGGGTTAGGGTTAGCATCAGCCCTAGGATAGTGTTAGGTTTAGGGTTAGCATCAACCCTAGGATAGTGTTTGGGTTAGTGTTAGGGTTAGCATCAGCCCTAGGACAGTGTTAGGGTTAGGGTTAGGGTTACCCTCAGCCCTAGGAGAGTGTTAGGGTTAGGGTTAGCATCAGCCCTAGGGTAGTGTTAGGGTTAGGTTTAACATAAACCCTAGGATAGTGTTAGGGTTAGGGTTAGGGTTATCATCAGGCCTAGGATAGTGTTAGGCTTAGGGTTAGGGTTAGCATCAGTTCAAGGATAGTGTTAGAGTTAGCGTTAGGGTTAGCATCAGCCCTAGGATAGTGTTAGTGTTAGGGTTAGGGTTAGCATCAGCCCTAGGATAGTGTTAGGGTTAGGGTTAGCATAAGCCCTAGGATAGTGTTAGGGTTAGGGTTAGGGTTATCATCAGGCCTAGGATAGTGTTAGGGTTAGGGTTAGCATCAGCCGTAGGATAGTGTTAGGGTTAGGGTTAGGGTTAGCATCAGCCCTATGATAGTGTTAGGGTTAGGGTTAGCATCAGCCCTAGGATAGTGTTAGGGTTAGGGTTAGGGTTAGCATCAGGCCCACGATAGTGTTATGGTTAGGGTTAGCATCAGCCCAAGGATAGTGTTAGGGTTAGGGTTAGGGTTAGCATCAGCCCTAGGATAGTGTTAGGGTTAGGGTTAGCATCAACCCTAGGATAGTGTTTGGGTTAGGTTAGGGTTATCATCAGGCCTAGGATAGTGTTAGGGTTAGGGTTACCCTCAGCCCTAGGAGAGTGTTAGGGTTAGGGATAGGGTTAGCATCAGGCCTAGGATAGTGTTAGGGTTAGGGTTAGGGTTAGCATCATCCCTAGGATAGTGTTAGGGTTAGGGTTAGCATCAGGCCTAGAATAGTGTTAGGGTTAGGGTTAGCATGAGCCCTAGGATAGTGTTAGGGTTAGGGTTAGGGTTAGCATCAGGCCTAGGATAGTGTTAGGGTTAGGGTGAGCATCAGCCCTAGGATAGTGTTAGGGTTAGGGTTAGGGTTATCATCAGGCCTAGGATAGTGTTAGGGTTAGGGTTAGCATCAGCCCTAGGATAGTGTTAGGGTTAGGGTTAGGGTTAGCATCAGCCCTAGGATAGTGTTAGGGTTAGGGTTAGTGTTAGCATCAGCCCTAAGATATTATTAGGGTTAGGGTTAGCATCAGCCCTAGGATAGTGTTAGGGTTAGAGTTAGGGTTAGCCCCAGGCTTAGGATAGTGTTAGTGTTAGGGTTACCATCAGCCTTAGGATAGTGTTAGGGTTAGGGTTAGGGTTAGCATCAGCCGTAGGATAGTGTTAGGGTTAGGGTTAGCCTCAGCCCTAGGATAGTGTTAGCGTTAGGGTTAGGGTTAGCATCAGCCCTAGGATAGTGTTAGGGGTAGGGTTAGGGTTAGCATCAGCCCTAGCATAGTGTTAGTGTTAGGGTTAGCATCAGCCCTAGGATAGTGTTAGGGTTAGGTTAGGGTTAGCATCAGCCCTAGGATAGTATTAGGGTTAGGGTTAGGGTTAGGGTTAGGGTTAGCATCAGCTCTAGGATAGTGTTAGGGTTAGGGTTAGGGTTAGCATCAGCCCTAGGATAGTGTTAGGGTTAGGGTTAGGGTTAGCATCAGCCCTAGGATAGTGTTAGGGTTAGGGTTAGCATCAGCCCTGGGATAATGTTAGGGTTAGTGTTAGGGTTAGCATCAGGCCCAGGATAGTGTTAGGGTTAGGGTTAGCATCAGCCCAAGGATAGTGTTAGGGTTAGGGTTAGGGTTAGCATCAGCCCTAGGATAGTGTTAGGGTTAGGGTTAGCATCAACCCTAGGATAGTGTTAGGGTTAGGGTTATCATCAGCCCTAGGATAGTGTTAGGGTTAGGGTTAGGGTTAGCATCAGCCCTAGGAGAGTGTTAGGGTTAGGGTTAGCATCAGCCCTAGGATAGTGTTAGGGTTAGGGTTAACATAAACCCTAGGATAGTGTTAGGGTTAGGGTTAGGCTTATCATCAGGCCTAGGATAGTGTTAGGGTTATAGTTAGGGTTAGCATCAGTTCAAGGATAGTGTTAGGGTTAGCGTTAGGGTTAGCATCAGCCCTAGGATAGTGTTAGTGTTAGGGTTAGGGTTAGCATCAGCCCTAGGATAGTGTTAGGGTTAGGGTTAGCATAAGCCCTAGGATAGTGTTAGGGTTAGGGTTAGGGTTATCATCAGGCCTAGGATAGTGTTAGGGTTAGGGTTAGCATCAGCCCTAGGATAGTGTTAGGGTTAGGGTTAGGGTTAGCATCAGCCCTAGGATAGTGTTAGGGTTAGGGTTAGCATCAGTCCTAGGATAGTGTTAGGGTTAGGGTTAAGGTTAGCATCAGCCCTAGGATAGTGTTAGGGTTATGGTTAGGTTTAGCATCAGCCCTAGGATAGTGTTAGGGTAAGGGTTAGGGTTAGCTTCAGGCCTAGGATAGTGATAGGGTTACGGTTAGAATCAGCCATAGGATAGTGTTAGGGTTAGGGTTAAGTTTAGCATCAGCCCTAGGATAGTGTTAGGGTTAGGGTTAGGGTTAGCATCAGCCCTAGGATAGTGTTAGGGTTAGGGTTAGGGTTAGCATCAGCCCTAGGATAGTGTTAGGGTTAGGGTTAGCATAAGCCCTAGGATAGTGTTAGGGTTAGGGTTAGGTTTAGCATCAGGCCTAGGATATTGTTAGGGTTAGGGTTAGCATCAGCCCTAGGATAGTTTTAGGGTTAGGGTTAGGGTTAGCATCAGCCCTAGGATAGTATTAGGGTTAGGGTTAGGGTTAGGGTTAGGGTTAGCATCAGCTCTAGGATAGTGTTAGGGTTAGGGTTAGGGTTAGCATCAGCCCTAGGATAGTGTTAGGGTTAGGGTTAGGGTTAGCATCAGCCCTAGGATAGTGTTAGTGTTAGGGTTAGCATCAGCCCTGGGATAATGTTAGGGTTAGGGTTAGGGTTAGCATCAGGCCCAGGATAGTGTTAGGGTTAGGGTTAGCATCAGCCCAAGTATAGTGTTAGGGTTAGGGTTAGGTTTAGCATCAGCCCTAGGATAGTGTTAGGGTTAGGGTTAGCATCAACCCTAGGATAGTGTTTGGGTTAGGGATAGGGTTAGCATCAGCCCTAGGATAGTGTTAGGGTTAGGGTTAGCCTCAGCCCTAGGAGAGTGTTAGGATAAGGGATAGGGTTAGCCTCAGGCCTAGGATAGTGTTAGGGTTAGGGTTAGGGTTAGCATCAGCCCTAGGATAGTGTTAGGGTTAGGGTTAGCATCAGGCCTAGGATAGTGTTAGGGTTAGGGTTAACATAAACCCTAGGATAGTGTTAGGGTTAGGGTTAGGGTTATCATCAGGCCTACGATAGTGTTAGGGTTAGGGTTAGGGTTAGCATCAGTTCAATGATAGTGTTAGGGTTAGCGTTAGGGTTAGCATCTGCCCTAGGATAGTGTTAGGGTTAGGGTTAGGGTTAGCATCAGCCCAAGGATAGTGTTAGGGTTAGGGTTAGCATCAGCCCTAGGATAGTGTTTGGGTTAGGGTTAGGGTTAGCATCAGCCCTAGGATAGTATTAGGGTTAGGGTTAGGGTTAGGGTTAGGGTTAGCATCAGCTCTAGGATAGTGTTAGGGTTAGTGTTAGGGTTAGCATCAGCCCTAGGATAGTGTTAGGGTTAGGGTTAGGGTTAGCATCAGCCCTAGGATAGTATTAGGGTTAGGGTTAGGGTTAGGGTTAGGGTTAGCATCAGCTCTAGGATAGTGTTAGGGTTAGGGTTAGGGTTAGCATCAGCCCCAGGATAGTGTTAGGGTTAGGGTTAGCATCAGCCCTGGGATAATGTTAGGGTTAGGGTTAGGGTTAGCATCAGCCCTAGGATAGTGTTAGGGTTAGGGTTAGCATCAGCCCTAGGATAGTGTTAGAGTTAGGGTTAGGGTTAGCATCAGCCCTAGGATAGTGTTAGGGTTAGGGTTATCATCAGCCCTAGGATAGTGTTAGGGTTATGGTTAGGGTTAGCATCAGCCCTAGGAGAGTGTTAGGGTTAGGGTTAGCATCAGCCCTAGGATAGTGTTAGGGTTAGGGTTAACATAAACCCTAGGATAGTGTTAGGGTTAGGGTTAGGGTTATCATCAGGCCTAGGATAGTGTTAGGGTTAGGGTTAGGGTTAGCATCAGTTCAAGGATAGTGTTAGGGTTAGCGTTAGGGTTAGCATCAGCCCTAGGATAGTGTTAGGGTTAGGGTTAGGGTTAGCATCAGCCCTAGGATAGTGTTAGGGTTAGGGTTAGCATCAGTCCTAGGATAGTGTTAGGGTTAGGGTTAGGGTTAGCATCAGGCCCAGGATAGTGTTAGGGTTAGGGTTAGCATCAGCCCAAGGATAGTGTTAGGGTTAGGGTTAGGGTTAGCATCAGCCCTAGGATAGTGTTAGGTTTAGGGTTAGCATCAACCCTAGGATAGTGTTTGGGTTAGGGTTAGGGTTAGCATCAGCCCTAGGACAGTGTTAGGGTTAGGGTTAGGGTTAGCCTCAGCCCTAGGAGAGTGTTAGGGTTAGGGTTAGCATCAGCCCTAGGGTAGTGTTAGGGTTAGGGTTAACATAAACCCTAGGATAGTGTTAGGGTTAGGGTTAGGGTTATCATCAGGCCTAGGATAGTGTTAGGCTTAGGGTTAGGGTTAGCATCAGTTCAAGGATAGTGTTAGGGTTAGCGTTAGGGTTAGCATCAGCCCTAGGATAGTGTTAGTGTTAGGGTTAGGGTTAGCATCAGCCCTAGGATAGTGTTAGGGTTAGGGTTAGCATAAGCCCTAGGATAGTGTTAGGGTTAGGGTTAGGGTTATCATCAGGCCTAGGATAGTGTTAGGGTTAGGGTTAGCATCAGCCGTAGGATAGTGTTAGGGTTAGGGTTAGGGTTAGCATCAGCCCTATGATAGTGTTAGGGTTAGGGTTAGCATCAGCCCTAGGATAGTGTTAGGGTTAGGGTTAGGGTTAGCATCAGGCCCACGATAGTGTTAGTGTTAGGGTTAGCATCAGCCCAAGGATAGTGTTAGGGTTAGGGTTAGGGTTAGCATCAGCCCTAGGATAGTGTTAGGGTTAGGGTTAGCATCAACCCTAGGATAGTGTTTGGGTTAGGGTTAGGGTTATCATCAGGCCTAGGATAGTGTTAGGGTTAGGGTTAGCCTCAGCCCTAGGAGAGTGTTAGGGTTAGGGATAGGGTTAGCATCAGGCCTAGGATAGTGTTAGGGTTAGGGTTAGGGTTAGCATCATCCCTAGGATAGTGTTAGGGTTAGGGTTAGCATCAGGCCTAGAATAGTGTTAGGGTTAGGGTTAGCATTAGCCCTAGGATAGTGTTAGGGTTAGGGTTAGGGTTAGCATCAGGCCTAGGATAGTGTTAGGGTTAGGGTGAGCATCAGCCCTAGGATAGTGTTAGGGTTAGGGTTAGGGTTATCATCAGGCCTAGGATAGTGTTAGGGTTAGGGTTAGCATCAGCCCTAGGATAGTGTTAGGGTTAGGGTTAGGGTTAGCATCAGCCCTAGGATAGTGTTAGGGTTAGGGTTAGTGTTAGCATCAGCCCTAAGATATTATTAGGGTTAGGGTTAGCATCAGCCCTAGGATAGTGTTAGGGTTAGAGTTAGGGTTAGCCCCAGGCTTAGGATAGAGTTACTGTTAGGGTTACCATCAGCCTTAGGATAGTGTTAGGGTTAGGGTTAGGGTTAGCATCAGCCGTAGGATAGTGTTAGGGTTAGGGTTAGCCTCAGCCCTAGGATAGTGTTAGCGTTAGGGTTAGGGTTATCCTCAGCCCTAGGATAGTGTTAGGGGTAGGGTTAGGGTTAGCATCAGCCCTAGCATAGTGTTAGTGTTAGGGTTAGCATCAGCCCTAGGATAGTGTTAGGGTTAGGGTTAGGGTTAGCATCAGCCCTAGGATAGTATTAGGGTTAGGGTTAGGGTTAGGGTTAGGGTTAGCATCAGCTCTAGGATAGTGTTAGGGTTAGGGTTAGGGTTAGCATCAACCCTAGGATAGTGTTAGGGTTAGGGTTAGGGTTAGCATCAGCCCTAGGATAGTGTTAGGGTTAGGGTTAGCATCAGCCCTGGGATAATGTTAGGGTTAGGGTTAGGGTTAGCATCAGGCCCAGGATAGTGTTAGGGTTAGGGTTAGCATCAGCCCAAGGATAGTGTTAGGGTTAGGGTTAGGGTTAGCATCAGCCCTAGGATAGTGTTAGGGTTAGGGTTAGCATCAACCCTAGGATAGTGTTTGGGTTAGGGATAGGGTTAGCATCAGCCCTAGGATAGTGTTAGGGTTAGGGTTAGCCTCAGCCCTAGGAGAGTGTTAGGATTAGGGATAGGGTTAGCATCAGGCCTAGGATAGTGTTAGGGTTAGGGTTAGCATCAGGCCTAGGATAGAGTTAGGGTTAGGGTTAGCATCAGCCCTAGGATAGTGATAGGGTTAGGGTTAGCATCAGTCCTAGGATAGTGTTAGGGTTAGGGTTAGCATCAGCCATAGCATAGTGTTAGGGTTAGGGTTAACATAAACCCTAGGATAGTGTTTGGGTTAGGGTTACTGTTATCATCAGGCTTAGGATAGTGTTAGGGTTAGGGTTAGGGTTAGCATCAGTTCAAGGATAGTGTTAGGGTTAGCGTTAGGGTTAGCATCAGCCCTAGGATAGTGTTAGGGTTAGGGTTAGGGTTAGCATCAGCCCTAGGATAGTGTTAGGGTTAGGGTTAGCATAAGCCCTAGGATAGTGTTAGGGTTAGGGTTAGGGTTATCATCAGGCCTAGGATAGTGATAGGGTTAGGGTTAGCATCAGCCCTAGGATAGTGTTAGGGTTAGGGTTAGGGTTAGCATCAGCCCTAGGATAGTGTTAGGGTTAGGGTTAGCATCAGCCCTAGGATAGTGTTAGGGTTAGGGTTAGGGTTAGCATCAGGCCTAGGATAGTGTTAGGGTTAGGGTTAGCATCAGCCCTAGGATAGTGTTAGGGTTAGTGTTAGGGTTAGCATCAGCCGTAGGATAGTGTTAGGGTTAGGGTTAGCCTCATCCCTAAGATAGTGTTAGAGTTAGGGTTAGGGTTAGCATCAGCCCTAGGATAGTGTTAGTGTTAGGGTTAGCATCAGCACTAGGATAGTGTTAGGGTTAGGGTTAGGGTTAGCATCCGCCCCAGGATAGTGTTAGGGTTAGGGTTAGGGTTAGCATCAGCCGTAGGATAGTGCTAGGGTTAGGGTTAACATAAACCATAGGATAGTGTTAGGGTTAGGGTTAGGGTTATCATCAGGTCTAGGATACTGTTATGGTTAGGGTTAGGGTTAGCATCAGTTCAAGGATAGTGTTAGGGTTAGCGTTAGGGTTAGCATCTGCCCTAGGATAGTGTTAGGGTTAGGGTTTGGGTTAGCATCAGCCCAAGGGTAGTGTTAGGGTTAGGGTTAGCATCAGCCCTAGGATAGTGTTATGGTTAGGGTTAGGGTTAGCATCAGCCCAAGGATAGTGTTAGGGTTAGGGTTAGGGTTAGCATCAGCCCTAGGATAGTGTTAGGGTTAGGGTTAGCATCAACCCTAGGATAGTGTTTGGGTTAGGGTTAGGGTTAGCATCAGCCCTAGGACAGTGTTAGGGTTAGGGTTAGCCTCAGCCCTAGGAGAGTGTTAGGGTTAGGGATAGGGTTAGCATCAGGCCTAGGATAGTGTTAGGGTTAGGGTTAGGGTTAGCATCAGCCCTAGGATAGTGTTATGGTTAGGGTTAGCATCAGGCCTAGGATAGTGTTAGGGTTAGGGTTAGCATCAGCCCTAGGATAGTGTTAGGGTTATGGTTAGGTTTAGCATCAGCCCTAGGATACTGTTAGGGTAAGGGTGAGGGTTAGCATCAGGCCTAGGATAGTGTTAGGGTTACGGTTAGAATCAGCCCTAGGATAGTGTTAGGGTTAGGGTTAAGTTTAGCATCAGCCCTAGGATAGTGTTAGGGTTAGGGTTAGGGTTAGCATCAGCCCTAGGATAGTGTTAGGGTTAGGGTTAGCATCAGCCCTAGGATAGTGTTAGGGTTAGGGTTAGGGTTAGCATCAGGCCTAGGATAGTGTTAGGGTTAGGGTTAGCATCAGCCCTAGGATAGTGTTAGGGTTAGGGTTAGGGTTATCATCAGGCCTAGGATAGTGTTAGGGTTAGGGTTAGCATCAGCCCTAGGATAGTGTTAGGGTTAGGGTTAGGGTTAGCATCAGCCCTAGGATAGTGTTAGGGTTAGGGTTAGTGTTAGCATCAGCCCTAGGATATTATTAGGGTTAGGGTTAGCATCAGCCCTAGGATAGTGTTAGGGTTAGAGTTAGGGTTAGCACCAGGCTTAGGATAGTGTTAGTGTTAGGGTTCCCATCAGCCTTAGGATAGTGTTAGGGTTAGGGTTAGGGTTAGCATCAGCCGTAGGACAGTGTAAGGTTAGTGTTAGCCTCAGCCCTAGGATACTGTTAGCGTTAGGGTTAGGGTTAGCATCAGCCCTAGGATAGTGTTAGGGGTAGGGTTAGGGTTAGCATCAGCCCTAGCATAGTGTTAGTGTTAGGGTTAGCATCAGCCCTAGGATAGTGTTAGGGTTAGGGTTAGGGTTAGCATCAGCCCTAGGATAATATTAGGGTTAGGGTTAGGGTTAGGGTTAGGGTTAGCATCAGCTCTAGGATAGTGTTAGGGTTAGGGTTAGGGTTAGCATCAGCCCTAGGATAGTGTTAGGGTTAGGGTTAGGGTTAGCATCAGCCCTAGGATAGTGTTAGGGTTAGGGTTAGCATCAGCCCTGGGATAATGTTAGGGTTAGGGTTAGGGTTAGCATCAGCCCTAGGATAGTGTTAGGGTTAGGGTTAGCATCAGCCCTAGGATAGTGTTAGAGTTAGGGTTAGGGTTAGCATCAGCCCTAGGATAGTGTTAGGGTTAGGGTTAGCATCAGCCCTAGGATAGTGTTAGGGTTAGGGTTAGGGTTAGCATCAGCCCTAGGATAGTGTTAGGGTTAGGGTTAGCATCAGCCCTAGGATAGTGTTAGGGTTAGGGTTAGCGTTAGCATCAGCCCTAGGATAGTGTTAGGGTTAGGGTTAGCAATAGCCCTAGGATAGTGTTAGGGTTAGGGTTAGGGTTAGCATCAGCCCAAGGATAGTGTTAGGGTTAGGGTTAGCCTCAGCCCTAGCAGAGTGTTAGGGTTAGGGATAGGGTTACCATCAGGCCTAGGATAGTGTTAGGGTTAGGGTTAGGGTTAGCATCAGCCCTAGGATAGTGTTAGGGTTAGGGTTAGCATCAGGCCTAGGATAGTGTTAGGGTTAGGGTTAGCATAAGCCCTAGGATAGTGTTAGGGTTAGGGTTAGGGTTAGCATCAGCCCTAGGATAGTGTTAGGGTTATGGCTAGGTTTAGCATCAGCCCTAGGATAGTGTTAGGGTAAGGGTTAGGGTTAGCATCAGGCCTAGGATAGTGTTACGGTTACGGTTAGAATCAGCCCTAGGATAGTGTTAGGTTTAGGGTTAAGTTTAGCATCAGCCCTAGGATAGTGTTAGGGTTAGGGTTAGGGTTAGCATCAGCCCTAGGATAGTGTTAGGCTTAGGGTTAGCATCAGCCCTAGGAGAGTGTTAGGGTTAGGGTTAGGGTTAGCATCAGCCTTTGGATAGTGTTAGGGATAGGGTTAGCCTCAGCCCTAGGATAGTGTTAGCGTTAGGGTTAGGGTTAGCATCAGCCCTAGGACAGTGTTAGGGGTAGGGTTAGGGTTAGCATCAGCCCTAGCATAGTGTTAGTGTTAGGGTTAGCATCAGCCCTAGGATAGTGTTAGGGTTAGGGTTAGGGTTAGCATCAGCCCTAGGATAGTATTAGGGTTAGGGTTAGGGTTAGGGTTAGGGTTAGCATCAGCTCTAGGATAGTGTTAGGGTTAGGGTTAGGGTTAGCATCAGCCCTAGGATAGTGTTAGGGTTAGGGTTAGGGTTAGCATCAGCCCTAGGATACTGTTAGGGTTAGGGATAGCATCAGCCCTGGGATAATGTTAGGGTTAGGGTTAGGGTTAGCATCAGCCTTAGGATAGTGATAGGGTTAGGGTTAGCATCAGCCCTAGGATAGTGTTAGAGTTAGGGTTAGGGTTAGCATCAGCCCTAGGATACTGTTAGGGTTAGGGTTAGCATCAGCCCTAGGATAGTGTTAGGGTTAGGGTTAGGGTTAGCATCAGCCCTAGGATAGTGTTAGGGTTAGGGTTAGCATCAGCCCTAGGATAGTGTTAGCGTTAGGGTTAACATAAACCCTAGGATAGTGTTACGGTTAGGGTTAGGGTTATCATCAGGCCTAGGATAGTGTTAGGGTTAGGGTTAGGGTTAGCATCAGTTCAAGGATAGTGTTAGGGTTAGCGTTAGGTTTAGCATCAGCCCTAGGATAGTGTTAGGGTTAGGGTTAGGGTTAGCATCAGCCCAAGGATAGTGTTAGGGTTAGGGTTAGCATAAGCCCTAGGATAGTGTTAGGGTTAGGGTTAGGGTTATCATCAGGCCTAGGATAGTGATAGGGTTAGGGTTAGCATCAGCCCTAGGATAGTGTTAGGGTTAGGGTTAGGGTTAGCATCAGCCCTAGGATAGTGTTAGGGTTAGGGTTAGCATCAGCCCTAGGATAGTGTTAGGGTTAGGGTTAGGGTTAGCATCAGGCCTAGGATAGTGTTAGGGTTAGGGTTAGCATCAGCCCTAGGATAGTGTTAGGGTTAGGGTTAGGGTTAGCATCAGCCCTAGGATAGTGTTAGTGTTAGGGTTAGCATCAGCCCTAGGATAGTGTTAGGGTTAGGGATAGGGTTAGCATCCGCCCTAGGATAGTGTTAGGGTTAGGGTTAGGGTTAGCATCAGCCCTAGGATAGTGTTAGGGTTAGGGTTAATATAAACCCTAGGATAGTGTTAGGGTTAGGGTTAGGGTTATCATCAGGCCTAGGATACTGTTATGGTTACGGTTAGGGTTAGCATCAGTTCAAGGATAGTGTTAGGGTTAGCGATAGGGTTAGCATCTGCCCTAGGATAGTGTTAGGGTTAGGGTTAGGGTTAGCATCAGCCCAAGGATAGTGTTAGGGTTAGGGTTAGCATCAGCCCTAGGATAGTGTTAGGGTTAGGGTTAGGGTTAGCATCAGGCCCAGGATAGTGTTAGGGTTAGGGTTAGCATCAGCCCAAGGATAGTGTTAGGGTTAGGGTTAGGGTTAGCATCAGCCCTAGGATAGTGTTAGGGTTAGGGTTAGGGTTAGCATCAGCCCTAGGATAGTGTTAGGGTTAGGGTTAACATAAACCCTAGGATAGTGTTAGGGATAGGGTTAGGGTTATCATCAGGCCTAGGATACTGTTATGGTTAGGGTTAGGGTTAGCATCAGTTCAAGGATAGTGTTAGGGTTAGCGTTAGGGTTAGCATCTGCCCTAGGATAGTGTTAGGGTTAGGGTTAGGGTTAGCATCAGCCCAAGGATAGTGTTAGGGTTAGGGTTAGCATCAGCCCTAGGATAGTGTTAGGGTTAGAGTTAGCATCAGGCCCAGGATAGTGTTAGGGTTAGGGTTAGCATCAGCCCAAGGATAGTGTTAGGGTTAGGGTTAGGGTTAGCATCAGGCCTAGGATAGTGTTAGGGTTAGGGTTAGCATCAACCCTAGGATAGTGTTTGGGTTAGGGTTAGGGTTAGCATCAGCCCTAGGACAGTGTTAGGGTTCGGGTTAGCCTCAGCCCTAG
Source organism: Lemur catta (assembly GCF_020740605.2). Taxonomy (NCBI): domain Eukaryota; kingdom Metazoa; phylum Chordata; class Mammalia; order Primates; family Lemuridae; genus Lemur; species Lemur catta. The sequence goes on along the minus strand of NC_059145.1, from coordinate 470,553 downwards.
GAGAGTGTTAGGGTTAGGGATAGGGTTAGCATCAGGCCTAGGATAGTGTTAGGGTTAGGGTTAGGGTTAGCATCAGCCCTAGGATAGTGTTAGGGTTAGGGTTAGCATCAGGCCTAGGATAGTGTTAGGGTTAGGGTTAGCATCAGCCCTAGGATAGTGTTAGGGTTAGGGTTAGGGTTAGCATCAGCCCTAGGATAGTGTTAGGGTTATGGTTAGGTTTAGCATCAGCCCTAGGATAGTGTTAGGGTAAGGGTGAGGGTTAGCATCAGGCCTAGGATAGTGTTAGGGTTACGGTTAGAATCAGCCCTAGGATATTGTTAGGGTTAGGGTTAAGTTTAGCATCAGCCCTAGGATAGTGTTAGGGTTAGGGTTAGGGTTAGCATCAGCCCTAGGATAGTGTTAGCGTTAGGGTTAGGGTTAGCATCAACCCTAGGATAGTGTTAGGGTTAGGGTTAGCATCAGCCCTAGGATAGTGTTAGGGTTACGGTTAGGGTTAGCATCAGGCCTAGGATAGTGTTAGGGTTAGGGTTAGCATCAGCCCTAGGATAGTGTTAGGGTTAGGGTTAGGGTTATCATCAGGCCTAGGATAGTGTTAGGGTTAGGGTTAGCATCAGCCCTAGGATAGTGTTAGGGTTAGGGTTAGGGTTAGCATCAGCCCTAGGATAGTGTTAGGGTTAGGGTTAGTGTTAGCATCAGCCCTAGGATATTATTAGTGTTAAGGTTAGCATCAGCCCTAGGATAGTGTTAGGGTTAGAGTTAGGTTTAGCACCAGGCTTAGGATAGTGTTAGTGTTAGGGTTACCATCAGCCTTAGGATAGTGTTAGGGTTAGGGTTAGGGTTAGCATCAGCCGTAGGATAGTGTTAGGGTTAGGGTTAGGGTTAGCATCAGCCCTAGGATAGTATGAGGGTTAGGGTTAGGGTTAGGGTTAGGGTTAGCATCAGCCCTAGGATAACGTTAGGGTTAGGGTTAGCATCAGCCCTAGGATAGTGTTAGTGTTAGGGTTAGGGTTAGCATCAGCCCTAGGATAGTGTTAGGGTTAGGGTTAGCATCAGCCCTAGGATAGTGTTAGGGTTAGGGTTAGCATCAGCCCTAGGATAGTGTTAGGGTTAGGGTTAGGGTTAGCATCAGCCCTAGGATAGTGTTAGGGTTAGGGTTAGCATCAGCCCTAGGATAGTGTTAGGGTTAGGGTTAGGGTTAGCATCAGCCCTAGGATAGTGTTAGGGTTAGGGTTAGCATCAGCCCTAGGATAGTGTTAGGGTTAGGGTTAGGGTTAGCATCAGCCCTAGGATAGTGTTAGGGTTAGGGTTAGCATCAGCCCTAGGATAGTGTTAGGGTTAGGGTTAGCGTTAGCATCAGCCCTAGGATAGTGTTAGGGTTAGGGTTAGCATCAGCCCTAGGATAGTGTTAGGGTTAGGGTTAGGGTAAGCGTCAGCCCTAGGATAGTGTTAGGGTTAGGGTTAGCCTCAGCCCTAGGAGAGTGTTAGGGTTAGGGATAGAGTTAGCATCAGGCCTAGGATAGTGTTAGGGTTAGGGTTAGGGTTAGCATCAGCCCTAGGATAGTGTTAGGGTTAGGGTTAGCATCAGGCCTAGGATACTGTTAGGGTTAGGGTTAGCATCAGCCCTAGGATAGTGTTAGGGTTAGGGTTAAGTTTAGCATCAGCCCTAGGATAGTGTTAGGGTTAGGGTTAGGGTTAGCATCAGCCCTAGGATAGTGTTAGGGTTAGGGTTAGGGTTAGCATCAGCCCTAGGATAGTGTTAGGGTTAGGGTTAGCATAAGCCCTTGGATAGTGTTAGGGTTAGGGTTAGGGTTAGCATCAGGCCTAGGATAGTGTTAGGGTTAGGGTTAGCATCAGCCCTAGGATAGTGTTAGGGTTAGGGTTAGGGTTATCATCAGGCCTAGGATAGTGTTAGGGTTAGGGTTAGCATCAGCCCTAGGATAGTGTTAAGGTTAGGGTTAGGGTTAGCATCAGCCCTAGGATAGTGTTAGGGTTAGGGTTAGTGTTAGCATCAGCCCTAGGATATTATTAGGGTTAGGGTTAGCATCAGCCCTAGGATAGTGTTAGGGTTAGAGTTAGGGTTAGCACCAGGCTTAGGATAGTGTTAGGGTTAGGGTTAGCCTCAGCCCTAGGATAGTGTTAGCGTTAGGGTTAGGGTTAGCATCAGCCCTAGGATAGTGTTAGGGGTAGGGTTAGGGTTAGCATCAGCCCTAGCATAGTGTTAGTGTTAGGGTTAGCATCAGCTCTAGGATAGTGTTAGGGTTAGGGTTAGGGTTAGCATCAGCCCTAGGATAGTGTTAGGGTTAGGGTTAGGGTTAGCATCAGCCCTAGGATAGTGTTAGGGTTAGGGTTAGCATCAGCCCTAGGACAGTGTTAGGGTTAGGGTTAACATAAACCCTAGGATAGTGTTAGGGTTAGGGTTAGGGTTATCATCAGACCTAGGATAGTGTTAGGGTTAGGGTTAGGGTTAGCATCAGTTCAAGGACAGTGTTAGGGTTAGCGTTAGGGTTAGCATCAGCCCTAGGATAGTGCTAGGGTTAGGGTTAGGGTTAGCATCAGCCCTAGGATAGTGTTAGGGTTAGGGTTAGCATAAGCCCTAGGATAGTGTTAGGGTTACGGATAGGGTTATCATCAGGCCTAGGATAGTGTTAGGGTTAGGGTTAGCATCAGCCCTAGGATAGTGTTAGGGTTAGGGTTAGGGTTAGCATCAGCCCTAGGATAGTGTTAGGGTTAGGGTTAGCATCAGCCCTAGGATAGTGTTAGGGTTAGGGTTAGGGTTAGCATCAGGCCTAGGATAGTGTTAGGGTTAGGGTTGGCATCAGCCCTAGGATAGTGTTAGGGTTAGGGTTAGGGTTAGCATCATCCGTAGGATAGTGTTAGGGTTAGGGTTAGCCTCTGCCCTAAGATAGTGGTAGAGTTAGGGTTAAGGTTAGCATCAGCCCTAGGATAGTGTTAGGGTTAGGGATAGGGTTAGCATCCGCCCTAGGATAGTGTTAGGGTTAGGGTTAGGGTTAGCATCAGCCCTAGGATAGTGTTAGGGTTAGGGTTAATATAAACCCTAGGATAGTGTTAGGGTTAGGGTTAGGGTTATCATCAGGCCTAGGATACTGTTATGGTTACGGTTAGGGTTAGCATCAGTTCAAGGATAGTGTTAGTGTTAGCGTTAGGGTTAGCATCTGCCCTAGGATAGTGTTAGGGTTAGGGTTAGGGTTAGCATCAGGCCCAGGATAGTGTTAGGGTTAGGGTTAGCATCAGCCCAAGGATAGTGTTAGGGTTAGGGTTAGGGTTAGCATCAGCCCTAGGATAGTGTTAGGGTTAGGGTTAGGGTTAGCATCAGCCCTAGGATAGTGTTAGGGTTAGGGTTAACATAAACCCTAGGATAGTGTTAGGGATAGGGTTAGGGTTATCATCAGGCCTAGTATACTGTTATGGTTAGGGTTAGGGTTAGCATCAGTTCAAGGATAGTGTTAGTGTTAGCGTTAGGGTTAGCATCTGCCCTAGGATAGTGTTAGGGTTAGGGTTAGGGTTAGCATCAGCCCAAGGATAGTGTTAGGGTTAGGGTTAGCATCAGCCCTAGGATAGTGTTAGGGTTAGAGTTAGCATCAGGCCCAGGATAGTGTTAGGGTTAGGGTTAGCATCAGCCCAATGATAGTGTTAGGGTTAGGGTTAGGGTTAGCATCAGGCCTAGGATAGTGTTAGGGTTAGGGTTAGCATCATCCCTAGGATAGTGTTTGGGTTAGGGTTAGGGTTAGCATCAGCCCTAGGACAGTGTTAGGGTTAGGGTTAGCCTCAGCCCTAGGAGAGTGTTAGGGTTAGGGATAGGGTTAGCATCAGGCCTAGGATAGTGTTAGGGTTAGGGTTAGGGTTAGCATCAGCCCTAGGATAGTGTTAGGGTTAGGGTTAGCATCAGGCCTAGGATAGTGTTAGGGTTAGGGTTAGCTTCAGCCCTAGGATAGTGTTAGGGTTAGGGTTAGGGTTAGCATCAGCCCTAGGATAGTGTTAGGGTTATGGTTAGGTTAAGCATCAGCCCTAGGATAGTGTTAGGGTAAGGGTGAGGGTTAGCATCAGGCCTAGGATAGTGTTAGGGTTACGGTTAGAATCAGCCCTAGGATATTGTTAGGGTTAGGGTTAAGTTTAGCATCAGCCCTAGGATAGTGTTAGGGTTAGGGTTAGGGTTAGCATCAGCCCTAGGATAGTGTTAGGGTTAGGGTTAGGGTTAGCATCAACCCTAGGATAGTGTTAGGGTTAGGGTTAGCATCAGCCCTAGGATAGTGTTAGGGTTAGGGTTAGGGTTAGCATCAGGCCTAGGATAGTGTTAGGGTTAGGGTTAGCATCAGCCCTAGGATAGTGTTAGGGTTAGGGTTAGGGTTATCATCAGGCCTAGGATAGTGTTAGGGTTAGGGTTAGCATCAGCCCTAGGATAGTGTTAGGGTTAGGGTTAGGGTTAGCATCAGCCCTAGGATAGTGTTAGGGTTAGGGTTAGTGTTAGCATCAGCCCTAGGATATTATTAGTGTTAAGGTTAGCATCAGCCCTAGGATAGTGTTAGGGTTAGAGTTAGGTTTAGCACCAGGCTTAGGATAGTGTTAGTGTTAGGGTTACCATCAGCCTTAGGATAGTGTTAGGGTTAGGGTTAGGGTTAGCATCAGCCGTAGGATAGTGTTAGGGTTAGGGTTAGGGTTAGCATCAGCCCTAGGATAGTATGAGGGTTAGGGTTAGGGTTAGGGTTAGGGTTAGCATCAGCCCTAGGATAGTGTTAGGGTTAGGGTTAGCATCAGCCCTAGGATAGTGTTAGTGTTAGGGTTAGGGTTAGCATCAGCCCTAGGATAGTGTTAGGGTTAGGGTTAGCATCAGCCCTAGGATAGTGTTAGGGTTAGGGTTAGCATCAGCCCTAGGATAGTGTTAGGGTTAGGGTTAGGGTTAGCATCAGCCCTAGGATAGTGTTAGGGGTAGGGTTAGCATCAGCCCTAGGATAGTGTTAGGGTTAGGGTTAGGGTTAGCATCAGCCCTAGGATAGTGTTAGGGTTAGGGTTAGCATCAGCCCTAGGATAGTGTTAGGGTTAGGGTTAGGGTTAGCATCAGCCCTAGGATAGTGTTAGGGTTAGGGTTAGCATCAGCCCTAGGATAGTGTTAGGGTTAGGGTTAGCGTTAGCATCAGCCCTAGGATAGTGTTAGGGTTAGGGTTAGCATCAGACCTAGGATAGTGTTAGGGTTAGGGTTAGGGTAAGCGTCAGCCCTAGGATAGTGTTAGGGTTAGGGTTAGCCTCAGCCCTAGGAGAGTGTTAGGGTTAGGGATAGAGTTAGCATCAGGCCTAGGATAGTGTTAGGGTTAGGGTTAGGGTTACCATCAGCCCTAGGATAGTGTTAGGGTTAGGGTTAGCATCAGGCCTAGGATATTGTTAGGGTTAGGGTTAGCATCAGCCCTAGGATAGTGTTAGGGTTAGGGTTAAGTTTAGCATCAGCCCTAGGATAGTGTTAGGGTTAGGGTTAGGGTTAGCATCAGCCCTAGGATAGTGTTAGGGTTAGGGTTAGGGTTAGCATCAGCCCTAGGATAGTGTTAAGGTTAGGGTTAGCATAAGCCCTTGGATAGTGTTAGGGTTAGGGTTAGGGTTAGCATCAGGCCTAGGATAGTGTTAGGGTTAGGGTTAGCATCAGCCCTAGGATAGTGTTAGGGTTAGGGTTAGGGTTATCATCAGGCCTAGGATAGTGTTAGGGTTAGGGTTAGCATCAGCCCTAGGATAGTGTTAAGGTTAGGGTTAGGGTTAGCATCAGCCCTAGGATAGTGTTAGGGTTAGGGTTAGTGTTAGCATCAGCCCTAGGATATTATTAGGGTTAGGGTTAGCATCAGCCCTAGGATAGTGTTAGGGTTAGGGTTAGCATAAGCCCTAGGATAGTGTTAGGGTTAGGGATAGGGTTATCATCAGGCCTAGGATAGTGTTAGGGTTAGGGTTAGCATCAGCCCTAGGATAGTGTTAGGGTTAGGGTTAGGGTTAGCATCAGCCCTAGGATAGTGTTAGGGTTAGGGTTAGCATCAGCCCTAGGATAGTGTTAGGGTTAGGGTTAGGGTTAGCATCAGGCCTAGGATAGTGTTAGGGTTAGGGTTGGCATCAGCCCTAGGATAGTGTTAGGGTTAGGGTTAGGGTTAGCATCATCCGTAGGATAGTGTTAGGGTTAGGGTTAGCCTCTGCCCTAAGATAGTGGTAGAGTTAGGGTTAAGGTTAGCATCAGCCCTAGGATAATGTTAGGGTTAGGGTTAGGGTTAGCATCAGCCCTAGGATAGTGTTAGTGTTAGGGTTAGCATCAGCCCTAGGATAGTGTTAGGGTTAGGGTTAGGGTTAGCATCCGCCCTAGGATAGTGTTAGGGTTAGGGTTAGGGTTAGCATCAGCCCTAGGATAGTGTTAGGGTTAGGGTTAACATAAACCCTAGGATAGTGTTAGGGTTAGGGTTAGGGTTAGCATCAGCCCTAGGATAGAATTAGGGTTAGGGTTAGGGTTAGGGTTAGGGTTAGCATCAGCTCTAGGATAGTGTTAGGGTTAGTGTTAGGGTTAGCATCAGCCCTAGGATAGTGTTAGTGTTAGGGTTAGGGTTAGCATCAGCCCTAGGATAGTGTTAGGGTTAGGGTGAGCATGAGCCCTGGGATAATGTTAGGGTTATGGTTAGGGGTAGCATCAGCCCTAAGATAGTGTTAGGGTTAGGGTTAGCATCAGCCCTAGGATAGTGTTAGAGTTAGGGTTAGGGTTAGCATCAGCCCTAGGATAGTGTTAGGGTTAGGGTTAGCATCAGCCCTAGGATAGTGTTAGGGTTAGGGTTAGGGTTAGCATCAGCCCTAGGATAGTGTTAGGGTTAGGGTTAGCATCAGCCCTAGGATAGTGTTAGGGTTAGGGTTAACATAAACCCTAGGATAGTGTTACGGTTAGGGTTAGGGTTATCATCAGGCCTAGGATAGTGTTAGGGTTAGGGTTAGCATCAGCCCTAGGATAGTGTTAGGGTTAGGGTTAGGGTTAGCATCAGCCCTAGGATAGTGTTAGGGTTAGGGTTAGGGTTAGCATCAACCCTAGGATAGTGTTAGGGTTAGGGTTAGCATCAGCCCTAGGATAGTGTTAGGGTTAGGGTTAGGGTTAGCATCAGGCCTAGGATAGTGTTAGGGTTAGGGTTAGCATCAGCCCTAGGATAGTGTTAGGGTTAGGGTTAGGGTTAGCATCAGGCCTAGGATAGTGTTAGGGTTAGGGTTAGCATCAGCCCTAGGATAGTGTTAGGGTTAGGGTTAGGGTTAGCATCAGCCCAAGGATAGTGTTAGGGTTAGGGTTAGTGTTAGCATCAGCCCTAGGATATTATTAGTGTTAAGGTTAGCATCAGCCCTAGGATAGTGTTAGGGTTAGAGTTAGGTTTAGCACCAGGCTTAGGATAGTGTTAGTGTTAGGGTTTCCATCAGCTTTAGGATAGTGTTAGGGTTAGGGTTAGGGTTAGCATCAGCCGTAGGATAGTGTTAGGGTTAGGGTTAGGGTTAGCATCAGCCCTAGGATAGTATGAGGGTTAGGGTTAGGGTTAGGGTTAGGGTTAGCATCAGCTCTAGGATAGTGTTAGGGTTAGGGTTAGGGTTAACATCAGCCCTAGGATAGTGTTAGGGTTAGGGTTATGGTTAGAATAAGCCCTAGGATAGTGTTAGGGTTAGGGTTAGCATCAGCCCTGGGATAATGTTAGGGTTAGGGTTAGGGTTAGCATCAGCCCTAGGATAGTGTTAGGGTTAGGGTTAGCATCAGCCCTAGGATAGTGTTACTGTTAGGGTTAGGGTTAGCATCAGCCCTAGGATAGTGTTAGGGTTAGGGTTAGCATCAGCCCTAGGATAGTGTTAGGGTTAGGGTTAGGGTTAGCATCAGCCCTAGGATAGTGTTAGGGTTAGGGTTAGCATCAGCCCTAGGATAGTGTTAGGGTTAGGGTTAGGGTTAGCATCAGCCCTAGGATAGTGTTAGGGTTAGGGTTAGCATCAGCCCTAGGATAGTGTTAGGGTTAGGGTTAGGGTTAGCATCAGCCCTAGGATAGTGTTAGGGTTAGGGTTAGCATCAGCCCTAGGATAGTGTTAGGGTTAGGGTTAGCGTTAGCATCAGCCCTAGGATAGTGTTAGGGTTAGGGTTAGCATCAGCCCTAGGATAGTGTTAGGGTTAGGGTTAGGGATAGCGTCAGCCCTAGGATAGTGTTAGGGTTAGGGTTAGCCTCAGCCCTAGAAGAGTGTTAGGGTTAGGGATAGAGTTAGCATCAGGCCTAGGATAGTGTTAGGGTTAGGGTTAGGGTTAGCATCAGCCCTAGGATAGTGTTAGGGTTAGGGTTAGCATCAGGCCTAGGATAGTGTTAGGGTTAGGGTTAGCATCAGCCCAAGGATAGTGTTAGGGTTAGGGTTAAGTTTAGCATCAGCCCTAGGATAGTGTTAGGGTTAGGGTTAGGGTTAGCATCAGCCCTAGGATAGTGTTAGGGTTAGGGTTAGGGTTAGCATCAGCCCTAGGATAGTGTTAGGGTTAGGGTTAGCATAAGCCCTTGGATAGTGTTAGGGTTAGGGTTAGGGTTAGCATCAGGCCTAGGATAGTGTTAGGGTTAGGGTTAGCATCAGCCCTAGGATAGTGTTAGGGTTAGGGTTAGGGTTATCATCAGGTCTAGGATAGTGTTAGGGTTAGGGTTAGCATCAGCCCTAGGATAGTGTTAAGGTTAGGGTTAGGGTTAGCATCAGCCCTAGGATAGTGTTAGGGTTAGGGTTAGTGTTAGCATCAGCCCTAGGATATTATTAGGGTTAGGGTTAGCATCAGCCCTAGGATAGTGTTAGGGTTAGGGTTATGGTTAGCATCAGCCCTAGGATAGTGTTAGGGTTAGGGTTAGGGTTAGCATCAGCCCTAGGATAGTGTTAGGGTTAGGGTTAGGGTTAGCATCAGCCCTAGGATAGTGTTAGGGTTAGGGTTAGCATCAGCCCTAGGATAGTGTTAGTGTTAGGGTTAGCATCAGCCCTAGGATAGTGTTAGGGTTAGGGTTAGGGTTAGCATCCGCCCTAGGATAGTGTTAGGGTTAGGGTTAGGGTTAGCATCAGCCCTAGGATAGTGTTAGGGTTAGGGTTAATATAAACCCTAGTATAGTGTTAGGGTTAGGGTTAGGGTTATCATCAGGCCTAGGATACTGTTATGGTTAGGGTTAGGGTTAGCATCAGTTCAAGGATAATGTTAGGGTTAGCGATAGGGTTAGCATCTGCCCTAGGATAGTGTTAGGGTTAGGGTTAGGGTTAGCATCAGCCCAAGGATAGTGTTAGGGTTAGGGTTAGCATCAGCCCTAGGATAGTGTTAGGGTTAGGGTTAGGGTTAGCATGAGGCCCAGGATAGTGTTAGGGTTAGGGTTAGCATCAGCCCAAGGATAGTGTTAGGGTTAGGGTTAGGGTTAGCATCAGCCCTAGGATAGTGTTAGGGTTAGGGTTAGGGTTAGCATCAGCCCTAGGATAGTGTTAGGGTTAGGGTTAACATAAACCCTAGGATAGTGTTAGGGTTAGGGTTAGGGTTATCATCAGGCCTAGGATACTGTGATGGTTAGCGTTAGGGTTAGCATCAGTTCAAGGATAGTGTTAGGGTTAGAGTTAGGGTTAGCATCTGCCCTAGGATAGTGTTAGGGTTAGGGTTAGGGTTAGCATCAGCCCAAGGATAGTGTTAGGGTTAGGGTTAGCATCAGCCCTAGGATAGTGTTAGGGTTAGAGTTAGCATCAGGCCCAGGATAGTATTAGGGTTAGGGTTAGCATCAGCCCAAGGATAGTGTTAGGGTTAGGGTTAGGGTTAGCATCAGCCCTAGGATAGTGTTAGGGTTAGGGTTAGCATCAACCCTAGGATAGTGTTTGGGTTAGGGTTAGGGTTAGCATCAGCCCTAGGACAGTGTTAGGGTTAGGGTTAGCCTCAGCCCTAGGAGAGTGTTAGGGTTAGGGATAGGGTTAGCATCAGGCCTAGGATAGTGTTAGGGTTAGGGTTAGGGTTAGCATCAGCCCTAGGATAGTGTTAGGGTTAGGGTTAGCATCAGGCCTAGGATAGTGTTAGGGTTAGGGTTAGCATCAGCCCTAGGATAGTGTTAGGGTTAGGGTTAGGGTTAGCATCAGCCCTAGGATAGTGTTAGGGTTATGGTTAGGTTTAGCATCAGCCCTAGGATAGTGTTAGGGTAAGGGTGAGGGTTAGAATCAGGCCTAGGATAGTGTTAGGGTTACGGTTAGAATCAGCCCTAGGATATTGTTAGGGTTAGGGTTAAGTTTAGCATCAGCCCTAGGATAGTGTTAGGGTTAGGGTTAGGGTTAGCATCAGCCCTAGGATAGTGTTAGGGTTAGGGTTAGGGTTAGCATCAACCCTAGGATAGTGTTAGGGTTAGGGGTAGCATCAGCCCTAGGATAGTGTTAGGGTTAGGGATAGGGTTAGCATCAGGCCTAGGATAGTGTTAGGGTTAGGGTTAGCATCAGCGCTAGGATAGTATTAGGGTTAGGGTTAGGGTTATCATCAGGCCTAGGATAGTGTTAGGGTTAGGGTTAGCATTAGCCCTAGGATAGTGTTAGGGTTAGGGTTAGGGTTAGCATCAGCCCTAGGATAGTGTTAGGGTTAGGGTTAGTGTTAGCATCAGCCCTAGGATATTATTAGGGTTAGGGTTAGCATCAGCCCTAGGATAGTGTTAGGGTTAGAGTTAGGTTTAGCACCAGGCTTAGGATAGTGTTAGTGTTAGGGTTACCATCAGCCTTAAGATAGTGTTAGGGTTAGGGTTAGGGTTAGCATCAGCCGTAGGATAGTGTTAGGGTTAGGGTTAGGGTTAGCATCAGCCCTAGGATAGTATGAGGGTTAGGGTTAGGGTTAGGGTTAGGGTTAGCATCAGCTCTAGGATAGTGTTAGGGTTAGGGTTAGGGGTAGCATCAGCCCTAGGATAGTGTTAGGGTTAGGGTTATGGTTAGCATCAGCCCTAGGATAGCGTTAGGGTTAGGGTTAGCATCAGCCCTGGGATAATGTTAGGGTTAGGGTTAGGGTTAGCATCAGCCCTAGGATAGTGTTAGGGTTAGGGTTAGCATCAGCCCTAGGATAGTGTTCGTGTTAGGGTTAGGGTTAGCATCAGCCCTAGGATAGTGTTAGGGTTAGGGTTAGCATCAGCCCTAGGATAGTGTTAGGGTTAGGGTTAGGGTTAGCATCAGCCCTAGGATAGTGTTAGGGTTAGGGTTAGCTTCAGCCCTAGGATAGTGTTAGGGTTAGGGTTAGGGTTAGCATCAGCCCTAGGATAGTGTTAGGGTTAGGGTTAGCATCAGCCCTAGGATAGTGTTAGTGTTAGGGTTAGGGTTAGCATCAGCCCTAGGGTAGTGTTAGGGTTAGGGTTACCATCAGCCCTAGGATAGTGTTAGGGTTAGGGTTAGCGTTAGCATCAGCTCTAGGATAGTGTTAGGGTTAGGGTTAGCATCAGCCCTAGGATAGTGTTAGGGTTAGGGTTAGGGTTAGCGTCAGCCCTAGGATAGTGTTAGGGTTAGGGTTAGCCTCAGCCCTACGAGAGTGTTAGGGTTAGGGATAGAGTTAGCATCAGGCCTAGGATAGTGTTAGGGTTAGGGTTAGGGTTAGCATCAGCCCTAGGAGAGTGTTAGGGTTAGGGTTAGCATCAGGCCTAGGATAGTGTTAGGGTTAGGGTTAGCATCAGCCCTAGGATAGTGTTAGGGTTAGGGTTAAGTTTAGCATCAGCCCTAGGATAGTGTTAGGGTTAGGATTAGGTTTAGCATCAGCCCTAGGATAGTGTTAGGGTTAGGGTTAGGGTTAGCATCAGCCCAAGGATAGTGTTAGGGTTAGGGTTAGCATAAGCCCTAGGATAGTGTTAGGGTTAGGGTTAGGGTTAGCATCAGGCCTAGGATAGTGTTAGGGTTAGGGTTAGCATCAGCCCTAGGATAGTGTTAGGGTTAGGGTTAGGGTTATCATCAGGCCTAGGATAGTGTTAGGGTTAGGGTTAGCATCAGCCCTAGGATAGTGTTAAGGTTAGGGTTAGGGTTAGCATCAGCCCTAGGATAGTGTTAGGGTTAGGGTTAGTGTTAGCATCAGCCCTAGGATATTATTAGGGTTAGGGTTAGCATCAGCCCTAGGATAGTGTTAGGGTTAGAGTTAGGGTTAGCACCAGTCTTAGGATAGTGTTAGTGTTAGGGTTACCATCAGCCTTAGGATAGTGTTAGGGTTAGGATTAGGGTTAGCATCAGCCGTAGGATAGTGTTAGGGTTAGGGTTAGCCTCAGCCCTAGGATAGTGTTAGCGTTAGGGTTAGGGTTAGCATCAGCCCTAGGATAGTGTTAGGGGTAGGGTTAGGGTTAGCATCAGCCCTGGCATAGTGTTAGGGTTAGGGTTAGGGTTAGCATCAGCCCTAGGAGAGTGTTAGGGTTAGGGTTAGCATCAGGCCTAGGATAGTGTTAGGGTTAGGGTTAATCAGCCCTAGGACAGTGTTAGGGTTAGGGTTAACATAAACCCTAGGATAGTGTTAGGGTTAGGGTTAGGGTTATCATCAGACCTAGGATAGTGTTAGGGTTAGGGTTAGGGTTAGCATCAGTTCAAGGACAGTGTTAGGGTTAGCGTTAGGGTTAGCATCAGCCCTAGGATAGTGTTAGGGTTAGGGTTAGGGTTAGCATCAGTCCTAGGATAGTGTTAGGGTTAGGGTTAGCATAAGCCCTAGGATAGTGTTAGGGTTAGGGTTAGGGTTATCATCAGGCCTAGGATAGTGTTAGGGTTAGGGTTAGCATCAGCCCTAGGATAGTGTTAGGGTTAGGGTTAGGGTTAGCATCAGCCCTAGGATAGTGTTAGGGTTAGGGTTAGCATCAGCCCTAGGATAGTGTTAGGGTTAGGGTTAGGGTTAGCATCAGGCCTAGGATAGTGTTAGGGTTAGGGTTGGCATCAGCCCTAGGATACTGTTAGGGTTAGGGTTAGGGTTAGCATCAGCCGTAGGATAGTGTTAGGGTTAGGGTTAGCCTCAGCCCTAAGATAGTGTTAGAGTTAGGGTTAGGGTTAGCATCAGCCCTAGGATAATGTTAGGGTTAGGGTTAGGGTTAGCATCAGCCCTAGGATAGTGTTAGTGTTAGGGTTAGCATCAGCCCTAGGATAGTGTTAGGGTTAGGGTTAGGGTTAGCATCCGCCCTAGGATAGTGTTCGGGTTAGGGTTAGGGTTAGCATCAGCCCTAGGATAGTGTTAGGGTTAGGGTTAACATAAACCCTAGGATAGTGTTAGGGTTAGGGTTAGGGTTAGCATCAGCCCTAGGATAGAATTAGGGTTAGGGTTAGGGTTAGGGTTAGGGTTAGCATCAGCTCTAGGATAGTGGTAGGGTTAGGGTTAGGGTTAGCATCAGCCCTAGGATAGTGTTAGGGTTAGGGTTAGCATCAGGCCTAGGATATTGTTAGGGTTAGGGTTAGCATCAGCCCTAGGATAGTGTTAGGGTTAGGGTTAAGTTTAGCATCAGCCCTAGGATAGTGTTAGGGTTAGGGTTAGGGTTAGCATCAGCCCTAGGATAGTGTTAGGGTTAGGGTTAGGGTTAGCATCAGCCCTAGGATAGTGTTAAGGTTAGGGTTAGCATAAGCCCTTGGATAGTGTTAGGGTTAGGGTTAGGGTTAGCATCAGGCCTAGGATAGTGTTAGGGTTAGGGTTAGCATCAGCCCTAGGATAGTGTTAGGGTTAGGGTTAGGGTTATCATCAGGCCTAGGATAGTGTTAGGGTTAGGGTTAGCATCAGCCCTAGGATAGTGTTAAGGTTAGGGTTAGGGTTAGCATCAGCCCTAGGATAGTGTTAGGGTTAGGGTTAGTGTTAGCATCAGCCCTAGGATATTATTAGGGTTAGGGTTAGCATCAGCCCTAGGATAGTGTTAGGGTTAGAGTTAGGGTTAGCACCAGGCTTAGGATAGTGTTAGTGTTAGGGTTACCATCAGCCTTAGGATAGTGTTAGGGTTAGGGTTAGGGTTAGCATCAGCCGTAGGATAGTGTTAGGGTTAGGGTTAGCCTCAGCCCTAGGATAGTGTTAGCGTTAGGTTTAGGGTTAGCATCAGCCCTAGGATAGTGTTAGGGGAAGGGTTAGGGTTAGCATCAGCCCTAGCATAGTGTTAGTGTTAGGGTTAGCATCAGCTCTAGGATAGTGTTAGGGTTAGGGTTAGGGTTAGCATCAGCCCTAGGATAGTGTTAGGGTTAGGGTTAGGGTTAGCATCAGCCCTAGGATAGTGTTAGGGTTAGGGTTAGCATCAGCCCTTCGATAATGTTAGGGTTAGGGTTACGGGTAGCATCAGCCCTAGGATAGGGTTAGGGTTAGGGTTAGCATTAGCCCTAGGATAGTGTTAGAGTTAGGGTTAGGGATAGCATCAGCCCTAGGATAGTGTTAGGGTTAGGGTTATCATTAGCCCTAGGATAGTGTTAGGGTTAGGGTTAGGGTTAGCATCAGCCCTAGGATAGTGTTAGGGTTAGGGTTAGCATCAGCCCTAGGACAGTGTTAGGGTTAGGGTTAACATAAACCCTAGGATAGTGTTAGGGTTAGGGTTAGGGTTATCATCAGACCTAGGATAGTGTTAGGGTTAGGGTTAGGGTTAGCATCAGTTCAAGGACAGTGTTAGGGTTAGCGTTAGGGTTAGCATCAGCCCTAGGATAGTGCTAGGGTAAGGGTTACGGTTAGCATCAGCCCTAGGATAGTGTTAGGGTTAGGGTTAGCATAAGCCCTAGGATAGTGTTAGGGTTAGGGATAGGGTTATCATCAGGCCTAGGATAGTGTTAGGGTTAGGGTTAGCATCAGCCCTAGGATAGTGTTAGGGTTAGGGTTAGGGTTAGCATCAGCCCTAGGATAGTGTTAGGGTTAGGGTTAGGGTTATCATCAGGCCTAGGATAGTGTTAGGGTTAGGGTTAGCATCAGCCCTAGGATATTGTTAAGGTTAGGGTTAGGGTTAGCATCAGCCCTAGGATAGTGTTAGGGTTAGGGTTAGTGTTAGCATCAGCCCTAGGATATTATTAGGGTTAGGGTTAGCATCAGCCCTAGGATAGTGTTAGGGTTAGAGTTAGGGTTAGCACCAGGCTTAGGATAGTGTTAGTGTTAGGGTTACCATCAGCCTTAGGATAGTGTTAGGGTTAGGGTTAGGGTTAGCATCAGCCGTAGGATAGTGTTAGGGTTAGGGTTAGCCTCAGCCCTAGGATAGTGTTAGCGTTAGGGTTAGGGTTAGCATCAGCCCTAGGATAGTGTTAGGGGTAGGGTTAGGGTTAGCATCAGCCCTAGCATAGTGTTAGTGTTAGGGTTAGCATCAGCTCTAGGATAGTGTTAGGGTTAGGGTTAGGGTTAGCATCAGCCCTAGGATAGTGTTAGGGTTAGGGTTAGGGTTAGCATCAGCCCTAGGATAGTGTTAGGGTTAGGGTTAGCATCAGCCCTTCGATAATGTTAGGGTTAGGGTTACGGGTAGCATCAGCCCTAGGATAGGGTTAGGGTTAGGGTTACGGTTAGCATCATCCGTAGGATAGTGTTAGGGTTAGGGTTAGCCTCTGCCCTAAGATAGTGGTAGAGTTAGGGTTAAGGTTAGCATCAGCCCTAGGATAATGTTAGGGTTAGGGTTAGGGTTAGCATCAGCCCTAGGATAGTGTTAGGGTTAGGGTTAGCATCAGCCCTAGGATAGTGTTAGGGTTAGGGTTAGGGTTAGCATCAGCCCTAGGATAGTGTTAGGGTTAGGGTTAGCATCAGCCCTAGGAGTGTGTTAGGGTTAGGGTTAACATAAACCCTAGGATAGTGTTACGGTTAGGGTTAGGGTTATCATCAGGCCTAGGATAGTGTTAGGGTTAGGGTTAGCATCAGCCCTAGGATAGTGTTAGGGTTAGGGTTAGGGTTAGCATCAGCCCTAGGATAGTGTTAGGGTTAGGGTTAGGGTTAGCATCAACCCTAGGATAGTGTTAGGGTTAGGGTTAGCATCAGCCCTAGGATAGTGTTAGGGTTAGGGTTAGGGTTAGCATCAGGCCTAGGATAGTGTTAGGGTTAGGGTTAGAATCAGCCCTAGGATAGTGTTAGGGTTAGGGTTAGGGTTAGCATCAGGCCTAGGATAGTGTTAGGGTTAGGGTTAGCATCAGCCCTAGGATAGTGTTAGGGTTAGGGTTAGGGTTAGCATCAGCCCTAGGATAGTGTTAGGGTTAGGGTTAGTGTTAGCATCAGCCCTAGGATATTATTAGTGTTAAGGTTAGCATCAGCCCTAGGATAGTGTTAGGGTTAGAGTTAGGTTTAGCACCAGGCTTAGGATAGTGTTAGTGTTAGGGTTTCCATCAGCCTTAGGATAGTGTTAGGGTTAGGGTTAGGGTTAGCATCAGCCGTAGGATAGTGTTAGGGTTAGGGTTAGGGTTAGCATCAGCCCTAGGATAGTATGAGGGTTAGGGTTAGGGTTAGGGTTAGGGTTAGCATCAGCTCTAGGATAGTGTTAGGGTTAGGGTTAGGGTTAACATCAGCCCTAGGATAGTGTTAGGGTTAGGGTTATGGTTAGCATCAGCCCTAGGATAGTGTTAGGGTTAGGGTTAGCATCAGCCCTGGGATAATGTTAGGGTTAGGGTTAGGGTTAGCATCAGCCCTAGGATAGTGTTAGGGTTAGGGTTAGCATCAGCCCTAGGATAGTGTTAGTGTTAGGGTTAGGGTTAGCATCAGCCCTAGGATAGTGTTAGGGTTAGGGTTAGCATCAGCCCTAGGATAGTGTTAGGGTTAGGGTTAGGGTTAGCATCAGCCCTAGGATAGTGTTAGGGTTAGGGTTAGCATCAGCCCTAGGATAGTGTTAGGGTTAGGGTTAGGGTTAGCATCAGCCCTAGGATAGTGTTAGGGTTAGGGTTAGCATCAGCCCTAGGATAGTGTTAGGGTTAGGGTTAGGGTTAGCATCAGCCCTAGGATAGTGTTAGGGTTAGGGTTAGCATCAGCCCTAGGATAGTGTTAGGGTTAGGGTTAGCGTTAGCATCAGCCCTAGGATAGTGTTAGGGTTAGGGTTAGCATCAGCCCTAGGATAGTGTTAGGGTTAGGGTTAGGGATAGCGTCAGCCCTAGGATAGTGTTAGGGTTAGGGTTAGCCTCAGCCCTAGAAGAGTGTTAGGGTTAGGGATAGAGTTAGCATCAGGCCTAGGATAGTGTTAGGGTTAGGGTTAGGGTTAGCATCAGCCCTAGTATAGTGTTAGGGTTAGGGTTAGCATCAGGCCTAGGATAGTGTTAGGGTTAGGGTTAGCATCAGCCCAAGGATAGTGTTAGGGTTAGGGTTAAGTTTAGCATCAGCCCTAGGATAGTGTTAGGGTTAGGGTTAGGGTTAGCATCAGCCCTAGGATAGTGTTAGGGTTAGGGTTAGGGTTAGCATCAGCCCTAGGATAGTGTTAGGGTTAGGGTTAGCATAAGCCCTTGGTTAGTGTTAGGGTTAGGGTTAGGGTTAGCATCAGGCCTAGGATAGTGTTAGGGTTAGGGTTAGCATCAGCCCTAGGATAGTGTTAGGGTTAGGGTTAGGGTTATCATCAGGCCTAGGATAGTGTTAGGGTTAGGGTTAGCATCAGCCCTAGGATAGTGTTAAGGTTAGGGTTAGGGTTAGCATCAGCCCTAGGATAGTGTTAGGGTTAGGGTTAGTGTTAGCATCAGCCCTAGGATATTATTAGGGTTAGGGTTAGCATCAGCCCTAGGATAGTGTTAGGGTTAGGGTTAGCATCAGCCCTAGGATAGTGTTAGGGTTAGGGTTAGGGTTAGCATCAGCCCTAGGATAGTGTTAGGGTTAGGGTTAGCATCAGCCCTAGGATAGTGTTAGGGTTAGGGTTAACATAAACCCTAGGATAGTGTTACGGTTAGGGTTAGGGTTATCATCAGGCCTAGGATAGTGTTAGGGTTAGGGTTAGGGTTAGCATCACTTCAAGGATAGTGTTAGGGTTAGCGTTAGGGTTAGCATCAGCCCTAGGATAGTGTTAGGGTTAGGGTTAGGGTTAGCATCAGCCCAAGGATAGTGTTAGGGTTAGGGTTAGCATAAGCACTAGGATAGTGTTAGGGTTAGGGTTAGGGTTATCATCAGGCCTAGGATAGTGATAGGGTTAGGGTTAGCATCAGCCCTAGGATAGTGTTAGGGTTAGGGTTATGGTTAGCATCAGCCCTAGGATAGTGTTAGGGTTAGGGTTAGCATCAGCCCTAGGATAGTGTTAGGGTTAGGGTTAGGGTTAGCATCAGGCCTAGGATAGTGTTAGGGTTAGGGTTAGCATCAGCCCTAGGATAGTGTTAGGGTTAGGGTTAGGATTAGCATCAGCCCTAGGATAGTGTTAGTGTTAGGGTTAGCATCAGCCCTAGGATAGTGTTAGGGTTAGGGTTAGGGTTAGCATCCGCCCTAGGATAGTGTTAGGGTTAGGGTTAGGGTTAGCATCAGCCCTAGGATAGTGTTAGGGTTAGGGATAATATAAACCCTAGGATAGTGTTAGGGTTAGGGTTAGGGTTATCATCAGGCCTAGGATACTGTTATGGTTAGGGTTAGGGTTAGCATCAGTTCAAGGATAATGTTAGGGTTAGCGATAGGGTTAGCATCTTCCCTAGGATAGTGTTAGGGTTAGGGTTAGGGTTAGCATCAGCCCAAGGATAGTATTAGGGTTAGGGTTAGCATCAGCCCTAGGATAGTGTTAGGGTTAGGGTTAGGGTTAGCATGAGGCCCAGGATAGTGTTAGGGTTAGGGTTAGCATCAGCCCAAGGATAGTGTTAGGGTTAGGGTTAGGGTTAGCATCAGCCCTAGGATAGTGTTAGGGTTAGGGTTAGGGTTAGCATCAGCCCTAGGATAGTTTTAGGGTTAGGGTTAACATAAACCCTAGGATAGTGTTAGGGTTAGGGTTAGGGTTATCATCAGGCCTAGGATACTGTGATGGTTAGCGTTAGGGTTAGCATCAGTTCAAGGATAGTGTTAGGGTTAGAGTTAGGGTTAGCATCTGCCCTAGGATAGTGTTAGGGTTAGGGTTAGGGTTAGCATCAGCCCAAGGATAGTGTTAGGGTTAGGGTTAGCATCAGCCCTAGGATAGTGTTAGGGTTAGAGTTAGCATCAGGCCCAGGATAGTATTAGGGTTAGGGTTAGCATCAGCCCAAGGATAGTGTTAGGGTTAGGGTTAGGGATAGCATCAGCCCTAGGATAGTGTTAGGGTTCGGGTTAGCATCAACCCTAGGATAGTGTTTGGGTTAGGGTTAGGGTTAGCATCAGCCCTAGGACAGTGTTAGGGTTAGGGTTAGCCTCAGCCCTAGGAGAGTGTTAGGGTTAGGGATAGGGTTAGCATCAGGCCTAGGATAGTGTTAGGGTTAGGGTTAGGGTTAGCATCAGCCCTAGGATAGTGTTAGGGTTAGGGTTAGCATCAGGCCTAGGATAGTGTTAGGGTTAGGGTTAGCATCAGCCCTAGGATAGTGTTAGGGTTAGGGTTAGGGTTAGCATCAGCCCTAGGATAGTGTTAGGGTTATGGTTAGGTTTAGCATCAGCCCTAGGATAGTGTTAGGGTAAGGGTGAGGGTTAGAATCAGGCCTAGGATAGTGTTAGGGTTACGGTTAGAATCAGCCCCAGGATATTGTTAGGGTTAGGGTTAAGTTTAGCATCAGCCCTAGGATAGTGTTAGGGTTAGGGTTAGGGTTAGCATCAGCCCTAGGATAGTGTTAGGGTTAGGGTTAGGGTTAGCATCAACCCTAGGATAGTGTTAGGGTTAGGGGTAGCATCAGCCCTAGGATAGTGTTAGGGTTAGGGATAGGGTTAGCATCAGGCCTAGGATAGTGTTAGGGTTAGGGTTAGCATCAGCCCTAGGATAGTATTAGGGTTAGGGTTAGGGTTATCATCAGGCCTAGGATAGTGTTAGGGTTAGGGTTAGCATTAGCCCTAGGATAGTGTTAGGGTTAGGGTTAGGGTTAGCATCAGCCCTAGGATAGTGTTAGGGTTAGGGTTAGTGTTAGCATCAGCCCTAGGATATTATTAGGGTTAGGGTTAGCATAAGCCCTAGGATAGTGTTAGGGTTAGAGTTAGGTTTAGCACCAGGCTTAGGATAGTGTTAGTGTTAGGGTTACCATCAGCCTTAAGATAGTGTTAGGGTTAGGGTTAGGGTTAGCATCAGCCGTAGGATAGTGTTAGGGTTAGGGTTAGGGTTAGCATCAGCCCTAGGATAGTATGAGGGTTAGGGTTAGGGTTAGGGTTAGGGTTAGCATCAGCTCTAGGATAGTGTTAGGGTTAGGGTTAGGGTTAGCATCAGCCCTAGGATAGTGTTAGGGTTAGGGTTATGGTTAGCATCAGCCCTAGGATAGCGTTAGGGTTAGGGTTAGCATCAGCCCTGGGATAATGTTAGGGTTAGGGTTAGGGTTAGCATCAGCCCTAGGATAGTGTTAGGGTTAGGGTTAGCATCAGCCCTAGGATAGTGTTCGTGTTAGGGTTAGGGTTAGCATCAGCCCTAGGATAGTGTTAGGGTTAGGGTTAGCATCAGCCCTAGGATAGTGTTAGGGTTAGGGTTAGGGTTAGCATCAGCCCTAGGATAGTGTTTGGGTTAGGGTTAGCATCAGCCCTAGGATAGTGTTAGGGTTAGGGTTAGGGTTAGCATCAGCCCTAGGATAGTGTTAGGGTTAGGGTTAGCATCAGCCCTAGGATAGTGTTAGGGTTAGGGTTGGGGTTAGCATCAGCCCTAGGGTAGTGTTAGGGTTAGGGTTAGCATCAGCCCTAGGATAGTGTTAGGGTTAGGGTTAGCGTTAGCATCAGCTCTAGGATAGTGTTAGGGTTAGGGTTAGCATCAGCCCTAGGATAGTGTTAGGGTTAGGGTTAGGGTTAGCGTCAGCCCTAGGATAGTGTTAGGGTTAGGGTTAGCCTCAGCCCTACGAGAGTGTTAGGGTTAGGGATAGAGTTAGCATCAGGCCTAGGATAGTGTTAGGGTTAGGGTTAGGGTTAGCATCAGCCCTAGGAGAGTGTTAGGGTTAGGGTTAGCATCAGGCCTAGGATAGTGTTAGGGTTAGGGTTAGCATCAGCCCTAGGATAGTGTTAGGGTTAGGGTTAAGTTTAGCATCAGCCCTAGGATAGTGTTAGGGTTAGGGTTAGGTTTAGCATCAGCCCTAGGATAGTGTTAGGGTTAGGGTTAGGGTTAGCATCAGCCCAAGGATAGTGTTAGGGTTAGGGTTAGCATAAGCCCTAGGATAGTGTTAGGGTTAGGGTTAGGGTTAGCATCAGGCCTAGGATAGTGTTAGGGTTAGGGTTAGCATCAGCCCTAGGATAGTGTTAGGGTTAGGGTTAGGGTTATCATCAGGCCTAGGATAGTGTTAGGGTTAGGGTTAGCATCAGCCCTAGGATAGTGTTAAGGTTAGGGTTAGGGTTAGCATCAGCCCTAGGATAGTGTTAGGGTTAGGGTTAGTGTTAGCATCAGCCCTAGGATATTATTAGGGTTAGGGTTAGCATCAGCCCTAGGATAGTGTTAGGGTTAGAGTTAGGGTTAGCACCCGTCTTAGGATAGTGTTAGTGTTAGGGTTACCATCAGCCTTAGGATAGTGTTAGGGTTAGGGTTAGGGTTAGCATCAGCCGTAGGATAGTGTTAGGGTTAGGGTTAGCCTCAGCCCTAGGATAGTGTTAGCGTTAGGGTTAGGGTTAGCATCAGCCCTAGGATAGTGTTAGGGGTAGGGTTAGGGTTAGCATCAGCCCTGGCATAGTGTTAGGGTTAGGGTTAGGGTTAGCATCAGCCCTAGGAGAGTGTTAGGGTTAGGGTTAGCATCAGGCCTAGGATAGTGTTAGGGTTAGGGTTAATCAGCCCTAGGACAGTGTTAGGGTTAGGGTTAACATAAACCCTAGGATAGTGTTAGGGTTAGGGTTAGGGTTATCATCAGACCTAGGATAGTGTTAGGGTTAGGGTTAGGGTTAGCATCAGTTCAAGGACAGTGTTAGGGTTAGCGTTAGGGTTAGCTTCAGCCCTAGGATAGTGTTAGGGTTAGGGTAAGGGTTAGCATCAGTCCTAGGATAGTGTTAGGGTTAGGGTTAGCATAAGCCCTAGGATAGTGTTAGGGTTAGGGTTAGGGTTATCATCAGGCCTAGGATAGTGTTAGGGTTAGGGTTAGCATCAGCCCTAGGATAGTGTTAGGGTTAGGGTTAGGGTTAGCATCAGCCCTAGGATAGTGTTAGGGTTAGGGTTAGAATCAGCCCTAGGATAGTGTTAGGGTTAGGGTTAGGGTTAGCATCAGGCCTAGGATAGTGTTAGGGTTAGGGTTGGCATCAGCCCTAGGATACTGTTAGGGTTAGGGTTAGGGTTAGCATCAGCCGTAGGATAGTGTTAGGGTTAGGGTTAGCCTCTGCCCTAAGATAGTGTTAGAGTTAGGGTTAGGGTTAGCATCAGCCGTAGGATAATGTTAGGGTTAGGGTTAGGGTTAGCATCAACCCTAGGATAGTGTTAGTGTTAGGGTTAGCATCAGCCCTAGGATAGTGTTAGGGTTAGGGTTAGGGTTAGCATCCGCCCTAGGATAGTGTTCGGGTTAGGGTTAGGGTTAGCATCAGCCCTAGGATAGTGTTAGGGTTAGGGTTAACATAAACCCTAGAATAGTGTTAGGGTTAGGGTTAGGGTTAGCATCAGCCCTAGGATAGAATTAGGGTTAGGGTTAGGGTTAGGGTTAGGGTTAGCATCAGCTCTAGGATAGTGTTAGGGTTAGGGTTAGGGTTAGCATCAGCCCTAGGATAGTGTTAGTGTTAGGGTTAGGGTTAGCATCAGCCCTATAATAGTGTTAGGGTTAGGGTTAGCATAAGCCCTGGGATAATGTTAGGGTTAGGGTTAGGGTTAGCATCAGCCCTAGGATAGTGTTAGGGTTAGGGTTAGCATCAGCCCTAGGATAGTGTTAGGGTTAGGGTTAGGGTTAGCATCAGCCCTAGGGTAGTGTTAGGGTTAGGGTTAGCATCAGCCCTAGGATAGTGTTAGGGTTAGGGTTAACCTTAGCATCAGCTCTAGGATAGTGTTAGGGTTATGGTTAGCATCAGCCCTAGGATAGTGTTAGGGTTAGGGTTAGGGTTAGCGTCAGCCCTAGGATAGTGTTAGGGTTAGGGTTAGCCTCAGCCCTAGGAGAGTGTTAGGGTTAGGGATAGAGTTAGCATCAGGCCTAGGATAGTGTTAGGGTTAGGGTTAGGGTTAGCATCAGCCCTAGGAGAGTGTTAGGGTTAGGGTTAGCATCAGGCCTAGGATAGTGTTAGGGTTAGGGTTAGCATCAGCCCTAGGATAGTGTTAGGGTTAGGGTTAAGTTTAGCATCAGCCCTAGGATAGTGTTAGGGTTAGGGTTAGGGTTAGCATCAGCCCTAGGATAGTGTTAGGGTTAGGGTTAGGGTTAGCATCAGCCCTAGGATAGTGTTAGGGTTAGGGTTAGCATAAGCCCTAGGATAGTGTTAGGGTTAGGGTTAGGGTTAGCATCAGGCCTAGGATAGTGTTAGGGTTAGGGTTAGCATCAGCCCTAGGATAGTGTTAGGGTTAGGGTTAGGGTTATCATCAGGCCTAGTATAGTGTTAGGGTTAGGGTTAGCATCAGCCCTAGGATAGTGTTAAGGTTAGGGTTAGGGTTAGCATCAGCCCTAGGATAGTGTTAGGGTTAGGGTTAGTGTTAGCATCAGCCCTAGGATATTATTAGGGTTAGGGTTAGCATCAGCCCTAGGATAGTGTTAGGGTTAGAGTTAGGGTTAGCACCAGTCTTAGGATAGTGTTAGTGTTAGGGTTACCATCAGCCTTAGGATAGTGTTAGGGTTAGGGTTAGGGTTAGCATCAGCCGTAGGATAGTGTTAGGGTTAGGGTTAGCCTCAGCCCTAGGATAGTGTTAGGGGTAGGGTTAGGGTCAGCATCAGCCCTAGCATAGTGTTAGGGTTAGGGTTAGGGTTAGCATCAGCCCTAGGAGAGTGTTAGGGTTAGGGTTAGCATCAGGCCTAGGATAGTGTTAGGGTTAGGGTTAATCAGCCCTAGGACAGTGTTAGGGTTAGGGTTAACATAAACCCTAGGATAGTGTTAGGGTTAGGGTTAGGGTTATCATCAGACCTAGGATAGTGTTAGGGTTAGGGTTAGGGTTAGCATCAGTTCAAGGACAGTGTTAGGGTTAGCGTTAGGGTTAACATCAGCCCTAGGATAGTGTTAGGGTTAGGGTTAGGGTTAGCATCAGCCCTAGGATAGTGTTAGGGTTAGGGTTAGCATAAGCCCTAGGATAGTGTTAGGGTTAGGGTTAGGGTTATCATCAGGCCTAGGATAGTGTTAGGGTTAGGGTTAGCATCAGCCCTAGGATAGTGTTAGGGTTAGGGTTAGGGTTAGCATCAGCGGTAGGATAGTGTTAGGGTTAGGGTTAGCATCAGCCCTAGGATAGTGTTAGGGTTAGGGTTAGGGTTAGCATCAGGCCTAGGATAGTGTTAGGGTTAGGGTTGGCATCAGCCCTAGGATAGTGTTAGGGTTAGGGTTAGGGTTAGCATCAGCCGTAGGATAGTGTTAGGGTTAGGGTTAGCCTCAGCCCTAAGATAGTGTTAGAGTTAGGGTTAGGGTTAGCATCATCCCTAGGATAATGTTAGGGTTAGGGTTAGGGTTAGCATCAGCCCTAGGATACTGTTAGTGTTAGAGTTAGCATCAGCCCTAGGATAGTGTTAGGGTTAGGGTTAGGGTTAGCATCCGCCCTAGGATAGTGTTAGGGTTAGGGTTAGGGTTAGCATCAGCCCTAGGATAGTGTTAGGGTTAGGGTTAACATAAACCCTAGGATAGTGTTAGGGTTAGGGTTAGGGTTAGCATCAGCCCTAGGATAGAATTAGGGTTAGGGTTAGGGTTAGGGTTAGGGTTAGCATCAGCTCTAGGATAGTGTTAGGGTTAGGGTTAGGGTTAGCATCAGCCCTAGGATAGTGTTAGTGTTAGGGTTAGGGTTAGCATCAGCCCTAGGATAGTGTTAGGGTTAGGGTTAGCATCAGCCCTGGGATAATGTTAGGGTTAGGGTTAGGGTTAGCATCAGCCCTAGGATAGTGTTAGGGTTAGGGTTAGCATCAGCCCTAGGATAGTGTTAGAGTTAGGGTTAGGGTTAGCATCAGCCCTAGGATAGTGTTAAGGTTAGGGTTAGCATCAGCCCTAGGATAGTGTTAGGGTTAGGGCTAGGGTTAGCATCAGCCCTAGGATAGTGTTAGGGTTAGGGTTAGCATCAGCCCTAGGATAGTGTTAGGGTTAGGGTTATGGTTAGCATCAACCCTAGGATAGTGTTACGGTTAGGGTTAGCATCAGCCCTAGGATAGCGTTAGGGTTAGGGATAGGGTTAGCATCAGGCCTAGGATAGTGTTAGGGTTAGGGTTAGCATCAGCCCTAGGATAGTGTTAGGGTTAGGGTAAGGGTTATCATCAGGCCTAGGATAGTGTTAGGGTTAGGGTTAGCATCAGCCCTAGGATAGTGTTAGGGTTAGGGTTAGGGTTAGCATCAGCCCTAGGATAGTGTTAGGGTTAGGGTTAGTGTTAGCATCAGCCCTAGGATATTATTAGGGTTAGGGTTAGCATCAGCCCTAGGATAGTGTTAGGGTTAGAGTTAGGTTTAGCACCAGGCTTAGGATAGTGTTAGTGTTAGGGTTACCATCAGCCTTAGGATAGTGTTAGGGTTAGGGTTAGGGTTAGCATCAGCCGTAGGATAGTGTTAGGGTTAGGGTTAGGGTTAGCATCAGCCCTAGGATAGTATGAGGGTTAGGGTTAGGGTTAGGGTTAGGGTTAGAATCAGCCCTAGGATAGTGTTAGGGTTAGGGTTATGGATAGCATCAGCCCTAGGATAGTGTTAGGGTTAGGGTTAGCATCAGCCCTGGGATAATTTTAGGGTTAGGGTTAGGGATAGCATCAGCCCTGGGATAGTGTTAGGGTTAGGGTTAGCATCAGCCCTAGGATAGTGTTAGTGTTAGGGTTAGGGTTAGCATCAGCCCTAGGATAGTGTTAGGGTTAGGGTTAGCATCAGCCCTAGGATAGTGTTAGGGTTAGGGTTAGGGTTAGCATCATTCCTAGGATAGTGTTAGGGTTAGGGTTAGCATCAGCCCTAGGATAGTGTTAGGGTTAGGGTTAGGGTTAGCATCAGCCCTAGGATAGTGTTAGGGTTAGGGTTAGCATCAGCCCTAGGATAGTGTTAGGGTTAGGGTTAGAGTTAGTATCAGCCCTAGGATAGTGTTAGGGTTAGGGTTAGCATCAGCCCTAGGATAGTGTTAGGGTTAGGGTTAGGGTTAGCGTCAGCCCTAGGATAGTGTTAGGGTTAGGGTTAGCCTCAGCCCTAGGAGAGTGTTAGGGTTAGGGATAGAGTTAGCATCAGGCCTAGGATAGTGTTAGGGTTAGGGTTAGGGTTAGCATCAGCCCTAGGAGAGTGTTAGGGTTAGGGTTAGCATCAGGCCTAGGATAGTGTTAGGGTTAGGGTTAGCAGCAGCCCTAGGATAGTGTTAGGGTTAGGGTTAAGTTTAGCATCAGCCCTAGGATAGTGTTAGGCTTAGGGTTAGGGTTAGCATCAGCCCTAGGATAGTGTTAGGGTTAGGGTTAGGGTTAGCATCAGCCCTAGGATAGTGTTAGGGTTAGGGTTAGCATAAGCCTTAGGATAGTGTTAGGGTTAGGGTTAGGGTTAGCATCAGGCCTAGGATAGTGTTAGGGTTAGGGTTAGCATCAGCCCTAGGATAGTGTTAGGGTTAGGGTTAGGGTTATCATCAGGCCTAGGATAGTGTTAGGGTTAGGGTTAGCATCAGCCCTAGGATAGTGTTAAGGTTAGGGTTAGGGTTAGCATCAGCCCTAGGATAGTGTTAGGGTTAGGGTTAGTGTTAGCATCAGACCTAGGATATTATTAGGGTTAGGGTTAGCATCAGCCCTAGGATAGTGTTAGGGTTAGAGTTAGGGTTAGCACCAGTCTTAGGATAGTGTTAGTGTTAGGGTTACCATCAGCCTTAGGATAGTGTTAGGGTTAGGGTTAGGGTTAGCATCAGCCGTAGGATTGTGTTAGGGTTAGGGTTAGCCTCAGCCCTAGGATAGTGTTAGCGTTAGGGTTCGGGTTAGCATCAGCCCTAGGATAGTGTTAGGGGTAGGGTTAGGGTTAGCATCAGCCCTAGCATAGTGTTAGTGTTAGGGTTACCATTAGCTCTAGGATAGCGTTAGGGTTAGGGTTAGGGTTAGCATCAGCCCTAGGATAGTGTTAGGGTTAGGGTTAGGGTTAGCATCAGCCCTAGCATAGTGTTAGTGTTAGGGTTAGCATCAGCCCTAGGATAGGGTTAGGGTTAGGGTTAGCATTAGCCCTAGGATAGTGTTAGAGTTAGGGTTAGGGATAGCATCAGCCCTAGGATACTGTTAGGGTTAGGGTTATCATCAGCCCTAGGATAGTGTTAGGGTTAGGGTTAGGGTTAGCATCAGCCCTAGGATAGTGTTAGGGTTAGGGTTAGCATCAGCCCTAGGACAGTGTTAGGGTTAGGGTTAACATAAACCCTAGGATAGTGTTAGGGTTAGGGTTAGGGTTATCATCAGACCTAGGATAGTGTTAGGGTTAGGGTTAGGGTTAGCATCAGTTCAAGGACAGTGTTAGGGTTAGCGTTAGGGTTAGCATCAGCCCTAGGATAGTGTTAGGGTTAGGGTTAGGGTTAGCATCAGCCCTAGGATAGTGTTAGGGTTAGGGTTTGCATAAGCCCTAGGATAGTGTTAGGGTTAGGGTTAGGGTTAACATCAGGCCTAGGATAGTGTTAGGGTTAGGGTTAGCATCAGCCCTAGGATAGTGTTAGGGTTAGGGTTAGGGTTAGCATCAGCCCTAGGATAGTGTTAGGGTTAGGGTTAGCATCAGCCCTAGGATAGTGTTAGGGTTAGGGTTAGGGTTAGCATCAGGCCTAGGATAGTGTTAGGGTTAGGGTTGGCATCAGCCCTAGGATAGTGTTAGGGTTATGGTTAGGGTTAGCATCAGCCGTATGATAGTGTTAGGGTTAGGGTTAGCCTCAGCCCTAAGATAGTGTTAGAGTTAGGGTTAGGGTTAGCATCAGCCCTAGGATAATGTTAGGGTTAGGGTTAGGGTTAGCATCAGCCCTAGGATAGTGTTAGGGTTAGGGTTAGCATCAGCCCTAGGATAGTGTTAGGGTTAGGGTTAGGGTTAGCATCCGCCCTAGGATAGTGTTAGGGTTAGGGTTAGGGTTAGCATCAGCCTTAGGATAGTGTTAGGGTTAGGGTTAACATACACCCTAGGATAGTGTTAGGGTTAGGGTTAGGGTTATCATCAGGCCTAGGATACTGTTATGGTTAGGGTTAGGGTTAGCATCAGTTCAAGGATAGTGTTAGGGTTAGCGTTAGGGTTAGCATCTGCCCTAGGATAGTGTTAGGGTTAGGGTTAGGGTTAGCATCAGCCCAAGGATAGTGTTAGGGTTAGGGTTAGCATCAGCCTTAGGATAGTGTTAGGGTTAGGGTTAGCATCAGGCGAAGGATAGTGTGAGGGTTAGGGTTAGCATCAACCCTAGGATAGTGTTTGGGTTAGGGTTAGGGTTAGCATCAGCCCTAGGACAGTGTTAGGGTTAGGGTTAGCCTCAGCCCTAGGAGAGTGTTAGGGTTAGGGATAGGGTTATCATCAGGCCTAGGATAGTGTTAGGGTTAGGGTTTGGGTTAGCATCAGTCCTTGGATAGTGTTATGGTTAGGTTTAGCATCAGGCCTAGGATAGTGTTAGGGTTAGGGTTAGCATCAGCACTAGGATAGTGTTAGGGTTAGGGTTAGGGTTAGCATCAGCCCTAGGATAGTGTTAGGGTTGTGGTTAGGTTTAGCATCAGCCCTAGGATAGTGTTAGGGTAAGGGTGAGGGTTAGCATCAGGCCTAGGATAGTGTTAGGGTTACGGTTAGAATCAGCCCTCGGATAGTGTTAGGGTTAGGGTCAAGTTTAGCATCAGCCCTAGGATAGTGTTAGGGTTAGGGTTAGGGTTAGCATCAGCCCTAGGATAGTGTTAGGGTTAGGGTTAGGGTTAGCATCAGTCCTAGGATAGTGTTAGGGTTAGGGTTACCATCAGCCCTAGGATAGTGTTAGGGTTAGGGTTAGGGTTAGCATCAGGCCTAGGATAGTGTTAGGGTTAGGGTTAGCATCAGCCCTAGGATAGTGTTAGGGTTAGGGTTAGGGTTATCATCAGGCCTAGGATAGTGTTAGGTTTAGGGTTAGCATCAGCCCTAGGATAGTGTTACGGTTAGGGTTAGGGTTAGCATCAGCCCTAGGATAGTGTTAGGGTTAGGGTTAGTGTTAGCATCAGCCCTAGGATATTATTAGGGTTAGGGTTAGCATCAGCCCTAGGATAGTGTTAGGGTTAGAGTTAGGGTTACCACCAGGCTTAGGATAGTGTTAGTGTTAGGGTTACCATCAGCCTTAGGATAGTGTTAGGGTTAGCGTTAGGGTTAGCATCAGCCGTAGGATAGTGTTAGGGTTAGGGTTAGCCTCAGCCCTAGGATAGTGTTAGAGTTAGGGTTAGGGTTAGCGTCAGCCCTAGGATAGTGTTAGGGTTAGGGTTAGCCTCAGCCCTAGGAGAGTGTTAGGGTTAGGGATAGAGTTAGCATCAGGCCTAGGATAGTGTTAGGGTTAGGGTTAGGGTTAGCATCAGCCCTAGGATAGTGTTAGGGTTAGGGTTAGCATCAGGCCTAGGATAGTGTTAGGGTTAGGGTTAGCATCAGCCCTAGGATAGTGTTAGGGTTAGGGTTAAGTTTAGCATCAGCCCTAGGATAGTGTTAGGGTTAGGGTTAGGGTTAGCATCAGCCCTAGGATAGTGTTAGGGTTAGGGTTAGGGTTAGCATCAGCCCTAGGATAGTGTTAGGGTTACGGATAGCATAAGAACCAGGATAGTGTTAGGGTTAGGGTTAGGGTTAGGGTTAGGGTTAGCATCAGCTCTAGGATAGTGTTAGGGTTAGGGTTAGGGTTAGCATCAGCCCTAGGATAGTGTTAGTGTTAGGGTTAGGGTTAGCATCAGCCCTAGGATAGTGTTAGGGTTAGGGTTAGCATCAGCCCTGGGATAATGTTAGGGTTAGGGTTAGGGTTAGCATCAGCCCTAGGATAGTGTTAGGGTTAGGGTTAGCATCAGCCCTAGGATAGTGTTAGAGTTAGGGTTAGGGTTAGCATCAGCCCTAGGATAGTGTTAAGGTTAGGGTTAGCATCAGCCCTAGGATAGTGTTAGGGTTAGGGCTAGGGTTAGCATCAGCCCTAGGATAGTGTTAGGGTTAGGGTTAGCATCAGCCCTAGGATAGTGTTAGGGTTAGGGTTATGGTTAGCATCAACCCTAGGATAGTGTTACGGTTAGGGTTAGCATCAGCCCTAGGATAGTGTTAGGGTTAGGGATAGGGTTAGCATCAGGCCTAGGATAGTGTTAGGGTTAGGGTTAGCATCAGCCCTAGGATAGTGTTAGGGTTAGGGTAAGGGTTATCATCAGGCCTAGGATAGTGTTAGGGTTAGGGTTAGCATCAGCCCTAGGATAGTGTTAGGGTTAGGGTTAGGGTTAGCATCAGCCCTAGGATAGTGTTAGGGTTAGGGTTAGTGTTAGCATCAGCCCTAGGATATTATTAGGGTTAGGGTTAGCATCAGCCCTAGGATAGTGTTAGGGTTAGAGTTAGGTTTAGCACCAGGCTTAGGATAGTGTTAGTGTTAGGGTTACCATCAGCCTTAGGATAGTGTTAGGGTTAGGGTTAGGGTTAGCATCAGCCGTAGGATAGTGTTAGGGTTAGGGTTAGGGTTAGCATCAGCCCTAGGATAGTATGAGGGTTAGGGTTAGGGTTAGGGTTAGGGTTAGAATCAGCTCTAGGATAGTGTTAGGGTTAGGGTTAGGGTTAGAATCAGCCCTAGGATAGTGTTAGGGTTAGGGTTATGGATAGCATCAGCCCTAGGATAGTGTTAGGGTTAGGGTTAGCATCAGCCCTGGGATAATTTTAGGGTTAGGGTTAGGGATAGCATCAGCCCTGGGATAGTGTTAGGGTTAGGGTTAGCATCAGCCCTAGGATAGTGTTAGTGTTAGGGTTAGGGTTAGCATCAGCCCTAGGATAGTGTTAGGGTTAGGGTTAGCATCAGCCCTAGGATAGTGTTAGGGTTAGGGTTAGGGTTAGCATCATTCCTAGGATAGTGTTAGGGTTAGGGTTAGCATCAGCCCTAGGATAGTGTTAGGGTTAGGGTTAGGGTTAGCATCAGCCCTAGGATAGTGTTAGGGTTAGGGTTAGCATCAGCCCTAGGATAGTGTTAGGGTTAGGGTTAGAGTTAGCATCAGCCCTAGGATAGTGTTAGGGTTAGGGTTAGCATCAGCCCTAGGATAGTGTTAGGGTTAGGGTTAGCGTTAGCGTCAGCTCTAGGATAGTGTTAGGGTTAGGGTTAGCATCAGCCCTAGGATAGTGTTAGGGTTAGGGTTAGGGTTAGCGTCAGCCCTAGGATAGTGTTAGGGTTAGGGTTAGCCTCAGCCCTAGGAGAGTGTTAGGGTTAGGGATAGAGTTAGCATCAGGCCTAGGATAGTGTTAGGGTTAGGGTTAGGGTTAGCATCAGCCCTAGGAGAGTGTTAGGGTTAGGGTTAGCATCAGGCCTAGGATAGTGTTAGGGTTAGGGTTAGCAGCAGCCCTAGGATAGTGTTAGGGTTAGGGTTAAGTTTAGCATCAGCCCTAGGATAGTGTTAGGGTTAGGGTTAGGGTTAGCATCAGCCCTAGGATAGTGTTAGGGTTAGGGTTAGGGTTAGCATCAGCCCTAGGATAGTGTTAGGGTTAGGGTTAGCATAAGCCCTAGGATAGTGTTAGGGTTAGGGTTAGGGTTAGCATCAGGCCTAGGATAGTGTTAGGGTTAGGGTTAGCATCAGCCCTAGGATAGTGTTAGTGTTAGGGTTAGGGTTATCATCAGGCCTAGGATAGTGTTCGGGTTAGGGTTAGCATCAGCCCTAGGATAGTGTTAAGGTTAGGGTTAGGGTTAGCATCAGCCCTAGGATAGTGTTAGGGTTAGGGTTAGTGTTAGCATCAGACCTAGGATATTATTAGGGTTAGGGTTAGCCTCAGCCCTAGGATAGTGTTAGGGTTAGAGTTAGGGTTAGCACCAGTCTTAGGATAGTGTTAGTGTTAGGGTTACCATCAGCCTTAGGATAGTGTTAGGGTTAGGGTTAGGGTTAGCATCAGCCGTAGGATTGTGTTAGGGTTAGGGTTAGCCTCAGCCCTAGGATAGTGTTATCGTTAGGGTTAGGGTTAGCATCAGCCCTAGGATAGTGTTAGGGTTAGGGTTAGCCTCAGCCCTAAGATAGTGTTAGAGTTAGGGTTAGGGTTAGCATCAGCCCTAGGATAATGTTAGGGTTAGGGTTAGGGTTAGCATCAGCCCTAGGATAGTGTTAGTGTTAGGGATAGCATCAGCCCTAGGATAGTGTTAGGGTTAGGGTTAGGGTTAGCATCCGCCCTAGGATAGTGTTAGGGTTAGGGTTAGGGTTAGCATCAGCCCTAGGATAGTGTTAGGGTTAGGGTTAACATACACCCTAGGATAGTGTTAGGGTTAGGGTTAGGGTTATCATCAGGCCTAGGATACTGTTATGGTTAGGGTTAGGGTTAGCATCAGTTCAAGGATAGTGTTAGGGTTAGCGTTAGGGTTAGCATCTGCCCTAGGATAGTGTTAGGGTTAGGGTTAGGGTTAGCATCAGCCCAAGGATAGTGTTAGGGTTAGGGTTAGCATCCGGCGAAGGATAGTGTGAGGGTTAGGGTTAGCATCAACCCTAGGATAGTGTTTGGGTTAGGGTTAGAGTTAGCATCAGCCCTAGGACAGTGTTAGGGTTAGGGTTAGCCTCAGCCCTAGGAGAGTGTTAGGGTTAGGGATAGGGTTAGCATCAGGCCTAGGATAGTGTTAGGGTTAGGGTTTGGGTTAGCATCAGTCCTTGGATAGTGTTAGGGTTAGGTTTAGCATCAGGCCTAGGATAGTGTTAGGGTTAGGGTTAGCATCAGCACTAGGATAGTGTTAGGGTTAGGGTTAGGGTTAGCATCAGCCCTAGGATAGTGTTAGGGTTGTGGTTAGGTTTAGCATCAGCCCTAGGATAGTGTTAGGGTAAGGGTGAGGGTTAGCATCAGGCCTAGGATAGTGTTAGGGTTACGGTTAGAATCAGCCCTAGGATAGTGTTAGGGTTAGGGTTAAGTTTAGCATCAGCCCTAGGATAGTGTTAGGGTTAGGGTTAGGGTTAGCATCAGCCCTAGGATAGTGTTAGGGTTAGGGTTAGGGTTAGCATCAGCCCTAGGATAGTGTTAGGGTTAGGGTTACCATCAGCCCTAGGATAGTGTTAGGGTTAGGGTTAGGGTTAGCATCAGGCCTAGGATAGTGTTAGGGTTACGGTTAGCATCAGCCCTAGGATAGTGTTAGGGTTAGGGTTAGGGTTATCATCAGGCCTAGGATAGTGTTAGGTTTAGGGTTAGCATCAGCCCTAGGATAGTGTTACGGTTAGGGTTAGGGTTAGCATCAGCCCTAGGATAGTGTTAGGGTTAGGGTTAGTGTTAGCATCAGCCCTAGGATATTATTAGGGTTAGGGTTAGCATCAGCCCTAGGATAGTGTTAGGGTTAGAGTTAGGGTTACCACCAGGCTTAGGATAGTGTTAGTGTTAGGGTTACCATCAGCCTTAGGATAGTGTTAGGGTTAGCGTTAGGGTTAGCATCAGCCGTAGGATAGTGTTAGGGTTAGGGTTAGCCTCAGCCCTAGGATAGTGTTAGAGTTAGGGTTAGGGTTAGCGTCAGCCCTAGGATAGTGTTAGGGTTAGGGATAGAGTTAGCATCAGGCCTAGGATAGTGTTAGGGTTAGGGTTAGGGTTAGCATCAGCCCTAGGATAGTGTTAGGGTTAGGGTTAGCATCAGGCCTAGGATAGTGTTAGGGTTAGGGTTAGCATCAGCCCTAGGATAGTGTTAGGGTTAGGGTTAAGTTTAGCATCAGCCCTAGGATAGTGTTAGGGTTAGGGTTAGGGTTAGCATCAGCCCTAGGATAGTGTTAGGGTTAGGGTTAGGGTTAGCATCAGCCCTAGGATAGTGTTAGGGTTAGGGTTAGCATAAGCCCTAGGATAGTGTTAGGGTTAGGGTTAGGGTTAGCATCAGGCCTAGGATAGTGTTAGGGTTAGGGTTAGCATCAGCCCTAGGATAGTGTTAAGGTTAGGGTTAGGGTTATCATCAAGCCTAGGATAGTGTTAGGGTTAGGGTTAGCATCAGCCCTAGGATAGTGTTAAGGTTAGGGTTAGGGTTAGCATCAGCCCTAGGATAGTGTTAGGGTTAGGGTTAGTGTTAGCATCAGCCGTAGGATATTATTAGGGTTAGGGTTAGCATCAGCCCTAGGATAGTGTTAGGGTTAGAGTTAGGGTTAGCACCAGGCTTAGGATAGTGTTAGTGTTAGGGTTACCATCAGCCTTAGGATAGTGTTAGGGTTAGGGTTAGGGTTAGCATCAGCCGTATTATAGTGTTAGGGTTAGGGTTAGCCTCAGCCCTAGGATAGTGTTAGCGTTAGGGTTAGGGTTAGCATCAGCCCTAGGATAGTGTTAGGGGTAGGGTTAGGGTTAGCATCAGCCCTAGCGTTGTGTTAGTGTTAGGGTTAGCATCAGCTCTAGGATAGTGTTAGGGTTAGGGTTAGGGTTAGCATCAGCCCTAGGATAGTGTTAGGGTTAGGGTTAGGGTTAGCATCAGCCCTAGGATAGTGTTAGGGTTAGGGTTAGCATCAGCCCTTCGATAATGTTAGGGTTAGCGTTACGGTTAGCATCAGCCCTAGGATAGGGTTAGGGTTAGGGTTAGCATTAGCCCTAGGATAGTGTTAGAGTTAGGGTTAGGGATAGCATCAGCCCTAGGATAGTGTTAGGGTTAGGGTTATCATCAGCCCTAGGATAGTGTTAGGGTTAGGGTTAGGGTTAGCATCAGCCCTAGGATAGTGTTAGGGTTAGGGTTAGCATCAGCCCTAGGACAGTGTTAGGGTTAGGGTTAACATAAACCCTAGGATAGTGTTAGGGTTAGGGTTAGGGTTATCATCCGACCTAGGATAGTGTTAGGGTTAGGGTTAGGGTTAGCATCAGTTCAAGGACTGTGTTAGGGTTAGCGTTAGGGTTAGCATCAGCCCTAGGATAGTGTTAGGGTTAGGGTTAGGGTTAGCATCAGCCCTAGGATAGTGTTAGGGTTAGGGTTAGCATAAGCCCTAGGATAGTGTTAGGGTTAGGGTTAGGGTTATCCTCAGGCCTAGGATAGTGTTAGGGTTAGGGTTAGCATCAGCCCTAGGATAGTGTTAGGGTTAGGGTTAGGGTTAGTATCAGCCCTAGGATAGGGTTAGGGTTAGGGTTAGCATCAGCCCTAGGATAGTGTTAGGGTTAGGGTTAGGGTTACCATCAGGCCTAGGATAGTGTTAGGGTTAGGGTTGGCATCAGTCCTAGGATAGTGTTATGGTTAGGGTTAGGGTTAGCATCAGCCGTAGGATAGTGTTAGGGTTAGGGTTAGCCTAAGCCCTAAGATAGTGTTAGAGTTAGGGTTAGGGTTAGCATCAGCCCTAGGATAATGTTAGGGTTAGGGTTAGGGTTAGCATCAGCCCTAGGATAGTGTTAGTGTTAGGGTTAGCATCAGCCCTAGGATAGTGTTAGGGTTAGGGTTAGGGTTAGCATCCGCCCTAGGATAGTGTTAGGGTTAGGGTTAGGGTTAGCATCAGCCCTAGGATAGTGTTAGGGTTAGGGTTAACATAAACCCTAGGATAGTGTTAGGGTTAGGGTTAGTTTTATCATCAGGCCTAGGATACTGTTATGGTTAGGGTTAGGGTTAGCATCAGTTCAAGGATAGTGTTAGGGTTAGCGTTAGGGTTAGCATCTGCCCTAGGATAGTGTTAGGGTTAGGGTTAGGGTTAGCATCAGCCCAAGGATAGTGTTAGGGTTAGGGTTAGCATCAGCCCTAGGATAGTGTTAGGGTTAGGGTTAGCATCAGGCCCAGGATAGTGTGAGGGTTAGGGTTAGCATCAGCCCAAGGAGAGTGTTAGTGTTAGGGTTAGGGTTAGCATCAACCCTAGGATAGTGTTTGGGTTAGGGTTAGGGTTAGCATCAGCCCTAGGATAGTGTTAGGGTTGTGGTTAGGTTTAGCATCAGGCCTAGGATAGTGTTATGGTAAGGGTGAGGGTTAGCATCAGGCCTAGGATAGTGTTAGGGTTACGGTTAGAATCAGCCCTAGGATAGTGTTAGGGTTAGGGTTAAGTTTAGCATCAGCCCTAGGATAGTGTTAGGGTTAGGGTTAGGGTTAGCATCAGCCCTAGGATAGTGTTAGGGTTAGGGTTAGGGTTAGCATCAGCCCTAGGATAGTGTTAGGGTTAGGGTTAGCATCAGCCCTAGGATAGTGTTAGGGTTAGGGTTAGGGTTAGCATCAGGCCTAGGATAGTGTTAGGGTTAGGGTTAGCATCAGCCCTAGGATAGTGTTAGGGTTAGGGTTAGGGTTATCATCAGGCCTAGGATAGTGTTAGGTTTAGGGTTAGCATCAGCCCTAGGATAGTGTTAGGGTTAGGGTTAGGGTTAGCATCAGCCCTAGGATAGTGTTAGGGTTAGGGTTAGTGTTAGCATCAGCCCTAGGATATTATTAGGGTTAGGGTTAGCATCAGCCCTAGGATAGTGTTAGGGTTAGAGTTAGGGTTAGCACCAGGCTTAGGATAGTGTTAGTGTTAGGGTTACCATCAGCCTTAGGATAGTGTTAGGGTTAGGGTTAGGGTTAGGATCAGCCGTAGGACAGTGTTAGGGTTAGGGTTAGCCTCAGCCCTAGGATAGTGTTAGGGTTAGGGTTAGCCTCAGCCCTAGGAGACTGTTAGGGTTAGGGATAGAGTTAGCATCAGGCCTAGGATAGTGTTAGGGTTAGGGTTAGGGTTAGCATCAGCCCTAGGATAGTGTTAGGGTTAGGGTTAGCATCAGGCCTAGGATAGTGTTATGGTTAGGGTTAGCATCAGCCGTAGGATAGTGTTAGGGTTAGGGTTAGTGTTAGCATCAGCCCTAGGATATTATTAGGGTTAGGGTTAGCATCAGCCCTAGGATAGTGTTAGTGTTAGAGTTAGGGTTAGCACCAGGCTTAGGATAGTGTTAGTGTTAGGGTTACCATCAGCCTTAGGATAGTGTTAGGGTTAGGGTTAGGGTTAGCATCAGCCGTAGGATAGTGTTAGGGTTAGGGTTAGCCTCAGCCCTAGGATAGTGTTAGCGTTAGGGTTAGGGTTAGCATCAGCCCTAGGATAGTGTTAGCGGTAGGGTTACGGTTAGCATCAGCCCTAGGATAGGGTTAGGGTTAGGGTTAGCATTAGCCCTAGGATAGTGTTAGAGTTAGGGTTAGGGATAGCATCAGCCCAAGGATAGTGTTAGGGTTAGGGTTATCATCAGCCCTAGGATAGTGTTAGGGTTAGGGTTAGGGTTAGCATCAGCCCTAGGATAGTGTTAGGGTTAGGGTTAGCATCAGCCCTAGGACAGTGTTAGGGTTAGGGTTAACATAAACCCTAGGATAGTGTTAGGGTTAGGGTTACGGTTATTATCAGACCTAGGATAGTGTTAGGGTTAGGGTTAGGGTTAGCATCAGTTCAAGGACAGTGTTAGGGTTAGCGTTAGGGTTAGCATCAGCCCTAGGATAGTGTTAGGGTTACGGTTAGCGTTAGCATCAGCCCTAGGATAGTGTTAGGTTTAGGGTTAGCATAAGCCCTAGGATAGTGTTAGGGTTAGGGTTAGGGTTATCATCAGGCCTAGGATAGTGTTAGGGTTAGGGTTAGCATCAGCCCTAGGATAGTGTTAGGGTTAGGGTTAGGGTTAGCATCAGCCCTAGGATAGTGTTAGGGTTAGGGTTAGCATCAGCCCTAGGATAGTGTTAGGGTTAGGGTTAGGGTTAGCATCAGGCCTAGGATAGTGTTAGGGTTAGGGTTGGCATCAGCCCTAGGATAGTGTTAGGGTTAGGGTTAGGGTTAGCATCAGCCGTGGGATAGTGTTAGGGTTAGGGTTAGCCTCAGCCCTAAGATAGTGTTAGAGTTAGGGTTAGGGTTAGCATCAGCCCTAGGATAATGTTAGGGTTAGGGTTAGGGTTAGCATCAGCCCTAGGATAGTGTTAGTGTTAGGGTTAGCATCAGCCCTAGGATAGTGTTAGGGTTAGGGTTAGGGTTAGCATCCGCCCTAGGATAGTGTTAGGGTTAGGGTTAGGGTTAGCATCAGCCCTAGGATAGTTTTAGGGTTAGGGTTAACATAAACCCTAGGATAGTGTTAGGGTTAGGGTTAGGGTTATCATCAGGCCTAGGATACTGTTATGGTTAGGGTTAGGGTTAGCATCAGTTCAAGGATAGTGTTAGGGTTAGCGTTAGGGTTAGCATCTGCCCTAGGATAGTGTTAGGGTTAGGGTTAGGGTTAGCATCAGCCCAAGGATAGTGTTAGGGTTAGGGTTAGGGTTAGCATCAGCCCTAGGATAGTGTTAGGGTTAGGGTTAGCATCAGCCCTAGGACAGTGTTAGGGTTAGGGTTAACATAAACCCTAGGATAGTGTTAGGGTTAGGGTTACGGTTATCATCAGACCTAGGATAGTGTTAGGGTTAGGGTTAGGGTTAGCATCAGTTCAAGGACAGTGTTAGGGTTAGCGTTAGGGTTAGCATCAGCCCTAGGATAGTGTTAGGGTTACGGTTAGCGTTAGCATCAGCCCTAGGATAGTGTTAGGTTTAGGGTTAGCATAAGCCCTAGGATAGTGTTAGGGTTAGGGTTAGGGTTATCATCAGGCCTAGGATAGTGTTAGGGTTAGGGTTAGCATCAGCCCTAGGATAGTGTTAGGGTTAGGGTTAGGGTTAGCATCAGCCCTAGGATAGTGTTAGGGTTAGGGTTAGCATCAGCCCTAGGATAGTGTTAGGGTTAGGGTTAGGGTTAGCATCAGGCCTAGGATAGTGTTAGGGTTAGGGTTGGCATCAGCCCTAGGATAGTGTTAGGGTTAGGGTTAGGGTTAGCATCAGCCGTGGGATAGTGTTAGGGTTAGGGTTAGCCTCAGCCCTAAGATAGTGTTAGAGTTAGGGTTAGGGTTAGCATCAGCCCTAGGATAATGTTAGGGTTAGGGTTAGGGTTAGCATCAGCCCTAGGATAGTGTTAGTGTTAGGGTTAGCATCAGCCCTAGGATAGTGTTAGGGTTAGGGTTAGGGTTAGCATCCGCCCTAGGATAGTGTTAGGGTTAGGGTTAGGGTTAGCATCAGCCCTAGGATAGTTTTAGGGTTAGGGTTAACATAAACCCTAGGATAGTGTTAGGGTTAGGGTTAGGGTTATCATCAGGCCTAGGATACTGTTATGGTTAGGGTTAGGGTTAGCATCAGTTCAAGGATAGTGTTAGGGTTAGCGTTAGGGTTAGCATCTGCCCTAGGATAGTGTTAGGGTTAGGGTTAGGGTTAGCATCAGCCCAAGGATAGTGTTAGGGTTAGGGTTAGCATCAGCCCTAGGATAGTGTTAGGGTTAGGGTTAGCATCAGGCCCAGGATAGTGTTAGGGTTAGGGTTAGCATCAGCCCAAAGAAAGTGTTAGGGTTAGGGTTAGGGTTAGCCTCAGCCCTAGGATAGTGTTAGGGTTAGGGTTAGCATCAAACCTAGGATAGTGTTTGGGTTAGGGTTAGGGTTAGCATCAGCCCTAGGACAGTGTTAGGGTTAGGGTTAGCCTCAGCCCTAGGAGAGTGTTAGGGTTATGGATAGGGTTAGCATCAGGCCTAGGATAGTGTTAGGATTAGGGTTAGGGTTAGCATGAGTCCTAGGATAGTGTTAGGGTTAGGTTTAGCATCAGGCCTAGGATAGTGTTAGGGTTATGGTTAGCATCAGCCCTAGGATAGTGTCAGGGTTAGGGTTAGGGTTAGCATCAGCCCTAGGATAGTGTTAGCTTTGTGGTTATGTTTGGCATCAGCCCTAGGATAGTGTTAGGCTAAGGGTGAGGGTTAGCATCAGGCCTAGGATAGTGTTAGGGTTACGGTTAGAATCAGCCCCAGGATAGTGTTAGGGTTAGGGTTAAGTTTAGCATCAGCCCTAGGATAGTGTTAGGGTTAGGGTTAGGGTTAGCATCAGCCCTAGCATAGTGTTAGGGTTAGGGTTAGGGTTAGCATCAGCCCTAGGATAGTGTTAGGGTTAGGGTTGGCATCAGCCCTAGGATAGTGTTAGGGTTAGGGTTAGTGTTAGCATCAGGCCTAGGATAGTGTTAGGGTTAGGGTTAGCATCAGCCCTAGGATAGTGTTAGGGTTAGGGTTAGGGTTATCATCAGGCCTAGGATAGTGTTAGGGTTAGGGTTAGCATCAGCCCTAGGATAGTGTTAGTGTTAGGGTTAGGGTTAGCATCAGCCCTAGGATAGTGTTAGGGTTAGGGTTAGTGTTAGCATCAGCCCTAGGATATTATTAGGGTTAGGGTTAGCATCAGCCCTAGGATAGTGTTAGGGTTAGAGTTAGGGTTAGCACCAGGCTTAGGATAGTGTTAGTGTTAGGGTTACCATCAGCCTTAGGATAGTGTTAGGGTTAGGGTTAGGGTTAGCATCAGCCGTAGGATAGTGTTAGGGTTAGGGTTAGCCTCAGCCCTAGGATAGTGTTAGCGTTAGGGTTAGGGTTAGCATCAGCCCTAGGATAGTGTTAGGGGTAGGGTGAGGGTTAGCATCAGCCCTAGCATAGTGTTAGTGTTAGGGTTAGCATCAGCCCTAGGATAGTGTTAGGGTTAGGGTTAGGGTTAGCATCAGCCCTAGGATAGTATTAGGGTTAGGGTTAGGGTTAGGGTTAGGGTTAGCATCAGCTCTAGGATAGTGTTAGGGTTAGGGTTAGGGTTAGCATCAGCCCTGGGATAATGTTAGGGTTAGGGTTAGGGTTAGCATCAGCCCTAGGATAGTGTTAAGGTTAGGGTTAGCATCAGCCCTAGGATAGTGTTAGGGTTAGGGTTAGGGTTAGCATCAGCCCTAGGATAGTGTTAGGGTTAGGGTTAGCATCAACCCTAGGATAGTGTTAGGGTTACGGTTAGGGTTAGCATCAGCCCTAGGATAGTGTTAGGGTTAGGGTTAGCATCAGCCCTAGGATAGTGTTAGGGTTAGGGTTAACATAAACCCTAGGATAGTGTTAGGGTTAGGGTTAGGGTTATAATCAGGCCTAGGATAGTTTTAGGGTTAGGGTTAGCATCAGTTCAAGGATAGTGTTAGGGTTAGCGTTAGGGTTAGCATCAGCCCCAGGATAGTGTTAGGGTTAGGGTTAGGGTTAGCATCAGCCCTAGGATAGTGTTAGGGTTAGGGTTAGCATCAGCCCTAGGATAGTGTTAGGGTTAGGGTTAGGGTTAGCATCAGCGTTTGGAGAGTGTTAGGGTTAGGGTGAGGGTTAGCATAAGCCCTAGGATAGTGTTAGTGTTAGGGTTAGCATCAGCCCTAGGATAGTGTTAGGGTTAGGGTTAGGGTTAGCATCCGCCCTAGGATAGTGTTAGGTTTAGGGTTGGGGTTAGCATCAGCCCTAGGATAGTGTTAGGGTTAGGGTTAGGGTTATCATCAGGCCTAGGATAGTGATAGGATTAGGGTTAGGGTTAGCATCAGTTCAAGGATAGTGTTAGGGTTATCGTTAGGGTTAGCTTCAGCCCTAGGATAGTGTTAGTGTTAGGGTTAGGGTTAGCATCAGCCCTAGCATAGTGTTAGGTTTAGGGTTAGCATCAGCCCTAGGATACTGTTAGGGTTAGGGTTAGGGTTATCATCAGGCCTAGGATAGTGTTAGGGTTAGGGTTAGCATCAGCCCTAGGACAGTGTTAGGGTTAGGGTTAGGGTTAGCATCAGCCCTAGGATAGTGTTAGGGTTACGGTTAGCATCAGCCCTAGGATAGTGTTAGGGTTAGGGTTAGCATCAGGCCTAGGATAGTGTTAGGGTTAGGGTTAGCATCAGCCCTAGGATAGTGTTAGGGTTAGGGTTAGGGTTAGCATCAGAAGTAGGATAGTGTTAGGGTTAGGGTCAGCCTCAGCCCTAAGATAGTGTTAGAGTTAGGGTTAGGGTTAGCATCAGCCCTAGGATAATGTTAGGGTTAGGGTTAGGGTTAGCATCAGCCCTAGGATAGTGTTAGTGTTAGGGTTAGCATCAGCCCTACGATAGTGTTAGGGATAGGGTTAGGGTTAGCATCCGCCCTAGGATAGTGTTAGGGTTAGGGTTAGGGTTAGCATCAGCCCTAGGATAGTGTTAGGGTTAGGGTTAACATAAACCCTAGGATAGTGTTAGGGTTAGGGT
Source organism: Lemur catta (assembly GCF_020740605.2). Classification (NCBI taxonomy): domain Eukaryota; kingdom Metazoa; phylum Chordata; class Mammalia; order Primates; family Lemuridae; genus Lemur; species Lemur catta. Next base: position 428,479 of record NC_059145.1, on the reverse strand, counting down.
TAGCATCAACCCTAGGATAGTGTTTGGGTTAGGGTTAGGGTTATCATCAGCCCTAGGATAGTGTTAGGGTTAGGGTTAGCCTCAGCCCTAGGAGAGTGTTAGGGTTAGGGATAGGGTTAGCATCAGGCCTATGATAGTGTTAGGGTTAGGGTTAGGGTTAGCATCAGCCCTAGGATAGTGTTAGGGTTAGGGTTAGCATCAGGCCTAGGATAGTGTTAGGGTTAGGGTTAGCATCAGCCCTAGGAGAGTGTTAGGGTTAGGGTTAGGGTTACCATCAGGCCTAGGATAGTGTTAGGGTTAGGGTTGGCATCAGTCCTAGGATAGTGTTATGGTTAGGGTTAGGGTTAGCATCAGCCCTAGGATAGTGTTAGGGTTAGGGTTAACATAAACCCTAGGATAGTGTTAGGGTTAGGGTTAGTTTTATCATCAGGCCTAGGATACTGTTATGGTTAGGGTTAGGGTTAGCATCAGTTCAAGGATAGTGTTAGGGTTAGCGTTAGGGTTAGCATCTGCCCTAGGATAGTGTTAGGGTTAGGGTTAGGGTTAGCATCAGCCCAAGGATAGTGTTAGGGTTAGGGTTAGCATCAGCCCTAGGATAGTGTTAGGGTTAGGGTTAGCATCAGGCCCAGGATAGTGTGAGGGTTAGGGTTAGCATCAGCCCAAGGAGAGTGTTAGTGTTAGGGTTAGGGTTAGCATCAACCCTAGGATAGTGTTTGGGTTAGGGTTAGGGTTAGCATCAGCCCTAGGATAGTGTTAGGGTTGTGGTTAGGTTTAGCATCAGGCCTAGGATAGTGTTATGGTAAGGGTGAGGGTTAGCATCAGGCCTAGGATAGTGTTAGGGTTACGGTTAGAATCAGCCCTAGGATAGTGTTAGGGTTAGGGTTAAGTTTAGCATCAGCCCTAGGATAGTGTTAGGGTTAGGGTTAGGGTTAGCATCAGCCCTAGGATAGTGTTAGGGTTAGGGTTAGGGTTAGCATCAGCCCTAGGATAGTGTTAGGGTTAGGGTTAGCATCAGCCCTAGGATAGTGTTAGGGTTAGGGTTAGGGTTAGCATCAGGCCTAGGATAGTGTTAGGGTTAGGGTTAGCATCAGCAATAGGATAGTGTTAGGGTTAGGGTTAGGGTTATCATCAGGCCTAGGATAGTGTTAGGTTTAGGGTTAGCATCAGCCCTAGGATAGTGTTAGGGTTAGGGTTAGGGTTAGCATCAGCCCTAGGATAGTGTTAGGGTTAGGGTTAGTGTTAGCATCAGCCCTAGGATATTATTAGGGTTAGGGTTAGCATCAGCCCTAGGATAGTGTTAGGGTTAGAGTTAGGGTTAGCACCAGGCTTAGGATAGTGTTAGTGTTAGGGTTACCATCAGCCTTAGGATAGTGTTAGGGTTAGGGTTAGGGTTAGGATCAGCCGTAGGACAGTGTTAGGGTTAGGGTTAGCCTCAGCCCTAGGATAGTGTTAGGGTTAGGGTTAGCCTCAGCCCTAGGAGACTGTTAGGGTTACGGATAGAGTTAGCATCAGGCCTAGGATAGTGTTAGGGTTAGGGTTAGGGTTAGCATCAGCCCTAGGATAGTGTTAGGGTTAGGGTTAGCATCAGGCCTAGGATAGTGTTATGGTTAGGGTTAGCATCAGCCGTAGGATAGTGTTAGGGTTAGGGTTAGTGTTAGCATCAGCCCTAGGATATTATTAGGGTTAGGGTTAGCATCAGCCCTAGGATAGTGTTAGTGTTAGAGTTAGGGTTAGCACCAGGCTTAGGATAGTGTTAGTGTTAGGGTTACCATCAGCCTTAGGATAGTGTTAGGGTTAGGGTTAGGGTTAGCATCAGCCGTAGGATAGTGTTAGGGTTAGGGTTAGCCTCAGCCCTAGGATAGTGTTAGCGTTAGGGTTAGGGTTAGCATCAGCCCTAGGATAGTGTTAGCGGTAGGGTTACGGTTAGCATCAGCCCTAGGATAGGGTTAGGGTTAGGGTTAGCATTAGCCCTAGGATAGTGTTAGAGTTAGGGTTAGGGATAGCATCAGCCCTAGGATAGTGTTAGGGTTAGGGTTATCATCAGCCCTAGGATAGTGTTAGGGTTAGGGTTAGAGTTAGCATCAGCCCTAGGATAGTGTTAGGGTTAGGGTTAGCATCAGCCCTAGGACAGTGTTAGGGTTAGGGTTAACATAAACCCTAGGATAGTGTTAGGGTTAGGGTTACGGTTATCATCAGACCTAGGATAGTGTTAGGGTTAGGGTTAGGGTTAGCATCAGTTCAAGGACAGTGTTAGGGTTAGCGTTAGGGTTAGCATCAGCCCTAGGATAGTGTTAGGGTTACGGTTAGCGTTAGCATCAGCCCTAGGATAGTGTTAGGTTTAGGGTTAGCATAAGCCCTAGGATAGTGTTAGGGTTAGGGTTAGGGTTATCATCAGGCCTAGGATAGTGTTAGGGTTAGGGTTAGCATCAGCCCTAGGATAGTGTTAGGGTTAGGGTTAGGGTTAGCATCAGCCCTAGGATAGTGTTAGGGTTAGGGTTAGCATCAGCCCTAGGATAGTGTTAGGGTTAGGGTTAGGGTTAGCATCAGGCCTAGGATAGTGTTAGGGTTAGGGTTGGCATCAGCCCTAGGATAGTGTTAGGGTTAGGGTTAGGGTTAGCATCAGCCGTGGGATAGTGTTAGGGTTAGGGTTAGCCTCAGCCCTAAGATAGTGTTAGAGTTAGGGTTAGGGTTAGCATCAGCCCTAGGATAATGTTAGGGTTAGGGTTAGGGTTAGCATCAGCCCTAGGATAGTGTTAGTGTTAGGGTTAGCATCAGCCCTAGGATAGTGTTAGGGTTAGGGTTAGGGTTAGCATCCGCCCTAGGATAGTGTTAGGGTTAGGGTTAGGGTTAGCATCAGCCCTAGGATAGTTTTAGGGTTAGGGTTAACATAAACCCTAGGATAGTGTTAGGGTTAGGGTTAGGGTTATCATCAGGCCTAGGATACTGTTATGGTTAGGGTTAGGGTTAGCATCAGTTCAAGGATAGTGTTAGGGTTAGCGTTAGGGTTAGCATCTGCCCTAGGATAATGTTAGGGTTAGGGTTAGGGTTAGCATCAGCCCAAGGATAGTGTTAGGGTTAGGGTTAGGGTTAGCATCAGCCCTAGGATAGTGTTAGGGTTAGGGTTAGCATCAGCCCTAGGACAGTGTTAGGGTTAGGGTTAACATAAACCCTAGGATAGTGTTAGGGTTAGGGTTACGGTTATCATCAGACCTAGGATAGTGTTAGGGTTAGGGTTAGGGTTAGCATCAGTTCAAGGACAGTGTTAGGGTTAGCGTTAGGGTTAGCATCAGCCCTAGGATAGTGTTAGGGTTACGGTTAGCGTTAGCATCAGCCCTAGGATAGTGTTAGGTTTAGGGTTAGCATAAGCCCTAGGATAGTGTTAGGGTTAGGGTTAGGGTTATCATCAGGCCTAGGATAGTGTTAGGGTTAGGGTTAGCATCAGCCCTAGGATAGTGTTAGGGTTAGGGTTAGGGTTAGCATCAGCCCTAGGATAGTGTTACGGTTAGGGTTAGCATCAGCCCTAGGATAGTGTTAGGGTTAGGGTTAGGGTTAGCATCAGGCCTAGGATAGTGTTAGGGTTAGGGTTGGCATCAGCCCTAGGATAGTGTTAGGGTTAGGGTTAGGGTTAGCATCAGCCGTGGGATAGTGTTAGGGTTAGGGTTAGCCTCAGCCCTAAGATAGTGTTAGAGTTAGGGTTAGGGTTAGCATCAGCCCTAGGATAATGTTAGGGTTAGGGTTAGGGTTAGCATCAGCCCTAGGATAGTGTTAGTGTTAGGGTTAGCATCAGCCCTAGGATAGTGTTAGGGTTAGGGTTAGGGTTAGCATCCGCCCTAGGATAGTGTTAGGGTTAGGGTTAGGGTTAGCATCAGCCCTAGGATAGTTTTAGGGTTAGGGTTAACATAAACCCTAGGATAGTGTTAGGGTTAGGGTTAGGGTTATCATCAGGCCTAGGATACTGTTATGGTTAGGGTTAGGGTTAGCATCAGTTCAAGGATAGTGTTAGGGTTAGCGTTAGGGTTAGCATCTGCCCTAGGATAGTGTTAGGGTTAGGGTTAGGGTTAGCATCAGCCCAAGGATAGTGTTAGGGTTAGGGTTAGCATCAGCCCTAGGATAGTGTTAGGGTTAGGGTTAGCATCAGGCCCAGGATAGTGTTAGGGTTAGGGTTAGCATCAGCCCAAAGAAAGTGTTAGGGTTAGGGTTAGGGTTAGCATCAGCCCTAGGATAGTGTTAGGGTTAGGGTTAGCATCAAACCTAGGATAGTGTTTGGGTTAGGGTTAGGGTTAGCATCAGCCCTAGGACAGTGTTAGGGTTAGGGTTAGCCTCAGCCCTAGGAGAGTGTTAGGGTTAGGGATAGGATTAGCATCAGGCCTAGGATAGTGTTAGGATTAGGGTTAGGGTTAGCATGAGTCCTAGGATAGTGTTAGGGTTAGGTTTAGCATCAGGCCTAGGATAGTGTTAGGGTTATGGTTAGCATCAGCCCTAGGATAGTGTCAGGGTTAGGGTTAGGGTTAGCATCAGCCCTAGGATAGTGTTAGCTTTGTGGTTATGTTTGGCATCAGCCCTAGGATAGTGTTAGGGTAAGGGTGAGGGTTAGCATCAGGCCTAGGATAGTGTTAGGGTTACGGTTAGAATCAGCCCCAGGATAGTGTTAGGGTTAGGGTTAAGTTTAGCATCAGCCCTAGGATAGTGTTAGGGTTAGGGTTAGGGTTAGCATCAGCCCTAGCATAGTGTTAGGGTTAGGGTTAGGGTTAGCATCAGCCCTAGGATAGTGTTAGGGTTAGGGTTGGCATCAGCCCTAGGATAGTGTTAGGGTTAGGGTTAGTGTTAGCATCAGGCCTAGGATAGTGTTAGGGTTAGGGTTAGCATCAGCCCTAGGATAGTGTTAGGGTTAGGGTTAGGGTTATCATCAGGCCTAGGATAGTGTTAGGGTTAGGGTTAGCATCAGCCCTAGGATAGTGTTAGTGTTAGGGTTAGGGTTAGCATCAGCCCTAGGATAGTGTTAGGGTTAGGGTTAGTGTTAGCATCAGCCCTAGGATATTATTAGGGTTAGGGTTAGCATCAGCCCTAGGATAGTGTTAGGGTTAGAGTTAGGGTTAGCACCAGGCTTAGGATAGTGTTAGTGTTAGGGTTACCATCAGCCTTAGGATAGTGTTAGGGTTAGGGTTAGGGTTAGCATCAGCCGTAGGATAGTGTTAGGGTTAGGGTTAGCCTCAGCCCTAGGATAGTGTTAGCGTTAGGGTTAGGGTTAGCATCAGCCCTAGGATAGTGTTAGGGGTAGGGTGAGGGTTAGCATCAGCCCTAGCATAGTGTTAGTGTTAGGGTTAGCATCAGCCCTAGGATAGTGTTAGGGTTAGGGTTAGGGTTAGCATCAGCCCTAGGATAGTATTAGGGTTAGGGTTAGGGTTAGGGTTAGGGTTAGCATCAGCTCTAGGATAGCGTTAGGGTTAGGGTTAGGGTTAGCATCAGCCCTGGGATAATGTTAGGGTTAGGGTTAGGGTTAGCATCAGCCCTAGGATAGTGTTAAGGTTAGGGTTAGCATCAGCCCTAGGATAGTGTTAGGGTTAGGGTTAGGGTTAGCATCAGCCCTAGGATAGTGTTAGGGTTAGGGTTAGCATCAACCCTAGGATAGTGTTAGGGTTACGGTTAGGGTTAGCATCAGCCCTAGGATAGTGTTAGGGTTAGGGTTAGCATCAGCCCTAGGATAGTGTTAGGGTTAGGGTTAACATAAACCCTAGGATAGTGTTAGGGTTAGGGTTAGGGTTATAATCAGGCCTAGGATAGTTTTAGGGTTAGGGTTAGCATCAGTTCAAGGATAGTGTTAGGGTTAGCGTTAGGGTTAGCATCAGCCCTAGGATAGTGTTAGGGTTAGGGTTAGGGTTAGCATCAGCCCTAGGATAGTGTTAGGGTTAGGGTTAGCATCAGCCCTAGGATAGTGTTAGGGTTAGGGTTAGGGTTAGCATCAGCGTTTGGAGAGTGTTAGGGTTAGGGTGAGGGTTAGCATAAGCCCTAGGATAGTGTTAGTGTTAGGGTTAGCATCAGCCCTAGGATAGTGTTAGGGTTAGGGTTAGGGTTAGCATCCGCCCTAGGATAGTGTTAGGTTTAGGGTTGGGGTTAGCATCAGCCCTAGGATAGTGTTAGGGTTAGGGTTAGGGTTATCATCAGGCCTAGGATAGTGATAGGATTAGGGTTAGGGTTAGCATCAGTTCAAGGATAGTGTTAGGGTTATCGTTAGGGTTAGCTTCAGCCCTAGGATAGTGTTAGTGTTAGGGTTAGGGTTAGCATCAGCCCTAGCATAGTGTTAGGTTTAGGGTTAGCATCAGCCCTAGGATACTGTTAGGGTTACGGTTAGGGTTATCATCAGGCCTAGGATAGTGTTAGGGTTAGGGTTAGCATCAGCCCTAGGACAGTGTTAGGGTTAGGGTTAGGGTTAGCATCAGCCCTAGGATAGTGTTAGGGTTACGGTTAGCATCAGCCCTAGGATAGTGTTAGGGTTAGGGTTAGCATCAGGCCTAGGATAGTGTTAGGGTTAGGGTTAGCATCAGCCCTAGGATAGTGTTAGGGTTAGGGTTAGGGTTCGCATCAGAAGTAGGATAGTGTTAGGGTTAGGGTCAGCCTCAGCCCTAAGATAGTGTTAGAGTTAGGGTTAGGGTTAGCATCAGCCCTAGGATAATGTTAGGGTTAGGGTTAGGGTTAGCATCAGCCCTAGGATAGTGTTAGTGTTAGGGTTAGCATCAGCCCTAGGATAGTGTTAGGGATAGGGTTAGGGTTAGCATCCGCCCTAGGATAGTGTTAGGGTTAGGGTTAGGGTTAGCATCAGCCCTAGGATAGTGTTAGGGTTATGGTTAACATAAACTCTAGGATAGTGTTAGGGTTAGGGTTAGCATCAACCCTAGGATAGTGTTTGGGTTAGGGTTAGGGTTATCATCAGCCCTAGGATAGTGTTAGGGTTAGGGTTAGCCTCAGCCCTAGGAGAGTGTTAGGGTTAGGGATAGGGTTAGCATCAGGCCTATGATAGTGTTAGGGTTAGGGTTAGGGTTAGCATCAGCCCTAGGATAGTGTTAGGGTTAGGGTTAGCATCAGACCTAGGATAGTGTTAGGGTTAGGGTTAGCATCAGCCCTAGGAGAGTGTTAGGGTTAGGGTTAGGGTTAGCATCAGCCCTAGGATAGTGTTAGGGTTATGGTTAGGTTTAGCATCAGCCCTAGGATAGTGTTAAGGTAAGGGTTAGGGTTAGCATCAAGCCAAGGATAGTGTTAGGGTTACGGTTAGAATCAGCCCTAGGATAGTGTTAGGGTTAGGGTTAAGTTTAGCATCAGCCCTAGGATAGTGTTAGGGTTAGGGTTAGGGTTAGCATCAGCCCTAAGGATAGTGTTAGGTTTAGGGTTAGGGTTAGCATCAGCCCTAGGATAGTGTTAGGGTTAGGGTTAGCATCAGGCCCAGGATAGTGTTAGGGTTAGGGTTAGCATCAGCCCAAGGATAGTGTTAGGGTTAGGGTTAGGGTTAGCATCAGCCCTAGGATAGTGTTAGGGTTATGGTTAGGTTTAGCATCAGCCCTAGGATAGTGTTAGGGTTACGGTTAGAATCAGCCCTAGGATATTGTTAGCGTTAGGGTTAAGTTTAGCATCAGCCCTAGGATAGTGTTAGGGTTAGGGTTAGGGTTAGCATCAGCCCTAGGATAGTGTTAGGGTTAGGGTTAGGGTTAGCATCAGCCCTAGGATAGTGTTAGGGTTAGGGTTAGCATCAGCCCTAGGATAGTGTTAGGGTTAGGGTTAACATAAACCCTAGGATAGTGTTAGGGTTAGGGTTAGGGTTATCATCAGGCCTAGGATAGTTTTAGGGTTAGGGTTAGCATCAGTTCAAGGATAGTGTTAGGGTTAGCGTTAGGGTTAGCATCAGCACTAGGATAGTGTTAGGGTTAGGGTTAGGGTTAGCATCAGCCCTAGCATAGTGTTAGGTATAGGGTTAGCATCAGCCCTAGGATAGTGTTAGGGTTAGGGTTAGGGTTATCATCAGGCCTAGGTTAGTGTTAGGGTTAGGTTTAGCATCAGCCCTAGGACAGTGTTAGGGTTAGGGTTAGGGTTAGCATCAGCCCTAGGATAGTGTTAGGGTTAGGGTTAGCATCAGCCCTAGGATAGTGTTAGGGTTAGGGTTAGGGTTAGCATCAGCGTTTGGAGAGTGTTAGGGTTAGGGTTAGGGTTAGCATAAGCCCTAGGATAGTGTTAGTGTTAGGGTTAGCATCAGCCCTAGGATAGTGTTAGGGTTAGGGTTAGGGTTAGCATCCGCCCTAGGATAGTGTTAGGTTTAGGGTTGGGGTTAGCATCAGCCCTAGGATAGTGTTAGGGTTAGGGTTAACATAAACCCTAGGATAGTGTTAGGGTTACGGTTAGGGTTATCATCAGGCCTAGGATAGTGATAGGATTAGGGTTAGGGTTAGGATCAGTTCAAGGATAGTGTTAGGGTTAGCGTTAGGGTTAGCTTCAGCCCTAGGATAGTGTTAGGGTTAGGGTTAGGGTTAGCATCAGCCCTAGCATAGTGTTAGGTTTAGGGTTAGCATCAGCCCTAGGATAGTGTTAGGGTTAGGGTTAGGGTTATCATCAGGCCTAGGATAGTGTTAGGGTTAGGGTTAGCATCAGCCCTAGGACAGTGTTAGGGTTAGGGTTAGGGTTAGCATCAGCCCTAGGATAGTGTTAGTGTTACGGTTAGCATCAGCCCTAGGATAGTGTTAGGGTTAGGGTTAGCATCAGGCCTAGGATAGTGTTAGGGTTAGGGTTAGGGTTAGCATCAGAAGTAGGATAGTGTTAGGGTTAGGGTCAGCCTCAGCCCTAAGATAGTGTTAGAGTTAGGGTTAGGGTTAGCATCAGCCCTAGGATAATGTTAGGGTTAGGGTTAGGGTGAGCATCAGCCCTAAGATAGTGTTAGTGTTAGGGTTAGGGTTAGCATCAGCCCTAGGATAGTGTTAGGGATAGGGTTATGGTTAGCATCCGCCCTAGGATAGTGTTAGGGTTAGGGTTAGGGTTAGCATCAGCCCTAGGATAGTGTTAGGGTTAGGGTTAACATAAACCCTAGGATAGTGTTAGGGTTAGGGTTAGCATCAACCCTAGGATAGTGTTTGGGTTAGGGTTAGGGTTATCATCAGGCCTAGGATAGTGTTAGGGTTAGGGTTAGGGTTAGCATCAGTTCAAGGATAGTGTTAGGGTTAGCGTTAGTGTTAGCATCAGCCCTAGGATAGTGTTAGGGTTAGGGTTAGCATCAGCCCTAGGATAATGTTAGGGTTACGGTTAGGGTTATCATCAGGCCTAGGATAGTGTTAGGGTTAGGGTTAGCATCAGCTCTAGGATAGTGTTAGGGATAGGGTTACTGTTAGCATCAGCCCTAGGATAGTGTTAGGGTTAGGGTTAGCATCAGCCCTAGGATAATGTTAGGGTTACGGTTAGGGTTATCATCAGGCCTAGGATAGTGTTAGGGTTAGGGTTAGCATCAGCCCTAGGATAGTGTTAGGGTTAGGGTTAGCATCAGCCCTCGGAGACTGTTATGGTTAGGGATAGGTTTAGCATCAGGCCTAGGATAGTGTTAGGGTTAGGGTTAGGGTTAGCATCAGCCCTAGGATAGTGTTAGGGTTAGGGTTAGGGTTAGCATCAGCCCTAGGATAGTGTTAGGGTTAGGGTTAGCATCAGCCGTAGGAGAGTGTTAGGGTTAGGGTTAGGGTTAGCATCAGCCCTAGGATAGTGTTAGGGTTAGGGTTAGCATCAACCCTAGGATAGTGTTAGGGTTAGGGTTAGGGTTAGCATCAGCCCTAGGATAGTGTTAGGGTTAGGGTTAGCCTCAGCCCTAGGAGAGTGTTAGGGTTAGGGATAGGGTTAGCATCAGGCCTAGGATAGTGTTAGGGTTAGGGTTAGGGTTAGCATCAGCCCTAGGATAGTGTTAGGGTTAGGGTTAGCATCAGGCCTAGGATAGTGTTAGGGTTAGGGTTAGCATCAGCCCTAGGAGAGTGTTAGGGTTAGGGTTAGGGTTAGCATCAGCCCTAGGATAGTGTTAGGGTTAGGGTTAACATCAGCCCTAGGATAGTGTTAGGGTTAGAGTTAGGGTTAGCATCAGACCTAGGATAGTGTTAGGGTTAGGGTTAGGGTTAGCATCAGCCCTAGGATAGTGTAAGTGTTAGGGTTAGGGTTAGCATCAGGCCTAGGATAGTGTTAGGGTTAGGGTTAGCATCAGCCCTAGGATAGTGTTAGGGTTAGGGATAGGGTTAGCATCAGCCCTAGGATAGTGTTAGTGTTAGGGTTAGGGTTAGCATCAGCCCTAGGATAGTGTTAGGGTTAGGGTTAGGGTTAGCACCAGGCCTAGGATAGTGTTAATGTTAGGGTTAGCATCAGCCTTAGGATAGTGTTAGGGTTAGGGTTAGGGTTAGCATCAACCGTAGGATAGTGTTTGGTTTAGTGTTAGCCTCAGCCCTAAGATAGTGTTAGGGTTAGGGTTAGGGTTACCATCCGCCCTAGGATAGTGTTAGGGTTAGGGTTAGGGTTAGCATCAGCCCTAGGATAGTGTTAGGGTTAGGGTTAACATAAACCCTAGGATAGTGTTAGGGTTAGGGTTAGGGTTATCATCAGGCCTAGGATAGTGTTAGGGTTAGGGTTAGGGTTAGCATCAGTTCAAGGATAGTGTTAGGGTTAGCGTTAGTGTTAGCATCAGCCCTAGGATAGTGTTAGGGTTAGGGTTAGCATCAGCCCTAGGATAATGTTAGGGTTAGGGTTAGGGTTATCATCAGGCCTAGGATAGTGTGAGGGCTAGGGTTAGCATCAGACTTAGGATAGTGTTAGGGTTAGGGTTAGGGTTAGCATCAGCCCTAGGATAGTGTTAGGGTTAGGGTTAGGGTTAGCATCAGCCCTAGGATAGTGTAATTGTTAGGGTTAGGGTTAGCATCAGGCCTAGGATAGTGTTAGGGTTAGGGTTAGCATCAGCCCTAGGAGAGTGTTAGGGTTAGGGTTAGGGTTAGCATCAGCCCTAGGATAGTGTTAGGGTTAGGGTTAACATCAGCCCTAGGATAGTGTTAGGGTTAGGGTTAGGGTTAGCATCAGCCCTAGGATACTGTTAGGTTTAGGGTTAGCATCAGACCTAGGATAGTGTTAGGGTTAGGGTTAGGGTTAGCATCAGCCCTAGGATAGTGTAAGTGTTAGGGTTAGGGTTAGCATCAGGCCTAGGATAGTGTTAGGGTTAGGGTTAGCATCAGCCCTAGGATAGTGTTAGGGTTAGGGATAGGGTTAGCATCAGCCCTAGGATAGTGTTAGGGTTAGGGTTAGGGTTAGCATCAGCCCTAGGAGAGTATTAGGGTTAGGGTTAGCATCAGCCCTAGGATAGTGTTAGGGTTAGGGTTAGGGTTAGCACCAGGCCTAGGATAGTGTTAATGTTAGGGTTAGCATCAGCCTTAGGATAGTGTTAGGGTTAGGGTTAGGGTTAGCATCAGCCGTAGGATAGTGTTTGGGTTAGTGTTAGCCTCAGCCCTAAGATAGTGTTAGGGTTAGGGTTAGGGTTAGCATCCGCCCTAGGATAGTGTTAGGGTTAGGGTTAGGGTTAGCATCAGCCCTAGGATAGTGTTAGGGTTAGGGTTAACATAAACCCTAGGATAGTGTTAGGGTTAGGGTTAGGGTTATCATCAGGCCTAGGATAGTGTTAGTGTTAGGGTTAGGGTTAGCATCAGTTCAAGGATAGTGTTAGGGTTAGCGTTAGTGTTAGCATCAGCCCTAGGATAGTGTTAGGGTTAGGGTTATCATCAGGCCTAGGATAGTGTTAGGGTTAGGGTTAGCATCAGCTCTAGGATAGTGTTAGGGATAGGGTTAGGGTTAGCATCAGCCCTAGGATAGTGTTAAGTTTAGGGTTAGGGTTATCATCAGGCCTAGGATAGTGTGAGGGCTAGGGTTAGCATCAGACTTAGGATAGTGTTAGGGTTAGGGTTAGGGTTAGCATCAGCCCTAGGATAGTGTTAGGGTTAGGGTTAGGGTTAGCATCAGCCCTAAGATAGTGTTAGAGTTAGGGTTAGGGTTAGCATCAGCCCTAGGATAGTGTTAGGGATAGGGTTATGGTTTGCATCCGCCCTAGGATAGTGTTAGGGTTAGGGTTAGGGTTAGCATCAGCCCTAGGATAGTGTTAGGGTTAGGGTTAACATAAACCCTAGGATAGTGTTAGGGTTAGGGTTAGCATCAACCCTAGGATAGTGTTTGGGTTAGGGTTAGGGTTATCATCAGCCCTAGGATAGTGTTAGGGTTAGGGTTAGCCTCAGCCCTAGGAGAGTGTTAGGGTTAGGGATAGGGTTAGCATCAGGCCTAGGATAGTGTTAGGGTTAGGGTTAGGGTTAGCATCAGCCCTAGGATAGTGTTAGGGTTAGGGTTAGCATCAGGCCTAGGATAGTGTTAGTGTTAGGGTTAGCATCAGCCCTAGGAGAGTGTTAGGGTTAGGGTTAGGGTTAGCATCAGCCCTAGGATAGTGTTAGGGTTATGGTTAGGTTTAGCATCAGCCCTAGGATAGTGTTAAGGTAAGGGTTAGGGTTAGCATCAGGCCTAGGATAGTGTTAGGGTTACGGTTAGAATCAGCCCTAGGATAGTGTTAGGGTTAGGGTTAAGTTTAGCATCAGCCCTAGGATAGTGTTAGGGTTAGGGTTAGGGTTAGCATCAGCCCTAGGATAGTGTTAGGGTTAGGGTTAGGGTTAGCATCAGCCCTAGGATAGTGTTAGGGTTAGGGTTAGCATCAGGCCCAGGATAGTGTTAGGGTTAGGGTTAGCATCAGCCCAAGGATAGTGTTAGGGTTAGGGTTAGGGTTAGTATCAGCCCTAGGATACTGTTAGGGTTAGGGTTAGCATCAACCCTAGGATAGTGTTTGGGTTAGGGTTAGGGTTAGGATCAGCCCTAGGACAGTGTTAGGGTTAGGGTTAGCCTCAGCCCTAGGAGAGTGTTAGGGATAGGGATAGGGTTAGCATCAGGCCTAGGATAGTGTTAGGGTTAGGGTTAGGGTTAGCATCAGCCCTAGGATAGTGTTAGGGTTAGGGTTAGCATCAGGCCTAGGATAGTGTTAGGGTTAGGGTTAGCATCAGCCCTAGGATAGTGTTAGGGTTAGGGTTAGGGTTAGCATCAGCCCTAGGATAGTGTTAGGGTTAGGGTTAGGGTTAGCATCAGCCCTAGGATAGTGTTAGGGTTAGGGTTAGCATCAGCCCTAGGATAGTGTTAGGGTTAGGGTTAACATAAACCCTAGGATAGTGTTAGGGTTAGGGTTAGGGTTATCATCAGGCCTAGGATAGTTTTAGGGTTAGGGTTAGCATCACTTCAAGGATAGTGTTAGGGTTAGCGTTAGGGTTAGCATCAGCCCTAGGATAGTGTTAGGGTTAGGGTTAGGGTTAGCATCAGCCCTAGGATAGTGTTAGGGTTAGGGTTAGCATCAGCGGTAGGATAGTGTTAGGGTTAGGGTTAGGGTTAGCATCAGCGTTTGGAGAGTGTTAGGGTTAGGGTTAGGGTTAGCATAAGCCCTAGGATAGTGTTAGTGTTAGGGTTAGCATCAGCCCTAGGATAGTGTTAGGGTTAGGGTTAGGGTTAGCACCGCCCTAGGATAGTGTTAGGTTTAGGGTTAGGGTTAGCATCAGCCCTAGGATAGTGTTAGGGTTAGGGTTAACATAAACCCTAGGATAGTGTTAGGGTTACGGTTAGGGTTATCATCAGGCTTAGGATAGTGATAGGGTTAGGGTTAGGGTGAGCATCAGTTCAAGGATAGTGTTAGAGTTAGCGTTAGGGTTAGCATCAGCCCTAGGATAGTGTTAGGGTTAGGGTTAGGGTTAGCATCAGCCCTAGCATAGTGTTAGGTATAGGGTTAGCATCAGCCCTAGGATAGTGTTAGGGTTAGGGTTAGGGTTATCATCAGGCCTAGGTTAGTGATAGGGTTAGGGTTAGCATCAGCCCTAGGACAGTGTTAGGGTTAGGGTTAGGGTTAGCATCAGCCCTAGGATAGTGTTAGGGTTAGGGTTAGCATCAGCCCTAGGATAGTGTTAGGGTTAGGGTTAGGGTTAGCATCAGGCCTAGGATAGTGTTAGGGTTAGGGTTAGTATCAGCCCTAGGATAGTGTTAGGGTTAGGGTTAGGGTTAGCATCAGAAGTAGGATAGTGATAGGGTTAGGGTTAGCCTCAGCCCTAAGATAGTGTTAGAGTTAGGGTTAGGGTTAGCATCAGCCCTAGGATAATGTTAGGGTTAGGGTTAGGGTTAGCATCAGCCCTAGGATAGTGTTAGTGTTAGGGTTAGCATCAGCCCTAGGATAGTGTTAGGGTTAGGGTTAGGGTTAGCAACCGCCCTAGGATAGTGTTTGGGTTAGGGATAGGGTTAGCATCAGCCCTAGGATAGTGTTAGGGTTAGGGTTAACATAAACCCTAGGATAGTGTTAGGGTTAGGGTTAGCATCAACCCTAGGATAGTGTTTGGGTTAGGGTTAGGGTTATCATCAGCCCTAGGATAGTGTTAGGGTTAGGGTTAGCCTCAGCCCTAGGAGAGTGTTAGGGTTAGGGATAGGGTTAGCATCAGGCCTAGGATAGTGTTAGGGTTAGGGTTAGGGTTAGCATCAGCCCTAGGATAGTGTTAGGGTTAGGGTTAGCATGAGGCCTAGGATAGTGTTAGGGTTAGGGTTAGCATCAGCCCTAGGAGAGTGTTAGGGTTAGGGTTAGGGTTAGCATCAGCCCTAGGATAGTGTTAAGGTAAGGGTTAGGGTTAGCATCAGGCCTAGGATAGTGTTAGGGTTACGGTTAGAATCAGCCCTAGGATAGTGTTATGGTTAGGGTTAAGTTCAGCATAAGCCCTAGGATAGTGTTAGGGTTAGGGTTAGGGTTAGCATCAGCCCTAGGATAGTGTTAGGGTTAGGGTTAGCATCAGCCCTAGGATAGTGTTAGGGTTAGGGTTAGGGTTATCATCAGGCCTAGGATAGTGTTAGTGTTAGGGTTAGCATCAGCCCTAGGATAGTGTTAGGGTTAGGGTTAGGGTTAGCATCAGCCCTAGGATATTATTAGGGTTAGGGTTAGCATCAGCCCTAGGATAGTGTTAGGGTTAGAGTTAGGTTTAGCACCAGGCTTAGGATAGTGTTAGTGTTAGAGTTACCATCAGCCTTAGGATAGTGTTAGGGTTAGGGTTAGGGTTTGCATCAGCCGTAGGATAGTGTTAGGGTTAGGGTTAGGGTTAGCATCAGCCCTAGGATAGTATTAGGGTTAGGGTTAGGGTTAGGGTTAGGGTTAGCATCAGCTCTAGTATAGTGTTAGGGTTAGGGTTAGGGTTAGCATCAGCCCTAGGATAGTGTCAGGGTTAGGGTTAGGGTTAGCATCACCCCTAGGATAGTGTTAGGGTTAGGGTTAGGGTTAGCATCAGCCCTAGGATAGTGTTAGGGTTAGGGTTAGCATCAGCCCTAGGATAGTGTTAGGGTTAGGGTTAGGGTTAGCATCAGCCCTAGGATAGTGTTAGGGTTAGGGTTAGCATCAGCCCTAGGATAGTGTTAGGGTTAGGGTTAGCGTTAGCATCAGCCCTAGGATAGTGTTAGGGTTAGGGTTAGCATCAGCCCTAGGATAGTGTTAGGGTTAGGGTTAGGGTTAGCATCAGCCCTAGGATAGTGTTAGGGTTAGGGTTAGCATCAACCCTAGGATAGTGTTAGGGTTACGGTTAGGGTTAGCATCAGCCCTAGGATAGTGTTAGGGTTAGGGTTAGCATCAGCCCTAGGATAGTGTTAGGGTTAGGGTTAACATAAACCCTAGGATAGTGTTAGGGTTAGGGTTAGGGTTATCATCAAGCCTCGCATAGTTTTAGGGTTAGGGTTAGCATCAGTTCAAGGATAGTGTTAGGGTTAGCGTTAGGGTTAGCATCAGCCCTAGGATAGTGTTAGGGTTAGGGTTAGGGTTAGCATCAGCCCTAGGATAGTGTTAGGGTTAGGGTTAGCATCAGCCCTAGGGTAGTGTTAGGGTTAGGGTTAGGGTTAGCATCAGGCCTAGGATAGTGTTAGGGTTAGGGTTAGCATCAGCCCTAGGATAGTGTTAGGGTTAGGGTTAGGGTTAGCATCAGAAGTAGGATAGTGTTAGGGTTAGGGTTAGCCTCAGCCCTAAGATAGTGTTAGAGTTAGGGTTAGGGTTAGCATCAGCCCTAGGATAATGTTAGGGTTAGGGTTAGGGTTAGCATCAGCCCTAGGATAGTGTTAGTGTTAGGGTTAGCATCCGCCCTAGGATAGTGTTAGGGTTAGGGTTAGGGTTAGCATCCGCCCTAGGATAGTGTTAGGGTTAGGGTTAGGGTTAGCATCAGCCCTAGGATAGTGTTAGGGTTAGGGTTAACATAAACCCTAGGATAGTGTTAGGGTTAGGGTTAGCCTCAACCCTAGTGTAGTGTTTGGGTTAGAGTAAGGGTTATCATCAGCCCTAGGATAGTGTTAGGGTTAGGGTTAGCCTCAGCCCTAGGAGAGTGTTAGGGTTAGGGATAGGGTTAACATCAGGCCTAGGATAGTGTTAGGGTTATGGTTAAGTTTAGCATCAGCCGTAGGATAGTGTTAGGGTTAGGGTTAGCATCAGGCCCAGGATAGTGTTAGGGTTAGGGTTAGCATCAGCCCAAGGATAGTGTGAGGGTTAGGGTTAGGGTTAGTATCAGCCCTAGGATACTGTTAGGCTTAGGGTTAGCATCAACCCTAGGATAGTGTTTGGGTTAGGGTTAGGGTTAGCATCAGCCCTAGGACAGTGTTAGGGTTAGGGTTAGCCTCAGCCGTAGGAGAGTGTTAGGGTTAGGGATAGGGTTAACATCAGGCCTAGGATAGTGTTAGGGTTAGGTTTAGGGTTAGCATCAGCCCTAGGATAGTGTTAGGGTTAGGGTTAGCATCAGGCCTAGGATAGTGTTAGGGTTAGGGTTAGCATCAGCCCTAGGATAGTGTTAGGGTTAGGGTTAGGGTTAGCATCAGCCCTAGGATAGTGTTAGGGTTATGATTAGGTTTAACATCAGCCCTAGGATAGTGTTAGGGTAAGGGTGAGGGTTAGCATCAGGCCTAGGATAGTGTTAGGGTTACGGTTAGAATCAGCCCTAGGATATTGTTAGGGTTAGGGTTAAGTTTAGCATCAGCCCTAGGATAGTGTTAGGGTTAGGGTTAGGGTTAGCATCAGCCCTAGGATACTGTTAGGGTTAGGGTTAGGGTTAGCATCAGCCCTAGGATAGTGTTAGGGTTAGGGTTAGCATCAGCCCTGGGATAGTGTTAGGGTTAGGGTTAGGGTTAGCATCAGGCCTAGGATAGTGTTAGGGTTAGGGTTAGCATCAGCCCTAGGATAGTGTTAGGGTTATGGTTAGGGTTATCATCAGGCCTAGGATAGTGTTAGGGTTAGGGTTAGCATCAGCCCTAGGATAGTGTTAGGGTTAGGGTTAGGATTAGCATCAGCCCTAGTATAGTGTTAGGGTTAGGGTTAGTGTTAGCATCAGCCCTAGGATATTATTAGGGTTAGGGTTAGCATCAGCCCTAGGATAGTGTTAGGGTTAGAGTTAGGTTTAGCACCAGGCTTAGGATAGTGTTAGTGTTAGGGTTACCATCAGCCTTAGGATAGTGTTAGGGTTAGGGTTAGGGTTAGCATCAGCCCTAGGATTGTATTAGGGTTAGGGTTAGGGTTAGGGTTAGGGTTAGCATCAGCTCTAGGATAGTGTTAGGGTTAGGGTTAGGGTTAGCATCAGCCCTAGGATAGTGTTAGGGTTAGGGTTAGCATCAGCCCTGGGATAATGTTAGGGTTAGGGTTAGGGTTATCATCAGGCCTAGGATAGTGTTAGTGTTAGGGTTAGCATCAGCCCTAGGATAGTGTTAGGGTTAGGGTTAGGGTTAGCATCAGCCCTAGGATAGTGTTAGGGTTAGGGTTAGCATCAGCCCTAGGATAGTGTTAGGGTTAGGGTTAGGGTTATCATCAGGCCTAGGATAGTGTTAGTGTTAGGGTTAGCATCAGCCCTAGGATAGTGTTAGGGTTAGGGGTAGGGTTAGCATCAGCCCTAGGATATTATTAGGGTTAGGGTTAGCATCAGCCTTAGGATAGTGTTAGGGTTAGAGTTAGGTTTAGCACCAGGCTTAGGATAGTGTTAGTGTTAGAGTTACCATCAGCCTTAGGATAGTGTTAGGGTTAGGGTTAGGGTTTGCATCAGCCGTAGGATAGTGTTAGGGTTAGGGTTAGGGTTAGCATCAGCCCTAGGATAGTATTAGGGTTAGGGTTAGGGTTAGGGTTAGGGTTAGCATCAGCTCTAGGATAGTGTTAGGGTTAGGGTTAGGGTTAGCATCAGCCCTAGGATAGTGTCAGGGTTAGGGTTAGGGTTAGCATCACCCCTAGGATAGTGTTAGGGTTAGGGTTAGGGTTAGCATCAGCCCTAGGATAGTGTTAGGGTTAGGGTTAGCATCAGCCCTAGGATAGTGTTAGGGTTAGGGTTAGGGTTAGCATCAGCCCTAGGATAGTGTTAGGGTTAGGGTTAGCATCAGCCCTAGGATAGTGTTAGGGTTAGGGTTAGCGTTAGCATCAGCCCTAGGATAGTGTTAGGGTTAGGGTTAGCATCAGCCCTAGGATAGTGTTAGGGTTAGGGTTAGGGTTAGCATCAGCCCTAGGATAGTGTTAGGGTTAGGGTTAGCATCAACCCTAGGATAGTGTTAGGGTTACGGTTAGGGTTAGCATCAGCCCTAGGATAGTGTTAGGGTTAGGGTTAGCATCAGCCCTAGGATAGTGTTAGGGTTAGGGTTAACATAAACCCTAGGATAGTGTTAGGGTTAGGGTTAGGGTTATCATCAAGCCTCGCATAGTTTTAGGGTTAGGGTTAGCATCAGTTCAAGGATAGTGTTAGGGTTAGCGTTAGGGTTAGCATCAGCCCTAGGATAGTGTTAGGGTTAGGGTTAGGGTTAGCATCAGCCCTAGGATAGTGTTAGGGTTAGGGTTAGCATCAGCCCTAGGGTAGTGTTAGGGTTAGGGTTAGGGTTAGCATCAGGCCTAGGATAGTGTTAGGGTTAGGGTTAGCATCAGCCCTAGGATAGTGTTAGGGTTAGGGTTAGGGTTAGCATCAGAAGTAGGATAGTGTTAGGGTTAGGGTTAGCCTCAGCCCTAAGATAGTGTTAGAGTTAGGGTTAGGGTTAGCATCAGCCCTAGGATAATGTTAGGGTTAGGGTTAGGGTTAGCATCAGCCCTAGGATAGTGTTAGTGTTAGGGTTAGCATCCGCCCTAGGATAGTGTTAGGGTTAGGGTTAGGGTTAGCATCCGCCCTAGGATAGTGTTAGGGTTAGGGTTAGGGTTAGCATCAGCCCTAGGATAGTGTTAGGGTTAGGGTTAACATAAACCCTAGGATAGTGTTAGGGTTAGGGTTAGCATCAACCCTAGGGTAGTGTTTGGGTTAGAGTAAGGGTTATCATCAGCCCTAGGATAGTGTTAGGGTTAGGGTTAGCCTCAGCCCTAGGAGAGTGTTAGGGTTAGGGATAGGGTTAACTTCAGGCCTAGGATAGTGTTAGGGTTATGGTTAAGTTTAGCATCAGCCCTAGGATAGTGTTAGGGTTAGGGTTAGCATCAGGCCCAGGATAGTGTTAGGGTTAGGGTTAGCATCAGCCCAAGGATAGTGTGAGGGTTAGGGTTAGTGTTAGTATCAGCCCTAGGATACTGTTAGGCTTAGGGTTAGCATCAACCCTAGGATAGTGTTTGGGTTAGGGTTAGGGTTAGCATCAGCCCTAGGACAGTGTTAGGGTTAGGGTTAGCCTCAGCCGTAGGAGAGTGTTAGGGTTAGGGATAGGGTTAACATCAGGCCTAGGATAGTGTTAGGGTTAGGTTTAGGGTTAGCATCAGCCCTAGGATAGTGTTAGGGTTAGGGTTAGCATCAGGCCTAGGATAGTGTTAGGGTTAGGGTTAGCATCAGCCCTAGGATAGTGTTAGGGTTAGGGTTAGGGTTAGCATCAGCCCTAGGATAGTGTTAGGGTTATGATTAGGTTTAACATCAGCCCTAGGATAGTGTTAGGGTAAGGGTGAGGGTTAGCATCAGGCCTAGGATAGTGTTAGGGTTACGGTTAGAATCAGCCCTAGGATATTGTTAGGGTTAGGGTTAAGTTTAGCATCAGCCCTAGGATAGTGTTAGGGTTAGGGTTAGGGTTAGCATCATCCCTAGGATACTGTTAGGGTTAGGGTTAGGGTTAGCATCAGCCCTAGGATAGTGTTAGGGTTAGGGTTAGCATCAGCCCTGGGATAGTGTTAGGGTTAGGGTTAGGGTTAGCATCAGGCCTAGGATAGTGTTAGGGTTAGGGTTAGCATCAGCCCTAGGATAGTGTTAGGGTTATGGTTAGGGTTATCATCAAGCCTAGGATAGTGTTAGGGTTAGGGTTAGCATCAGCCCTAGGATAGTGTTAGGGTTAGGGTTAGGATTAGCATCAGCCCTAGGATAGTGTTAGGGTTAGGGTTAGTGTTAGCATCAGCCCTAGGATATTATTAGGGTTAGGGTTAGCATCAGCCCTAGGATAGTGTTAGGGTTAGAGTTAGGTTTAGCACCAGGCTTAGGATAGTGTTAGTGTTAGGGTTACCATCAGCCTTAGGATAGTGTTAGGGTTAGGGTTAGGGTTAGCATCAGCCCTAGGATTGTATTAGGGTTAGGGTTAGGGTTAGGGTTAGGGTTAGCATCAGCTCTAGGATAGTGTTAGGGTTAGGGTTAGGGTTAGCATCAGCCCTAGGATAGTGTTAGGGTTAGGGTTAGCATCAGCCCTGGGATAATGTTAGGGTTAGGGTTAGGGTTAGCATCAGCCCAAGGATAGTGTTAGGGTTAGGGTTAGCATCAGCCCTAGGATAGTGTTAGTGTTAGGGTTGGGGTTAGCATCAGCCCTAGGATAGTGTTAGGGTTAGGGTTAGCATCAGCCATAGGATAGTGTTAGGGTTAGGGTTAGGGTTAGCATCAGCCCTAGGATAGTGTTAGGGTTAGGGTTAGCATCAGCCCTAGGATAGTGTTAGGGTTAGGGTTAGGGTTAGCATCAGCCCTAGGATAGTGTTAGGGTTAGGGTTAGCATCAGCCCTAGGATAGTGTTAGGGTTAGGGTTAGGGTTAGCATCAGCCCTAGGATAGTGTTAGGGTTAGGGTTAGCATCAGCCCTAGGATAGTGTTAGGGTTAGGGTTAGCGTTAGCATCAGCCCTAGGATAGTGTTAGGGTTAGGGTTAGCATCAGCCCTAGGATAGTGTTAGGGTTAGGGTTAGGGTAAGCATCAGCCCTAGGATAGTGTTAGGGTTAGGGTTAGACTCAGCCCTAGGAGAGTGTTAGGGTTAGGGATAGGGTTAGCATCAGGCCTAGGATAGTGTTAGGGTTAGGGTTAGGGTTAGCATCAGCCCTAGGATAGTGTTAGGGTTAGGGTTAGCATCAGGCCTAGGATAGTGTTAGGGTTAGTGTTAGCATCAGCCCTAGGATAGTGTTAGGGTTAGGGTTAAGTTTATCATCAGCCCTAGGATAGTGTTAGGGTTAGGGTTAGGGTTAGCATTAGCCCTAGGATAGTGTTAGGGTTAGGGTTAGGGTTAGCATCAGCCCTAGGATAGTGTTAGGGTTAGGGTTAGCATAAGCCCTAGGATAGTGTTAGGGTTAGGGTTAGGGTTAGCATCAGGCCTAGGATAGTGTTAGGGTTAGGGTTAGCATCAGCCCTAGGATAGTGTTAGGGTTAGGGTTAGGGTTATCATCAGGCCTAGGATAGTGTTAGGGTTAGGGTTAGCATCAGCCCTAGGATAGTGTTAGGGTTAGGGTTAGGGTTAGCATCAGCCCTAGGATAGTGTTAGGGTTAGGGTTAGCATCAGCCCTAGGATAGTGTTAGGGTTAGGGTTAGGGTTAGCATCAGCCCTAGGATAGTGTTAGGGTTAGGGTTAGCATCAGCCCTAGGATAGTGTTAGGGTTAGGGTTAGGGTTAGCATCAGCCCTAGGATAGTGTTAGGGTTAGGGTTAGCATCAGCCCTAGGATAGTGTTAGGGTTAGGGTTAGCGTTAGCATCAGCCCTAGGATAGTGTTAGGGTTAGGGTTAGCATCAGCCCTAGGATAGTGTTAGGGTTAGGGTTAGGGTAAGCATCAGCCCTAGGATAGTGTTAGGGTTAGGGTTAGCCTCAGCCGTAGGAGAGTGTTAGGGTTAGGGATAGGGTTAGCATCAGGCCTAGGATAGTGTTAGGGTTAGGGTTAGGGTTAGCATCAGCCCTAGGATAGTGTTAGGGTTAGGGTTAGCATCAGGCCTAGGATAGTGTTAGGGTTAGGGTTAGCATCAGCCCTAGGATAGTGTTAGGGTTAGGGTTAAGTTTAGCATCAGCCCTAGGATAGTGTTAGGGTTAGGGTTAGGGTTAGCATTAGCCCTAGGATAGTGTTAGGGTTAGGGTTAGGGTTAGCATCAGCCCTAGGATAGTGTTAGGGTTAGGGTTAGCATAAGCCCTAGGATAGTGTTAGGTTTAGGGTTAGGGTTAGCATCAGGCCTAGGATAGTGTTAGGGTTAGGGTTAGCATCAGCCCTAGGATAGTGTTAGGGTTAGGGTTAGGGTTATCATCAGGCCTAGGATAGTGTTAGGGTTAGGGTTAGCATCAGCCCTAGGATAGTGTTAAGGTTAGGGTTAGGGTTAGGATCAGCCCTAGGATAGTGTTAGGGTTAGGGTTAGTGTTAGCATCAGCCCTAGGATATTATTAGGGTTAGGGTTAGCATATGCCCCAGGATAGTGTTAGGGTTAGAGTTAGGGTTAGCACCAGGCTTAGGATAGTGTTAGTGTTAGGGTTACCATCAGCCTTAGGATAGTGTTAGGGTTAGGGTTAGGGTTAGCATCAGCCTTAGGATAGTGTTAGGGTTAGGGTTAGCCTCAGCCCTAGGATAGTGTTAGCGTTAAGGTTAGGGTTAGCATCAGCCCTAGGATAGTGTTAGGGGTAGGGTTAGGGTTAGCATTAGCCCTAGCATAGTGTTAGTGTTAGGGTAAGCATCAGCTCTAGGATAGTGTTAGGGTTAGGGTTAGGGTTAGCATCAGCCCTAGGATAGTGTTAGGGTTAGGGTTAGGGTTAGCATCAGCCCTAGGATAGTGTTAGGGTTAGGGTTAGCATCAGCCCTGGGATAATGTTAGGGTTAGGGTTACGGTTAGCATCAGCCCTAGGATAGGGTTAGGGTTAGGGTTAGCATAAGCCCTAGGATAGTGTTAGGGTTAGGGTTAGGGTTATCATCAGGCCTAGGATAGTGTTAGGGTTAGGGTTAGCATCAGCCCTAGGATAGTGTTAGGGTTAGGGTTAGGGTTAGCATCAGCCCTAGGATAGTGTTAGGGTTAGGGTTAGCATCAGCCCTAGGATAGTGTTAGGGTTAGGGTTAGGGTTAGCATCAGGCCTAGAATAGTGTTAGGGTTAGGGTTAGCATCAGCCCTAGGATAGTGTTAGGGTTAGGGTTAGGGTTAGCATCAGCCGAAGGATAGTGTTAGTGTTAGGGTTAGCCTCAGCCCTAAGATAGTGTTAGAGTTAGGGTTAGGGTTAGCATCAGCCCTAGGATAGTGTTAGGGTTAGGGTTAGGGTTAGCATCAGCCCTAGGATAGTGTTAGGGTTAGGGTTAGCATAAGCCCTAGGATAGTGTTTGGGTTAGGGTTAGGGTTAGCATCAGGCCTAGGATAGTGTTAGGGTTAGGGTTAGCATCAGCCCTAGGATAGTGTTAGGGTTAGGGTTAGGGTTACCATCAGGCCTAGGATAGTGTTAGGGTTAGGGTTAGCATCAGCCCTAGGATAGTGTTAAGGTTAGGGTTAGGGTTAGGATCAGCCCTAGGATACTGTTAGGGTTAGGGTTAGTGTTAGCATCAGCCCTAAGATATTATTAGGGTTAGGGTTAGCATATGCCCCAGGATAGTGTTAGGGTTAGAGTTAGGGTTAGCCCCAGGCTTAGGATAGTGTTAGTGTTAGGGTTACCATCAGCCTTAGGATAGTGTTAGGGTTAGGGTTAGGGTTAGCATCAGCCTTAGGATAGTGTTAGGGTTAGGGTTAGCCTCAGCCCTAGGATAGTGTTAGCGTTAGGGTTAGGGTTAGCATCAGCCCTAGGATAGTGTTAGGGGTAGGGTTAGGGTTAGCATCAGCCCTAGCATAGTGTTAGTGTTAGGGTTAGCGTCAGCTCTAGGATAGTGTTAGGGTTAGGGTTAGGGTTAGAGTCACCCCTAGGATAGTGTTAGGGTTACGGTTAGGGTTAGCATCAGCCCTAGGATAGTGTTAGGGTTAGGGTTAGCATCAGCCCTGGGATAATGTTAGGGTTAGGGTTACGGTTAGCATCAGCCCTAGGATAGGGTTAGGGTTAGGGTTAGCATCAGCCCTAGGATAGTGTTAGAGTTAGGGTTAGGGATAGCATCAGACCTATGATAGTGTTAGGGTTAGGGTTATCATCAGCCCTAGGATAGTGTTAGGGTTAGTGTTAGGGTTAGCATCAGCCCTAGGATAGTGTTATGGTTAGGGTTAGCATCATCCCTAGGATAGTGTTAGGGTTAGGGTTAACATAAACCCTAGGATAGTGTTAGGGTTAGGGTTAGGGTTATCATCAGACCTAGGATAGTGTTAGGGTTAGGGTTAGGGTTAGCATCAGTTCAAGGACAGTGTTAGGGTTAGCGTTAGGGTTAGCATCAGCCCTAGGATAGTGTTAGGGTTAGGGTTAGGGTTAGCATCAGCCCTAGGATAGTGTTAGGGTTAGGGTTAGCATCAGCCCTAGGATAGTGTTAGGGTTAGGGTTAACATAAACCCTAGGATAGTGTTAGGGTTAGGGTTAGGGTTATCATCAGACCTAGGATAGTGTTAGCGTTAGGGTTAGGGTTAGCATCAGTTCAAGGACAGTGTTAGGGTTAGCGTTAGGGTTAGCATCAGCCCTAGGATAGTGTTAGGGTTAGGGTTAGGGTTAGCATCAGCCCTAGGATAGTGTTAGGGTTAGGGTTAGCATCAGCCCTAGGATAGTGTTAGGGTTAGGGTTAGGGTTAGCATCAGCCCTAGGATAGTGTTAGGGTTAGGGTTAGCATCAGCCCTAGGATAGTGTTAGGGTTAGGGTTAGCGTTAGCATCAGCCCTAGGATAGTGTTAGGGTTAGGGTTAGCATCAGCCCTAGGATAGTGTTAGGGTTAGGGTTAGGGTTAGCATCAGCCCTAGGATAGTGTTAGGGTTAGGGTTAGCATCAACCCTAGGATAGTGTTAGGGTTACGGTTAGGGTTAGCATCAGCCCTAGGATAGTGTTAGGGTTAGGGTTAGCATCAGCCCTAGGATAGTGTTAGGGTTAGGGTTAACATAAACCCTAGGATAGTGTTAGGGTTAGGGTTAGGGTTATCATCAGGCCTCGGATAGTTTTAGGGTTAGGGTTAGCATCAGTTCAAGGATAGTGTTAGGGTTAGCGTTAGGGTTAGCATCAGCCCTAGGATAGTGTTAGGGTTAGGGTTAGGGTTAGATTCAGCCCTAGGATAGTGTTAGGGTTAGGGTTGGCATCAGCCCTAGGATAGTGTTAGGGTTAGGCTTAGGGTTAGCATCAGGCCTAGGATAGTGTTAGGGTTAGGGTTAGCATCAGCCCTAGGATAGTGTTAGGGTTAGGGTTAGGGTTAGCATCAGAAGTAGGATAGTGTTAGGGTTAGGGTTAGCCTCAGCCCTAAGATAGTGTTAGAGTTAGGGTTAGGGTTAGCATCAGCCCTAGGATAATGTTAGGGTTAGGGTTAGGGTTAGCATCAGCCCTAGGATAGTGTTAGTGTTAGGGTTAGCATCCGCCCTAGGATAGTGTTAGGGTTAGGGTTAGGGTTAGCCTCCGCCCTAGGATAGTGTTAGGGTTAGGGTTAGGGTTAGCATCACCCCTAGGATAGTGTTAGGGTTAGGGT
Source organism: Lemur catta (assembly GCF_020740605.2). Taxonomy (NCBI): domain Eukaryota; kingdom Metazoa; phylum Chordata; class Mammalia; order Primates; family Lemuridae; genus Lemur; species Lemur catta. Next base: position 402,669 of record NC_059145.1, on the reverse strand, counting down.
TAACATAAACCCTAGGATAGTGTTAGGGTTAGGGTTAGCATCAACCCTAGGGTAGTGTTTGGGTTAGAGTAAGGGTTATCATCAGCCCTAGGATAGTGTTAGGGTTAGGGTTAGCCTCAGCCCTAGGAGAGTGTTAGGGTTAGGGATAGGGTTAACATCAGGCCTAGGATAGTGTTAGGGTTAGGGTTAAGTTTAGCATCAGCCCTAGGATAGTGTTAGGGTTAGGGTTAGGGTTAGCATCAGCCCTAGGATAGTGTTAGGGTTAGGGTTAGGGTTAGCATCAGCCCTAGGATAGTGTTAGGGTTAGGGTTAGCATCAGGCCCAGGATAGTGTTAGGGTTAGGGTTAGCATCAGCCCAAGGATAGTGTTAGGGTTAGGGTTAGGGTTAGTATCAGCCCTAGGATACTGTTAGGCTTAGGGTTAGCATCAACCCTAGGATAGTTTTTGGGTTAGGGTTAGGGTTAGCATCAGCCCTAGGACAGTGTTAGGGTTAGGGTTAGCCTCAGCCCTAGGAGAGTGTTAGGGTTAGGGATAGGGTTAACATCAGGCCTAGGATAGTGTTAGGGTTAGGTTTAGGGTTAGCATCAGCCCGAGGATAGTGTTAGGGTTAGGGTTAGCATCAGGCCTAGGACAGTGTTAGGGTTAGGGTTAGCATCAGCCCTAGGATAGTGTTAGGGTTAGGGTTAGGGTTAGCATCAGCCCTAGGATAGTGTTAGGGTTATGGTTAGGTTTAACATCAGCCCTAGGATAGTGTTAGGGTAAGGGTGAGGGTTAGCATCAGGCCTAGGATAGTGTTAGGGTTACGGTTAGAATCAGCCCTAGGATATTGTTAGGGTTAGGGTTAAGTTTAGCATCAGCCCTAGGATAGTGTTAGGGTTAGGGTTAGGGTTAGCATCAGCCCTAGGATACTGTTAGGGTTAGGGTTAGGGTTAGCATCAGCCCTAGGATAGTGTTAGGGTTAGGGTTAGCATCAGCCCTGGGATAGTGTTAGGGTTAGGGTTAGGGTTAGCATCAGGCCTAGGATAGTGTTAGGGTTAGGGTTAGCATCAGCCCTAGGATAGTGTTAGGGTTATGGTTAGGGTTATCATCAGGCCTAGGATAGTGTTAGGGTTAGGGTTAGCATCAGCCCTAGGATAGTGTTAGGGTTAGGGTTAGGATTAGCATCAGCCCTAGGATAGTGTTAGGGTTAGGGTTAGTGTTAGCATCAGCCCTAGGATATTATTAGGGTTAGGGTAAGCATCAGCCCTAGGATAGTGTTAGGGTTAGAGTTAGGTTTAGCACCAGGCTTAGGATAGTGTTAGTGTTAGGGTTACCATCAGCCTTAGGATAGTGTTAGGGTTAGGGTTAGGGTTAGCATCAGCCGTAGGATAGTGTTAGGGTTAGGGTTAGGGTTAGCATCAGCCCTAGGATTGTATTAGGGTTAGGGTTAGGGTTAGGGTTAGGGTTAGCATCAGCTCTAGGATAGTGTTAGGGTTAGGGTTAGGGTTAGCATCAGCCCTAGGATAGTGTTAGGGTTAGGGTTAGGGTTAGCATCAGCCCTAGGATAGTGTTAGGGTTAGGGTTAGCATCAGCCCTGGGATAATGTTAGGGTTAGGGTTAGGGTTAGCATCAGCCCAAGGATAGTGTTAGGGTTAGGGTTAGCATCAGCCCTAGGATAGTGTTAGTGTTAGGGTTAGGGTTAGCATCAGCCCTAGGATAGTGTTAGGGTTAGGGTTAGCATCAGCCCTAGGATAGTGTTAGGGTTAGGGTTAGGGTTAGCATCAGCCCTAGGATAGTGTTAGGGTTAGGGTTAGCATCAGCCCTAGGATAGTGTTAGGGTTAGGGTTAGGGTTAGCATCAGCCCTAGGATAGTGTTAGGGTTAGGGTTAGCATCAGCCCTAGGATAGTTTTAGGGTTAGGGTTAGGGTTAGCATCAGCCCTAGGATAGTGTTAGGGTTAGGGTTTGCATCAGCCCTAGGATAGTGTTAGGGTTAGGGTTAGCGTTAGCATCTGCCCTAGGATAGTGTTAGGGTTAGGGTTAGGGTAAGCATCAGCCCTAGGATAGTGTTAGGGTTAGGGTTAGCATAAGCCCTAGGATAGTGTTAGGGTTAGGGTTAGGGTTAGCATCAGGCCTAGGATAGTGTTAGGGTTAGGGTTAGCATCAGCCCTAGGATAGTGTTAGGGTTAGGGTTAGGGTTAGCATCAGCCCTAGGATAGTGTTAGGGTTAGGGTTAGCATCAGCCCTGGGATAATGTTAGGGTTAGGGTTACGGTTAGCATCAGCCCTAGGATAGGGTTAGCGTTAGGGTTAGCATAAGCCCTAGGATAGTGTTAGGGTTAGGGTTAGGGTTATCATCAGGCCTAGGATAGTGTTAGGGTTAGGGTTAGCATCAGCCCTAGGATAGTGTTAGGGTTAGGGTTAGGGTTAGCATCAGCCCTAGGATAGTGTTAGGGTTAGGGTTAGCATCAGCCCTAGGATAGTGTTAGGGTTAGGGTTAGGGTTAGCATCAGGCCTAGAATAGTGTTAGGGTTAGGGTTAGAATCAGCCCTAGGATAGTGTTAGGGTTAGGGTTAGGGTTAGCATCAGCCGAAGGATAGTGTTAGTGTTAGGGTTAGCCTCAGCCCTAAGATAGTGTTAGAGTTAGGGTTAGGGTTAGCATCAGCCCTAGGATAGTGTTAGGGTTAGGGTTAGGGTTAGCATCAGCCCTAGGATAGTGTTAGGGTTAGGGTTAGCATAAGCCCTAGGATAGTGTTTGGGTTAGGGTTAGGGTTAGCATCAGGCCTAGGATAGTGTTAGGGTTAGGGTTAGCATCAGCCCTAGGATAGTGTTAGGGTTAGGGTTAGGGTTATCATCAGGCCTAGGATAGTGTTAGGGTTAGGGTTAGCATCAGCCCTAGGATAGTGTTAAGGTTAGGGTTAGGGTTAGGATCAGCCCTAGGATACTGTTAGGGTTAGGGTTAGTGTTAGCATCAGCCCTAGGATATTATTAGGGTTAGGGTTAGCATATGCCCCAGGATAGTGTTAGGGTTAGAGTTAGGGTTAGCACCAGGCTTAGGATAGTGTTAGTGTTAGGGTTACCATCAGCCTTAGGATAGTGTTAGGGTTAGGGTTAGGGTTAGCATCAGCCTTAGGATAGTGTTAGGGTTAGGGTTAGCCTCAGCCCTAGGATAGTGTTAGCGTTAGGGTTAGGGTTAGCATCAGCCCTAGGATAGTGTTAGGGGTAGGGTTAGGGTTAGCATCAGCCCTAGCATAGTGTTAGTGTTAGGGTTAGCATCAGCTCTAGGATAGTGTTAGGGTTAGGGTTAGGGTTAGAGTCAGCCCTAGGATAGTGTAAGGGTTAGGGTTAGGGTTAGCATCAGCCCTAGGATAGTGTTAGGGTTAGGGTTAGCATCAGCCCTGGGATAATGTTAGGGTTAGGGTTACGGTTAGCATCAGCCCTAGGATAGGGTTAGGGTTAGGGTTAGCATCAGCCCTAGGATAGTGTTAGAGTTAGGGTTAGGGATAGCATCAGCCCTATGATAGTGTTAGGGTTAGGGTTATCATCAGCCCTAGGATAGTGTTAGGGTTAGGGTTAGTGTTAGCATCAGCCCTAGGATAGTGTTAGGGTTAGGGTTAGCATCAGCCCTAGGATAGTGTTAGGGTTAGGGTTAACATAAACCCTAGGATAGTGTTAGGGTTAGGGTTAGTGTTATCATCAGACCTAGGATAGTGTTAGGGTTAGGGTTAGGGTTAGCATCAGTTCAAGGACAGTGTTAGGGTTAGCGTTAGCGTTAGCATCAGCCCTAGGATAGTGTTAGGGTTAGGGTTAGGGTTAGCATCAGCCCTAGGATAGTGTTAGGGTTAGGGTTAGCATAAGCCCTAGGATAGTGTTAGGGTTAGGGTTAGGGTTATCATCAGGCCTAGGATAGTGTTAGGGTTAGGGTTAGCATCAGCCCTAGGATAGTGTTAGGGTTAGGGTTAGAGTTAGCATCAGCCCTAGGATAGTGTTAGGGTTAGGGTTAGCATCAGCCCTAGGATAGTGTTAGGGTTAGGGTTAGGGTTAGGGTTAGCATCAGGCCTAGAATAGTGTTAGGGTTAGGGTTAGCATCAGCCCTAGGATAGTGTTAGGGTTAGGGTTAGGGTTAGCATCAGCCGAAGGATAGTGTTAGGGTTAGGGTTAGCCTCAGCCCTAAGATAGTGTTAGAGTTAGGGTTAGGGTTAGCATCAGCCCTAGGATAATGTTAGGGTTAGTGTTAGGGTTAGCATCAGCCCTAGGATAGTGTTAGTGTTAGGGTTAGCCTCAGCCCTAGGATAGTTTTAGGGTTAGGGTTAGGGTTAGCATCAGCCCAAGGATAGTGTTAGGGTTAGGGTTAGCATCAGCCCTAGGATAGTGTTAGGGTTAGGGTTAGCATCAGGCCCAGGATAGTGTTAGGGTTAGGGTTAGCATCAGCCCAAGGATAGTGTTAGGGTTAGGGTTAGGGTTAGCATCAGCCCTAGGATAGTGTAAGGGTTAGGGTTAGCATCAACCCTAGGATAGTGTTTGGGTTAGGGTTAGGGTTAGCATCAGCCCTAGGACAGTGTTAGGGTTAGGGTTAGCCTCAGCCCTAGGAGAGTGTTAGGGTTAGGGATAGGGTTAGCATCAGGCCTAGGATAGTGTTAGGGTTAGGGTTAGGGTTAGCATCAGCCCTAGGATAGTGTTAGGGTTAGTTTTAGCATCAGGCCCAGGATAGTGTTAGGGTTAGGGTTAGCATCAGCCCTAGGATAGTGTTAGGGTTAGGGTTATGGTTAGCATCAGCCCTAGGATAGTGTTAGGGTTATGGTTAGGTTTAGCATCAGCCCTAGGATAGTGTTAGGGTAAGGGTGAGGGTTAGCATCAGGCCTAGGATAGTGTTAGGGTTACCGTTAGAATCAGCCCTAGGATAGTGTTAGGGTTAGGGTTAAGTTTAGCATCAGCCCTAGGATAGTTTTAGGGTTAGGGTTAGGGTTAGCATCAGCCCTAGGATAGTGTTAGGGTTAGGGTTAGGGTTAGCATCAGCCCTAGGATAGTGTTAGGGGTAGGGTTAGGGTTAGCATCAGCCCTAGCATAGTGTTAGTGTTAGGGTTAGCGTCAGCTCTAGGATAGTGTTAGGGTTAGGGTTAGGGTTAGAGTCACCCCTAGGATAGTGTTAGGGTTACGGTTAGGGTTAGCATCAGCCCTAGGATAGTGTTAGGGTTAGGGTTAGCATCAGCCCTGGGATAATGTTAGGGTTAGGGTTACGGTTAGCATCAGCCCTAGGATAGGGTTAGGGTTAGGGTTAGCATCAGCCCTAGGATAGTGTTAGAGTTAGGGTTAGGGATAGCATCAGACCTATGATAGTGTTAGGGTTAGGGTTATCATCAGCCCTAGGATAGTGTTAGGGTTAGTGTTAGGGTTAGCATCAGCCCTAGGATAGTGTTATGGTTAGGGTTAGCATCATCCCTAGGATAGTGTTAGGGTTAGGGTTAACATAAACCCTAGGATAGTGTTAGGGTTAGGGTTAGGGTTATCATCAGACCTAGGATAGTGTTAGGGTTAGGGTTAGGGTTAGCATCAGTTCAAGGACAGTGTTAGGGTTAGCGTTAGGGTTAGCATCAGCCCTAGGATAGTGTTAGGGTTAGGGTTAGGGTTAGCATCAGCCCTAGGATAGTGTTAGGGTTAGGGTTAGCATCAGCCCTAGGATAGTGTTAGGGTTAGGGTTAACATAAACCCTAGGATAGTGTTAGGGTTAGGGTTAGGGTTATCATCAGACCTAGGATAGTGTTAGCGTTAGGGTTAGGGTTAGCATCAGTTCAAGGACAGTGTTAGGGTTAGCGTTAGGGTTAGCATCAGCCCTAGGATAGTGTTAGGGTTAGGGTTAGGGTTAGCATCAGCCCTAGGATAGTGTTAGGGTTAGGGTTAGCATCAGCCCTAGGATAGTGTTAGGGTTAGGGTTAGGGTTAGCATCAGCCCTAGGATAGTGTTAGGGTTAGGGTTAGCATCAGCCCTAGGATAGTGTTAGGGTTAGGGTTAGCGTTAGCATCAGCCCTAGGATAGTGTTAGGGTTAGGGTTAGCATCAGCCCTAGGATAGTGTTAGGGTTAGGGTTAGGGTTAGCATCAGCCCTAGGATAGTGTTAGGGTTAGGGTTAGCATCAACCCTAGGATAGTGTTAGGGTTACGGTTAGGGTTAGCATCAGCCCTAGGATAGTGTTAGGGTTAGGGTTAGCATCATCCCTAGGATAGTGTTAGGGTTAGGGTTAACATAAACCCTAGGATAGTGTTAGGGTTAGGGTTAGGGTTATCATCAGGCCTCGGATAGTTTTAGGGTTAGGGTTAGCATCAGTTCAAGGATAGTGTTAGGGTTAGCGTTAGGGTTAGCATCAGCCCTAGGATAGTGTTAGGGTTAGGGTTAGGGTTAGCATCAGCCCTAGGATAGTGTTAGGGTTAGGGTTGGCATCAGCCCTAGGATAGTGTTAGGGTTAGGCTTAGGGTTAGCATCAGGCCTAGGATAGTGTTAGGGTTAGGGTTAGCATCAGCCCTAGGATAGTGTTAGGGTTAGGGTTAGGGTTAGCATCAGAAGTAGGATAGTGTTAGGGTTAGGGTTAGCCTCAGCCCTAAGATAGTGTTAGAGTTAGGGTTAGGGTTAGCATCAGCCCTAGGATAATGTTAGGGTTAGGGTTAGGGTTAGCATCAGCCCTAGGATAGTGTTAGTGTTAGGGTTAGCATCCGCCCTAGGATAGTGTTAGGGTTAGGGTTAGGGTTAGCCTCCGCCCTAGGATAGTGTTAGGGTTAGGGTTAGGGTTAGCATCACCCCTAGGATAGTGTTAGGGTTAGGGTTAACATAAACCCTAGGATAGTGTTAGGGTTAGGGTTAGCATCAACCCTAGGGTAGTGTTTGGGTTAGAGTAAGGGTTATCATCAGCCCTAGGATAGTGTTAGGGTTAGGGTTAGCCTCAGCCCTAGGAGAGTGTTAGGGTTAGGGATAGGGTTAACATCAGGCCTAGGATAGTGTTAGGGTTAGGGTTAAGTTTAGCATCAGCCCTAGGATAGTGTTAGGGTTAGGGTTAGGGTTAGCATCAGCCCTAGGATAGTGTTAGGGTTAGGGTTAGGGTTAGCATCAGCCCTAGGATAGTGTTAGGGTTAGGGTTAGCATCAGGCCCAGGATAGTGTTAGGGTTAGGGTTAGCATCAGCCCAAGGATAGTGTTAGGGTTAGGGTTAGGGTTAGTATCAGCCCTAGGATACTGTTAGGCTTAGGGTTAGCATCAACCCTAGGATAGTTTTTGGGTTAGGGTTAGGGTTAGCATCAGCCCTAGGACAGTGTTAGGGTTAGGGTTAGCCTCAGCCCTAGGAGAGTGTTAGGGTTAGGGATAGGGTTAACATCAGGCCTAGGATAGTGTTAGGGTTAGGTTTAGGGTTAGCATCAGCCCTAGGATAGTGTTAGGGTTAGGGTTAGCATCAGGCCTAGGACAGTGTTAGGGTTAGGGTTAGCATCAGCCCTAGGATAGTGTTAGGGTTAGGGTTAGGGTTAGCATCAGCCCTAGGATAGTGTTAGGGTTATGGTTAGGTTTAACATCAGCCCTAGGATAGTGTTAGGGTAAGGGTGAGGGTTAGCATCAGGCCTAGGATAGTGTTAGGGTTACGGTTAGAATCAGCCCTAGGATATTGTTAGGGTTAGGGTTAAGTTTAGCATCAGCCCTAGGATAGTGTTAGGGTTAGGGTTAGGGTTAGCATCAGCCCTAGGATACTGTTAGGGTTAGGGTTAGGGTTAGCATCAGCCCTAGGATAGTGTTAGGGTTAGGGTTAGCATCAGCCCTGGGATAGTGTTAGGGTTAGGGTTAGGGTTAGCATCAGGCCTAGGATAGTGTTAGGGTTAGGGTTAGCATCAGCCCTAGGATAGTGTTAGGGTTATGGTTAGGGTTATCATCAGGCCTAGGATAGTGTTAGGGTTAGGGTTAGCATCAGCCCTAGGATAGTGTTAGGGTTAGGGTTAGGATTAGCATCAGCCCTAGGATAGTGTTAGGGTTAGGGTTAGTGTTAGCATCAGCCCTAGGATATTATTAGGGTTAGGGTAAGCATCAGCCCTAGGATAGTGTTAGGGTTAGAGTTAGGTTTAGCACCAGGCTTAGGATAGTGTTAGTGTTAGGGTTACCATCAGCCTTAGGATAGTGTTAGGGTTAGGGTTAGGGTTAGCATCAGCCGTAGGATAGTGTTAGGGTTAGGGTTAGGGTTAGCATCAGCCCTAGGATTGTATTAGGGTTAGGGTTAGGGTTAGGGTTAGGGTTAGCATCAGCTCTAGGATAGTGTTAGGGTTAGGGTTAGGGTTAGCATCAGCCCTAGGATAGTGTTAGGGTTAGGGTTAGGGTTAGCATCAGCCCTAGGATAGTGTTAGGGTTAGGGTTAGCATCAGCCCTGGGATAAGGTTAGGGTTAGGGTTAGGGTTAGCATCAGCCCAAGGATAGTGTTAGGGTTAGGGTTAGCATCAGCCCTAGGATAGTGTTAGTGTTAGGGTTAGGGTTAGCATCAGCCCTAGGATAGTGTTAGGGTTAGGGTTAGCATCAGCCCTAGGATAGTGTTAGGGTTAGGGTTAGGGTTAGCATCAGCCCTAGGATAGTGTTAGGGTTAGGGTTAGCATCAGCCCTAGGATAGTGTTAGGGTTAGGGTTAGGGTTAGCATCAGCCCTAGGATAGTGTTAGGGTTAGGGTTAGCATCAGCCCTAGGATAGTTTTAGGGTTAGGGTTAGGGTTAGCATCAGCCCTAGGATAGTGTTAGGGTTAGGGTTTGCATCAGCCCTAGGATAGTGTTAGGGTTAGGGTTAGCGTTAGCATCTGCCCTAGGATAGTGTTAGGGTTAGGGTTAGGGTAAGCATCAGCCCTAGGATAGTGTTAGGGTTAGGGTTAGCATAAGCCCTAGGATAGTGTTAGGGTTAGGGTTAGGGTTAGCATCAGGCCTAGGATAGTGTTAGGGTTAGGGTTAGCATCAGCCCTAGGATAGTGTTAGGGTTAGGGTTAGGGTTAGCATCAGCCCTAGGATAGTGTTAGGGTTAGGGTTAGCATCAGCCCTGGGATAATGTTAGGGTTAGGGTTACGGTTAGCATCAGCCCTAGGATAGGGTTAGCGTTAGGGTTAGCATAAGCCCTAGGATAGTGTTAGGGTTAGGGTTAGGGTTATCATCAGGCCTAGGATAGTGTTAGGGTTAGGGTTAGCATCAGCCCTAGGATAGTGTTAGGGTTAGGGTTAGGGTTAGCATCAGCCCTAGGATAGTGTTAGGGTTAGGGTTAGCATCAGCCCTAGGATAGTGTTAGGGTTAGGGTTAGGGTTAGCATCAGGCCTAGAATAGTGTTAGGGTTAGGGTTAGAATCAGCCCTAGGATAGTGTTAGGGTTAGGGTTAGGGTTAGCATCAGCCGAAGGATAGTGTTAGTGTTAGGGTTAGCCTCAGCCCTAAGATAGTGTTAGAGTTAGGGTTAGGGTTAGCATCAGCCCTAGGATAGTGTTAGGGTTAGGGTTAGGGTTAGCATCAGCCCTAGGATAGTGTTAGGGTTAGGGTTAGCATAAGCCCTAGGATAGTGTTTGGGTTAGGGTTAGGGTTAGCATCAGGCCTAGGATAGTGTTAGGGTTAGGGTTAGCATCAGCCCTAGGATAGTGTTAGGGTTAGGGTTAGGGTTATCATCAGGCCTAGGATAGTGTTAGGGTTAGGGTTAGCATCAGCCCTAGGATAGTGTTAAGGTTAGGGTTAGGGTTAGGATCAGCCCTAGGATACTGTTAGGGTTAGGGTTAGTGTTAGCATCAGCCCTAGGATATTATTAGGGTTAGGGTTAGCATATGCCCCAGGATAGTGTTAGGGTTAGAGTTAGGGTTAGCACCAGGCTTAGGATAGTGTTAGTGTTAGGGTTACCATCAGCCTTAGGATAGTGTTAGGGTTAGGGTTAGGGTTAGCATCAGCCTTAGGATAGTGTTAGGGTTAGGGTTAGCCTCAGCCCTAGGATAGTGTTAGCGTTAGGGTTAGGGTTAGCATCAGCCCTAGGATAGTGTTAGGGGTAGGGTTAGGGTTAGCATCAGCCCTAGCATAGTGTTAGTGTTAGGGTTAGCATCAGCTCTAGGATAGTGTTAGGGTTAGGGTTAGGGTTAGAGTCAGCCCTAGGATAGTGTAAGGGTTAGGGTTAGGGTTAGCATCAGCCCTAGGATAGTGTTAGGGTTAGGGTTAGCATCAGCCCTGGGATAATGTTAGGGTTAGGGTTACGGTTAGCATCAGCCCTAGGATAGGGTTAGGGTTAGGGTTAGCATCAGCCCTAGGATAGTGTTAGAGTTAGGGTTAGGGATAGCATCAGCCCTATGATAGTGTTAGGGTTAGGGTTATCATCAGCCCTAGGATAGTGTTAGGGTTAGGGTTAGTGTTAGCATCAGCCCTAGGATAGTGTTAGGGTTAGGGTTAGCATCAGCCCTAGGATAGTGTTAGGGTTAGGGTTAACATAAACCCTAGGATAGTGTTAGGGTTAGGGTTAGTGTTATCATCAGACCTAGGATAGTGTTAGGGTTAGGGTTAGGGTTAGCATCAGTTCAAGGACAGTGTTAGGGTTAGCGTTAGCGTTAGCATCAGCCCTAGGATAGTGTTAGGGTTAGGGTTAGGGTTAGCATCAGCCCTAGGATAGTGTTAGGGTTAGGGTTAGCATAAGCCCTAGGATAGTGTTAGGGTTAGGGTTAGGGTTATCATCAGGCCTAGGATAGTGTTAGGGTTAGGGTTAGCATCAGCCCTAGGATAGTGTTAGGGTTAGGGTTAGAGTTAGCATCAGCCCTAGGATAGTGTTAGGGTTAGGGTTAGCATCAGCCCTAGGATAGTGTTAGGGTTAGGGTTAGGGTTAGGGTTAGCATCAGGCCTAGAATAGTGTTAGGGTTAGGGTTAGCATCAGCCCTAGGATAGTGTTAGGGTTAGGGTTAGGGTTAGCATCAGCCGAAGGATAGTGTTAGGGTTAGGGTTAGCCTCAGCCCTAAGATAGTGTTAGAGTTAGGGTTAGGGTTAGCATCAGCCCTAGGATAATGTTAGGGTTAGTGTTAGGGTTAGCATCAGCCCTAGGATAGTGTTAGTGTTAGGGTTAGCCTCAGCCCTAGGATAGTTTTAGGGTTAGGGTTAGGGTTAGCATCAGCCCAAGGATAGTGTTAGGGTTAGGGTTAGCATCAGCCCTAGGATAGTGTTAGGGTTAGGGTTAGCATCAGGCCCAGGATAGTGTTAGGGTTAGGGTTAGCATCAGCCCAAGGATAGTGTTAGGGTTAGGGTTAGGGTTAGCATCAGCCCTAGGATAGTGTAAGGGTTAGGGTTAGCATCAACCCTAGGATAGTGTTTGGGTTAGGGTTAGGGTTAGCATCAGCCCTAGGACAGTGTTAGGGTTAGGGTTAGCCTCAGCCCTAGGAGAGTGTTAGGGTTAGGGATAGGGTTAGCATCAGGCCTAGGATAGTGTTAGGGTTAGGGTTAGGGTTAGCATCAGCCCTAGGATAGTGTTAGGGTTAGTTTTAGCATCAGGCCCAGGATAGTGTTAGGGTTAGGGTTAGCATCAGCCCTAGGATAGTGTTAGGGTTAGGGTTATGGTTAGCATCAGCCCTAGGATAGTGTTAGGGTTATGGTTAGGTTTAGCATCAGCCCTAGGATAGTGTTAGGGTAAGGGTGAGGGTTAGCATCAGGCCTAGGATAGTGTTAGGGTTACCGTTAGAATCAGCCCTAGGATAGTGTTAGGGTTAGGGTTAAGTTTAGCATCAGCCCTAGGATAGTTTTAGGGTTAGGGTTAGGGTTAGCATCAGCCCTAGGATAGTGTTAGGGTTAGGGTTAGGGTTAGCATCAGCCCTAGGATAGTGTTAGGGTTAGGGTTTGCATCAGCCCTAGGATAGTGTTAGGGTTAGGGTTAGAGTTAGCATCAGGCCTAGGATAGTGTTAGGGTTAGGGTTAGCATCAGCGCTAGGATAGTGTTAGGGTTAGGGTTAGGGTTATCATCAGGCCGAGGATAGTGTTAGGGTTAGGGTTAGCATCAGCCCTAGGATAGTGTTGGGGTTAGGGTTAGGGTTAGCATCAGCCCTAGGATAGTGTTAGGGTTAGGGTTAGTGTTAGCATCAGCCCTAGGATATTATTAGGGTTAGGGTTAGCATCAGCCCTAGGATAGTGTTAGGGTTAGAGTTAGGGTTAGCACCAGGCTTAGGATAGTGTTAGTGTTAGGGTTACCATCAGCCTTAGGATAGTGTTAGGGTTAGGGTTAGGGTTAGCATCAGCCGTAGGATAGTGTTAGGGTTAGGTTTAGCCTCAGCCCTAGGATAGTGTTAGCGTTAGGGTTAGGGTTAGCATCAGCCCTAGGATAGTGGTAGGGGTAGGGTTAGGGTTAGCATCAGCCCTAGCGTAGTGTTAGTGTTAGGGTTAGCATCAGCCCTAGGATAGTGTTAGGGTTAGGGTTAGGGTTAGCATCAGCCCTAGGATAGTATTAGGGTTAGGGTTAGGGTTAGGGTTAGGGTTAGCATCAGCTCTAGGATAGTGTTAGGGTTAGGGTTAGGGTTAGCATCAGCCCTAGGATAGTGTTAGGGTTAGGGTTAGGGTTAGCATCAGCCCTAGGATAGTGTTAGGGTTAGGGTTAGCATCAGCCCTAGGATAGTGTTTTGGTTAGGGTTAGGGTTAGCATCAGCCCTAGGATAGTGTTAGGGTTAGGGTTAGCATCAGCCCTAGGATAGTGTTAGGGTTAGGGTTAGGGTTAGCATCAGCCCTAGGATAGTGTTATGGTTAGGGTTAGCATCAGCCCTAGGATAGTGTTAGTGTTAGGGTTAGCATCAGCCCTAGGATAGTGTTAGGGTTAGGGTTAGGGTTAGCATCAGCCCTAGGATAGTGTTAGTGTTAGGGTTAGCATCAGCCCTAGGATAGTGTTAGGGTTAGGGTTAGCGTTAGCATCAGCCCTAGGATAGTGTTCGGGTTAGGGTTAGCATCAGCCCTAGGATAGTGTTAGGGTTAGGGTTAGGGTTATCATCAGGCCTAGGATAGTGTTAGGGTTAGGGTTAGGGTTAGCATCAGCCCTAGGATAGTGTTAGGGTTATGGTTAGGTTTAGCATCAGCCCTAGGATAGTGTGAGGGTAAGGGTGAGGGTTAGCATCAGGCCTAGGATAGTGTTAGGGTTACCGTTAGAATCAGCCCTAGGATAGTGTTAGGGTTAGGGTTAAGTTTAGCATCAGCCCTAGGATAGTGTTAGGGTTACGGTTAGGGTTAGCATAAGCCCTAGGATAGTGTTAGGGTTAGGGTTAGGGTTAGCATCAGCCCTAGCGTAGTGTTAGTGTTAGGGTTAGCATCAGCCCTAGGATAGTGTTAGGGTTAGGGTTAGGGTTAGCATCAGCCCTAGGATAGTATTAGGGTTATGGTTAGGGTTAGGGTTAGGGTTAGCATCAGCTCTAGGATAGTGTTAGGGTTAGGGTTAGGGTTAGCATCAGCCCTAGGATAGTGTTAGGGTTACGGTTAGGGTTAGCATCAGCCCTAGGATAGTGTTAGGGTTAGGGTTAGCATCAGCCCTGGGATAATGTTAGGTTAGGGTTAGGGTTAGCATCAGTCCTAGGATAGTGTTAGGGTTAGGGTTAGCATCAGCCCTAGGATAGTGTTTTGGTTAGGGTTAGGGTTAGCATCAGCCCTAGGATAGTGTTAGGGTTAGGGTTAGCATCATCCCTAGGATAGTATTAGGGTTAGGGTTAGGGTTAGCATCAGCCCTAGGATAGTGTTAGGGTTAGGGTTAGCATCAGCCCTAGGATAGTGTTAGGGTTCGGGTTAGGGTTAGCATCAGCCCTAGGATAGTGTTAGGGTTAGGGTTAGGGTTATCATCAGGCCTAGGATAGTGTTAGGGTTAGGGTTAGCATCAGCCCTAGGATAGTGTTAGGGTTAGGGTTAGGGTTAGCATCAGCCCTAGGATAGTGTTAGGGTTAGGGTTAGTGTTAGCATCAGCCCTAGGATATTATTAGGGTTAGGGTTAGCATCAGCCCTAGGATAGTGTTAGGGTTAGAGTTAGGTTTGGCACCAGGCTAAGGATAGTGTTAGTGTTAGGGTTACCATCAGCCTTAGGATAGTGTTAGGGTTAGGGTTAGGGTTAACATCAGCCGTAGAATAGTGTTAGGGTTAGGGTTAGGGTTAGCATCAGCCCTAGGATAGTATTAGGGTTAGGGTTAGGTTTAGGGTTAGGGTTAGCTTCAGCTCTAGGATAGTGTTAGGGTTAGGGTTAGGGTTAGCATCAGCCCTAGGATAGTGTTAGGGTTAGGGTTAGGGTTAGCATCAGCCCTAGGATAGTGTTAGGGTTAGGGTTAGCATCAGCCCTGGGATAATGTTAGGGTTAGGGTTAGGGTTAGCATCAGCCCTAGGATAGTGTTAGGGTTAGGGTTAGCATCAGCCCTAGGATAGTGTTAGTGTTAGGGTTAGGGTTAGCAACAGCCCTAGGATAGTGTCAGGGTTAGGGTTAGCATCAGCCCTAGGATAGTGTTAGGGTTAGGGTTAGGGTTAGCATCAGCCCTAGGATAGTGTTAGGGTTAGCGTTAGCATCAGCCCTAGGATAGTGTTAGTGTTAGGGTTAGGGTTAGCATCAGCCCTAGGATAGTGTTAGGGTTAGGGTTAGCATCAGCCCTAGGATAGTGTTAGGGTTAGGGTTAGGGTTAGCATCAGCCCTAGGATAGTGTTAGGGTTAGGGATAGGGTTAGCATCAGCCCTAGGATAGTGTTAGGGTTAGGGTTAGCCTCAGCCCTAGGAGAGTGTTAGGGTTAGGGATAGGGTTAGCATCAGGCCTAGGATAGTGTTAGGATTAGGGTTAGGGTTAGCATCAGCCCTAGGATAGTGTTAGGGTTAGGGTTAAGTTTAGCATCAGCCCTAGCATAGTGTTAGGGTTAGGGTTAGGGTTATCATCAGCCCCAGGATAGTGTTAGGGTTAGGGTTAGGGTTAGCATCAGCCCTAGGATAGTGTTAGGGTTAGGGTTAGCATAAGCCCTAGGATAGTGTTAGGGTTAGGGTTAGGGTTAGCATCAGGCCTAGGATAGTGTTAGGGTTAGGGTTAGGGTTATCATCAGGCCTAGGATAGTGTTAGGGTTAGGGTTAGCATCAGCCCTAGGATAGTGTTAAGGGTAGAGTTAGGGTTAGCATCAGCCCTATGATAGTGTTAGGGTTAGGGTTAGTGTTAGCATCAGCCCTAGGATATAATTAGGGTTAGGGTTAGCATCAGCCCTAGGATAGTGTTAGGGTTAGAGTTAGGGTTAGCACCAGGCTTAGGATAGTGTTAGTGTTAGGGTTACCATCAGCCTTAGGATAGTGTTAGGGTTAGGGTTAGGGTTAGCATCAGCCGTAGGATAGTGTTAGGGTTAGGGTTAGCCTCAGCCCTAGGATAGTGTTAGCGTTAGGGTTAGGGTTAGCATCAGCCCTAGGATAGTGTTAAGGTTAGGGTTAGGGTTAGCATCAGCCCTAGGATAGTGTTAGGGTTAGGGTTAGCATCAGCCCTGGGATAATGTTAGGGATAGGGTTACGGTTAGCATCAGCCCTAGGATAGGGTTAGGGTTAGGGTTAGCATCAGCCCTAGGATAGTGTTAGGGTTAGGGTTAGGGATAGCATCAGCCCTAGGATAGTGTTAGGGTTAGGGTTATCATCAGCCCTAGGATAGTGTTAGGGTTAGGGTTAGGGTTAGCATCAGCCGTAGGATAGTGTTAGGGTTAGGGTTAGCATCAGGCCTAGGATAGTGTTAGGGTTAGGGTTAGCATCAGCCCTAGGATAGTGTTAGGGTTAGGGTTAGGGTTAGCATCAGGCCTAGGATAGTGTTAGGGTTAGGGTTAGCATCAGCGCTAGGATAGTGTTAGGGTTAGGGTTAGGGTTAGGGTTATCATCAGGCCTAGGATAGTGTCAGGGTTAGGGTTAGCATCAGCCCTAGGATAGTGTTAGGGTTAGGGTTAGGGTTAGCATCAGCCCTAGGATAGTGTTAGGGTTAGGGTTAGGGTTACCATCAGCCCTAGGATAGTGTTAGGGTTAGGGTTAGGGTTAGCATCAGCCATAGGATAGTGTTAGGGTTAGGGTTAGCATCAGCCCTGGGATAATGTTAGGGTTAGGGTTAGGGTTAGCATCAGCCCTAGGATAGTGTTAGGGTTAGGGTTAGCATCAGCACTAGGATAGTGTTAGGGTTAGGGTTAGCGTTAGCATCAGCCCTAGGATAGTGTTAGGGTTAGGGTTAGCATCAGCCCTAGGATAGTGTTAGGGTTAGGGTTAGGGTTAGCATCAGCCGTAGGATAGTGTTAGGGTTAGGGTTAGGCTCAGCCCTAGGAGAGTGTTAGGGTTAGGGATAGGGTTAGCATCAGGCCTAGGATAGTGTTAGGGTTAGGGTAAGGGTTAGCATCAGCCCTAGGATAGTGTTAGGGTTAGGGTTAGCATCAGGCCTAGGATAGTGTTAGGGTTAGGGTTAGCATCAGCCCTAGGATAGTGTTAGGGTTAGGGTTAGGGTTAGCATCAGGCCTAGGATAGTGTTAGGGTTATGGTTAGGTTTAGCATCAGCCCTAGGATAGTGTGAGGGTAAGGGTGAGGGTTAGCATCAGGCCTAGGATAGTGTTAGGGTTACCGTTAGAATCAGCCCTAGGATAGTGTTAGGGTTAGGGTTAAGTTTAGCATCAGCCCTAGGATAGTGTTAGGGTTACGGTTAGGGTTAGCATAAGCCCTAGGATAGTGTTAGGGTTAGGGTTAGGGTTAGCATCAGCCCTAGCGTAGTGTTAGTGTTAGGGTTAGCATCAGCCCTAGGATAGTGTTAGGGTTAGGGTTAGGGTTAGCATCAGCCCTAGGATAGTATTAGGGTTATGGTTAGGGTTAGGGTTAGGGTTAGCATCAGCTCTAGGATAGTGTTAGGGTTAGGGTTAGGGTTAGCATCAGCCCTAGGATAGTGTTAGGGTTACGGTTAGGGTTAGCATCAGCCCTAGGATAGTGTTAGGGTTAGGGTTAGCATCAGCCCTGGGATAATGTTAGGTTAGGGTTAGGGTTAGCATCAGTCCTAGGATAGTGTTAGGGTTAGGGTTAGCATCAGCCCTAGGATAGTGTTTTGGTTAGGGTTAGGGTTAGCATCAGCCCTAGGATAGTGTTAGGGTTAGGGTTAGCATCATCCCTAGGATAGTATTAGGGTTAGGGTTAGGGTTAGCATCAGCCCTAGGATAGTGTTAGGGTTAGGGTTAGCATCAGCCCTAGGATAGTGTTAGGGTTCGGGTTAGGGTTAGCATCAGCCCTAGGATAGTGTTAGGGTTAGGGTTAGGGTTATCATCAGGCCTAGGATAGTGTTAGGGTTAGGGTTAGCATCAGCCCTAGGATAGTGTTAGGGTTAGGGTTAGGGTTAGCATCAGCCCTAGGATAGTGTTAGGGTTAGGGTTAGTGTTAGCATCAGCCCTAGGATATTATTAGGGTTAGGGTTAGCATCAGCCCTAGGATAGTGTTAGGGTTAGAGTTAGGTTTGGCACCAGGCTAAGGATAGTGTTAGTGTTAGGGTTACCATCAGCCTTAGGATAGTGTTAGGGTTAGGGTTAGGGTTAACATCAGCCGTAGAATAGTGTTAGGGTTAGGGTTAGGGTTAGCATCAGCCCTAGGATAGTATTAGGGTTAGGGTTAGGTTTAGGGTTAGGGTTAGCTTCAGCTCTAGGATAGTGTTAGGGTTAGGGTTAGGGTTAGCATCAGCCCTAGGATAGTGTTAGGGTTAGGGTTAGGGTTAGCATCAGCCCTAGGATAGTGTTAGGGTTAGGGTTAGCATCAGCCCTGGGATAATGTTAGGGTTAGGGTTAGGGTTAGCATCAGCCCTAGGATAGTGTTAGGGTTAGGGTTAGCATCAGCCCTAGGATAGTGTTAGTGTTAGGGTTAGGGTTAGCAACAGCCCTAGGATAGTGTCAGGGTTAGGGTTAGCATCAGCCCTAGGATAGTGTTAGGGTTAGGGTTAGGGTTAGCATCAGCCCTAGGATAGTGTTAGGGTTAGCGTTAGCATCAGCCCTAGGATAGTGTTAGTGTTAGGGTTAGGGTTAGCATCAGCCCTAGGATAGTGTTAGGGTTAGGGTTAGCATCAGCCCTAGGATAGTGTTAGGGTTAGGGTTAGGGTTAGCATCAGCCCTAGGATAGTGTTAGGGTTAGGGATAGGGTTAGCATCAGCCCTAGGATAGTGTTAGGGTTAGGGTTAGCCTCAGCCCTAGGAGAGTGTTAGGGTTAGGGATAGGGTTAGCATCAGGCCTAGGATAGTGTTAGGATTAGGGTTAGGGTTAGCATCAGCCCTAGGATAGTGTTAGGGTTAGGGTTAAGTTTAGCATCAGCCCTAGCATAGTGTTAGGGTTAGGGTTAGGGTTATCATCAGCCCCAGGATAGTGTTAGGGTTAGGGTTAGGGTTAGCATCAGCCCTAGGATAGTGTTAGGGTTAGGGTTAGCATAAGCCCTAGGATAGTGTTAGGGTTAGGGTTAGGGTTAGCATCAGGCCTAGGATAGTGTTAGGGTTAGGGTTAGGGTTATCATCAGGCCTAGGATAGTGTTAGGGTTAGGGTTAGCATCAGCCCTAGGATAGTGTTAAGGGTAGAGTTAGGGTTAGCATCAGCCCTATGATAGTGTTAGGGTTAGGGTTAGTGTTAGCATCAGCCCTAGGATATAATTAGGGTTAGGGTTAGCATCAGCCCTAGGATAGTGTTAGGGTTAGAGTTAGGGTTAGCACCAGGCTTAGGATAGTGTTAGTGTTAGGGTTACCATCAGCCTTAGGATAGTGTTAGGGTTAGGGTTAGGGTTAGCATCAGCCGTAGGATAGTGTTAGGGTTAGGGTTAGCCTCAGCCCTAGGATAGTGTTAGCGTTAGGGTTAGGGTTAGCATCAGCCCTAGGATAGTGTTAAGGTTAGGGTTAGGGTTAGCATCAGCCCTAGGATAGTGTTAGGGTTAGGGTTAGCATCAGCCCTGGGATAATGTTAGGGATAGGGTTACGGTTAGCATCAGCCCTAGGATAGGGTTAGGGTTAGGGTTAGCATCAGCCCTAGGATAGTGTTAGGGTTAGGGTTAGGGATAGCATCAGCCCTAGGATAGTGTTAGGGTTAGGGTTATCATCAGCCCTAGGATAGTGTTAGGGTTAGGGTTAGGGTTAGCATCAGCCGTAGGATAGTGTTAGGGTTAGGGTTAGCATCAGGCCTAGGATAGTGTTAGGGTTAGGGTTAGCATCAGCCCTAGGATAGTGTTAGGGTTAGGGTTAGGGTTAGCATCAGGCCTAGGATAGTGTTAGGGTTAGGGTTAGCATCAGCGCTAGGATAGTGTTAGGGTTAGGGTTAGGGTTAGGGTTATCATCAGGCCTAGGATAGTGTCAGGGTTAGGGTTAGCATCAGCCCTAGGATAGTGTTAGGGTTAGGGTTAGGGTTAGCATCAGCCCTAGGATAGTGTTAGGGTTAGGGTTAGGGTTACCATCAGCCCTAGGATAGTGTTAGGGTTAGGGTTAGGGTTAGCATCAGCCATAGGATAGTGTTAGGGTTAGGGTTAGCATCAGCCCTGGGATAATGTTAGGGTTAGGGTTAGGGTTAGCATCAGCCCTAGGATAGTGTTAGGGTTAGGGTTAGCATCAGCACTAGGATAGTGTTAGGGTTAGGGTTAGCGTTAGCATCAGCCCTAGGATAGTGTTAGGGTTAGGGTTAGCATCAGCCCTAGGATAGTGTTAGGGTTAGGGTTAGGGTTAGCATCAGCCGTAGGATAGTGTTAGGGTTAGGGTTAGGCTCAGCCCTAGGAGAGTGTTAGGGTTAGGGATAGGGTTAGCATCAGGCCTAGGATAGTGTTAGGGTTAGGGTAAGGGTTAGCATCAGCCCTAGGATAGTGTTAGGGTTAGGGTTAGCATCAGGCCTAGGATAGTGTTAGGGTTAGGGTTAGCATCAGCCCTAGGATAGTGTTAGGGTTAGGGTTAGGGTTAGCATCAGGCCTAGGATAGTGTTAGGGTTAGGGTTAGCATCAGCGCTAGGATAGTGTTAGGGTTAGGGTTAGGGTTAGGGTTATCATCAGGCCTAGGATAGTGTTAGGGTTAGGGTTAGCATCAGCCCTAGGATAGTGTTGGGGTTAGGGTTAGGGTTAGCATCAGCCCTAGGATAGTGTTAGGGTTAGGGTTAGTGTTAGCGTCAGCCCTAGGATATTATTAGGGTAAGAGTTAGCATCAGCCCTAGGATAGTGTTAGGGTTAGAGTTAGGGTTAGCACCAGGCTTAGGATAGTGTTAGTGTTAGGGTTACCATCAGCCTTAGGATAGTGTTATTGTTAGGGTTAGGGTTAGCATCAGCCGGAGGATAGTGTTAGGGTTAGGGTTAGCCTAGCCCTAGGATAGTGTTAGCGTTAGGGTTAGGGTTAGCATCAGCCCTAGGATAGTGTTAGGGGTAGGGTTAGGGTTAGCATCAGCCCTAGCGTAGCGTTAGTGTTAGGGTTAGCATCAGCCCTAGTATAGTGTTAGGGTTAGGGTTAGGGTTAGCATCAGACCTGGGATAGTATTAGGGTTAGGGTTAGGGTTAGGGTTAGCATCAGCTCTAGGATAGTGTTAGGGTTAGGGTTAGGGTTAGCATCAGCCCTAGGATAGTGTTAGGGTTAGGGTTAGGGTTAGCATCAGCCCTAGGATAGTGTTAGGGTTAGGGTTAGCATCAGCCCTGGGATAATGTTAGGGTTAGGGTTAGGGTTAGCATCAGCCCTAGGATAGTGTTAGGGTTAGGGTTAGCATCAGCCCTAGGATAGTGTTTTGGTTAGGGTTAGGGTTAGCATCAGCCCTAGGATAGTGTTAGGGTTAGGGTTAGCATCAGCCCTAGGATAGTGTTAGGGTTAGGGTTAGGGTTAGCATCAGCCCTAGGATAGTGTTAGGGTTAGGGTTAGCATCAGCCCTAGGATAGTGTTAGGGTTAGGGTTAGGGTTAGCATCAGCCCTAGGATAGTGTTAGGGTTATGGTTAGCATCAGCCCTAGGATAGTGTTAGGGTTAGGGTTAGGGTTAGCATCAGCCCTAGGACAGTGTTAGGGTTAGGGTTAGCATCAGCCCTAGGATAGTGTTAGGGTTAGGGTTAGCGTTAGCTTCAGCCCTAGGATAGTGTTAGGGTTAGGGTTAGGGTTATCATCAGGCCTAGGATAGTGTTAGGGTTAGGGTTAGCATCAGCCCTAGGATAGTGTTAGGGTTAGGGTTAGGGTTAGCATCAGCCCTAGGATAGTGTTAGGGTTAGGGTTAGTGTTAGCATCAGCCGTAGGATATTATTAGGGTTAGGGTTAGCATCAGCCCTAGGATAGTGTTAGGGTTAGAGTTAGGTTTAGCACCAAGCTTAGGATAGTGTTAGTGTTAGGGTTACCATCAGCCTTAGGATAGTGTTAGGGTTAGGGTTAGGGTTAGCATCACCGTAGGATAGTGTTAGGGTTAGGGTTAGGGTTAGCATCAGCCCTAGGATAGTATTAGGGTTAGGGTTAGGGTTAGGGTTAGGGTTAGCTTCAGCTCTAGGATAGTGTTAGGGTTAGGATTAGGGTTAGCATCAGCCCTAGGATAGTGTTAGGGTTAGGGTTAGGGTTAGCATCAGCCCTAGGATAGTGTTAGGGTTAGGGTTAGCATCAGCCCTGGGATAATGTTAGGGTTAGGGTTAGGGTTAGCATCAGCCCTAGGATAGTGTTAGGGTTAGGGTTAGCATCAGCCCTAGGATAGTGTTAGTGTTAGGGTTAGGGTTAGCATCAGCCCTAGGATAGTTTTAGGGTTAGGGTTAGCATCAGCCCTAGGATAGTGTTAGGGTTAGGGTTAGCATCAGCCCTAGGATAGTGTTAGTGTTAGGGTTAGGGTTAGCATAAGCCCTAGGATAGTGTTAGGGTTAGGGTTAGCATCAGCCCTAGGATAGTGTTAGGGTTAGGGTTAGCGTTAGCATCAGCCCTAGGATAGTGTTAGGGTTAGGGTTAGCATCAGCCCTAGGATAGTGTTAGGGTTAGGATTAGGGTTAGCATCAGCCCTAGGATAGTGTTAGGGTTAGGGGTAGGCTCAGCCCTAGGAGAGTGTTAGGGTTAGGGATAGGGTTAGCATCAGGCCTAGGATAGTGTTAGGGTTAGGGTTAGGGTTAGCATCAGCCCTAGGATAGTGTTAGGGTTAGTGTTAGCATCAGGCCTAGGATAGTGTTAGGGTTAGGGTTAGCATCAGCCCTAGGATAGTGTTAGGGTTAGGGTTAAGTTTAGCATCAGCCCTAGGATAGTGTTAGGGTTAGGGTTAGGGTTAGCATCAGCCCTAGGATAGTGTTAGGGTTAGGGTTAGCATCAGCGCTAGGATAGCGTTAGGGTTAGGGTTAGGGTTATCATCAGGCCGAGGATAGTGTTAGGGTTAGGGTTAGCATCAGCCCTAGGATAGTGTTGGGGTTAGGGTTAGGGTTAGCATCAGCCCTAGGATAGTGTTAGGGTTAGGGTTAGTGTTAGCATCAGCCCTAGGATATTATTAGGGTTAGGGTTAGCATCAGCCCTAGGATAGTGTTAGGGTTAGAGTTAGGGTTAGCACCAGGCTTAGGATAGTGTTAGTGTTAGGGTTACCATCAGCCTTAGGATAGTGTTAGGGTTAGGGTTAGGGTTAGCATCAGCCGTAGGATAGTGTTAGGGTTAGGTTTAGCCTCAGCCCTAGGATAGTGTTAGCGTTAGGGTTAGGGTTAGCATCAGCCCTAGGATAGTGGTAGGGGTAGGGTTAGGGTTAGCATCAGCCCTAGCGTAGTGTTAGTGTTAGGGTTAGCATCAGCCCTAGGATAGTGTTAGGGTTAGGGTTAGGGTTAGCATCAGCCCTAGGATAGTATTAGGGTTAGGGTTAGGGTTAGGGTTAGGGTTAGCATCAGCTCTAGGATAGTGTTAGGGTTAGGGTTAGGGTTAGCATCAGCCCTAGGATAGTGTTAGGGTTAGGGTTAGGGTTAGCATCAGCCCTAGGATAGTGTTAGGGTTAGGGTTAGCATCAGCCCTAGGATAGTGTTTTGGTTAGGGTTAGGGTTAGCATCAGCCCTAGGATAGTGTTAGGGTTAGGGTTAGCATCAGCCCTAGGATAGTGTTAGGGTTAGGGTTAGGGTTAGCATCAGCCCTAGGATAGTGTTATGGTTAGGGTTAGCATCAGCCCTAGGATAGTGTTAGTGTTAGGGTTAGCATCAGCCCTAGGATAGTGTTAGGGTTAGGGTTAGGGTTAGCATCAGCCCTAGGATAGTGTTAGTGTTAGGGTTAGCATCAGCCCTAGGATAGTGTTAGGGTTAGGGTTAGCGTTAGCATCAGCCCTAGGATAGTGTTCGGGTTAGGGTTAGCATCAGCCCTAGGATAGTGTTAGGGTTAGGGTTAGGGTTATCATCAGGCCTAGGATAGTGTTAGGGTTAGGGTTAGGGTTAGCATCAGCCCTAGGATAGTGTTAGGGTTATGGTTAGGTTTAGCATCAGCCCTAGGATAGTGTGAGGGTAAGGGTGAGGGTTAGCATCAGGCCTAGGATAGTGTTAGGGTTACCGTTAGAATCAGCCCTAGGATAGTGTTAGGGTTAGGGTTAAGTTTAGCATCAGCCCTAGGATAGTGTTAGGGTTACGGTTAGGGTTAGCATAAGCCCTAGGATAGTGTTAGGGTTAGGGTTAGGGTTAGCATCAGCCCTAGCGTAGTGTTAGTGTTAGGGTTAGCATCAGCCCTAGGATAGTGTTAGGGTTAGGGTTAGGGTTAGCATCAGCCCTAGGATAGTATTAGGGTTATGGTTAGGGTTAGGGTTAGGGTTAGCATCAGCTCTAGGATAGTGTTAGGGTTAGGGTTAGGGTTAGCATCAGCCCTAGGATAGTGTTAGGGTTACGGTTAGGGTTAGCATCAGCCCTAGGATAGTGTTAGGGTTAGGGTTAGCATCAGCCCTGGGATAATGTTAGGTTAGGGTTAGGGTTAGCATCAGTCCTAGGATAGTGTTAGGGTTAGGGTTAGCATCAGCCCTAGGATAGTGTTTTGGTTAGGGTTAGGGTTAGCATCAGCCCTAGGATAGTGTTAGGGTTAGGGTTAGCATCATCCCTAGGATAGTATTAGGGTTAGGGTTAGGGTTAGCATCAGCCCTAGGATAGTGTTAGGGTTAGGGTTAGCATCAGCCCTAGGATAGTGTTAGGGTTCGGGTTAGGGTTAGCATCATCCCTAGGATAGTGTTAGGGTTAGGGTTAGGGTTATCATCAGGCCTAGGATAGTGTTAGGGTTAGGGTTAGCATCAGCCCTAGGATAGTGTTAGGGTTAGGGTTAGGGTTAGCATCAGCCCTAGGATAGTGTTAGGGTTAGGGTTAGTGTTAGCATCAGCCCTAGGATATTATTAGGGTTAGGGTTAGCATCAGCCCTAGGATAGTGTTAGGGTTAGAGTTAGGTTTGGCACCAGGCTAAGGATAGTGTTAGTGTTAGGGTTACCATCAGCCTTAGGATAGTGTTAGGGTTAGGGTTAGGGTTAACATCAGCCGTAGAATAGTGTTAGGGTTAGGGTTAGGGTTAGCATCAGCCCTAGGATAGTATTAGGGTTAGGGTTAGGTTTAGGGTTAGGGTTAGCTTCAGCTCTAGGATAGTGTTAGGGTTAGGGTTAGGGTTAGCATCAGCCCTAGGATAGTGTTAGGGTTAGGGTTAGGGTTAGCATCAGCCCTAGGATAGTGTTAGGGTTAGGGTTAGCATCAGCCCTGGGATAATGTTAGGGTTAGGGTTAGGGTTAGCATCAGCCCTAGGATAGTGTTAGGGTTAGGGTTAGCATCAGCCCTAGGATAGTGTTAGTGTTAGTGTTAGGGTTAGCAACAGCCCTAGGATAGTGTCAGGGTTAGGGTTAGCATCAGCCCTTGGATAGTGTTAGGGTTAGGGTTAGGGTTAGCATCAGCCCTAGGATAGTGTTAGGGTTAGGGTTAGCATCAGCCCTAGGATAGTGTTAGGGTTAGGGTTAGGGTTAGCATCAGCCCTAGGATAGTATTAGGGTTATGGTTAGGGTTAGGGTTAGGGTTAGCATCAGCTCTAGGATAGTGTTAGGGTTAGGGTTAGGGTTAGCATCAGCCCTAGGATAGTGTTAGGGTTACGGTTAGGGTTAGCATCAGCCCTAGGATAGTGTTAGGGTTAGGGTTAGCATCAGCCCTGGGATAATGTTAGGTTAGGGTTAGGGTTAGCATCAGTCCTAGGATAGTGTTAGGGTTAGGGTTAGCATCAGCCCTAGGATAGTGTTTTGGTTAGGGTTAGGGTTAGCATCAGCCCTAGGATAGTGTTAGGGTTAGGGTTAGCATCATCCCTAGGATAGTATTAGGGTTAGGGTTAGGGTTAGCATCAGCCCTAGGATAGTGTTAGGGTTAGGGTTAGCATCAGCCCTAGGATAGTGTTAGGGTTCGGGTTAGGGTTAGCATCAGCCCTAGGAGAGTGTTAGGGTTAGGGTTAGGGTTATCATCAGGCCTAGGATAGTGTTAGGGTTAGGGTTAGCATCAGCCCTAGGATAGTGTTAGGGTTAGGGTTAGGGTTAGCATCAGCCCTAGGATAGTGTTAGGGTTAGGGTTAGTGTTAGCATCAGCCCTAGGATATTATTAGGGTTAGGGTTAGCATCAGCCCTAGGATAGTGTTAGGGTTAGAGTTAGGTTTGGCACCAGGCTAAGGATAGTGTTAGTGTTAGGGTTACCATCAGCCTTAGGATAGTGTTAGGGTTAGGGTTAGGGTTAACATCAGCCGTAGAATAGTGTTAGGGTTAGGGTTAGGGTTAGCATCAGCCCTAGGATAGTATTAGGGTTAGGGTTAGGTTTAGGGTTAGGGTTAGCTTCAGCTCTAGGATAGTGTTAGGGTTAGGGTTAGGGTTAGCATCAGCCCTAGGATAGTGTTAGGGTTAGGGTTAGGGTTAGCATCAGCCCTAGGATAGTGTTAGGGTTAGGGTTAGCATCAGCCCTAGGATAGTGTTAGGGTTAGGGTTAGGGTTAGCATCAGCCCTAGGATAGTATTAGGGTTATGGTTAGGGTTAGGGTTAGGGTTAGCATCAGCTCTAGGATAGTGTTAGGGTTAGGGTTAGGGTTAGCATCAGCCCTAGGATAGTGTTAGGGTTACGGTTAGGGTTAGCATCAGCCCTAGGATAGTGTTAGGGTTAGGGTTAGCATCAGCCCTGGGATAATGTTAGGTTAGGGTTAGGGTTAGCATCAGTCCTAGGATAGTGTTAGGGTTAGGGTTAGCATCAGCCCTAGGATAGTGTTTTGGTTAGGGTTAGGGTTAGCATCAGCCCTAGGATAGTGTTAGGGTTAGGGTTAGCATCATCCCTAGGATAGTATTAGGGTTAGGGTTAGGGTTAGCATCAGCCCTAGGATAGTGTTAGGGTTAGGGTTAGCATCAGCCCTAGGATAGTGTTAGGGTTCGGGTTAGGGTTAGCATCAGCCCTAGGAGAGTGTTAGGGTTAGGGTTAGGGTTATCATCAGGCCTAGGATAGTGTTAGGGTTAGGGTTAGCATCAGCCCTAGGATAGTGTTAGGGTTAGGGTTAGGGTTAGCATCAGCCCTAGGATAGTGTTAGGGTTAGGGTTAGTGTTAGCATCAGCCCTAGGATATTATTAGGGTTAGGGTTAGCATCAGCCCTAGGATAGTGTTAGGGTTAGAGTTAGGTTTGGCACCAGGCTAAGGATAGTGTTAGTGTTAGGGTTACCATCAGCCTTAGGATAGTGTTAGGGTTAGGGTTAGGGTTAACATCAGCCGTAGAATAGTGTTAGGGTTAGGGTTAGGGTTAGCATCAGCCCTAGGATAGTATTAGGGTTAGGGTTAGGTTTAGGGTTAGGGTTAGCTTCAGCTCTAGGATAGTGTTAGGGTTAGGGTTAGGGTTAGCATCAGCCCTAGGATAGTGTTAGGGTTAGGGTTAGGGTTAGCATCAGCCCTAGGATAGTGTTAGGGTTAGGGTTAGCATCAGCCCTGGGATAATGTTAGGGTTAGGGTTAGGGTTAGCATCAGCCCTAGGATAGTGTTAGGGTTAGGGTTAGCATCAGCCCTAGGATAGTGTTAGTGTTAGGGTTAGGGTTAGCAACAGCCCTAGGATAGTGTCAGGGTTAGGGTTAGCATCAGCCCTTGGATAGTGTTAGGGTTAGGGTTAGGGTTAGCATCAGCCCTAGGATAGTGTTAGGGTTAGCGTTAGCATCAGCCCTAGGATAGTGTTAGTGTTAGGGTTAGGGTTAGCATCAGCCCTAGGATAGTGTTAGGGTTAGGGTTAGCATCAGCCCTAGGATAGTGTTAGGGTTAGGGTTAGGGTTAGCATCAGCCCTAGGATAGTGTTAGGGTTAGGGATAGGGTTAGCATCAGCCCTAGGATAGTGTTAGGGTTAGGGTTAGCCTCAGCCCTAGGAGAGTGTTAGGGTTAGGGATAGGGTTAGCATCAGGCCTAGGATAGTGTTAGGATTAGGGTTAGGGTTAGCATCAGCCCTAGGATAGTGTTAGGGTTAGGGTTAAGTTTAGCATCAGCCCTAGCATAGTGTTAGGGTTAGGGTTAGGGTTATCATCAGCCCCAGGATAGTGTTAGGGTTAGGGTTAGGGTTAGCATCAGCCCTAGGATAGTGTTAGGGTTAGGGTTAGCATAAGCCCTAGGATAGTGTTAGGGTTAGGGTTAGGGTTAGCATCAGGCCTAGGATAGTGTTAGGGTTAGGGTTAGGGTTATCATCAGGCCTAGGATAGTGTTAGGGTTAGGGTTAGCATCAGCCCTAGGATAGTGTTAAGGGTAGAGTTAGGGTTAGCATCAGCCCTATGATAGTGTTAGGGTTAGGGTTAGTGTTAGCATCAGCCCTAGGATATAATTAGGGTTAGGGTTAGCATCAGCCCTAGGATAGTGTTAGGGTTAGAGTTAGGGTTAGCACCAGGCTTAGGATAGTGTTAGGGTTAGGGTTAGCCTCAGCCCTAGGATAGTGTTAGCGTTAGGGTTAGGGTTAGCATCAGCCCTAGGATAGTGTTAAGGTTAGGGTTAGGGTTAGCATCAGCCCTAGGATAGTGTTAGGGTTAGGGTTAGCATCAGCCCTGGGATAATGTTAGGGATAGGGTTACGGTTAGCATCAGCCCTAGGATAGGGTTAGGGTTAGGGTTAGCATCAGCCCTAGGATAGTGTTAGGGTTAGGGTTAGGGATAGCATCAGCCCTAGGATAGTGTTAGGGTTAGGGTTATCATCAGCCCTAGGATAGTGTTAGGGTTAGGGTTAGGGTTAGCATCAGCCGTAGGATAGTGTTAGGGTTAGGGTTAGCATCAGGCCTAGGATAGTGTTAGGGTTAGGGTTAGCATCAGCCCTAGGATAGTGTTAGGGTTAGGGTTAGGGTTAGCATCAGGCCTAGGATAGTGTTAGGGTTAGGGTTAGCATCAGCGCTAGGATAGTGTTAGGGTTAGGGTTAGGGTTAGGGTTATCATCAGGCCTAGGATAGTGTTAGGGTTAGGGTTAGCATCAGCCCTAGGATAGTGTTAGGGTTAGGGTTAGGGTTAGCATCAGCCCTAGGATAGTGTTAGGGTTAGGGTTAGGGTTACCATCAGCCCTAGGATAGTGTTAGGGTTAGGGTTAGGGTTAGCATCAGCCATAGGATAGTGTTAGGGTTAGGGTTAGCATCAGCCCTGGGATAATGTTAGGGTTAGGGTTAGGGTTAGCATCAGCCCTAGGATAGTGTTAGGGTTAGGGTTAGCATCAGCACTAGGATAGTGTTAGGGTTAGGGTTAGCGTTAGCATCAGCCCTAGGATAGTGTTAGGGTTAGGGTTAGCATCAGCCCTAGGATAGTGTTAGGGTTAGGGTTAGGGTTAGCATCAGCCGTAGGATAGTGTTAGGGTTAGGGTTAGGCTCAGCCCTAGGAGAGTGTTAGGGTTAGGGATAGGGTTAGCATCAGGCCTAGGATAGTGTTAGGGTTAGGGTAAGGGTTAGCATCAGCCCTAGGATAGTGTTAGGGTTAGGGTTAGCATCAGGCCTAGGATAGTGTTAGGGTTAGGGTTAGCATCAGCCCTAGGATAGTGTTAGGGTTAGGGTTAGGGTTAGCATCAGGCCTAGGATAGTGTTAGGGTTAGGGTTAGCATCAGCGCTAGGATAGTGTTAGGGTTAGGGTTAGGGTTAGGGTTATCATCAGGCCTAGGATAGTGTTAGGGTTAGGGTTAGCATCAGCCCTAGGATAGTGTTGGGGTTAGGGTTAGGGTTAGCATCAGCCCTAGGATAGTGTTAGGGTTAGGGTTAGTGTTAGCGTCAGCCCTAGGATATTATTAGGGTAAGGGTTAGCATCAGCCCTAGGATAGTGTTAGGGTTAGAGTTAGGGTTAGCACCAGGCTTAGGATAGTGTTAGTGTTAGGGTTACCATCAGCCTTAGGATAGTGTTATTGTTAGGGTTAGGGTTAGCATCAGCCGGAGGATAGTGTTAGGGTTAGGGTTAGCCTAGCCCTAGGATAGTGTTAGCGTTAGGGTTAGGGTTAGCATCAGCCCTAGGATAGTGTTAGGGGTAGGGTTAGGGTTAGCATCAGCCCTAGCGTAGCGTTAGTGTTAGGGTTAGCATCAGCCCTAGGATAGTGTTAGGGTTAGGGTTAGGGTTAGCATCAGACCTGGGATAGTATTAGGGTTAGGGTTAGGGTTAGGGTTAGCATCAGCTCTAGGATAGTGTTAGGGTTAGGGTTAGGGTTAACATCAGCCGTAGAATAGTGTTAGGGTTAGGGTTAGGGTTAGCATCAGCCCTAGGATAGTATTAGGGTTAGGGTTAGGTTTAGGGTTAGGGTTAGCTTCAGCTCTAGGATAGTGTTAGGGTTAGGGTTAGGGTTACCATCAGCCCTAGGATAGTGTTAGGGTTAGGGTTAGGGTTAGCATCAGCCCTAGGATAGTGTTAGGGTTAGGGTTAGCATCAGCCCTGGGATAATGTTAGGGTTAGGGTTAGGGTTAGCATCAGCCCTAGGATAGTGTTAGGGTTAGGGTTAGCATCAGCCCTAGGATAGTGTTAGTGTTAGGGTTAGGGTTAGCAACAGCCCTAGGATAGTGTCAGGGTTAGGGTTAGCATCAGCCCTAGGATAGTGTTAGGGTTAGGGTTAGGGTTAGCATCAGCCCTAGGATAGTGTTAGGGTTAGCGTTAGCATCAGCCCTAGGATAGTGTTAGTGTTAGGGTTAGGGTTAGCATCAGCCCTAGGATAGTGTTAGGGTTAGGGTTAGCATCAGCCCTAGGATAGTGTTAGGGTTAGGGTTAGGGTTAGCATCAGCCCTAGGATAGTGTTAGGGTTAGGGATAGGGTTAGCATCAGCCCTAGGATAGTGTTAGGGTTAGGGTTAGCCTCAGCCCTAGGAGAGTGTTAGGGTTAGGGATAGGGTTAGCATCAGGCCTAGGATAGTGTTAGGATTAGGGTTAGGGTTAGCATCAGCCCTAGGATAGTGTTAGGGTTAGGGTTAAGTTTAGCATCAGCCCTAGCATAGTGTTAGGGTTAGGGTTAGGGTTATCATCAGCCCCAGGATAGTGTTAGGGTTAGGGTTAGGGTTAGCATCAGCCCTAGGATAGTGTTAGGGTTAGGGTTAGCATAAGCCCTAGGATAGTGTTAGGGTTAGGGTTAGGGTTAGCATCAGGCCTAGGATAGTGTTAGGGTTAGGGTTAGGGTTATCATCAGGCCTAGGATAGTGTTAGGGTTAGGGTTAGCATCAGCCCTAGGATAGTGTTAAGGGTAGAGTTAGGGTTAGCATCAGCCCTATGATAGTGTTAGGGTTAGGGTTAGTGTTAGCATCAGCCCTAGGATATAATTAGGGTTAGGGTTAGCATCAGCCCTAGGATAGTGTTAGGGTTAGAGTTAGGGTTAGCACCAGGCTTAGGATAGTGTTAGTGTTAGGGTTACCATCAGCCTTAGGATAGTGTTAGGGTTAGGGTTAGCATCAGCCGTAGGATAGTGTTAGGGTTAGGGTTAGCCTCAGCCCTAGGATAGTGTTAGCGTTAGGGTTAGGGTTAGCATCAGCCCTAGGATAGTGTTAAGGTTAGGGTTAGGGTTAGCATCAGCCCTAGGATAGTGTTAGGGTTAGGGTTAGCATCAGCCCTGGGATAATGTTAGGGATAGGGTTACGGTTAGCATCAGCCCTAGGATAGGGTTAGGGTTAGGGTTAGCATCAGCCCTAGGATAGTGTTAGGGTTAGGGTTAGGGATAGCATCAGCCCTAGGATAGTGTTAGGGTTAGGGTTATCATCAGCCCTAGGATAGTGTTAGGGTTAGGGTTAGGGTTAGCATCAGCCGTAGGATAGTGTTAGGGTTAGGGTTAGCATCAGGCCTAGGATAGTGTTAGGGTTAGGGTTAGCATCAGCCCTAGGATAGTGTTAGGGTTAGGGTTAGGGTTAGCATCAGGCCTAGGATAGTGTTAGGGTTAGGGTTAGCATCAGCGCTAGGATAGTGTTAGGGTTAGGGTTAGGGTTAGGGTTATCATCAGACCTAGGATAGTGTTAGGGTTAGGGTTAGCATCAGCCCTAGGATAGTGTTAGGGTTAGGGTTAGGGTTAGCATCAGCCCTAGGATAGTGTTAGGGTTAGGGTTAGGGTTACCATCAGCCCTAGGATAGTGTTAGGGTTAGGGTTAGGGTTAGCATCAGCCATAGGATAGTGTTAGGGTTAGGGTTAGCATCAGCCCTGGGATAATGTTAGGGTTAGGGTTAGGGTTAGCATCAGCCCTAGGATAGTGTTAGGGTTAGGGTTAGCATCAGCACTAGGATAGTGTTAGGGTTAGGGTTAGCGTTAGCATCAGCCCTAGGATAGTGTTAGGGTTAGGGTTAGCATCAGCCCTAGGATAGTGTTAGGGTTAGGGTTAGGGTTAGCATCAGCCGTAGGATAGTGTTAGGGTTAGGGTTAGGCTCAGCCCTAGGAGAGTGTTAGGGTTAGGGATAGGGTTAGCATCAGGCCTAGGATAGTGTTAGGGTTAGGGTAAGGGTTAGCATCAGCCCTAGGATAGTGTTAGGGTTAGGGTTAGCATCAGGCCTAGGATAGTGTTAGGGTTAGGGTTAGCATCAGCCCTAGGATAGTGTTAGGGTTAGGGTTAGGGTTAGCATCAGGCCTAGGATAGTGTTAGGGTTAGGGTTAGCATCAGCGCTAGGATAGTGTTAGGGTTAGGGTTAGGGTTAGGGTTATCATCAGGCCTAGGATAGTGTTAGGGTTAGGGTTAGCATCAGCCCTAGGATAGTGTTGGGGTTAGGGTTAGGGTTAGCATCAGCCCTAGGATAGTGTTAGGGTTAGGGTTAGTGTTAGCGTCAGCCCTAGGATATTATTAGGGTAAGAGTTAGCATCAGCCCTAGGATAGTGTTAGGGTTAGAGTTAGGGTTAGCACCAGGCTTAGGATAGTGTTAGTGTTAGGGTTACCATCAGCCTTAGGATAGTGTTATTGTTAGGGTTAGGGTTAGCATCAGCCGGAGGATAGTGTTAGGGTTAGGGTTAGCCTAGCCCTAGGATAGTGTTAGCGTTAGGGTTAGGGTTAGCATCAGCCCTAGGATAGTGTTAGGGGTAGGGTTAGGGTTAGCATCAGCCCTAGCGTAGCGTTAGTGTTAGGGTTAGCATCAGCCCTAGTATAGTGTTAGGGTTAGGGTTAGGGTTAGCATCAGACCTGGGATAGTATTAGGGTTAGGGTTAGGGTTAGGGTTAGCATCAGCTCTAGGATAGTGTTAGGGTTAGGGTTAGGGTTAGCATCAGCCCTAGGATAGTGTTAGGGTTAGGGTTAGGGTTAGCATCAGCCCTAGGATAGTGTTAGGGTTAGGGTTAGCATCAGCCCTGGGATAATGTTAGGGTTAGGGTTAGGGTTAGCATCAGCCCTAGGATAGTGTTAGGGTTAGGGTTAGCATCAGCCCTAGGATAGTGTTTTGGTTAGGGTTAGGGTTAGCATCAGCCCTAGGATAGTGTTAGGGTTAGGGTTAGCATCAGCCCTAGGATAGTGTTAGGGTTAGGGTTAGGGTTAGCATCAGCCCTAGGATAGTGTTAGGGTTAGGGTTAGCATCAGCCCTAGGATAGTGTTAGGGTTAGGGTTAGGGTTAGCATCAGCCCTAGGATAGTGTTAGGGTTATGGTTAGCATCAGCCCTAGGATAGTGTTAGGGTTAGTGTTAGGGTTAGCATCAGCCCTAGGACAGTGTTAGGGTTAGGGTTAGCATCAGCCCTAGGATAGTGTTAGGGTTAGGGTTAGCGTTAGCTTCAGCCCTAGGATAGTGTTAGGGTTAGGGTTAGGGTTATCATCAGGCCTAGGATAGTGTTAGGGTTAGGGTTAGCATCAGCCCTAGGATAGTGTTAGGGTTAGGGTTAGGGTTAGCATCAGCCCTAGGATAGTGTTAGGGTTAGGGTTAGTGTTAGCATCAGCCGTAGGATATTATTAGGGTTAGGGTTAGCATCAGCCCTAGGATAGTGTTAGGGTTAGAGTTAGGTTTAGCACCAAGCTTAGGATAGTGTTAGTGTTAGGGTTACCATCAGCCTTAGGATAGTGTTAGGGTTAGGGTTAGGGTTAGCATCACCGTAGGATAGTGTTAGGGTTAGGGTTAGGGTTAGCATCAGCCCTAGGATAGTATTAGGGTTAGGGTTAGGGTTAGGGTTAGGGTTAGCTTCAGCTCTAGGATAGTGTTAGGGTTAGGATTAGGGTTAGCATCAGCCCTAGGATAGTGTTAGGGTTAGGGTTAGGGTTAGC
This sequence comes from Lemur catta, assembly GCF_020740605.2. NCBI lineage: Eukaryota > Metazoa > Chordata > Mammalia > Primates > Lemuridae > Lemur > Lemur catta. The sequence continues at coordinate 369,179 of NC_059145.1, read as the reverse complement.
ATCAGCCCTAGGATAGTGTTAGGGTTAGGGTTAGCATCAGCCCTGGGATAATGTTAGGGTTAGGGTTAGGGTTAGCATCAGCCCTAGGATAGTGTTAGGGTTAGGGTTAGCATCAGCCCTAGGATAGTGTTAGTGTTAGGGTTAGGGTTAGCATCAGCCCTAGGATAGTTTTAGGGTTAGGGTTAGCATCAGCCCTAGGATAGTGTTAGGGTTAGGGTTAGCATCAGCCCTAGGATAGTGTTAGTGTTAGGGTTAGGGTTAGCATAAGCCCTAGGATAGTGTTAGGGTTAGGGTTAGCATCAGCCCTAGGATAGTGTTAGGGTTAGGGTTAGCGTTAGCATCAGCCCTAGGATAGTGTTAGGGTTAGGGTTAGCATCAGCCCTAGGATAGTGTTAGGGTTAGGATTAGGGTTAGCATCAGCCCTAGGATAGTGTTAGGGTTAGGGGTAGGCTCAGCCCTAGGAGAGTGTTAGGGTTAGGGATAGGGTTAGCATCAGGCCTAGGATAGTGTTAGGGTTAGGGTTAGGGTTAGCATCAGCCCTAGGATAGTGTTAGGGTTAGTGTTAGCATCAGGCCTAGGATAGTGTTAGGGTTAGGGTTAGCATCAGCCCTAGGATAGTGTTAGGGTTAGGGTTAAGTTTAGCATCAGCCCTAGGATAGTGTTAGGGTTAGGGTTAGGGTTAGCATCAGCCCTAGGATAGTGTTAGGGTTAGGGTTAGCATCAGCGCTAGGATAGTGTTAGGGTTAGGGTTAGGGTTATCATCAGGCCGAGGATAGTGTTAGGGTTAGGGTTAGCATCAGCCCTAGGATAGTGTTGGGGTTAGGGTTAGGGTTAGCATCAGCCCTAGGATAGTGTTAGGGTTAGGGTTAGTGTTAGCATCAGCCCTAGGATATTATTAGGGTTAGGGTTAGCATCAGCCCTAGGATAGTGTTAGGGTTAGAGTTAGGGTTAGCACCAGGCTTAGGATAGTGTTAGTGTTAGGGTTACCATCAGCCTTAGGATAGTGTTAGGGTTAGGGTTAGGGTTAGCATCAGCCGTAGGATAGTGTTAGGGTTAGGTTTAGCCTCAGCCCTAGGATAGTGTTAGCGTTAGGGTTAGGGTTAGCATCAGCCCTAGGATAGTGGTAGGGGTAGGGTTAGGGTTAGCATCAGCCCTAGCGTAGTGTTAGTGTTAGGGTTAGCATCAGCCCTAGGATAGTGTTAGGGTTAGGGTTAGGGTTAGCATCAGCCCTAGGATAGTATTAGGGTTAGGGTTAGGGTTAGGGTTAGGGTTAGCATCAGCTCTAGGATAGTGTTAGGGTTAGGGTTAGGGTTAGCATCAGCCCTAGGATAGTGTTAGGGTTAGGGTTAGGGTTAGCATCAGCCCTAGGATAGTGTTAGGGTTAGGGTTAGCATCAGCCCTAGGATAGTGTTTTGGTTAGGGTTAGGGTTAGCATCAGCCCTAGGATAGTGTTAGGGTTAGGGTTAGCATCAGCCCTAGGATAGTGTTAGGGTTAGGGTTAGGGTTAGCATCAGCCCTAGGATAGTGTTATGGTTAGGGTTAGCATCAGCCCTAGGATAGTGTTAGTGTTAGGGTTAGCATCAGCCCTAGGATAGTGTTAGGGTTAGGGTTAGGGTTAGCATCAGCCCTAGGATAGTGTTAGTGTTAGGGTTAGCATCAGCCCTAGGATAGTGTTAGGGTTAGGTTTAGCGTTAGCATCAGCCCTAGGATAGTGTTCGGGTTAGGGTTAGCATCAGCCCTAGGATAGTGTTAGGGTTAGGGTTAGGGTTATCATCAGGCCTAGGATAGTGTTAGGGTTAGGGTTAGGGTTAGCATCAGCCCTAGGATAGTGTTAGGGTTATGGTTAGGTTTAGCATCAGCCCTAGGATAGTGTGAGGGTAAGGGTGAGGGTTAGCATCAGGCCTAGGATAGTGTTAGGGTTACCGTTAGAATCAGCCCTAGGATAGTGTTAGGGTTAGGGTTAAGTTTAGCATCAGCCCTAGGATAGTGTTAGGGTTACGGTTAGGGTTAGCATAAGCCCTAGGATAGTGTTAGGGTTAGGGTTAGGGTTAGCATCAGCCCTAGCGTAGTGTTAGTGTTAGGGTTAGCATCAGCCCTAGGATAGTGTTAGGGTTAGGGTTAGGGTTAGCATCAGCCCTAGGATAGTATTAGGGTTATGGTTAGGGTTAGGGTTAGGGTTAGCATCAGCTCTAGGATAGTGTTAGGGTTAGGGTTAGGGTTAGCATCAGCCCTAGGATAGTGTTAGGGTTACGGTTAGGGTTAGCATCAGCCCTAGGATAGTGTTAGGGTTAGGGTTAGCATCAGCCCTGGGATAATGTTAGGTTAGGGTTAGGGTTAGCATCAGTCCTAGGATAGTGTTAGGGTTAGGGTTAGCATCAGCCCTAGGATAGTGTTTTGGTTAGGGTTAGGGTTAGCATCAGCCCTAGGATAGTGTTAGGGTTAGGGTTAGCATCATCCCTAGGATAGTATTAGGGTTAGGGTAAGGGTTAGCATCAGCCCTAGGATAGTGTTAGGGTTAGGGTTAGCATCAGCCCTAGGATAGTGTTAGGGTTCGGGTTAGGGTTAGCATCAGCCCTAGGATAGTGTTAGGGTTAGGGTTAGGGTTATCATCAGGCCTAGGATAGTGTTAGGGTTAGGGTTAGCATCAGCCCTAGGATAGTGTTAGGGTTAGGGTTAGGGTTAGCATCAGCCCTAGGATAGTGTTAGGGTTAGGGTTAGTGTTAGCATCAGCCCTAGGATATTATTAGGGTTAGGGTTAGCATCAGCCCTAGGATAGTGTTAGGGTTAGAGTTAGGTTTGGCACCAGGCTAAGGATAGTGTTAGTGTTAGGGTTACCATCAGCCTTAGGATAGTGTTAGGGTTAGGGTTAGGGTTAACATCAGCCGTAGAATAGTGTTAGGGTTAGGGTTAGGGTTAGCATCAGCCCTAGGATAGTATTAGGGTTAGGGTTAGGTTTAGGGTTAGGGTTAGCTTCAGCTCTAGGATAGTGTTAGGGTTAGGGTTAGGGTTAGCATCAGCCCTAGGATAGTGTTAGGGTTAGGGTTAGGGTTAGCATCAGCCCTAGGATAGTGTTAGGGTTAGGGTTAGCATCAGCCCTGGGATAATGTTAGGGTTAGGGTTAGGGTTAGCATCAGCCCTAGGATAGTGTTAGGGTTAGGGTTAGCATCAGCCCTAGGATAGTGTTAGTGTTAGGGTTAGGGTTAGCAACAGCCCTAGGATAGTGTCAGGGTTAGGGTTAGCATCAGCCCTTGGATAGTGTTAGGGTTAGGGTTAGGGTTAGCATCAGCCCTAGGATAGTGTTAGGGTTAGCGTTAGCATCAGCCCTAGGATAGTGTTAGTGTTAGGGTTAGGGTTAGCATCAGCCCTAGGATAGTGTTAGGGTTAGGGTTAGCATCAGCCCTAGGATAGTGTTAGGGTTAGGGTTAGGGTTAGCATCAGCCCTAGGATAGTGTTAGGGTTAGGGATAGGGTTAGCATCAGCCCTAGGATAGTGTTAGGGTTAGGGTTAGCCTCAGCCCTAGGAGAGTGTTAGGGTTAGGGATAGGGTTAGCATCAGGCCTAGGATAGTGTTAGGATTAGGGTTAGGGTTAGCATCAGCCCTAGGATAGTGTTAGGGTTAGGGTTAAGTTTAGCATCAGCCCTAGCATAGTGTTAGGGTTAGGGTTAGGGTTATCATCAGCCCCAGGATAGTGTTAGGGTTAGGGTTAGGGTTAGCATCAGCCCTAGGATAGTGTTAGGGTTAGGGTTAGCATAAGCCCTAGGATAGTGTTAGGGTTAGGGTTAGGGTTAGCATCAGGCCTAGGATAGTGTTAGGGTTAGGGTTAGGGTTATCATCAGGCCTAGGATAGTGTTAGGGTTAGGGTTAGCATCAGCCCTAGGATAGTGTTAAGGGTAGAGTTAGGGTTAGCATCAGCCCTATGATAGTGTTAGGGTTAGGGTTAGTGTTAGCATCAGCCCTAGGATATAATTAGGGTTAGGGTTAGCATCAGCCCTAGGATAGTGTTAGGGTTAGAGTTAGGGTTAGCACCAGGCTTAGGATAGTGTTAGGGTTAGGGTTAGCCTCAGCCCTAGGATAGTGTTAGCGTTAGGGTTAGGGTTAGCATCAGCCCTAGGATAGTGTTAAGGTTAGGGTTAGGGTTAGCATCAGCCCTAGGATAGTGTTAGGGTTAGGGTTAGCATCAGCCCTGGGATAATGTTAGGGATAGGGTTACGGTTAGCATCAGCCCTAGGATAGGGTTAGGGTTAGGGTTAGCATCAGCCCTAGGATAGTGTTAGGGTTAGGGTTAGGGATAGCATCAGCCCTAGGATAGTGTTAGGGTTAGGGTTATCATCAGCCCTAGGATAGTGTTAGGGTTAGGGTTAGGGTTAGCATCAGCCGTAGGATAGTGTTAGGGTTAGGGTTAGCATCAGGCCTAGGATAGTGTTAGGGTTAGGGTTAGCATCAGCCCTAGGATAGTGTTAGGGTTAGGGTTAGGGTTAGCATCAGGCCTAGGATAGTGTTAGGGTTAGGGTTAGCATCAGCGCTAGGATAGTGTTAGGGTTAGGGTTAGGGTTAGGGTTATCATCAGGCCTAGGATAGTGTTAGGGTTAGGGTTAGCATCAGCCCTAGGATAGTGTTAGGGTTAGGGTTAGGGTTAGCATCAGCCCTAGGATAGTGTTAGGGTTAGGGTTAGGGTTACCATCAGCCCTAGGATAGTGTTAGGGTTAGGGTTAGGGTTAGCATCAGCCATAGGATAGTGTTAGGGTTAGGGTTAGCATCAGCCCTGGGATAATGTTAGGGTTAGGGTTAGGGTTAGCATCAGCCCTAGGATAGTGTTAGGGTTAGGGTTAGCATCAGCACTAGGATAGTGTTAGGGTTAGGGTTAGCGTTAGCATCAGCCCTAGGATAGTGTTAGGGTTAGGGTTAGCATCAGCCCTAGGATAGTGTTAGGGTTAGGGTTAGGGTTAGCATCAGCCGTAGGATAGTGTTTGGGTTAGTGTTAGGCTCAGCCCTAGGAGAGTGTTAGGGTTAGGGATAGGGTTAGCATCAGGCCTAGGATAGTGTTAGGGTTAGGGTAAGGGTTAGCATCAGCCCTAGGATAGTGTTAGGGTTAGGGTTAGCATCAGGCCTAGGATAGTGTTAGGGTTAGGGTTAGCATCAGCCCTAGGATAGTGTTAGGGTTAGGGTTAGGGTTAGCATCAGGCCTAGGATAGTGTTAGGGTTAGGGTTAGCATCAGCGCTAGGATAGTGTTAGGGTTAGGGTTAGGGTTAGGGTTATCATCAGGCCTAGGATAGTGTTAGGGTTAGGGTTAGCATCAGCCCTAGGATAGTGTTGGGGTTAGGGTTAGGGTTAGCATCAGCCCTAGGATAGTGTTAGGGTTAGGGTTAGTGTTAGCGTCAGCCCTAGGATATTATTAGGGTAAGGGTTAGCATCAGCCCTAGGATAGTGTTAGGGTTAGAGTTAGGGTTAGCACCAGGCTTAGGATAGTGTTAGTGTTAGGGTTACCATCAGCCTTAGGATAGTGTTATTGTTAGGGTTAGGGTTAGCATCAGCCGGAGGATAGTGTTAGGGTTAGGGTTAGCCTAGCCCTAGGATAGTGTTAGCGTTAGGGTTAGGGTTAGCATCAGCCCTAGGATAGTGTTAGGGGTAGGGTTAGGGTTAGCATCAGCCCTAGCGTAGCGTTAGTGTTAGGGTTAGCATCAGCCCTAGGATAGTGTTAGGGTTAGGGTTAGGGTTAGCATCAGACCTGGGATAGTATTAGGGTTAGGGTTAGGGTTAGGGTTAGCATCAGCTCTAGGATAGTGTTAGGGTTAGGGTTAGGGTTAACATCAGCCGTAGAATAGTGTTAGGGTTAGGGTTAGGGTTAGCATCAGCCCTAGGATAGTATTAGGGTTAGGGTTAGGTTTAGGGTTAGGGTTAGCTTCAGCTCTAGGATAGTGTTAGGGTTAGGGTTAGGGTTAGCATCAGCCCTAGGATAGTGTTAGGGTTAGGGTTAGGGTTAGCATCAGCCCTAGGATAGTGTTAGGGTTAGGGTTAGCATCAGCCCTGGGATAATGTTAGGGTTAGGGTTAGGGTTAGCATCAGCCCTAGGATAGTGTTAGGGTTAGGGTTAGCATCAGCCCTAGGATAGTGTTAGTGTTAGGGTTAGGGTTAGCAACAGCCCTAGGATAGTGTCAGGGTTAGGGTTAGCATCAGCCCTAGGATAGTGTTAGGGTTAGGGTTAGGGTTAGCATCAGCCCTAGGATAGTGTTAGGGTTAGCGTTAGCATCAGCCCTAGGATAGTGTTAGTGTTAGGGTTAGGGTTAGCATCAGCCCTAGGATAGTGTTAGGGTTAGGGTTAGCATCAGCCCTAGGATAGTGTTAGGGTTAGGGTTAGGGTTAGCATCAGCCCTAGGATAGTGTTAGGGTTAGGGATAGGGTTAGCATCAGCCCTAGGATAGTGTTAGGGTTAGGGTTAGCCTCAGCCCTAGGAGAGTGTTAGGGTTAGGGATAGGGTTAGCATCAGGCCTAGGATAGTGTTAGGATTAGGGTTAGGGTTAGCATCAGCCCTAGGATAGTGTTAGGGTTAGGGTTAAGTTTAGCATCAGCCCTAGCATAGTGTTAGGGTTAGGGTTAGGGTTATCATCAGCCCCAGGATAGTGTTAGGGTTAGGGTTAGGGTTAGCATCAGCCCTAGGATAGTGTTAGGGTTAGGGTTAGCATAAGCCCTAGGATAGTGTTAGGGTTAGGGTTAGGGTTAGCATCAGGCCTAGGATAGTGTTAGGGTTAGGGTTAGGGTTATCATCAGGCCTAGGATAGTGTTAGGGTTAGGGTTAGCATCAGCCATAGGATAGTGTTAAGGGTAGAGTTAGGGTTAGCATCAGCCCTATGATAGTGTTAGGGTTAGGGTTAGTGTTAGCATCAGCCCTAGGATATAATTAGGGTTAGGGTTAGCATCAGCCCTAGGATAGTGTTAGGGTTAGAGTTAGGGTTAGCACCAGGCTTAGGATAGTGTTAGGGTTAGGGTTAGCCTCAGCCCTAGGATAGTGTTAGCGTTAGGGTTAGGGTTAGCATCAGCCCTAGGATAGTGTTAAGGTTAGGGTTAGGGTTAGCATCAGCCCTAGGATAGTGTTAGGGTTAGGGTTAGCATCAGCCCTGGGATAATGTTAGGGATAGGGTTACGGTTAGCATCAGCCCTAGGATAGGGTTAGGGTTAGGGTTAGCATCAGCCCTAGGATAGTGTTAGGGTTAGGGTTAGGGATAGCATCAGCCCTAGGATAGTGTTAGGGTTAGGGTTATCATCAGCCCTAGGATAGTGTTAGGGTTAGGGTTAGGGTTAGCATCAGCCGTAGGATAGTGTTAGGGTTAGGGTTAGCATCAGGCCTAGGATAGTGTTAGGGTTAGGGTTAGCATCAGCCCTAGGATAGTGTTAGGGTTAGGGTTAGGGTTAGCATCAGGCCTAGGATAGTGTTAGGGTTAGGGTTAGCATCAGCGCTAGGATAGTGTTAGGGTTAGGGTTAGGGTTAGGGTTATCATCAGGCCTAGGATAGTGTTAGGGTTAGGGTTAGCATCAGCCCTAGGATAGTGTTAGGGTTAGGGTTAGGGTTAGCATCAGCCCTAGGATAGTGTTAGGGTTTGGGTTAGGGTTACCATCAGCCCTAGGATAGTGTTAGGGTTAGGGTTAGGGTTAGCATCAGCCATAGGATAGTGTTAGGGTTAGGGTTAGCATCAGCCCTGGGATAATGTTAGGGTTAGGGTTAGGGTTAGCATCAGCCCTAGGATAGTGTTAGGGTTAGGGTTAGCATCAGCACTAGGATAGTGTTAGGGTTAGGGTTAGCGTTAGCATCAGCCCTAGGATAGTGTTAGGGTTAGGGTTAGCATCAGCCCTAGGATAGTGTTAGGGTTAGGGTTAGGGTTAGCATCAGCCGTAGGATAGTGTTAGGGTTAGGGTTAGGCTCAGCCCTAGGAGAGTGTTAGGGTTAGGGATAGGGTTAGCATCAGGCCTAGGATAGTGTTAGGGTTAGGGTAAGGGTTAGCATCAGCCCTAGGATAGTGTTAGGGTTAGGGTTAGCATCAGGCCTAGGATAGTGTTAGGGTTAGGGTTAGCATCAGCCCTAGGATAGTGTTAGGGTTAGGGTTAGGGTTAGCATCAGGCCTAGGATAGTGTTAGGGTTAGGGTTAGCATCAGCGCTAGGATAGTGTTAGGGTTAGGGTTAGGGTTAGGGTTATCATCAGGCCTAGGATAGTGTTAGGGTTAGGGTTAGCATCAGCCCTAGGATAGTGTTGGGGTTAGGGTTAGGGTTAGCATCAGCCCTAGGATAGTGTTAGGGTTAGGGTTAGTGTTAGCGTCAGCCCTAGGATATTATTAGGGTAAGGGTTAGCATCAGCCCTAGGATAGTGTTAGGGTTAGAGTTAGGGTTAGCACCAGGCTTAGGATAGTGTTAGTGTTAGGGTTACCATCAGCCTTAGGATAGTGTTATTGTTAGGTTTAGGGTTAGCATCAGCCGGAGGATAGTGTTAGGGTTAGGGTTAGCCTAGCCCTAGGATAGTGTTAGCGTTAGGGTTAGGGTTAGCATCAGCCCTAGGATAGTGTTAGGGGTAGGGTTAGGGTTAGCATCAGCCCTAGCGTAGCGTTAGTGTTAGGGTTAGCATCAGCCCTAGGATAGTGTTAGGGTTAGGGTTAGGGTTAGCATCAGACCTGGGATAGTATTAGGGTTAGGGTTAGGGTTAGGGTTAGCATCAGCTCTAGGATAGTGTTAGGGTTAGGGTTAGGGTTAGCATCAGCCCTAGGATAGTGTTAGGGTTAGGGTTAGGGTTAGCATCAGCCCTAGGATAGTGTTAGGGTTAGGGTTAGCATCAGCCCTGGGATAATGTTAGGGTTAGGGTTAGGGTTAGCATCAGCCCTAGGATAGTGTTAGGGTTAGGGTTAGCATCAGCCCTAGGATAGTGTTTTGGTTAGGGTTAGGGTTAGCATCAGCCCTAGGATAGTGTTAGGGTTAGGGTTAGCATCAGCCCTAGGATAGTGTTAGGGTTAGGGTTAGGGTTAGCATCAGCCCTAGTATAGTGTTAGGGTTAGGGTTAGCATCAGCCCTAGGATAGTGTTAGGGTTAGTGTTAGGGTTAGCATCAGCCCTAGGATAGTGTTAGGGTTATGGTTAGCATCAGCCCTAGGATAGTGTTAGGGTTAGGGTTAGGGTTAGCATCAGCCCTAGGACAGTGTTAGGGTTAGGGTTAGCATCAGCCCTAGGATAGTGTTAGGGTTAGGGTTAGCGTTAGCTTCAGCCCTAGGATAGTGTTAGGGTTAGGGTTAGGGTTATCATCAGGCCTAGGATAGTGTTAGGGTTAGGGTTAGCATCAGCCCTAGGATAGTGTTAGGGTTAGGGTTAGGGTTAGCATCAGCCCTAGGATAGTGTTAGGGTTAGGGTTAGTGTTAGCATCAGCCGTAGGATATTATTAGGGTTAGGGTTAGCATCAGCCCTAGGATAGTGTTAGGGTTAGAGTTAGGTTTAGCACCAAGCTTAGGATAGTGTTAGTGTTAGGGTTACCATCAGCCTTAGGATAGTGTTAGGGTTAGGGTTAGGGTTAGCATCACCGTAGGATAGTGTTAGGGTTAGGGTTAGGGTTAGCATCAGCCCTAGGATAGTATTAGGGTTAGGGTTAGGGTTAGGGTTAGGGTTAGCTTCAGCTCTAGGATAGTGTTAGGGTTAGGATTAGGGTTAGCATCAGCCCTAGGATAGTGTTAGGGTTAGGGTTAGGGTTAGCATCAGCCCTAGGATAGTGTTAGGGTTAGGGTTAGCATCAGCCCTGGGATAATGTTAGGGTTAGGGTTAGGGTTAGCATCAGCCCTAGGATAGTGTTAGGGTTAGGGTTAGCATCAGCCCTAGGATAGTGTTAGTGTTAGGGTTAGGGTTAGCATCAGCCCTAGGATAGTTTTAGGGTTAGGGTTAGCATCAGCCCTAGGATAGTGTTAGGGTTAGGGTTAGCATCAGCCCTAGGATAGTGTTAGTGTTAGGGTTAGGGTTAGCATAAGCCCTAGGATAGTGTTAGGGTTAGGGTTAGCATCAGCCCTAGGATAGTGTTAGGGTTAGGGTTAGCGTTAGCATCAGCCCTAGGATAGTGTTAGGGTTAGGGTTAGCATCAGCCCTAGGATAGTGTTAGGGTTAGGATTAGGGTTAGCATCAGCCCTAGGATAGTGTTAGGGTTAGGGGTAGGCTCAGCCCTAGGAGAGTGTTAGGGTTAGGGATAGGGTTAGCATCAGGCCTAGGATAGTGTTAGGGTTAGGGTTAGGGTTAGCATCAGCCCTAGGATAGTGTTAGGGTTAGTGTTAGCATCAGGCCTAGGATAGTGTTAGGGTTAGGGTTAGCATCAGCCCTAGGATAGTGTTAGGGTTAGGGTTAAGTTTAGCATCAGCCCTAGGATAGTGTTAGGGTTAGGGTTAGGGTTAGCATCAGCCCTAGGATAGTGTTAGGGTTAGGGTTAGGTTTAGCATCAGCCCTAGGATAGTGTTAGGGTTAGGGTTAGCATAAGCCCTAGGATAGTGTTAGGGTTAGGGTTAGGGTTAGCATCAGGCCTAGGATAGTGTTAGGGATAGGGTTAGGGTTATCATCAGGCCTAGGATAATGTTAGGGTTAGGGTTAGCATCAGCCCTAGGATAGTGTTAAGGTTAGAGTTAGGGTTAGCATCAGCCCTAGGATAGTGTTAGGGTTAGGGTTAGTGTTAGCATCAGCCCTAGGATATAATTAGGGTTAGGGTTAGCATCAGCCCTAGGATAGTGTTAGGGTTAGAGTTAGGGTTAGCACCAGGCTTAGGATAGTGTTAGTGTTAGGGTTAACATCAGCCTTAGGATAGTGTTAGGGTTAGGGTTAGGGTTAGCATCAGCCGTAGGATAGTGTTAGGGTTAGGGTTAGCCTCAGCACTAGGATAGTGTTAGCGTTAGGGTTAGGGTTAGCATCAGCCCTAGGATAGTGTTAGGGTTAGGGTTAGGGTTAGCATCAGCCCTAGGATAGTGTTAGGGTTAGGGTTAGGGTTAGCATCAGCCCTAGGATAGTGTTAGGGTTAGGGTTAGCATCAGCCCTGGGATAATGTTAGGGTTAGGGTTACGGTTAGCATCAGCCCTAGGATATGGTTAGGGTTAGGGTTAGCATCAGCCCTAGGATAGTGTTAGGGTTAGGGTTAGGGATAGCATCAGCCCTAGGATAGTGTTAGGGTTAGGGTTATCATCAGCACTAGGATAGTGTTAGGGTTAGGGTTAGGGTTAGCATCAGCCCTAGGATAGTGTTAGGGTTAGGGTTAGCATCAGCCCTAGGATAGTGTTAGGGTTAGGGTTAACATAAAACCTAGGATAGTGTTAGGGTTAGGGTTAGGGTTATCATCAGACCTAGGATAGTGTTAGGGTTAGGGTTAGGGTTAGCATCAGTTCAAGGACAGTGTTAGGGTTAGCGTTAGGGTTAGCATCAGCCCTAGGATAGTGTTAGGGTTAGGGTTAGCATCAGCCCTAGGATAGTGTTAGTGTTAGGGTTAGGGTTAGCATCAGCCCTAGGATAGTGTTAGGGTTAGGGTTAGCATCAGCCCTAGGATAGTGTTAGGGTTAGGGTTAGGGTTAGCATCAGCCCTAGGAGAGTGTTAGGGTTAGGGTTAGCATCAGCCCTAGGATAGTGTTAGGGTTAGGGGTAGGGTTAGCATCAGCCCTAGGATAGTGTTAGCGTTAGGGTTAGCATCAGCGCTAGGATAGTGTTAGGGTTAGGGTTAGGGTTAGCATAAGCCCTAGGATAGTGTTAGGGTTAGGGTTAGCATCAGCCCTAGGATAGTGTTAGGGTTAGGGTTAGCGTTAGCATCAGCCCTAGGATAGTGTTAGGGTTAGGGTTAGCATCAGCCCTAGGATAGTGTTAGGGTTAGGGTTAGGGTTAGCATCAGCCGTAGGATAGTGTTAGGGTTAGGGTTAGGCTCAGCCCTAGGAGAGTGTTAGGGTTAGGGATAGGGTTAGCATCAGGCCTAGGATAGTGTTAGGGTTAGGGTAAGGGTTAGCATCAGCCCTAGGATAGTGTTAGGGTTAGGGTTAGCATCAGGCCTAGGATAGTGTTAGGGTTAGGGTTAGCATCAGCCCTAGGATAGTGTTAGGGTTAGGGTTAAGTTTAGCATCAGCCCTAGGATAGTGTTAGGGTTAGGGTTAGGGTTAGCATCAGCCCTAGGATAGTGTTAGGGTTAGGGTTAGGGTTAGCATCAGCCCTAGGATAGTGTTAGGGTTAGGGTTAGCATAAGCCCTAGGATAGTGTTAGGGTTAGGGTTAGGGTTAGCATCAGGCCTAGGATAGTGTTAGGGTTATGGTTAGGGTTATCATCAGGCCTAGGATAGTGTTAGGGTTAGGGTTAGCATCAGCCCTAGGATAGTGTTAAGGTTAGAGTTAGGGTTAGCATCAGCCCTAGGATAGTGTTAGGGTTAGGGTTAGTGTTAGCATCAGCCCTAGGATATAATTAGGGTTAGGGTTAGCATCAGCCCTAGGATAGTGTTAGGGTTAGAGTTAGGGTTAGCACCAGGCTTAGGATAGTGTTAGTGTTAGGGTTACCATCAGCCTTAGGATAGTGTTAGGGTTAGGGTTAGGGTTAGCATCAGCCGTAGGATAGTGTTAGGGTTAGGGTTAGCCTCAGCCCTAGGATAGTGTTAGCGTTAGGGTTAGGGTTAGCATCAGCCCTAGGATAGTGTTAGGGTTAGGGTTAGGGTTAGCATCAGCCCTAGGATAGTGTTAGGGTTAGGGTTAGGGTTAGCATCAGCCCTAGGATAGTGTTAGGGTTAGGGTTAGCATCAGCCCTGGGATAATGTTAGGGTTAGGGTTACGGTTAGCATCAGCCCTAGGATATGGTTAGGGTTAGGGTTAGCATCAGACCTAGGATAGTGTTAGGGTTAGGGTTAGGGATAGCATAAGCCCTAGGATAGTGTTAGGGTTAGGGTTATCATCAGCCCTAGGATAGTGTTAGGGTTAGGGTTAGGGTTAGCATCAGCCCTAGAATAGTGTTAGGGTTAGGGTTAGCATCAGCCCTAGGATAGTGTTAGGGTTAGGGTTAACATAAACCCTAGGATAGTGTTAGGGTTAGGGTTAGGGTTATCATCAGACCTAGGATAGTGTTAGGGTTAGGGTTAGGGTTAGCATCAGTTCAAGGACAGTGTTAGGGTTAGCGTTAGGGTTAGCATCAGCCCTAGGATAGTGTTAGGGTTAGGGTTAGGGTTAGCATCAGCCCTAGGATAGTGTTAGGGTTAGGGTTAGCATAAGCCCTAGGATAGTGTTAGGGTTAGGGTTAGGGTTATCATCAGGCGTAGGATAGTGTTAGGGTTAGGGTTAGCATCAGCCCTAGGATAGTGTTAGGGTTAGGGTTAGGGTTAGCATCAGCCCTAGGATAGTGTTAGGGTTAGCGTTAGCATCAGCCCTAGGATAGTGTTAGGGTTAGGGTTAGGGTTAGCATCAGGCCTAGGATAGTGTTAGGGTTAGGGTTAGCATCAGCCCTAGGATAGTGTTAGGGTTAGGGTTAGGGTTAGCATCAGCCGTAGGATAGTGTTAGGGTTAGGGTTAGCCTCAGCCCTAAGATAGTGTTAGAGTTAGGGTTAGGGTTAGCATCAGCCCTAGGATAATGTTAGGGTTAGGGTTAGGGTTAGCATCAGCCCTAGGATAGTGTTAGTGTTAGGGTTAGCATCAGCCCTAGGATAGTGTTAGGGTTAGGGTTAGGGTTAGCATCCGCCCTAGGATAGTGTTAGGGTTAGGGTTAGGGTTAGCATCAGCCCTAGGATAGTGTTAGGGTTAGGGTTAGCATCAGCCCTTAGATAGTGTTAGGGTTAGGGTTAGGGTTATCATCAGGCCTAGGATAGTGTTAGGGTTAGGGTTAGCATCAGCCCTAGGATAGTGTTAGTGTTAGGGTTAGCGTTAGCATCAGCCCTAGGATAGTGTTAGGGTTAGGGTTAGCATCAGCCCTAGGATAGTGTTAGGGTTAGGGTTAGCGTTAGCATCAGCCCTAGGATAGTGTTAGGGTTAGGGTTAGCATCAGCCCTAGGATAGTGTTAGGGTTAGGGTTAGCGTTAGCATCAGCCCTAGGATAGTGTTAGGGTTAGGGTTAGCTTCAGCCCTAGGATAGTGTTAGGGTTAGGGTTAGCGTTAGCATCAGCCCTAGGATAGTGTTAGGGTTAGGGTTAGGGTTATCATCAGGCCTAGGATAGTGTTAGGGTTAGGGTTAGCATCAGCCCTAGGATAGTGTTAGGGTTAGGGTTAGGGTTAGCATCAGCCCTAGGATAGTGTTAGGGTTAGGGTTAGTGTTAGCATCAGCCCTAGGATATTATTAGGGTTAGGGTTAGCATCAGCCGTAGGATAGTGTTAGGGTTAGAGTTAGGTTTAGCACCAGGCTTAGGATAGTGTTAGTGTTAGTGTTACCATCAGCCTTAGGATAGTGTTAGGGTTAGGGTTAGGGTTAGCATCAGCCGTAGGATAGTGTTAGCGTTAGGGTTAGGGTTAGCATCAGCCCTAGGATAGTATTAGGGTTAGGGTTAGGGTTAGGGTTAGGGTTAGCTTCAGCTCTAGGATAGTGTTAGGGTTAGGGTTAGGGTTAGCATCAGCCCTAGGATAGTGTTAGGGTTAGGGTTAGGGTTAGCATCAGCCCTACGATAGTGTTAGGGTTAGGGTTAGCATCAGCCCTGGGATAATGTTAGGGGTAGGGTTAGGGTTAGCATCAGCCCTAGGATAGTGTTAGGGTTAGGGTTAGCATCAGCCCTAGGATAGTGTTAGTGTTAGGGTTAGGGTTAGCATCAGCCCTAGGATAGTGTTAGGGTTAGGGTTAGCATCAGCCCTAGGATAGTGTTAGGGTTAGGGTTAGGGTTAGCATCAGCCCTAGGATAGTGTTAGGGTTAGGGTTAGCATCAGCCCTAGGATAGTGTTAGGGTTAGGGTTAGGGTTAGCATCAGCCCTAGGATAGTGTTAGGGTTAGGGTTAGGGTTAGCATCAGACCTAGGATAGTGTTAGGGTTAGGGTTAGCATCAGGCCTAGGATAGTGTTAGGGTTAGTGTTAGCATCAGCCCTAGGATAGTGTTAGGGTTAGGGTTAAGTTTAGCATCAGCCCTAGGATAGTGTTAGGGTTAGGGTTAGGGTTAGCATCAGCCCTAGAATAGTGTTAGGGTTAGGGTTAGGGTTAGCATCAGCCCTAGGATAGTGTTAGGGTTAGGGTTAGCATAAGCCCTAGGATAGTGTTAGGGTTAGGGTTAGGGTTAGCATCAGGCCTAGGATAGTGTTAGGGTTAGGGTTAGGGTTATCATCAGGCCTAGGATAGTGTTAGGGTTAGGGTTAGCATCAGCGCTAGGATAGTGTTAAGGTTAGAGTTAGGGTTAGCATCAGCCCTAGGATAGTGTTAGGGTTAGGGTTAGTGTTAGCATCAGCCCTAGGATATAATTAGGGTTAGGGTTAGCATCAGCCCTAGGATAGTGTTAGGGTTAGAGTTAGGGTTAGCACCAGGCTTAGGATAGTGTTAGTGTTAGGGTTACCATCAGCCTTAGGATAGTGTTAGGGTTAGGGTTAGGGTTAGCATCAGCTGTAGGATAGTGTTAGGGTTAGGGTTAGCCTCAGCCCTAGGATAGTGTTAGCGTTAGGGTTAGGGTTAGCATCAGCCCTAGGATAGTGTTAGGGTTAGGGTTAGGGTTAGCATCAGCCCTAGGATAGTGTTAGGGTTAGGGTTAGGGTTAGCATCAGCCCTAGGATAGTGTTAGGGTTAGGGTTTGCATCAGCCCTGGGATAATGTTAGGGTTAGGGTTACGGTTAGCATCAGCCCTAGGATAGTGTTAGCGTTAGGGTTAGGGTTAGCATCAGCCCTAGGATAGTGTTAGGGTTAGGGTTAGGGTTAGCATCAGCCCTAGGATAGTGTTAGGGTTAGGGTTAGGGTTAGCATCAGCCCTAGGATAGTGTTAGGGTTAGGGTTTGCATCAGCCCTGGGATAATGTTAGGGTTAGGGTTACGGTTAGCATCAGCCCTAGGATAGTGTTAGGGTTAGGGTTAGGGTTAGCATCCGCCCTAGGATAGTGTTAGGGTTAGGGTTAGGGTTAGCATCAGCCCTAGGATAGTGTTAGGCTTAGGGTTAGCATCAGCCCTTAGATAGTGTTAGGGTTAGGGTTAGGGTTATCATCAGGCCTAGGATAGTGTTAGGGTTAGGGTTAGCATCAGCCCTAGGATAGTGTTAGGGTTAGGGTTAGCGTTAGCATCAGCCCTAGGATAGTGTTAGGGTGAGGGTTAGCATCAGCCCTAGGATAGTGTTAGTGTTAGGGTTAGCGTTAGCATCAGCCCTAGGATAGTGTTAGGGTTAGGGTTAGCATCAGCCCTAGGATAGTGTTAGGGTTAGGGTTAGCGTTAGCATCAGCCCTAGGATAGTGTTAGGGTTAGGGTTAGCATCAGCCCTAGGATAGTGTTAGGGTTAGGGTTAGCGTTAGCATCAGCCCTAGGATAGTGTTAGGGTTAGGGTTAGGGTTATCATCAGGCCTAGGATAGTGTTAGGGTTAGGGTTAGCATCAGCCCTAGGATAGTGTTAGGGTTAGGGTTAGGGTTAGCATCAGCCCTAGGATAGTGTTAGGGTTAGGGTTAGTGTTAGCATCAGCCCTAGGATATTATTAGGGTTAGGGTTAGCATCAGCCCTAGGATAGTGTTAGGGTTAGAGTTAGGTTTAGCACCAGGCTTAGGATAGTGTTAGTGTTAGTGTTACCATCAGCCTTAGGATAGTGTTAGGGTTAGGGTTAACATAAACCCTAGGATAGTGTTAGGGTTAGGGTTAGGGTTATCATCAGGCCTAGGATAGTTTTAGGCTTAGGGTTAGCATCAGTTCAAGGATAGTGTTAGGGTTAGCGTTAGGGTTAGCATCAGCCCTAGGATAGTGTTAGGGTTAGGGTTAGCCTTAGCATCAGCCCTAGGATAGTGTTAGGGTTAGGGTTAGCATCAGCCCTAGGATAGTGTTAGTGTTAGGGTTAGCGTTAGCATCAGCCCTAGGATAGTGTTAGGGTTAGGGTTAGCATCAGCCCTAGGATAGTGTTAGGGTTAGGGTTAGTGTTAGCATCAGCCCTAGGATATTATTAGGGTTAGGGTTAGCATCAGCCCTAGGATAGTGTTAGGGTTAGGGTTAGCATCAGCGTTTAGAGAGTGTTAGGGTTAGGGTTAGGGTTAGCATAAGCCCTAGGATAGTGTTAGTGTTAGGGTTAGCATCAGCCCTAGGATAGTGTTAGGGTTAGGGTTAGGGTTAGCATCAGCCCTAGGATAGTGTTAGGGTTAGGGTTAGCATCAGCCCTAGGATAGTGTTAGGGTTAGGGTTAGCGTTAGCATAAGCCCTAGGATAGTGTTAGGGTTAGGGTTAGCATCAGCCCTAGGATAGTGTTAGGGTTAGGGTTAGCGTTAGCATGAGCCCTAGGATAGTGTTAGGGTTAGGGTTAGCGTTAGCATCAGCCCTAGGATAGTGTTAGGGTTAGGGTTAGGGTTAGCATCAGCCCTAGGATAGTGTTAGGGTTAGGGTTAGCATCAGCCCTAGGATAGTATTAGGGTTAGGGTTAGGGTTAGGGTTAGGGTTAGCTTCAGCTCTAGGATAGTGTTAGGGTTAGGGTTAGGGTTAGCATCAGCCCTAGGATAGTGTTAGGGTTAGGGTTAGGGTTAGCATCAGCCCTACGATAGTGTTAGGGTTAGGGTTAGCATCAGCCCTGGGATAATGTTAGGGGTAGGGTTAGGGTTAGCATCAGCCCTAGGATAGTGTTAGGGTTAGGGTTAGCATCAGCCCTAGGATAGTGTTAGTGTTAGCGTTAGGGTTAGCATCAGCCCTAGGATAGTGTTAGGGTTAGGGTTAGCATCAGCCCTAGGATAGTGTTAGGGTTAGGGTTAGGGTTAGCATCAGCCCTAGGATAGTGTTAGGGTTAGGGGTAGCATCAGCCCTAGGATAGTGTTAGGGTTAGGGTTAGGGTTAGCATCAGCCCTAGGATAGTGTTAGGGTTAGGGTTAGCATCAGCCCTAGGATCGTGTTAGGGTTAGGGTTAGGGTTAGCATAAGCCCTAGGATAGTGTTAGGGTTAGGGTTAGCATCAGCCCTAGGATAGTGTTAGGGTTAGGGTTAGCGTTAGCATCAGCCCTAGGATAGTGTTAGGGTTAGGGTTATCATCAGCCCTAGGATAGTGTTAGGGTTAGGGTTAGGGTTAGCATCAGCCCTAGGATAGTGTTAGGGTTAGGGTTAGGCTCAGCCCTAGGAGAGTGTTAGGGTTAGGGATAGGGTTATCATCAGGCCTAGGATAGTGTTAGGGTTAGGGTTAGGGTTAGCATCAGACCTAGGATAGTGTTAGGGTTAGGGTTAGCATCAGGCCTAGGATAGTGTTAGGGTTAGGGTTAGCATCAGCCCTAGGATAGTGTTAGGGTTAGGGTTAAGTTTAGCATCAGCCCTAGGATAGTGTTAGGGTTAGGGTTAGGGTTAGCATCAGCCCTAGAATAGTGTTAGGGTTAGGGTTAGGGTTAGCATCAGCCCTAGGATAGTGTTAGGGTTAGGGTTAGGGTTAGCATCAGGCCTAGGATAGTGTTAGGGTTAGGGTTAGGGTTATCATCAGGCCTAGGATAGTGTTAGGGTTAGGGTTAGCATCAGCGCTAGGATAGTGTTAAGGTTAGAGTTAGGGTTAGCATCAGCCCTAGGATAGTGTTAGGGTTAGGGTTAGTGTTAGCATCAGCCCTAGGATATAATTAGGGTTAGGGTTAGCATCAGCCCTAGGATAGTGTTAGGGTTAGAGTTAGGGTTAGCACCAGGCTTAGGATAGTGTTAGTGTTAGGGTTACCATCAGCCTTAGGATAGAGTTAGGGTTAGGGTTAGGGTTAGCATCAGCTGTAGGATAGTGTTAGGGTTAGGGTTAGCCTCAGCCCTAGGATAGTGTTAGCGTTAGGGTTAGGGTTAGCATCAGCCCTAGGATAGTGTTAGGGTTAGGGTTAGGGTTAGCATCAGCCCTAGGATAGTGTTAGGGTTAGGGTTAGGGTTAGCATCAGCCCTAGGATAGTGTTAGGGTTAGGGTTAGCATCAGCCCTAGGATAGTGTTAGGGTTAGAGTTAGGGTTAGCACCAGGCTTAGGATAGTGTTAGTGTTAGGGTTACCATCAGCCTTAGGATAGTGTTAGGGTTAGGGTTAGGGTTAGCATCAGCCGTAGGATAGTGTTAGGGTTAGGGTTAGCCTCAGCCCTAGGATAGTGTTAGCCTTAGGGTTAGGGTTAGCATCAGCCCTAGGATAGTGTTAGGGTTAGGGTTAGGGTTAGCATCAGCCCTAGGATAGTGTTAGGGTTAGGGTTAGGGTTAGCATCAGCCCTAGGATAGTGTTAGGGTTAGGGTTAGCATCAGCCCTGGGATAATGTTAGGGTTAGGGTTACGGTTAGCATCAGCCCTAGGATATGGTTAGGGTTAGGGTTAGCATCAGACCTAGGATAGTGTTAGGGTTAGGGTTAGGGATAGCATAAGCCCTAGGATAGTGTTAGGGTTAGGGTTATCATCAGCCCTAGGATAGTGTTAGGGTTAGGGTTAGGGTTAGCATCAGCCCTAGGATAGTGTTAGGGTTAGGGTTAGCATCAGCCCTAGGATAGTGTTAGGGTTAGGGTTAACATAAACCCTAGGATAGTGTTAGGGTTAGGGTTAGGGTTATCATCAGACCTAGGATAGTGTTAGGGTTAGGGTTAGGGTTAGCATCAGTTCAAGGACAGTGTTAGGGTTAGCGTTAGGGTTAGCATCAGCCCTAGGATAGTGTTAGGGTTAGTGTTAGGGTTAGCATCAGCCCTAGGATAGTGTTAGGGTTAGGGTTAGCATAAGCCCTAGGATAGTGTTAGGGTTAGGGTTAGGGTTATCATCAGGCCTAGGATAGTGTTAGGGTTAGGGTTAGCATCAGCCCTAGGATAGTGTTAGGGTTAGGGTTAGGGTTAGCATCAGCCCTAGGATAGTGTTAGGGTTAGCGTTAGCATCAGCCCTAGGATAGTGTTAGGGTTAGGGTTAGGGTTAGCATCAGGCCTAGGATAGTGTTAGGGTTAGGGTTAGCATCAGCCCTAGGATAGTGTTAGGGTTAGGGTTAGGGTTAGCATCAGCCGTAGGATAGTGTTAGGGTTAGGGTTAGCCTCAGCCCTAAGATAGTGTTAGAGTTAGGGTTAGGGTTAGCATCAACCCTAGGATAATGTTAGGGTTAGGGTTAGGGTTAGCATCAGCCCTAGGATAGTGTTAGTGTTAGGGTTAGCATCAGCCCTAGGATAGTGTTAGGGTTAGGGTTAGGGTTAGCATCCGCCCTAGGATAGTGTTAGGGTTAGGGTTAGGGTTAGCATCAGCCCTAGGATAGTGTTAGGGTTAGGGTTAGCATCAGCCCTTAGATAGTGTTAGGGTTAGGGTTAGGGTTATCATCAGGCCTAGGATAGTGTTAGGGTTAGGGTTAGCATCAGCCCTAGGATAGTGTTAGTGTTAGGGTTAGCGTTAGCATCAGCCCTAGGATAGTGTTAGGGTTAGGGTTAGCATCAGCCCTAGGATAGTGTTAGGGTTAGGGTTAGCGTTAGCATCAGCCCTAGGATAGTGTTAGGGTTAGGGTTAGCATCAGCCCTAGGATAGTGTTAGGGTTAGGGTTAGCGTTAGCATCAGCCCTAGGATAGTGTTAGGGTTAGGGTTAGCGTTAGCAACAGCCCTAGGATAGTGTTAGGGTTAGGGTTAGGGTTATCATCAGGCCTAGGATAGTGTTAGGGTTAGGGTTAGCATCAGCCCTAGGATAGTGTTAGGGTTAGGGTTAGGGTTAGCATCAGCCCTAGGATAGTGTTAGGGTTAGGGTTAGTGTTAGCATCAGCCCTAGGATATTATTAGGGTTAGGGTTAGCATCAGCCCTAGGATAGTGTTAGGGTTAGAGTTAGGTTTAGCACCAGGCTTAGGATAGTGTTAGTGTTAGTGTTACCATCAGCCTTAGGATAGTGTTAGGGTTAGGGTTAGGGTTAGCATCAGCCGTAGGATAGTGTTAGCGTTAGGGTTAGGGTTAGCATCAGCCCTAGGATAGTATTAGGGTTAGGGTTAGGGTTAGGGTTAGGGTTAGCTTCAGCTCTAGGATACTGTTAGGGTTAGGGTTAGGGTTAGCATCAGCCCTAGGATAGTGTTAGGGTTAGGGTTAGGGTTAGCATCAGCCCTACGATAGTGTTAGGGTTAGGGTTAGCATCAGCCCTGGGATAATGTTAGGGGTAGGGTTAGGGTTAGCATCAGCCCTAGGATAGTGTCAGGGTTAGGGTTAGCATCAGCCCTAGGATAGTGTTAGTGTTAGGGTTAGGGTTAGCATCAGCCCTAGGATAGTGTTAGGGTTAGGGTTAGCATCAGCCCTAGGATAGTGTTAGGGTTAGGGTTAGGGTTAGCATCAGCCCTAGGATAGTGTTAGGGTTAGGGTTAGCATCAGCCCTAGGATAGTGTTAGGGTTAGGGTTAGGGTTAGCATCAGCCCTAGGATAGTGTTAGGGTTAGGGTTAGCATCAGCCCTAGGATCGTGTTAGGGTTAGGGTTAGGGTTAGCATAAGCCCTAGGATAGTGTTAGGGTTAGGGTTAGCATCAGCCCTAGGATAGTGTTAGGGTTAGGGTTAGCGTTAGCATCAGCCCTAGGATAGTGTTAGGGTTAGGGTTACCATCAGCCCTAGGATAGTGTTAGGGTTAGGGTTAGGGTTAGCATCAGCCCTAGGATAGTGTTAGGGTTAGGGTTAGGCTCAGCCCTAGGAGAGTGTTAGTGTTAGGGATAGGGTTAGCATCAGGCCTAGGATAGTGTTAGGGTTAGGGTTAGGGTTAGCATCAGACCTAGGATAGTGTTAGGGTTAGGGTTAGCATCAGGCCTAGGATAGTGTTAGGGTTAGGGTTAGCATAAGCCCTAGGATAGTGTTAGGGTTAGGGTTAAGTTTAGCATCAGCCCTAGGATAGTGTTAGGGTTAGGGTTAGGGTTAGCATCAGCCCTAGAATAGTGTTAGGGTTAGGGTTAGGGTTAGCATCAGCCCTAGGATAGTGTTAGGGTTAGGGTTAGCATAAGCCCTAGGATAGTGTTAGGGTTAGGGTTAGGGTTAGCATCAGCCCTAGGATAGTGTTAGGGTTAGGGTTAGGGTTATCATCAGGCCTAGGATAGTGTTAGGGTTAGGGTTAGCATCAGCGCTAGGATAGTGTTAAGGTTAGAGTTAGGGTTAGCATCAGCCCTAGGATAGTGTTAGGGTTAGGGTTAGTGTTAGCATCAGCCCTAGGATATAATTAGGGTTAGGGTTAGCATCAGCCCTAGGATAGTGTTAGGGTTAGAGTTAGGGTTAGCACCAGGCTTAGGATAGTGTTAGTGTTAGGGTTACCATCAGCCTTAGGATAGTGTTAGGGTTAGGGTTAGGGTTAGCATCAGCTGTAGGATAGTGTTAGGGTTAGGGTTAGCCTCAGCCCTAGGATAGTGTTAGGGTTAGGGTTTGCATCAGCCCTGGGATAATGTTAGGGTTAGGGTTACGGTTAGCATCAGCCCTAGGATAGTGTTAGCGTTAGGGTTAGGGTTAGCATCAGCCCTAGGATAGTGTTAGGGTTAGGGTTAGGGTTAGCATCAGCCCTAGGATAGTGTTAGGGTTAGGGTTAGGGTTAGCATCAGCCCTAGGATAGTGTTAGGGTTAGGGTTTGCATCAGCCCTGGGATAATGTTAGGGTTAGGGTTACGGTTAGCATCAGCCCTAGGATAGTGTTAGGGTTAGGGTTAGGGTTAGCATCCGCCCTAGGATAGTGTTAGGGTTAGGGTTAGGGTTAGCATCAGCCCTAGGATAGTGTTAGGGTTAGGGTTAGCATCAGCCCTTAGATAGTGTTAGGGTTAGGGTTAGGGTTATCATCAGGCCTAGGATAGTGTTAGGGTTAGGGTTAGCATCAGCCCTAGGATAGTGTTAGGGTTAGGGTTAGCGTTAGCATCAGCCCTAGGATAGTGTTAGGGTTAGGGTTAGCATCAGCCCTAGGATAGTGTTAGTGTTAGGGTTAGCGTTAGCATCAGCCCTAGGATAGTGTTAGGGTTAGGGTTAGCATCAGCCCTAGGATAGTGTTAGGGTTAGGGTTAGCGTTAGCATCAGCCCTAGGATAGTGTTAGGGTTAGGGTTAGCATCAGCCCTAGGATAGTGTTAGGGTTAGGGTTAGCGTTAGCATCAGCCCTAGGATAGTGTTAGGTTTAGGGTTAGGGTTATCATCAGGCCTAGGATAGTGTTAGGGTTAGGGTTAGCATCAGCCCTAGGATAGTGTTAGGGTTAGGGTTAGGGTTAGCATCAGCCCTAGGATAGTGTTAGGGTTAGGGTTAGTGTTAGCATCAGCCCTAGGATATTATTAGGGTTAGGGTTAGCATCAGCCCTAGGATAGTGTTAGGGTTAGAGTTAGGTTTAGCACCAGGCTTAGGATAGTGTTAGTGTTAGTTTTATCATCAGCCTTAGGATAGTGTTAGGGTTAAGGTTAGGGTTAGCATCAGCCGTAGGATAGTGTTAGCGTTAGGGTTAGGGTTAGCATCAGCCCTAGGATAGTATTAGGGTTAGGGTTAGGGTTACTGTTAGGGTTAGCTTCAGCTCTAGCATAGTGTTAGGGTTAGGGTTAGGGTTAGCATCAGCCCTAGGATAGTGTTAGGGTTAGGGTTAGCGTTAGCATCAGCCCTACGATAGTGTTAGGGTTAGGGTTAGCATCAGCCCTGGGATAATGTTAGGGGTAGGGTTAGTGTTAGCATCAGCCCTAGGATAGTGTTAGGGTTAGGGTTAGCATCAGCCCTAGGATAGTGTTAGGGTTAGGGTTAGGGTTAGCATCAGCCCTAGGATAGTGTTAGGGTTAGGGGTAGCATCAGCCCTAGGATAGTGTTAGGGTTAGGGTTAGGGTTAGCATCAGCCCTAGGATAGTGTTAGGGTTAGGGTTAGCATCAGCCCTAGGATCGTGTTAGGGTTAGGGTTAGGGTTAGCATAAGCCCTAGGATAGTGTTAGGGTTAGGGTTAGCATCAGCCCTAGGATAGTGTTAGGGTTAGGGTTAGCGTTAGCATCAGCCCTAGGATAGTGTTAGGGTTAGGGTTATCATCAGCCCTAGGATAGTGTTAGGGTTAGGGTTAGGGTTAGCATCAGCCCTAGGATAGTGTTAGGGTTAGGGTTAGGCTCAGCCCTAGGAGAGTGTTAGGGTTAGGGATAGGGTTATCATCAGGCCTAGGATAGTGTTAGGGTTAGGGTTAGGGTAAGCATCAGACCTAGGATAGTGTTAGGGTTAGGGTTAGCATCAGGCCTAGGATAGTGTTAGGGTTAGGGTTAGCATCAGCCCTAGGATAGTGTTAGGGTTAGGGTTAAGTTTAGCATCAGCCCTAGGATAGTGTTAGGGTTAGGGTTAGGGTTAGCATCAGCCCTAGAATAGTGTTAGGGTTAGGGTTAGGGTTAGCATCAGCCCTAGGATAGTGTTAGGGTTAGGGTTAGCATCAGCCCTAGGATAGTGTTAGGGTTAGGGTTAGTGTTAGCATCAGCCCTAGGATAGTGTTAGGGTTAGGGTTAGCATCAGCCCTAGGATAGTGTTAGGGTTAGAGTTAGGGTTAGCACCAGGCTTAGGATAGTGTTAGTGTTAGGGTTACCATCAGCCTTAGGATAGCGTTAGGGTTAGGGTTAGGGTTAGCATGAGCTGTAGGATAGTGTTAGGGTTAGGGTTAGCCTCAGCCCTAGGATAGTGTTAGCGTTAGGGTTAGGGTTAGCATCAGCCCTAGGATAGTGTTAGGGTTAGGGTTAGGGTTAGCATCAGCCCCAGGATAGTGTTAGGGTTAGGGTTAGGGTTAGCATCAGCCCTAGGATAGTGTTAGGGTTAGGGTTAGCATCAGCCCTGGGATAATGTTAGGGTTAGGGTTACGGTTAGCATCAGCCCTAGGATAGGGTTAGGGTTAGGGTTAGCATCAGCCGTAGGATAGTGTTAGGGTTAGGGTTAGGGATAGCATCAGCCCTAGGATAGTGTTAGGGTTAGGGTTATCATCAGCCCTAGGATAGTGTTAGGGTTAGGGTTAGGGTTAGCATCAGCCCTAGGATAGTGTTAGGGTTAGGGTTAGCATCAGCCCTAGGATAGTGTTAGGGTTAGGGTTAACATAAACCCTAGGATAGTGTTAGGGTTAGGGTGAGGGTTATCATCAGACCTAGGATAGTTTTAGGGTTAGGGTTAGGGTTAGCATCAGTTCAAGGACAGTGTTAGGGTTAGCGTTAGGGTTAGCATCAGCCCTAGGATAGTGTTAGGGTTAGGGTTAGTGTTATCATCAGGCCTAGGATAGTGTTAGGGTTAGGGTTAGCATCAGCCCTAGGATAGTGTTAGGGTTAGGGTTAGGGTTAGCATCAGCCCTAGGATAGTGTTAGGGTTAGGGTTAGCATCAGCCCTAGGATAGTGTTAGGGTTAGGGTTAGGGTTAGCATCAGGCCTAGGATAGTGTTAGGGTTAGGGTTAGCATCAGCCCTAGGATAGTGTTAGGGTTAGGGTTCGGGTTACCATCAGCCGTAGGATAGTGTTAGGGTTAGGGTTAGCCTCAGCCCTAAGATAGTGTTAGAGTTAGGGTTAGGGTTAGCATCAGCCCTAGGATAATGTTAGGGTTAGGGTTAGGGTTAGCATCAGCCCTAGGATAGTGTTAGTGTTAGAGTTAGCATCAGCCCTAGGATAGTGTTAGGGTTAGGGTTAGGGTTAGCATCCGCCCTAGGATAGTGTTAGGGTTAGGGTTAGGGTTAGCAACAGCCCTAGGATAGTGTTAGGGTTAGGGTTAGCATCAGCCCTAGGATAGTGTTAGGGTTAGGGTTAGCATCAGCCCTAGGATAGTGTTAGGGTTAGGGTTAGCGTTAGCATCAGCCCTAGGATAGTGTTAGGGTTAGGGTTAGCATCAGCCCTAGGATAGTGTTAGGGTTAGGGTTAGCGTTAGCATCAGCCCTAGGATAGTGTTAGGGTTAGGGTTAGCATCAGCCCTAGGATAGTGTTAGGGTTAGGGTTAGGGTTAGCATCAGCCCTAGGATAGTGTTAGGGTTAGGGTTAGCATCAACCCTAGGATAGTGTTAGGGTTACGGTTAGGGTTAGCATCAGCCGTAGGATAGTGTTAGGGTTAGGGTTAGCATCAGCCCTAGGATAGTATTAGGGTTAGGGTTACGGTTAGGGTTAGGGTTAGCATCAGCTCTAGGATAGTGTTAGGGTTAGGGTTAGGGTTACCATCAGCCCTAGGATAGTGTTAGGGTTAGGGTTAGGGTTAGCATCAGCCCTAGGATAGTGTTAGGGTTAGGTTTAGCATCATCCCTGGGATAATGTTAGGGTTAGGGTTAGGGTTAGCATCAGCCCTAGGATAGTGTTAGGGTTAGGGTTAGCATCAGCCCTAGGATAGTGTTAGTGTTAGGGTTAGGGTTAGCATCAGCCCTAGGATAGTGTTAGGGTTAGGGTTAGCATCAGCCCTGGGATAGTGTTAGGGTTAGGGTTAGGGTTAGCATCAGCCCTAGGATAGTGTTAGGGTTAGGGTTAGCATCAGCCCTGGGTTAGTGTTAGGGTTAGGGTTAGGGTTAGCATCAGCCCTAGGATAGTGTTCGGGTTAGGGTTATCATCAGCCCTAGGATAGTGTTAGTGTTAGGGTTAGGGTTAGCATCAGCCCTAGGATAGTGTTAGGGTTAGGGTTAGCATCAGCCCTAGGATAGTGTTAGGGTTAGGGTTAGGGTTAGCATCAGCCCTAGGATAGTGTTAGGGTTAGGGTTAGCATCAGCCCTAGGATAGTGTTAGGGTTAGGGTTAGGGTAAGCATCAGCCCTAGGATAGTGTTAGGGTTAGGGTTAGCATCAGCCCTAGGATAGTGTTAGAGTTAGGGTTAGGGTTAGCATCAGCCCTAGGATAGTGTTAGGGTTAGGGTTAGCATCAGCCCTAGGATAGTGTTAGGCTTAGGGTTAGCGTTAGCATCAGCCCTAGGATAGTGTTAGGGTTAGGGTTAGCATCAGCCCTAGGATAGTGTTAGGGTTAGGGTTAACATAAACCCTAGGATAGTGTTAGGGTTAGGGTTAGGGTTATCATCAGGCCTAGGATAGTTTTAGGGTTAGGGTTAGCATCAGTTCAAGGATAGTGTTAGGGTTAGCGTTAGGGTTAGCATCAGCCCTAGGATAGTGTTAGGGTTAGGGTTAGGGTTAGCATCAGCCCTAGGATAGTGTTAGGGTTAGGGTTAGCATCAGCCCTAGGATAGTGTTAGTGTTAGGGTTAGGGTTAGCATCAGCGTTTAGAGAGTGTTAGGGTTAGGGTTAGGGTTAGCATAAGCCCTAGGATAGTGTTAGTGTTAGGGTTAGCATCAGCCCTAGGATAGTGTTAGGGTTAGGGTTAGGGTTAGCATCAGCCCTAGGATAGTGTTAGGGTTAGGGTTAGCATCAGCCCTAGGATAGTGTTAGGGTTAGGGTTAGGGTTAGCATAAGCCCTAGGATAGTGTTAGGGTTAGGGTTAGCATCAGCCCTAGGATAGTGTTAGGGTTAGGGTTAGCGTTAGCATCAGCCCTAGGATAGTGTTAGGGTTAGGGTTAGCATCAGCCCTAGGATAGTGTTAGGGTTAGGGTTAGGGTTAGCATCAGCCCTAGGATAGTGTTAGGGTTAGGGTTAGGCTCAGCCCTAGGAGAGTGTTAGGGTTAGGGATAGGGTTAGCATCAGGCCTAGGATAGTGTTAGGGTTAGGGTTAGGGTTAGCATCAGACCTAGGATAGTGTTAGGGTTAGGGTTAGCATCAGGCCTAGGATAGTGTTAGGGTTAGGGTTAGCATCAGCCCTAGGATAGTGTTAGGGTTAGGGTTAAGTTTAGCATCAGCCCTAGGATAGTGTTAGGGTTAGGGTTAGGGTTAACATCAACCCTAGGATAGTGTTAGGGTTAGGGTTAGGTTTAGCATCAGCCCTAGGATAGTGTTAGGGATAGGGTTAGCATCAGGCCTAGGATAGTGTTAGGGTTAGGGTTAGGGTTATCATCAGGCCTAGGATAGTGTTAGGGTTAGGGTTAGCATCAACCCTAGGATAGTGTTAAGGTTAGAGTTAGGGTTAGCATCAGCCCTAGGATGGTGTTAGGGTTAGGGTTAGGGTTAGCATCAGGCCTAGGATAGTGTTAGGGTTAGGGTTAGCATCAGCCCTAGGATAGTGTTAGGGTTAGGGTTAGGGGTAGCATCAGCCGTAGGATAGTGTTAGGGTTAGGGTTAGCCTCAGCCCTAAGATAGTGTTAGAGTTAGGGTTAGGGTTAGCATCAGCCCTAGGATAATGTTAGGGTTAGGGTTAGGGTTAGCATCAGCCCTAGGATAGTGTTAGTGTTAGAGTTAGCATCAGCCCTAGGATAGTGTTAGGGTTAGGGTTAGGGTTAGCATCCGCCCTAGGATAGTGTTAGGGTTAGGGTTAGGGTTAGCATCAGCTGTAGGATAGTGTTAGGGTTAGGGTTAGCCTCAGCCCTAGGATAGTGTTAGCGTTAGGGTTAGGGTTAGCATCAGCCCTAGGATAGTGTTAGGGTTAGGGTTAGGGTTAGCATCAGCCCTAGGATAGTGTTAGGGTTAGGGTTAGGGTTAGCATCAGCCCTAGGATAGTGTTAGGGTTAGGGTTAGCATCAGCCCTGGGATAATGTTAGGGTTAGGGTTACGGTTAGCATCAGCCCTAGGATAGGGTTAGGGTTAGGGTTAGCATCAGCCCTAGGATAGTGTTAGGGTTAGGGTTAGGGATAGCATCAGCCCTAGGATAGTGTTAGGGTTAGGGTTATCATCAGCCCTAGGATAGTGTTAGGGTTAGGGTTAGGGTTAGCATCAGCCCTAGGATAGTGTTAGGGTTAGGGTTAGCATCAGCCCTAGGATAGTGTTAGGGTTAGGGTTAACATAAACCCTAGGATAGTGTTAGGGTTAGGGTGAGGTTTATCATCAGACCTAGGATAGTGTTAGGGTTAGGGTTAGGGTTAGCATCAGTTCAAGGACAGTGTTAGGGTTAGCGTTAGGTTTAGCATCAGCCCTAGGATAGTGTTAGGGTTAGGGTTAGGGTTAGCATCAGCCCTAGGATAGTGTTAGGGTTAGGGTTAGCATAAGCCCTAGGATAGTGTTAGGGTTAGGGTTAGGGTTATCATCAGGCCTAGGATAGTGTTAGGGTTAGGGTTAGCATCAGCCCTAGGATAGTGTTAGGGTTAGGGTTAGGGTTAGCATCAGCCCTAGGATAGTGTTAGGGTTAGGGTTAGCATCAGCCCTAGGATAGTGTTAGGGTTAGGGTTAGGGTTAGCATCAGGCCTAGGATAGTGTTAGGGTTAGGGTTAGCATCAGCCCTAGGATAGTGTTAGGGTTAGGGTTAGGGTTAGCATCAGCCGTAGGATAGTGTTAGGGTTAGGGTTAGCCTCAGCCCTAAGATAGTGTTAGAGTTAGGGTTAGGGTTAGCATCAGCCCTAGGATAATGTTAGGGTTAGGGTTAGGGTTAGCATCAGCCCTAGGATAGTGTTAGTGTTAGAGTTAGCATCAGCCCTAGGATAGTGTTAGGGTTAGGGTTAGGGTTAGCATCCGCCCTAGGATAGTGTTAGGGTTAGGGTTAGGGTTAGCAACAGCCCTAGGATAGTGTTAGGGTTAGGGTTAGGCTCAGCCCTAGGAGAGTGTTAGGGTTAGGGATAGGGTTATCATCAGGCCTAGGATAGTGTTAGGGTTAGGGTTAGGGTTAGCATCAGACCTAGGATAGTGTTAGGGTTAGGGTTAGCATCAGGCCTAGGATAGTGTTAGGGTTAGGGTTAGCATCAGCCCTAGGATAGTGTTAGGGTTAGGGTTAAGTTTAGCATCAGCCCTAGGATAGTGTTAGGGTTAGGGTTAGGGTTAGCATCAGCCCTAGAATAGTGTTAGGGTTAGGGTTAGGGTTAGCATCAGCCCTAGGATAGTGTTAGGGTTAGGGTTAGCATAAGCCCTAGGATAGTGTTAGGGTTAGGGTTAGGGTTAGCATCAGGCCTAGGATAGTGTTAGGGTTAGGGTTAGGGTTATCATCAGGCCTAGGATAGTGTTAGGGTTAGGGTTAGCATCAGCGCTAGGATAGTGTTAAGGTTAGAGTTAGGGTTAGCATCAGCCCTTGGATAGTGTTAGGGTTAGGGTTAGTGTTAGCATCAGCCCTAGGATATAATTAGGGTTAGGGTTAGCATCAGCCCTAGGATAGTGTTAGGGTTAGAGTTAGGGTTAGCACCAGGCTTAGGATAGTGTTAGTGTTAGGGTTACCATCAGCCTTAGGATAGTGTTAGGGTTAGGGTTAGGGTTAGCATCAGCTGTAGGATAGTGTTAGGGTTAGGGTTAGCCTCAGCCCTAGGATAGTGTTAGCGTTAGGGTTAGGGTTAGCATCAGCCCTAGGATAGTGTTAGGGTTAGGGTTAGGGTTAGCATCAGCCCCAGGATAGTGTTAGGGTTAGGGTTAGGGTTAGCATCAGCCCTAGGATAGTGTTAGGGTTAGGGTTAGCATCAGCCCTGGGATAATGTTAGGGTTAGGGTTACGGTTAGCATCAGCCCTAGGATAGGGTTAGGGTTAGGGTTAGCATCAGCCGTAGGATAGTGTTAGGGTTAGGGTTAGGGATAGCATCAGCCCTA
Source organism: Lemur catta (assembly GCF_020740605.2). Classification (NCBI taxonomy): domain Eukaryota; kingdom Metazoa; phylum Chordata; class Mammalia; order Primates; family Lemuridae; genus Lemur; species Lemur catta. The sequence continues at coordinate 338,687 of NC_059145.1, read as the reverse complement.
GGATAGTGTTAGGGTTAGGGTTATCATCAGCCCTAGGATAGTGTTAGGGTTAGGGTTAGGGTTAGCATCAGCCCTAGGATAGTGTTAGGGTTAGGGTTAGCATCAGCCCTAGGATAGTGTTAGGGTTAGGGTTAACATAAACCCTAGGATAGTGTTAGGGTTAGGGTGAGGGTTATCATCAGACCTAGGATAGTGTTAGGGTTAGGGTTAGGGTTAGCATCAGTTCAAGGACAGTGTTAGGGTTAGCGTTAGGGTTAGCATCAGCCCTAGGATAGTGTTAGGGTTAGGGTTAGGGTTAGCATCAGCCCTAGGATAGTGTTAGGGTTAGGGTTAGCATAAGCCCTAGGATAGTGTTAGGGTTAGGGTTAGGGTTATCATCAGGCCTAGGATAGTGTTAGGGTTAGGGTTAGCATCAGCCCTAGGATAGTGTTAGGGTTAGGGTTAGGGTTAGCATCAGCCCTAGGATAGTGTTAGGGTTAGGGTTAGCATCAGCCCTAGGATAGTGTTAGGGTTAGGGTTAGGGTTAGCATCAGGCCTAGGATAGTGTTAGGGTTAGGGTTAGCATCAGCCCTAGGATAGTGTTAGGGTTAGGGTTCGGGTTACCATCAGCCGTAGGATAGTGTTAGGGTTAGGGTTAGCCTCAGCCCTAAGATAGTGTTAGAGTTAGGGTTAGGGTTAGCATCAGCCCTAGGATAATGTTAGGGTTAGGGTTAGGGTTAGCATCAGCCCTAGGATAGTGTTAGTGTTAGAGTTAGCATCAGCCCTAGGATAGTGTTAGGGTTAGGGTTAGGGTTAGCATCCGCCCTAGGATAGTGTTAGGGTTAGGGTTAGGGTTAGCAACAGCCCTAGGATAGTGTTAGGGTTAGGGTTAGCATCAGCCCTAGGATAGTGTTAGGGTTAGGGTTAGCATCAGCCCTAGGATAGTGTTAGGGTTAGGGTTAGCGTTAGCATCAGCCCTAGGATAGTGTTAGGGTTAGGGTTAGCATCAGCCCTAGGATAGTGTTAGGGTTAGGGTTAGCGTTAGCATCAGCCCTAGGATAGTGTTAGGGTTAGGGTTAGCATCAGCCCTAGGATAGTGTTAGGGTTAGGGTTAGGGTTAGCATCAGCCCTAGGATAGTGTTAGGGTTAGGGTTAGCATCAACCCTAGGATAGTGTTAGGGTTACGGTTAGGGTTAGCATCAGCCGTAGGATAGTGTTAGGGTTAGGGTTAGCATCAGCCCTAGGATAGTATTAGGGTTAGGGTTAGGGTTAGGGTTAGGGTTAGCATCAGCTCTAGGATAGTGTTAGGGTTAGGGTTAGGGTTACCATCAGCCCTAGGATAGTGTTAGGGTTAGGGTTAGGGTTAGCATCAGCCCTAGGATAGTGTTAGGGTTAGGTTTAGCATCATCCCTGGGATAATGTTAGGGTTAGGGTTAGGGTTAGCATCAGCCCTAGGATAGTGTTAGGGTTAGGGTTAGCATCAGCCCTAGGATAGTGTTAGTGTTAGGGTTAGGGTTAGCATCAGCCCTAGGATAGTGTTAGGGTTAGGGTTAGCATCAGCCCTGGGATAGTGTTAGGGTTAGGGTTAGGGTTAGCATCAGCCCTAGGATAGTGTTAGGGTTAGGGTTAGCATCAGCCCTGGGTTAGTGTTAGGGTTAGGGTTAGGGTTAGCATCAGCCCTAGGATAGTGTTAGGGTTAGGGTTATCATCAGCCCTAGGATAGTGTTAGTGTTAGGGTTAGGGTTAGCATCAGCCCTAGGATAGTGTTAGGGTTAGGGTTAGCATCAGCCCTAGGATAGTGTTAGGGTTAGGGTTAGGGTTAGCATCAGCCCTAGGATAGTGTTAGGGTTAGGGTTAGCATCAGCCCTAGGATAGTGTTAGGGTTAGGGTTAGGGTAAGCATCAGCCCTAGGATAGTGTTAGGGTTAGGGTTAGCATCAGCCCTAGGATAGTGTTAGGGTTAGGGTTAGGGTTAGCATCAGCCCTAGGATAGTGTTAGGGTTAGGGTTAGCATCAGCCCTAGGATAGTGTTAGGCTTAGGGTTAGCGTTAGCATCAGGCCTAGGATAGTGTTAGGGTTAGGGTTAGCATCAGCCCTAGGATAGTGTTAGGGTTAGGGTTAACATAAACCCTAGGATAGTGTTAGGGTTAGGGTTAGGGTTATCATCAGGCCTAGGATAGTTTTAGGGTTAGGGTTAGCATCAGTTCAAGGATAGTGTTAGGGTTAGCGTTAGGGTTAGCATCAGCCCTAGGATAGTGTTAGGGTTAGGGTTAGGGTTAGCATCAGCCCTAGGATAGTGTTAGGGTTAGGGTTAGCATCAGCCCTAGGATAGTGTTAGTGTTAGGGTTAGGGTTAGCATCAGCGTTTAGAGAGTGTTAGGGTTAGGGTTAGGGTTAGCATAAGCCCTAGGATAGTGTTAGTGTTAGGGTTAGCATCAGCCCTAGGATAGTGTTAGGGTTAGGGTTAGGGTTAGCATCAGCCCTAGGATAGTGTTAGGGTTAGGGTTAGCATCAGCCCTAGGATAGTGTTAGGGTTAGGGTTAGGGTTAGCATAAGCCCTAGGATAGTGTTAGGGTTAGGGGTAGCATCAGCCCTAGGATAGTGTTAGGGTTAGGGTTAGCGTTAGCATCAGCCCTAGGATAGTGTTAGGGTTAGGGTTAGCATCAGCCCTAGGATAGTGTTAGGGTTAGGGTTAGGGTTAGCATCAGCCCTAGGATAGTGTTAGGGTTAGGGTTAGGCTCAGCCCTAGGAGAGTGTTAGGGTTAGGGATAGGGTTAGCATCAGGCCTAGGATAGTGTTAGGGTTAGGGTTAGGGTTAGCATCAGACCTAGGATAGTGTTAGGGTTAGGGTTAGCATCAGGCCTAGGATAGTGTTAGGGTTAGGGTTAGCATCAGCCCTAGGATAGTGTTAGGGTTAGGGTTAAGTTTAGCATCAGCCCTAGGATAGTGTTAGGGTTAGGGTTAGGGTTAACATCAACCCTAGGATAGTGTTAGGGTTAGGGTTAGGTTTAGCATCAGCCCTAGGATAGTGTTAGGGTTAGGGTTAGCATCAGGCCTAGGATAGTGTTAGGGTTAGGGTTAGGGTTATCATCAGGCCTAGGATAGTGTTAGGGTTAGGGTTAGCATCAACCCTAGGATAGTGTTAAGGTTAGAGTTAGGGTTAGCATCAGCCCTAGGATGGTGTTAGGGTTAGGGTTAGGGTTAGCATCAGGCCTAGGATAGTGTTAGGGTTAGGGTTAGCATCAGCCCTAGGATAGTGTTAGGGTTAGGGTTAGGGGTAGCATCAGCCGTAGGATAGTGTTAGGGTTAGGGTTAGCCTCAGCCCTAAGATAGTGTTAGAGTTAGGGTTAGGGTTAGCATCAGCCCTAGGATAATGTTAGGGTTAGGGTTAGGGTTAGCATCAGCCCTAGGATAGTGTTAGTGTTAGAGTTAGCATCAGCCCTAGGATAGTGTTAGGGTTAGGGTTAGGGTTAGCATCCGCCCTAGGATAGTGTTAGGGTTAGGGTTAGGGTTAGCATCAGATGTAGGATAGTGTTAGGGTTAGGGTTAGCCTCAGCCCTAGGATAGTGTTAGCGTTAGGGTTAGGGTTAGCATCAGCCCTAGGATAGTGTTAGGGTTAGGGTTAGGGTTAGCATCAGCCCTAGGATAGTGTTAGGGTTAGGGTTAGGGTTAGCATCAGCCCTAGGATAGTGTTAGGGTTAGGGTTAGCATCAGCCCTGGGATAATGTTAGGGTTAGGGTTACGGTTAGCATCAGCCCTAGGATAGGGTTAGGGTTAGGGTTAGCATCAGCCCTAGGATAGTGTTAGGGTTAGGGTTAGGGATAGCATCAGCCCTAGGATAGTGTTAGGGTTAGGGTTATCATCAGCCCTAGGATAGTGTTAGGGTTAGGGTTAGGGTTAGCATCAGCCCTAGGATAGTGTTAGGGTTAGGGTTAGCATCAGCCCTAGGATAGTGTTAGGGTTAGGGTTAACATAAACCCTAGGATAGTGTTAGGGTTAGGGTGAGGTTTATCATCAGACCTAGGATAGTGTTAGGGTTAGGGTTAGGGTTAGCATCAGTTCAAGGACAGTGTTAGGGTTAGCGTTAGGTTTAGCATCAGCCCTAGGATAGTGTTAGGGTTAGGGTTAGGGTTAGCATCAGCCCTAGGATAGTGTTAGGGTTAGGGTTAGCATAAGCCCTAGGATAGTGTTAGGGTTAGGGTTAGGGTTATCATCAGGCCTAGGATAGTGTTAGGGTTAGGGTTAGCATCAGCCCTAGGATAGTGTTAGGGTTAGGGTTAGGGTTAGCATCAGCCCTAGGATAGTGTTAGGGTTAGGGTTAGCATCAGCCCTAGGATAGTGTTAGGGTTAGGGTTAGGGTTAGCATCAGGCCTAGGATAGTGTTAGGGTTAGGGTTAGCATCAGCCCTAGGATAGTGTTAGGGTTAGGGTTAGGGTTAGCATCAGCCGTAGGATAGTGTTAGGGTTAGGGTTAGCCTCAGCCCTAAGATAGTGTTAGAGTTAGGGTTAGGGTTAGCATCAGCCCTAGGATAATGTTAGGGTTAGGGTTAGGGTTAGCATCAGCCCTAGGATAGTGTTAGTGTTAGAGTTAGCATCAGCCCTAGGATAGTGTTAGGGTTAGGGTTAGGGTTAGCATCCGCCCTAGGATAGTGTTAGGGTTAGGGTTAGGGTTAGCAACAGCCCTAGGATAGTGTTAGGGTTAGGGTTAGCATCAGCCCTAGGATAGTGTTAGGGTTAGGGTTAGGGTTATCATCAGGCCTAGGATAGTGTTAGGGTTAGGGTTAGCATCAGCCTTAGGATAGTGTTAGGGTTAGGGTTAGCGTTAGCATCAGCCCTAGGATAGTGTTAGGGTTAGGGTTAGCATCAGCCCTAGGATAGTGTTAGGGTTAGGGTTAGCGTTAGTATCAGCCCTAGGATAGTGTTAGGGTTAGGGTTAGCATCAGCCCTAGGATAGTGTTAGGGTTAGGGTTAGCGTTAGCATCAGCCCTAGGATAGTGTTAGGGTTAGGGTTAGGGTTATCATCAGGCCTAGGATAGTGTTAGGGTTAGGGTTAGCATCAGCCCTAGGATAGTGTTAGGGTTAGGGTTAGGGTTAGCATCAGCCCTAGGATAGTGTTAGGGTTAGGGTTATTGTTAGCATCAGCCCTAGGATATTATTAGGGTTAGGGTTAGCATCAGCCCTAGGATAGTGTTAGGGTTAGAGTTAGGTTTAGCACCAGGCTTAGGATAGTGTTAGTGTTAGTGTTACCATCAGCCTTAGGATAGTGTTAGGGTTAGGGTTAGGGTTAGCATCAGCCGTAGGATAGTGTTAGCGTTAGGGTTAGGGTTAGCATCAGCCCTAGGATAGTATTAGGGTTAGGGTTAGGGTTAGGGTTAGGGTTAGCTTCAGCTCTAGGATAGTGTTAGGGTTAGGGTTAGGGTTAGCATCAGCCCTAGGATAGTGTTAGGGTTAGGGTTAGGGTTAGCATCAGCCCTACGATAGTGTTAGGGTTAGGGTTAGCATCAGCCCTGGGATAATGTTAGGGGTAGGGTTAGGGTTAGCATCAGCCCTAGGATAGTGTTAGGGTTAGGGTTAGCATCAGCCCTAGGATAGTGTTAGTGTTAGGGTTAGGGTTAGCATCAGCCCTAGGATAGTGTTAGGGTTAGGGTTAGCATCAGCCCTAGGATAGTGTTAGGGTTAGGGTTAGGGTTAGCATCAGCCCTAGGATAGTGTTAGGGTTAGGGTTAGCATCAGCCCTAGGATAGTGTTAGGGTTAGGGTTAGGGTTAGCATCAGCCCTAGGATAGTGTTAGGGTTAGGGTTAGCATCAGCCCTAGGATCGTGTTAGGCTTAGGGTTAGGGTTAGCATAAGCCCTAGGATAGTGTTAGGGTTAGGGTTAGCATCAGCACTAGGATAGTGTTATGGTTAGGGTTAGCGTTAGCATCAGCCCTAGGATAGTGTTAGGGTTAGGGTTATCATCAGCCCTAGGATAGTGTTAGGTTTAGGGTTAGGGTTAGCATCAGCCCTAGGATAGTGTTAGGGTTAGGGTTAGGCTCAGCCCTAGGAGAGTGTTAGGGTTAGGGATAGGGTTAGCATCAGGCCTAGGATAGTGTTAGTGTTAGGGTTAGGGTTAGCATCAGACCTAGGATAGTGTTAGGGTTAGGGTTAGCATCAGGCCTAGGATAGTGTTAGGGTTAGGGTTAGCATCAGCCCTAGGATAGTGTTAGGGTTAGGGTTAAGTTTAGCATCAGCCCTAGGATAGTGTTAGGGTTAGGGTTAGGGTTAGCATAAGCCCTAGAATAGTGTTAGGGTTAGGGTTAGGGTTAGCATCAGCCCTAGGATAGTGTTAGGGTTAGGGTTAGCATAAGCCCTAGGATAGTGTTAGGGTTAGGGTTAGGGTTAGCATCAGGCCTAGGATAGTGTTAGGGTTAGGGTTAGGGTTATCATCAGGCCTAGGATAGTGTTAGGGTTAGGGTTAGCATCAGCGCTAGGATAGTGTTAAGGTTAGAGTTAGGGTTAGCATCAGCCCTAGGATAGTGTTAGGGTTAGGGTTAGTGTTAGCATCAGCCCTAGGATATAATTAGGGTTAGGGTTAGCATCAGCCCTAGGATAGTGTTAGGGTTAGAGTTAGGGTTAGCACCAGGCTTAGGATAGTGTTAATGTTAGGGTTACCATCAGCCTTAGGATAGTGTTAGGGTTAGGGTTAGGGTTAGCATCAGCTGTAGGATAGTGTTAGGGTTAGGGTTAGCCTCAGCCCTAGGATAGTGTTAGCGTTAGGGTTAGGGTTAGCATCAGCCCTAGGATAGTCTTAGGGTTAGGGTTAGGGTTAGCATCAGCCCTAGGATAGTGTTAGGGTTAGGGTTAGCATCAGCCCTGGGATAATGTTAGGGTTAGGGTTACGGTTAGCATCAGCCCTAGGATAGGGTTAGGGTTAGGGTTAGCATCAGCCCTCGGATAGTGTTAGGGTTAGGGTTAGGGATAGCATCAGCCCTAGGATAGTGTTAGGGTTAGGGTTATCATCAGCCCTAGGATAGTGTTAGGGTTAGGGTTAGGGTTAGCATCAGCCCTAGGATAGTGTTAGGGTTAGGGTTAGCATCAGCCCTAGGATAGTGTTAGGGTTAGGGTTAACATAAACCCTAGGATAGTGTTAGGGTTAGGGTGAGGGTTATCATCAGACCTAGGATAGTGTTAGGGTTAGGGTTAGGGTTAGCATCAGTTCAAGGACAGTGTTAGGGTTAGCGTTAGGGTTAGCATCAGCCCTAGGATAGTGTTAGGGTTAGGGTTAGGGTTAGCATCAGCCCTAGGATAGTGTTAGGGTTAGGGTTAGCATAAGCCCTAGGATAGTGTTAGGGTTAGGGTTAGGGTTATCATCAGGCCTAGGATAGTGTTAGGGTTAGGGTTAGCATCAGCCCTAGGATAGTGTTAGGGTTAGGGTTAGGGTTAGCATCAGGCCTAGGATAGTGTTAGGGTTAGGGTTAGCATCAGCCCTAGGATAGTGTTAGGGTTAGGGTTAGCATCAGCCCTAGGATAGTGTTAGGGTTAGAGTTAGGGTTAGCACCAGGCTTAGGATAGTGTTAGTGTTAGGGTTACCATCAGCCTTAGGATAGTGTTAGGGTTAGGGTTAGGGTTAGCATCAGCTGTAGGATAGTGTTAGGGTTAGGGTTAGCCTCAGCCCTAGGATAGTGTTAACGTTAGGGTTAGGGTTAGCATCAGCCCTAGGATAGTGTTAGGGTTAGGGTTAGGGTTAGCATCAGCCCTAGGATAGTGTTAGGGTTAGGGTTAGGGTTAGCATCAGCCCTAGGATAGTGTTAGGGTTAGGGTTAGCATCAGCCCTGGGATAATGTTAGGGTTAGGGTTACGGTTAGCATCAGCCCTAGGATAGTGTTAGGGTTAGGGTTAGGGTTAGCATCCGCCCTAGGATAGTGTTAGGGTTAGGGTTAGGGTTAGCATCAGCCCTAGGATAGTGTTAGGGTTAGGGTTAGCATCAGCCCTTAGATAGTGTTAGGGTTAGGGTTAGGGTTATCATCAGGCCTAGGATAGTGTTAGGGTTAGGGTTAGCATCAGCCCTAGGATAGTGTTAGGGTTAGGGTTAGCGTTAGCATCAGCCCTAGGATAGTGTTAGGGTTAGGGTTAGCATCAGCCCTAGGATAGTGTTAGGGTTAGGGTTAGCGTTAGCATCAGCCCTAGGATAGTGTTAGGGTTAGGGTTAGCATCAGCCCTAGGATAGTGTTAGGGTTAGGGTTAGCGTTAGTATCAGCCCTAGGATAGTGTTAGGGTTAGGGTTAGCATCAGCCCTAGGATAGTGTTAGGGTTAGGGTTAGCGTTAGCATCAGCCCTAGGATAGTGTTAGGGTTAGGGTTAGGGTTATCATCAGGCCTAGGATAGTGTTAGGGTTAGGGTTAGCATCAGCCCTAGGATAGTGTTAGGGTTAGGGTTAGGGTTAGCATCAGCCCTAGGATAGTGTTAGGGTTAGGGTTAGTGTTAGCATCAGCCCTAGGATATTATTAGGGTTAGGGTTAGCATCAGCCCTAGGATAGTGTTAGGGTTAGAGTTAGGTTTAGCACCAGGCTTAGGATAGTGTTAGTGTTAGTGTTACCATCAGCCTTAGGATAGTGTTAGGGTTAGGGTTAGGGTTAGCATCAGCCGTAGGATAGTGTTAGCGTTAGGGTTAGGGTTAGCATCAGCCCTAGGATAGTATTAGGGTTAGGGTTAGGGTTAGGGTTAGGGTTAGCTTCAGCTCTAGGATAGTGTTAGGGTTAGGGTTAGGGTTAGCATCAGCCCTAGGATAGTGTTAGGGTTAGGGTTAGGGTTAGCATCAGCCCTACGATAGTGTTAGGGTTAGGGGTAGCATCAGCCTTGGGATAATGTTAGGGGTAGGGTTAGGGTTAGCATCAGCCCTAGGATAGTGTTAGGGTTAGGGTTAGCATCAGCCCTAGGATAGTGTTAGTGTTAGGGTTAGGGTTAGCATCAGCCCTAGGATAGTGTTAGGGTTAGGGTTAGCATCAGCCCTAGGATAGTGTTAGGGTTAGGGTTAGGGTTAGCATCAGCCCTAGGATAGTGTTAGGGTTAGGGTTAGCATCAGCCCTAGGATAGTGTTAGGGTTAGGGTTAGGGTTAGCATCAGCCCTAGGATAGTGTTAGGGTTAGGGTTATCATCAGCCCTAGGATAGTGTTAGGGTTAGGGTTAGGGTTAGCATCAGCCCTAGGATAGTGTTAGGGTTAGGGTTAGCATCAGCCCTAGGATAGTGTTAGGGTTAGGGTTAACATAAACCCTAGGATAGTGTTAGGGTTAGGGTGAGGGTTATCATCAGACCTAGGATAGTGTTAGGGTTAGGGTTAGGGTTAGCATCAGTTCAAGGACAGTGTTAGGGTTAGCGTTAGGGTTAGCATCAGCCCTAGGATAGTGTTAGGGTTAGGGTTAGGGTTATCATCAGGCCTAGGATAGTGTTAGGGTTAGGGTTAGCATCAGCCCTAGGATAGTGTTAGGGTTAGGGTTAGGGTTAGCATCAGCCCTAGGATAGTGTTAGGGTTAGGGTTAGTGTTAGCATCAGCCCTAGGATATTATTAGGGTTAGGGTTAGCATCAGCCCTAGGATAGTGTTAGGGTTAGAGTTAGGTTTAGCACCAGGCTTAGGATAGTGTTAGTGTTAGTGTTACCATCAGCCTTAGGATAGTGTTAGGGTTAGGGTTAGGGTTAGCATCAGCCGTAGGATAGTGTTAGCGTTAGGGTTAGGGTTAGCATCAGCCCTAGGATAGTATTAGGGTTAGGGTTAGGGTTAGGGTTAGGGTTAGCTTCAGCTCTAGGATAGTGTTAGGGTTAGGGTTAGGGTTAGCATCAGCCCTAGGATAGTGTTAGGGTTAGGGTTAGGGTTAGCATCAGCCCTACGATAGTGTTAGGGTTAGGGGTAGCATCAGCCCTGGGATAATGTTAGGGGTAGGGTTAGGGTTAGCATCAGCCCTAGGATAGTGTTAGGGTTAGGGTTAGCATCAGCCCTAGGATAGTGTTAGTGTTAGGGTTAGGGTTAGCATCAGCCCTAGGATAGTGTTAGGGTTAGGGTTAGCATCAGCCCTAGGATAGTGTTAGGGTTAGGGTTAGGGTTAGCATCAGCCCTAGGATAGTGTTAGGGTTAGGGTTAGCATCAGCCCTAGGATAGTGTTAGGGTTAGGGTTAGGGTTAGCATCAGCCCTAGGATAGTGTTAGGGTTAGGGTTAGCATCAGCCCTAGGATCGTGTTAGGCTTAGGGTTAGGGTTAGCATAAGCCCTAGGATAGTGTTAGGGTTAGGGTTAGCATCAGCCCTAGGATAGTGTTAGGGTTAGGGTTAGCGTTAGCATCAGCCCTAGGATAGTGTTAGGGTTAGGGTTATCATCAGCCCTAGGATAGTGTTAGGGTTAGGGTTAGGGTTAGCATCAGCCCTAGGATAGTGTTAGGGTTAGGGTTACCATCAGCCCTAGGAGAGTGTTAGGGTTAGGGATAGGGTTAGCATCAGGCCTAGGATAGTGTTAGGGTTAGGGTTAGGGTTAGCATCAGACCTAGGATAGTGTTAGGGTTAGGGTTAGCATCAGGCCTAGGATAGTGTTAGGGTTAGGGTTAGCATCAGCCCTAGGATAGTGTTAGGGTTAGGGTTAAGTTTAGCATCAGCCCTAGGATAGTGTTAGGGTTAGGGTTAGGGTTAGCATCAGCCCTAGAATAGTGTTAGGGTTAGGGTTAGGGTTAGCATCAGCCCTAGGATAGTGTTAGGGTTAGGGTTAGCATAAGCCCTAGGATAGTGTTAGGGTTAGGGTTAGGGTTAGCATCAGGCCTAGGATAGTGTTAGGGTTAGGGTTAGGGTTATCATCAGGCCTAGGATAGTGTTAGGGTTAGGGTTAGCATCAGCGCTAGGATAGTGTTAAGGTTAGAGTTAGGGTTAGCATCAGCCCTAGGATAGTGTTAGGGTTAGGGTTAGTGTTAGCATCAGCCCTAGGATATAATTAGGGTTAGGGTTAGCATCAGCCCTAGGATAGTGTTAGGGTTAGAGTTAGGGTTAGCACCAGGCTTAGGATAGTGTTAGTGTTAGGGTTACCATCAGCCTTAGGATAGTGTTAGGGTTAGGGTTAGGGTTAGCATCAGCTGTAGGATAGTGTTAGGGTTAGGGTTAGCCTCAGCCCTAGGATAGTGTTAGCGTTAGGGTTAGGGTTAGCATCAGCCCTAGGATAGTGTTAGGGTTAGGGTTAGGGTTAGCATCAGCCCTAGGATAGTGTTAGGGTTAGGGTTAGGGTTAGCATCAGCCCTAGGATAGTGTTAGGGTTAGGGTTAGCATCAGGACTGGGATAATGTTAGGGTTAGGGTTACGGTTAGCATCAGCCCTAGGATAGGGTTAGGGTTAGGGTTAGCATCAGCCCTAGGATAGTGTTAGGGTTAGGGTTATCGATAGCATCAGCCCTAGGATAGTGTTAGGGTTAGGGTTATCATCAGCCCTAGGATAGTGTTAGGGTTAGGGTTAGGGTTAGCATCAGCCCTAGGATAGTGTTAGGGTTAGGGTTAGCATCAGCCCTAGGATAGTGTTAGGGTTAGGGTTAACATAAACCCTAGGATAGTGTTAGGGTTAGGGTGAGGGTTATCATCAGACCTAGGATAGTGTTAGGGTTAGGGTTAGGGTTAGCATCAGTTCAAGGACAGTGTTAGGGTTAGCGTTAGGGTTAGCATCAGCCCTAGGATAGTGTTAGGGTTAGGGTTAGGGTTATCATCAGGCCTAGGATAGTGTTAGGGTTAGGGTTAGCATCAGCCCTAGGATAGTGTTAGGGTTAGGGTTAGGGTTAGCATCAGCCCTAGGATAGTGTTAGGGTTAGGGTTAGTGTTAGCATCAGCCCTAGGATATTATTAGGGTTAGGGTTAGCATCAGCCCTAGGATAGTGTTAGGGTTAGAGTTAGGTTTAGCACCAGGCTTAGGATAGTGTTAGTGTTAGTGTTACCATCAGCCTTAGGATAGTGTTAGGGTTAGGGTTAGGGTTAGCATCAGCCGTAGGATAGTGTTAGCGTTAGGGTTAGGGTTAGCATCAGCCCTAGGATAGTATTAGGGTTAGGGTTAGGGTTAGGGTTAGGGTTAGCTTCAGCTCTAGGATAGTGTTAGGGTTAGGGTTAGGGTTAGCATCAGCCCTAGGATAGTGTTAGGGTTAGGGTTAGGGTTAGCATCAGCCCTACGACAGTGTTAGGGTTAGGGTTAGCATCAGCCCTGGGATAATGTTAGGGGTAGGGTTAGGGTTAGCATCAGCCCTAGGATAGTGTTAGGGTTAGGGTTAGGGTTAGCATCAGGCCTAGGATAGTGTTAGGGTTAGGGTTAGGGTTATCATCAGGCCTAGGATAGTGTTAGGGTTAGGGTTAGCATCAGCGCTAGGATAGTGTTAAGGTTAGAGTTAGGGTTAGCATCAGCCCTAGGATAGTGTTAGGGTTAGGGTTAGTGTTAGCATCAGCCCTAGGATATAATTAGGGTTAGGGTTAGCATCAGCCCTAGGATAGTGTTAGGGTTAGAGTTAGGGTTAGCACCAGGCTTAGGATAGTGTTAATGTTAGGGTTACCATCAGCCTTAGGATAGTGTTAGGGTTAGGGTTAGGGTTAGCATCAGCTGTAGGATAGTGTTAGGGTTAGGGTTAGCCTCAGCCCTAGGATAGTGTTAGCGTTAGGGTTAGGGTTAGCATCAGCCCTAGGATAGTCTTAGGGTTAGGGTTAGGGTTAGCATCAGCCCTAGGATAGTGTTAGGGTTAGGGTTAGCATCAGCCCTGGGATAATGTTAGGGTTAGGGTTACGGTTAGCATCAGCCCTAGGATAGGGTTAGGGTTAGGGTTAGCATCAGCCCTCGGATAGTGTTAGGGTTAGGGTTAGGGATAGCATCAGCCCTAGGATAGTGTTAGGGTTAGGGTTATCATCAGCCCTAGGATAGTGTTAGGGTTAGGGTTAGGGTTAGCATCAGCCCTAGGATAGTGTTAGGGTTAGGGTTAGCATCAGCCCTAGGATAGTGTTAGGGTTAGGGTTAACATAAACCCTAGGATAGTGTTAGGGTTAGGGTGAGGGTTATCATCAGACCTAGGATAGTGTTAGGGTTAGGGTTAGGGTTAGCATCAGTTCAAGGACAGTGTTAGGGTTAGCGTTAGGGTTAGCATCAGCCCTAGGATAGTGTTAGGGTTAGGGTTAGGGTTAGCATCAGCCCTAGGATAGTGTTAGGGTTAGGGTTAGCATAAGCCCTAGGATAGTGTTAGGGTTAGGGTTAGGGTTATCATCAGGCCTAGGATAGTGTTAGGGTTAGGGTTAGCATCAGCCCTAGGATAGTGTTAGGGTTAGGGTTAGGGTTAGCATCAGGCCTAGGATAGTGTTAGGGTTAGGGTTAGCATCAGCCCTAGGATAGTGTTAGGGTTAGGGTTAGCATCAGCCCTAGGATAGTGTTAGGGTTAGAGTTAGGGTTAGCACCAGGCTTAGGATAGTGTTAGTGTTAGGGTTACCATCAGCCTTAGGATAGTGTTAGGGTTAGGGTTAGGGTTAGCATCAGCTGTAGGATAGTGTTAGGGTTAGGGTTAGCCTCAGCCCTAGGATAGTGTTAACGTTAGGGTTAGGGTTAGCATCAGCCCTAGGATAGTGTTAGGGTTAGGGTTAGGGTTAGCATCAGCCCTAGGATAGTGTTAGGGTTAGGGTTAGGGTTAGCATCAGCCCTAGGATAGTGTTAGGGTTAGGGTTAGCATCAGCCCTGGGATAATGTTAGGGTTAGGGTTACGGTTAGCATCAGCCCTAGGATAGTGTTAGGGTTAGGGTTAGGGTTAGCATCCGCCCTAGGATAGTGTTAGGGTTAGGGTTAGGGTTAGCATCAGCCCTAGGATAGTGTTAGGGTTAGGGTTAGCATCAGCCCTTAGATAGTGTTAGGGTTAGGGTTAGGGTTATCATCAGGCCTAGGATAGTGTTAGGGTTAGGGTTAGCATCAGCCCTAGGATAGTGTTAGGGTTAGGGTTAGCGTTAGCATCAGCCCTAGGATAGTGTTAGGGTTAGGGTTAGCATCAGCCCTAGGATAGTGTTAGGGTTAGGGTTAGCGTTAGCATCAGCCCTAGGATAGTGTTAGGGTTAGGGTTAGCATCAGCCCTAGGATAGTGTTAGGGTTAGGGTTAGCGTTAGTATCAGCCCTAGGATAGTGTTAGGGTTAGGGTTAGCATCAGCCCTAGGATAGTGTTAGGGTTAGGGTTAGCGTTAGCATCAGCCCTAGGATAGTGTTAGGGTTAGGGTTAGGGTTATCATCAGGCCTAGGATAGTGTTAGGGTTAGGGTTAGCATCAGCCCTAGGATAGTGTTAGGGTTAGGGTTAGGGTTAGCATCAGCCCTAGGATAGTGTTAGGGTTAGGGTTAGTGTTAGCATCAGCCCTAGGATATTATTAGGGTTAGGGTTAGCATCAGCCCTAGGATAGTGTTAGGGTTAGAGTTAGGTTTAGCACCAGGCTTAGGATAGTGTTAGTGTTAGTGTTACCATCAGCCTTAGGATAGTGTTAGGGTTAGGGTTAGGGTTAGCATCAGCCGTAGGATAGTGTTAGCGTTAGGGTTAGGGTTAGCATCAGCCCTAGGATAGTATTAGGGTTAGGGTTAGGGTTAGGGTTAGGGTTAGCTTCAGCTCTAGGATAGTGTTAGGGTTAGGGTTAGGGTTAGCATCAGCCCTAGGATAGTGTTAGGGTTAGGGTTAGGGTTAGCATCAGCCCTACGATAGTGTTAGGGTTAGGGGTAGCATCAGCCTTGGGATAATGTTAGGGGTAGGGTTAGGGTTAGCATCAGCCCTAGGATAGTGTTAGGGTTAGGGTTAGCATCAGCCCTAGGATAGTGTTAGTGTTAGGGTTAGGGTTAGCATCAGCCCTAGGATAGTGTTAGGGTTAGGGTTAGCATCAGCCCTAGGATAGTGTTAGGGTTAGGGTTAGGGTTAGCATCAGCCCTAGGATAGTGTTAGGGTTAGGGTTAGCATCAGCCCTAGGATAGTGTTAGGGTTAGGGTTAGGGTTAGCATCAGCCCTAGGATAGTGTTAGGGTTAGGGTTATCATCAGCCCTAGGATAGTGTTAGGGTTAGGGTTAGGGTTAGCATCAGCCCTAGGATAGTGTTAGGGTTAGGGTTAGCATCAGCCCTAGGATAGTGTTAGGGTTAGGGTTAACATAAACCCTAGGATAGTGTTAGGGTTAGGGTGAGGGTTATCATCAGACCTAGGATAGTGTTAGGGTTAGGGTTAGGGTTAGCATCAGTTCAAGGACAGTGTTAGGGTTAGCGTTAGGGTTAGCATCAGCCCTAGGATAGTGTTAGGGTTAGGGTTAGGGTTATCATCAGGCCTAGGATAGTGTTAGGGTTAGGGTTAGCATCAGCCCTAGGATAGTGTTAGGGTTAGGGTTAGGGTTAGCATCAGCCCTAGGATAGTGTTAGGGTTAGGGTTAGTGTTAGCATCAGCCCTAGGATATTATTAGGGTTAGGGTTAGCATCAGCCCTAGGATAGTGTTAGGGTTAGAGTTAGGTTTAGCACCAGGCTTAGGATAGTGTTAGTGTTAGTGTTACCATCAGCCTTAGGATAGTGTTAGGGTTAGGGTTAGGGTTAGCATCAGCCGTAGGATAGTGTTAGCGTTAGGGTTAGGGTTAGCATCAGCCCTAGGATAGTATTAGGGTTAGGGTTAGGGTTAGGGTTAGGGTTAGCTTCAGCTCTAGGATAGTGTTAGGGTTAGGGTTAGGGTTAGCATCAGCCCTAGGATAGTGTTAGGGTTAGGGTTAGGGTTAGCATCAGCCCTACGATAGTGTTAGGGTTAGGGGTAGCATCAGCCCTGGGATAATGTTAGGGGTAGGGTTAGGGTTAGCATCAGCCCTAGGATAGTGTTAGGGTTAGGGTTAGCATCAGCCCTAGGATAGTGTTAGTGTTAGGGTTAGGGTTAGCATCAGCCCTAGGATAGTGTTAGGGTTAGGGTTAGCATCAGCCCTAGGATAGTGTTAGGGTTAGGGTTAGGGTTAGCATCAGCCCTAGGATAGTGTTAGGGTTAGGGTTAGCATCAGCCCTAGGATAGTGTTAGGGTTAGGGTTAGGGTTAGCATCAGCCCTAGGATAGTGTTAGGGTTAGGGTTAGCATCAGCCCTAGGATCGTGTTAGGCTTAGGGTTAGGGTTAGCATAAGCCCTAGGATAGTGTTAGGGTTAGGGTTAGCATCAGCCCTAGGATAGTGTTAGGGTTAGGGTTAGCGTTAGCATCAGCCCTAGGATAGTGTTAGGGTTAGGGTTATCATCAGCCCTAGGATAGTGTTAGGGTTAGGGTTAGGGTTAGCATCAGCCCTAGGATAGTGTTAGGGTTAGGGTTACCATCAGCCCTAGGAGAGTGTTAGGGTTAGGGATAGGGTTAGCATCAGGCCTAGGATAGTGTTAGGGTTAGGGTTAGGGTTAGCATCAGACCTAGGATAGTGTTAGGGTTAGGGTTAGCATCAGGCCTAGGATAGTGTTAGGGTTAGGGTTAGCATCAGCCCTAGGATAGTGTTAGGGTTAGGGTTAAGTTTAGCATCAGCCCTAGGATAGTGTTAGGGTTAGGGTTAGGGTTAGCATCAGCCCTAGAATAGTGTTAGGGTTAGGGTTAGGGTTAGCATCAGCCCTAGGATAGTGTTAGGGTTAGGGTTAGCATAAGCCCTAGGATAGTGTTAGGGTTAGGGTTAGGGTTAGCATCAGGCCTAGGATAGTGTTAGGGTTAGGGTTAGGGTTATCATCAGGCCTAGGATAGTGTTAGGGTTAGGGTTAGCATCAGCGCTAGGATAGTGTTAAGGTTAGAGTTAGGGTTAGCATCAGCCCTAGGATAGTGTTAGGGTTAGGGTTAGTGTTAGCATCAGCCCTAGGATATAATTAGGGTTAGGGTTAGCATCAGCCCTAGGATAGTGTTAGGGTTAGAGTTAGGGTTAGCACCAGGCTTAGGATAGTGTTAGTGTTAGGGTTACCATCAGCCTTAGGATAGTGTTAGGGTTAGGGTTAGGGTTAGCATCAGCTGTAGGATAGTGTTAGGGTTAGGGTTAGCCTCAGCCCTAGGATAGTGTTAGCGTTAGGGTTAGGGTTAGCATCAGCCCTAGGATAGTGTTAGGGTTAGGGTTAGGGTTAGCATCAGCCCTAGGATAGTGTTAGGGTTAGGGTTAGGGTTAGCATCAGCCCTAGGATAGTGTTAGGGTTAGGGTTAGCATCAGGACTGGGATAATGTTAGGGTTAGGGTTACGGTTAGCATCAGCCCTAGGATAGGGTTAGGGTTAGGGTTAGCATCAGCCCTAGGATAGTGTTAGGGTTAGGGTTATCGATAGCATCAGCCCTAGGATAGTGTTAGGGTTAGGGTTATCATCAGCCCTAGGATAGTGTTAGGGTTAGGGTTAGGGTTAGCATCAGCCCTAGGATAGTGTTAGGGTTAGGGTTAGCATCAGCCCTAGGATAGTGTTAGGGTTAGGGTTAACATAAACCCTAGGATAGTGTTAGGGTTAGGGTGAGGGTTATCATCAGACCTAGGATAGTGTTAGGGTTAGGGTTAGGGTTAGCATCAGTTCAAGGACAGTGTTAGGGTTAGCGTTAGGGTTAGCATCAGCCCTAGGATAGTGTTAGGGTTAGGGTTAGGGTTATCATCAGGCCTAGGATAGTGTTAGGGTTAGGGTTAGCATCAGCCCTAGGATAGTGTTAGGGTTAGGGTTAGGGTTAGCATCAGCCCTAGGATAGTGTTAGGGTTAGGGTTAGTGTTAGCATCAGCCCTAGGATATTATTAGGGTTAGGGTTAGCATCAGCCCTAGGATAGTGTTAGGGTTAGAGTTAGGTTTAGCACCAGGCTTAGGATAGTGTTAGTGTTAGTGTTACCATCAGCCTTAGGATAGTGTTAGGGTTAGGGTTAGGGTTAGCATCAGCCGTAGGATAGTGTTAGCGTTAGGGTTAGGGTTAGCATCAGCCCTAGGATAGTATTAGGGTTAGGGTTAGGGTTAGGGTTAGGGTTAGCTTCAGCTCTAGGATAGTGTTAGGGTTAGGGTTAGGGTTAGCATCAGCCCTAGGATAGTGTTAGGGTTAGGGTTAGGGTTAGCATCAGCCCTACGACAGTGTTAGGGTTAGGGTTAGCATCAGCCCTGGGATAATGTTAGGGGTAGGGTTAGGGTTAGCATCAGCCCTAGGATAGTGTTAGGGTTAGGGTTAGAATCAGCCCTAGGATAGTGTTAGTGTTAGGGTTAGGGTTAGCATCAGCCCTAGGATAGTGTTAGGGTTAGGGTTAGCATCAGCCCTAGGATAGTGTTAGGGTTAGGGTTAGGGTTAGCATCAGCCCTAGGATAGTGTTAGGGTTAGGGTTAGCATCAGCCCTAGGATAGTGTTAGGGTTAGGGTTAGGGTTAGCATCAGCCCTAGGATAGTGTTAGGGTTAGGGTTAGCATCAGCCCTAGGATCGTGTTAGGCTTAGGGTTAGGGTTAGCATAAGCCCTAGGATAGTGTTAGGGTTAGGGTTAGCATCAGCCCTAGGATAGTGTTAGGGTTAGGGTTAGCGTTAGCATCAGCCCTAGGATAGTGTTAGGGTTAGGGTTATCATCAGCCCTAGGATAGTGTTAGGGTTAGGGTTAGGGTTAGCATCAGCCCTAGGATAGTGTTAGGGTTAGGGTTAGGCTCAGCCCTAGGAGAGTGTTAGGGTTAGGGATAGGGTTAGCATCAGGCCTAGGATAGTGTTAGGGTTAGGGTTAGGGTTAGCATCAGACCTAGGATAGTGTTAGGGTTAGGGTTAGCATCAGGCCTAGGATAGTGTTAGGGTTAGGGTTAGCATCAGCCCTAGGATAGTGTTAGGGTTAGGGTTAAGTTTAGCATCAGCCCTAGGATAGTGTTAGGGTTAGGGTTAGGGTTAGCATAAGCCCTAGAATAGTGTTAGGGTTAGGGTTAGGGTTAGCATCAGCCCTAGGATAGTGTTAGGGTTAGGGTTAGCATCAGCCCTAGGATAGTGTTAGGGTTAGGGTTAGGGTTAGCATCAGGCCTAGGATAGTGTTAGGGTTAGGGTTAGGGTTATCATCAGGCCTAGGATAGTGTTAGGGTTAGGGTTAGCATCAGCGCTAGGATAGTGTTAAGGTTAGAGTTAGGGTTAGCATCAGCCCTAGGATAGTGTTAGGGTTAGGGTTAGTGTTAGCATCAGCCCTAGGATATAATTAGGGTTAGGGTTAGCATCAGCCCTAGGATAGTGTTAGGGTTAGAGTTAGGGTTAGCACCAGGCTTAGGATAGTGTTAGTGTTAGGGTTACCATCAGCCTTAGGATAGTGTTAGGGTTAGGGTTAGGGTTAGCATCAGCTGTAGGATAGTGTTAGGGTTAGGGTTAGCCTCAGCCCTAGGATAGTGTTAGCGTTAGGGTTAGTGTTAGCATCAGCCCTAGGATAGTGTTAGGGTTAGGGTTAGGGTTAGCATCAGCCCTAGGATAGTGTTAGGGTTAGGGTTAGGGTTAGCATCAGCCCTAGGATAGTGTTAGGGTTAGGGTTAGCATCAGCCCTGGGATAATGTTAGGGTTAGGGTTACGGTTAGCATCAGCCCTAGGATAGGGTTAGGGTTAGGGTTAGCATCAGCCCTAGGATAGTGTTAGGGTTAGGGTTAGGGATAGCATCAGCCCTAGGATAGTGTTAGGGTTAGGGTTATCATCAGCCCTAGGATAGTGTTAGGGTTAGGGTTAGGGTTAGCATCAGCCCTAGGATAGTGTTAGGGTTAGGGTTAGCATCAGCCCTAGGATAGTGTTAGGGTTAGGGTTAACATAAACCCTAGGATAGTGTTAGGGTTAGGGTGAGGGTTATCATCAGACCTAGGATAGTGTTAGGGTTAGGGTTAGGGTTAGCATCAGTTCAAGGACAGTGTTAGGGTTAGCGTTAGGGTTAGCATCAGCCCTAGGATAGTGTTAGGGTTAGGGTTAGGGTTAGCATCAGCCCTAGGATAGTGTTAGGGTTAGGGTTAGCATAAGCCCTAGGATAGTGTTAGGGTTAGGGTTAGGGTTATCATCAGGCCTAGGATAGTGTTAGGGTTAGGGTTAGCATCAGCCCTAGGATAGTGTTAGGGTTAGGGTTAGCATCAGCCCTAGGATAGTGTTAGGGTTAGGGTTAGGGTTAGCATCAGGCCTAGGATAGTGTTAGGGTTAGGGTTATCATCAGCCCTAGGATAGTGTTAGGGTTAGGGTTAGGGTTAGCATCAGCCGTAGGATAGTGTTAGTGTTAGGGTTAGCCTCAGCCCTAAGATAGTGTTAGAGTTAGGGTTAGGGTTAGCATCAGCCCTAGGATAATGTTAGGGTTAGGGTTAGGGTTAGCATCAGCCCTAGGATAGTGTTAGTGTTAGAGTTAGCATCAGCCCTAGGATAGTGTTAGGGTTAGGGTTAGGGTTAGCATCCGCCCTAGGATAGTGTTAGGGTTAGGGTTAGGGTTAGCAACAGCCCTAGGATAGTGTTAGGGTTAGGGTTAGCATCAGCCCTAGGATAGTGTTAGGGTTAGGGTTAGGGTTATCATCAGGCCTAGGATAGTGTTAGGGTTAGGGTTAGCATCAGCCCTAGGATAGTGTTAGGGTTAGGGTTAGCGTTAGCATCAGCCCTAGGATAGTGTTAGGGTTAGGGTTAGCATCAGCCCTAGGATAGTGTTAGGGTTAGGGTTAGCGTTAGCATCAGCCCTAGGATAGTGTTAGGGTTAGGGTTAGCATCAGCCCTAGGATAGTGTTAGGGTTAGGGTTAGGGTTAGCATCAGCCCTAGGATAGTGTTAGGGTTAGGGTTAGCATCAACCCTAGGATAGTGTTAGGGTAAAGGGTAAGGGTTACCATCAGCCGTAGGATAGTGTTAGGGTTAGGGTTAGGGTTAGCATCATCCCTAGGATAGTATTAGGGTTAGGGTTAGGGTTAGGGTTAGGGTTAGCATCAGCTCTAGGATAGTGTTAGGGTTAGGGTTAGGGTTACCATCAGCCCTAGGATAGTGTTAGGGTTAGGGTTAGGGTTAGCATCAGCCCTAGGATAGTGTTAGGGTTAGGGTTAGCATAAGCCCTGGGATAATGTTAGGGTTAGGGTTAGGGTTAGCATCAGCCCTAGGATAGTGTTAGGGTTAGGGTTAGCATCAGCCCTAGGATAGTGTTAGTGTTAGGGTTAGGGTTAGCATCAGCCCTAGGATAGTGTTAGGGTTAGGGTTAGCATCAGCCCTGGGATAGTGTTAGGGTTAGGGTTAGGGTTAGCATCAGCCCTAGGATAGTGTTAGGGTTAGGGTTAGCATCAGCCCTGGGTTAGTGTTAGGGTTAGGGTTAGCATCAGCCCTAGGATAGTGTTAGGGTTAGGGTTATCATCAGCCCTAGGATAGTGTTAGTATTAGGGTTAGGGTTAGCATAAGCCCTAGGATAGTGTTAGGGTTAGGGTTAGCATCAGCCCTAGGATAGTGTTAGGGATAGGGTTAGGGTTAGCATCAGCCCTAGGATAGTGTTAGGGTTAGGGTTAGCATCAGCCCTAGGATAGTGTTAGGGTTAGGGTTAGGGTTATCATCAGGCCTAGGTTAGTGTTAGGGTTAGGGTTAGCATCAGCCCTAGGATAGTGTTAGGGTTAGGGTTAGGGTTAGCATCAGCCCTAGGATAGTGTTAGGGTTAGGGTTAGCATCAGCCCTAGGATAGTGTTAGGGTTAGGGTTAGCGTTAGCATCAGCCCTAGGATAGTGTTAGGGTTAGGGTTAGCATCAGCCCTAGGATAGTGTTAGGGTTAGGGTTAACATAAACCCTAGGATAGTGTTAGGGTTAGGGTTAGAGTTATCATCAGGCCTAGGATAGTTTTAGGGTTAGGGTTAGCATCAGTTCAAGGATAGTGTTAGGGTTAGCGTTAGGGTTAGCATCAGCCCTAGGATAGTGTTAGGGTTAGGGTTAGGGTTAGCATCAGCCCTAGGATAGTGTTAGGGTTAGGGTTAGCATCAGCCCTAGGATAGTGTTAGTGTTAGGGTTAGGGTTAGCATCAGCGTTTAGAGAGTGTTAGGGTTAGGGTTAGGGTTAGCATAAGCCCTAGGATAGTGTTAGTGTTAGGGTTAGCATCAGCCCTAGGATAGTGTTAGGGTTAGGGTTAGGGTTAGCATCAGCCCTAGGATAGTGTTAGGGTTAGGGTTAGCATCAGCCCTAGGATAGTGTTAGGGTTAGGGTTAGGGTTAGCATAAGCCCTAGGATAGTGTTAGGGTTAGGGTTAGCATCAGCCCTAGGATAGTGTTAGGGTTAGGGTTAGCGTTAGCATCAGCCCTAGGATAGTGTTAGGGTTAGGGTTAGCATCAGCCCTAGGATAGTGTTAGGGTTAGGGTTAGGGTTAGCATCAGCCCTAGGATAGTGTTAGGGTTAGGGTTAGGCTCAGCCCTAGGAGAGTGTTAGGGTTAGGGATAGGGTTAGCATCAGGCCTAGGATAGTGTTAGGGTTAGGGTTAGGGTTAGCATCAGACCTAGGATAGTGTTAGGGTTAGGGTTAGCATCAGGCCTAGGATAGTGTTAGGGTTAGGGTTAGCATCAGCCCTAGGATAGTGTTAGGGTTAGGGTTAGGGTTAACATCAGCCCTAGGATAGTGTTAGGGTTAGGGTTAGGGTTAGCATCAGCCCTAGGATAGTGTTAGGGTTAGGGTTAGCATCAGGCCTAGGATAGTGTTAGGGTTAGGGTTAGGGTTATCATCAGGCCTAGGATAGTGTTAGGGTTAGGGTTAGCATCAACCCTAGGATAGTGTTAAGGTTAGAGTTAGGGTTAGCATCAGCCCTAGGATAGTGTTAGGGTTAGGGTTAGGATTAGCATCAGGCCTAGGATAGTGTTAGGGTTAGGGTTAGCATCAGCCCTAGGATAGTGTTAGGGTTAGGGTTAGGGGTAGCATCAGCCGTAGGATAGTGTTAGGGTTAGGGTTAGCCTCAGCCCTAAGATAGTGTTAGAGTTAGGGTTAGGGTTAGCATCAGCCCTAGGATAATGTTAGGGTTAGGGTTAGGGTTAGCATCAGCCCTAGGATAGTGTTAGTGTTAGAGTTAGCATCAGCCCTAGGATAGTGTTAGGGTTAGGGTTAGGGTTAGCATCCGCCCTAGGATAGTGTTAGGGTTAGGGTTAGGGTTAGCATCAGCTGTAGGATAGTGTTAGGGTTAGGGTTAGCCTCAGCCCTAGGATAGTGTTAGCGTTAGGGTTAGGGTTAGCATCAGCCCTAGGATAGTGTTAGGGTTAGGGTTAGGGTTAGCATCAGCCCTAGGATAGTGTTAGGGTTAGGGTTAGGGTTAGCATCAGCCCTAGGATAGTGTTAGGGTTAGGGTTAGCATCAGCCCTGGGATAATGTTAGGGTTAGGGTTACGGTTAGCATCAGCCCTAGGATAGGGTTAGGGTTAGGGTTAGCATCAGCCCTAGGATAGAGTTAGAGTTAGGGTTAGGGATAGCATCAGCCCTAGGATAGTGTTAGGGTTAGGGTTATCATCAGCCCTAGGATAGTGTTAGGGTTAGGGTTAGGGTTAGCATCAGCCCTAGGATAGTGTTAGGGTTAGGGTTAGCATCAGCCCTAGGATAGTGTTAGGGTTAGGGTTAACATAAACCCTAGGATAGTGTTAGGGTTAGGGTGAGGGTTATCATCAGACCTAGGATAGTGTTAGGGTTAGGGTTAGGGTTAGCATCAGTTCAAGGACAGTGTTAGGGTTAGCGTTAGGGTTAGCATCAGCCCTAGGATAGTGTTAGGGTTAGGGTTAGGGTTAGCATCAGCCCTAGGATAGTGTTAGGTTTAGGGTTAGCATAAGCCCTAGGATAGTGTTAGGGTTAGGGTTAGGGTTATCATCAGGCCTAGGATAGTGTTAGGGTTAGGGTTAGCATCAGCCTTAGGATAGTGTTAGGGTTAGGGTTAGGGTTAGCATCAGCTGTAGGATAGTGTTAGGGTTAGGGTTAGCCTCAGCCCTAGGATAGTGTTAGCGTTAGGGTTAGGGTTAGCATCAGCCCTAGGATAGTGTTAGGGTTAGGGTTAGGGTTAGCATCAGCCCTAGGATAGTGTTAGGGTTAGGGTTAGGGTTAGCATCAGCCCTAGGATAGTGTTAGGGTTAGGGTTAGCATCAGGACTGGGATAATGTTAGGGTTAGGGTTACGGTTAGCATCAGCCCTAGGATAGGGTTAGGGTTAGGGTTAGCATCAGCCCTAGGATAGTGTTAGGGTTAGGGTTATCGATAGCATCAGCCCTAGGATAGTGTTAGGGTTAGGGTTATCATCAGCCCTAGGATAGTGTTAGGGTTAGGGTTAGGGTTAGCATCAGCCCTAGGATAGTGTTAGGGTTAGGGTTAGCATCAGCCCTAGGATAGTGTTAGGGTTAGGGTTAACATAAACCCTAGGATAGTGTTAGGGTTAGGGTGAGGGTTATCATCAGACCTAGGATAGTGTTAGGGTTAGGGTTAGGGTTAGCATCAGTTCAAGGACAGTGTTAGGGTTAGCGTTAGGGTTAGCATCAGCCCTAGGATAGTGTTAGGGTTAGGGTTAGGGTTATCATCAGGCCTAGGATAGTGTTAGGGTTAGGGTTAGCATCAGCCCTAGGATAGTGTTAGGGTTAGGGTTAGGGTTAGCATCAGCCCTAGGATAGTGTTAGGGTTAGGGTTAGTGTTAGCATCAGCCCTAGGATATTATTAGGGTTAGGGTTAGCATCAGCCCTAGGATAGTGTTAGGGTTAGAGTTAGGTTTAGCACCAGGCTTAGGATAGTGTTAGTGTTAGTGTTACCATCAGCCTTAGGATAGTGTTAGGGTTAGGGTTAGGGTTAGCATCAGCCGTAGGATAGTGTTAGCGTTAGGGTTAGGGTTAGCATCAGCCCTAGGATAGTATTAGGGTTAGGGTTAGGGTTAGGGTTAGGGTTAGCTTCAGCTCTAGGATAGTGTTAGGGTTAGGGTTAGGGTTAGCATCAGCCCTAGGATAGTGTTAGGGTTAGGGTTAGGGTTAGCATCAGCCCTACGACAGTGTTAGGGTTAGGGTTAGCATCAGCCCTGGGATAATGTTAGGGGTAGGGTTAGGGTTAGCATCAGCCCTAGGATAGTGTTAGGGTTAGGGTTAGAATCAGCCCTAGGATAGTGTTAGTGTTAGGGTTAGGGTTAGCATCAGCCCTAGGATAGTGTTAGGGTTAGGGTTAGCATCAGCCCTAGGATAGTGTTAGGGTTAGGGTTAGGGTTAGCATCAGCCCTAGGATAGTGTTAGGGTTAGGGTTAGCATCAGCCCTAGGATAGTGTTAGGGTTAGGGTTAGGGTTAGCATCAGCCCTAGGATAGTGTTAGGGTTAGGGTTAGCATCAGCCCTAGGATCGTGTTAGGCTTAGGGTTAGGGTTAGCATAAGCCCTAGGATAGTGTTAGGGTTAGGGTTAGCATCAGCCCTAGGATAGTGTTAGGGTTAGGGTTAGCGTTAGCATCAGCCCTAGGATAGTGTTAGGGTTAGGGTTATCATCAGCCCTAGGATAGTGTTAGGGTTAGGGTTAGGGTTAGCATCAGCCCTAGGATAGTGTTAGGGTTAGGGTTAGGCTCAGCCCTAGGAGAGTGTTAGGGTTAGGGATAGGGTTAGCATCAGGCCTAGGATAGTGTTAGGGTTAGGGTTAGGGTTAGCATCAGACCTAGGATAGTGTTAGGGTTAGGGTTAGCATCAGGCCTAGGATAGTGTTAGGGTTAGGGTTAGCATCAGCCCTAGGATAGTGTTAGGGTTAGGGTTAAGTTTAGCATCAGCCCTAGGATAGTGTTAGGGTTAGGGTTAGGGTTAGCATAAGCCCTAGAATAGTGTTAGGGTTAGGGTTAGGGTTAGCATCAGCCCTAGGATAGTGTTAGGGTTAGGGTTAGCATCAGCCCTAGGATAGTGTTAGGGTTAGGGTTAGGGTTAGCATCAGGCCTAGGATAGTGTTAGGGTTAGGGTTAGGGTTATCATCAGGCCTAGGATAGTGTTAGGGTTAGGGTTAGCATCAGCGCTAGGATAGTGTTAAGGTTAGAGTTAGGGTTAGCATCAGCCCTAGGATAGTGTTAGGGTTAGGGTTAGTGTTAGCATCAGCCCTAGGATATAATTAGGGTTAGGGTTAGCATCAGCCCTAGGATAGTGTTAGGGTTAGAGTTAGGGTTAGCACCAGGCTTAGGATAGTGTTAGTGTTAGGGTTACCATCAGCCTTAGGATAGTGTTAGGGTTAGGGTTAGGGTTAGCATCAGCTGTAGGATAGTGTTAGGGTTAGGGTTAGCCTCAGCCCTAGGATAGTGTTAGCGTTAGGGTTAGTGTTAGCATCAGCCCTAGGATAGTGTTAGGGTTAGGGTTAGGGTTAGCATCAGCCCTAGGATAGTGTTAGGGTTAGGGTTAGGGTTAGCATCAGCCCTAGGATAGTGTTAGGGTTAGGGTTAGCATCAGCCCTGGGATAATGTTAGGGTTAGGGTTACGGTTAGCATCAGCCCTAGGATAGGGTTAGGGTTAGGGTTAGCATCAGCCCTAGGATAGTGTTAGGGTTAGGGTTAGGGATAGCATCAGCCCTAGGATAGTGTTAGGGTTAGGGTTATCATCAGCCCTAGGATAGTGTTAGGGTTAGGGTTAGGGTTAGCATCAGCCCTAGGATAGTGTTAGGGTTAGGGTTAGCATCAGCCCTAGGATAGTGTTAGGGTTAGGGTTAACATAAACCCTAGGATAGTGTTAGGGTTAGGGTGAGGGTTATCATCAGACCTAGGATAGTGTTAGGGTTAGGGTTAGGGTTAGCATCAGTTCAAGGACAGTGTTAGGGTTAGCGTTAGGGTTAGCATCAGCCCTAGGATAGTGTTAGGGTTAGGGTTAGGGTTAGCATCAGCCCTAGGATAGTGTTAGGGTTAGGGTTAGCATAAGCCCTAGGATAGTGTTAGGGTTAGGGTTAGGGTTATCATCAGGCCTAGGATAGTGTTAGGGTTAGGGTTAGCATCAGCCCTAGGATAGTGTTAGGGTTAGGGTTAGCATCAGCCCTAGGATAGTGTTAGGGTTAGGGTTAGGGTTAGCATCAGGCCTAGGATAGTGTTAGGGTTAGGGTTATCATCAGCCCTAGGATAGTGTTAGGGTTAGGGTTAGGGTTAGCATCAGCCGTAGGATAGTGTTAGTGTTAGGGTTAGCCTCAGCCCTAAGATAGTGTTAGAGTTAGGGTTAGGGTTAGCATCAGCCCTAGGATAATGTTAGGGTTAGGGTTAGGGTTAGCATCAGCCCTAGGATAGTGTTAGTGTTAGAGTTAGCATCAGCCCTAGGATAGTGTTAGGGTTAGGGTTAGGGTTAGCATCCGCCCTAGGATAGTGTTAGGGTTAGGGTTAGGGTTAGCAACAGCCCTAGGATAGTGTTAGGGTTAGGGTTAGCATCAGCCCTAGGATAGTGTTAGGGTTAGGGTTAGGGTTATCATCAGGCCTAGGATAGTGTTAGGGTTAGGGTTAGCATCAGCCCTAGGATAGTGTTAGGGTTAGGGTTAGCGTTAGCATCAGCCCTAGGATAGTGTTAGGGTTAGGGTTAGCATCAGCCCTAGGATAGTGTTAGGGTTAGGGTTAGCGTTAGCATCAGCCCTAGGATAGTGTTAGGGTTAGGGTTAGCATCAGCCCTAGGATAGTGTTAGGGTTAGGGTTAGGGTTAGCATCAGCCCTAGGATAGTGTTAGGGTTAGGGTTAGCATCAACCCTAGGATAGTGTTAGGGTACAGGGTAAGGGTTACCATCAGCCGTAGGATAGTGTTAGGGTTAGGGTTAGGGTTAGCATCATCCCTAGGATAGTATTAGGGTTAGGGTTAGGGTTAGGGTTAGGGTTAGCATCAGCTCTAGGATAGTGTTAGGGTTAGGGTTAGGGTTACCATCAGCCCTAGGATAGTGTTAGGGTTAGGGTTAGGGTTAGCATCAGCCCTAGGATAGTGTTAGGGTTAGGGTTAGCATAAGCCCTGGGATAATGTTAGGGTTAGGGTTAGGGTTAGCATCAGCCCTAGGATAGTGTTAGGGTTAGGGTTAGCATCAGCCCTAGGATAGTGTTAGTGTTAGGGTTAGGGTTAGCATCAGCCCTAGGATAGTGTTAGGGTTAGGGTTAGCATCAGCCCTGGGATAGTGTTAGGGTTAGGGTTAGGGTTAGCATCAGCCCTAGGATAGTGTTAGGGTTAGGGTTAGCATCAGCCCTGGGTTAGTGTTAGGGTTAGGGTTAGCATCAGCCCTAGGATAGTGTTAGGGTTAGGGTTATCATCAGCCCTAGGATAGTGTTAGTATTAGGGTTAGGGTTAGCATAAGCCCTAGGATAGTGTTAGGGTTAGGGTTAGCATCAGCCCTAGGATAGTGTTAGGGATAGGGTTAGGGTTAGCATCAGCCCTAGGATAGTGTTAGGGTTAGGGTTAGCATCAGCCCTAGGATAGTGTTAGGGTTAGGGTTAGGGTTATCATCAGGCCTAGGTTAGTGTTAGGGTTAGGGTTAGCATCAGCCCTAGGATAGTGTTAGGGTTAGGGTTAGGGTTAGCATCAGCCCTAGGATAGTGTTAGGGTTAGGGTTAGCATCAGCCCTAGGATAGTGTTAGGGTTAGGGTTAGCGTTAGCATCAGCCCTAGGATAGTGTTAGGGTTAGGGTTAGCATCAGCCCTAGGATAGTGTTAGGGTTAGGGTTAACATAAACCCTAGGATAGTGTTAGGGTTAGGGTTAGGGTTATCATCAGGCCTAGGATAGTTTTAGGGTTAGGGTTAGCATCAGTTCAAGGATAGTGTTAGGGTTAGCGTTAGGGTTAGCATCAGCCCTAGGATAGTGTTAGGGTTAGGGTTAGGGTTAGCATCAGCCCTAGGATAGTGTTAGGGTTAGGGTTAGCATCAGCCCTAGGATAGTGTTAGTGTTAGGGTTAGGGTTAGCATCAGCGTTTAGAGAGTGTTAGGGTTAGGGTTAGGGTTAGCATAAGCCCTAGGATAGTGTTAGTGTTAGGGTTAGCATCAGCCCTAGGATAGTGTTAGGGTTAGGGTTAGGGTTAGCATCAGCCCTAGGATAGTGTTAGGGTTAGGGTTAGCATCAGCCCTAGGATAGTGTTAGGGTTAGGGTTAGGGTTAGCATAAGCCCTAGGATAGTGTTAGGGTTAGGGTTAGCATCAGCCCTAGGATAGTGTTAGGGTTAGGGTTAGCGTTAGCATCAGCCCTAGGATAGTGTTAGGGTTAGGGTTAGCATCAGCCCTAGGATAGTGTTAGGGTTAGGGTTAGGGTTAGCATCAGCCCTAGGATAGTGTTAGGGTTAGGGTTAGGCTCAGCCCTAGGAGAGTGTTAGGGTTAGGGATAGGGTTAGCATCAGGCCTAGGATAGTGTTAGGGTTAGGGTTAGGGTTAGCATCAGACCTAGGATAGTGTTAGGGTTAGGGTTAGCATCAGGCCTAGGATAGTGTTAGGGTTAGGGTTAGCATCAGCCCTAGGATAGTGTTAGGGTTAGGGTTAGGGTTAACATCAGCCCTAGGATAGTGTTAGGGTTAGGGTTAGGGTTAGCATCAGCCCTAGGATAGTGTTAGGGTTAGGGTTAGCATCAGGCCTAGGATAGTGTTAGGGTTAGGGTTAGGGTTATCATCAGGCCTAGGATAGTGTTAGGGTTAGGGTTAGCATCAACCCTAGGATAGTGTTAAGGTTAGAGTTAGGGTTAGCATCAGCCCTAGGATAGTGTTAGGGTTAGGGTTAGGATTAGCATCAGGCCTAGGATAGTGTTAGGGTTAGGGTTAGCATCAGCCCTAGGATAGTGTTAGGGTTAGGGTTAGGGGTAGCATCAGCCGTAGGATAGTGTTAGGGTTAGGGTTAGCCTCAGCCCTAAGATAGTGTTAGAGTTAGGGTTAGGGTTAGCATCAGCCCTAGGATAATGTTAGGGTTAGGGTTAGGGTTAGCATCAGCCCTAGGATAGTGTTAGTGTTAGAGTTAGCATCAGCCCTAGGATAGTGTTAGGGTTAGGGTTAGGGTTAGCATCCGCCCTAGGATAGTGTTAGGGTTAGGGTTAGGGTTAGCATCAGCTGTAGGATAGTGTTAGGGTTAGGGTTAGCCTCAGCCCTAGGATAGTGTTAGCGTTAGGGTTAGGGTTAGCATCAGCCCTAGGATAGTGTTAGGGTTAGGGTTAGGGTTAGCATCAGCCCTAGGATAGTGTTAGGGTTAGGGTTAGGGTTAGCATCAGCCCTAGGATAGTGTTAGGGTTAGGGTTAGCATCAGCCCTGGGATAATGTTAGGGTTAGGGTTACGGTTAGCATCAGCCCTAGGATAGGGTTAGGGTTAGGGTTAGCATCAGCCCTAGGATAGAGTTAGAGTTAGGGTTAGGGATAGCATCAGCCCTAGGATAGTGTTAGGGTTAGGGTTATCATCAGCCCTAGGATAGTGTTAGGGTTAGGGTTAACATAAACCCTAGGATAGTGTTAGGGTTAGGGTGAGGGTTATCATCAGACCTAGGATAGTGTTAGGGTTAGGGTTAGGGTTAGCATCAGTTCAAGGACAGTGTTAGGGTTAGCGTTAGGGTTAGCATCAGCCCTAGGATAGTGTTAGGGTTAGGGTTAGGGTTAGCATCAGCCCTAGGATAGTGTTAGGTTTAGGGTTAGCATAAGCCCTAGGATAGTGTTAGGGTTAGGGTTAGGGTTATCATCAGGCCTAGGATAGTGTTAGGGTTAGGGTTAGCATCAGCCCTAGGATAGTGTTAGGGTTAGGGTTAGGGTTAGCATCAGCCCTAGGATAGTGTTAGGGTTAGGGTTAGCATCAGCCCTAGGATAGTGTTAGGGTTAGGGTTAGGGTTAGCATCAGGCCTAGGATAGTGTTAGGGTTAGGGTTAGCATCAGCCCTAGGATAGTGTTAGGGTTAGGGTTAGGGTTAGCATCAGCCGTAGGATAGTGTTAGGGTTAGGGTTAGCCTCAGCCCTAAGATAGTGTTAGAGTTAGGGTTAGGGTTAGCATCAGCCCTAGGATAATGTTAGGGTTAGGGTTAGGGTTAGCATCAGCCCTAGGATAGTGTTAGTGTTAAAGTTAGCATCAGCCCTAGGATAGTGTTAGGGTTAGGGTTAGGGTTAGCATCCGCCCTAGGATAGTGTTAGGGTTAGGGTTAGGGTTAGCAACAGCCCTAGGATAGTGTTAGGGTTAGGGTTAGCATCAGCCCTAGGATAGTGTTAGGGTTAGGGTTAGGGTTATCATCAGGCCTAGGATAGTGTTAGGGTTAGGGTTAGCATCAGCCCTAGGATAGTGTTAGGGTTAGGGTTAGCGTTAGCATCAGCCCTAGGATAGTGTTAGGGTTAGGGTTAGCATCAGCCCTAGGATAGTGTTAGGGTTAGGGTTAGCGTTAGCATCAGCCCTAGGATAGTGTTAGGGTTAGGGTTAGCATCAGCCCTAGGATAGTGTTAGGGTTAGGGTTAGGGTTAGCATCAGCCCTAGGATAGTGTTAGGGTTAGGGTTAGCATCAACCCTAGGATAGTGTTAGGGTTACGGTTAGGGTTAGCATCAGCCGTAGGATAGTGTTAGGGTTAGGGTTAGGGTTAGCATCAGCCCTAGGATAGTATTAGGGTTAGGGTTAGGGTTAGGGTTAGGGTTAGCATCAGCTCTAGGATAGTGTTAGGGTTAGGGTTAGGGTTACCATCAGCCCTAGGATAGTGTTAGGGTTAGGGTTAGGGTTAGCATCAGCCCTAGGATAGTGTTAGGGTTAGGGTTAGCATCAGCCCTAGGATAGTGTTAGTGTTAGGGTTAGGGTTAGCATCAGCCCTAGGATAGTGTTAGGGTTAGGGTTAGCATCAGCCCTGGGATAGTGTTAGGGTTAGGGTTAGCATCAGCCCTAGGATAGTGTTAGGGTTAGGGTTAGCATCAGCCCTGGGTTAGTGTTAGGGTTAGGGTTAGGGTTAGCATCAGCCCTAGGATAGTGTTAGGGTTAGGGTTATCATCAGCCCTAGGATAGTGTTAGTGTTAGGGTTAGGGTTAGCATCAGCCCTAGGATAGTGTTAGGGTTAGGGTTAGCATCAGCCCTAGGATAGTGTTAGGGTTAGGGTTAGGGTTAGCATCAGCCCTAGGATAGTGTTAGGGTTAGGGTTAGCATCAGCCCTAGGATAGTGTTAGGGTTAGGGTTAGGGTTAGCATCAGCCCTAGGATAGTGTTAGGGTTAGGGTTAGCATCAGCCCTAGGATAGTGTTAGGGTTAGGGTTAGGGTTAGCATCAGCCCTAGGATAGTGTTAGGGTTAGGGTTAGCATCAGCCCTAGGATAGTGTTAGGGTTAGGGTTAGCGTTAGCATCAGCCCTAGGATAGTGTTAGGGTTAGGGTTAGCATCAGCCCTAGGATAGTGTTAGGGTTAGGGTTAACATAAACCCTAGGATAGTGTTAGGGTTAGGGTTAGGGTTATCATCAGGCCTAGGATAGTTTTAGGGTTAGGGTTAGCATCAGTTCAAGGATAG
Source organism: Lemur catta (assembly GCF_020740605.2). Taxonomy (NCBI): domain Eukaryota; kingdom Metazoa; phylum Chordata; class Mammalia; order Primates; family Lemuridae; genus Lemur; species Lemur catta. The sequence goes on along the minus strand of NC_059145.1, from coordinate 306,446 downwards.
TGTTAGGGTTAGCGTTAGGGTTAGCATCAGCCCTAGGATAGTGTTAGGGTTAGGGTTAGGGTTAGCATCAGCCCTAGGATAGTGTTAGGGTTAGGGTTAGCATCAGCCCTAGGATAGTGTTAGTGTTAGGGTTAGGGTTAGCATCAGCGTTTAGAGAGTGTTAGGGTTAGGGTTAGGGTTAGCATAGCCCTAGGATAGTGTTAGTGTTAGGGTTAGCATCAGCCCTAGGATAGTGTTGGGGTTAGGGTTAGGGTTAGCATCAGCCCTAGGATAGTGTTAGGGTTAGGGTTAGCATCAGCCCTAGGATAGTGTTAGGGTTAGGGTTAGGGTTAGCATAAGCCCTAGGATAGTGTTAGGGTTAGGGTTAGCATCAGCCCTAGGATAGTGTTAGGGTTAGGGTTAGCGTTAGCATCAGCCCTAGGATACTGTTAGGGTTAGGGTTAGCATCAGCCCTAGGATAGTGTTAGGGTTAGGGTTAGGGTTAGCATCAGCCCTAGGATAGTGTTAGGGTTAGGGTTAGGCTCAGCCCTAGGAGAGTGTTTGGGTTAGGGATAGGGTTAGCATCAGGCCTAGGATAGTGTTAGGGTTAGGGTTAGGGTTAGCATCAGACCTAGGATAGTGTTAGGGTTAGGGTTAGCATCAGGCCTAGGATAGTGTTAGGGTTAGGGTTAGCATCAGCCCTAGGATAGTGTTAGGGTTAGGGTTAAGTTTAGCATCAGCCCTAGGATAGTGTTAGGGTTAGGGTTAGGGTTAACATCAGCCCTAGGGTAGTGTTAGGGTTAGGGTTAGGGTTAGCATCAGCCCTAGGATAGTGTTAGGGTTAGGGTTAGCATCAGGCCTAGGATAGTGTTAGGGTTAGGGTTAGGGTTATCATCAGGCCTAGGATAGTGTTAGGGTTAGGGTTAGCATCAACCCTAGGATAGTGTTAAGGTTAGAGTTAGGGTTAGCATCAGCCCTAGGATAGTGTTAGGGTTAGGGTTAGGGTTAGCATCAGGCCTAGGATAGTGTTAGGGTTAGGGTTAGCATCAGCCCTAGGATACTGTTAGGGTTAGGGTTAGGGGTAGCATCAGCCGTAGGATAGTGTTAGGGTTAGGGTTAGCATCAGCCCTAGGATAGTGTTAGGGTTAGGGTTAGCGTTAGCATCAGCCCTAGGATAGTGTTAGGGTTAGGGTTAGCATCAGCCCTAGGATAGTGTTAGGGTTAGGGTTAGGGTTAGCATCAGCCCTAGGATAGTGTTAGGGTTAGGGTTAGCATCAGCCCTAGGATAATGTTAGGGTTAGGGTTAACATAAACCCTAGGATAGTTTTAGGGTTAGGGTTAGGGTTATCATCAGGCCTAGGATAGTTTTAGGGTTAGGGTTAGCATCAGTTCAAGGATAGTGTTAGGGTTAGCGTTAGGGTTAGCATCAGCCCTAGGATAGTGTTAGGGTTAGAGTTAGGGTTAGCACCAGGCTTAGGATAGTGTTAGTGTTAGGGTTACCATCAGCCTTAGGATAGTGTTAGGGTTAGGGTTAGGGTTAGCATCAGCCGTAGGATAGTGTTAGGGTTAGGGTTAGCCTCAGCCCTAGGATAGTGTTAGCGTTAGGGTTAGGGTTAGCATCAGCCCTAGGATAGTGTTAGGGTTAGGGTTAGGGTTAGCATCAGCCCTAGGATAGTGTTAGGGTTAGGGTTGGCATCAGCCCTGGGATAATGTTAGGGTTAGGGTTACGGTTAGCATCAGCCCTAGGATAGTGTTAGGGTTAGGGTTATCATCAGCACTACGATAGTGTTAGGGTTAGGGTTAGGGTTAGCATCAGCCCTAGGATAGTGTTAGGGTTAGGGTTAGGCTCAGCCCTAGGAGAGTGTTAGGGTTAGGGATAGGGTTAGCATCAGGCCTAGGATAGTGTTAGGGTTAGGGTTAGGGTTAGCATCAGACCTAGGATAGTGTTAGGGTTAGGGTTAGCATCAGGCCTAGGATAGTGTTAGGGTTAGGGTTAGCATCAGCCCTAGGATAGTGTTAGGTTTAGGGTTAAGTTTAGCATCATCCCTAGGATAGTGTTAGGGTTAGGGTTAGGGTTAGCATCAGCCCTAGGATAGTGTTAGGGTTAGGGTTAGGGTTAACATCAGCCCTAGGATAGTGTTAGGGTTAGGGTTAGCATAAGCCCTAGGATAGTGTTAGGGTTAGGGTTAGGGTTAGCATCAGGCCTAGGATAGTGTTAGGGTTAGGGTTAGGGTTAGCATCAGGCCTAGGATAGTGTTAGGGTTAGGGTTAGCATCAGCCCTAGGATAGTGTTAAGGTTAGAGTTAGGGTTAGCATCAGCCCTAGGATAGTGTTAGGGTTAGGGTTAGGGTTAGCATCAGCCCTAGGATATAATTAGGGTTAGGGTTAGCATCAGCCCTAGGATAGTGTTAGGGTTAGAGTTAGGGTTAGCACCAGGCTTAGGATAGTGTTAGTGTTAGGGTTACCATCAGCCTTAGGATAGTGTTAGGGTTAGGGTTAGGGTTAGCATCAGCCGTAGGATAGTGTTAGGGTTAGGGTTAGCCTCAGCCCTAGGATAGTGTTAGCGTTAGGGTTAGGGTTAGCATCAGCCCTAGGATAGTGTTAGGGTTAGTGTTAGGGTTAGCATCAGCCCTAGGATAGTGTTAGGGTTAGGGTTAGGGTTAGCATCAGCCCTAGGATAGTGTTAGGGTTAGGGTTAGGGATAGCATCAGCCCTAGGATAGTGTTAGGGTTAGGGTTATCATCAGCCCTACGATAGTGTTAGGGTTAGGGTTAGGGTTAGCATCAGCCCTAGGATAGTGTTAGGGTTAGGGTTAGAATCAGCCCTAGCATAGTGTTAGGGTTAGGGTTAACATAAACCCTAGGATAGTGTTAGGGTTAGGGTTAGGGTTATCATCAGACCTAGGATAGTGTTAGGGTTAGGGTTAGGGTTAGCATCAGTTCAAGGACAGTGTTAGGGTTAGCGTTAGGGTTAGCATCAGCCCTAGGATAGTGTTAGGGTTAGGGTTAGGGTTAGCATCAGCCCTAGGATAGTGTTAGGGTTAGGGTTAGCATAAGCCCTAGGATAGTGTTAGGGTTAGGGTTAGGGTTATCATCAGGCCTAGGATAGTGTTAGGGTTAGGGTTAGCATCAGCCCTAGGATAGTGTTAGGGTTAGGGTTAGGGTTAGCATCAGCCCTAGGATAGTGTTAGGGTTAGGGTTAGCATCAGCCCTAGGATAGTGTTAGGGTTAGTGTTAGGGTTAGCATCAGGCCTAGGATAGTGTTAGGGTTAGGGTTAGCATCAGCCCTAGGATAGTGTTAGGGTTAGGGTTAAGGTTAGCATCAGCCGTAGGATAGTGTTAGGGTTAGGGTTAGCCTCAGCCCTAAGATAGTGTTAGAGTTAGGGTTAGGGTTAGCATCAGCCCTAGGATAATGTTAGGGTTAGGGTTAGGGTTAGCATCAGCCCTAGGATAGTGTTAGTGTTAGAGTTAGCATCAGCCCTAGGATAGTGTTAGGGTTAGGGTTAGGGTTAGCATCCGCCCTAGGATAGTGTTAGGGTTAGGGTTAGGGTTAGCATCAGCCCTAGGATAGTGTTAGGGTTAGGGTTAGCATCAGCCCTAGGATAGTGTTAGGGTTAGGGTTAGGGTTATCATCAGGCCTAGGATAGGGTTAGGGTTAGGGTTAGCATCAGCCCTACGATAGTGTTAGGGTTAGGGTTAGCGTTAGCATCAGCCCTAGGATAGTCTTAGGGATAGGGTTAGCATCAGCCCTAGGATAGTGTTAGGGTTAGGGTTAGCGTTAGCATCAGCCCTAGGATAGTGTTATGGTTAGGGTTAGCATCAGCCCTAGGATAGTGTTAGGGTTAGGGTTAGGGTTAGCATCAGCCCTAGGATAGTGTTAGGGTTAGGGTTAGCATCAACCCTAGGATAGTGTTAGGGTTACGGTTAGGGTTAGCATCAGCCGTAGGATAGTGTTAGGGTTAGGGTTAGGGTTAGCATCAGCCCTAGGATAGTATTAGGGTTAGGGTTAGGGTTAGGGTTAGGGTTAGCATCAGCTCTAGGATAGTGTTAGGGTTAGGGTTAGGGTTACCATCAGCCCTAGGATAGTGTTAGGGTTAGGGTTAGGGTTAGCATCAGCCCTAGGATAGTGTTAGGGTTAGGGTTAGCATCAGCCCTGGGATAGTGTTAGTGTTAGGGTTAGGGTTAGCATCAGCCCTAGGATAGTGTTAGGGTTAGGGTTAGCATCAGCCCTGGGATAGTGTTAGGGTTAGGGTTAGGATTAGCATCAGCCCTAGGATAGTGTTAGGTTTAGGGTTAGCATCAGCCCTGGGATAATGTTAGGGTTAGGGTTAGGGTTAGCATCAGCCCTAGGATAGTGTTAGGGTTAAGGTTAGCATCAGCCCTAGGATAGTGTTAGTGTTAGGGTTAGGGTTAGCATCAGCCCTAGGATCGTGTTAGGGTTAGGGTTAGCATCAGCCCTAGGATAGTGTTAGGGTTAGGGTTAGGGTTAGCATCAGCCCTAGGATAGTGTTAGGGTTAGGGTTAGCATCAGCCCTAGGATAGTGTTAGGGTTAGGGTTAGGGTTAGCATCAGCCCTAGGATAGTGTTAGGGTTAGGGTTAGCATCAGCCCTAGGATAGTGTTAGGGTTAGGGTTAGGGTTAGCATCAGCCCTAGGATAGTGTTAGGGTTAGGGTTAGCATCAGCCCTAGGATAGTGTTAGGGTTAGGGTTAGCGTTAGCATCAGCCCTAGGATAGTGTTAGGGTTAGGGTTAGCATCAGCCCTAGGATAGTGTTAGGGTTAGGGTTAGGGTTAGCATCAGCCCTAGGATCGTGTTAGGGTTAGGGTTAGCATCAGCCCTAGGATAGTGTTAGGGTTAGGGTTAACATAAACCCTAGGATAGTGTTAGGGTTAGGGTTAGGGTTATCATCAGGCCTAGGATAGTTTTAGGGTTAGGGTTAGCATCAGTTCAAGGATAGTGTTAGGGTTAGCGTTAGGGTTAGCATCAGCCCTAGGATAGTGTTAGGGTTAGGGTTAGGGTTAGCATCAGCCCTAGGATAGTGTTAGGGTTAGGGTTAGGGTTAGCATCAGCGTTTGGAGAGTGTTAGGGTTAGGGTTAGAGTTAGCATAAGCCCTAGGATAGTGTTAGTGTTAGGGTTAGCATCAGCCCTAGGATAGTGTTAGGGTTAGGGTTAGGGTTAGCATCAGCCCTAGGATAGTGTTAGGGTTAGGGTTAGCATCAGCCCTAGGATAGTGTTAGGGTTAGGGTTAGGGTTAGCATAAGCCCTAGGATAGTGTTAAGGTTAGGGTTAGCATCAGCCCTAGGATAGTGTTAGGGTTAGGGTTAGCGTTAGCATCAGCCCTAGGATAGTGTTAGGGTTAGGGTTAGCATCAGCCCTAGGATAGTGTTAGGGTTAGGGTTAGGGTTAGCATCAGCCCTAGGATAGTGTTAGGGTTAGGGTTAGGCTCAGCCCTAGGAGAGTGTTAGGGTTAGGGATAGGGTTAGCATCAGGCCTAGGATAGTGTTAGGGTTAGGGTTAGGGTTAGCATCAGACCTAGGATAGTGTTAGGGTTAGGGTTAGCATCAGGCCTAGGATAGTGTTAGGGTTAGGGTTAGCATCAGCCCTAGGATAGTGTTAGGGTTAGGGTTAAGTTTAGCATCAGCCCTAGGATAGTGTTAGTGTTAGGGTTAGGGTTAGCATCAGCCCTAGGATAGTGTTAGGGTTAGGGTTAGGGTTAGCATCAGCCCTAGGATAGTGTTAGGGTTAGGGTTAGCATAAGCCCTAGGATAGTGTTAGGGTTAGGGTTAGGGTTAGCATCAGGCCTAGGATAGTGTTAGGGTTAGGGTTAGGGTTATCATCAGGCCTAGGATAGTGTTAGGGTTAGGGTTAGCATCAGCCCTAGGATAGTGTTAAGGTTAGAGTTAGGGTTAGCATCAGCCCTAGGATAGTGTTAGGGTTAGGGTTAGGGTTGGAATCAGGCCTAGGATAGTGTTAGGGCTGGGTTAGCATCAGCCCTAGGATAGTGTTATGGTTAGGGTTAGGGTTAGCATCAGCCGTAGGATAGTGTTAGGGTTAGGGTTAGCCTCAGCCCTAAGATAGTGTTAGAGTTAGGGTTAGGGTTAGCATCAGCCCTAGGATAATGTTAGGGTTAGGGTTAGGGTTAGCATCAGCCCTAGGATAGTGTTAGTGTTAGAGTTAGCATCAGCCCTAGGATAGTGTTAGCGTTAGGGTTAGGGTTAGCATCCGCCCTAGGATAGTGTTAGGGTTAGGGTTAGGGTTAGCATCAGCCCTAGGATAGTGTTAGGGTTAGGGTTAGCATCAGCCCTAGGATAGTGTTAGGGTTAGGGTTGGGTTATCATCAGGCCTAGGATAGTGTTAGGGTTAGGGTTAGCATCAGCCCTAGGATAGTGTTAGGGTTAGGGTTAGCGTTAGCATCAGCCCTAGGATAGTGTTAGGGTTAGGGTTAGCATCAGCCCTGGGATAGTGTTAGGGTTAGGGTTAGCGTTAGCATCAGCCCTAGGATAGTGTTAGGGTTAGGGTTAGCATCAGCCCTAGGATAGTGTTAGGGTTAGGGTTAGGGTTAGCATTAGCCCTAGAATAGTTTTAGGGTTAGGGTTAGCATCAACCCTAGGATAGTGTTATTGTTACGGTTAGGGTTAGCATCAGCCGTAGGATAGTGTTAGGGTTAGGGTTAGGGTTAGCATCAGCCCTAGGATAGTATTAGGGTTAGGGTTAGGGTTAGGGTTAGGGTTAGCATCAGCTCTAGGATAGTGTTAGGGTTAGGGTTAGGGTTAACATCAGCCCTAGGATAGTGTTAGGGTTAGGGTTAGGGTTAGCATCAGCCCTAGGATAGTGTTAGGGTTAGGGTTAGCATCAGCCCTGGGATAATGTTAGTGTTAGGGTTAGGGTTAGCATCAGCCCTAGGATAGTGTTAGGGTTAGGGTTAGCATCAGCCCTGGGATAGTGTTAGTGTTAGGGTTAGGGTTAGCATCAGCCCTAGGATAGTGTTAGGGTTAGGGTTAGCATCAGCCCTGGGATAGTGTTAGGGTTAGGGTTAGGGTTAGCATCAGCCCTAGGATAGTGTTAGGGTTAGGGTTAGCATCAGCCCTGGGATAATGTTAGGGTTAGGGTTAGGGTTAGCATCAGCCCTAGGATAGTGTTAGGGTTAGGGTTAGCATCAGCCCTAGGATAGTGTTAGTGTTAGGGTTAGGGTTAGCATCAGCCCTAGGATAGTGTTAGGGTTAGGGTTAGCATCAGCCCTAGGATAGTGTTAGGGTTAGGGTTAGGGTTAGCATCAGCCCTAGGATAGTGTTAGGGTTAGGGTTAGCATCAGCCCTAGGATAGTGTTAGGGTTAGGGTTAGGGTTAGCATCAGCCCTAGGATAGTGTTAGGGTTAGGGTTAGCATCAGCCCTAGGATAGTGTTAGGGTTAGGGTTAGGGTTAGCATCAGCCCTAGGATAGTGTTAGGGTTAGGGTTAGCATCAGCCCTAGGATAGTGTTAGGGTTAGGGTTAGCGTTAGCATCAACCCTAGGATAGTGTTAGGGTTAGGGTTAGCATCAGCCCTAGGATAGTGTTAGGGTTAGGGTTAGGGTTAGCATCAGCCCTAGGATAGTGTTAGGGTTAGGGTTAGCATCAGCCCTAGGATAGTGTTAGGGTTAGGGTTAACATAAACCCTAGGATAGTGTTAGGGTTAGGGTTAGGGTTATCATCAGGCCTAGGATATTTTTAGGGTTAGGGTTAGCATCAGTTCAAGGATAGTGTTAGGGTTAGCGTTAGGGTTAGCATCAGCCCTAGGATAGTGTTAGGGTTAGGGTTAGGGTTAGCATCAGCCCTAGGATAGTGTTAGGGTTAGGGTTAGCATCAGCCCTAGGATAGTGTTAGGGTTAGGGTTAGGGTTAGCATCAGCGTTTGGAGAGTGTTAGGGTTAGGGTTAGGGTTAGCATAAGCCCTAGGATAGTGTTAGTGTTAGGGTTAGCATCAGCCCTAGGATAGTGTTAGGGTTAGTGTTAGGGTTAGGGTTAGGGTTAGCATCAGCCCTAGGATAGTGTTAGGGTTAGGGTTAAGTTTAGCATCAGCCCTAGGATAGTGTTAGGGTTAGGGTTAGGGTTAGCATAAGCCCTAGGATAGTGTTAGGGTTAGGGTTAGCATCAGCCCTAGGATAGTGTTAGGGTTAGGGTTAGCGTTAGCATCAGCCCTAGGATAGTGTTAGGGTTAGGGTTAGCATCAGCCCTAGGATAGTGTTAGGGTTAGGGTTAGGCTCAGCCCTAGGAGAGTGTTAGGGTTAGGGATAGGGTTAGCATCAGGCCTAGGATAGTGTTAGGGTTAGGGTTAGGGTTAGCATCAGACCTAGGATAGTGTTAGGGTTAGGGTTAGCATCAGGCCTAGGATAGTGTTAGGGTTAGGGTTAGCATCAGCCCTAGGATAGTGTTAGGGTTAGGGTTAAGTTTAGCATCAGCCCTAGGATAGTGTTAGGGTTAGGGTTAGGATTAGCATCAGCCCTAGGATAGTGTTAGGGTTAGGGTTAGGGTTAGCATCAGCCCTAGGATAGTGTTAGGGTTAGGGTTAGCATAAGCCCTAGGATAGTGTTAGGGTTAGGGTTAGGGTTAGCATAAGGCCTAGGATAGTGTTAGGGTTAGGGTTAGGGTTATCATCAGGCCTAGGATAGTGTTAGGTTTAGGGTTAGCATCAGCCCTAGGATAGTGTTAGGGTTAGGGTTAGGGTTAGCATCAGGCCTAGGATAGTGTTAGGGTTAGGGTTAGCATCAGCCCTAGGATAGTGTTAGGGTTAGGGTTAGGGTTAGCATCAGCCGTAGGATAGTGTTAGGGTTAGGGTTAGCCTCAGCCCTAAGATAGTGTTAGAGTTAGGGTTAGGGTTAGCATCAGCCCTAGGATAATGTTAGGGTTAGGGTTAGGGTTAGCATCAGCCCTAGGATAGTGTTAGTGTTAGAGTTAGCATCAGCCCTAGGATAGTGTTAGGGTTAGGGTTAGGGTTAGCATCAGCCCTAGGATAGTGTTAGGGTTAGGGTTAGCATCAGCCCTAGGATAGTGTTAGGGTTAGGGTTAGGGTTATCATCAGGCCTAGGATAGTGTTAGGGTTAGGGTTAGCATCAGCCCTAGGATAGTGTTAGGGTTAGGGTTAGCGTTAGCATCAGCCCCAGGATAGTGTTAGGGTTAGGGTTAGCATCAGCCCTAGGATAGTGTTAGGGTTAGGGTTAGCGTTAGCATCAGCCCTAGGATAGTGTTAGGGTTAGGGTTAGCGTTAGCATCAGCCCTAGGATAGTGTTAGGGTTAGGGTTAGCATCAGCCCTAGGATAGTGTTAGGGTTAGGGTTAGGGTTAGCATCAGCCCTAGGATAGTGTTAGGGTTAGGGTTAGCATCAACCCTAGGATAGTGTTAGGGTTACGGTTAGGGTTAGCATCAGCCGTAGGATAGTGTTAGGGTTAGGGTTAGGGTTAGCATCAGTCCTAGGATAGTATTAGGGTTAGGGTTAGGGTTAGGGTTAGGGTTAGCATCAGCCCTGGGATAGTGTTAGGGTTAGGGTTAGGGTTAGCATCAGCCCTAGGATAGTGTTAGGGTTAGGGTTAGCATCAGCCCTGGGATAATGTTAGGGTTAGGGTTAGGGTTAGCATCAGCCCTAGGATAGTGTTAGGGTTAGGGTTAGCATCAGCCCTAGGATAGTGTTAGTGTTAGGGTTAGGGTTAGCATCAGCCCTAGGATAGTGTTAGTGTTAGGGTTAGGGTTAGCATCAGCCCTAGGATAGTGTTAGGGTTAGGGTTATCATCAGCCCTAGGATAGTGTTAGGGTTAGGGTTAGGGTTAGCATCAGCCCTAGGATAGTGTTAGGGTTAGGGTTAGCATCAGCCCTAGGATAGTGTTAGGGTTAGGGTTAACATAAACCCTAGGATATTGTTAGGGTTAGGGTTAGGGTTATCATCAGGCCTAGGATAGTTTTAGGGTTAGGGTTAGCATCAGTTCAAGGATAGTGTTAGGGTTAGCGTTAGGGTTAGCATCAGCCCTAGGATAGTGTTAGGGTTAGGGTTAGGGTTAGCATCAGCCCTAGGATAGTGTTAGGGTTAGGGTTAGCATCAGCCCTAGGATAGTGTTAGTGTTAGGGTTAGGGTTAGCATCAGCGTTTGGAGAGTGTTAGGGTTAGGGTTAGGGTTAGCATAAGCCCTAGGATAGTGTTAGTGTTAGGGTTAGCATCAGCCCTAGGATAGTGTTAGGGTTAGGGTTAGGGTTAGCATCAGCCCTAGGATAGTGTTAGGGTTAGGGTTAAGTTTAGCATCAGCCCTAGGATATTGTTAGGGTTAGGGTTAGGGTTAGCATAAGCCCTAGGATAGTGTTAGTGTTAGGGTTAGCATCAGCCCTAGGATAGTGTTAGGGTTAGGGTTAGGGTTAGCATCAGCCCTAGGATAGTGTTAGGGTTAGGGTTAGCATCAGCCCTAGGATAGTGTTAGGGTTAGGGTTAGGGTTAGCATAAGCCCTAGGATAGTGTTAAGGTTAGGGTTAGCATCAGCCCTAGGATAGTGTTAGGGTTAGGGTTAGCGTTAGCATCAGCCCTAGGATAGTGTTAGGGTTAGGGTTAGCATCAGCCCTAGGATAGTGTTAGGGTTAGGGTTAGGGTTAGCATCAGCCCTAGGATAGTGTTAGGGTTAGGGTTAGGCTCAGCCCTAGGAGAGTGTTAGGGTTAGGGATAGGGTTAGCATCAGGCCTAGGATAGTGTTAGGGTTAGGGTTAGGGTTAGCATCAGACCTAGGATAGTGTTAGGGTTAGGGTTAGCATCAGGCCTAGGATAGTGTTAGGGTTAGGGTTAGCATCAGCCCTAGGATAGTGTTAGGGTTAGGGTTAAGTTTAGCATCAGCCCTAGGATAGTGTTAGTGTTAGGGTTAGGGTTAGCATCAGCCCTAGGATAGTGTTAGGGTTAGGGTTAGGGTTAGCATCAGCCCTAGGATAGTGTTAGGGTTAGGGTTAGCATAAGCCCTAGGATAGTGTTAGGGTTAGGGTTAGGGTTAGCATCAGGCCTAGGATAGTGTTAGGGTTAGGGTTAGGGTTATCATCAGGCCTAGGATAGTGTTAGGGTTAGGGTTAGCATCAGCCCTAGGATAGTGTTAAGGTTAGAGTTAGGGTTAGCATCAGCCCTAGGATAGTGTTAGGGTTAGGGTTAGGGTTGGAATCAGGCCTAGGATAGTGTTAGGGCTGGGTTAGCATCAGCCCTAGGATAGTGTTATGGTTAGGGTTAGGGTTAGCATCAGCCGTAGGATAGTGTTAGGGTTAGGGTTAGCCTCAGCCCTAAGATAGTGTTAGAGTTAGGGTTAGGGTTAGCATCAGCCCTAGGATAATGTTAGGGTTAGGGTTAGGGTTAGCATCAGCCCTAGGATAGTGTTAGTGTTAGAGTTAGCATCAGCCCTAGGATAGTGTTAGCGTTAGGGTTAGGGTTAGCATCCGCCCTAGGATAGTGTTAGGGTTAGGGTTAGGGTTAGCATCAGCCCTAGGATAGTGTTAGGGTTAGGGTTAGCATCAGCCCTAGGATAGTGTTAGGGTTAGGGTTGGGTTATCATCAGGCCTAGGATAGTGTTAGGGTTAGGGTTAGCATCAGCCCTAGGATAGTGTTAGGGTTAGGGTTAGCGTTAGCATCAGCCCTAGGATAGTGTTAGGGTTAGGGTTAGCATCAGCCCTGGGATAGTGTTAGGGTTAGGGTTAGCGTTAGCATCAGCCCTAGGATAGTGTTAGGGTTAGGGTTAGCATCAGCCCTAGGATAGTGTTAGGGTTAGGGTTAGGGTTAGCATTAGCCCTAGAATAGTTTTAGGGTTAGGGTTAGCATCAACCCTAGGATAGTGTTATTGTTACGGTTAGGGTTAGCATCAGCCGTAGGATAGTGTTAGGGTTAGGGTTAGGGTTAGCATCAGCCCTAGGATAGTATTAGGGTTAGGGTTAGGGTTAGGGTTAGGGTTAGCATCAGCTCTAGGATAGTGTTAGGGTTAGGGTTAGGGTTAACATCAGCCCTAGGATAGTGTTAGGGTTAGGGTTAGGGTTAGCATCAGCCCTAGGATAGTGTTAGGGTTAGGGTTAGCATCAGCCCTGGGATAATGTTAGTGTTAGGGTTAGGGTTAGCATCAGCCCTAGGATAGTGTTAGGGTTAGGGTTAGCATCAGCCCTGGGATAGTGTTAGTGTTAGGGTTAGGGTTAGCATCAGCCCTAGGATAGTGTTAGGGTTAGGGTTAGCATCAGCCCTGGGATAGTGTTAGGGTTAGGGTTAGGGTTAGCATCAGCCCTAGGATAGTGTTAGGGTTAGGGTTAGCATCAGCCCTGGGATAATGTTAGGGTTAGGGTTAGGGTTAGCATCAGCCCTAGGATAGTGTTAGGGTTAGGGTTAGCATCAGCCCTAGGATAGTGTTAGTGTTAGGGTTAGGGTTAGCATCAGCCCTAGGATAGTGTTAGGGTTAGGGTTAGCATCAGCCCTAGGATAGTGTTAGGGTTAGGGTTAGGGTTAGCATCAGCCCTAGGATAGTGTTAGGGTTAGGGTTAGCATCAGCCCTAGGATAGTGTTAGGGTTAGGGTTAGGGTTAGCATCAGCCCTAGGATAGTGTTAGGGTTAGGGTTAGCATCAGCCCTAGGATAGTGTTAGGGTTAGGGTTAGGGTTAGCATCAGCCCTAGGATAGTGTTAGGGTTAGGGTTAGCATCAGCCCTAGGATAGTGTTAGGGTTAGGGTTAGCGTTAGCATCAACCCTAGGATAGTGTTAGGGTTAGGGTTAGCATCAGCCCTAGGATAGTGTTAGGGTTAGGGTTAGGGTTAGCATCAGCCCTAGGATAGTGTTAGGGTTAGGGTTAGCATCAGCCCTAGGATAGTGTTAGGGTTAGGGTTAACATAAACCCTAGGATAGTGTTAGGGTTAGGGTTAGGGTTATCATCAGGCCTAGGATAGTTTTAGGGTTAGGGTTAGCATCAGTTCAAGGATAGTGTTAGGGTTAGCGTTAGGGTTAGCATCAGCCCTAGGATAGTGTTAGGGTTAGGGTTAGGGTTAGCATCAGCCCTAGGATAGTGTTAGGGTTAGGGTTAGCATCAGCCCTAGGATAGTGTTAGGGTTAGGGTTAGGGTTAGCATCAGCGTTTGGAGAGTGTTAGGGTTAGGGTTAGGGTTAGCATAAGCCCTAGGATAGTGTTAGTGTTAGGGTTAGCATCAGCCCTAGGATAGTGTTAGGGTTAGTGTTAGGGTTAGGGTTAGGGTTAGCATCAGCCCTAGGATAGTGTTAGGGTTAGGGTTAAGTTTAGCATCAGCCCTAGGATAGTGTTAGGGTTAGGGTTAGGGTTAGCATAAGCCCTAGGATAGTGTTAGGGTTAGGGTTAGCATCAGCCCTAGGATAGTGTTAGGGTTAGGGTTAGCGTTAGCATCAGCCCTAGGATAGTGTTAGGGTTAGGGTTAGCATCAGCCCTAGGATAGTGTTAGGGTTAGGGTTAGGCTCAGCCCTAGGAGAGTGTTAGGGTTAGGGATAGGGTTAGCATCAGGCCTAGGATAGTGTTAGGGTTAGGGTTAGGGTTAGCATCAGACCTAGGATAGTGTTAGGGTTAGGGTTAGCATCAGGCCTAGGATAGTGTTAGGGTTAGGGTTAGCATCAGCCCTAGGATAGTGTTAGGGTTAGGGTTAAGTTTAGCATCAGCCCTAGGATAGTGTTAGGGTTAGGGTTAGGATTAGCATCAGCCCTAGGATAGTGTTAGGGTTAGGGTTAGGGTTAGCATCAGCCCTAGGATAGTGTTAGGGTTAGGGTTAGCATAAGCCCTAGGATAGTGTTAGGGTTAGGGTTAGGGTTAGCATAAGGCCTAGGATAGTGTTAGGGTTAGGGTTAGGGTTATCATCAGGCCTAGGATTGTGTTAGGTTTAGGGTTAGCATCAGCCCTAGGATAGTGTTAGGGTTAGGGTTAGGGTTAGCATCAGGCCTAGGATAGTGTTAGGGTTAGGGTTAGCATCAGCCCTAGGATAGTGTTAGGGTTAGGGTTAGGGTTAGCATCAGCCGTAGGATAGTGTTAGGGTTAGGGTTAGCCTCAGCCCTAAGATAGTGTTAGAGTTAGGGTTAGGGTTAGCATCAGCCCTAGGATAATGTTAGGGTTAGGGTTAGGGTTAGCATCAGCCCTAGGATAGTGTTAGTGTTAGAGTTAGCATCAGCCCTAGGATAGTGTTAGGGTTAGGGTTAGGGTTAGCATCAGCCCTAGGATAGTGTTAGGGTTAGGGTTAGCATCAGCCCTAGGATAGTGTTAGGGTTAGGGTTAGGGTTATCATCAGGCCTAGGATAGTGTTAGGGTTAGGGTTAGCATCAGCCCTAGGATAGTGTTAGGGTTAGGGTTAGCGTTAGCATCAGCCCCAGGATAGTGTTAGGGTTAGGGTTAGCATCAGCCCTAGGATAGTGTTAGGGTTAGGGTTAGCGTTAGCATCAGCCCTAGGATAGTGTTAGGGTTAGGGTTAGCGTTAGCATCAGCCCTAGGATAGTGTTAGGGTTAGGGTTAGCATCAGCCCTAGGATAGTGTTAGGGTTAGGGTTAGGGTTAGCATCAGCCCTAGGATAGTGTTAGGGTTAGGGTTAGCATCAACCCTAGGATAGTGTTAGGGTTACGGTTAGGGTTAGCATCAGCCGTAGGATAGTGTTAGGGTTAGGGTTAGGGTTAGCATCAGTCCTAGGATAGTATTAGGGTTAGGGTTAGGGTTAGGGTTAGGGTTAGCATCAGCCCTGGGATAGTGTTAGGGTTAGGGTTAGGGTTAGCATCAGCCCTAGGATAGTGTTAGGGTTAGGGTTAGCATCAGCCCTGGGATAATGTTAGGGTTAGGGTTAGGGTTAGCATCAGCCCTAGGATAGTGTTAGGGTTAGGGTTAGCATCAGCCCTAGGATAGTGTTAGTGTTAGGGTTAGGGTTAGCATCAGCCCTAGGATAGTGTTAGTGTTAGGGTTAGGGTTAGCATCAGCCCTAGGATAGTGTTAGGGTTAGGGTTATCATCAGCCCTAGGATAGTGTTAGGGTTAGGGTTAGGGTTAGCATCAGCCCTAGGATAGTGTTAGGGTTAGGGTTAGCATCAGCCCTAGGATAGTGTTAGGGTTAGGGTTAACATAAACCCTAGGATATTGTTAGGGTTAGGGTTAGGGTTATCATCAGGCCTAGGATAGTTTTAGGGTTAGGGTTAGCATCAGTTCAAGGATAGTGTTAGGGTTAGCGTTAGGGTTAGCATCAGCCCTAGGATAGTGTTAGGGTTAGGGTTAGGGTTAGCATCAGCCCTAGGATAGTGTTAGGGTTAGGGTTAGCATCAGCCCTAGGATAGTGTTAGTGTTAGGGTTAGGGTTAGCATCAGCGTTTGGAGAGTGTTAGGGTTAGGGTTAGGGTTAGCATAAGCCCTAGGATAGTGTTAGTGTTAGGGTTAGCATCAGCCCTAGGATAGTGTTAGGGTTAGGGTTAGGGTTAGCATCAGCCCTAGGATAGTGTTAGGGTTAGGGTTAAGTTTAGCATCAGCCCTAGGATATTGTTAGGGTTAGGGTTAGGGTTAGCATAAGCCCTAGGATAGTGTTAGGGTTAGGGTTAGCATCAGCCCTAGGATAGTGTTAGGGTTAGGGTTAGCGTTAGCATCAGCCCTAGGATAGTGTTAGGGTTAGGGTTAGCATCAGCCCTAGGATAGTGTTAGGGTTAGGGTTAGGGTTAGCATCAGCCCTAGGATAGTGTTAGGGTTAGGGTTAGGCTCAGCCCTAGGAGAGTGTTAGGGTTAGGGATAGGGTTAGCATCAGGCCTAGGATAGTGTTAGGGTTAGGGTTAGGGTTAGCATCAGACCTAGGATAGTGTTAGGGTTAGGGTTAGCATCAGGCCTAGGATAGTGTTAGGGTTAGGGTTAGCATCAGCCCTAGGATAGTGTTAGGGTTAGGGTTAAGTTTAGCATCAGCCCTAGGATAGTGTTAGGGTTAGGGTTAGGGTTAGCATCAGCCCTAGGATAGTGTTAGGGTTAGGGTTAGGGTTAGCATCAGCCCTAGGATAGTGTTAGGGTTAGGGTTAGCATAAGCCCTAGGATAGTGTTAGGGTTAGGGTTAGGGTTAGCATCAGGCCTAGGATAGTGTTAGGGTTAGGGTTAGGGTTATCATCAGGCCTAGGATAGTGTTAGGGTTAGGGTTAGCATCAGCCCTAGGATAGTGTTAAGGTTAGAGTTAGGGTTAGCATCAGCCCTAGGATAGTGTTAGGGTTAGGGTTAGGGTTAGCATCAGGCCTAGGATAGTGTTAGGGTTAGGGTTAGCATCAGCCCTAGGATAGTGTTAGGGTTAGGGTTAGGGTTAGCATCAGCCGTAGGATAGTGTTAGGGTTAGGGTTAGCCTCAGCCCTAAGATAGTGTTAGAGTTAGGTTTAGGGTTAGCATCAGCCCTAGGATAATGTTAGGGTTAGGGTTAGGGTTAGCATCAGCCCTAGGATAGTGTTAGTGTTAGAGTTAGCATCAGCCCTAGGATAGTGTTAGGGTTAGGGTTAGGGTTAGCATCCGCCCTAGGATAGTGTTAGGGTTAGGGTTAGGGTTAGCATCAGCCCTAGGATAGTGTTAGGGTTAGGGTTAGCATCAGCCCTAGGATAGTGTTAGGGTTAGGGTTAGGGTTATCATCAGGCCTAGGATAGTGTTAGGGTTAGGGTTAGCATCAGCCCTAGGATAGTGTTAGGGTTAGGGTTAGCGTTAGCATCAGCCCTAGGATAGTGTTAGGGTTAGGGTTAGCATCAGCCCTAGGATAGTGTTAGGGTTAGGGTTAGCGTTAGCATCAGCCCTAGGATAGTGTTAGGGTTAGGGTTAGCATCAGCCCTAGGATAGTGTTAGGGTTAGGGTTAGGGTTAGCATCTGCCCTAGGATAGTGTTAGGGTTAGGGTTAGCATCAACCCTAGGATAGTGTTAGTGTTAGGGTTAGGGTTAGCATCAGCCCTAGGATAGTGTTAGGGTTAGGGTTAGCATCAGCCCTAGGATAGTGTTAGGGTTAGGGTTAGCATCAGCCCTAGGATAGTGTTAGGGTTAGGGTTAGCGTTAGCATCAGCCCTAGGATAGTGTTAGGGTTAGGGTTAGCATCAGCCCTAGGATAGTGTTAGGGTTAGTGTTAGGGTTAGCATCAGCCCTAGGATAGTGTTAGGGTTAGGGTTAGGCTCAGCCCTAGGAGAGTGTTAGGGTTAGGGATAGGGTTAGCATCAGGCCTAGGATAGTTTTAGGGTTAGGGTTAGGGTTAGCATCAGACCTAGGATAGTGTTAGGGTTAGGGTTAGCATCAGGCCTAGGATAGTGTTAGGGTTAGGGTTAGCATCAGCCCTAGGATAGTGTTAGGGTTAGGGTTAAGTTTAGCATCAGCCCTAGGATAGTGTTAGGGTTAGGGTTAGGATTAGCATCAGCCCTAGGATAGTGTTAGGGTTAGGGTTAGGGTTAGCATCAGCCCTAGGATAGTGTTAGGGTTAGGGTTAGCATAAGCCCTAGGATAGTGTTAGGGTTAGGGTTAGGGTTAGCATAAGGCCTAGGATAGTGTTAGGGTTAGGGTTAGGTTTATCATCAGGCCTAGGATAGTGTTAGGTTTAGGGTTAGCATCAGCCCTAGGATAGTGTTAGGGTTAGGGTTAGGGTTAGCATCAGGCCTAGGATAGTGTTAGGGTTAGGGTTAGCATCAGCCCTAGGATAGTGTTAGGGTTAGGGTTAGGGTTAGCATCAGCCGTAGGATAGTGTTAGGGTTAGGGTTAGCCTCAGCCCTAAGATAGTGTTAGAGTTAGGGTTAGGGTTAGCATCAGCCCTAGGATAATGTTAGGGTTAGGGTTAGGGTTAGCATCAGCCCTAGGATAGTGTTAGTGTTAGAGTTAGCATCAGCCCTAGGATAGTGTTAGGGTTAGGGTTAGGGTTAGCATCCGCCCTAGGATAGTGTTAGGGTTAGGGTTAGGGTTAGCATCAGCCCTAGGATAGTGTTAGGGTTAGGGTTAGCATCAGCCCTAGGATAGTGTTAGGGTTAGGGTTAGGGTTATCATCAGGCCTAGGATAGTGTTAGGGTTAGGGTTAGCATCAGCCCTAGGATAGTGTTAGGGTTAGGGTTAGCGTTAGCATCAGCCCCAGGATAGTGTTAGGGTTAGGGTTAGCATCAGCCCTAGGATAGTGTTAGGGTTAGGATTAGCGTTAGCATCAGCCCTAGGATAGTGTTAGGGTTAGGGTTAGCGTTAGCATCAGCCCTAGGATAGTGTTAGGGTTAGGGTTAGCATCAGCCCTAGGATAGTGTTAGGGTTAGGGTTAGGGTTAGCATCAGCCCTAGGATAGTGTTAGGGTTAGGGTTAGCATCAACCCTAGGATAGTGTTAGGGTTACGGTTAGGGTTAGCATCAGCCGTAGGATAGTGTTAGGGTTAGGGTTAGGGTTAGCATCAGTCCTAGGATAGTATTAGGGTTAGGGTTAGGGTTAGGGTTAGGGTTAGCATCAGCTCTAGGATAGTGTTAGGGTTAGGGTTAGGGTTACCATCAGCCCTAGAATAGTGTTAGGGTTAGGGTTAGGGTTAGCATCAGCCCTAGGATAGTGTTAGGGTTAGGGTTAGCATCAGCCCTGGGATAATGTTAGGGTTAGGGTTTTGGTTAGCATCAGCCCTAGGATAGTGTTAGGGTTAGGGTTAGCATCAGCCCTAAAATAGTGTTAGTGTTAGGGTTAGGGTTAGCATCAGCCCTAGGATAGTGTTAGGGTTAGGGTTAGCATCAGCCCTGTGATAGTGTTAGGGTTAGGGTTAGGGTTAGCATCAGCCCTAGGATAGTGTTAGGGTTAGGGTTAGCATCAGCCCTGGGATAATGTTAGGGTTAGGGTTAGGGTTAGCATCAGCCCTAGGATAGTGTTAGGGTTAGGGTTAGCATCAGCCCTAGGATAGTGTTAGTGTTAGGGTTAGGGTTAGCATCAGCCCTAGGATAGTGTTAGTGTTAGGGTTAGGGTTAGCATCAGCCCTAGGATAGTGTTAGGGTTAGGGTTATCATCAGCCCTAGGATAGTGTTGGGGTTAGGGTTAGGGTTAGCATCAGCCCTAGGATAGTGTTAGGGTTAGGGTTAGCATCAGCCCTAGGATAGTGTTAGGGTTAGGGTTAACATAAACCCTAGGATATTGTTAGGGTTAGGGTTAGGGTTATCATCAGGCCTAGGATAGTTTTAGGGTTAGGGTTAGCATCAGTTCAAGGATAGTGTTAGGGTTAGCGTTAGGGTTAGCATCAGCCCTAGGATAGTGTTAGGGTTAGGGTTAGGGTTAGCATCAGCCCTAGGATAGTGTTAGGGTTAGGGTTAGCCTCAGCCCTAGGATAGTGTTAGTGTTAGGGTTAGGGTTAGCATCAGCGTTTGGAGAGTGTTAGGGTTAGGGTTAGGGTTAGCATAAGACCTAGGATATTGTTAATGTTAGGGTTAGCATCAGCCCTAGGATAGTGTTAGGGTTAGGGTTAGGGTTAGCATCAGCCCTAGGATAGTGTTAGGGTTAGGGTTAAGTTTAGCATAAGCCCTAGGATAGTGTTAGGGTTAGGGTTAGGGTTAGCATAAGCCCTAGGATAGTGTTAGGGTTAGGGTTAGCATCAGCCCTAGGATAGTGTTAGGGTTAGGGTTAGCGTTAGCATCAGCCCTAGGATAGTGTTAGGGTTAGGGTTAGCATCAGCCCTAGGATAGTGTTAGGGTTAGGGTTAGGGTTAGCATCAGCCCTAGGATAGTGTTAGGGTTAGGGTTAGGCTCAGCCCTAGGAGAGTGTTAGGGTTAGGGATAGGGTTAGCATCAGGCCTAGGATAGTGTTAGGGTTAGGGTTAGGGTTAGCATCAGACCTAGTATAGTGTTAGGGTTAGGGTTAGCATCAGGCCTAGGATAGTGTTAGGGTTAGGGTTAGCATCAGCCCTAGGATACTGTTAGGGTTAGGGTTAAGTTTAGCATCAGCCCTAGGATAGTGTTAGGGTTAGGGTTAGGGTTAGCATCAGCCCTAGGATAGTGTTAGGGTTAGGGTTAGGGTTAGCATCAGCCCTAGGATAGTGTTAGGGTTAGGGTTAGCATAAGCCCTAGGATAGTGTTAGGGTTAGGGTTAGGGTTAGCATCAGGCCTAGGATAGTGTTAGGGTTAGGGTTAGGGTTATCATCAGGCCTAGGATAGTGTTAGGGTTAGGGTTAGCATCAGCCCTAGGATAGTGTTAAGGTTAGAGTTAGGGTTAGCATCAGCCCTAGGATAGTGTTAGGGTTAGGGTTAGGGTTGGAATCAGGCCTAGGATAGTGTTAGGGTTAGGGTTAGCATCAGCCCTAGGATAGTGTTAGGGTTAGGGTTAGGGTTAGCATCAGCCGTAGGATAGTGTTTGGGTTAGGGTTAGCCTCAGCCCTAAGATAGTGTTAGAGTTAGGGTTAGGGTTAGCATCAGCCCTAGGATAATCTTAGGGTTAGGGTTAGGGTTAGCATCAGCCCTAGGATAGTGTTAGTGTTAGAGTTAGCATCAGCCCTAGGATAGTGTTAGGGTTAGGGTTAGGGTTAGCATCCGCCCTAGGATTGTGTTAGGGTTAGGGTTAGGGTTAGCATCAGCCCTAGGATAGTGTTAGGGTTAGGGTTAGCATCAGCCCTAGGATAGTGTTAGGGTTAGGGTTGGGTTATCATCAGGCATAGGATAGTGTTAGGGTTAGGGTTAGCATCAGCCCTAGGATAGTGTTAGGGTTAGGGTTAGCGTTAGCATCAGCCCTAGGATAGTGTTAGGGTTAGGGTTAGCATCAGCCCTGGGATAGTGTTAGGGTTAGGGTTAGCGTTAGCATCAGCCCTAGGATAGTGTTAGGGTTAGGGTTAGCATCAGCCCTAGGATAGTGTTAGGGTTAGGGTTAGGGTTAGCATCAGCCCTAGAATAGTGTTAGGGTTAGGGTTAGCATCAACCCTAGGATAGTGTTAGGGTTACGGTTAGGGTTAGCATCAGCCGTAGGATAGTGTTAGGGTTAGGGTTAGGGTTAGCATCAGCCCTAGGATAGTATTAGGGTTAGGGTCAGGGTTAGGGTTAGGGTTAGCATCAGCTCTAGGATAGTGTTAGGGTTAGGGTTAGGGTTAACATCAGCCCTAGGATAGTGTTAGGGTTAGGGTTAGGGTTAGCATCAGCCCTAGGATAGTGTTAGGGTTAGGGTTAGCATCAGCCCTGGGATAATGTTAGTGTTAGGGTTACGGTTAGCATCAGCCCTAGGATAGTGTTAGGGTTAGGGTTAGCATCAGCCCTGGGATAGTGTTAGTGTTCGGGTTAGGGTTAGCATCAGCCCTAGGATAGTGTTAGGGTTAGGGTTAGCATCAGCCCTGGGATAGTGTTAGGGTTAGGGTTAGGGTTAGCATCAGCCCTAGGATAGTGTTAGGGTTAGGGTTAGGGTTAGCATCAGCCCTAGGATAGTGTTAGGGTTAGGGTTAGCATCAGCCCTGGGATAATGTTAGGGTTAGGGTTAGGGTTAGCATCAGCCCTAGGATAGTGTTAGGGTTAGGGTTAGCATCAGCCCTAGGATAGTGTTAGTGTTAGGGTTAGGGTTAGCATCAGCCCTAGGATAGTGTTAGTGTTAGGGTTAGGGTTAGCATCAGCCCTAGGATAGTGTTAGGGTTAGGGTTATCATCAGCCCTAGGATAGTGTTAGGGTTAGGGTTAGGGTTAGCATCAGCCCTAGGATAGTGTTAGGGTTAGGGTTAGCATCAGCCCTAGGATAGTGTTAGGGTTAGGGTTAACATAAACCCTAGGATATTGTTAGGGTTAGGGTTAGGGTTATCATCAGGCCTAGGATAGTTTTAGGGTTAGGGTTAGCATCAGTTCAAGGATAGTGTTAGGGTTAGCGTTAGGGTTAGCATCAGCCCTAGGATAGTGTTAGGGTTAGGGTTAGGGTTAGCATCAGCCCTAGGATAGTGTTAGGGTTAGGGTTAGCATCAGCCCTAGGATAGTGTTAGTGTTAGGGTTAGGGTTAGCATCAGCGTTTGGAGAGTGTTAGGGTTAGGGTTAGGGTTAGCATAAGCCCTAGGATAGTGTTAGTGTTAGGGTTAGCATCAGCCCTAGGATAGTGTTAGGGTTAGGGTTAGGGTTAGCATCAGCCCTAGGATAGTGTTAGGGTTAGGGTTAAGTTTAGCATCAGCCCTAGGATATTGTTAGGGTTAGGGTTAGGGTTAGCATAAGCCCTAGGATAGTGTTAGTGTTAGGGTTAGCATCAGCCCTAGGATAGTGTTAGGGTTAGGGTTAGGGTTAGCATCAGCCCTAGGATAGTGTTAGGGTTAGGGTTAGCATCAGCCCTAGGATAGTGTTAGGGTTAGGGTTAGGGTTAGCATAAGCCCTAGGATAGTGTTAAGGTTAGGGTTAGCATCAGCCCTAGGATAGTGTTAGGGTTAGGGTTAGCGTTAGCATCAGCCCTAGGATAGTGTTAGGGTTAGGGTTAGCATCAGCCCTAGGATAGTGTTAGGGTTAGGGTTAGGGTTAGCATCAGCCCTAGGATAGTGTTAGGGTTAGGGTTAGGCTCAGCCCTAGGAGAGTGTTAGGGTTAGGGATAGGGTTAGCATCAGGCCTAGGATAGTGTTAGGGTTAGGGTTAGGGTTAGCATCAGACCTAGGATAGTGTTAGGGTTAGGGTTAGCATCAGGCCTAGGATAGTGTTAGGGTTAGGGTTAGCATCAGCCCTAGGATAGTGTTAGGGTTAGGGTTAAGTTTAGCATCAGCCCTAGGATAGTGTTAGTGTTAGGGTTAGGGTTAGCATCAGCCCTAGGATAGTGTTAGGGTTAGGGTTAGGGTTAGCATCAGCCCTAGGATAGTGTTAGGGTTAGGGTTAGCATAAGCCCTAGGATAGTGTTAGGGTTAGGGTTAGGGTTAGCATCAGGCCTAGGATAGTGTTAGGGTTAGGGTTAGGGTTATCATCAGGCCTAGGATAGTGTTAGGGTTAGGGTTAGCATCAGCCCTAGGATAGTGTTAAGGTTAGAGTTAGGGTTAGCATCAGCCCTAGGATAGTGTTAGGGTTAGGGTTAGGGTTGGAATCAGGCCTAGGATAGTGTTAGGGCTGGGTTAGCATCAGCCCTAGGATAGTGTTATGGTTAGGGTTAGGGTTAGCATCAGCCGTAGGATAGTGTTAGGGTTAGGGTTAGCCTCAGCCCTAAGATAGTGTTAGAGTTAGGGTTAGGGTTAGCATCAGCCCTAGGATAATGTTAGGGTTAGGGTTAGGGTTAGCATCAGCCCTAGGATAGTGTTAGTGTTAGAGTTAGCATCAGCCCTAGGATAGTGTTAGCGTTAGGGTTAGGGTTAGCATCCGCCCTAGGATAGTGTTAGGGTTAGGGTTAGGGTTAGCATCAGCCCTAGGATAGTGTTAGGGTTAGGGTTAGCATCAGCCCTAGGATAGTGTTAGGGTTAGGGTTGGGTTATCATCAGGCCTAGGATAGTGTTAGGGTTAGGGTTAGCATCAGCCCTAGGATAGTGTTAGGGTTAGGGTTAGCGTTAGCATCAGCCCTAGGATAGTGTTAGGGTTAGGGTTAGCATCAGCCCTGGGATAGTGTTAGGGTTAGGGTTAGCGTTAGCATCAGCCCTAGGATAGTGTTAGGGTTAGGGTTAGCATCAGCCCTAGGATAGTGTTAGGGTTAGGGTTAGGGTTAGCATTAGCCCTAGAATAGTTTTAGGGTTAGGGTTAGCATCAACCCTAGGATAGTGTTATTGTTACGGTTAGGGTTAGCATCAGCCGTAGGATAGTGTTAGGGTTAGGGTTAGGGTTAGCATCAGCCCTAGGATAGTATTAGGGTTAGGGTTAGGGTTAGGGTTAGGGTTAGCATCAGCTCTAGGATAGTGTTAGGGTTAGGGTTAGGGTTAACATCAGCCCTAGGATAGTGTTAGGGTTAGGGTTAGGGTTAGCATCAGCCCTAGGATAGTGTTAGGGTTAGGGTTAGCATCAGCCCTGGGATAATGTTAGTGTTAGGGTTAGGGTTAGCATCAGCCCTAGGATAGTGTTAGGGTTAGGGTTAGCATCAGCCCTGGGATAGTGTTAGTGTTAGGGTTAGGGTTAGCATCAGCCCTAGGATAGTGTTAGGGTTAGGGTTAGCATCAGCCCTGGGATAGTGTTAGGGTTAGGGTTAGGGTTAGCATCAGCCCTAGGATAGTGTTAGGGTTAGGGTTAGCATCAGCCCTGGGATAATGTTAGGGTTAGGGTTAGGGTTAGCATCAGCCCTAGGATAGTGTTAGGGTTAGGGTTAGCATCAGCCCTAGGATAGTGTTAGTGTTAGGGTTAGGGTTAGCATCAGCCCTAGGATAGTGTTAGGGTTAGGGTTATCATCAGCCCTAGGATAGTGTTAGGGTTAGGGTTAGGGTTAGCATCAGCCCTAGGATAGTGTTAGGGTTAGGGTTAGCATCAGCCCTAGGATAGTGTTAGGGTTAGGGTTAGGGTTAGCATCAGCCCTAGGATAGTGTTAGGGTTAGGGTTAGCATCAGCCCTAGGATAGTGTTAGGGTTAGGGTTAGGGTTAGCATCAGCCCTAGGATAGTGTTAGGGTTAGGGTTAGCATCAGCCCTAGGATAGTGTTAGGGTTAGGGTTAGCGTTAGCATCAACCCTAGGATAGTGTTAGGGTTAGGGTTAGCATCAGCCCTAGGATAGTGTTAGGGTTAGGGTTAGGGTTAGCATCAGCCCTAGGATAGTGTTAGGGTTAGGGTTAGCATCAGCCCTAGGATAGTGTTAGGGTTAGGGTTAACATAAACCCTAGGATAGTGTTAGGGTTAGGGTTAGGGTTATCATCAGGCCTAGGATAGTTTTAGGGTTAGGGTTAGCATCAGTTCAAGGATAGTGTTAGGGTTAGCGTTAGGGTTAGCATCAGCCCTAGGATAGTGTTAGGGTTAGGGTTAGGGTTAGCATCAGCCCTAGGATAGTGTTAGGGTTAGGGTTAGCATCAGCCCTAGGATAGTGTTAGGGTTAGGGTTAGGGTTAGCATCAGCGTTTGGAGAGTGTTAGGGTTAGGGTTAGGGTTAGCATAAGCCCTAGGATAGTGTTAGTGTTAGGGTTAGCATCAGCCCTAGGATAGTGTTAGGGTTAGTGTTAGGGTTAGGGTTAGGGTTAGCATCAGCCCTAGGATAGTGTTAGGGTTAGGGTTAAGTTTAGCATCAGCCCTAGGATAGTGTTAGGGTTAGGGTTAGGGTTAGCATAAGCCCTAGGATAGTGTTAGGGTTAGGGTTAGCATCAGCCCTAGGATAGTGTTAGGGTTAGGGTTAGCGTTAGCATCAGCCCTAGGATAGTGTTAGGGTTAGGGTTAGCATCAGCCCTAGGATAGTGTTAGGGTTAGGGTTAGGCTCAGCCCTAGGAGAGTGTTAGGGTTAGGGATAGGGTTAGCATCAGGCCTAGGATAGTGTTAGGGTTAGGGTTAGGGTTAGCATCAGACCTAGGATAGTGTTAGGGTTAGGGTTAGCATCAGGCCTAGGATAGTGTTAGGGTTAGGGTTAGCATCAGCCCTAGGATAGTGTTAGGGTTAGGGTTAAGTTTAGCATCAGCCCTAGGATAGTGTTAGGGTTAGGGTTAGGATTAGCATCAGCCCTAGGATAGTGTTAGGGTTAGGGTTAGGGTTAGCATCAGCCCTAGGATAGTGTTAGGGTTAGGGTTAGCATAAGCCCTAGGATAGTGTTAGGGTTAGGGTTAGGGTTAGCATAAGGCCTAGGATAGTGTTAGGGTTAGGGTTAGGGTTATCATCAGGCCTAGGATTGTGTTAGGTTTAGGGTTAGCATCAGCCCTAGGATAGTGTTACGGTTAGGGTTAGGGTTAGCATCAGGCCTAGGATAGTGTTAGGGTTAGGGTTAGCATCAGCCCTAGGATAGTGTTAGGGTTAGGGTTAGGGTTAGCATCAGCCGTAGGATAGTGTTAGGGTTAGGGTTAGCCTCAGCCCTAAGATAGTGTTAGAGTTAGGGTTAGGGTTAGCATCAGCCCTAGGATAATGTTAGGGTTAGGGTTAGGGTTAGCATCAGCCCTAGGATAGTGTTAGTGTTAGAGTTAGCATCAGCCCTAGGATAGTGTTAGGGTTAGGGTTAGGGTTAGCATCAGCCCTAGGATAGTGTTAGGGTTAGGGTTAGCATCAGCCCTAGGATAGTGTTAGGGTTAGGGTTAGGGTTATCATCAGGCCTAGGATAGTGTTAGGGTTAGGGTTAGCATCAGCCCTAGGATAGTGTTAGGGTTAGGGTTAGCGTTAGCATCAGCCCCAGGATAGTGTTAGGGTTAGGGTTAGCATCAGCCCTAGGATAGTGTTAGGGTTAGGGTTAGCGTTAGCATCAGCCCTAGGATAGTGTTAGGGTTAGGGTTAGCGTTAGCATCAGCCCTAGGATAGTGTTAGGGTTAGGGTTAGCATCAGCCCTAGGATAGTGTTAGGGTTAGGGTTAGGGTTAGCATCAGCCCTAGGATAGTGTTAGGGTTAGGGTTAGCATCAACCCTAGGATAGTGTTAGGGTTACGGTTAGGGTTAGCATCAGCCGTAGGATAGTGTTAGGGTTAGGGTTAGGGTTAGCATCAGTCCTAGGATAGTATTAGGGTTAGGGTTAGGGTTAGGGTTAGGGTTAGCATCAGCCCTGGGATAGTGTTAGGGTTAGGGTTAGGGTTAGCATCAGCCCTAGGATAGTGTTAGGGTTAGGGTTAGCATCAGCCCTGGGATAATGTTAGGGTTAGGGTTAGGGTTAGCATCAGCCCTAGGATAGTGTTAGGGTTAGGGTTAGCATCAGCCCTAGGATAGTGTTAGTGTTAGGGTTAGGGTTAGCATCAGCCCTAGGATAGTGTTAGTGTTAGGGTTAGGGTTAGCATCAGCCCTAGGATAGTGTTAGGGTTAGGGTTATCATCAGCCCTAGGATAGTGTTAGGGTTAGGGTTAGGGTTAGCATCAGCCCTAGGATAGTGTTAGGGTTAGGGTTAGCATCAGCCCTAGGATAGTGTTAGGGTTAGGGTTAACATAAACCCTAGGATATTGTTAGGGTTAGGGTTAGGGTTATCATCAGGCCTAGGATAGTTTTAGGGTTAGGGTTAGCATCAGTTCAAGGATAGTGTTAGGGTTAGCGTTAGGGTTAGCATCAGCCCTAGGATAGTGTTAGGGTTAGGGTTAGGGTTAGCATCAGCCCTAGGATAGTGTTAGGGTTAGGGTTAGCATCAGCCCTAGGATAGTGTTAGTGTTAGGGTTAGGGTTAGCATCAGCGTTTGGAGAGTGTTAGGGTTAGGGTTAGGGTTAGCATAAGCCCTAGGATAGTGTTAGTGTTAGGGTTAGCATCAGCCCTAGGATAGTGTTAGGGTTAGGGTTAGGGTTAGCATCAGCCCTAGGATAGTGTTAGGGTTAGGGTTAAGTTTAGCATCAGCCCTAGGATATTGTTAGGGTTAGGGTTAGGGTTAGCATAAGCCCTAGGATAGTGTTAGGGTTAGGGTTAGCATCAGCCCTAGGATAGTGTTAGGGTTAGGGTTAGCGTTAGCATCAGCCCTAGGATAGTGTTAGGGTTAGGGTTAGCATCAGCCCTAGGATAGTGTTAGGGTTAGGGTTAGGGTTAGCATCAGCCCTAGGATAGTGTTAGGGTTAGGGTTAGGCTCAGCCCTAGGAGAGTGTTAGGGTTAGGGATAGGGTTAGCATCAGGCCTAGGATAGTGTTAGGGTTAGGGTTAGGGTTAGCATCAGACCTAGGATAGTGTTAGGGTTAGGGTTAGCATCAGGCCTAGGATAGTGTTAGGGTTAGGGTTAGCATCAGCCCTAGGATAGTGTTAGGGTTAGGGTTAAGTTTAGCATCAGCCCTAGGATAGTGTTAGGGTTAGGGTTAGGGTTAGCATCAGCCCTAGGATAGTGTTAGGGTTAGGGTTAGGGTTAGCATCAGCCCTAGGATAGTGTTAGGGTTAGGGTTAGCATAAGCCCTAGGATAGTGTTAGGGTTAGGGTTAGGGTTAGCATCAGGCCTAGGACAGTGTTAGGGTTAGGGTTAGGGTTATCATCAGGCCTAGGATAGTGTTAGGGTTAGGGTTAGCATCAGCCCTAGGATAGTGTTAAGGTTAGAGTTAGGGTTAGCATCAGCCCTAGGATAGTGTTAGGGTTAGGGTTAGGGTTAGCATCAGGCCTAGGATAGTGTTAGGGTTAGGGTTAGCATCAGCCCTAGGATAGTGTTAGGGTTAGGGTTAGGGTTAGCATCAGCCGTAGGATAGTGTTAGGGTTAGGGTTAGCCTCAGCCCTAAGATAGTGTTAGAGTTAGGTTTAGGGTTAGCATCAGCCCTAGGATAATGTTAGGGTTAGGGTTAGGGTTAGCATCAGCCCTAGGATAGTGTTAGTGTTAGAGTTAGCATCAGCCCTAGGATAGTGTTAGGGTTAGGGTTAGGGTTAGCATCCGCCCTAGGATAGTGTTAGGGTTAGGGTTAGGGTTAGCATCAGCCCTAGGATAGTGTTAGGGTTAGGGTTAGCATCAGCCCTAGGATAGTGTTAGGGTTAGGGTTAGGGTTATCATCAGGCCTAGGATAGTGTTAGGGTTAGGGTTAGCATCAGCCCTAGGATAGTGTTAGGGTTAGGGTTAGCGTTAGCATCAGCCCTAGGATAGTGTTAGGGTTAGGGTTAGCATCAGCCCTAGGATAGTGTTAGGGTTAGGGTTAGCGTTAGCATCAGCCCTAGGATAGTGTTAGGGTTAGGGTTAGCATCAGCCCTAGGATAGTGTTAGGGTTAGGGTTAGGGTTAGCATCTGCCCTAGGATAGTGTTAGGGTTAGGGTTAGCATCAACCCTAGGATAGTGTTAGTGTTAGGGTTAGGGTTAGCATCAGCCCTAGGATAGTGTTAGGGTTAGGGTTAGCATCAGCCCTAGGATAGTGTTAGGGTTAGGGTTAGCATCAGCCCTAGGATAGTGTTAGGGTTAGGGTTAGCGTTAGCATCAGCCCTAGGATAGTGTTAGGGTTAGGGTTAGCATCAGCCCTAGGATAGTGTTAGGGTTAGGGTTAGGGTTAGCATCAGCCCTAGGATAGTGTTAGGGTTAGGGTTAGGCTCAGCCCTAGGAGAGTGTTAGGGTTAGGGATAGGGTTAGCATCAGGCCTAGGATAGTTTTAGGGTTAGGGTTAGGGTTAGCATCAGACCTAGGATAGTGTTAGGGTTAGGGTTAGCATCAGGCCTAGGATAGTGTTAGGGTTAGGGTTAGCATCAGCCCTAGGATAGTGTTAGGGTTAGGGTTAAGTTTAGCATCAGCCCTAGGATAGTGTTAGGGTTAGGGTTAGGATTAGCATCAGCCCTAGGATAGTGTTAGGGTTAGGGTTAGGGTTAGCATCAGCCCTAGGATAGTGTTAGGGTTAGGGTTAGCATAAGCCCTAGGATAGTGTTAGGGTTAGGGTTAGGGTTAGCATAAGGCCTAGGATAGTGTTAGGGTTAGGGTTAGGGTTATCATCAGGCCTAGGATAGTGTTAGGTTTAGGGTTAGCATCAGCCCTAGGATAGTGTTAGGGTTAGGGTTAGGGTTAGCATCAGGCCTAGGATAGTGTTAGGGTTAGGGTTAGCATCAGCCCTAG
Source organism: Lemur catta (assembly GCF_020740605.2). NCBI lineage: Eukaryota > Metazoa > Chordata > Mammalia > Primates > Lemuridae > Lemur > Lemur catta. The sequence goes on along the minus strand of NC_059145.1, from coordinate 277,062 downwards.
GATAGTGTTAGGGTTAGGGTTAGGGTTAGCATCAGCCGTAGGATAGTGTTAGGGTTAGGGTTAGCCTCAGCCCTAAGATAGTGTTAGAGTTAGGGTTAGGGTTAGCATCAGCCCTAGGATAATGTTAGGGTTAGGGTTAGGGTTAGCATCAGCCCTAGGATAGTGTTAGTGTTAGAGTTAGCATCAGCCCTAGGATAGTGTTAGGGTTAGGGTTAGGGTTAGCATCCGCCCTAGGATAGTGTTAGGGTTAGGGTTAGGGTTAGCATCAGCCCTAGGATAGTGTTAGGGTTAGGGTTAGCATCAGCCCTAGGATAGTGTTAGGGTTAGGGTTAGGGTTATCATCAGGCCTAGGATAGTGTTAGGGTTAGGGTTAGCATCAGCCCTAGGATAGTGTTAGGGTTAGGGTTAGCGTTAGCATCAGCCCCAGGATAGTGTTAGGGTTAGGGTTAGCATCAGCCCTAGGATAGTGTTAGGGTTAGGATTAGCGTTAGCATCAGCCCTAGGATAGTGTTAGGGTTAGGGTTAGCGTTAGCATCAGCCCTAGGATAGTGTTAGGGTTAGGGTTAGCATCAGCCCTAGGATAGTGTTAGGGTTAGGGTTAGGGTTAGCATCAGCCCTAGGATAGTGTTAGGGTTAGGGTTAGCATCAACCCTAGGATAGTGTTAGGGTTACGGTTAGGGTTAGCATCAGCCGTAGGATAGTGTTAGGGTTAGGGTTAGGGTTAGCATCAGTCCTAGGATAGTATTAGGGTTAGGGTTAGGGTTAGGGTTAGGGTTAGCATCAGCTCTAGGATAGTGTTAGGGTTAGGGTTAGGGTTACCATCAGCCCTAGAATAGTGTTAGGGTTAGGGTTAGGGTTAGCATCAGCCCTAGGATAGTGTTAGGGTTAGGGTTAGCATCAGCCCTGGGATAATGTTAGGGTTAGGGTTTTGGTTAGCATCAGCCCTAGGATAGTGTTAGGGTTAGGGTTAGCATCAGCCCTAAAATAGTGTTAGTGTTAGGGTTAGGGTTAGCATCAGCCCTAGGATAGTGTTAGGGTTAGGGTTAGCATCAGCCCTGTGATAGTGTTAGGGTTAGGGTTAGGGTTAGCATCAGCCCTAGGATAGTGTTAGGGTTAGGGTTAGCATCAGCCCTGGGATAATGTTAGGGTTAGGGTTAGGGTTAGCATCAGCCCTAGGATAGTGTTAGGGTTAGGGTTAGCATCAGCCCTAGGATAGTGTTAGTGTTAGGGTTAGGGTTAGCATCAGCCCTAGGATAGTGTTAGTGTTAGGGTTAGGGTTAGCATCAGCCCTAGGATAGTGTTAGGGTTAGGGTTATCATCAGCCCTAGGATAGTGTTGGGGTTAGGGTTAGGGTTAGCATCAGCCCTAGGATAGTGTTAGGGTTAGGGTTAGCATCAGCCCTAGGATAGTGTTAGGGTTAGGGTTAACATAAACCCTAGGATATTGTTAGGGTTAGGGTTAGGGTTATCATCAGGCCTAGGATAGTTTTAGGGTTAGGGTTAGCATCAGTTCAAGGATAGTGTTAGGGTTAGCGTTAGGGTTAGCATCAGCCCTAGGATAGTGTTAGGGTTAGGGTTAGGGTTAGCATCAGCCCTAGGATAGTGTTAGGGTTAGGGTTAGCCTCAGCCCTAGGATAGTGTTAGTGTTAGGGTTAGGGTTAGCATCAGCGTTTGGAGAGTGTTAGGGTTAGGGTTAGGGTTAGCATAAGACCTAGGATATTGTTAATGTTAGGGTTAGCATCAGCCCTAGGATAGTGTTAGGGTTAGGGTTAGGGTTAGCATCAGCCCTAGGATAGTGTTAGGGTTAGGGTTAAGTTTAGCATAAGCCCTAGGATAGTGTTAGGGTTAGGGTTAAGTTTAGCATAAGCCCTAGGATAGTGTTAGGGTTAGGGTTAGCATCAGCCCTAGGATAGTGTTAGGGTTAGGGTTAGCGTTAGCATCAGCCCTAGGATAGTGTTAGGGTTAGGGTTAGCATCAGCCCTAGGATAGTGTTAGGGTTAGGGTTAGGGTTAGCATCAGCCCTAGGATAGTGTTAGGGTTAGGGTTAGGCTCAGCCCTAGGAGAGTGTTAGGGTTAGGGATAGGGTTAGCATCAGGCCTAGGATAGTGTTAGGGTTAGGGTTAGGGTTAGCATCAGACCTAGTATAGTGTTAGGGTTAGGGTTAGCATCAGGCCTAGGATAGTGTTAGGGTTAGGGTTAGCATCAGCCCTAGGATAGTGTTAGGGTTAGGGTTAAGTTTAGCATCAGCCCTAGGATAGTGTTAGGGTTAGGGTTAGGGTTAGCATCAGCCCTAGGATAGTGTTAGGGTTAGGGTTAGGGTTAGCATCAGCCCTAGGATAGTGTTAGGGTTAGGGTTAGCATAAGCCCTAGGATAGTGTTAGGGTTAGGGTTAGGGTTAGCATCAGGCCTAGGATAGTGTTAGGGTTAGGGTTAGGGTTATCATCAGGCCTAGGATAGTGTTAGGGTTAGGGTTAGCATCAGCCCTAGGATAGTGTTAAGGTTAGAGTTAGGGTTAGCATCAGCCCTAGGATAGTGTTAGGGTTAGGGTTAGGGTTGGAATCAGGCCTAGGATAGTGTTAGGGTTAGGGTTAGCATCAGCCCTAGGATAGTGTTAGGGTTAGGGTTAGGGTTAGCATCAGCCGTAGGATAGTGTTTGGGTTAGGGTTAGCCTCAGCCCTAAGATAGTGTTAGAGTTAGGGTTAGGGTTAGCATCAGCCCTAGGATAATCTTAGGGTTAGGGTTAGGGTTAGCATCAGCCCTAGGATAGTGTTAGTGTTAGAGTTAGCATCAGCCCTAGGATAGTGTTAGGGTTAGGGTTAGGGTTAGCATCCGCCCTAGGATTGTGTTAGGGTTAGGGTTAGGGTTAGCATCAGCCCTAGGATAGTGTTAGGGTTAGGGTTAGCATCAGCCCTAGGATAGTGTTAGGGTTAGGGTTGGGTTATCATCAGGCATAGGATAGTGTTAGGGTTAGGGTTAGCATCAGCCCTAGGATAGTGTTAGGGTTAGGGTTAGCGTTAGCATCAGCCCTAGGATAGTGTTAGGGTTAGGGTTAGCATCAGCCCTGGGATAGTGTTAGGGTTAGGGTTAGCGTTAGCATCAGCCCTAGGATAGTGTTAGGGTTAGGGTTAGCATCAGCCCTAGGATAGTGTTAGGGTTAGGGTTAGGGTTAGCATCAGCCCTAGAATAGTGTTAGGGTTAGGGTTAGCATCAACCCTAGGATAGTGTTAGGGTTACGGTTAGGGTTAGCATCAGCCGTAGGATAGTGTTAGGGTTAGGGTTAGGGTTAGCATCAGCCCTAGGATAGTATTAGGGTTAGGGTCAGGGTTAGGGTTAGGGTTAGCATCAGCTCTAGGATAGTGTTAGGGTTAGGGTTAGGGTTAACATCAGCCCTAGGATAGTGTTAGGGTTAGGGTTAGGGTTAGCATCAGCCCTAGGATAGTGTTAGGGTTAGGGTTAGCATCAGCCCTGGGATAATGTTAGTGTTAGGGTTACGGTTAGCATCAGCCCTAGGATAGTGTTAGGGTTAGGGTTAGCATCAGCCCTGGGATAGTGTTAGTGTTCGGGTTAGGGTTAGCATCAGCCCTAGGATAGTGTTAGGGTTAGGGTTAGCATCAGCCCTGGGATAGTGTTAGGGTTAGGGTTAGGGTTAGCATCAGCCCTAGGATAGTGTTAGGGTTAGGGTTAGCATCAGCCCTGGGATAATGTTAGGGTTAGGGTTAGGGTTAGCATCAGCCCTAGGATAGTGTTAGGGTTAGGGTTAGCATCAGCCCTAGGATAGTGTTAGTGTTAGGGTTAGGGTTAGCATCAGCCCTAGGATAGTGTTAGGGTTAGGGTTAGCATCAGCCCTAGGATAGTGTTAGGGTTAGGGTTAGGGTTAGCATCAGCCCTAGGATAGTGTTAGGGTTAGGGTTAGCATCAGCCCTAGGATAGTGTTAGGGTTAGGGTTAGGGTTAGCATCAGCCCTAGGATAGTGTTAGGGTTAGGGTTAGCATCAGCCCTAGGATAGTGTTAGGGTTAGGGTTAGGGTTAGCATCAGCCCTAGGATAGTGTTAGGGTTAGGGTTAGCATCAGCCCTAGGATAGTGTTAGGGTTAGGGTTAGCGTTAGCATCAGCCCTAGGATAGTGTTAGGGTTAGGGTTAGCATCAGCCCTAGGATAGTGTTAGGGTTAGGGTTAGGGTTAGCATCAGCCCTAGGATAGTGTTAGGGTTAGGGTTAGCATCAGCCCTAGGATAGTGTTAGGGTTAGGGTTAACATAAACCCTAGGATAGTGTTAGGGTTAGGGTTAGGGTTATCATCAGGCCTAGGATAGTTTTAGGGTTAGGGTTAGCATCAGTTCAAGGATAGTGTTAGGGTTAGCGTTAGGGTTAGCATCAGCCCTAGGATAGTGTTAGGGTTAGGGTTAGGGTTAGCATCAGCCCTAGGATAGTGTTAGGGTTAGGGTTAGCATCAGCCCTAGGATAGTGTTAGGGTTAGGGTTAGGGTTAGCATCAGCGTTTGGAGAGTGTTAGGGTTAGGGTTAGGGTTAGCATAAGCCCTAGGATAGTGTTAGTGTTAGGGTTAGCATCAGCCCTAGGATAGTGTTAGGGTTAGTGTTAGGGTTAGGGTTAGGGTTAGCATCAGCCCTAGGATAGTGTTAGGGTTAGGGTTAAGTTTAGCATCAGCCCTAGGATAGTGTTAGGGTTAGGGTTAGGGTTAGCATAAGCCCTAGGATAGTGTTAGGGTTAGGGTTAGCATCAGCCCTAGGATAGTGTTAGGGTTAGGGTTAGCGTTAGCATCAGCCCTAGGATAGTGTTAGGGTTAGGGTTAGCATCAGCCCTAGGATAGTGTTAGGGTTAGGGTTAGGGTTAGCATCAGCCCTAGGATAGTGTTAGGGTTAGGGTTAGGCTCAGCCCTAGGAGAGTGTTAGGGTTAGGGATAGGGTTAGCATCAGGCCTAGGATAGTGTTAGGGTTAGGGTTAGGGTTAGCATCAGACCTAGGATAGTGTTAGGGTTAGGGTTAGCATCAGGCCTAGGATAGTGTTAGGGTTAGGGTTAGCATCAGCCCTAGGATAGTGTTAGGGTTAGGGTTAAGTTTAGCATCAGCCCTAGGATAGTGTTAGGTTTAGGGTTAGGATTAGCATCAGCCCTAGGATAGTGTTAGGGTTAGGGTTAGGGTTAGCATCAGCCCTAGGATAGTGTTAGGGTTAGGGTTAGCATAAGCCCTAGGATAGTGTTAGGGTTAGGGTTAGGGTTAGCATAAGGCCTAGGATAGTGTTAGGGTTAGGGTTAGGGTTATCATCAGGCCTAGGATAGTGTTAGGGTTAGGGTTAGGGTTAGCATAAGCCCTAGGATAGTGTTAGGGTTAGGGTTAGCATCAGCCCTGGGATAGTGTTAGGGTTAGGGTTAGGGTTAGCATCAGCCCTAGGATAGTGTTAGGGTTAGGGTTAGCATCAGCCCTGGGATAATGTTAGGGTTAGGGTTAGGGTTAGCATCAGCCCTAGGATAGTGTTAGGGTTAGGGTTAGCATCAGCCCTAGGATAGTGTTAGTGTTAGGGTTAGGGTTAGCATCAGCCCTAGGATAGTGTTAGGGTTAGGGTTAGCATCAGCCCTAGGATAGTGTTAGGGTTAGGGTTAGGGTTAGCATCAGCCCTAGGATAGTGTTAGGGTTAGGGTTAGCATCAGCCCTAGGATAGTGTTAGGGTTAGGGTTAGGGTTAGCATCAGCCCTAGGATAGTGTTAGGGTTAGGGTTAGCATCAGCCCTAGGATAGTGTTAGGGTTAGGGTTAGGGTTAGCATCAGCCCTAGGATAGTGTTAGGGTTAGGGTTAGCATCAGCCCTAGGATAGTGTTAGGGTTAGGGTTAGCGTTAGCATCAGCCCTAGGATAGTGTTAGGGTTAGGGTTAGCATCAGCCCTAGGATAGTGTTAGGGTTAGGGTTAGGGTTAGCATCAGCCCTAGGATAGTGTTAGGGTTAGGGTTAGCATCAGCCCTAGGATAGTGTTAGGGTTAGGGTTAACATAAACCCTAGGATAGTGTTAGGGTTAGGGTTAGGGTTATCATCAGGCCTAGGATAGTTTTAGGGTTAGGGTTAGCATCAGTTCAAGGATAGTGTTAGGGTTAGCGTTAGGGTTAGCATCAGCCCTAGGATAGTGTTAGGGTTAGGGTTAGGGTTAGCATCAGCCCTAGGATAGTGTTAGGGTTAGGGTTAGCATCAGCCCTAGGATAGTGTTAGGGTTAGGGTTAGGGTTAGCATCAGCGTTTGGAGAGTGTTAGGGTTAGGGTTAGGGTTAGCATAAGCCCTAGGATAGTGTTAGTGTTAGGGTTAGCATCAGCCCTAGGATAGTGTTAGGGTTAGTGTTAGGGTTAGGGTTAGGGTTAGCATCAGCCCTAGGATAGTGTTAGGGTTAGGGTTAAGTTTAGCATCAGCCCTAGGATAGTGTTAGGGTTAGGGTTAGGGTTAGCATAAGCCCTAGGATAGTGTTAGGGTTAGGGTTAGCATCAGCCCTAGGATAGTGTTAGGGTTAGGGTTAGCGTTAGCATCAGCCCTAGGATAGTGTTAGGGTTAGGGTTAGCATCAGCCCTAGGATAGTGTTAGGGTTAGGGTTAGGGTTAGCATCAGCCCTAGGATAGTGTTAGGGTTAGGGTTAGGCTCAGCCCTAGGAGAGTGTTAGGGTTAGGGATAGGGTTAGCATCAGGCCTAGGATAGTGTTAGGGTTAGGGTTAGGGTTAGCATCAGACCTAGGATAGTGTTAGGGTTAGGGTTAGCATCAGCCCTAGGATAGTGTTAGGGTTAGGGTTAGGGTTAGCATCAGCCCTAGGATAGTGTTAGGGTTAGGGTTAGCATCAGCCCTAGGATAGTGTTAGGGTTAGGGTTAGGGTTAGCATCAGCCCTAGGATAGTGTTAGGGTTAGGGTTAGCATCAGCCCTAGGATAGTGTTAGGGTTAGGGTTAGCGTTAGCATCAGCCCTAGGATAGTGTTAGGGTTAGGGTTAGCATCAGCCCTAGGATAGTGTTAGGGTTAGGGTTAGGGTTAGCATCAGCCCTAGGATAGTGTTAGGGTTAGGGTTAGCATCAGCCCTAGGATAGTGTTAGGGTTAGGGTTAACATAAACCCTAGGATAGTGTTAGGGTTAGGGTTAGGGTTATCATCAGGCCTAGGATAGTTTTAGGGTTAGGGTTAGCATCAGTTCAAGGATAGTGTTAGGGTTAGCGTTAGGGTTAGCATCAGCCCTAGGATAGTGTTAGGGTTAGGGTTAGGGTTAGCATCAGCCCTAGGATAGTGTTAGGGTTAGGGTTAGGGTTATCATCAGGCCTAGGATAGTGTTAGGTTTAGGGTTAGCATCAGCCCTAGGATAGTGTTAGGGTTAGGGTTAGGTTTAGCATCAGGCCTAGGATAGTGTTAGGGTTAGGGTTAGCATCAGCCCTAGGATAGTGTTAGGGTTAGGGTTAGGGTTAGCATCAGCCCTAGGATAGTGTTAGGGTTAGGGTTAGGGTTAGCATCAGCCCTAGGATAGTGTTAGGGTTAGGGTTAGCATCAACCCTAGGATAGTGTTAGGGTTAGGGTTAGCATCAGCCCAGGGATAGTGTTAGTGTTAGGGTTAGGGTTAGCATCAGCCCTAGGATAGTGTTAGGGTTAGGGTTAGCATCAGCCCTAGGATAGTGTTAGGGTTAGGGTTAGGGTTAGCATCAGCCCTAGGATAGTGTTAGGGTTAGGGTTAGCATCAGCCCTGGGATAATGTTAGGGTTAGGGTTAGGGTTAGCATCAGCCCTAGGATAGTGTTAGGGTTAGGGTTAGCATCAGCCCTAGGATAGTGTTAGTGTTAGGGTTAGGGTTAGCATCAGCCCTAGGATAGTGTTAGGGTTAGGGTTAGCATCAGCCCTAGGATAGTGTTAGGGTTAGGGTTAGGGTTAGCATCAGCCCTAGGATAGTGTTAGGGTTAGGGTTAGCATCAGCCCTAGGATAGTGTTAGGGTTAGGGTTAGGGTTAGCATCAGCCCTAGGATAGTGTTAGGGTTAGGGTTAGCATCAGCCCTAGGATAGTGTTAGGGTTAGGGTTAGGGTTAGCATCAGCCCTAGGATAGTGTTAGGGTTAGGGTTAGCATCAGCCCTAGGATAGTGTTAGGGTTAGGGTTAGCGTTAGCATCAGCCCTAGGATAGTGTTAGGGTTAGGGTTAGCATCAGCCCTAGGATAGTGTTAGGGTTAGGGTTAGGGTTAGCATCAGCCCTAGGATAGTGTTAGGGTTAGGGTTAGCATCAGCCCTAGGATAGTGTTAGGGTTAGGGTTAACATAAACCCTAGGATAGTGTTAGGGTTAGGGTTAGGGTTATCATCAGGCCTAGGATAGTTTTAGGCTTAGGGTTAGCATCAGTTCAAGGATAGTGTTAGGGTTAGCGTTAGGGTTAGCATCAGCCCTAGGATAGTGTTAGGGTTAGGGTTAGGGTTAGCATCAGCCCTAGGATAGTGTTAGGGTTAGGGTTAGCATCAGCCCTAGGATAGTGTTAGGGTTAGGGTTAGGGTTAGCATCAGCGTTTGGAGAGTGTTAGGGTTAGGGTTAGGGTTAGCATAAGCCCTAGGATAGTGTTAGTGTTAGGGTTAGCATCAGCCCTAGGATAGTGTTAGGGTTAGTGTTAGGGTTAGGGTTAGGGTTAGCATCAGCCCTAGGATAGTGTTAGGGTTAGGGTTAAGTTTAGCATCAGCCCTAGGATAGTGTTAGGGTTAGGGTTAGGGTTAGCATAAGCCCTAGGATAGTGTTAGGGTTAGGGTTAGCATCAGCCCTAGGATAGTGTTAGGGTTAGGGTTAGCGTTAGCATCAGCCCTAGGATAGTGTTAGGGTTAGGGTTAGCATCAGCCCTAGGATAGTGTTAGGGTTAGGGTTAGGGTTAGCATCAGCCCTAGGATAGTGTTAGGGTTAGGGTTAGGCTCAGCCCTAGGAGAGTGTTAGGGTTAGGGATAGGGTTAGCATCAGGCCTAGGATAGTGTTAGGGTTAGGGTTAGGGTTAGCATCAGACCTAGGATAGTGTTAGGGTTAGGGTTAGCATCAGGCCTAGGATAGTGTTAGGGTTAGGGTTAGCATCAGCCCTAGGATAGTGTTAGGGTTAGGGTTAAGTTTAGCATCAGCCCTAGGATAGTGTTAGGGTTAGGGTTAGGATTAGCATCAGCCCTAGGATAGTGTTAGGGTTAGGGTTAGGGTTAGCATCAGCCCTAGGATAGTGTTAGGGTTAGGGTTAGCATAAGCCCTAGGATAGTGTTAGGGTTAGGGTTAGGGTTAGCATAAGGCCTAGGATAGTGTTAGGGTTAGGGTTAGGGTTATCATCAGGCCTAGGATAGTGTTAGGTTTAGGGTTAGCATCAGCCCTAGGATAGTGTTAGGGTTAGGGTTAGGTTTAGCATCAGGCCTAGGATAGTGTTAGGGTTAGGGTTAGCATCAGCCCTAGGATAGTGTTAGGGTTAGGGTTAGGGTTAGCATCAGCCGTAGGATAGTGTTAGGGTTAGGGTTAGCCTCAGCCCTAAGATAGTGTTAGAGTTAGGGTTAGGGTTAGCATCAGCCCTAGGATAATGTTAGGGTTAGGGTTAGGGTTAGCATCAGCCCTAGGATAGTGTTAGTGTTAGAGTTAGCATCAGCCCTAGGATAGTGTTAGGGTTAGGGTTAGGGTTAGCATCCGCCCTAGGATAGTGTTAGGGTTAGGGTTAGGGTTAGCATCAGCCCTAGGATAGTGTTAGGGTTAGGGTTAGCATCAGCCCTAGGATAGTGTTAGGGTTAGGGTTAGGGTTATCATCAGGCCTAGGATAGTGTTAGGGTTAGGGTTAGCATCAGCCCTAGGATAGTGTTAGGGTTAGGGTTAGCGTTAGCATCAGCCCCAGGATAGTGTTAGGGTTAGGGTTAGCATCAGCCCTAGGATAGTGTTAGGGTTAGGGTTAGCGTTAGCATCAGCCCTAGGATAGTGTTAGGGTTAGGGTTAGCGTTAGCATCAGCCCTAGGATAGTGTTAGGGTTAGGGTTAGCATCAGCCCTAGGATAGTGTTAGGGTTAGGGTTAGGGTTAGCATCAGCCCTAGGATAGTGTTAGGGTTAGGGTTAGCATCAACCCTAGGATAGTGTTAGGGTTACGGTTAGGGTTAGCATCAGCCGTAGGATAGTGTTAGGGTTAGGGTTAGGGTTAGCATCAGTCCTAGGATAGTATTAGGGTTAGGGTTAGGGTTAGGGTTAGGGTTAGCATCATCTCTAGGATAGTGTTAGGGTTAGGGTTAGGGTTACCATCAGCCCTAGGATAGTGTTAGGGTTAGGGTTAGGGTTAGCATCAGCCCTAGGATAGTGTTAGGGTTAGGGTTAGCATCAGCCCTGGGATAATGTTAGGGTTAGGGTTAGGGTTAGCATCAGCCCTAGGATAGTGTTAGGGTTAGGGTTAGCATCAGCCCTAGGATAGTGTTAGTGTTAGGGTTAGGGTTAGCATCAGCCCTAGGATAGTGTTAGGGTTAGGGTTAGCATCAGCCCTGGGATAGTGTTAGGGTTAGGGTTAGGGTTAGCATCAGCCCTAGGATAGTGTTAGGGTTAGGGTTAGCATCAGCCCTGGGATAATGTTAGGGTTAGGGTTAGGGTTAGCATCAGCCCTAGGATAGTGTTAGGGTTAGGGTTAGCATCAGCCCTAGGATAGTGTTAGTGTTAGGGTTAGGGTTAGCATCAGCCCTAGGATAGTGTTAGTGTTAGGGTTAGGGTTAGCATCAGCCCTAGGATAGTGTTAGGGTTAGGGTTATCATCAGCCCTAGGATAGTGTTAGGGTTAGGGTTAGGGTTAGCATCAGCCCTAGGATAGTGTTAGGGTTAGGGTTAGCATCAGCCCTAGGATAGTGTTAGGGTTAGGGTTAACATAAACCCTAGGATATTGTTAGGGTTAGGGTTAGGGTTATCATCAGGCCTAGGATAGTTTTAGGGTTAGGGTTAGCATCAGTTCAAGGATAGTGTTAGGGTTAGCGTTAGGGTTAGCATCAGCCCTAGGATAGTGTTAGGGTTAGGGTTAGGGTTAGCATCAGCCCTAGGATAGTGTTAGGGTTAGGGTTAGCATCAGCCCTAGGATAGTGTTAGTGTTAGGGTTAGGGTTAGCATCAGCGTTTGGAGAGTGTTAGGGTTAGGGTTAGGGTTAGCATCAGCCCTAGGATAGTGTTAGTGTTAGGGTTAGCATCAGCCCTAGGATAGTGTTAGGGTTAGGGTTAGGGTTAGCATCAGCCCTAGGATAGTGTTAGGGTTAGGGTTAAGTTTAGCATCAGCCCTAGGATAGTGTTACGGTTAGGGTTAGGGTTAGCATAAGCCCTAGGATAGTGTTAGGGTTAGGGTTAGCATCAGCCCTAGGATAGTGTTAGGGTTAGGGTTAGCGTTAGCATCAGCCCTAGGATAGTGTTAGGGTTAGGGTTAGCATCAGCCCTAGGATAGTGTTAGGGTTAGGGTTAGGGTTAGCATCAGCCCTAGGATAGTGTTAGGGTTAGGGTTAGGCTCAGCCCTAGGAGAGTGTTAGGGTTAGGGATAGGGTTAGCATCAGGCCTAGGATAGTGTTAGGGTTAGGGTTAGGGTTAGCATCAGACCTAGGATAGTGTTAGGGTTAGGGTTAGCATCAGGCCTAGGATAGTGTTAGGGTTAGGGTTAGCATCAGCCCTAGGATAGTGTTAGGGTTAGGGTTAAGTTTAGCATCAGCCCTAGGATAGTGTTAGGGTTAGGGTTAGGGTTAGCATCATCCCTAGGATAGTGTTAGGGTTAGGGTTAGGGTTAGCATCAGCCCTAGGATAGTGTTAGGGTTAGGGTTAGCATAAGCCCTAGGATAGTGTTAGGGTTAGGGTTAGGGTTAGCATCAGGCCTAGGATAGTGTTAGGGTTAGGGTTAGGGTTATCATCAGGCCTAGGATAGTGTTAGGGTTAGGGTTAGCATCAGCCCTAGGATAGTGTTAAGGTTAGAGTTAGGGTTAGCATCAGCCCTAGGATAGTGTTAGGGTTAGGGTTAGGGTTAGCATCAGGCCTAGGATAGTCTTAGGGTTAGGGTTAGCATCAGCCCTAGGATAGTGTTAGGGTTAGGGTTAGGGTTAGCATCAGCCGTAGGATAGTGTTAGGGTTAGGGTTAGCCTCAGCCCTAAGATAGTGTTAGAGTTAGGGTTAGGGTTAGCATCAGCCCTAGGATAATGTTAGGGTTAGGGTTAGGGTTAGCATCAGCCCTAGGATAGTGTTAGTGTTAGAGTTAGCATCAGCCCTAGGATAGTGTTAGGGTTAGGGTTAGGGTTAGCATCCGCACTAGGATAGTGTTAGGGTTAGGGTTAGGGTTAGCATCAGCCCTAGGATAGTGTGAGGGTTAGGGTTAGCATCAGCCCTAGGATAGTGTTAGGGTTAGGGTTAGGGTTATCATCAGGCCTAGGATAGTGTTAGGGTTAGGGTTAGCATCAGCCCTAGGATAGTGTTAGGGTTAGGGTTAGCGTTAGCATCAGCCCTAGGATAGTGTTAGGGTTAGGGTTAGCATCAGCCCTAGGATAGTGTTAGGGTTAGGGTTAGCGTTAGCATCAGCCCTAGGATAGTGTTAGGGTTAGGGTTAGCATCAGCCCTAGGATAGTGTTAGGGTTAGGGTTAGGGTTAGCATCTGCCCTAGGATAGTGTTAGGGTTAGGGTTAGCATCAACCCTAGGATAGTGTTAGTGTTAGGGTTAGGGTTAGCATCAGCCCTAGGATAGTGTTAGGGTTAGGGTTAGCATCAGCCCTAGGATAGTGTTAGGGTTAGGGTTAGCATCAGCCCTAGGATAGTGTTAGGGTTAGGGTTAGCGTTAGCATCAGCCCTAGGATAGTGTTAGGGTTAGGGTTAGCATCAGCCCTAGGATAGTGTTAGGGTTAGGGTTAGGGTTAGCATCAGCCCTAGGATAGTGTTAGGGTTAGGGTTAGGCTCAGCCCTAGGAGAGTGTTAGGGTTAGGGATAGGGTTAGCATCAGGCCTAGGATAGTGTTAGGGTTAGGGTTAGGGTTAGCATCAGACCTAGGATAGTGTTAGGGTTAGGGTTAGCATCAGGCCTAGGATAGTGTTAGGGTTAGGGTTAGCATCAGCCCTAGGATAGTGTTAGGGTTAGGGTTAAGTTTAGCATCAGCCCTAGGATAGTGTTAGGGTTAGGGTTAGGATTAGCATCAGCCCTAGGATTGTGTTAGGGTTAGGGTTAGGGTTAGCATCAGCCCTAGGATAGTGTTAGGGTTAGGGTTAGCATAAGCCCTAGGATAGTGTTAGGGTTAGGGTTAGGGTTAGCATAAGGCCTAGGATAGTGTTAGGGTTAGGGTTAGGGTTATCATCAGGCCTAGGATAGTGTTAGGTTTAGGGTTAGCATCAGCCCTAGGATAGTGTTAGGGTTAGGGTTAGGGTTAGCATCAGGCCTAGGATAGTGTTAGGGTTAGGGTTAGCATCAGCCCTAGGATAGTGTTAGGGTTAGGGTTAGGGTTAGCATCAGCCGTAGGATAGTGTTAGGGTTAGGGTTAGCCTCAGCCCTAAGATAGTGTTAGAGTTAGGGTTAGGGTTAGCATCAGCCCTAGGATAATGTTAGGGTTAGGGTTAGGGTTAGCATCAGCCCTAGGATAGTGTTAGTGTTAGAGTTAGCATCAGCCCTAGGATAGTGTTAGCGTTAGGGTTAGGGTTAGCATCCGCCCTAGGATAGTGTTAGGGTTAGGGTTAGGGTTAGCATCAGCCCTAGGATAGTGTTAGGGTTAGGGTTAGCATCAGCCCTAGGATAGTGTTAGGGTTAGGGTTAGGGTTATCATCAGGCCTAGGATAGTGTTAGGGTTAGGGTTAGCATCAGCCCTAGGATAGTGTTAGGGTTAGGGTTAGGGTTAGCATCAGCCCTAGGATAGTGTTAGGGTTAGGGTTAGCATCAACCCTAGGATAGTGTTAGGGTTACGGTTAGGGTTAGCATCAGCCGTAGGATAGTGTTAGGGTTAGGGTTAGGGTTAGCATCAGTCCTAGGATAGTATTAGGGTTAGGGTTAGGGTTAGGGTTAGGGTTAGCATCAGCTCTAGGATAGTGTTAGGGTTAGGGTTAGGGTTACCATCAGCCCTAGGATAGTGTTAGGGTTAGGGTTAGGGTTAGCATCAGCCCTAGGATAGTGTTAGGGTTAGGGTTAGCATCAGCCCTGGGATAATGTTAGGGTTAGGGTTAGGGTTAGCATCAGCCCTAGGATAGTGTTAGGGTTAGGGTTAGCATCAGCCCTAGGATAGTGTTAGTGTTAGGGTTAGGGTTAGCATCAGCCCTAGGATAGTGTTAGGGTTAGGGTTAGCATCAGCCCTGGGATAGTGTTAGGGTTAGGGTTAGGGTTAGCATCAGCCCTAGGATAGTGTTAGGGTTAGGGTTAGCATCAGCCCTGGGATAATGTTAGGGTTAGGGTTAGGGTTAGCATCAGCCCTAGGATAGTGTTAGGGTTAGGGTTAGCATCAGCCCTAGGATAGTGTTAGTGTTAGGGTTAGGGTTAGCATCAGCCCTAGGATAGTGTTAGTGTTAGGGTTAGGGTTAGCATCAGCCCTAGGATAGTGTTAGGGTTAGGGTTATCATCAGCCCTAGGATAGTGTTAGGGTTAGGGTTAGGGTTAGCATCAGCCCTAGGATAGTGTTAGGGTTAGGGTTAGCATCAGCCCTAGGATAGTGTTAGGGTTCGGGTTAACATAAACCCTAGGATATTGTTAGGGTTAGGGTTAGGGTTATCATCAGGCCTAGGATAGTTTTAGGGTTAGGGTTAGCATCAGTTCAAGGATAGTGTTAGGGTTAGCGTTAGGGTTAGCATCAGCCCTAGGATAGTGTTAGGGTTAGGGTTAGGGTTAGCATCAGCCCTAGGATAGTGTTAGGGTTAGGGTTAGCCTCAGCCCTAGGATAGTGTTAGTGTTAGGGTTAGGGTTAGCATCAGCGTTTGGAGAGTGTTAGGGTTAGGGTTAGGGTTAGCATAAGCCCTAGGATAGTGTTAGTGTTAGGGTTAGCATCAGCCCTAGGATAGTGTTAGGGTTAGGGTTAGGGTTAGCATCAGCCCTAGGATAGTGTTAGGGTTAGGGTTAAGTTTAGCATCAGCCCTAGGATAGTGTTAGGGTTAGGGTTAGGGTTAGCATAAGCCCTAGGATAGTGTTAGGGTTAGGGTTAGCATCAGCCCTAGGATAGTGTTAGGGTTAGGGTTAGCGTTAGCATCAGCCCTAGGATAATGTTAGGGTTAGGGTTAGCATCAGCCCTAGGATAGTGTTAGGGTTAGGGTTAGGGTTAGCATCAGCCCTAGGATAGTGTTAGGGTTAGGGTTAGGCTCAGCCCTAGGAGAGTGTTAGGGTTAGGGATAGGGTTAGCATCAGGCCTAGGATAGTGTTAGGGTTAGGGTTAGGGTTAGCATCAGACCTAGGATAGTGTTAGGGTTAGGGTTAGCATCAGGCCTAGGATAGTGTTAGGGTTAGGGTTAGCATCAGCCCTAGGATAGTGTTAGGGTTAGGGTTAAGTTTAGCATCAGCCCTAGGATAGTGTTAGGGTTAGGGTTAGGGTTAGCATCAGCCCTAGGATAGTGTTAGGGTTAGGGTTAGGGTTAGCATCAGCCCTAGGATAGTGTTAGGGTTAGGGTTAGCGTAAGCCCTAGGATAGTGTTAGGGTTAGGGTTAGGGTTAGCATCAGGCCTAGGATAGTGTTAGGGTTAGGGTTAGGGTTATCATCAGGCCTACGATAGTGTTAGGGTTAGGGTTAGCATCAGCCCTAGGATAGTGTTAAGGTTAGAGTTAGGGTTAGCATCAGCCCTAGGATAGTGTTAGTGTTAGGGTTAGGGTTAGCATCAGGCCTAGGATAGTGTTAGGGTTAGGGTTAGCATCAGCCCTAGGATAGTGTTAGGGTTAGGGTTAGGGTTAGCATCAGCCGTAGGATAGTGTTAGGGTTAGGGTTAGCCTCAGCCCTAAGATAGTGTTAGAGTTAGGGTTAGGGTTAGCATCAGCCCTAGGATAATGTTAGGGCTAGGGTTAGGGTTAGCATCAGCCCTAGGATAGTGTTAGTGTTAGAGATAGCATCAGCCCTAGGATAGTGTTAGGGTTAGGGTTAGGGTTAGCATCCGCCCTAGGATAGTGTTAGGGTTAGGGTTAGGGTTAGCATCAGCCCTAGGATAGTGTTAGGGTTAGGGTTAGCATCAGCCCTAGGATAGTGTTAGGGTTAGGGTTAGGGTTATCATCAGGCCTAGGATAGTGTTAGGGTTAGGGTTAGCATCAGCCCTAGGATAGTGTTAGGGTTAGGGTTAGCGTTAGCATCAGCCCTAGGATAGTGTTAGGGTTAGGGTTAGCATCAGCGCTAGGATAGTGTTAGGGTTAGGGTTAGCGTTAGCATCAGCCCTAGGATAGTGTTAGGGTTAGGGTTAGCATCAGCCCTAGGATAGTGTTAGGGTTAGGGTTAGGGTTCGCATCTGCCCTAGGATAGTGTTAGGGTTAGGGTTAGCATCAACCCTACGATAGTGTTAGGGTTACGGTTAGGGTTAGCATCAGCCGTAGGATAGTGTTAGGGTTAGGGTTAGGGTTAGCATCAGCCCTAGGATAGTATTAGGGTTAGGGTTAGGGTTAGGGTTAGGGTTAGCATCAGCTCTAGGATAGTGTTAGGGTTAGGGTTAGGGTTACCATCAGCCCTAGGATAGTGTTATGGTTAGGGTTAGGGTTAGCATCAGCCCTAGGATAGTGTTAGGGTTAGGGTTAGCATCAGCCCTGGGATAATGTTAGGGTTAGGGTTAGGGTTAGCATCAGCCCTAGGATAGTGTTAGGGTTAGGGTTAGCATCAGCCCTAGGATAGTGTTAGTGTTAGGGTTAGGGTTAGCATCAGCCCTAGGATAGTGTTAGGGTTAGGGTTAGCATCAGCCCTGGGATAGTGTTAGGGTTAGGGTTAGGGTTAGCATCAGCCCTAGGATAGTGTTAGGGTTAGGGTTAGCATCAGCCCTGGGATAATGTTAGGGTTAGGGTTAGGGTTAGCATCAGCCCTAGGATAGTGTTAGGGTTAGGGTTAGCATCAGCCCTAGGATAGTGTTAGTGTTAGGGTTAGGGTTAGCATCAGCCCTAGGATAGTGTTAGGGTTAGGGTTAGCATCAGCCCTAGGATAGTGTTAGGGTTAGGGTTAGGGTTAGCATCAGCCCTAGGATAGTGTTAGGGTTAGGGTTAGCATCAGCCCTACGATAGTGTTAGTGTTAGGGTTAGGGTTAGCATCAGCCCTACGATAGTGTTAGGGTTAGGGTTAGCATCAGCCCTAGGATAGTGTTAGGGTTAGGGTTAGGGTTAGCATCAGCCCTAGGATAGTGTTAGGGTTAGGGTTAGCATCAGCCCTAGGATAGTGTTAGGGTTAGGGTTAGCGTTAGCATCAGCCCTAGGATAGTGTTAGGGTTAGGGTTAGCATAAGCCCTAGGATAGTGTTAGGGTTAGGGTTAGGGTTAGCATCAGCCCTAGGATAGTGTTAGGGTTAGGGTTAGCATCAGCCCTAGGATAGTGTTAGGGTTAGGGTTAACATAAACCCTAGGATAGTGTTAGGGTTAGGGTTAGGGTTATCATCAGGCCTAGGATAGTTTTAGGGTTAGGGTTAGCATCAGTTCAAGGATAGTGTTAGGGTTAGCGTTAGGGTTAGCATCAGGCCTAGGATAGTGTTAGGGTTAGGGTTAGGGTTAGCATCAGCCCTAGGATAGTGTTAGGGTTAGGGTTAGCATCAGCCCTAGGATAGTGTTAGGGTTAGGGTTAGGGTTAGCATCAGCGTTTGGAGAGTGTTAGGGTTAGGGTTAGGGTTAGCATAAGCCCTAGGATAGTGTTAGTGTTAGGGTTAGCATCAGCCCTAGGATAGTGTTAGGGTTAGGGCTAGGGTTAGCATCAGCCCTAGGATAGTGTTAGGGTTAGGGTTTGCATCAGCCCTAGGATAGTGTTAGGGTTAGGGTTAGGGTTAGCATAAGCCCTAGGACAGTGTTAGGGTTAGGGTTAGCATCAGCCCTAGGATAGTGTTAGGGTTAGGATTAGCGTTAGCATCAGCCCTAGGATAGTGTTAGGGTTAGGGTTAGCATCAGCCCTAGGATAGTGTTAGGGTTAGGGTTAGGGTTAGCATCAGCCCTAGGATAGTGTTAGGGTTAGGGTTAGCATCAGCCCAAGGTTAGTGTTAGGGTGAGGGTTAACATAAACCCTAGGATAGTGTTAGGGTTAGGGTTAGGGTTGTCATCAGGCCTAGGATAGTTTTAGGGTTAGGGTTAGCATCAGTTCAAGGATAGTGTTAGGGTTAGTGTTAGGGTTAGCATCAGCCCTAGGATAGTGTTAGGGTTAGGGTTAGGGTTAGCATCAGCCCTAGGATAGTGTTAGGGTTAGGGTTAGCATCAGCCCTAGGATAGTGTTAGGGTTAGGGTTAGGGTTAGCATCAGCGTTTGGAGAGTGTTAGGGTTAGGGTTAGGGTTAGCATAAGCCCTAGGATAGTGTTAGTGTTAGGGTTAGCATCAGCCCTAGGATAGTGTTAGGGTTAGGGTTAGGGTTAGCATCCGCCCTAGGATAGTGTTAGGTTTAGGGTTAGGGTTAGCATCAGCCCTAGGATAGTGTTAGGGTTAGGGTTAACATAAACCCTAGGATAGTGTTAGGGTTAGGGTTAGGGTTATCATCAGGCCTAGGATAGTGATAGGGTTAGAGTTAGGGTTAGCATCAGTTCAAGGATAGTGTTAGGGTTAGCGTTAGGGTTAGCATCAGCCCTAGGATAGTGTTAGGGTTAGGGTTAGGGTTAGCATCAGCCCTAGCATAGTGTTAGGTTTAGGGTTAGCATCAGCCCTAGGATAGTGTTAGGGTTAGGGTTAGGGTTATCATCAGGCCTAGGATAGTGTTAGGGTTAGGGTTAGCATCAGCCCTAGGATAGTGTTAGGGTTAGGGTTAGGGTTAGCATCAGCCCTAGGATAGTGTTAGGGTTAGGGTTAGCATCAGCCCTAAGATAGTGTTAGGGTTAGGGTTAGGGTTAGCATCAGGCCTAGGATAGTGTTAGTGTTAGGGTTAGCATCAGCCCTAGGATAGTGTTAGGGTTAGGGTTAGGGTTAGCATCAGAAGTAGGATAGTGTTAGGGTTAGGGTTAGCCTCAGCCCTAAGATAGTGTTAGAGTTAGGGTTAGGGTTAGCAGCAGACCTAGGATAATGTTAGGGTTAGGGTTAGGGTTAGCATCAGCCCTAGGATAGTGTTAGTGTTAGGGTAAGCATCAGCCCTAGGATAGTGTTAGGGTTAGGGTTAGGGTTAGCATCCGCCCTAGGATAGTGTTAGGGTTAGGGTTAGGGTTAGCATCAGCCCTAGGATAGTGTTAGGGTTAAGGTTAACATAAACCCTAGGATAGTGTTAGGGTTAGGGTTAGCTTCAACTCTAGGATAGTGTTTGGGTTAGGGTTAGCATCAGCCCTGGGATAGTGTTAGGGTTAGGGTTAGCGTTAGCATCAGCCCTAGGATAGTGTTAGGGTTAGTGTTAGCATCAGCCCTAGGATAGTGTTAGGGTTAGGGTTAGGGTTAGCATCAGCCCTAGGATAGTGTTAGGGTTAGGGTTAGCATCAGCCCAAGGTTAGTGTTAGGGTTAGGGTTAACATAAACCCTAGGATAGTGTTAGGGTTAGGGTTAGGGTTATCATCAGGCCTAGGATAGTTTTAGGGTTAGGGTTAGCATCAGTTCAAGGATAGTGTTAGGGTTAGCGTTAGGGTTAGCATCAGCCCTAGGATAGCGTTAGGGTTAGGGTTAGGGTTAGCATCAGCCCTAGGATAGTGTTAGGGTTAGGGTTAGCATCAGCCCTAGGATAGTGTTAGGGTTAGGGTTAGCGTTAGCATCAGCCCTAGGATAGTGTTAGAGTTAGTGTTAGCATCAGCCCTAGGATAGTGTTAGGGTTAGGGTTAGGGTTAGCATCAGCCCTAGGATAGTGTTAGGGTTATGGTTAGCATCAGCCCAAGGTTAGTGTTAGGGTTAGGGTTAACATAAACCCTAGGATAGTGTTAGGGTTAGGGTTAGGGTTGTCATCAGGCCTAGGATAGTTTTAGGGTTAGGGTTAGCATCAGTTCAAGGATAGTCTTAGGGTTAGTGTTAGGGTTAGCATCAGCCCTAGGATAGTGTTAGGGTTAGGGTTAGGGTTAGCATCAGCCCTAGGATAGTGTTAGGGTTAGGGTTAGCATCAGCCCTAGGATAGTGTTAGGGTTAGGGTTAGGGTTAGCATCAGCGTTTGGAGAGTGTTAGGGTTAGGGTTAGGGTTAGCATAAGCCCTAGGATAGTGTTAGTGTTAGGGTTAGCATCAGCCCTAGGATAGTGTTAGGGTTAGGGTTAGGGTTAGCATCCGCCCTAGGATAGTGTTAGGTTTAGGGTTAGGGTTAGCATCAGCCCTAGGATAGTGTTAGGGTTAGGGTTAACATAAACCCTAGGATAGTGTTAGGGTTAGGGTTAGGGTTATCATCAGGCCTAGGATAGTGATAGGGTTAGGGTTAGGGTTAGCATCAGTTCAAGGATAGTGTTAGGGTTAGCGTTAGGGTTAGCATCAGCCCTAGGATAGTGTTAGGGTTAGGGTTAGGGTTAGCATCAGCCCTAGCATAGTGTTAGGTTTAGGGTTAGCATCAGCCCTAGGATAGTGTTAGGGTTAGGGTTAGGGTTATCATCAGGCCTAGGATAGTGTTAGGGTTAGGGTTAGCATCAGCCCTAGGATAGTGTTAGGGTTAGGGTTAGGGTTAGCATCAGCCCTAGGATAGTGTTAGGGTTAGGGTTAGCATCAGCCCTAAGATAGTGTTAGGGTTAGGGTTAGGGTTAGCATCAGGCCTAGGATAGTGTTAGTGTTAGGGTTAGCATCAGCCCTAGGATAGTGTTAGGGTTAGGGTTAGGGTTAGCATCAGAAGTAGGATAGTGTTAGGGTTAGGGTTAGCCTCAGCCCTAAGATAGTGTTAGAGTTAGGGTTAGGGTTAGCAGCAGACCTAGGATAATGTTAGGGTTAGGGTTAGGGTTAGCATCAGCCCTAGGATAGTGTTAGTGTTAGGGTAAGCATCAGCCCTAGGATAGTGTTAGGGTTAGGGTTAGGGTTAGCATCCGCCCTAGGATAGTGTTAGGGTTAGGGTTAGGGTTAGCATCAGCCCTAGGATAGTGTTAGGGTTAGGGTTAACATAAACCCTAGGATAGTGTTAGGGTTAGGGTTAGCTTCAACTCTAGGATAGTGTTTGGGTTAGGGTTAGGGTTATCATCATCCCTAGGATAGTGTTAGGGTTAGGGTTAGCCTCAGCTCTAGGAGAGTGTTAGGGTTAGGGACAGGGTTAGCATCAGGCCTAGGATAGTGTTAGGGTTAGGGTTAGGGTTAGCATCAGCCCTAGGATAGTGTTAGGGTTAGGGTTAGCATCAGGCCTAGTATAGTGTTAGGGTTAGGGTTAGCATCAGCCCTAGGAGAGTGTTAGGGTTAGGGTTAGGGTTAGCATCAGCCCTAGGCTTGTGTTAGGGTTATGGTTAGGTTTAGCATCAGCCCTAGGATAGTGTTAAGGTAAGGGTTAGGGTTAGCATCAGGCCTAGGATAGTGTTAGGGTTACGGTTAGGATCAGCCCTAGGAAAGTGTTAGAGTTAGGGTTAAGTTTAGCATCAGCCCTAGGATAGTGTTAGGGTTAGGGTTAGGGTTAGCATCAGCCCTAGGATAGTGTTAGGGTTAGGGTTAGGGTTAGCATCAGCCCTAGGATAGTGTTAGGGTTAGGGTTAGCATCAGCCCTAGGATAGTGTTAGGGTTAGGGTTAGGGTTATCATCAGACCTAGGATAGTGTTAGGGTTAGGGTTAGCATCAGTCCTAGGATAGTGTTAGGGTTAGGGTTAGGGTTAGTATCAGCCCTAGGATAGTGTTAGGGTTAGGGTTAGCATCAGCCCTAGGATAGTGTTAGGGTTAGGGTTAGGGTTAGCATCAGGCCTAGGATAGTGTTATTGTTAGGGTTACCATCAGCCCTAGGATAGTGTTAGGGTTAGGGTTAGGGTTAGCATCAGAAGTAGGATAGTGTTAGGGTTAGGGTTAGCCTCAGCCCTAAGATAGTGTTAGAGTTAGGGTTAGGGTTAGCATCAGCCCTAGGATAGTGTTAGGCTTAGGGTTAGGGTTAGCATCAGCCCTAGGATAGTGTTAGGGTTAGGGTTAGCATCAGCCCAAGGTTAGTGTTAGGGTTAGGGTTAACATAAACCCTAGAATAGTGTTAGGGTTAGGGTTAGGGTTATCATCAGGCCTAGGATAGTTTTAGGGTTAGGGTTAGCATCAGTTCAAGGATAGTGTTAGGGTTAGCGTTAGGGTTAGCATCAGCCCTAGGATAGTTTTAGGGTTAGGGTTAGGGTTAGCATCAGCCCTAGGATAGTGTTAGGGTTAGGGTTAGGGTTAGCATCAGCCCTAGGATATTGTTAGGGTTAGGGTTAGCATAAGCCCTAGGATAGTGTTAGGGTTAGGGTTAGGGTTAGCATCAGGCCTAGGATAGTGTTAGGGTTAGGGTTAGGGTTATCATCAGGCCTAGGATAATGTTAGTGTTAGGGTTAGCATCAGCCCTAGGATAGTGTTAAGGTTAGAGTTAGGGTTAGCATCAGCCCTAGGATAGTGTTAGGGTTAGGGTTAGTGTTAGCATCAGCCCTAGGATATAATTAGGGTTAGGGTTAGCATCAGCCCTAGGATAGTGTTAGGGTTAGCGTTAGGGTTAGCACCAGGCTTAGGATAGTGTTAGTGTTAGGGTTACCATCAGCCTTAGGATAGTGTTAGGGTTAGGGTTAGGGTTAGCATCAGGCCTAGGATAGTGTTAGGGTTAGGTTTAGGGTTATCATCAGGCCTAGGATAGTGTTAGGGTTAGGGTTAGCATCAGCCCTAGGATAGTGTTAAGGTTAGAGTTAGGGTTAGCATCAGCCCTAGGATAGTGTTAGGGTTAGGGTTAGTGTTAGCATCAGCCCTAGGATATAATTAGGGTTAGGGTTAGCATCAGCCCTAGGATAGTGTTAGGGTTAGAGTTAGGGTTAGCACCAGGCTTAGGATAGTGTTAGTGTTAGGGTTACCATCAGCCTTAGGATAGTGTTAGGGTTAGGGTTAGGGTTAGCATCAGCCCTAGGATAGTGTTAGGGTTAGGGTTAGCATCAGCCCTAAGATAGTGTTAGGGTTAGGGTTAGGGTTAGCATCAGGCCTAGGATAGTGTTAGTGTTAGGGTTAGCATCAGCCCTAGGATAGTGTTAGGGTTAGGGTTAGGGTTAGCATCAGAAGTAGGATAGTGTTAGGGTTAGGGTTAGCCTCAGCCCTAAGATAGTGTTAGAGTTAGGGTTAGGGTTAGCAGCAGACCTAGGATAATGTTAGGGTTAGGGTTAGGGTTAGCATCAGCCCTAGGATAGTGTTAGTGTTAGGGTAAGCATCAGCCCTAGGATAGTGTTAGGGTTAGGGTTAGGGTTAGCATCCGCCCTAGGATAGTGTTAGGGTTAGGGTTAGGGTTAGCATCAGCCCTAGGATAGTGTTAGGGTTAGGGTTAACATAAACCCTAGGATAGTGTTAGGGTTAGGGTTAGCTTCAACTCTAGGATAGTGTTTGGGTTAGGGTTAGGGTTATCATCATCCCTAGGATAGTGTTAGGGTTAGGGTTAGCCTCAGCTCTAGGAGAGTGTTAGGGTTAGGGACAGGGTTAGCATCAGGCCTAGGATAGTGTTAGGGTTAGGGTTAGGGTTAGCATCAGCCCTAGGATAGTGTTAGGGTTAGGGTTAGCATCAGGCCTAGTATAGTGTTAGGGTTAGGGTTAGCATCAGCCCTAGGAGAGTGTTAGGGTTAGGGTTAGGGTTAGCATCAGCCCTAGGCTAGTGTTAGGGTTATGGTTAGGTTTAGCATCAGCCCTAGGATAGTGTTAAGGTAAGGGTTAGGGTTAGCATCAGGCCTAGGATAGTGTTAGGGTTACGGTTAGGATCAGCCCTAGGAAAGTGTTAGAGTTAGGGTTAAGTTTAGCATCAGCCCTAGGATAGTGTTAGGGTTAGGGTTAGGGTTAGCATCAGCCCTAGGATAGTGTTAGGGTTAGGGTTAGGGTTAGCATCAGCCCTAGGATAGTGTTAGGGTTAGGGTTAGCATCAGCCCTAGGATAGTGTTAGGGTTAGGGTTAGGGTTATCATCAGGCCTAGGATAGTGTTAGGGTTAGGGTTAGCATCAGTCCTAGGATAGTGTTAGGGTTAGGGTTAGGGTTAGTATCAGCCCTAGGATAGTGTTAGGGTTAGGGTTAGCATCAGCCCTAGGATAGTGTTAGGGTTAGGGTTAGGGTTAGCATCAGGCCTAGGGTAGTGTTATTGTTAGGGTTACCATCATCCCTAGGATAGTGTTAGGGTTAGGGTTAGGGTTAGCATCAGAAGTAGGATAGTGTTAGGGTTAGGGTTAGCCTCAGCCCTAAGATAGTGTTAGAGTTAGGGTTAGGGTTAGCATCAGCCCTAGGATAGTGTTAGGGTTAGGGTTAGGGTTAGCATCAGCCCAAGGTTAGTGTTAGGGTTAGGGTTAACATAAACCCTAGAATAGTGTTAGGGTTAGGGTTAGGGTTATCATCAGGCCTAGGATAGTTTTAGGGTTAGGGTTAGCATCAGTTCAAGGATAGTGTTAGGGTTAGCGTTAGGGTTAGCATCAGCCCTAGGATAGTTTTAGGGTTAGGGTTAGGGTTAGCATCAGCCCTAGGATAGTGTTAGGGTTAGGGTTAGGGTTAGCATCAGCCCTAGGATATTGTTAGGGTTAGGGTTAGCATAAGCCCTAGGATAGTGTTAGGGTTAGGGTTAGGGTTAGCATCAGGCCTAGGATAGTGTTAGGGTTAGGGTTAGGGTTATCATCAGGCCTAGGATAGTGTTAGGGTTAGGGTTAGCATCAGCCCTAGGATAGTGTTAAGGTTAGAGTTAGGGTTAGCATCAGCCCTAGGATAGTGTTAGGGTTAGGGTTAGTGTTAGCATCAGCCCTAGGATATAATTAGGGTTAGGGTTAGCATCAGCCCTAGGATAGTGTTAGGGTTAGAGTTAGGGTTAGCACCAGGCTTAGGATAGTGTTAGTGTTAGGGTTACCATCAGCCTTAGGATAGTGTTAGGGTTAGGGTTAGGGTTAGCATCAGGCCTAGGATAGTGTTAGGGTTAGGTTTAGGGTTATCATCAGGCCTAGGATAGTGTTAGGGTTAGGGTTAGCATCAGCCCTAGGATAGTGTTAAGGTTAGAGTTAGGGTTAGCATCAGCCCTAGGATAGTGTTAGGGTTAGGGTTAGTGTTAGCATCAGCCCTAGGATATAATTAGGGTTAGGGTTAGCATCAGCCCTAGGATAGTGTTAGGGTTA
Source organism: Lemur catta (assembly GCF_020740605.2). NCBI lineage: Eukaryota > Metazoa > Chordata > Mammalia > Primates > Lemuridae > Lemur > Lemur catta. The sequence continues at coordinate 251,839 of NC_059145.1, read as the reverse complement.
GAGTTAGGGTTAGCACCAGGCTTAGGATAGTGTTAGTGTTAGGGTTACCATCAGCCTTAGGATAGTGTTAGGGTTAGGGTTAGCCTCAGCCCTAGGATAGTGTTAGCGTTAGGGTTAGGGTTAGCATCAGCCCTAGGATAATGTTAGGGTTAGGGTTAGGGTTAGCATCAGCCCTAGGATAGGGTTAGGGTTAGGGTTAGCATCAGCCCTAGGATAGTGTTAGGGTTAGGGTTAGGGTTAGCATCAGCCCTAGGATAGTGTTAGGGTTAGGGTTAGCATCTGCCCTAGGATAGTGTTAGGGTTAGGGTTAGGGTTATCATCAGGCCTAGGATAGTGTTAGGGTTAGGGTTAGCATCAGCCCTAGGATAGTGTTAGGGTTAGGGTTAGCGTTAGCATCAGCCCTAGGATAGTGTTAGGGTTAGGGTTAGCATCAGCCCTAGGATAGTGTTAGGGTTAGGGTTAGCGTTAGCATCAGCCCTAGGATAGTGTTAGGGTTAGTGTTAGCATCAGCCCTAGGATAGTGTTAGGGTTAGGGTTAGGGTTAGCATCAGCCCTAGGATAGTGTTAGGGTTAGGGTTAGCATCAGCCCAAGGTTAGTGTTAGGGTTAGGGTTAACATAAACCCTAGGATAGTGTTAGGGTTAGGGTTAGGGTTGTCATCAGGCCTAGGATAGTTTTAGGGTTAGGGTTAGCATCAGTTCAAGGATAGTGTTAGGGTTAGTGTTAGGGTTAGCATCAGCCCTAGGATAGTGTTAGGGTTAGGGTTAGGGTTAGCATCAGCCCTAGGATAGTGTTAGGGTTAGGGTTAGCATCAGCCCTAGGATAGTGTTAGGGTTAGGGTTAGGGTTAGCATCAGCGTTTGGAGAGTGTTAGGGTTAGGGTTAGGGTTAGCATAAGCCCTAGGATAGTGTTAGTGTTAGGGTTAGCATCAGCCCTAGGATAGTGTTAGGGTTAGGGTTAGGGTTAGCATCCGCCCTAGGATAGTGTTAGGTTTAGGGTTAGGGTTAGCATCAGCCCTAGGATACTGTTAGGGTTAGGGTTAACATAAACCCTAGGATAGTGTTAGGGTTAGGGTTAGGGTTATCATCAGGCCTAGGATAGTGATAGGGTTAGGGTTAGGGTTAGCATCAGTTCAAGGATAGTGTTAGGGTTAGCGTTAGGGTTAGCATCAGCCCTAGGATAGTGTTAGGGTTAGGGTTAGGGTTAGCATCAGCCCTAGCATAGTGTTAGGTTTAGGGTTAGCATCAGCCCTAGGATAGTGTTAGGGTTAGGGTTAGGGTTATCATAGGCCTAGGATAGTGTTAGGGTTAGGGTTAGCATCAGCCCTAGGATAGTGTTAGGGTTAGGGTTAGGGTTAGCATCAGCCCTAGGATAGTGTTAGGGTTAGGGTTAGCATCAGCCCTAAGATAGTGTTAGGGTTAGGGTTAGGGTTAGCATCAGGCCTAGGATAGTGTTAGTGTTAGGGTTAGCATCAGCCCTAGGATAGTGTTAGGGTTAGGGTTAGGGTTAGCATCAGAAGTAGGATAGTGTTAGGGTTAGGGTTAGCCTCCGCCCTAAGATAGTGTTAGAGTTAGGGTTAGGGATAGCAGCAGACCTAGGATAATGTTAGGGTTAGGGTTAGGGTTAGCATCAGCCCTAGGATAGTGTTAGTGTTAGGGTAAGCATCAGCCCTAGGATAGGGTTAGGGTTAGGGTTAGGGTTAGCATCCGCCCTAGGATAGTGTTAGGGTTAGGGTTAGGGTTAGCATCAGCCCTAGGATAGTGTTAGGGTTAGGGTTAACATAAACCCTAGGATAGTGTTAGGGTTAGGGTTAGCTTCAACTCTAGGATAGTGTTTGGGTTAGGGTTAGGGTTATCATCAGCCCTAGGATAGTGTTAGGGTTAGGGTTAGCCTCAGCTCTAGGAGAGTGTTAGGGTTAGGGACAGGGTTAGCATCAGGCCTAGGATAGTGTTAGGGTTAGGGTTAGGGTTAGCATCAGCCCTAGGATAGTGTTAGGGTTAGGGTTAGCATCAGCCCTAGGATAGTGTTAGGGTTAGGGTTAGCATCAGCCCTAGGAGAGTGTTAGGGTTAGGGTTAGGGTTAGCATCAGCCCTAGGCTAGTGTTAGGGTTATGGTTAGGTTTAGCATCAGCCCTAGGATAGTGTTAAGGTAAGGGTTAGGGTTAGCATCAGGCCTAGGATAGTGTTAGGGTTACGGTTAGGATCAGCCCTAGGAAAGTGTTAGAGTTAGGGTTAAGTTTAGCATCAGCCCTAGGATAGTGTTAGGGTTAGGGTTAGGGTTAGCATCAGCCCTAGGATAGTGTTAGGGTTAGGGTTAGGGTTATCATCAGGCCTAGGATAGTGTTAGGGTTAGGGTTAGCATCAGTCCTAGGATAGTGTTAGGGTTAGGGTTAGGGTTAGTATCAGCCCTAGGATAGTGTTAGGGTTAGGGTTAGCATCAGCCCTAGGATAGTGTTAGGGTTAGGGTTAGGGTTAGCATCAGGCCTAGGATAGTGTTATTGTTAGGGTTACCATCAGCCCTAGGATAGTGTTAGGGTTAGGGTTAGGGTTAGCATCAGAAGTAGGATAGTGTTAGGGTTAGGGTTAGCCTCAGCCCTAAGATATTGTTAGAGTTAGGGTTAGGGTTAGCATCAGCCCTAGGATAGTGTTAGGGTTAGGGTTAGGGTTAGCATCAGCCCTAGGATAGTGTTAGGGTTAGGGTTAGCATCAGCCCAAGGTTAGTGTTAGGGTTAGGGTTAACATAAACCCTAGAATAGTGTTAGGGTTTGGGTTAGGGTTATCATCAGGCCTAGGATAGTTTTAGGGTTAGGGTTAGCATCAGTTCAAGGATAGTGTTAGGGTTAGCGTTAGGGTTAGCATCAGCCCTAGGATAGTTTTAGGGTTAGGGTTAGGGTTAGCATCAGCCCTAGGATAGTGTTAGGGTTAGGGTTAGGGTTAGCATCAGCCCTAGGATATTGTTAGGGTTAGGGTTAGCATAAGCCCTAGGATAGTGTTAGGGTTAGGGTTAGGGTTAGCATCAGGCCTAGGATAGTGTTAGGGTTAGGGTTAGGGTTATCATCAGGTCTAGGATAGTGTTAGGGTTAGGGATAGCATCAGCCCTAGGATAGTGTTAAGGTTAGAGTGAGGGTTAGCATCAGCCCTAGGATAGTGTTAGGGTTAGGGTTAGTGTTAGCATCAGCCCTAGGATATAATTAGGGTTAGGGTTAGCATCAGCCCTAGGACAGTGTTAGGGTTAGAGTTAGGGTTAGCACCAGGCTTAGGATAGTGTTAGTGTTAGGGTTACCATCAGCCTTAGGATAGTGTTAGGGTTAGGGTTAGGGTTAGCATCAGGCCTAGGATAGTGTTAGGGTTAGGTTTAGGGTTATCATCAGGCCTAGGATAGTGTTAGGGTTAGGGTTAGCATCAGCCCTAGGATAGTGTTAAGGTTAGAGTTAGGGTTAGCATCAGCCCTAGGATAGTGTTAGGGTTAGGGTTAGTGTTAGCATCAGCCCTAGGATATAATTAGGGTTAGGGTTAGCATCAGCCCTAGGATAGTGTTAGGGTTAGAGTTAGGGTTAGCACCAGGCTTAGGATAGTGTTAGTGTTAGGGTTACCATCAGCCTTAGGATAGTGTTAGGGTTAGGGTTAGCCTCAGCCCTAGGATAGTGTTAGCGTTAGGGTTAGGGTTAGCATCAGCCCTAGGATAATGTTAGGGTTAGGGTTAGGGTTAGCATCAGCCCTAGGATAGGGTTAGGGTTAGGGTTAGCATCAGCCCTAGGATAGTGTTAGGGTTAGGGTTAGGGTTAGCATCAGCCCTAGGATAGTGTTAGGGTTAGGGTTAGCATCAGCCCTAGGATAGTGTTAGGGTCAGGGTTAGGGTTATCATCAGGCCTAGGATAGTGTTAGGGTTAGGGTTAGCATCAGCCCTAGGATAGTGTTAGGGTTAGGGTTAGCGTTAGCATCAGCCCTAGGATAGTGTTAGGGTTAGGGTTAGCATCAGCCCTAGGATAGTGTTAGGGTTAGGGTTAGCGTTAGCATCAGCCCTAGGATAGTGTTAGGGTTAGGGTTAGCATCAGCCCTAGGATAGTGTTAGGGTTAGGGTTAGGGTTAGCATCAGCCCTAGGATAGTGTTAGGGTTAGGGTTAGCATCAACCCTAGGATAGTGTTAGGGTTACGGTTAGGGTTAGCATCAGCCGTAGGATAGTGTTAGGGTTAGGGTTAGGGTTAGCATCAGCCCTAGGATAGTATTAGGGTTAGGGTTAGGGTTAGGGTTAGGGTTAGCATCAGCTCTAGGATAGTGTTAGGGTTAGGGTTAGGGTTACCATCAGCCCTAGGATAGTGTTAGGGTTAGGGTTAGGGTTAGCATCAGCCCTAGGATAGTGTTAGTGTTAGGGTTAGCATCAGCCCTGGGATAGTGTTAGGGTTAGGGTTAGCGTTAGCATCAGCCCTAGGATAGTGTTAGGGTTAGTGTTAGCATCAGCCCTAGGATAGTGTTAGGGTTAGGGTTAGGGTTAGCATCAGCCCTAGGATAGTGTTAGGGTTAGGGTTAGCATCAGCCCAAGGTTAGTGTTAGGGTTAGGGTTAACATAAACCCTAGGATAGTATTAGGGTTAGGGTTAGGGTTATCATCAGGCCTAGGATAGTTTTAGGGTTAGGGTTAGCATCAGTTCAAGGATAGTGTTAGGGTTAGCGTTAGGGTTAGCATCAGCCCTAGTATAGTGTTAGGGTTAGGGTTAGGGTTAGCATCAGCCCTAGGATAGTGTTAGGGTTAGGGTTAGCATCAGCCCTAGGATAGTGTTAGGGTTAGGGTTAGGGTTAGCATCAGCCCTAGGATAGTGTTAGGGTTAGGGTTAGCATCAGCCCTAGGATAGTGTTAGGGTTAGGGTTAGGGTTAGCATCAGCCCTAGGATAGTGTTAGGGTTAGGGTTAGCATCAGCCCTATGATAGTGTTAGGGTTAGGGTTAGGGTTAGCATCAGCCCTAGGATAGTGTTAGGGTTAGGGTTAGCATCAGCCCTAGGATAGTGTTAGGGTTAGGGTTAGCGTTAGCATCAGCCCTAGGATAGTGTTAGGGTTAGTGTTAGCATCAGCCCTAGGATAGTGTTAGGGTTAGGGTTAGGGTTAGCATCAGCCCTAGGATAGTGTTAGGGTTAGAGTTAGCATCAGCCCAAGGTTAGTGTTAGGGTTAGGGTTAACATAAACCCTAGGATAGTGTTAGGGTTAGGGTTAGGGTCAGCATCAGCCCTAGGATAGTGTTAGGGTTAGGGTTAGCATCAGCCCTAGGATAGTGTTAGGGTTAGGGTTAGGGTTAGCATCAGCGTTTGGAGAGTGTTAGGGTTAGGGTTAGGGTTAGCATAAGCCCTAGGATAGTGTTAGTGTTAGGGTTAGCATCAGCCCTAGGATAGTGTTAGGGTTAGGGTTAGGGTTAGCATCCGCCCTAGGATAGTGTTAGGTTTAGGGTTAGGGTTAGCATCAGCCCTAGGATAGTGTTAGGGTTAGGGTTAACATAAACCCTAGGATAGTGTTAGGGTTAGGGTTAGGGTTATCATCAGGCCTAGGATAGTGATAGGGTTAGGGTTAGGGTTAGCATCAGTTCAAGGATAGTGTTAGGGTTAGCGTTAGGGTTATCATCAGCCCTAGGATAGTGTTAGGGTTAGGGTTAGGGTTAGCATCAGCCCTAGCATAGTGTTAGGTTTAGGGTTAGCATCAGCCCTAGGATAGTGTTAGGGTTAGGGGTAGGGTTATCATCAGGCCTAGGATAGTGTTAGGGTTAGGGTTAGCATCAGCCCTAGGATAGTGTTAGGGTTAGGGTTAGGGTTAGCATCAGCCCTAGGATAGTGTTAGGGTTAGGATTAGCATCAGCCCTAAGATAGTGTTAGGGTTAGGGTTAGGGTTAGCATCAGGCCTAGGATAGTGTTAGTGTTAGGGTTAGCATGAGCCCTAGTATAGTGTTAGGGTTAGGGTTAGGGTTAGCATCAGAAGTAGGATAGTGTTAGGGTTAGGGTTAGCCTCAGCCCTAAGATAGTGTTAGAGTTAGGGTTAGGGTTAGCATCAGCCCTAGGATAGTGTTAGGGTTAGGGTTAGGGTTAGCATCAGCCCTAGGATAGTGTTAGGGTTAGGGTTAGCATCAGCCCAAGGTTAGTGTTAGGGTTAGGGTTAACATAAACCCTAGAATAATGTTAGGGTTAGGGTTAGGGTTATCATCAGGCCTAGGATAGTTTTAGGGTTAGGGTTAGCATCAGTTCAAGGATAGTGTTAGGGTTAGCGTTAGGGTTAGCATCAGCCCTAGGATAGTTTTAGGGTTAGGGTTAGGGTTAGCATCAGCCCTAGGATAGTGTTAGGGTTAGGGTTAGGGTTAGCATCAGCCCTAGGATATTGTTAGGGTTAGGGTTAGCATAAGCCCTAGGATACTGTTAGGGTTAGGGTTAGGGTTAGCATCAGGCCTAGGATAGTGTTAGGGTTAGGGTTAGGGTTATCATCAGGCCTAGGATAGTGTTAGGGTTAGGGTTAGCATCAGCCCTAGGATAGTGTTAAGGTTAGAGTTAGGGTTAGCATCAGCCCTAGGATAGTGTTAGGGTTAGGGTTAGTGTTAGCATCAGCCCTAGGATATAATTAGGGTTAGGGTTAGCATCAGCCCTAAGATAGTGTTAGGGTTAGAGTTAGGGTTAGCACCAGGCTTAGGATAGTGTTAGTGTTAGGGTTACCATCAGCCTTAGGATAGTGTTAGGGTTAGGGTTAGGGTTAGCATCAGCCGTAGGATAGTGTTAGGGTTAGGGTTAGCCTCAGCCCTAGGATAGTGTTAGGGTTAGGGTTAGGGTTAGCATCAGCCCTAGGATAATGTTAGGGTTAGGGTTAGCGTTAGCATCAGCCCTAGGATAGGGTTAGGGTTAGGGTTAGCATCAGCCCTAGGTTAGTGTTAGGGTTAGGGTTAGGGTTAGCATCAGCCCTAGGATAGTGTTAGGGTTAGGGTTAGCATCAGCCCTAGGATAGTGTTAGGGTTAGGGTTAGGGTTATCATCAGGCCTAGGATAGTGTTAGGGTTAGGGTTAGCATCAGCCCTAGGATAGTGTTAGGGTTAGGGTTAGCGTTAGCATCAGCCCTAGGATAGTGTTAGGGTTAGGGTTAGCATCAGCCCTAGGATAGTGTTAGGGTTAGGGTTAGCGTTAGCATCAGCCCTAGGATAGTGTTAGGGTTAGGGTTAGCATCAGCCCTAGGATAGTGTTAGGGTTAGGGTTAGGGTTAGCATCAGCCCTAGGATAGTGTTAGGGTTAGGGTTAGCATCAACCCTAGGATAGTGTTAGGGTTACGGTTAGGGTTAGCATCAGCCGTAGGATAGTGTTAGGGTTAGGGTTAGGGTTAGCATCAGCCCTAGGATAGTATTAGGGTTAGGGTTAGGGTTAGGGTTAGGGTTAGCATCAGCTCTAGGATAGTGTTAGGGTTAGGGTTAGGGTTACCATCAGCCCTAGGATAGTGTTAGGGTTAGGGTTAGGGTTAGCATCAGCTCTAGGATAGTGTTAGGGTTAGGGTTTGCATCAGCCCTGGGATAGTGTTAGGGTTAGGGTTAGCGTTAGCATCAGCCCTAGGATAGTGTTAGGGTTAGTGTTAGCATCAGCCCTAGGATAGTGTTAGGGTTAGTGTTAGGGTTAGCATCAGCCCTAGGATAGTGTTAGGGTTAGGGTTAGCATCAGCCCAAGGTTAGTGTTAGGGTTAGGGTTAACATAAACCCTAGGATAGTATTAGGGTTAGGGTTAGGGTTATCATCAGGCCTAGGATAGTTTTAGGGTTAGGGTTAGCATCAGTTCAAGGATAGTGTTAGGGTTAGCGTTAGGGTTAGCATCAGCCCTAGGATAGTGTTAGGGTTAGGGTTAGGGTTAGCATCAGCCCTAGGATAGTGTTAGGGTTAGGGTTAGCATCAGCCCTAGGATAGTGTTAGGGTTAGGGTTAGGGTTAGCATCAGCCCTAGGATAGTGTTAGGGTTAGGGTTAGCATCAGCCCTAGGATAGAGTTAGGGTTAGGGTTAGGGTTAGCATCAGCCCTAGGATAGTGTTAGGGTTAGGGTTAGCATCAGCCCTATGATAGTGTTAGGGTTAGGGTTAGGGTTAGCATCAGCCCTAGGATAGTGTTAGGGTTAGGGTTAGCATCAGCCCTAGGATAGTGTTAGGGTTAGGGTTAGCGTTAGCATCAGCCCTAGGATAGTGTTAGGGTTAGTGTTAGCATCAGCCCTAGGATAGTGTTAGGGTTAGGGTTAGGGTTAGCATCAGCCCTAGGATAGTGTTAGGGTTAGGGTTAGCATCAGCCCAAGGTTAGTGTTAGGGTTAGGGTTAACATAAACCCTAGGATACTGTTAGGGTTAGGGTTAGGGTTAGCATCAGCCCTAGGATAGTGTTAGGGTTAGGGTTAGCATCAGCCCTAGGATAGTGTTAGGGTTAGGGTTAGGGTTAGCATCAGCGTTTGGAGAGTGTTAGGGTTAGGGTTAGGGTTAGCATAAGCCCTAGGATAGTGTTAGTGTTAGGGTTAGCATCAGCCCTAGGATAGTGTTAGGGTTAGGGTTATGGTTAGCATCCGCCCTAGGATAGTGTTAGGTTTAGGGTTAGGGTTAGCATCAGCCCTAGGATAGTGTTAGGGTTAGGGTTAACATAAACCCTAGGATAGTGTTAGGGTTAGGGTTAGGGTTATCATCAGGCCTAGGATAGTGATAGGGTTAGGGTTAGGGTTAGCATCAGTTCAAGGATATTGTTAGGGTTAGCGTTAGGGTTATCATCAGCCCTAGGATAGTGTTAGGGTTAGGGTTAGCATCAGCCCTAGGATAGTGTTAGGGTTAGGGTTAGGGTTATCATCAGGCCTAGGATAGTGTTAGGGTTAGGGTTAGCATCAGCCCTAGGATAGTGTTAGGGTTAGGGTTAGGGTTAGCATCAGCCCTAGGATAGTGTTAGGGTTAGGATTAGCATCAGCCCTAAGATAGTGTTAGGGTTAGGGTTAGGGTTAGCATCAGGCCTAGGATAGTGTTAGTGTTAGGGTTAGCATGAGCCCTAGTATAGTGTTAGGGTTAGGGTTAGGGTTAGCATCAGAAGTAGGATAGTGTTAGGGTTAGGGTTAGCCTCAGCCCTAAGATAGTGTTAGAGTTAGGGTTAGGGTTAGCATCAGACCTAGGATAATGTTAGGGTTAGGGTTAGGGTTAGCATCAGCTCTAGGATAGTGTTAGTGTTAGGCTTAGCATCAGCCCTAGGATAGTGTTAGGGTTAGGGTTAGGGTTAGCATCCGCCCTAGGATAGTGTTAGGGTTAGGGTTAGGGTTAGCATCAGCCCTAGGATAGTGTTAGGGTTAGGGTTCACATAAACCCTAGGATAGTGTTAGGGTTAGGGTTAGCATCAACCCTAGGATAGTGTTTGGGTTAGGGTTAGGGTTATCATCAGCCCTAGGATAGTGTTAGGGTTAGGGTTAGCCTCAGCCCTAGGAGAGTGTTAGGGTTAGGGACAGGGTTAGCATCAGGCCTAGGATAGTGTTAGGGTTAGGGTTAGCATCAGCCCTAGGATAGTGTTAGGGTTAGGGTTAGGGTTAGCATCAGCCCTAGGATAGTGTTAGGGTTAGGGTTAGCATCAGCCCTGGGATAATGTTAGGGTTAGGGTTAGGGTTAGCATCAGCCCTAGGATAGTGTTAGGGTTAGGGTTAGCATCAGCCCTAGGATAGTGTTAGGGTTAGGGTTAGGGTTAGCATCAGCCCTAGGATAGTGTTAGGGTTAGGGTTAGCATCAGCCCTAGGATAGTGTTAGGGTTAGGGTTAGGGTTAGCATCAGCCCTAGGATAGTGTTAGGGTTAGGGTTAGCATCAGTCCTAGGATAGTGTTAGGGTTAGGGTTAGGGTTAGCATCAGCCCTAGGATAGTGTTAGGGTTAGGGTTAGCATCAGCCCTAGGATAGTGTTAGGGTTAGGGTTAGCATCAGCCCTAGGATAGTGTTAGGGTTAGGGTTAGGGTTAGCATCAGCCCTAGGATAGTGTTAGGGTTAGGGTTAGCATCAGTCCTAGGATAGTGTTAGGGTTAGGGTTAGGGTTAGCATCAGCCCTAGGATAGTGTTAGGGTTAGGGTTAGCATCAGCCCTAGGATAGTGTTAGGGTTAGGGTTAGCGTTAGCATCAGCCCTAGGATAGTGTTAGGGTTAGGGTTAGCATTAGCCCCAGGATAGTGTTAGGGTTAGGGTTAGGGTTAGCATCAGCCCTAGGATAGTGTTAGGGTTAGGGTTAGCATCAGCCCTAGGATAGTGTTAGGGTTAGGGTTAACATAAACCCTAGGATAGTGTTAGGGTTAGGGTTAGGGTTATCATCAGGCCTAGGATAGTTTTAAGGTTAGGGTTAGCATCAGTTCAAGGATAGTGTTAGGGTTAGCGTTAGTGTTAGCATCAGGCCTAGGATAGTGTTAGGGTTAGGGTTAGGGTTAGCATCAGCCCTAGGATAGTGTTAGGGTTAGGGTTAGCATCAGCCCTAGGATAGTGTTAGGGTTAGGGTTAGGGTTAGCATCAGCGTTTGGAGAGTGTTAGGGTTAGGGTTAGGGTTAGCATAAGCCCTAGGATAGTGTTAGTGTTAGGGTTAGCATCAGCCCTAGGATAGTGTTAGGGTTAGGGTTAGGGTTAGCATCAGCCCTAGGATAGTGTTAGGGTTAGGGTTAGCATCAGCCCTAGGATAGTGTTAGGGTTAGGGTTAGGGATAGCATAAGCCCTAGGATAGTGTTAGGGTTAGGGTTAACATAAACCCTAGGATAGTATTAGGGTTAGGGTTAGGATTATCATCAGGCCTAGGATAGTTTTAGGGTTAGGGTTAGCATCAGTTCAAGGATAGTGTTAGGGTTAGCGTTAGGGTTAGCATCAGCCCTAGGATAGTGTTAGGGTTAGGGTTAGGGTTAGCATCAGCCCTAGGATAGTGTTAGGGTTAGGGTTAGCATCAGCCCTAGGATAGTGTTAGGGTTAGGGTTAGGGTTAGCATCAGCCCTAGGATAGTGTTAGGGTTAGGGTTAGCATCAGCCCTAGGATAGTGTTAGGGTTAGGGTTAGGGTTAGCATCAGCCCTAGGATAGTGTTAGGGTTAGGGTTAGCATCAGCCCTATGATAGTGTTAGGGTTAGGGTTAGGGTTAGCATCAGCCCTAGGATAGTGTTAGGGTTAGGGTTAGCATCAGCCCTAGGATAGTGTTAGGGTTAGGGTTAGCGTTAGCATCAGCCCTAGGATAGTGTTAGGGTTAGGGTTAGGGTTAGCATCAGCCCTAGGATATTGTTAGGGTTAGGGTTAGCCTAAGCCCTAGGATAGTGTTAGGGTTAGGGTTAGGGTTAGCATCAGGCCTAGGATAGTGTTAGGGTTAGGGTTAGGGTTATCATCAGGCCTAGGATAGTGTTAGGGTTAGGGTTAGCATCAGCCCTAGGATAGTGTTAAGGTTAGAGTTAGGGTTAGCATCAGCCCTAGGATAGTGTTAGGGTTAGGGTTAGTGTTAGCATCAGCCCTAGGATATAATTAGGGTTAGGGTTAGCATCAGCCCTAGGATAGTGTTAGGGTTAGAGTTAGGGTTAGCACCAGGCTTAGGATAGTGTTAGTGTTAGGGTTACCATCAGCCTTAGGATAGTGTTAGGGTTAGGGTTAGGGTTAGCATCAGCCGTAGGATAGTGTTAGGGTTAGGGTTAGCCTCAGCCCTAGGATAGTGTTAGCGTTAGGGTTAGGGTTAGCATCAGCCCTAGGATAATGTTAGGGTTAGGGTTAGGGTTAGCATCAGCCCTAGGATAGGGTTAGGGTTAGGGTTAGCATCAGCCCTAGGATAGTGTTAGGGTTAGGGTTAGGGTTAGCATCCGCCCTAGGATAGTGTTAGGGTTAGGGTTAGGGTTAGCATCAGCCCTAGGATAGTGTTAGGGTTAGGGTTAGCATCAGCCCTAGGATAGTGTTAGGGTTAGGGTTAGGGTTATCATCAGGCCTAGGATAGTGTTAGGGTTAGGGTTAGCATCAGCCCTAGGATAGTGTTAGGATTAGGGTTAGCGTTAGCATCAGCCCTAGGATAGTGTTAGGGTTAGGGTTAGAATCAGCCCTAGGATAGTGTTAGGGTTAGGGTTAGCGTTAGCATCAGCCCTAGGATAGTGTTAGGGTTAGGGTTAGCATCAGCCCTAGGATAGTGTTAGGGTTAGGGTTAGCGTTAGCATCAGCCCTAGGATAGTGTTAGGGTTAGGGTTAGCATCAGCCCTAGGATAGTGTTAGGGTTAGGGTTAGGGTTAGCATCAGCCCTAGGATAGTATTAGGGTTAGGGTTAGGGTTAGGGTTAGGGTTAGCATCAGCTCTAGGATAGTGTTAGGGTTAGGGTTAGGGTTAGCATCAGCCCTAGCATAGTGTTAGGTTTAGGGTTAGCATCAGCCCTAGGATAGTGTTAGGGTTAGGGTTAGGGTTATCATCAGGCCTAGGATAGTGTTAGGGTTAGGGTTAGCATCAGCCCTAGGATAGTGTTAGAGTTAGGGTTAGGGTTAGCATGAGCCCTAGGATAGTGTTAGGGTTAGGGTTAGCATCAGCCCTAGGATAGTGTTAGGGTTAGGGTTAGCATCAGCCCAAGGTTAGTGTTAGGGTTAGGGTTAACATAAACCCTAGGATAGTGTTAGGGTTAGGGTTAGGGTTATCATCAGGCCTAGGATAGTTTTAGGGTTAGGGTTAGCATCAGTTCAAGGATAGTGTTAGGGTTAGCGTTAGGGTTAGCCTCAGCCCTAGGATAGTGTTAGGGTTAGGGTTAGGGTTAGCATCAGCCCTAGGATAGTGTTATGGTTAGGGTTAGCATCAGCCCTAGGACAGTGTTAGGGTTAGGGTTAGCATCAGCCCAAGGTTAGTGTTAGGGTTAGGGTTAACATAAACCCTAGGATAGTGTTAGGGTTAGGGTTAGGGTTATCATCAGGCCTAGGATAGTTTTAGGGTTAGGGTTAGCATCAGTTCAAGGATAGTGTTAGGGTTAGCGTTAGGGTTAGCCTCAGCCCTAGGATAGTGTTAGGGTTAGGGTTAGGGTTAGCATCAGCCCTAGGATAGTGTTATGGTTAGGGTTAGCATCAGCCCTAGGATAGTGTTAGGGTTAGGGTTAGGGTTAGCATCAGCCCTAGGATAGTGGTAGGGTTAGGGTTAGCATCAGCCCTAGGATAGTGTTAGGGTTAGGGTTAGGGTTAGCATCAGCCCTAGGATAGTGTTAGGGTTAGGGTTAGCATCAGCCCTATGATAGTGTTAAGGTTAGGGTTAGGGTTAGCATCAGCCCTAGGATAGTGTTAGCGTTAGGGTTAGCATCAGCCCTAGGATAGTGTTAGGGTTAGGGTTAGCGTTAGCATCAGCCCTATAATAGTGTTAGGGTTAGTGTTAGCATCAGCCCTAGGATAGTGTTAGGGTTAGGGTTAGGGTTAGCATCAGCCCTAGGATAGTGTTAGTGTTAGGGTTAGCATCAGCCCAAGGTTAGTGTTAGGGTTAGGGTTAACATAAACCCTAGGATAGTGTTAGGGTTAGGGTTAGGGTTATCATCAGGCCTAGGATAGTTTTAGGGTTAGGGTTAGCATCAGTTCAAGGATAGTGATGGGTTAGCGTTAGGGTTAGCATCAGCCCTAGGATAGTGTTAGGGTTAGGGTTAGGGTTAGCATCAGCCCTAGGATAGTGTTAGGGTTAGGGTTAGCATCAGCCCTAGGATAGTGTTAGGGTTAGGGTTAGGGTTAGCATCAGCGTTTGGAGAGTGTTAGGGTTAGGGTTAGGGTTAGCATAAGCCCTAGGATAGTGTTAGTGTTAGGGTTAGCATCAGCCCTAGGATAGTGTTAGGGTTAGGGTTAGGGTTAGCATCCGCCCTAGGATAGTGTTAGGTTTAGGGTTAGGGTTAGCATCAGCCCTAGGATAGTGTTAGGGTTAGGGTTAACATAAACCCTAGGATAGTGTTAGGGTTAGGGTTAGGGTTATCATCAGGCCTAGGATAGTGATAGGGTTAGGGTTAGGGTTAGCATCAGTTCAAGGATAGTGTTAGGGTTAGCGTTAGGGTTAGCATCAGCCCTAGGATAGTGTTAGGGTTAGGGTTAGGGTTAGCATCAGCCCTAGCATAGTGTTAGGTTTAGGGTTAGCATCAGCCCTAGGATAGTGTTAGGGTTAGGGTTAGGGTTATCATCAGGCCTAGGATAGTGTTAGGGTTAGGGTTAGCATCAGCCCTAGGATAGTGTTAGGGTTAGGGTTAGCATCAGCCCTGAGATAGTGTTAGGGTTAGGGTTAGGGTTAGCATCAGGCCTAGGATAGTGTTAGTGTTAGGGTTAGCATCAGCCCTAGGATAGTGTTAGGGTTAGGGTTAGGGTTAGCATCAGAAGTAGGATAGTGTTAGGGTTAGGGTTAGCCTCAGCCCTAAGATAGTGTTAGAGTTAGGGTTAGGGTTAGCATCAGACCTAGGATAATGTTAGGGTTAGGGTTAGGGTTAGCATCAGCCCTAGGATAGTGTTAGTGTTAGGGTTAGCATCAGCCCTAGGATAGTGTTAGGGTTAGGGTTAGGGTTAGCATCCGCCCTAGGATAGTGTTAGGGTTAGGGTTAGGGTTAGCATCAGCCCTAGGATAGTGTTAGGGTTAGGGTTAACAGAAACCCTAGGATAGTGTTAGGGTTAGGGTTAGCATCAACCGTAGGATAGTGTTTGGGTTAGGGTTAGGGTTATCATCAGCCCTAGAATAGTGTTAGGGTTAGGGTTAGCCTCAGCCCTAGGAGAGTGTTAGGGTTAGGGACAGGGTTAGCATCAGGCCTAGGATACTGTTAGGGTTAGGGTTAGGGTTAGCATCAGCCCTAGGATAGTGTTAGGGTGAGGGTTAGCATCAGGCCTAGTATAGTGTTAGGGTTAGGGTTAGCATCAGCCCTAGGAGAGTGTTAGGGTTAGTGTTAGGGTTAGCATCAGCCCTAGGATAGTGTTATGGTTATGGTTAGGTTTAGCATCAGCCCTAGGATAGTGTTAAGGTAAGGGTTAGGGTTAGCATCAGGCCTAGGATAGTGTTAGGGTTACGGTTAGGATCAGCCCTAGGATAGTGTTAGAGTTAGGGTTAAGTTTAGCATAAGCCCGAGGATAGTGTTAGGGTTAGGGTTAGGGTTAGCATCAGCCCTAGGATAGTGTTATGGTTAGGGTTAGGGTTAGCATCAGCCCTAGGATAGTGTTAGGGTTAGGGTTAGCATCAGCCCTAGGATAGTGTTAGGGTTAGGGTTAGGGTTATCATCAGGCCTAGGATAGTGTTAGGGTTAGGGTTAGCATCAGTCCTAGGATAGTGTTAGGGTTAGGGTTAGGGTTAGTATCAGCCCTAGGATAGTGTTAGTGTTAGGGTTAGCATCAGCCCTAGGATAGTGTTAGGGTTAGGGTTAGGGTTAGCATCAGGCCTAGTATAGTGTTATTGTTAGGGTTACCATCAGCCCTAGGATAGTGTTAGGGATAGGGTTAGGGTTAGCATCAGAAGTAGGATAGTGTTAGGGTTAGGGTTAGCCTCAGCCCTAAGATAGTGTTAGAGTTAGGTTTAGGGTTAGCATCAGCTCTAGGATAATGTTAGGGTTAGGGTTAGGGTTAGCATCAGCCCTAGGATAGTGTTAGTGTTAGGGTTAGCATCAGCCCTAGGATAGTGTTAGGGTTAGGGTTAGGGTTAGCATCCGCCCTAGGATAGTGTTAGGGTTAGGGTTAGGGTAAGCATCAGCCCTAGGATAGTGTTAGGGTTAGGGTTAACATAAACCCTAGGATAGTGTTAGGGTTAGGGTTAGCATCAACCCTAGGATAGTGTTTGGGTTAGGGTTAGGGTTAGCATCAGCCCTAGGATAGTGTTAGGGTTAGGGTTAGCCTCAGCCCTAGGAGAGTGTTAGGGTTAGAGATAGGGTTAGCATCAGGCCTAGGATAGTGTTAGGGTTAGGGTTAGGGTTAGCATCAGCCCTAGGATAGTGTTAGGGTTAGAGTTAGCATCAGGCCTAGGATAGTGTTAGGGTTAGGGTTAGCATCAGCCCTAGGATAGTGTTAGGGTTAGGGTTAGGGTTAGCATCAGCCCTAGGATAGTGTTAGGGTTATGGTTAGGTTTAGCATCAGCCCTAGGATCGTGTTAAGGTAAGGGTTAGGGTTAGCATCAGGCCTAGGATAGTGTTAGGGTTAGGGTTAGGGTTAGCATCAGCCCTAGGATAGTGTTAGGGTTAGGGTTAGGGTTAGCATCAGCCCTAGGATAGTGTTAGGGTTAGGGTTAGGGTTAGCATCAGCCCTAGGATAGTGTTAGGGTTAGGGTTAGCATCAGCCCTAGGATAGTGTTAGGGTTAGGGTTAGGGTTATCATCAGGCCTAGGATAGTGTTAGGGTTAGGGTTAGCATCAGCCCTAGGATAGTGTTAGGGTTAGGGTTAGGGTTAGCATCAGCCCTAGGATAGTGTTAGGGTTAGGGTTAGCATCAGCCCTAGGATAGTGTTAGGGTTAGGGTTAGGGTTAGCATCAGGCCTAGGATAGTGTTATTGGTAGGGTTAGCATCAGCCCTAGGACAGTGTTAGGGTTAAGGTTAGGGTTAGCATCAGCCGTAGGATAGTGTTAGGGATAGGGTTAGCATCAGCCCTAGGATAGTGTTAGGGTTAGGGTTACGGTTCGCATCAGCCCTAGGATAGTGTTAGGGTTAGGGTTAGCATCAGCCCTAGGATAGTGTTAGGGTTAGGGTTAGGGTTAGCATCCGCCCTAGGATAGTGTTAGGGTTAGGGTTAGGGTTAGCATCAGCCCTAGGATAGTGTTAGGGTTAGGGTTAACATAAACCCTAGGATAGTGTTAGGGTTAGGGTTAGGGTTATCATCAGGCCTAGGATAGTGCTAGGGTTAGGGTTGGGGTTAGCATTAGTTCAAGGATAGTGTTAGGGTTAGCGTTAGGGTTAGCATCAGCCCTAGGATAGTGTGAGGGTTAGGGTTAGGGTTATCATCAGCCCTAGGATAGTGTTAGTGTTATGGTTAGGTTTAGCATCAGCCCTAGGATAGTGTTAAGGTAAGGGTTAGGGTTAGCATCAGGCCTAGGATAGTGTTAGGGTTACGGTTAGGATCAGCCCTAGGATAGTGTTAGAGTTAGGGTTAAGTTTAGCATCAGCCCTAGGATAGTGTTAGGGTTAGGGTTAGGGTTAGCATCAGCCCTAGGATAGTGTTAGGGTTAGGGTTAGGGTTAGCATCAGCCCTAGGATAGTGTTAGGGTTAGGGTTAGCATCAGCCCTAGGATAGTGTTAGGGATAGGGTTATCATCAGGCCTAGGATAGTGTTAGGGTTAGGGTTAGCATCAGTCCTAGGATAGTGTTAGGGTTAGGGTTAGGGTTAGTATCAGCCCTAGGATAGTGTTAGGGTTAGGGTTAGCATCAGCCCTAGGATAGTGTTAGGGTTAGGGTTAGGGTTAGCATCAGGCCTAGGATAGTGTTATTGTTAGGGTTACCATCAGCCCTAGGATAGTGTTAGGGTTAGGGTTAGGGTTAGCATCAGAAGTAGGATAGTGTTAGGGTTAGGGTTAGCCTCAGCCCTAAGATAGTGTTAGAGTTAGGGTTAGGGTTAGCATCAGCCCTAGGATAATGTTAGGGTTAGGGTTAGGGTTAGCATCAGCCCTAGGATAGTGTTAGGGTTAGGGTTAGGGTTAGCATCCGCCCTAGGATAGTGTTAGGGTTAGGGTTAGGGTAAGCATCAGCCCTAGGATAGTGTTAGGGTTAGGGTTAACATAAACCCTAGGATAGTGTTAGGGTTGGGTTAGCATCAACCCTAGGATAGTGTTTGGGTTAGGGTTAGGGTTAGCATCAGCCCTAGGATAGTGTTAGGGTTAGGGTTAGCCTCAGCCCTAGGAGAGTGTTAGGGTTAGAGATAGGGTTAGCATCAGGCCTAGGATAGTGTTAGGGTTAGGGTTAGGGTTAGCATCAGCCCTAGGATAGTGTTAGGGTTAGAGTTAGCATCAGGCCTAGGATAGTGTTAGGGTTAGGGTTAGCATCAGCCCTAGGATAGTGTTAGGGTTAGGGTTAGGGTTAGCATCAGCCCTAGGATAGTGTTACGGTTATGGTTAGGTTTAGCATCAGCCCTAGGATAGTGTTAAGGTAAGGGTTAGGGTTAGCATCAGGCCTAGGATAGTGTTAGGTTTACGGTTAGAATCAGCCCTAGGATAGTGTTAGGGTTAGGGTTAAGTTTAGCATCAGCCCTAGGATAGTGTTAGGGTTAGGGTTAGGGTTAGCATCAGCCCTAGGATAGTGTTAGGGTTAGGGTTAGGGTTAGCATCAGCCCTAGGATAGTGTTAGGGTTAGGGTTAGCATCAGCCCTAGGATAGTGTTAGGGTTAGGGTTAGGGTTATCATCAGGCCTAGGATAGTGTTAGGGTTAGGGTTAGCATCAGCCCTAGGATAGTGTTAGGGTTAGGGTTAGGGTTAGCATCAGCCCTAGGATAGTGTTAGGGTTAGGGTTAGCATCAGCCCTAGGATAGTGTTAGGGTTAGGGTTAGGGTTAGCATCAGGCCAAGATAGTGTTATTGTTAGGGTTAGCATCAGCCCTAGGACAGTGTTAGGGTTAAGGTTAGGGTTAGCATCAGCCGTAGGATAGTGTTAGGGATAGGGTTAGCATCAGCCCTAGGATAGTGTTAGGGTTAGGGTTACGGTTCGCATCAGCCCTAGGATAGTGTTAGTGTTATGGTTAGCATCAGCCCTAGGATAGTGTTAGGGTTAGGGTTAGGGTTAGCATCCGCCCTAGGATAGTGTTAGGGTTAAGGTTAGGGTTAGCATCAGCCCTAGGATAGTGTTAGGGTTAGGGTTAACATAAACCCTAGGATAGTGTTAGGGTTAGGGTTAGGGTTATCATCAGGCCTAGGATAGTGTTAGGGTTAGGGTTAGGGTTAGCATTAGTTCAAGGATAGTGTTAGGGTTAGCGTTAGGGTTAGCATCAGCCCTAGGATAGTGTGAGGGTTAGGGTTAGGGTTAGCATCAGCCCTACGATAGTGTTAGGGTTAGGGTTAGCATCAGCACTAGGATAGTGTTAGTGTTAGGGTTAGGGTTAGCATCAGGCCCAGGATAGTGGTAGGGTTAGGTTTAGCATCAGCCCTAGGATAGTGTTAGGGTTAGGGTTAACATAAACCCTAGGATAGTGTTAGGGTTAGGGTTAGGGTTATCATCAGGCCTAGGATAGTGTTAGGGTTAGGGTTAGGGTTAGCATCAGTTCAAGGATAGTTTTAGGGTTAGCGTTAGGGTTAGCATCAGCCCTAGGTTAGTGTTAGGGTTAGGATTAGGGTTAGCATCAGCCCTAGGATAGTGTTAGGGTTAGGGTTAGCATCAGCCCTAGGATAGTGTTAGGGTTAGGGTTAGCATCAGCCCAAGGTTAGTGTTAGGGTTAGGGTTAACATAAACCCTAGGATAGTGTTAGGGTTAGGGTTAGGGTTATCATCAGGCCTAGGATAGTTTTAGGGTTAGGGTTAGCATCAGTTCAAGGATAGTGTTAGGGTTAGCGTTAGGGTTAGCCTCAGCCCTAGGATAGTGTTAGGGTTAGGGTTAGGGTTAGCATCAGCCCTAGGATAGTGTTATGGTTAGGGTTAGCATCAGCCCTAGGATAGTGTTAGGGTTAGGGTTAGGGTTAGCATCAGCCCTAGGATAGTGTTAGGGTTAGGGTTAGCATCAGCCCTAGGATAGTGTTAGGGTTAGGGTTAGGGTTAGCATCAGCCCTAGGATAGTGTTAGGGTTAGGGTTAGCATCAGCCCTATGATAGTGTTAGGGTTAGGGTTAGGGTTAGCATCAGCCCTAGGATAGTGTTAGCGTTAGGGTTAGCATCAGCCCGAGGATAGTGTTAGGGTTAGGGTTAGCGTTAGCATCAGCCCTTGGATAGTGTTAGGGTTAGTGTTAGCATCAGCCCTAGGATAGTGTTAGGGTTAGGGTTAGGGTTAGCATCAGCCCTAGGATAGTGTTAGGGTTAGGGTTAGCATCAGCCCAAGGTTAGTGTTAGGGTTACGGTTAACATAAACCCTAGGATAGTGTTAGGGTTAGGGTTAGGGTTATCATCAGGCCTAGGATAGTTTTAGGGTTAGGGTTAGCATCAGTTCAAGGATAGTGTTAGGGTTAGCGTTAGGGTTAGCATCAGCCCTAGGATAGTGTTAGGGTTAGGGTTAGGGTTAGCATCAGCCCTAGGATAGTGTTAGGGTTAGGGTTAGCATCAGCCCTAGGATAGTGTTAGGGTTAGGGTTAGGGTTAGCATCAGCGTTTGGAGAGTGTTAGGGTTAGGGTTAGGGTTAGCATAAGCCCTAGGATAGTGTTAGTGTTAGGGTTAGCATCAGCCCTAGGATAGTGTTAGGGTTAGGGTTAGGGTTAGCATCCGCCCTAGGATAGTGTTAGGTTTAGGGTTAGGGTTAGCATCAGCCCTAGGATAGTGTTAGGGTTAGGGTTAACATAAACCCTAGGATAGTGTTAGGGTTAGGGTTAGGGTTATCATCAGGCCTAGGATAGTGATAGGGTTAGGGTTAGGGTTAGCATCAGTTCAAGGATAGTGTTAGGGTTAGCGTTAGGGTTAGCATCAGCCCTAGGATAGTGTTAGGGTTAGGGTTAGGGTTAGCATCAGCCCTAGCATAGTGTTAGGTTTAGGGTTAGCATCAGCCCTAGGATAGTGTTAGGGTTAGGGTTAGGGTTATCATCAGGCCTAGGATAGTGTTAGGGTTAGGGTTAGCATCAGCCCTAGGATAGTGTTAGGGTTAGGGTTAGCATCAGCCCTGAGATAGTGTTAGGGTTAGGGTTAGGGTTAGCATCAGGCCTAGGATAGTGTTAGTGTTAGGGTTAGCATCAGCCCTAGGATAGTGTTAGGGTTAGGGTTAGGGTTAGCATCAGAAGTAGGATAGTGTTAGGGTTAGGGTTAGCCTCAGCCCTAAGATAGTGTTAGAGTTAGGGTTAGGGTTAGCATCAGACCTAGGATAATGTTAGGGTTAGGGTTAGGGTTAGCATCAGCCCTAGGATAGTGTTAGTGTTAGGGTTAGCATCAGCCCTAGGATAGTGTTAGGGTTAGGGTTAGGGTTATCATCCGCCCTAGGATAGTGTTAGGGTTAGGGTTAGGGTTAGCATCAGCCCTAGGATAGTGTTAGGGTTAGGGTTAACATAAACCCTAGGATAGTGTTAGGGTTAGGGTTAGCATCAACCGTAGGATAGTGTTTGGGTTAGGGTTAGGGTTATCATCAGCCCTAGAGTAGTGTTAGGGTTAGGGTTAGCCTCAGCCCTAGGAGAGTGTTAGGGTTAGGGACAGGGTTAGCATCAGGCCTAGGATAGTGTTAGGGTTAGGGTTAGGGTTAGCATCAGCCCTAGGATAGTGTTAGGGTTAGGGTTAGCATCAGGCCTAGTATAGTGTTAGGGTTAGGGTTAGCATCAGCCCTAGGAGAGTGTTAGGGTTAGTGTTAGGGTTAGCATCAGCCCTAGGATAGTGTTAGGGTTATGGTTAGGTTTAGCATCAGCCCTAGGATAGTGTTAAGGTAAGGGTTAGGGTTAGCATCAGGCCTAGGATAGTGTTAGGGTTACGGTTAGGATCAGCCCTAGGATAGTGTTAGAGTTAGGGTTAAGTTTAGCATAAGCCCGAGGATAGTGTTAGGGTTAGGGTTAGGGTTAGCATCAGCCCTAGGATAGTGTTATGGTTAGGGTTAGGGTTAGCATCAGCCCTAGGATAGTGTTAGGGTTAGGGTTAGCATCAGCCCTAGGATAGTGTTAGGGTTAGGGTTAGGGTTATCATCAGGCCTAGGATAGTGTTAGGGTTAGGGTTAGCATCAGTCCTAGGATAGTGTTAGGGTTAGGGTTAGGGTTAGTATCAGCCCTAGGATAGTGTTAGTGTTAGGGTTAGCATCAGCCCTAGGATAGTGTTAGGGTTAGGGTTAGGGTTAGCATCAGGCCTAGTATAGTGTTATTGTTAGGGTTACCATCAGCCCTAGGATAGTGTTAGGGATAGGGTTAGGGTTAGCATCAGAAGTAGGATAGTGTTAGGGTTAGGGTTAGCCTCAGCCCTAAGATAGTGTTAGAGTTAGGTTTAGGGTTAGCATCAGCTCTAGGATAATGTTAGGGTTAGGGTTAGGGTTAGCATCAGCCCTAGGATAGTGTTAGTGTTAGGGTTAGCATCAGCCCTAGGATAGTGTTAGGGTTAGGGTTAGGGTTAGCATCCGCCCTAGGATAGTGTTAGGGTTAGGGTTAGGGTAAGCATCAGCCCTAGGATAGTGTTAGGGTTAGGGTTAACATAAACCCTAGGATAGTGTTAGGGTTAGGGTTAGCATCAACCCTAGGATAGTGTTTGGGTTAGGGTTAGGGTTAGCATCAGCCCTAGGATAGTGTTAGGGTTAGGGTTAGCCTCAGCCCTAGGAGAGTGTTAGGGTTAGAGATAGGGTTAGCATCAGGCCTAGGATAGTGTTAGGGTTAGGGTTAGGGTTAGCATCAGCCCTAGGATAGTGTTAGGGTTAGAGTTAGCATCAGGCCTAGGATAGTGTTAGGGTTAGGGTTAGCATCAGCCCTAGGATAGTGTTAGGGTTAGGGTTAGGGTTAGCATCAGCCCTAGGATAGTGTTAGGGTTATGGTTAGGTTTAGCATCAGCCCTAGGATCGTGTTAAGGTAAGGGTTAGGGTTAGCATCAGGCCTAGGATAGTGTTAGGGTTAGGGTTAGGGTTAGCATCAGCCCTAGGATAGTGTTAGGGTTAGGGTTAGGGTTAGCATCAGCCCTAGGATAGTGTTAGGGTTAGGGTTAGGGTTAGCATCAGCCCTAGGATAGTGTTAGGGTTAGGGTTAGCATCAGCCCTAGGATAGTGTTAGGGTTAGGGTTAGGGTTATCATCAGGCCTAGGATAGTGTTAGGGTTAGGGTTAGCATCAGCCCTAGGATAGTGTTAGGGTTAGGGTTAGGGTTAGCATCAGCCCTAGGATAGTGTTAGGGTTAGGGTTAGCATCAGCCCTAGGATAGTGTTAGGGTTAGGGTTAGGGTTAGCATCAGGCCTAGGATAGTGTTATTGGTAGGGTTAGCATCAGCCCTAGGACAGTGTTAGGGTTAAGGTTAGGGTTAGCATCAGCCGTAGGATAGTGTTAGGGATAGGGTTAGCATCAGCCCTAGGATAGTGTTAGGGTTAGGGTTACGGTTCGCATCAGCCCTAGGATAGTGTTAGGGTTAGGGTTAGCATCAGCCCTAGGATAGTGTTAGGGTTAGGGTTAGGGTTAGCATCCGCCCTAGGATAGTGTTAGGGTTAGGGTTAGGGTTAGCATCAGCCCTAGGATAGTGTTAGGGTTAGGGTTAACATAAACCCTAGGATAGTGTTAGGGTTAGGGTTAGGGTTATCATCAGGCCTAGGATAGTGCTAGGGTTAGGGTTGGGGTTAGCATTAGTTCAAGGATAGTGTTAGGGTTAGCGTTAGGGTTAGCATCAGCCCTAGGATAGTGTGAGGGTTAGGGTTAGGGTTATCATCAGCCCTAGGATAGTGTTAGTGTTATGGTTAGGTTTAGCATCAGCCCTAGGATAGTGTTAAGGTAAGGGTTAGGGTTAGCATCAGGCCTAGGATAGTGTTAGGGTTACGGTTAGGATCAGCCCTAGGATAGTGTTAGAGTTAGGGTTAAGTTTAGCATCAGCCCTAGGATAGTGTTAGGGTTAGGGTTAGGGTTAGCATCAGCCCTAGGATAGTGTTAGGGTTAGGGTTAGGGTTAGCATCAGCCCTAGGATAGTGTTAGGGTTAGGGTTAGCATCAGCCCTAGGATAGTGTTAGGGATAGGGTTATCATCAGGCCTAGGATAGTGTTAGGGTTAGGGTTAGCATCAGTCCTAGGATAGTGTTAGGGTTAGGGTTAGGGTTAGTATCAGCCCTAGGATAGTGTTAGGGTTAGGGTTAGCATCAGCCCTAGGATAGTGTTAGGGTTAGGGTTAGGGTTAGCATCAGGCCTAGGATAGTGTTATTGTTAGGGTTACCATCAGCCCTAGGATAGTGTTAGGGTTAGGGTTAGGGTTAGCATCAGAAGTAGGATAGTGTTAGGGTTAGGGTTAGCCTCAGCCCTAAGATAGTGTTAGAGTTAGGGTTAGGGTTAGCATCAGCCCTAGGATAATGTTAGGGTTAGGGTTAGGGTTAGCATCAGCCCTAGGATAGTGTTAGGGTTAGGGTTAGGGTTAGCATCCGCCCTAGGATAGTGTTAGGGTTAGGGTTAGGGTAAGCATCAGCCCTAGGATAGTGTTAGGGTTAGGGTTAACATAAACCCTAGGATAGTGTTAGGGTTGGGTTAGCATCAACCCTAGGATAGTGTTTGGGTTAGGGTTAGGGTTAGCATCAGCCCTAGGATAGTGTTAGGGTTAGGGTTAGCCTCAGCCCTAGGAGAGTGTTAGGGTTAGAGATAGGGTTAGCATCAGGCCTAGGATAGTGTTAGGGTTAGGGTTAGGGTTAGCATCAGCCCTAGGATAGTGTTAGGGTTAGAGTTAGCATCAGGCCTAGGATAGTGTTAGGGTTAGGGTTAGCATCAGCCCTAGGATAGTGTTAGGGTTAGGGTTAGGGTTAGCATCAGCCCTAGGATAGTGTTACGGTTATGGTTAGGTTTAGCATCAGCCCTAGGATAGTGTTAAGGTAAGGGTTAGGGTTAGCATCAGGCCTAGGATAGTGTTAGGTTTACGGTTAGAATCAGCCCTAGGATAGTGTTAGGGTTAGGGTTAAGTTTAGCATCAGCCCTAGGATAGTGTTAGGGTTAGGGTTAGGGTTAGCATCAGCCCTAGGATAGTGTTAGGGTTAGGGTTAGGGTTAGCATCAGCCCTAGGATAGTGTTAGGGTTAGGGTTAGCATCAGCCCTAGGATAGTGTTAGGGTTAGGGTTAGGGTTATCATCAGGCCTAGGATAGTGTTAGGGTTAGGGTTAGCATCAGCCCTAGGATAGTGTTAGGGTTAGGGTTAGGGTTAGCATCAGCCCTAGGATAGTGTTAGGGTTAGGGTTAGCATCAGCCCTAGGATAGTGTTAGGGTTAGGGTTAGGGTTAGCATCAGGCCAAGATAGTGTTATTGTTAGGGTTAGCATCAGCCCTAGGACAGTGTTAGGGTTAAGGTTAGGGTTAGCATCAGCCGTAGGATAGTGTTAGGGATAGGGTTAGCATCAGCCCTAGGATAGTGTTAGGGTTAGGGTTACGGTTCGCATCAGCCCTAGGATAGTGTTAGTGTTATGGTTAGCATCAGCCCTAGGATAGTGTTAGGGTTAGGGTTAGGGTTAGCATCCGCCCTAGGATAGTGTTAGGGTTAAGGTTAGGGTTAGCATCAGCCCTAGGATAGTGTTAGGGTTAGGGTTAACATAAACCCTAGGATAGTGTTAGGGTTAGGGTTAGGGTTATCATCAGGCCTAGGATAGTGTTAGGGTTAGGGTTAGGGTTAGCATTAGTTCAAGGATAGTGTTAGGGTTAGCGTTAGGGTTAGCATCAGCCCTAGGATAGTGTGAGGGTTAGGGTTAGGGTTAGCATCAGCCCTACGATAGTGTTAGGGTTAGGGTTAGCATCAGCACTAGGATAGTGTTAGTGTTAGGGTTAGGGTTAGCATCAGGCCCAGGATAGTGGTAGGGTTAGGTTTAGCATCAGCCCTAGGATAGTGTTAGGGTTAGGGTTAACATAAACCCTAGGATAGTGTTAGGGTTAGGGTTAGGGTTATCATCAGGCCTAGGATAGTGTTAGGGTTAGGGTTAGGGTTAGCATCAGTTCAAGGATAGTTTTAGGGTTAGCGTTAGGGTTAGCATCAGCCCTAGGTTAGTGTTAGGGTTAGGATTAGGGTTAGCATCAGCCCTAGGATAGTGTTAGGGTTAGGGTTAGCATCAGCCCTAGGATAGTGTTAGGGTTAGGGTTAGCATCAGCCCAAGGTTAGTGTTAGGGTTAGGGTTAACATAAACCCTAGGATAGTGTTAGGGTTAGGGTTAGGGTTATCATCAGGCCTAGGATAGTTTTAGGGTTAGGGTTAGCATCAGTTCAAGGATAGTGTTAGGGTTAGCGTTAGGGTTAGCCTCAGCCCTAGGATAGTGTTAGGGTTAGGGTTAGGGTTAGCATCAGCCCTAGGATAGTGTTATGGTTAGGGTTAGCATCAGCCCTAGGATAGTGTTAGGGTTAGGGTTAGGGTTAGCATCAGCCCTAGGATAGTGTTAGGGTTAGGGTTAGCATCAGCCCTAGGATAGTGTTAGGGTTAGGGTTAGGGTTAGCATCAGCCCTAGGATAGTGTTAGGGTTAGGGTTAGCATCAGCCCTATGATAGTGTTAGGGTTAGGGTTAGGGTTAGCATCAGCCCTAGGATAGTGTTAGCGTTAGGGTTAGCATCAGCCCGAGGATAGTGTTAGGGTTAGGGTTAGCGTTAGCATCAGCCCTTGGATAGTGTTAGGGTTAGTGTTAGCATCAGCCCTAGGATAGTGTTAGGGTTAGGGTTAGGGTTAGCATCAGCCCTAGGATAGTGTTAGGGTTAGGGTTAGCATCAGCCCAAGGTTAGTGTTAGGGTTACGGTTAACATAAACCCTAGGATAGTGTTAGGGTTAGGGTTAGGGTTATCATCAGGCCTAGGATAGTTTTAGGGTTAGGGTTAGCATCAGTTCAAGGATAGTGTTAGGGTTAGCGTTAGGGTTAGCATCAGCCCTAGGATAGTGTTAGGGTTAGGGTTAGGGTTAGCATCAGCCCTAGGATAGTGTTAGGGTTAGGGTTAGCATCAGCCCTAGGATAGTGTTAGGGTTAGGGTTAGGGTTAGCATCAGCGTTTGGAGAGTGTTAGGGTTAGGGTTAGGGTTAGCATAAGCCCTAGGATAGTGTTAGTGTTAGGGTTAGCATCAGCCCTAGGATAGTGTTAGGGTTAGGGTTAGGGTTAGCATCCGCCCTAGGATAGTGTTAGGTTTAGGGTTAGGGTTAGCATCAGCCCTAGGATAGTGTTAGGGTTAGGGTTAACATAAACCCTAGGATAGTGTTAGGGTTAGGGTTAGGGTTATCATCAGGCCTAGGATAGTGATAGGGTTAGGGTTAGGGTTAGCATCAGTTCAAGGATAGTGTTAGGGTTAGCGTTAGGGTTAGCATCAGCCCTAGGATAGTGTTAGGGTTAGGGTTAGGGTTAGCATCAGCCCTAGCATAGTGTTAGGTTTAGGGTTAGCATCAGCCCTAGGATAGTGTTAGGGTTAGGGTTAGGGTTATCATCAGGCCTAGGATAGTGTTAGGGTTAGGGTTAGCATCAGCCCTAGGATAGTGTTAGGGTTAGGGTTAGCATCAGCCCTGAGATAGTGTTAGGGTTAGGGTTAGGGTTAGCATCAGGCCTAGGATAGTGTTAGTGTTAGGGTTAGCATCAGCCCTAGGATAGTGTTAGGGTTAGGGTTAGGGTTAGCATCAGAAGTAGGATAGTGTTAGGGTTAGGGTTAGCCTCAGCCCTAAGATAGTGTTAGAGTTAGGGTTAGGGTTAGCATCAGACCTAGGATAATGTTAGGGTTAGGGTTAGGGTTAGCATCAGCCCTAGGATAGTGTTAGTGTTAGGGTTAGCATCAGCCCTAGGATAGTGTTAGGGTTAGGGTTAGGGTTATCATCCGCCCTAGGATAGTGTTAGGGTTAGGGTTAGGGTTAGCATCAGCCCTAGGATAGTGTTAGGGTTAGGGTTAACATAAACCCTAGGATAGTGTTAGGGTTAGGGTTAGCATCAACCGTAGGATAGTGTTTGGGTTAGGGTTAGGGTTATCATCAGCCCTAGAGTAGTGTTAGGGTTAGGGTTAGCCTCAGCCCTAGGAGAGTGTTAGGGTTAGGGACAGGGTTAGCATCAGGCCTAGGATAGTGTTAGGGTTAGGGTTAGGGTTAGCATCAGCCCTAGGATAGTGTTAGGGTTAGGGTTAGCATCAGGCCTAGTATAGTGTTAGGGTTAGGGTTAGCATCAGCCCTAGGAGAGTGTTAGGGTTAGTGTTAGGGTTAGCATCAGCCCTAGGATAGTGTTAGGGTTATGGTTAGGTTTAGCATCAGCCCTAGGATAGTGTTAAGGTAAGGGTTAGGGTTAGCATCAGGCCTAGGATAGTGTTAGGGTTACGGTTAGGATCAGCCCTAGGATAGTGTTAGAGTTAGGGTTAAGTTTAGCATAAGCCCGAGGATAGTGTTAGGGTTAGGGTTAGGGTTAGCATCAGCCCTAGGATAGTGTTATGGTTAGGGTTAGGGTTAGCATCAGCCCTAGGATAGTGTTAGGGTTAGGGTTAGCATCAGCCCTAGGATAGTGTTAGGGTTAGGGTTAGGGTTATCATCAGGCCTAGGATAGTGTTAGGGTTAGGGTTAGCATCAGTCCTAGGATAGTGTTAGGGTTAGGGTTAGGGTTAGTATCAGCCCTAGGATAGTGTTAGTGTTAGGGTTAGCATCAGCCCTAGGATAGTGTTAGGGTTAGGGTTAGGGTTAGCATCAGGCCTAGTATAGTGTTATTGTTAGGGTTACCATCAGCCCTAGGATAGTGTTAGGGATAGGGTTAGGGTTAGCATCAGAAGTAGGATAGTGTTAGGGTTAGGGTTAGCCTCAGCCCTAAGATAGTGTTAGAGTTAGGTTTAGGGTTAGCATCAGCTCTAGGATAATGTTAGGGTTAGGGTTAGGGTTAGCATCAGCCCTAGGATAGTGTTAGTGTTAGGGTTAGCATCAGCCCTAGGATAGTGTTAGGGTTAGGGTTAGGGTTAGCATCCGCCCTAGGATAGTGTTAGGGTTAGGGTTAGGGTAAGCATCAGCCCTAGGATAGTGTTAGGGTTAGGGTTAACATAAACCCTAGGATAGTGTTAGGGTTAGGGTTAGCATCAACCCTAGGATAGTGTTTGGGTTAGGGTTAGGGTTAGCATCAGCCCTAGGATAGTGTTAGGGTTAGGGTTAGCCTCAGCCCTAGGAGAGTGTTAGGGTTAGAGATAGGGTTAGCATCAGGCCTAGGATAGTGTTAGGGTTAGGGTTAGGGTTAGCATCAGCCCTAGGATAGTGTTAGGGTTAGAGTTAGCATCAGGCCTAGGATAGTGTTAGGGTTAGGGTTAGCATCAGCCCTAGGATAGTGTTAGGGTTAGGGTTAGGGTTAGCATCAGCCCTAGGATAGTGTTAGGGTTATGGTTAGGTTTAGCATCAGCCCTAGGATCGTGTTAAGGTAAGGGTTAGGGTTAGCATCAGGCCTAGGATAGTGTTAGGGTTAGGGTTAGGGTTAGCATCAGCCCTAGGATAGTGTTAGGGTTAGGGTTAGGGTTAGCATCAGCCCTAGGATAGTGTTAGGGTTAGGGTTAGGGTTAGCATCAGCCCTAGGATAGTGTTAGGGTTAGGGTTAGCATCAGCCCAAGGTTAGTGTTAGGGTTAGGGTTAACATAAACCCTAGGATAGTGTTAGGGTTAGGGTTAGGGTTATCATCAGGCCTAGGATAGTTTTAGGGTTAGGGTTAGCATCAGTTCAAGGATAGTGTTAGGGTTAGCGTTAGGGTTAGCCTCAGCCCTAGGATAGTGTTAGGGTTAGGGTTAGGGTTAGCATCAGCCCTAGGATAGTGTTATGGTTAGGGTTAGCATCAGCCCTAGGATAGTGTTAGGGTTAGGGTTAGGGTTAGCATCAGCCCTAGGATAGTGTTAGGGTTAGGGTTAGCATCAGCCCTAGGATAGTGTTAGGGTTAGGGTTAGGGTTAGCATCAGCCCTAGGATAGTGTTAGGGTTAGGGTTAGCATCAGCCCTATGATAGTGTTAGGGTTAGGGTTAGGGTTAGCATCAGCCCTAGGATAGTGTTAGCGTTAGGGTTAGCATCAGCCCGAGGATAGTGTTAGGGTTAGGGTTAGCGTTAGCATCAGCCCTTGGATAGTGTTAGGGTTAGTGTTAGCATCAGCCCTAGGATAGTGTTAGGGTTAGGGTTAGGGTTAGCATCAGCCCTAGGATAGTGTTAGGGTTAGGGTTAGCATCAGCCCAAGGTTAGTGTTAGGGTTACGGTTAACATAAACCCTAGGATAGTGTTAGGGTTAGGGTTAGGGTTATCATCAGGCCTAGGATAGTTTTAGGGTTAGGGTTAGCATCAGTTCAAGGATAGTGTTAGGGTTAGCGTTAGGGTTAGCATCAGCCCTAGGATAGTGTTAGGGTTAGGGTTAGGGTTAGCATCAGCCCTAGGATAGTGTTAGGGTTAGGGTTAGCATCAGCCCTAGGATAGTGTTAGGGTTAGGGTTATGGTTAGCATCAGCGTTTGGAGAGTGTTAGGGTTAGGGTTAGGGTTAGCATAAGCCCTAGGATAGTGTTAGTGTTAGGGTTAGCATCAGCCCTAGGATAGTGTTAGGGTTAGGGTTAGGGTTAGCATCCGCCCTAGGATAGTGTTAGGTTTAGGGTTAGGGTTAGCATCAGCCCTAGGATAGTGTTAGGGTTAGGGTTAACATAAACCCTAGGATAGTGTTAGGGTTAGGGTTAGGGTTATCATCAGGCCTAGGATAGTGATAGGGTTAGGGTTAGGGTTAGCATCAGTTCAAGGATAGTGTTAGGGTTAGCGTTAGGGTTAGCATCAGCCCTAGGATAGTGTTAGGGTTAGGGTTAGGGTTAGCATCAGCCCTAGCATAGTGTTAGGTTTAGGGTTAGCATCAGCCCTAGGATAGTGTTAGGGTTAGGGTTAGGGTTATCATCAGGCCTAGGATAGTGTTAGGGTTAGGGTTAGCATCAGCCCTAGGATAGTGTTAGGGTTAGGGTTAGCATCAGCCCTGAGATAGTGTTAGGGTTAGGGTTAGGGTTAGCATCAGGCCTAGGATAGTGTTAGTGTTAGGGTTAGCATCAGCCCTAGGATAGTGTTAGGGTTAGGGTTAGGGTTAGCATCAGAAGTAGGATAGTGTTAGGGTTAGGGTTAGCCTCAGCCCTAAGATAGTGTTAGAGTTAGGGTTAGGGTTAGCATCAGACCTAGGATAATGTTAGGGTTAGGGTTAGGGTTAGCATCAGCCCTAGGATAGTGTTAGTGTTAGGGTTAGCATCAGCCCTAGGATAGTGTTAGGGTTAGGGTTAGGGTTATCATCCGCCCTAGGATAGTGTTAGGGTTAGGGTTAGGGTTAGCATCAGCCCTAGGATAGTGTTAGGGTTAGGGTTAACATAAACCCTAGGATAGTGTTAGGGTTAGGGTTAGCATCAACCGTAGGATAGTGTTTGGGTTAGGGTTAGGGTTATCATCAGCCCTAGAGTAGTGTTAGGGTTAGGGTTAGCCTCAGCCCTAGGAGAGTGTTAGGGTTAGGGACAGGGTTAGCATCAGGCCTAGGATAGTGTTAGGGTTAGGGTTAGGGTTAGCATCAGCCCTAGGATAGTGTTAGGGTTAGGGTTAGCATCAGGCCTAGTATAGTGTTAGGGTTAGGGTTAGCATCAGCCCTAGGAGAGTGTTAGGGTTAGTGTTAGGGTTAGCATCAGCCCTAGGATAGTGTTAGGGTTATGGTTAGGTTTAGCATCAGCCCTAGGATAGTGTTAAGGTAAGGGTTAGGGTTAGCATCAGGCCTAGGATAGTGTTAGGGTTACGGTTAGGATCAGCCCTAGGATAGTGTTAGAGTTAGGGTTAAGTTTAGCATAAGCCCGAGGATAGTGTTAGGGTTAGGGTTAGGGTTAGCATCAGCCCTAGGATAGTGTTATGGTTAGGGTTAGGGTTAGCATCAGCCCTAGGATAGTGTTAGGGTTAGGGTTAGCATCAGCCCTAGGATAGTGTTAGGGTTAGGGTTAGGGTTATCATCAGGCCTAGGATAGTGTTAGGGTTAGGGTTAGCATCAGTCCTAGGATAGTGTTAGGGTTAGGGTTAGGGTTAGTATCAGCCCTAGGATAGTGTTAGTGTTAGGGTTAGCATCAGCCCTAGGATAGTGTTAGGGTTAGGGTTAGGGTTAGCATCAGGCCTAGTATAGTGTTATTGTTAGGGTTACCATCAGCCCTAGGATAGTGTTAGGGATAGGGTTAGGGTTAGCATCAGAAGTAGGATAGTGTTAGGGTTAGGGTTAGCCTCAGCCCTAAGATAGTGTTAGAGTTAGGTTTAGGGTTAGCATCAGCTCTAGGATAATGTTAGGGTTAGGGTTAGGGTTAGCATCAGCCCTAGGATAGTGTTAGTGTTAGGGTTAGCATCAGCCCTAGGATAGTGTTAGGGTTAGGGTTAGGGTTAGCATCCGCCCTAGGATAGTGTTAGGGTTAGGGTTAGGGTAAGCATCAGCCCTAGGATAGTGTTAGGGTTAGGGTTAACATAAACCCTAGGATAGTGTTAGGGTTAGGGTTAGCATCAACCCTAGGATAGTGTTTGGGTTAGGGTTAGGGTTAGCATCAGCCCTAGGATAGTGTTAGGGTTAGGGTTAGCCTCAGCCCTAGGAGAGTGTTAGGGTTAGAGATAGGGTTAGCATCAGGCCTAGGATAGTGTTAGGGTTAGGGTTAGGGTTAGCATCAGCCCTAGGATAGAGTTAGGGTTAGAGTTAGCATCAGGCCTAGGATAGTGTTAGGGTTAGGGTTAGCATCAGCCCTAGGATAGTGTTAGGGTTAGGGTTAGGGTTAGCATCAGCCCTAGGATAGTGTTAGGGTTATGGTTAGGTTTAGCATCAGCCCTAGGATCGTGTTAAGGTAAGGGTTAGGGTTAGCATCAGGCCTAGGATAGTGTTAGGGTTAGGGTTAGGGTTAGCATCAGCCCTAGGATAGTGTTAGGGTTAGGGTTAGGGTTAGCATCAGCCCTAGGATAGTGTTAGGGTTAGGGTTAGGGTTAGCATCAGCCCTAGGATAGTGTTAGGGTTAGGGTTAGCATCAGCCCTAGGATAGTGTTAGGGTTAGGGTTAGGGTTATCATCAGGCCTAGGATAGTGTTAGGGTTAGGGTTAGCATCAGCCCTAGGATAGTGTTAGGGTTAGGGTTAGGGTTAGCATCAGCCCTAGGATAGTGTTAGGGTTAGGGTTAGCATCAGCCCTAGGATAGTGTTAGGGTTAGGGTTAGGGTTAGCATCAGGCCTAGGATAGTGTTATTGTTAGGGTTAGCATCAGCCCTAGGACAGTGTTAGGGTTAAGGTTAGGGTTAGCATCAGCCGTAGGATAGTGTTAGGGATAGGGTTAGCATCAGCCCTAGGATAGTGTTAGGGTTAGGGTTACGGTTCGCATCAGCCCTAGGATAGTGTTAGTGTTATGGTTAGCATCAGCCCTAGGATAGTGTTAGGGTTAGGGTTAGGGTTAGCATCCGCCCTAGGATAGTGTTAGGGTTAGGGTTAGGGTTAGCATCAGCCCTAGGATAGTGTTAGGGTTAGGGTTAACATAAACCCTAGGATAGTGTTAGGGTTAGGGTTAGGGTTATCATCAGGCCTAGGATAGTGCTAGGGTTAGGGTTGGGGTTAGCATTAGTTCAAGGATAGTGTTAGGGTTAGCGTTAGGGTTAGCATCAGCCCTAGGATAGTGTGAGGGTTAGGGTTAGGGTTATCATCAGCCCTAGGATAGTGTTAGTGTTATGGTTAGGTTTAGCATCAGCCCTAGGATAGTGTTAAGGTAAGGGTTAGGGTTAGCATCAGGCCTAGGATAGTGTTAGGGTTACGGTTAGGATCAGCCCTAGGATAGTGTTAGAGTTAGGGTTAAGTTTAGCATCAGCCCTAGGATAGTGTTAGGGTTAGGGTTAGGGTTAGCATCAGCCCTAGGATAGTGTTAGGGTTAGGGTTAGGGTTAGCATCAGCCCTAGGATAGTGTTAGGGTTAGGGT
This sequence comes from Lemur catta, assembly GCF_020740605.2. Lineage (NCBI taxonomy): Eukaryota > Metazoa > Chordata > Mammalia > Primates > Lemuridae > Lemur > Lemur catta. The sequence continues at coordinate 218,307 of NC_059145.1, read as the reverse complement.
TAGCATCAGCCCTAGGATAGTGTTAGGGATAGGGTTATCATCAGGCCTAGGATAGTGTTAGGGTTAGGGTTAGCATCAGTCCTAGGATAGTGTTAGGGTTAGGGTTAGGGTTAGTATCAGCCCTAGGATAGTGTTAGGGTTAGGGTTAGCATCAGCCCTAGGATAGTGTTAGGGTTAGGGTTAGGGTTAGCATCAGGCCTAGGATAGTGTTATTGTTAGGGTTACCATCAGCCCTAGGATAGTGTTAGGGTTAGGGTTAGGGTTAGCATCAGAAGTAGGATAGTGTTAGGGTTAGGGTTAGCCTCAGCCCTAAGATAGTGTTAGAGTTAGGGTTAGGGTTAGCATCAGCCCTAGGATAATGTTAGGGTTAGGGTTAGGGTTAGCATCAGCCCTAGGATAGTGTTAGGGTTAGGGTTAGGGTTAGCATCCGCCCTAGGATAGTGTTAGGGTTAGGGTTAGGGTAAGCATCAGCCCTAGGATAGTGTTAGGGTTAGGGTTAACATAAACCCTAGGATAGTGTTAGGGTTGGGTTAGCATCAACCCTAGGATAGTGTTTGGGTTAGGGTTAGGGTTAGCATCAGCCCTAGGATAGTGTTAGGGTTAGGGTTAGCCTCAGCCCTAGGAGAGTGTTAGGGTTAGAGATAGGGTTAGCATCAGGCCTAGGATAGTGTTAGGGTTAGGGTTAGGGTTAGCATCAGCCCTAGGATAGTGTTAGGGTTAGAGTTAGCATCAGGCCTAGGATAGTGTTAGGGTTAGGGTTAGCATCAGCCCTAGGATAGTGTTAGGGTTAGGGTTAGGGTTAGCATCAGCCCTAGGATAGTGTTACGGTTATGGTTAGGTTTAGCATCAGCCCTAGGATAGTGATAAGGTAAGGGTTAGGGTTAGCATCAGGCCTAGGATAGTGTTAGGGTTACGGTTAGAATCAGCCCTAGGATAGTGTTAGGGTTAGGGTTAAGTTTAGCATCAGCCCTAGGATAGTGTTAGGGTTAGGGTTAGGGTTAGCATCAGCCCTAGGATAGTGTTAGGGTTAGGGTTAGGGTTAGCATCAGCCCTAGGATAGTGTTAGGGTTAGGGTTAGCATCAGCCCTAGGATAGTGTTAGGGTTAGGGTTAGGGTTATCATCAGGCCTAGGATAGTGTTAGGGTTAGGGTTAGCATCAGCCCTAGGATAGTGTTAGGGTCAGGGTTAGGGTTAGCATCAGCCCTAGGATAGTGTTAGGGTTAGGGTTAGCATCAGCCCTAGGATAGTGTTAGGGTTAGGGTTAGGGTTAGCATCAGGCCAAGATAGTGTTATTGTTAGGGTTAGCATCAGCCCTAGGACAGTGTTAGGGTTAAGGTTAGGGTTAGCATCAGCCGTAGGATAGTGTTAGGGATAGGGTTAGCATCAGCCCTAGGATAGTGTTAGGGTTAGGGTTACGGTTCGCATCAGCCCTAGGATAGTGTTAGTGTTATGGTTAGCATCAGCCCTAGGATAGTGTTAGGGTTAGGGTTAGGGTTAGCATCCGCCCAAGGATAGTGTTAGGGTTAAGGTTAGGGTTAGCATCAGCCCTAGGATAGTGTTAGGGTTAGGGTTAACATAAACCCTAGGATAGTGTTAGGGTTAGGGTTAGGGTTATCATTAGGCCTAGGATAGTGTTAGGGTTAGGGTTAGGGTTAGCATTAGTTCAAGGATAGTGTTAGGGTTAGCGTTAGGGTTAGCATCAGCCCTAGGATAGTGTGAGGGTTAGGGTTAGGGTTAGCATCAGCCCTACGATAGTGTTAGGGTTAGGGTTAGCATCAGCACTAGGATAGTGTTAGTGTTAGGGTTAGGGTTAGCATCAGGCCCAGGATAGTGGTAGGGTTAGGTTTAGCATCAGCCCTAGGATAGTGTTAGGGTTAGGGTTAACATAAACCCTAGGATAGTGTTAGGGTTAGGGTTAGGGTTATCATCAGGCCTAGGATAGTGTTAGGGTTAGGGTTAGGGTTAGCATCAGTTCAAGGATAGTTTTAGGGTTAGCGTTAGGGTTAGCATCAGCCCTAGGTTAGTGTTAGGGTTAGGATTAGGGTTAGCATCAGCCCTAGGATAGTGTTAGGGTTAGGGTTAGCATCAGCCCTAGGATAGTGTTAGGGTTAGGGTTAGCATCAGCCCAAGGTTAGTGTTAGGGTTAGGGTTAACATAAACCCTAGGATAGTGTTAGGGTTAGGGTTAGGGTTATCATCAGGCCTAGGATAGTTTTAGGGTTAGGGTTAGCATCAGTTCAAGGATAGTGTTAGGGTTAGCGTTAGGGTTAGCCTCAGCCCTAGGATAGTGTTAGGGTTAGGGTTAGGGTTAGCATCAGCCCTAGGATAGTGTTATGGTTAGGGTTAGCATCAGCCCTAGGATAGTGTTAGGGTTAGGGTTAGGGTTAGCATCAGCCCTAGGATAGTGTTAGGGTTAGGGTTAGCATCAGCCCTAGGATAGTGTTAGGGTTAGGGTTAGGGTTAGCATCAGCCCTAGGATAGTGTTAGCGTTAGGGTTAGCATCAGCCCGAGGATAGTGTTAGGGTTAGGGTTAGCGTTAGCATCAGCCCTAGGATAGTGTTAGGGTTAGTGTTAGCATCAGCCCTAGGATAGTGTTAGGGTTAGCGTTAAGGTTAGCATCAGCCCTAGGATAGTGTTAGGGTTAGGGTTAGCATCAGCCCAAGGTTAGTGTTAGGGTTACGGTTAACATAAACCCTAGGATAGTGTTAGGGTTAGGGTTAGGGTTATCATCAGGCCTAGGATAGTTTTAGGGTTAGGGTTAGCATCAGTTCAAGGATAGTGTTAGGGTTAGCGTTAGGGTTAGCATCAGCCCTAGGATAGTGTTAGGGTTAGGGTTAGGGTTAGCATCAGCCCTAGGATAGTGTTAGGGTTAGGGTTAGCATCAGCCCTAGGATAGTGTTAGGGTTAGGGTTAGGGTTAGCATCAGCGTTTGGAGAGTGTTAGGGTTAGGGTTAGGGTTAGCATAAGCCCTAGGATAGTGTTAGTGTTAGGGTTAGCATCAGCCCTAGGATAGTGTTAGGGTTAGGGTTAGGGTTAGCATCCGCCCTAGGATAGTGTTAGGTTTAGGGTTAGGGTTAGCATCAGCCCTAGGATAGTGTTAGGGTTAGGGTTAACATAAACCCTAGGATAGTGTTAGGGTTAGGGTTAGGGTTATCATCAGGCCTAGGATAGTGATAGGGTTAGGGTTAGGGTTAGCATCAGTTCAAGGATAGTGTTAGGGTTAGCGTTAGGGTTAGCATCAGCCCTAGGATAGTGTTAGGGTTAGGGTTAGGTTTAGCATCAGCCCTAGCATAGTGTTAGGTTTAGGGTTAGCATCAGCCCTAGGATAGTGTTAGGGTTAGGGTTAGGGTTATCATCAGGCCTAGGATAGTGTTAGGGTTAGGGTTAGCATCAGCCCTAGGATAGTGTTAGGGTTAGGGTTAGCATCAGCCCTAGGATAGTGTTAGGGTTAGGGTTAGGGTTAGCATCAGGCCTAGTATAGTGTTATTGTTAGGGTTACCATCAGCCCTAGGATAGTGTTAGGGATAGGGTTAGGGTTAGCATCAGAAGTAGGATAGTGTTAGGGTTAGGGTTAGCCTCAGCCCTAAGATAGTGTTAGAGTTAGGTTTAGGGTTAGCATCAGCTCTAGGATAATGTTAGGGTTAGGGTTAGGGTTAGCATCAGCCCTAGGATAGTGTTAGTGTTAGGGTTAGCATCAGCCCTAGGATAGTGTTAGGGTTAGGGTTAGGGTTAGCATCCGCCCTAGGATAGTGTTAGGGTTAGGGTTAGGGTAAGCATCAGCCCTAGGATAGTGTTAGGGTTAGGGTTAACATAAACCCTAGGATAGTGTTAGGGTTAGGGTTAGCATCAACCCTAGGATAGTGTTTGGGTTAGGGTTAGGGTTAGCATCAGCCCTAGGATAGTGTTAGGGTTAGGGTTAGCCTCAGCCCTAGGAGAGTGTTAGGGTTAGAGATAGGGTTAGCATCAGGCCTAGGATAGTGTTAGGGTTAGGGTTAGGGTTAGCATCAGCCCTAGGATAGTGTTAGGGTTAGAGTTAGCATCAGGCCTAGGATAGTGTTAGGGTTAGGGTTAGCATCAGCCCTAGGATAGTGTTAGGGTTAGGGTTAGGGTTAGCATCAGCCCTAGGATAGTGTTAGGGTTATGGTTAGGTTTAGCATCAGCCCTAGGATCGTGTTAAGGTAAGGGTTAGGGTTAGCATCAGGCCTAGGATAGTGTTAGGGTTAGGGTTAGGGTTAGCATCAGCCCTAGGATAGTGTTAGGGTTAGGGTTAGGGTTAGCATCAGCCCTAGGATAGTGTTAGGGTTAGGGTTAGGGTTAGCATCAGCCCTAGGATAGTGTTAGGGTTAGGGTTAGCATCAGCCCTAGGATAGTGTTAGGGTTAGGGTTAGGGTTATCATCAGGCCTAGGATAGTGTTAGGGTTAGGGTTAGCATCAGCCCTAGGATAGTGTTAGGGTTAGGGTTAGGGTTAGCATCAGCCCTAGGATAGTGTTAGGGTTAGGGTTAGCATCAGCCCTAGGATAGTGTTAGGGTTAGGGTTAGGGTTAGCATCAGGCCTAGGATAGTGTTATTGTTAGGGTTAGCATCAGCCCTAGGACAGTGTTAGGGTTAAGGTTAGGGTTAGCATCAGCCGTAGGATAGTGTTAGGGATAGGGTTAGCATCAGCCCTAGGATAGTGTTAGGGTTAGGGTTACGGTTCGCATCAGCCCTAGGATAGTGTTAGTGTTATGGTTAGCATCAGCCCTAGGATAGTGTTAGGGTTAGGGTTAGGGTTAGCATCCGCCCTAGGATAGTGTTAGGGTTAGGGTTAGGGTTAGCATCAGCCCTAGGATAGTGTTAGGGTTAGGGTTAACATAAACCCTAGGATAGTGTTAGGGTTAGGGTTAGGGTTATCATCAGGCCTAGGATAGTGCTAGGGTTAGGGTTGGGGTTAGCATTAGTTCAAGGATAGTGTTAGGGTTAGCGTTAGGGTTAGCATCAGCCCTAGGATAGTGTGAGGGTTAGGGTTAGGGTTATCATCAGCCCTAGGATAGTGTTAGTGTTATGGTTAGGTTTAGCATCAGCCCTAGGATAGTGTTAAGGTAAGGGTTAGGGTTAGCATCAGGCCTAGGATAGTGTTAGGGTTACGGTTAGGATCAGCCCTAGGATAGTGTTAGAGTTAGGGTTAAGTTTAGCATCAGCCCTAGGATAGTGTTAGGGTTAGGGTTAGGGTTAGCATCAGCCCTAGGATAGTGTTAGGGTTAGGGTTAGGGTTAGCATCAGCCCTAGGATAGTGTTAGGGTTAGGGTTAGCATCAGCCCTAGGATAGTGTTAGGGATAGGGTTATCATCAGGCCTAGGATAGTGTTAGGGTTAGGGTTAGCATCAGTCCTAGGATAGTGTTAGGGTTAGGGTTAGGGTTAGTATCAGCCCTAGGATAGTGTTAGGGTTAGGGTTAGCATCAGCCCTAGGATAGTGTTAGGGTTAGGGTTAGGGTTAGCATCAGGCCTAGGATAGTGTTATTGTTAGGGTTACCATCAGCCCTAGGATAGTGTTAGGGTTAGGGTTAGGGTTAGCATCAGAAGTAGGATAGTGTTAGGGTTAGGGTTAGCCTCAGCCCTAAGATAGTGTTAGAGTTAGGGTTAGGGTTAGCATCAGCCCTAGGATAATGTTAGGGTTAGGGTTAGGGTTAGCATCAGCCCTAGGATAGTGTTAGGGTTAGGGTTAGGGTTAGCATCCGCCCTAGGATAGTGTTAGGGTTAGGGTTAGGGTAAGCATCAGCCCTAGGATAGTGTTAGGGTTAGGGTTAACATAAACCCTAGGATAGTGTTAGGGTTGGGTTAGCATCAACCCTAGGATAGTGTTTGGGTTAGGGTTAGGGTTAGCATCAGCCCTAGGATAGTGTTAGGGTTAGGGTTAGCCTCAGCCCTAGGAGAGTGTTAGGGTTAGAGATAGGGTTAGCATCAGGCCTAGGATAGTGTTAGGGTTAGGGTTAGGGTTAGCATCAGCCCTAGGATAGTGTTAGGGTTAGAGTTAGCATCAGGCCTAGGATAGTGTTAGGGTTAGGGTTAGCATCAGCCCTAGGATAGTGTTAGGGTTAGGGTTAGGGTTAGCATCAGCCCTAGGATAGTGTTACGGTTATGGTTAGGTTTAGCATCAGCCCTAGGATAGTGATAAGGTAAGGGTTAGGGTTAGCATCAGGCCTAGGATAGTGTTAGGGTTACGGTTAGAATCAGCCCTAGGATAGTGTTAGGGTTAGGGTTAAGTTTAGCATCAGCCCTAGGATAGTGTTAGGGTTAGGGTTAGGGTTAGCATCAGCCCTAGGATAGTGTTAGGGTTAGGGTTAGGGTTAGCATCAGCCCTAGGATAGTGTTAGGGTTAGGGTTAGCATCAGCCCTAGGATAGTGTTAGGGTTAGGGTTAGGGTTATCATCAGGCCTAGGATAGTGTTAGGGTTAGGGTTAGCATCAGCCCTAGGATAGTGTTAGGGTCAGGGTTAGGGTTAGCATCAGCCCTAGGATAGTGTTAGGGTTAGGGTTAGCATCAGCCCTAGGATAGTGTTAGGGTTAGGGTTAGGGTTAGCATCAGGCCAAGATAGTGTTATTGTTAGGGTTAGCATCAGCCCTAGGACAGTGTTAGGGTTAAGGTTAGGGTTAGCATCAGCCTTAGGATAGTGTTAGGGATAGGGTTAGCATCAGCCCTAGGATAGTGTTAGGGTTAGGGTTACGGTTCGCATCAGCCCTAGGATAGTGTTAGTGTTATGGTTAGCATCAGCCCTAGGATAGTGTTAGGGTTAGGGTTAGGGTTAGCATCCGCCCAAGGATAGTGTTAGGGTTAAGGTTAGGGTTAGCATCAGCCCTAGGATAGTGTTAGGGTTAGGGTTAACATAAACCCTAGGATAGTGTTAGGGTTAGGGTTAGGGTTATCATTAGGCCTAGGATAGTGTTAGGGTTAGGGTTAGGGTTAGCATTAGTTCAAGGATAGTGTTAGGGTTAGCGTTAGGGTTAGCATCAGCCCTAGGATAGTGTGAGGGTTAGGGTTAGGGTTAGCATCAGCCCTACGATAGTGTTAGGGTTAGGGTTAGCATCAGCACTAGGATAGTGTTAGTGTTAGGGTTAGGGTTAGCATCAGGCCCAGGATAGTGGTAGGGTTAGGTTTAGCATCAGCCCTAGGATAGTGTTAGGGTTAGGGTTAACATAAACCCTAGGATAGTGTTAGGGTTAGGGTTAGGGTTATCATCAGGCCTAGGATAGTGTTAGGGTTAGGGTTAGGGTTAGCATCAGTTCAAGGATAGTTTTAGGGTTAGCGTTAGGGTTAGCATCAGCCCTAGGTTAGTGTTAGGGTTAGGATTAGGGTTAGCATCAGCCCTAGGATAGTGTTAGGGTTAGGGTTAGCATCAGCCCTAGGATAGTGTTAGGGTTAGGGTTAGCATCAGCCCAAGGTTAGTGTTAGGGTTAGGGTTAACATAAACCCTAGGATAGTGTTAGGGTTAGGGTTAGGGTTATCATCAGGCCTAGGATAGTTTTAGGGTTAGGGTTAGCATCAGTTCAAGGATAGTGTTAGGGTTAGCGTTAGGGTTAGCCTCAGCCCTAGGATAGTGTTAGGGTTAGGGTTAGGGTTAGCATCAGCCCTAGGATAGTGTTATGGTTAGGGTTAGCATCAGCCCTAGGATAGTGTTAGGGTTAGGGTTAGGGTTAGCATCAGCCCTAGGATAGTGTTAGGGTTAGGGTTAGCATCAGCCCTAGGATAGTGTTAGGGTTAGGGTTAGGGTTAGCATCAGCCCTAGGATAGTGTTAGGGTTAGGGTTAGCATCAGCCCTATGATAGTGTTAGGGTTAGGGTTAGGGTTAGCATCAGCCCTAGGATAGTGTTAGCGTTAGGGTTAGCATCAGCCCGAGGATAGTGTTAGGGTTAGGGTTAGCGTTAGCATCAGCCCTAGGATAGTGTTAGGGTTAGTGTTAGCATCAGCCCTAGGATAGTGTTAGGGTTAGCGTTAAGGTTAGCATCAGCCCTAGGATAGTGTTAGGGTTAGGGTTAGCATCAGCCCAAGGTTAGTGTTAGGGTTACGGTTAACATAAACCCTAGGATAGTGTTAGGGTTAGGGTTAGGGTTATCATCAGGCCTAGGATAGTTTTAGGGTTAGGGTTAGCATCAGTTCAAGGATAGTGTTAGGGTTAGCGTTAGGGTTAGCATCAGCCCTAGGATAGTGTTAGGGTTAGGGTTAGGGTTAGCATCAGCCCTAGGATAGTGTTAGGGTTAGGGTTAGCATCAGCCCTAGGATAGTGTTAGGGTTAGGGTTAGGGTTAGCATCAGCGTTTGGAGAGTGTTAGGGTTAGGGTTAGGGTTAGCATAAGCCCTAGGATAGTGTTAGTGTTAGGGTTAGCATCAGCCCTAGGATAGTGTTAGGGTTAGGGTTAGGGTTAGCATCCGCCCTAGGATAGTGTTAGGTTTAGGGTTAGGGTTAGCATCAGCCCTAGGATAGTGTTAGGGTTAGGGTTAACATAAACCCTAGGATAGTGTTAGGGTTAGGGTTAGGGTTATCATCAGGCCTAGGATAGTGATAGGGTTAGGGTTAGGGTTAGCATCAGTTCAAGGATAGTGTTAGGGTTAGCGTTAGGGTTAGCATCAGCCCTAGGATAGTGTTAGGGTTAGGGTTAGGTTTAGCATCAGCCCTAGCATAGTGTTAGGTTTAGGGTTAGCATCAGCCCTAGGATAGTGTTAGGGTTAGGGTTAGGGTTATCATCAGGCCTAGGATAGTGTTAGGGTTAGGGTTAGCATCAGCCCTAGGATAGTGTTAGGGTTAGGGTTAGCATCAGCCCTGAGATAGTGTTAGGGTTAGGGTTAGGGTTAGCATCAGGCCTAGGATAGTGTTAGTGTTAGGGTTAGCATCAGCCCTAGGATAGTGTTAGGGTTAGGGTTAGGGTTAGCATCAGAAGTAGGATAGTGTTAGGGTTAGGGTTAGCCTCAGCCCTAAGATAGTGTTAGAGTTAGGGTTAGGGTTAGCATCAGACCTAGGATAATGTTAGGGTTAGGGTTAGGGTTAGCATCAGCCCTAGGATAGTGTTAGTGTTAGGGTTAGCATCAGCCCTAGGATAGTGTTAGGGTTAGGGTTAGGGTTATCATCCGCCCTAGGATAGTGTTAGGGTTAGGGTTAGGGTTAGCATCAGCCCTAGGATAGTGTTAGGGTTAGGGTTAACATAAACCCTAGGATAGTGTTAGGGTTAGGGTTAGCATCAACCGTAGGATAGTGTTTGGGTTAGGGTTAGGGTTATCATCAGCCCTAGAATAGTGTTAGGGTTAGGGTTAGCCTCAGCCCTAGGAGAGTGTTAGGGTTAGGGACAGGGTTAGCATCAGGCCTAGGATAGTGTTAGGGTTAGGGTTAGGGTTAGCATCAGCCCTAGGATAGTGTTAGGGTTAGGGTTAGCATCAGGCCTAGTATAGTGTTAGGGTTAGGGTTAGCATCAGCCCTAGGAGAGTGTTAGGGTTAGTGTTAGGGTTAGCATCAGCCCTAGGATAGTGTTAGGGTTATGGTTAGGTTTAGCATCAGCCCTAGGATAGTGTTAAGGTAAGGGTTAGGGTTAGCATCAGGCCTAGGATAGTGTTAGGGTTACGGTTAGGATCAGCCCTAGGATAGTGTTAGAGTTAGGGTTAAGTTTAGCATAAGCCCGAGGATAGTGTTAGGGTTAGGGTTAGGGTTAGCATCAGCCCTAGGATAGTGTTATGGTTAGGGTTAGGGTTAGCATCAGCCCTAGGATAGTGTTAGGGTTAGGGTTAGCATCAGCCCTAGGATAGTGTTAGGGTTAGGGTTAGGGTTATCATCAGGCCTAGGATAGTGTTAGGGTTAGGGTTAGCATCAGTCCTAGGATAGTGTTAGGGTTATTGTTAGGGTTAGTATCAGCCCTAGGATAGTGTTAGTGTTAGGGTTAGCATCAGCCCTAGGATAGTGTTAGGGTTAGGGTTAGGGTTAGCATCAGGCCTAGGATAGTGTTATTGTTAGGGTTACCATCAGCCCTAGGATAGTGTTAGGGATAGGGTTAGGGTTAGCATCAGAAGTAGGATAGTGTTAGGGTTAGGGTTAGCCACAGCCCTAAGATAGTGTTAGAGTTAGGGTTAGGGTTAGCATCAGCTCTAGGATAATGTTAGGGTTAGGGTTAGGGTTAGCATCAGCCCTAGGATAGTGTTAGTGTTAGGGTTAGCATCAGCCCTAGGATAGTGTTAGGGTTAGGGTTAGGGTTAGCATCCGCCCTAGGATAGTGTTGGGGTTAGGGTTAGGGTAAGCATCAGCCCTAGGATAGTGTTAGGGTTAGGGTTAACATAAACCCTAGGATAGTGTTAGGGTTAGGGTTAGCATCAACCCTAGGATAGTGTTTGGGTTAGGGTTAGGGTTAGCATCAGCCCTAGGATAGTGTTAGGGTTAGGGTTAGCCTCAGCCCTAGGAGAGTGTTAGGGTTAGAGATAGGGTTAGCATCAGGCCTAGGATAGTGTTAGGGTTAGGGTTAGGGTTAGCATCAGCCCTAGGATAGAGTTAGGGTTAGAGTTAGCATCAGGCCTAGGATAGTGTTAGGGTTAGGGTTAGCATCAGCCCTAGGATAGTGTTAGGGTTAGGGTTAGGGTTAGCATCAGCCCTAGGATAGTGTTAGGGTTATGGTTAGGTTTAGCATCAGCCCTAGGATAGTGTTAAGGTAAGGGTTAGGGTTAGCATCAGGCCTAGGATAGTGTTAGGGTTACGGTTAGAATCAGCCCTAGGATAGTGTTAGGGTTAGGGTTAAGTTTAGCATCAGCCCTAGGATAGTGTTAGGGTTAGGGTTAGGGTTAGCATCAGCCCTAGGATAGTGTTAGGGTTAGGGTTAGGGTTAGCATCAGCCCTAGGATAGTGTTAGGGTTAGGGTTAGCATCAGCCCTAGGATAGTGTTAGGGTTAGGGTTAGGGTTATCATCAGGCCTAGGATAGTGTTAGGGTTAGGGTTAGCATCAGCCCTAGGATAGTGTTAGGGTTAGGGTTAGCATCAGCCCTAGGATAGTGTTAGGGTTAGGGTTAGCATCAGCCCTAGGATAGTGTTAGGGTTAGGGTTAGGGTTAGCATCAGGCCTAGGATAGTGTTATTGTTAGGGTTAGCATCAGCCCTAGGACAGTGTTAGTGTTAAGGTTAGGGTTAGCATCAGCCGTAGGATAGTGTTAGGGATAGGGTTAGCATCAGCCCTAGGATAGTGTTAGGGTTAGGGTTACGGTTCGCATCAGCCCTAGGATAGTGTTAGTGTTATGGTTAGCATCAGCCCTAGGATAGTGTTAGGGTTAGGGTTAGGGTTAGCATCCGCCCTAGGATAGTGTTAGGGTTAGGGTTAGGGTTAGCATCAGCCCTAGGATAGTGTTAGGGTTAGGGTTAACATAAACCCTAGGATAGTGTTAGGGTTAGGGTTAGGGTTATCATCAGGCCTAGGATAGTGTTAGGGTTAGGGTTAGGGTTAGCATTAGTTCAAGGATAGTGTTAGGGTTAGCGTTAGGGTTAGCATCAGCCCTAGGATAGTGTGAGGGTTAGGGTTAGGGATAGCATCAGCCCTAGGATAGTGTTAGTGTTATGGTTAGGTTTAGCATCAGCCCTAGGATAGTGTTAAGGTAAGGGTTAGGGTTAGCATCAGGCCTAGGATAGTGTTAGGGTTACGGTTAGGATCAGCCCTAGGATAGTGTTAGAGTTAGGGTTAAGTTTAGCATCAGCCCTAGGATAGTGTTAGGGTTAGGGTTAGGGTTAGCATCAGCCCTAGGATAGTGTTAGGGTTAGGGTTAGGGTTAGCATCAGCCCTAGGATAGTGTTAGGGTTAGGGTTAGCATCAGCCCTAGGATAGTGTTAGGGATAGGGTTATCATCAGGCCTAGGATAGTGTTAGGGTTAGGGTTAGCATCAGTCCTAGGATAGTGTTAGGGTTAGGGTTAGGGTTAGTATCAGCCCTAGGATAGTGTTAGGGTTAGGGTTAGCATCAGCCCTAGGATAGTGTTAGGGTTAGGGTTAGGGTTAGCATCAGGCCTAGGATAGTGTTATTGTTAGGGTTACCATCAGCCCTAGGATAGTGTTAGGGTTAGGGTTAGGGTTAGCATCAGAAGTAGGATAGTGTTAGGGTTAGGGTTAGCCTCAGCCCTAAGATAGTGTTAGAGTTAGGGTTAGGGTTAGCATCAGCCCTAGGATAATGTTAGGGTTAGGGTTAGGGTTAGCATCAGCCCTAGGATAGTGTTAGGGTTAGGGTTAGGGTTAGCATCCGCCCTAGGATAGTGTTAGGGTTAGGGTTAGGGTAAGCATCAGCCCTAGGATAGTGTTAGGGTTAGGGTTAACATAAACCCTAGGATAGTGTTAGGGTTGGGTTAGCATCAACCCTAGGATAGTGTTTGGGTTAGGGTTAGGGTTAGCATCAGCCCTAGGATAGTGTTAGGGTTAGGGTTAGCCTCAGCCCTAGGAGAGTGTTAGGGTTAGAGATAGGGTTAGCATCAGGCCTAGGATAGTGTTAGGGTTAGGGTTAGGGTTAGCATCAGCCCTAGGATAGTGTTAGGGTTAGAGTTAGCATCAGGCCTAGGATAGTGTTAGGGTTAGGGTTAGCATCAGCCCTAGGATAGTGTTAGGGTTAGGGTTAGGGTTAGCATCAGCCCTAGGTTAGTGTTACGGTTATGGTTAGGTTTAGCATCAGCCCTAGGATAGTGTTAAGGTAAGGGTTAGGGTTAGCATCAGGCCTAGGATAGTGTTAGGGTTACGGTTAGAATCAGCCATAGGATAGTGTTAGGGTTAGGGTTAAGTTTAGCATCAGCCCTAGGATAGTGTTAGGGTTAGGGTTAGGGTTAGCATCAGCCCTAGGATAGTGTTAGGGTTAGGGTTAGGGTTAGCATCAGCCCTAGGATAGTGTTAGGGTTAGGGTTAGCATCAGCCCTAGGATAGTGTTAGGGTTAGGGTTAGGGTTATCATCAGGCCTAGGATAGTGTTAGGGTTAGGGTTAGCATCAGCCCTAGGATAGTGTTAGGGTTAGGGTTAGCATCAGCCCTAGGATAGTGTTAGGGTTAGGGTTAGCATCAGCCCTAGGATAGTGTTAGGGTTAGGGTTAGGGTTAGCATCAGGCCTAGGATAGTGTTATTGTTAGGGTTAGCATCAGCCCTAGGACAGTGTTAGTGTTAAGGTTAGGGTTAGCATCAGCCGTAGGATAGTGTTAGGGATAGGGTTAGCATCAGCCCTAGGATAGTGTTAGGGTTAGGGTTACGGTTCGCATCAGCTCTAGGATAGTGTTAGTGTTATGGTTAGCATCAGCCCTAGGATAGTGTTAGGGTTAGGGTTAGGGTTAGCATCCGCCCTAGGATAGTGTTAGGGTTAGGGTTAGGGTTAGCATCAGCCCTAGGATAGTGTTAGGGTTAGGGTTAACATAAACCCTAGGATAGTGTTAGGGTTAGGGTTAGGGTTATCATCAGGCCTAGGATAGTGTTAGGGTTAGGGTTAGGGTTAGCATTAGTTCAAGGATAGTGTTAGGGTTAGCGTTAGGGTTAGCATCAGCCCTAGGATAGTGTGAGGGTTAGGGTTAGGGATAGCATCAGCCCTAGGATAGTGTTAGTGTTATGGTTAGGTTTAGCATCAGCCCTAGGATAGTGTTAAGGTAAGGGTTAGGGTTAGCATCAGGCCTAGGATAGTGTTAGGGTTACGGTTAGGATCAGCCCTAGGATAGTGTTAGAGTTAGGGTTAAGTTTAGCATCAGCCCTAGGATAGTGTTAGGGTTAGGGTTAGGGTTAGCATCAGCCCTAGGATAGTGTTAGGGTTAGGGTTAGGGTTAGCATCAGCCCTAGGATAGTGTTAGGGTTAGGGTTAGCATCAGCCCTAGGATAGTGTTAGGGATAGGGTTATCATCAGGCCTAGGATAGTGTTAGGGTTAGGGTTAGCATCAGTCCTAGGATAGTGTTAGGGTTAGGGTTAGGGTTAGTATCAGCCCTAGGATAGTGTTAGGGTTAGGGTTAGCATCAGCCCTAGGATAGTGTTAGGGTTAGGGTTAGGGTTAGCATCAGGCCTAGGATAGTGTTATTGTTAGGGTTACCATCAGCCCTAGGATAGTGTTAGGGTTAGGGTTAGGGTTAGCATCAGAAGTAGGATAGTGTTAGGGTTAGGGTTAGCCTCAGCCCTAAGATAGTGTTAGAGTTAGGGTTAGGGTTAGCATCAGCCCTAGGATAATGTTAGGGTTAGGGTTAGGGTTAGCATCAGCCCTAGGATAGTGTTAGGGTTAGGGTTAGGGTTAGCATCCGCCCTAGGATAGTGTTAGGGTTAGGGTTAGGGTAAGCATCAGCCCTAGGATAGTGTTAGGGTTAGGGTTAACATAAACCCTAGGATAGTGTTAGGGTTGGGTTAGCATCAACCCTAGGATAGTGTTTGGGTTAGGGTTAGGGTTAGCATCAGCCCTAGGATAGTGTTAGGGTTAGGGTTAGCCTCAGCCCTAGGAGAGTGTTAGGGTTAGAGATAGGGTTAGCATCAGGCCTAGGATAGTGTTAGGGTTAGGGTTAGGGTTAGCATCAGCCCTAGGATAGTGTTAGGGTTAGAGTTAGCATCAGGCCTAGGATAGTGTTAGGGTTAGGGTTAGCATCAGCCCTAGGATAGTGTTAGGGTTAGGGTTAGGGTTAGCATCAGCCCTAGGATAGTGTTACGGTTATGGTTAGGTTTAGCATCAGCCCTAGGATAGTGTTAAGGTAAGGGTTAGGGTTAGCATCAGGCCTAGGATAGTGTTAGGGTTACGGTTAGAATCAGCCATAGGATAGTGTTAGGGTTAGGGTTAAGTTTAGCATCAGCCCTAGGATAGTGTTAGGGTTAGGGTTAGGGTTAGCATCAGCCCTAGGATAGTGTTAGGGTTAGGGTTAGGGTTAGCATCAGCCCTAGGATAGTGTTAGGGTTAGGGTTAGCATCAGCCCTAGGATAGTGTTAGGGTTAGGGTTAGGGTTATCATCAGGCCTAGGATAGTGTTAGGGTTAGGGTTAGCATCAGCCCTAGGATAGTGTTAGGGTTAGGGTTAGGGTTAGCATCAGCCCTAGGATAGTGTTAGGGTTAGGGTTAGCATCAGCCCTAGGATAGTGTTAGGGTTAGGGTTAGGGTTAGCATCAGGCCAAGATAGTGTTATTGTTAGGGTTAGCATCAGCCCTAGGACAGTGTTAGGGTTAAGGTTAGGGTTAGCATCAGCCGTAGGATAGTGTTAGGGATAGGGTTAGCATCAGCCCTAGGATAGTGTTAGGGTTAGGGTTACGGTTCGCCTCAGCCCTAGGATAGTGTTAGTGTTATGGTTAGCATCAGCCCTAGGATAGTGTTAGGGTTAGGGTTAGGGTTAGCATCCGCCCTAGGATAGTGTTAGGGTTAGGGTTAGGGTTAGCATCAGCCCTAGGATAGTGTTAGGGTTAGGGTTAACATAAACCCTAGGATAGTGTTAGGGTTAGGGTTAGGGTTATCATCAGGCCTAGGATAGTGTTAGGGTTAGGGTTAGGGTTAGCATTAGTTCAAGGATAGTGTTAGGGTTAGCGTTAGGGTTAGCATCAGCCCTAGGATAGTGTGAGGGTTAGGGTTAGGGTTAGCATCAGCCCTACGATAGTGTTAGGGTTAGGGTTAGCATCAGCACTAGGATAGTGTTAGTGTTAGGGTTAGGGTTAGCATCAGGCCCAGGATAGTGGTAGGGTTAGGGTTAGCATCAGCCCTAGGATAGTGTTAGGGTTAGGGTTAACATAAACCTTAGGATAGTGTTAGGGTTAGGGTTAGGGTTATCATCAGGCCTAGGATAGTGTTAGGGTTAGGGTTAGGGTTAGCATCAGTTCAAGGATAGTTTTAGGGTTAGCGTTAGGGTTAGCATCAGCCCTAGGTTAGTGTTAGGGTTAGGATTAGGGTTAGCATCAGCCCTAGGATAGTGTTAGGGTTAGGGTTAGCATCAGCCCTAGGATAGTGTTAGGGTTAGGGTTAGCATCAGCCCAAGGTTAGTGTTAGGGTTAGGGTTAACATAAACCCTAGGATAGTGTTAGGGTTAGGGTTAGGGTTATCATCAGGCCTAGGATAGTTTTAGGGTTAGGGTTAGCATCAGTTCAAGGATAGTGTTAGGGTTAGCGTTAGGGTTAGCCTCAGCCCTAGGATAGTGTTAGGGTTAGGGTTAGGGTTAGCATCAGCCCTAGGATAGTGTTATGGTTAGGGTTAGCATCAGCCCTAGGATAGTGTTAGGGTTAGGGTTAGGGTTAGCATCAGCCCTAGGATAGTGTTAGGGTTAGGGTTAGCATCAGCCCTAGGATAGTGTTAGGGTTAGGGTTAGGGTTAGCATCAGCCCTAGGATAGTGTTAGGGTTAGGGTTAGCATCAGCCCTAAGATAGTGTTAGGGTAAGGGTTAGGGTTAGCATCAGCCCTAGGATAGTGTTAGCGTTAGGGTTAGCATCAGCCCGAGGATAGTGTTAGGGTTAGGGTTAGCGTTAGCATCAGCCCTAGGATAGTGTTAGGGTTAGTGTTAGCATCAGCCCTAGGATAGTGTTAGGGTTAGGGTTAGGGTTAGCATCAGCCCTAGGATAGTGTTAGGGTTAGGGTTAGCATCAGCCCAAGGTTAGTGTTAGGGTTAGGGTTAACATAAACCCTAGGATAGTGTTAGGGTTAGGGTTAGGGTTATCATCAGGCCTAGGATAGTTTTAGGGTTAGGGTTAGCATCAGTTCAAGGATAGTGTTAGGGTTAGCGTTAGGGTTAGCATCAGCCCTAGGATAGTGTTAGGGTTAGGGTTAGGGTTAGCATCAGCCCTAGGATAGTGTTAGGGTTAGGGTTAGCATCAGCCCTAGGATAGTGTTAGGGTTAGGGTTAGGGTTAGCATCAGCGTTTGGAGAGTGTTAGGGTTAGGGTTAGGGTTAGCATAAGCCCTAGGATAGTGTTAGTGTTAGGGTTAGCATCAGCCCTAGGATAGTGTTAGGGTTAGGGTTAGGGTTAGCATCCGCCCTAGGATAGTGTTAGGTTTAGGGTTAGGGTTAGCATCAGCCCTAGGATAGTGTTAGGGTTAGGGTTAACATAAACCCTAGGATAGTGTTAGGGTTAGGGTTAGGGTTATCATCAGGCCTAGGATAGTGATAGGGTTAGGGTTAGGGTTAGCATCAGTTCAAGGATAGTGTTAGGGTTAGCGTTAGGGTTAGCATCAGCCCTAGGATAGTGTTAGGGTTAGGGTTAGGGTTAGCATCAGCCCTAGCATAGTGTTAGGTTTAGGGTTAGCATCAGCCCTAGGATAGTGTTAGGGTTAGGGTTAGGGTTATCATCAGGCCTAGGATAGTGTTAGGGTTAGGGTTAGCATCAGCCCTAGGATAGTGTTAGGGTTAGGGTTAGCATCAGCCCTGAGATAGTGTTAGGGTTAGGGTTAGGGTTAGCATCAGGCCTAGGATAGTGTTAGTGTTAGGGTTAGCATCAGCCCTAGGATAGTGTTAGGGTTAGGGTTAGGGTTAGCATCAGAAGTAGGATAGTGTTAGGGTTAGGGTTAGCCTCAGCCCTAAGATAGTGTTAGAGTTAGGGTTAGGGTTAGCATCAGACCTAGGATAATGTTAGGGTTAGGGTTACGGTTAGCATCAGCCCTAGGATAGTGTTAGTGTTAGGGTTAGCATCAGCCCTAGGATAGTGTTAGGGTTAGGGTTAGGGTTATCATCCGCCCTAGGATAGTGTTAGGGTTAGGGTTAGGGTTAGCATCAGCCCTAGGATAGTGTTAGGGTTAGGGTTAACATAAACCCTAGGATAGTGTTAGGGTTAGGGTTAGCATCAACCGTAGGATAGTGTTTGGGTTAGGGTTAGGGTTATCATCAGCCCTAGAATAGTGTTAGGGTTAGGGTTAGCCTCAGCCCTAGGAGAGTGTTAGGGTTAGGGACAGGGTTAGCATCAGGCCTAGGATAGTGTTAGGGTTAGGGTTAGGGTTAGCATCAGCCCTAGGATAGTGTTAGGGTTAGGGTTAGCATCAGGCCTAGTATAGTGTTAGGGTTAGGGTTAGCATCAGCCCTAGGAGAGTGTTAGGGTTAGTGTTAGGGTTAGCATCAGCCCTAGGATAGTGTTAGGGTTATGGTTAGGTTTAGCATCAGCCCTAGGATAGTGTTAAGGTAAGGGTTAGGGTTAGCATCAGGCCTAGGATAGTGTTAGGGTTACGGTTAGGATCAGCCCTAGGATAGTGTTAGAGTTAGGGTTAAGTTTAGCATAAGCCCGAGGATAGTGTTAGGGTTAGGGTTAGGGTTAGCATCAGCCCTAGGATAGTGTTAGGGTTAGGGTTAGGGTTAGCATCAGCCCTAGGATAGTGTTAGGGTTAGGGTTAGCATCAGCCCTAGGATAGTGTTAGGGTTAGGGTTAGGGTTATCATCAGGCCTAGGATAGTGTTAGGGTTAGGGTTAGGGTTAGTATCAGCCCTAGGTTAGTGTTAGTGTTAGGGTTAGCATCAGCCCTAGGATAGTGTTAGGGTTAGGGTTAGGGTTAGCATCAGGCCTAGGATAGTGTTATTGTTAGGGTTACCATCAGCCCTAGGATAGTGTTAGGGATAGGGTTAGGGTTAGCATCAGAAGTAGGATAGTGTTAGGGTTAGGGTTAGCCTCAGCCCTAAGATAGTGTTAGAGTTAGGGTTAGGGTTAGCATCAGCCCTAGGATAATGTTAGGGTTAGGGTTAGGGTTAGCATCAGCCCTAGGATAGTGTTAGTGTTAGGGTTAGCATCAGCCCTAGGATAGTGTTAGGGTTAGGGTTAGGGTTAGCATCCGCCCTAGGATAGTGTTAGGGTTAGGGTTAGGGAAAGCATCAGCCCTAGGATAGTGTTAGGGTTAGGGTTAACATAAACCCTAGGATAGTGTTAGGGTTAGGGTTAGCATCAACCCTAGGATAGTGTTTGGGTTAGGGTTAGGGTTAGCATCAGCCCTAGGATAGTGTTAGGGTTAGGGTTAGCCTCAGCCCTAGGAGAGTGTTAGGGTTAGAGATAGGGTTAGCATCAGGCCTAGGATAGTGTTAGGGTTAGGGTTAGGGTTAGCATCAGCCCTAGGATAGTGTTAGGGTTAGAGTTAGCATCAGGCCTAGGATAGTGTTAGGGTTAGGGTTAGCATCAGCCCTAGGATAGTGTTAGGGTTAGGGTTAGGGTTAGCATCAGCCCTAGGATAGTGTTAGGGTTATGGTTAGGTTTAGCATCAGCCCTAGGATAGTGTTAAGGTAAGGGTTAGGGTTATCATCAGGCCTAGGATAGTGTTAGGGTTACGGTTAGAATCAGCCCTAGGATAGTGTTAGGGTTAGGGTTAAGTTTAGCATCAGCCCTAGGATAGTGTTAGGGTTAGGGTTAGGGTTAGCATCAGCCCTAGGATAGTGTTAGGGTTAGGGTTAGGGTTAGCATCAGCCCTAGGATAGTGTTAGGGTTAGGGTTAGCATCAGCCCTAGGATAGTGTTAGGGTTAGGGTTAGGGTTATCATCAGGCCTAGGATAGTGTTAGGGTTAGGGTTAGCATCAGCCCTAGGATAGTGTTAGGGTTAGGGTTAGGGTTAGCATCAGCCCTAGGATAGTGTTAGGGTTAGGGTTAGCATCAGCCCTAGGATAGTGTTAGGGTTAGGGTTAGGGTTAGCATCAGGCCTAGGATAGTGTTATTGTTAGGGTTAGCATCAGCCCTAGGATAGTGTTAGGGTTAAGGTTAGGGTTAGCATCAGCCGTAGGATAGTGTTAGGGATAGGGTTAGCATCAGCCCTAGGATAGTGTTAGGGTTAGGGTTACGGTTCGCATCAGCCCTAGGATAGTGTTAGTGTTATGGTTAGCATCAGCCCTAGGATAGTGTTAGGGTTAGGGTTAGGGTTAGCATCCGCCCTAGGATAGTGTTAGGGTTAGGGTTAGGGTTAGCATCAGCACTAGGATAGTGTTAGGGTTAGGGTTAACATAAACCCTAGGATAGTGTTAGGGTTAGGGTTAGGGTTATCATCAGGCCTAGGATAGTGTTAGGGTTAGGGTTAGGGTTAGCATCAGTTCAAGGATAGTTTTAGGGTTAGCGTTAGGGTTAGCATCAGCCCTAGGATAGTGTTAGGGTTAGGGTTAGGGTTAGCATCAGCCCTAGGATAGTGTTAGGGTTAGGGTTAGCATCAGCCCTAGGATAGTGTTAGGGTTAGGGTTAGGGTTATCATCAGGCCTAGGATAGTGTTAGGGTTAGGGTTAGCATCAGCCCTAGGATAGTGTTAGGGTTAGGGTTAGGGTTAGCATCAGCCCTAGGATAGTGTTAGGGTTATGGTTATCATCAGCCCTAGGATAGTGTTGGGGTTAGGGTTAGGGTTAGCATCAGCCGTAGGATAGTGTTAGGGTTAAGGTTAGCCTCAGCCCTAAGATAGTGTTAGAGTTAGGGTTAGGGTTAGCATCAGCCCTAGGATAATGTTAGGGTTAGGGTTAGGGTTAGCATCAGCCCTAGGATAGTGTTAGGGTTAGGGTTAACCTAAGCCCTAGGAGAGTGTTAGGGTTAGGGATAGGGTTAGCATCAGGCCTAGGATAGTGTTAGGGTTAGGGTTAGGGTTAGCATCCGCCCTAGGATAGTGTTAGGGTTAGGGTTAGCATCAGGCCTAGGATAGTGTTAGGGTTAGGGTTAGCATCAGCCCTAGGATAGTGTTAGGGTTAGGGTTAGGGTTAGCATCAGCCCTAGGATAGTGTTAGGGTTAGGATTAGGTTTAGCATCAGCCCTAGGATAGTGTTAGGGTAAGGGTTAGGGTTAGCATCAGGCCTAGGATAGTGTTAGGGTTACGGTTAGAATCAGCCCTAGGACAGTGTTAGGGTTAGGGTTAAGTTTAGCATCAGCCTTAGGATAGTGTTAGGGTTAGGGTTAGGGTTAGCATCAGCCCTAGGATAGTGTTAGGGTTAGGGTTAGGGTTAGCATCAGCCTTAGGATAGTGTTAGGGTTAGGGTTAGCATCAGCCCTAGGATAGTGTTAGGGTTAGGGTTAGGGTTAGCTTCAGCCCTAGGACAGTGTTAGGGTTAGGGTTAGCATCAGCCCTCTGATAGTGTTAGGGTTAGGGTTAGCATCAGCCCTAGGATAGTGTTAGGGTTAGGGTTAGGGTTAGCATCAGGCCTAGGATAGTGTTAGGGTTAGGGTTAGCATGAGCCCTAGGATAGTGTTAGGGTTAGGGTTACCATCAGCCCTAGGATAGTGTTAGGGTTAGGGTTAGGGTTAGCATCAGCGTTTGGAGAGTGTTAGGGTTAGGGTTAGGGTTAGCATCAGCCCTAGGATAGTGTTAGTGTTAGGGTTAGCATCAGCCCTAGGATAGTGTTAGGGTTAGGGTTAGGGTTAGCATCAGCCGTAGGATAGTGTTAGGGTTAGGGTTAGGGTTAGCATCAGGCCTAGGATAGTGTTATTGTTAGGGTTAGCATCAGCCCTAGGATAGTGTTAGGGTTAGAGTTAGGGTTAGCATCAGAAGTAGGATAGTGTTAGGGTTAGGGTTAGCCTCAGCCCTAAGATAGTGTTAGAGTTAGGGTTAGGGTTAGCATCAGCCCTAGGATAATGTTAGGGTTAGGGTTAGGGTTAGCATCAGCTCTAGGATAGTGTTAGTGTTAGGGTTAGCATCAGCCCTAGGATAGTTTTAGGGTTAGGGTTAGGGTTAGCATCCGCCCTAGGATAGTGTTAGGGTTAGGGTTAGGGTTAGCATCAGCCCTAGGATAGTGTTAGGGTTAGGGTTAACATAAACCCTAGGTTAGTGTTAGGGTTATGGTTAGCATCAACCCTAGGATAGTGTTTGGGTTTGGGTTAGGGTTAGCATCAGCCCTAGGATAGTGTTAGGGTTAGGGTTAGCCTCAGCCCTAGGAGAGTGTTAGGGTTAGAGATAGGGTTAGCATCAGGCCTAGGATAGTGTTAGGGTTATGGTTAGGGTTAGCATCAGCCCTAGGATAGTGTTAGGGTTAGGGTTAGCATCAGGCCTAGGATAGTGTTAGGGTTAGGGTTAGCATCAGCCCTAGGATAGTGTTAGGGTTAGGGTTAGGGTTAGCATCAGCCCTAGGATAGTGTTAGGGTTATGGTTAGGTTTAGCATCAGCCCTAGGATAGTGTTAAGGTAAGGGTTAGGGTTAGCATCAGGCCTAGGATAGTGTTAGGGTTACGGTTAGAATCAGCCCTAGGATAGTGTTAGGGTTAGGGTTAAGTTTAGCATCAGCCCTAGGATAGTGTTAGGGTTAGGGTTAGGGTTAGCATCAGCCCTAGGATAGTGTTAGGGTTAGGGTTAGGGTTAGCATCAGCCCTAGGATAGTGTTAGGGTTAGGGTTAGCATCAGCCCTAGGATAGTGTTAGGGTTAGGGTTACGGTTATCATCAGGCCTAGGATAGTGTTAGGGTTAGGGTTAGCATCAGCCCTAGGATAGTGTTAAGGTTAGGGTTAGGGTTAGCATCAGCCCTAGGATAGTGTTAGGGTTAGGGTTAGCATCAGCCCTAGGATAGTGTTAGGGTTAGGGTTAGGGTTAGCATCAGGCCTAGGATAGTGTTATTGTTAGGGTTAGCATCAGCCCTACGATAGTGTTAGGGTTAGGGTTAGGGTTAGCATCAGCCGTAGGATAGTGTTAGGGTTAGGGTTAGGGTTAGCATCAGGCCTAGGATAGTGTTATTGTTAGGGTTAGCATCAGCCCTAGGATAGTGTTAGGGTTAGGGTTAGGGTTAGCATCAGCCCTAGGATAATGTTAGGGTTAGGGTTAGGGTTAGCATCAGCCCTAGGATAGTGTTAGTGTTAGGGTTAGCATCAGCCGTAGGATAGTGTTAGGGTTAGGGTTAGGGTTAGCATCCGCCCTAGGATAGTGTTAGGGTTAGGGTTAGGGTTAGCATCAGCCCTAGGATAGTGTTAGGGTTAGGGTTAACATAAACCCTAGGATAGTGTTAGGGTTAGGGTTAGCATCAACCCTATGATAGTGTTTGGGTTAGGGTTAGGGTTAGCATCAGCCCGAGGATAGTGTTAGGGTTAGGGTTAGCCTCAGCCCTAGGAGAGTGTTAGGTTTAGAGATAGGGTTAGCATCAGGCCTAGGATAGTGTTAGGGTTAGGGTTAGGGTTAGCATCAGCCCTAGGATGGTGTTAGGGTTAGGGTTAGCATCAGGCCTAGGATAGTGTTAGGGTTAGGGTTAGCATCAGCCCTAGGATAGTGTTAGGGTTAGGGTTAGGGTTAGCATCAGCCCTAGGATAGTGTTAGGGTTATGGTTAGGTTTAGCATCAGCCCTAGGATAGTGTTAAGGTAAGGGTTAGGGTTAGCATCAGGCCTAGGATAGTGTTAGGGTTACGGTTAGAATCAGCCCTAGGATAGTGTTAGGGTTAGGGTTAAGTTTAGCATCAGCCCGAGGATAGTGTTAGGGTTAGGGTTAGGGTTAGCATCAGCCTTAGGATAGTGTTAGGGTTAGGGTTAGCCTCAGCCCTAGGAGAGTGTTAGGGTTAGAGATAGGGTTAGCATCAGGCCTAGGATAGTGTTAGGGTTAGGGTTAGGGTTAGCATCAGCCCTAGGATAGTGTTAGGGTTAGAGTTAGCATCAGGCCTAGGATAGTGTTAGGGTTAGGGTTAGCAACAGCCCTAGGATAGTGTTAGGGTTAGGGTTAGGGTTAGCATCAGCCCTAGGATAGTGTTAGGGTTATGGTTAGGTTTAGCATCAGCCCTAGGATAGTGTTAAGGTAAGGGTTAGGGTTAGCATCAGGCCTTGGATAGTGTTAGGGTTACGGTTAGAATCAGCCCTAGGATAGTGTTAGGGTTAGGGTTAAGTTTAGCATCAGCCCTAGGATAGTGTTAGGGTTAGGGTTAGGGTTAGCATCAGCCCTAGGATAGTGTTAGGGTTAGGGTTAGGGTTAGCATCAGGCCTAGGATAGTGTTAGGGTTAGGGTTAGCATCAACCCTAGGATAGTGTTAGGGTTAGGGTTAGGGTTAGCATCAGCCCTAGGATAGTGTTAGGGTTAGGGTTAGCATCAGCCCTAGGATAGTGTTAGGGTTAGGGTTAGGGTTAGCATCAGGCCTAGGATAGTGTTATTGTTAGGGTTAGCATCAGCCCTAGGATAGTGTTAGGGTTAAGGTTAGGGTTAGCATCAGCCGTAGGATAGTGTTAGGGATAGGGTTAACATCAGCCCTAGGATAGTGTTAGGGTTAGGGTTACGGTTCGCATCAGCCCTAGGATAGTGTTAGTGTTATGGTTAGCATCAGCCCTAGGATAGTGTTAGGGTTAGGGTTAGGGTTAGCATCAGCACTAGGATAGTGTTAGGGTTAGGGTTAACATAAACCCTAGGATAGTGTTAGGGTTAGGGTTAGGGTTATCATCAGGCCTAGGATAGTGTTAGGGTTAGGGTTAGGGTTAGCATCAGTTCAAGGATAGTTTTAGGGTTAGCGTTACGGTTAGCATCAGCCCTAGGATAGTGTTAGGGTTAGGGTTAGGGTTAGCATCAGCCCTAGGATAGTGTTAGGGTTAGGGTTAGCATCAGCCCTAGGATAGTGTTAGGGTTAGGGTTAGGGTTATCATCAGGCCTAGGATAGTGTTAGGGTTAGGGTTAGCATCAGCCCTAGGATAGTGTTAGGGTTAGGGTTAGGGTTAGCATCAGCCCTAGGATAGTGTTAGGGTTATGGTTATCATCAGCCCTAGGATAGTGTTGGGGTTAGGGTTAGGGTTAGCATCAGCCGTAGGATAGTGTTAGGGTTAAGGTTAGCCTCAGCCCTAAGATAGTGTTAGAGTTAGGGTTAGGGTTAGCATCAGCCCTAGGATAATGTTAGGGTTAGGGTTAGGGTTAGCATCAGCCCTAGGATAGTGTTAGGGTTAGGGTTAACCTAAGCCCTAGGAGAGTGTTAGGGTTAGGGATAGGGTTAGCATCAGGCCTAGGATAGTGTTAGGGTTAGGGTTAGGGTTAGCATCCGCCCTAGGATAGTGTTAGGGTTAGGGTTAGCATCAGGCCTAGGATAGTGTTAGGGTTAGGGTTAGCATCAGCCCTAGGATAGTGTTAGGGTTAGGGTTAGGGTTAGCATCAGCCCTAGGATAGTGTTAGGGTTAGGATTAGGTTTAGCATCAGCCCTAGGATAGTGTTAGGGTAAGGGTTAGGGTTAGCATCAGGCCTAGGATAGTGTTAGGGTTACGGTTAGAATCAGCCCTAATATAGTGTTAGGGTTAGGGTTAAGTTTAGCATCAGCCTTAGGATAGTGTTAGGGTTAGGGTTAGGGTTAGCATCAGCCCTAGGATAGTGTTAGGGTTAGGGTTAGGGTTAGCATCAGCCTTAGGATAGTGTTAGGGTTACGGTTAGCATCAGCCCTAGGATAGTGTTAGGGTTAGGGTTAGGGTTAGCTTCAGCCCTAGGACAGTGTTAGGGTTAGGGTTAGCATCAGCCCTATGATAGTGTTAGGGTTAGGGTTAGCATCAGCCCTAGGATAGTGTTAGGGTTAGGGTTAGGGTTAGCATCAGGCCTAGGATAGTGTTAGGGTTAGGGTTAGCATCAGCCGTAGGATAGTGTTAGGGTTAGGGTTACCATCAGCCCTAGGATAGTGTTAGGGTTAGGGTTAGGGTTAGCATCAGCGTTTGGAGAGTGTTAGGGTTAGGGTTAGGGTTAGCATCAGCCCTAGGATAGTGTTAGTGTTAGGGTTAGCATCAGGCCTAGGATAGTGTTAGGGTTAGGGTTAGCATCAGCCCTAGGATAGTGTTAGGGTTAGGGTTAGGGTTAGCATCAGCCCTAGGATAGTGTTATTGTTATGGTTAGGTTTAGCATCAGCCCTAGGATAGTGTTAAGGTAAGGGTTAGGGTTAGCATCAGGCCTAGGATAGTGTTAGGGTTACGGTTAGAATCAGCCCTAGGATAGTGTTAGGGTTAGGGTTAAGTTTAGCATCAGCCCTAGGATAGTGTTAGGGTTAGGGTTAGGGTTAGCATCAGCCCTAGGATAGTTTTAGGGTTAGGGTTAGGGTTAGCATCAGCCCTAGGATAGTGTTAGGGTTAGGGTTAGCATCAGCCCTAGGATAGTGTTAGGGTTAGGGTTACGGTTATCATCAGGCCTAGGATAGTGTTAGGGTTAGGGTTAGCATCAGCCCTAGGATAGTGTTAAGGTTAGGGTTAGGGTTAGCATCAGCCCTAGGATAGTGTTAGGGTTAGGGTTAGCATCAGCCCTAGGATAGTGTTAGGGTTAGGGTTAGGGTTAGCATCAGGCCTAGGATAGTGTTATTGTTAGGGTTAGCATCAGCCCTACGATAGTGTTAGGGTTAGGGTTAGTGTTAGCATCAGCCGTAGGATAGTGTTAGGGTTAGGGTTAGGGTTAGCATCAGGCCTAGGATAGTGTTATTGTTAGGGTTAGCATCAGCCCTAGGATAGTGTTAGGGTTAGGGTTAGGGTTAGCATCAGCCCTAGGATAATGTTAGGGTTAGGGTTAGGGTTAGCATCAGCCCTAGGATAGTGTTAGTGTTAGGGTTAGCATCAGCCGTAGGATAGTGTTAGGGTTAGGGTTAGGGTTAGCATCCGCCCTAGGATAGTGTTAGGGTTAGGGTTAGGGTTAGCATCAGCCCTAGGATAGTGTTAGGGTTAGGGTTAACATAAACCCTAGGATAGTGTTAGGGTTAGGGTTAGCATCAACCCTAGGATAGTGTTTGGGTTAGGGTTAGGGTTAGCATCAGCCCGAGGATAGTGTTAGGGTTAGGGTTAGCCTCAGCCCTAGGAGAGTGTTAGGGTTAGAGATAGGGTTAGCATCAGGCCTAGGATAGTGTTAGGGTTAGGGTTAGGGTTAGCATCAGCCCTAGGATGGTGTTAGGGTTAGGGTTAGCATCAGGCCTAGGATAGTGTTAGGGTTAGGGTTAGCCTCAGCCCTAAGATAGTGTTAGAGTTAGGGTTAGGGTTAGCATCAGCCCTAGGATAATGTTAGGGTTAGGGTTAGGGTTAGCATCAGCCCTAGGATAGTGTTAGGGTTAGGGTTAGGGTTAGCATCCGCCCTAGGATAGTGTTAGGGTTAGGGTTAGGGTAAGCATCAGCCCTAGGATAGTGTTAGGGTTAGGGTTAACATAAACCCTAGGATAGTGTTAGGGTTGGGTTAGCATCAACCCTAGGATAGTGTTTGGGTTAGGGTTAGGGTTAGCATCAGCCCTAGGATAGTGTTAGGGTTAGGGTTAGCCTCAGCCCTAGGAGAGTGTTAGGGTTAGAGATAGGGTTAGCATCAGGCCTAGGATAGTGTTAGGGTTAGGGTTAGGGTTAGCATCAGCCCTAGGATAGTGTTAGGGTTAGAGTTAGCATCAGGCCTAGGATAGTGTTAGGGTTAGGGTTAGCATCAGCCCTAGGATAGTGTTAGGGTTAGGGTTAGGGTTAGCATCAGCCCTAGGATAGTGTTACGGTTATGGTTAGGTTTAGCATCAGCCCTAGGATAGTGTTAAGGTAAGGGTTAGGGTTAGCATCAGGCCTAGGATAGTGTTAGGGTTACGGTTAGAATCAGCCCTAGGATAGTGTTAGGGTTAGGGTTAAGTTTAGCATCAGCCCTAGGATAGTGTTAGGGTTAGGGTTAGGGTTAGCATCAGCCCTAGGATAGTGTTAGGGTTAGGGTTAGGGTTAGCATCAGCCCTAGGATAGTGTTAGGGTTAGGGTTAGCATCAGCCCTAGGATAGTGTTAGGGTTAGGGTTAGGGTTATCATCAGGCCTAGGATAGTGTTAGGGTTAGGGTTAGCATCAGCCCTAGGATAGTGTTAGGGTTAGGGTTAGGGTTAGCATCAGCCCTAGGATAGTGTTAGGGTTAGGGTTAGGGTTAGCATCAGGCCAAGATAGTGTTATTGTTAGGGTTAGCATCAGCCCTAGGACAGTGTTAGGGTTAAGGTTAGGGTTAGCATCAGCCGTAGGATAGTGTTAGGGATAGGGTTAGCATCAGCCCTAGGATAGTGTTAGGGTTAGGGTTACGGTTCGCATCAGCCCTAGGATAGTGTTAGTGTTATGGTTAGCATCAGCCCTAGGATAGTGTTAGGGTTAGGGTTAGGGTTAGCATCCGCCCTAGGATAGTGTTAGGGTTAGGGTTGGGGTTAGCATCAGCCCTAGGATAGTGTTAGGGTTAGGGTTAACATAAACCCTAGGATAGTGTTAGGGTTAGGGTTAGGGTTATCATCAGGCCTAGGATAGTGTTAGGGTTAGGGTTAGGGTTAGCATTAGTTCAAGGATAGTGTTAGGGTTAGCGTTAGGGTTAGCAGCAGCCCTAGGATAGTGTGAGGGTTAGGGTTAGGGTTAGCATCAGCCCTACGATAGTGTTAGGGTTAGGGTTAGCATCAGCACTAGGATAGTGTTAGTGTTAGGGTTAGGGTTAGCATCAGGCCCAGGATAGTGGTAGGGTTAGGGTTAGCATCAGCCCTAGGATAGTGTTAGGGTTAGGGTTAACATAAACCTTAGGATAGTGTTAGGGTTAGGGTTAGGGTTATCATCAGGCCTAGGATAGTGTTAGGGTTAGGGTTAGGGTTAGCATCAGTTCAAGGATAGTTTTAGGGTTAGCGTTAGGGTTAGCATCAGCCCTAGGTTAGTGTTAGGGTTAGGATTAGGGTTAGCATCAGCCCTAGGATAGTGTTAGGGTTAGGGTTAGCATCAGCCCTAGGATAGTGTTAGGGTTAGGGTTAGCATCAGCCCAAGGTTAGTGTTAGGGTTAGGGTTAACATAAACCCTAGGATAGTGTTAGGGTTAGGGTTAGGGTTATCATCAGGCCTAGGATAGTTTTAGGGTTAGGGTTAGCATCAGTTCAAGGATAGTGTTAGGGTTAGCGTTAGGGTTAGCCTCAGCCCTAGGATAGTGTTAGGGTTAGGGTTAGGGTTAGCATCAGCCCTAGGATAGTGTTATGGTTAGGGTTAGCATCAGCCCTAGGATAGTGTTAGGGTTAGGGTTAGGGTTAGCATCAGCCCTAGGATAGTGTTAGGGTTAGGGTTAGCATCAGCCCTAGGATAGTGTTAGGGTTAGGGTTAGGGTTAGCATCAGCCCTAGGATAGTGTTAGGGTTAGGGTTAGCATCAGCCCTATGATAGTGTTAGGGTTAGGGTTAGGGTTAGCATCAGCCCTAGGATAGTGTTAGCGTTAGGGTTAGCATCAGCCCGAGGATAGTGTTAGGGTTAGGGTTAGCGTTAGCATCAGCCCTAGGATAGTGTTAGGGTTAGTGTTAGCATCAGCCCTAGGATAGTGTTAGGGTTAGGGTTAGGGTTAGCATCAGCCCTAGGATAGTGTTAGGGTTAGGGTTAGCATCAGCCCAAGGTTAGTGTTAGGGTTAGGGTTAACATAAACCCTAGGATAGTGTTAGGGTTAGGGTTAGGGTTATCATCAGGCCTAGGATAGTTTTAGGGTTAGGGTTAGCATCAGTTCAAGGATAGTGTTAGGGTTAGCGTTAGGGTTAGCATCTGCCCTAGGATAGTGTTAGGGTTAGGGTTAGGGTTAGCATCAGCCCTAGGATAGTGTTAGGGTTAGGGTTAGCATCAGCCCTAGGATAGTGTTAGGGTTAGGGTTAGGGTTAGCATCAGCGTTTGGAGAGTGTTAGGGTTAGGGTTAGGGTTAGCATAAGCCCTAGGATAGTGTTAGTGTTAGGGTTAGCATCAGCCCTAGGATAGTGTTAGGGTTAGGGTTAGGGTTAGCATCCGCCCTAGGATAGTGTTAGGTTTAGGGTTAGGGTTAGCATCAGAAGTAGGATAGTGTTAGGGTTAGGGTTAGCCTCAGCCCTAAGATAGTGTTAGAGTTAGGGTTAGGGTTAGCATCAGCCCTAGGATAATGTTAGGGTTAGGGTTAGGGTTAGCATCAGCCCTAGGATAGTGTTAGTGTTAGGGTTAGCATCAGCCCTAGGATAGTGTTAGGGTTAGGGTTAGGGTTAGCATCCGCCCTAGGATAGTGTTAGGGTTAGGGTTAGGGAAAGCATCAGCCCTAGGATAGTGTTAGGGTTAGGGTTAACATAAACCCTAGGATAGTGTTAGGGTTAGGGTTAGCATCAACCCTAGGATAGTATTTGGGTTAGGGTTAGGGTTAGCATCAGCCCTAGGATAGTGTTAGGGTTAGGGTTAGCCTCAGCCCTAGGAGAGTGTTAGGGTTAGAGATAGGGTTAGCATCAGGCCTAGGA
The DNA here is from genome assembly GCF_020740605.2 of Lemur catta. Taxonomy (NCBI): domain Eukaryota; kingdom Metazoa; phylum Chordata; class Mammalia; order Primates; family Lemuridae; genus Lemur; species Lemur catta. The sequence continues at coordinate 188,350 of NC_059145.1, read as the reverse complement.
TAGTGTTAGGGTTAGGGTTAGGGTTAGCATCAGCCCTAGGATAGTGTTAGGGTTAGAGTTAGCATCAGGCCTAGGATAGTGTTAGGGTTAGGGTTAGCATCAGCCCTAGGATAGTGTTAGGGTTAGGGTTAGGGTTAGCATCAGCCCTAGGATAGTGTTAGGGTTATGGTTAGGTTTAGCATCAGCCCTAGGATAGTGTTAAGGTAAGGGTTAGGGTTAGCATCAGGCCTAGGATAGTGTTAGGGTTACGGTTAGAATCAGCCCTAGGATAGTGTTAGGGTTAGGGTTAAGTTTAGCATCAGCCCTAGGATAGTGTTAGGGTTAGGGTTAGGGTTAGCATCAGCCCTAGGATAGTGTTAGGGTTAGGGTTAGGGTTAGCATCAGCCCTAGGATAGTGTTAGGGTTAGGGTTAGCATCAGCCCTAGGATAGTGTTAGGGTTAGGGTTAGGGTTATCATCAGGCCTAGGATAGTGTTAGGGTTAGGGTTAGCATCAGCCCTAGGATAGTGTTAGGGTTAGGGTTAGGGTTAGCATCAGCCCTAGGATAGTGTTAGGGTTAGGGTTAGCATCAGCCCTAGGATAGTGTTAGGGTTAGGGTTAGGGTTAGCATCAGGCCTAGGATAGTGTTATTGTTAGGGTTAGCATCAGCCCTAGGATAGTGTTAGGGTTAAGGTTAGGGTTAGCATCAGCCGTAGGATAGTGTTAGGGATAGGGTTAGCATCAGCCCTAGGATAGTGTTAGGGTTAGGGTTACGGTTCGCATCAGCCCTAGGATAGTGTTAGTGTTATGGTTAGCATCAGCCCTAGGATAGTGTTAGGGTTAGGGTTAGGGTTAGCATCCGCCCTAGGATAGTGTTAGTGTTAGGGTTAGGGTTAGCATCAGCACTAGGATAGTGTTAGGGTTAGGGTTAACATAAACCCTAGGATAGTGTTAGGGTTAGGGTTAGGGTTATCATCAGGCCTAGGATAGTGTTAGGGTTAGGGTTAGGGTTAGCATCAGTTCAAGGATAGTTTTAGGGTTAGCGTTAGGGTTAGCATCAGCCCTAGGATAGTGTTAGGGTTAGGGTTAGGGTTAGCATCAGCCCTAGGATAGTGTTAGGGTTAGGGTTAGCATCAGCCCTAGGATAGTGTTAGGGTTAGGGTTAGGGTTATCATCAGGCCTAGGATAGTGTTAGGGTTAGGGTTAGCATCAGCCCTAGGATAGTGTTAGGGTTAGGGTTAGGGTTAGCATCAGCCCTAGGATAGTGTTAGGGTTATGGTTATCATCAGCCCTAGGATAGTGTTGGGGTTAGGGTTAGGGTTAGCATCAGCCGTAGGATAGTGTTAGGGTTAAGGTTAGCCTCAGCCCTAAGATAGTGTTAGAGTTAGGGTTAGGGTTAGCATCAGCCCTAGGATAATGTTAGGGTTAGGGATAGGGTTAGCATCAGCCCTAGGATAGTGTTAGGGTTAGGGTTAACCTAAGCCCTAGGAGAGTGTTAGGGTTAGGGATAGGGTTAGCATCAGGCCTAGGATAGTGTTAGGGTTAGGGTTAGGGTTAGCATCCGCCCTAGGATAGTGTTAGGGTTAGGGTTAGCATCAGGCCTAGGATAGTGTTAGGGTTAGGGTTAGCATCAGCCCTAGGATAGTGTTAGGGTTAGGGTTAGGGTTAGCATCAGCCCTAGGATAGTGTTAGGGTTAGGATTAGGTTTAGCATCAGCCCTAGGATAGTGTTAGGGTAAGGGTTAGGGTTAGCATCAGGCCTAGGATAGTGTTAGGGTTACGGTTAGAATCAGCCCTAGGACAGTGTTAGGGTTAGGGTTAAGTTTAGCATCAGCCTTAGGATAGTGTTAGGGTTAGGGTTAGGGTTAGCATCAGCCCTAGGATAGTGTTAGGGTTAGGGTTAGGGTTAGCATCAGCCTTAGGATAGTGTTAGGGTTAGGGTTAGCATCAGCCCTAGGATAGTGTTAGGGTTAGGGTTAGGGTTAGCTTCAGCCCTAGGACAGTGTTAGGGTTAGGGTTAGCATCAGCCCTCTGATAGTGTTAGGGTTAGGGTTAGCATCAGCCCTAGGATAGTGTTAGGGTTAGGGTTAGGGTTAGCATCAGGCCTAGGATAGTGTTAGGGTTAGGGTTAGCATCAGCCCTAGGATAGTGTTAGGGTTAGGGTTACCATCAGCCCTAGGATAGTGTTAGGGTTAGGGTTAGGGTTAGCATCAGCGTTTGGAGAGTGTTAGGGTTAGGGTTAGGGTTAGCATCAGCCCTAGGATAGTGTTAGTGTTAGGGTTAGCATCAGCCCTAGGATAGTGTTAGGGTTAGGGTTAGGGTTAGCATCAGCCGTAGGATAGTGTTAGGGTTAGGGTTAGGGTTAGCATCAGGCCTAGGATAGTGTTATTGTTAGGGTTAGCATCAGCCCTAGGATAGTGTTAGGGTTAGAGTTAGGGTTAGCATCAGAAGTAGGATAGTGTTAGGGTTAGGGTTAGCCTCAGCCCTAAGATAGTGTTAGAGTTAGGGTTAGGGTTAGCATCAGCCCTAGGATAATGTTAGGGTTAGGGTTAGGGTTAGCATCAGCTCTAGGATAGTGTTAGTGTTAGGGTTAGCATCAGCCCTAGGATAGTTTTAGGGTTAGGGTTAGGGTTAGCATCCGCCCTAGGATAGTGTTAGGGTTAGGGTTAGGGTTAGCATCAGCCCTAGGATAGTGTTAGGGTTAGGGTTAACATAAACCCTAGGTTAGTGTTAGGGTTATGGTTAGCATCAACCCTAGGATAGTGTTTGGGTTTGGGTTAGGGTTAGCATCAGCCCTAGGATAGTGTTAGGGTTAGGGTTAGCCTCAGCCCTAGGAGAGTGTTAGGGTTAGAGATAGGGTTAGCATCAGGCCTAGGATAGTGTTAGGGTTATGGTTAGGGTTAGCATCAGCCCTAGGATAGTGTTAGGGTTAGGGTTAGCATCAGGCCTAGGATAGTGTTAGGGTTAGGGTTAGCATCAGCCCTAGGATAGTGTTAGGGTTAGGGTTAGGGTTAGCATCAGCCCTAGGATAGTGTTAGGGTTATGGTTAGGTTTAGCATCAGCCCTAGGATAGTGTTAAGGTAAGGGTTAGGGTTAGCATCAGGCCTAGGATAGTGTTAGGGTTACGGTTAGAATCAGCCCTAGGATAGTGTTAAGGTTAGGGTTAAGTTTAGCATCAGCCCTAGGATAGTGTTAGGGTTAGGGTTAGGGTTAGCATCAGCCCTAGGATAGTGTTAGGGTTAGGGTTAGGGTTAGCATCAGCCCTAGGATAGTGTTAGGGTTAGGGTTAGCATCAGCCCTAGGATAGTGTTAGGGTTAGGGTTACGGTTATCATCAGGCCTAGGATAGTGTTAGGGTTAGGGTTAGCATCAGCCCTAGGATAGTGTTAAGGTTAGGGTTAGGGTTAGCATCAGCCCTAGGATAGTGTTAGGGTTAGGGTTAGCATCAGCCCTAGGATAGTGTTAGGGTTAGGGTTAGGGTTAGCATCAGGCCTAGGATAGTGTTATTGTTAGGGTTAGCATCAGCCCTACGATAGTGTTAGGGTTAGGGTTAGGGTTAGCATCAGCCGTAGGATAGTGTTAGGGTTAGGGTTAGGGTTAGCATCAGGCCTAGGATAGTGTTATTGTTAGGGTTAGCATCAGCCCTAGGATAGTGTTAGGGTTAGGGTTAGGGTTAGCATCAGCCCTAGGATAATGTTAGGGTTAGGGTTAGGGTTAGCATCAGCCCTAGGATAGTGTTAGTGTTAGGGTTAGCATCAGCCGTAGGATAGTGTTAGGGTTAGGGTTAGGGTTAGCATCCGCCCTAGGATAGTGTTAGGGTTAGGGTTAGGGTTAGCATCAGCCCTAGGATAGTGTTAGGGTTAGGGTTAACATAAACCCTAGGATAGTGTTAGGGTTAGGGTTAGCATCAACCCTAGGATAGTGTTTGGGTTAGGGTTAGGGTTAGCATCAGCCCGAGGATAGTGTTAGGGTTAGGGTTAGCCTCAGCCCTAGGAGAGTGTTAGGGTTAGAGATAGGGTTAGCATCAGGCCTAGGATAGTGTTAGGGTTAGGGTTAGGGTTAGCATCAGCCCTAGGATGGTGTTAGGGTTAGGGTTAGCATCAGGCCTAGGATAGTGTTAGGGTTAGGGTTAGCATCAGCCCTAGGATAGTGTTAGGGTTAGGGTTAGGGTTAGCATCAGCCCTAGGATAGTGTTAGGGTTATGGTTAGGTTTAGCATCAGCCCTAGGATAGTGTTAAGGTAAGGGTTAGGGTTAGCATCAGGCCTAGGATAGTGTTAGGGATACGGTTAGAATCAGCCCTAGGATAGTGTTAGGGTTAGGGTTAAGTTTAGCATCAGCCCGAGGATAGTGTTAGGGTTAGGGTTAGGGTTAGCATCAGCCCTAGGATAGTGTTAGGGTTAGGGTTAGGGTTAGCATCAGCCTTAGGATAGTGTTAGGGTTAGGGTTAGCATCAGCCCTAGGATAGTGTTAGGGTTAGGGTTAGGGTTAGCTTCAGCTCTAGGACAGTGTTAGGGTTAGGGTTAGCATCAGCCCTATGATAGTGTTAGGGTTAGGGTTAGCATCAGCCCTAGGATAGTGTTAGGGTTAGGGTTAGGGTTAGCATCAGGCCTAGGATAGTGTTAGGGTTAGGGTTAGCATCAGCCCTAGGATAGTGTTAGGGTTAGGGTTACCATCAGCCCTAGGATAGTGTTAGGGTTAGGGTTAGGGTTAGCATCAGCGTTTGGAGAGTGTTAGGGTTAGGATTAGGGTTAGCATCAGCCCTAGGATAGTGTTAGTGTTAGGGTTAGCATCAGCCCTAGGATAGTGTTAGGGTTAGGGTTAGGGTTAGCATCAGCCGTAGGATAGTGTTAGGGTTAGGGTTAGGGTTAGCATCAGAAGTAGGATAGTGTTAGGGTTAGGGTTAGCATCAGCCCTAGGATAGTGTTAGTGTTAGGGTTAGCATCAGCCCTAGGATAGTGTTAGGGTTAGGGTTAGGGTTAGCATCCGCCCTAGGATAGTGTTAGGGTTAGGGTTAGGGTAAGCATCAGCCCTAGGATAGTGTTAGGGTTAGGGTTAACATAAACCCTAGGATAGTGTTAGGGTTAGGGTTAGCATCAACCCTAGGATAGTGTTTGGGTTAGGGTTAGGGTTAACATCAGCCCTAGGATAGTGTTAGGGTTAGGGTTAGCCTCAGCCCTAGGAGAGTGTTAGGGTTAGAGATAGGGTTAGCATCAGGCCTAGGATAGTGTTAGGGTTAGGGTTAGGGTTAGCATCAGCCCTAGGATAGTGTTAGGGTTAGAGTTAGCATCAGGCCTAGGATAGTATTAGGGTTAGGGTTAGCATCAGCCCTAGGATAGTGTTAGGGTTAGGGTTAGGGTTAGCATCAGCCCTAGGATAGTGTTAGGGTTATGGTTAGGTTTAGCATCAGCCCTAGGATAGTGTTAAGGTAAGGGTTAGGGTTAGCATCAGGCCTAGGATAGTGTTAGGGTTACGGTTAGAATCAGCCCTAGGATAGTGTTAGGGTTAGGGTTAAGTTTAGCATCAGCCCTAGGATAGTGTTAGGGTTAGGGTTAGGGTTAGCATCAGCCCTAGGATAGTGTTAGGGTTAGGGTTAGGGTTAGCATCAGCCCTAGGATAGTGTTAGGGTTAGGGTTAGCATCAGCCCTAGGATAGTGTTAGGGTTAGGGTTAGGGTTATCATCAGGCCTAGGATAGTGTTAGGGTTAGGGTTAGCATCAGCCCTAGGATAGTGTTAGGGTTAGGGTTAGGGTTAGCATCAGCCCTAGGATAGTGTTAGGGTTAGGGTTAGCATCAGCCCTAGGATAGTGTTAGGGTTAGGGTTAGGGTTAGCATCAGGCCTAGGATAGTGTTATTGTTAGGGTTAGCATCAGCCCTAGGATAGTGTTAGGGTTAAGGTTAGGGTTAGCATCAGCCGTAGGATAGTGTTAGGGATAGGGTTAGCATCAGCCCTAGGATAGTGTTAGGGTTAGGGTTACGGTTCGCATCAGCCCTAGGATAGTGTTAGTGTTATGGTTAGCATCAGCCCTAGGATAGTGTTAGGGTTAGGGTTAGGGTTAGCATCAGCACTAGGATAGTGTTAGGGTTAGGGTTAACATAAACCCTAGGATAGTGTTAGGGTTAGGGTTAGGGTTATCATCAGGCCTAGGATAGTGTTAGGGTTAGGGTTAGGGTTAGCATCAGTTCAAGGATAGTTTTAGGGTTAGCGTTAGGGTTAGCATCAGCCCTAGGATAGTGTTAGGGTTAGGGTTAGGGTTAGCATCAGCCCTAGGATAGTGTTAGGGTTAGGGTTAGCATCAGCCCTAGGATAGTGTTAGGGTTAGGGTTAGGGTTATCATCAGGCCTAGGATAGTGTTAGGGTTAGGGTTAGCATCAGCCCTAGGATAGTGTTAGGGTTAGGGTTAGGGTTAGCATCAGCCCTAGGATAGTGTTAGGGTTATGGTTATCATCAGCCCTAGGATAGTGTTGGGGTTAGGGTTAGGGTTAGCATCAGCCGTAGGATAGTGTTAGGGTTAAGGTTAGCCTCAGCCCTAAGATAGTGTTAGAGTTAGGGTTAGGGTTAGCATCAGCCCTAGGATAATGTTAGGGTTAGGGTTAGGGTTAGCATCAGCCCTAGGATAGTGTTAGGGTTAGGGTTAACCTAAGCCCTAGGAGAGTGTTAGGGTTAGGGATAGGGTTAGCATCAGGCCTAGGATAGTGTTAGGGTTAGGGTTAGGGTTAGCATCCGCCCTAGGATAGTGTTAGGGTTAGGGTTAGCATCAGGCCTAGGATAGTGTTAGGGTTAGGGTTAGCATCAGCCCTAGGATAGTGTTAGGGTTAGGGTTAGGGTTAGCATCAGCCCTAGGATAGTGTTAGGGTTAGGATTAGGTTTAGCATCAGCCCTAGGATAGTGTTAGGGTAAGGGTTAGGGTTAGCATCAGGCCTAGGATAGTGTTAGGGTTACGGTTAGAATCAGCCCTAATATAGTGTTAGGGTTAGGGTTAAGTTTAGCATCAGCCTTAGGATAGTGTTAGGGTTAGGGTTAGGGTTAGAATCAGCCCTAGGATAGTGTTAGGGTTAGGGTTAGGGTTAGCATCAGCCTTAGGATAGTGTTAGGGTTACGGTTAGCATCAGCCCTAGGATAGTGTTAGGGTTAGGGTTAGGGTTAGCTTCAGCCCTAGGACAGTGTTAGGGTTAGGGTTAGCATCAGCCCTATGATAGTGTTAGGGTTAGGGTTAGCATCAGCCCTAGGATAGTGTTAGGGTTAGGGTTAGGGTTAGCATCAGGCCTAGGATAGTGTTAGGGTTAGGGTTAGCATCAGCCCTAGGATAGTGTTAGGGTTAGGGTTACCATCAGCCCTAGGATAGTGTTAGGGTTAGGGTTAGGGTTAGCATCAGCGTTTGGAGAGTGTTAGGGTTAGGGTTAGGGTTAGCATCAGCCCTAGGATAGTGTTAGGGTTAGGGTTAGGGTTAGCATCAGCCGTAGGATAGTGTTAGGGTTAGGGTTAGGGTTAGCATCAGGCCTAGGATAGTGTTATTGTTAGGGTTAGCATCAGCCCTAGGATAGTGTTAGGGTTAGAGTTAGGGTTAGCATCAGAAGTAGGATAGTGTTAGGGTTAGGGTTAGCCTCAGCCCTAAGATAGTGTTAGAGTTAGGGTTAGGGTTAGCATCAGCCCTAGGATAGTGTTAGTGTTAGGGTTAGCATCAGCCCTAGCATAGTGTTAGGTTTAGGGTTAGGGTTAGCATCCGCCCTAGGATAGTGTTAGGGTTAGGGTTAGGGTTAGCATCAGCCCTAGGATAGTGTTAGGGTTAGGGTTAACATAAACCCTAGGTTAGTGTTAGGGTTATGGTTAGCATCAACCCTAGGATAGTGTTTGGGTTTGGGTTAGGGTTAGCATCAGCCCTAGGATAGTGTTAGGGTTAGGGTTAGCCTCAGCCCTAGGAGAGTGTTAGGGTTAGAGATAGGGTTAGCATCAGGCCTAGGATAGTGTTAGGGTTATGGTTAGGGTTAGCATCAGCCCTAGGATAGTGTTAGGGTTAGGGTTAGCATCAGGCCTAGGATAGTGTTAGGGTTAGGGTTAGCATCAGCCCTAGGATAGTGTTAGGGTTAGGGTTAGGGTTAGCATCAGCCCTAGGATAGTGTTAGGGTTATGGTTAGGTTTAGCATCAGCCCTAGGATAGTGTTAAGGTAAGGGTTAGGGTTAGCATCAGGCCTAGGATAGTGTTAGGGTTAGGGTTAGGGTTAGCATCAGCCCTAGGATAGTGTTAGGGTTAGGGTTAGCATCAGCCCTAGGATAGTGTTAGGGTTAGGGTTACGGTTATCATCAGGCCTAGGATAGTGTTAGGGTTAGGGTTAGCATCAGCCCTAGGATAGTGTTAAGGTTAGGGTTAGGGTTAGCATCAGCCCTAGGATAGTGTTAGGGTTAGGGTTAGCATCAGCCCTAGGATAGTGTTAGGGTTAGGGTTAGGGTTAGCATCAGGCCTAGGATAGTGTTATTGTTAGGGTTAGCATCAGCCCTACGATAGTGTTAGGGTTAGGGTTAGGGTTAGCATCAGCCGTAGGATAGTGTTAGGGTTAGGGTTAGGGTTAGCATCAGGCCTAGGATAGTGTTATTGTTAGGGTTAGCATCAGCCCTAGGATAGTGTTAGGGTTAGGGTTAGGGTTAGCATCAGAAGTAGGATAGTGTTAGGGTTAGGGTTAGCCTCAGCCCTAAGATAGTGTTAGAGTAAGGGTTAGGGTTAGCATCAGCCCTAGGATAATGTTAGGGTTAGGGTTAGGGTTAGCATCAGCCCTAGGATAGTGTTAGTGTTAGGGTTAGCATCAGCCGTAGGATACTGTTAGGGTTAGGGTTAGGGTTAGCATCCGCCCTAGGATAGTGTTAGGGTTAGGGTTAGGGTTAGCATCAGCCCTAGGATAGTGTTAGGGTTAGGGTTAACATAAACCCTAGGATAGTGTTAGGGTTAGGGTTAGCATCAACCCTAGGATAGTGTTTGGGTTAGGGTTAGGGTTAGCATCAGCCCGAGGATAGTGTTAGGGTTAGGGTTAGCCTCAGCCCTAGGAGAGTGTTAGGGTTAGAGATAGGGTTAGCATCAGGCCTAGGATAGTGTTAGGGTTAGGGTTAGGGTTAGCATCAGCCCTAGGATGGTGTTAGGGTTAGGGTTAGCATCAGGCCTAGGATAGTGTTAGGGTTAGGGTTAGCATCAGCCGTAGGATAGTGTTAGGGTTAGGGTTAGGGTTAGCATCAGCCCTAGGATAGTGTTAGGGTTATGGTTAGGTTTAGCATCAGCCCTAGGATAGTTTTAAGGTAAGGGTTAGGGTTAGCATCAGGCCTAGTATAGTGTTAGGGTTACGGTTAGAATCAGCCCTAGGATAGTGTTAGGGTTAGGGTTAAGTTTAGCATCAGCCCGAGGATAGTGTTAGGGTTAGGGTTAGGGTTAGCATCAGCCCTAGGATAGTGTTAGGGTTAGGGTTAGGGTTAGCATCAGCCCTAGGATAGTGTTAGGGTTAGGGTTAGCATCAGCCCTAGGATCGTGTTAGGGTTAGGGTTAGGGTTATCATCAGGCCTAGGATAGTGTTAGGGTTAGGGTTAGCATCAGCCCTAGGATAGTGTTAGGGTTAGGGTTAGGGTTAGCATCAGCCCTAGGATAGTGTTAGGGTTAGGGTTAGCATCAGCCCTAGGATAGTGTTAGGGTTAGGGTTAGGGTTAGCATCAGGCCTAGGATAGTGTTATTGTTAGGGTTAGCATCAGCCCTAGGATAGTGTTAGGGTTAAGGTTAGGGTTAGCATCAGCCGTAGGATAGTGTCAGGGTTAGGGTTGGCATCAGCCCTAGGATAGTGTTAGGGTTAGGGTTAGGGTTCGCATCAGCCCTAGGATAGTGTTAGTGTTATGGTTAGCATCAGCCCTAGGATAGTGTTAGGGTTAGGGTTAGCCTCAGCCCAAGGAGAGTGTTAGGGTTAGGGATAGGGTTAGCATCAGGCCTAGGATAGTGTTAGGGTTAGGGTTAGGGTTAACATCCGCCCTAGGATAGTGTTAGGGTTAGGGTTAGCATCAGGCCTAGGATAGTGTTAGGGTTAGGGTTAGCATCAGCCCTAGGATAGTGTTAGGGTTAGGGTTAGGGTTTGCATCAGCCCTAGGATAGTGTTAGGGTTAGGGTTAGGTTTAGCATCAGCCCTAGGATAGTGTTAGGGTAAGGGTTAGGGTTAGCATCAGGCCTAGGATAGTGTTAGGGTTAGGGTTAGCCTCAGCCCTAGGATAGTGTTAGGGGTAGGGTTAGGGTTAGCATCAGCCCTAGCGTAGTGTTAGTTTTAGGGTTAGCATCAGCCCTAGGATAGTGTTAGGGTTAGGGTTAGGGTTAGCATCAGCCCTAGGATAGTATTAGGGTTAGGGTTAGGGTTAGGGTTTGGGTTAGCATCAGCTCTAGGATAGTGTTAGTGTTAGGGTTAGGGTTAGCATCAGCCCTAGGATAGTGTTAGGGTTAGGGTTAGCATCAGCCCTAGGATAGTGTTAGGGTTAGGGTTAGGGTTAGCATCAGGCCTAGGATAGTGTTATTGTTAGGGTTAGCATGAGCCCTAGGATAGTGTTAGGGTTAAGGTTAGGGTTAGCATCAGCCGTAGGATAGTGTTAGGGATAGGGTTAGCATCAGCCCTAGGATAGTGTTAGGGTTAGGGTTACGGTTCGCATCAGCCCTAGGATAGTGTTAGTGTTATGGTTAGCATCAGCCCTAGGATAGTGTTAGGGTTAGGGTTAGGGTTAGCATCCGCCCTAGGATAGTGTTAGGGTTAGGGTTAGGGTTAGCATCAGCCCTAGGATAGTGTTAGGGTTAGGGTTAACATAAACCCTAGGATAGTGTTAGGGTTAGGGTTAGGGTTATCATCAGGCCTAGGATAGTGTTTGGGTTAGGGTTAGGGTTAGCATCAGTTCAAGGATAGTTTTAGGGTTAGCGTTAGGGTTAGCATCAGCCCTAGGATAGTGTTAGGGTTAGGGTTAGGGTTAGCATCAGCCCTAGGATAGTGTTAGGGTTAGGGTTAGCATCAGCCCTAGGATAGTGTTAGGGTTAGGGTTAGGGTTATCATCAGGCCTAGGATAGTGTTAGGGTTAGGGTTAGCATCAGCCCTAGGATAGTGTTAGGGTTAGGGTTAGGGTTAGCATCAGCCCTAGGATAGTGTTAGGGTTATGGTTAGCATCAGCCCTAGGATAGTGTTGGGGTTAGGGTTAGGGTTAGCATCAGCCGTAGGATAGTGTTAGGGTTAAGGTTAGCCTCAGCCCTAAGATAGTGTTAGAGTTAGGGTTAGGGTTAGCATCAGCCCTAGGATAATGTTAGGGTTAGGGTTAGGGTTAGCATCAGCCCTAGGATAGTGTTAGGGTTAGGGTTAACCTAAGCCCTAGGAGAGTGTTAGGGTTAGGGATAGGGTTAGCATCAGGCCTAGGATAGTGTTAGGGTTAGGGTTAGGGTTAGCATCCGCCCTAGGATAGTTTTAGGGTTAGGGTTACCATCAGGCCTAGGATAGTGTTAGGGTTAGGGTTAGCATCAGCCCTAGGATAGTGTTAGGGTTAGGGTTAGGGTTAGCATCAGCCCTAGGATAGTGTTAGGGTTAGGATTAGGTTTAGCATCAGCCCTAGGATAGTGTTAGGGTAAGGGTTAGGGTTAGCATCAGGCCTAGGATAGTGTTAGGGTTAGGGTTAGCATCAGCCCTAGGATAGTGTTAGGGTTAGGGTTAGGGTTAGCATCAGCCCTAGGATAGTGTTAGGGTTAGGGTTAGTGTTAGCATCAGCCCTAGGATAGTGTTAGGGTTAGGGTTAGCATCAGCCCTAGGATAGTGTTAGGGTTAGAGTTAGGTTTAGCACCAGGCTTAGGATAGTGTTAGTGTTAGGGTTACCATCAGCCTTAGGATAGTGTCAGGGTTAGGGTTAGGGTTAGCATCAGCCGTAGGATAGTGTTAGGGTTAGGGTTAGGGTTAGCATCAGCCCTAGGATAGTATTAGGTTTAGGGTTAGGGTTAGGGTTAGGGTTAGCTTCAGCTCTAGGATAGAGTTAGGGTTAGGGTTAGGGTTAGCATCAGCCCTAGGATAGTGTTAGGGTTAGGGTTAGGGTTAGCATCAGCCCTAGGATAGTGTTAGGGTTAGGGTTAGGGTTAGCATCAGCCCTAGGATAGTGTTAGGGTTATGGTTAGGTTTAGCATCAGCCCTAGGATAGTGTTAAGGTAAGGGTTAGGGTTAGCATCAGGCCTAGGATAGTGTTAGGGTTACGGTTAGAATCAGCCCTAGGATAGTGTTAGGGTTAGGGTTAAGTTTAGCATCAGCCCTAGGATAGTGTTAGGGTTAGGGTTAGGGTTAGCATCAGCCCTAGGATAGTGTTAGGGTTAGGGTTAGGGTTAGCATCAGCCCTAGGATAGTGTTAGGGTTAGGGTTAGCATCAGCCCTAGGATAGTGTTAGGGTTAGGGTTAGGGTTATCATCAGGCCTAGGATAGTGTTAGGGTTAGGGTTAGCATCAGCCCTAGGATAGTGTTAGGGTTAGGGTTAGGGTTAGCATCAGCCCTAGGATAGTGTTAGGGTTAGGGTTAGCATCAGCCCTAGGATAGTGTTAGGGTTAGGGTTAGGGTTAGCATCAGGCCTAGGATAGTGTTATTGTTAGGGTTAGCATCAGCCCTACGATAGTGTTAGGGTTAGGGTTAGGGTTAGCATCAGCCGTAGGATAGTGTTAGGGTTAGGGTTAGGGTTAGCATCAGGCCTAGGATAGTGTTATTGTTAGGGTTAGCATCAGCCCTAGGATAGTGTTAGGGTTAGGGTTAGGGTTAGCATCAGAAGTAGGATAGTGTTAGGGTTAGGGTTAGCCTCAGCCCTAAGATAGTGTTAGAGTTAGGGTTAGGGTTAGCATCAGCCCTAGGATAATGTTAGGGTTAGGGTTAGGGTTAGCATCAGCCCTAGGATAGTGTTAGTGTTAGGGTTAGCATCAGCCGTAGGATAGTGTTAGGGTTAGGGTTAGGTTTAGCATCCGCCCTAGGATAGTGTTAGGGTTAGGGTTAGGGTTAGCATCAGCCCTAGGATAGTGTTAGGGTTAGGGTTAACATAAACCCTAGGATAGTGTTAGGGTTAGGGTTAGCATCAACCCTAGGATAGTGTTTGGGTTAGGGTTAGGGTTAGCAGCAGCCCGAGGATAGTGTTAGGGTTAGGGTTAGCCTCAGCCCTAGGAGAGTGTTAGGGTTAGAGATAGGGTTAGCATCAGGCCTAGGATAGTGTTAGGGTTAGGGTTAGGGTTAGCATCAGCCCTAGGATAGTGTTAGGGTTAGGGTTATTATCAGGCCTAGGATAGTGTTAGGGTTAGGGTTAGCATCAGCCCTAGGATAGTGTTAGGGTTAGGGTTAGGGTTAGCATCAGCCCTAGGATAGTGTTAGGGTTACGGTTAGGGTTAGCATCAGCCCTAGGATAGTGTTAGGGTTAGGGTTAACATAAACCCTAGGATAGTGTTAGGGTTAGGGTTAGGGTTATCATCAGGCCTAGGATAGTGTTAGGGTTAGGGTTAGGGTTATCATCAGGACTAGGATACTTTTAGGGTTAGGGTTAGCATCAGTTAAAGGATAGTGTTAGGGTTAGCGTTAGGGTTAGCCTCAGCCCTAGGATAGTGTTAGGGTTAGGGTTAGGGTTAGCATCAGCCCTAGGATAGTGTTATGGTTAGGGTTAGCATCAGCCCTAGGATAGTGTTAGGGTTAGGGTTAGGGTTAGCATCAGCCCTAGGATAGTGTTAGGGTTAGGGTTAGCATCAGCCCTAGGATAGTGTTAGGGTTAGGGTTAGGGTTAGCATCAGCCCTAGGATAGTGTTAGGGTTAGGGTTAGCATCAGCCCTATGATAGTGTTAGGGTTAGGGTTAGGGTTAGCATCAGCCCTAGGATAGTGTTAGGGTTAGGGTTAGCATCAGCCCTAGGATAGTGTTAGGGTTAGGGTTAGCGTTAGCATCAGCCCTAGGATAGTGTTAGGGTTAGTGTTAGCATCAGCCCTAGGATAGTGTTAGGGTTAGGGTTAGGGTTAGCATCAGCCCTAGGATAGTGTTAGGGTTAGGGTTAGCATCAGCCCAAGGTTAGTGTTAGGGTTAGGGTTAACATAAACCCTAGGATAGTGTTAGGGTTAGGGTTAGGGTTATCATCAGGCCTAGGATAGTTTTAGGGTTAGGGTTAGCATCAGTTCAAGGATAGTGTTAGGGTTAGCGTTAGGGTTAGCATCAGCCCTAGGATAGTGTTAGGGTTAGGGTTAGGGTTAGCATCAGCCCTAGGATAGTGTTACGGTTAGGGTTAGCATCAGCCCTAGGATAGTGTTAGGGTTAGGGTTAGGGTTAGCATCAGCGTTTGGAGAGTGTTAGGGTTAGGGTTAGGGTTAGCATAAGCCCTAGGATAGTGTTAGTGTTAGGGTTAGCATCAGCCCTAGGATAGTGTTAGGGTTAGGGTTAGGGTTAGCATCCGCCCTAGGATAGTGTTAGGTTTAGGGTTAGGGTTAGCATCAGCCCTAGGATAGTGTTAGGGTTAGGGTTAACATAAACCCTAGGATAGTGTTAGGGTTAGGGTTAGGGTTATCATCAGGCCTAGGATAGTGATAGGGTTAGGGTTAGGGTTAGCATCAGTTCAAGGATAGTGTTAGGGTTAGCGTTAGGGTTAGCATCAGCCCTAGGATAGTGTTAGGGTTAGGGTTAGGGTTAGCATCAGCCCTAGCATAGTGTTAGGTTTAGGGTTAGCATCAGCCCTAGGATAGTGTTAGGGTTAGGGTTAGGGTTATCATCAGGCCTAGGATAGTGTTAGGGTTAGGGTTAGCATCAGCCCTAGGATAGTGTTAGGGTTAGGGTTAGCATCAGCCCTGAGATAGTGTTAGGGTTAGGGTTAGGGTTAGCATCAGGCCTAGGATAGTGTTAGTGTTAGGGTTAGCATCAGCCCTAGGATAGTGTTAGTGTTAGGGTTAGGGTTAGCATCAGAAGTAGGATAGTGTTAGGGTTAGGGTTAGCCTCAGCCCTAAGATAGTGTTAGAGTTAGGGTTAGGGTTAGCATCAGACCTAGGATAATGTTAGGGTTAGGGTTAGGGTTAGCATCAGCCCTAGGATAGTGTTAGTGTTAGGGTTAGCATCAGCCCTAGGATAGTGTTAGGGTTAGGGTTAGGGTTAGCATTCCGCCCTAGGATAGTGTTAGGGTTAGGGTTAGGGTTAGCATCAGCCCTAGGATAGTGTTAGGGTTAGGGTTAACATAAACCTTAGGATAGTGTTAGGGTTAGGGTTAGCATCAACCGTAGGATAGTGTTTGGGTTACGGTTAGGGTTATCATCAGCCCTAGAATAGTGTTAGGGTTAGGGTAAGCCTCAGCCCTAGGAGAGTGTTAGGGTTAGGGACAGGGTTAGCATCAGGCCTAGGATAGTGTTAGGGTTAGGGTTAGGGTTAGCATCAGCCCTAGGATAGTGTTAGGGTTAGGGTTAGCATCAGGCCTAGTATAGTGTTAGGGTTAGGGTTAGCATCAGCCCTAGGATAGTGTTAGGGTTAGGGTTAGGGTTAGCATCAGCCCTAGGATAGTGTTAGGGTTATGGTTAGGTTTAGCATCAGCCCTAGGATAGTTTTAAGGTAAGGGTTAGGGTTAGCATCAGGCCTAGTATAGTGTTAGGGTTACGGTTAGAATCAGCCCTAGGATAGTGTTAGGGTTAGGGTTAAGTTTAGCATCAGCCCGAGGATAGTGTTAGGGTTAGGGTTAGGGTTAGCATCAGCCCTAGGATAGTGTTAGGGTTAGGGTTAGGGTTAGCATCAGCCCTAGGATAGTGTTAGGGTTAGGGTTAGCATCAGCCCTAGGATCGTGTTAGGGTTAGGGTTAGGGTTATCATCAGGCCTAGGATAGTGTTAGGGTTAGGGTTAGCATCAGCCCTAGGATAGTGTTAGGGTTAGGGTTAGGGTTAGCATCAGCCCTAGGATAGTGTTAGGGTTAGGGTTAGCATCAGCCCTAGGATAGTGTTAGGGTTAGGGTTAGGGTTAGCATCAGGCCTAGGATAGTGTTATTGTTAGGGTTAGCATCAGCCCTAGGATAGTGTTAGGGTTAAGGTTAGGGTTAGCATCAGCCGTAGGATAGTGTCAGGGTTAGGGTTGGCATCAGCCCTAGGATAGTGTTAGGGTTAGGGTTAGGGTTCGCATCAGCCCTAGGATAGTGTTAGTGTTATGGTTAGCATCAGCCCTAGGATAGTGTTAGGGTTAGGGTTAGCCTCAGCCCAAGGAGAGTGTTAGGGTTAGGGATAGGGTTAGCATCAGGCCTAGGATAGTGTTAGGGTTAGGGTTAGGGTTAACATCCGCCCTAGGATAGTGTTAGGGTTAGGGTTAGCATCAGGCCTAGGATAGTGTTAGGGTTAGGGTTAGCATCAGCCCTAGGATAGTGTTAGGGTTAGGGTTAGGGTTTGCATCAGCCCTAGGATAGTGTTAGGGTTAGGGTTAGGTTTAGCATCAGCCCTAGGATAGTGTTAGGGTAAGGGTTAGGGTTAGCATCAGGCCTAGGATAGTGTTAGGGTTACGGTTAGAATCAGCCCTAGGATAGTGTTAAGGTTAGGGTTAAGTTTAGCATCAGCCCTAGGATAGTGTTAGGGTTAGGGTTAGGGTTAGCATCAGCCCTAGGATAGTGTTAGGGTTAGGGTTAGGGTTAGCATCAGCCTTAGGATAGTGTTAGGGTTAGGGTTAGCATCAGCCCTAGGATAGTGTTAGGGTTAGGGTTAGGGTTAGCTTCAGCCCTAGGACAGTGTTAGGGTTAGGGTTAGCATCAGCCCTAGGATAGTGTTAGGGTTAGGGTTAGCATCAGCCCTAGGATAGTGTTAGGGTTAGGGTTAGGGTTAGCATCAGGCCTAGGATAGTGTTAGGGTTAGGGTTAGCATCAGCCCTAGGATAGTGTTAGGTTTAGGGTTAGCATCAGCCCTAGGATAGTGTTAGGGTTAGGGTTAGGGTTAGCATCAGCTTTTGGAGAGTGTTAGGGTTAGGGTTAGGGTTAGCATCAGCCCTAGGATAGTGTTAGTGTTAGGGTTAGCATCAGCCCTAGGATAGTGTTAGTGTTAGGGTTAGGGTTAGCATCCACCCTAGGATAGTGTTAGGTTTAGGTTTAGGGTTAGCATCAACCCTAGGATAGTGTTAGGGTTAGGGTTAGGGTTAGCATCAGCCGTAGGATAGTGTTAGGGTTAGGGTTAGCCTCAGCCCTAGGATAGTGTTAGGGGTAGGGTTAGGGTTAGCATCAGCCCTAGCGTAGTGTTAGTTTTAGGGTTAGCATCAGCCCTAGGATAGTGTTAGGGTTAGGGTTAGGGTTAGCATCAGCCCTAGGATAGTATTAGGGTTAGGGTTAGGGTTAGGGTTTGGGTTAGCATCAGCTCTAGGATAGTGTTAGTGTTAGGGTTAGGGTTAGCATCAGCCCTAGGATAGTGTTAGGGTTAGGGTTAGGGTTAGCATCAGCCCTAGGATAGTGTTAGGGTTAGGGTTAGCATCAGCCCTAGGATAGTGTTAGGGTTAGGGTTAGGGTTAGCATCAGGCCTAGGATAGTGTTATTGTTAGGGTTAGCATGAGCCCTAGGATAGTGTTAGGGTTAAGGTTAGGGTTAGCATCAGCCGTAGGATAGTGTTAGGGATAGGGTTAGCATCAGCCCTAGGATAGTGTTAGGGTTAGGGTTACGGTTCGCATCAGCCCTAGGATAGTGTTAGTGTTATGGTTAGCATCAGCCCTAGGATAGTGTTAGGGTTAGGGTTAGGGTTAGCATCCGCCCTAGGATAGTGTTAGGGTTAGGGTTAGGGTTAGCATCAGCCCTAGGATAGTGTTAGGGTTAGGGTTAACATAAACCCTAGGATAGTGTTAGGGTTAGGGTTAGGGTTATCATCAGGCCTAGGATAGTGTTAGGGTTAGGGTTAGGGTTAGCATCAGTTCAAGGATAGTTTTAGGGTTAGCGTTAGGGTTAGCATCAGCCCTAGGATAGTGTTAGGGTTAGGGTTAGGGTTAGCATCAGCCCTAGGATAGTGTTAGGGTTAGGGTTAGCATCAGCCCTAGGATAGTGTTAGGGTTAGGGTTAGGGTTATCATCAGGCCTAGGATAGTGTTAGGGTTAGGGTTAGCATCAGCCCTAGGATAGTGTTAGGGTTAGGGTTAGGGTTAGCATCAGCCCTAGGATAGTGTTAGGGTTAGGGTTATCATCAGCCCTAGGATAGTGTTGGGGTTAGGGTTAGGGTTAGCATCAGCCGTAGAATAGTGTTAGGGTTAAGGTTAGCCTCAGCCCTAAGATAGTGTTAGAGTTAGGGTTAGGGATAGCATCAGCCCTAGGATAATGTTAGGGTTAGGGTTAGGGTTAGCATCAGCCCTAGGATAGTGTTAGGGTTAGGGTTAACCTAAGCCCTAGGAGAGTGTTAGGGTTAGGGATAGGGTTAGCATCAGGCCTAGGATAGTGTTAGGGTTAGGGTTAGGGTTAGCATCCGCCCTAGGATAGTTTTAGGGTTAGGGTTACCATCAGGCCTAGGATAGTGTTAGGGTTAGGGTTAGCATCAGCCCTAGGATAGTGTTAGGGTTAGGGTTAGGGTTAGCATCAGCCCTAGGATAGTGTTAGGGTTAGGATTAGGTTTAGCATCAGCCCTAGGATAGTGTTAGGGTAAGGGTTAGGGTTAGCATCAGGCCTAGGATAGTGTTAGGGTTAGGGTTAGCATCAGCCCTAGGATAGTGTTAGGGTTAGGGTTATCATCAGCCCTAGGATAGTGTTGGGGTTAGGGTTAGGGTTAGCATCAGCCGTAGGATAGTGTTAGGGTTAAGGTTAGCCTCAGCCCTAAGATAGTGTTAGAGTTAGGGTTAGGGTTAGCATCAGCCCTAGGATAATGTTAGGGTTAGGGTTAGGGTTAGCATCAGCCCTAGGATAGTGTTAGGGTTAGGGTTAACCTAAGCCCTAGGAGAGTGTTAGGGTTAGGGATAGGGTTAGCATCAGGCCTAGGATAGTGTTAGGGTTAGGGTTAGGGTTAGCATCCGCCCTAGGATAGTGTTAGGGTTAGGGTTAGCATCAGGCCTAGGATAGTGTTAGGGTTAGGGTTAGCATCAGCCCTAGGATAGTGTTAGGGTTAGGGTTAGGGATAGCATCAGCCCTAGGATAGTGTTAGGGTTAGGATTAGGTTTAGCATCAGCCCTAGGATAGTGTTAGGGTAAGGGTTAGGGTTAGCATCAGGCCTAGGATAGTGTTAGGGTTACGGTTAGAATCAGCCCTAATATAGTGTTAGGGTTAGGGTTAAGTTTAGCATCAGCCTTAGGATAGTGTTAGGGTTAGGGTTAGGGTTAGAATCAGCCCTAGGATAGTGTTAGGGTTAGGGTTAGGGTTAGCATCAGCCTTAGGATAGTGTTAGGGTTACGGTTAGCATCAGCCCTAGGATAGTGTTAGGGTTAGGGTTAGGGTTAGCTTCAGCCCTAGGACAGTGTTAGGGTTAGGGTTAGCATCAGCCCTATGATAGTGTTAGGGTTAGGGTTAGCATCAGCCCTAGGATAGTGTTAGGGTTAGGGTTAGGGTTAGCATCAGGCCTAGGATAGTGTTAGGGTTAGGGTTAGCATCAGCCCTAGGATAGTGTTAGGGTTAGGGTTACCATCAGCCCTAGGATAGTGTTAGGGTTAGGGTTAGGGTTAGCATCAGCGTTTGGAGAGTGTTAGGGTTAGGGTTAGGGTTAGCATCAGCCCTAGGATAGTGTTAGGGTTAGGGTTAGGGTTAGCATCAGCCGTAGGATAGTGTTAGGGTTAGGGTTAGGGTTAGCATCAGGCCTAGGATAGTGTTATTGTTAGGGTTAGCATCAGCCCTAGGATAGTGTTAGGGTTAGAGTTAGGGTTAGCATCAGAAGTAGGATAGTGTTAGGGTTAGGGTTAGCCTCAGCCCTAAGATAGTGTTAGAGTTAGGGTTAGGGTTAGCATCAGCCCTAGGATAGTGTTAGTGTTAGGGTTAGCATCAGCCCTAGCATAGTGTTAGGTTTAGGGTTAGGGTTAGCATCCGCCCTAGGATAGTGTTAGGGTTAGGGTTAGGGTTAGCATCAGCCCTAGGATAGTGTTAGGGTTAGGGTTAACATAAACCCTAGGTTAGTGTTAGGGTTATGGTTAGCATCAACCCTAGGATAGTGTTTGGGTTTGGGTTAGGGTTAGCATCAGCCCTAGGATAGTGTTAGGGTTAGGGTTAGCCTCAGCCCTAGGAGAGTGTTAGGGTTAGAGATAGGGTTAGCATCAGGCCTAGGATAGTGTTAGGGTTATGGTTAGGGTTAGCATCAGCCCTAGGATAGTGTTAGGGTTAGGGTTAGCATCAGGCCTAGGATAGTGTTAGGGTTAGGGTTAGCATCAGCCCTAGGATAGTGTTAGGGTTAGGGTTAGGGTTAGCATCAGCCCTAGGATAGTGTTAGGGTTATGGTTAGGTTTAGCATCAGCCCTAGGATAGTGTTAAGGTAAGGGTTAGGGTTAGCATCAGGCCTAGGATAGTGTTAGGGTTAGGGTTAGGGTTAGCATCAGCCCTAGGATAGTGTTAGGGTTAGGGTTAGCATCAGCCCTAGGATAGTGTTAGGGTTAGGGTTACGGTTATCATCAGGCCTAGGATAGTGTTAGGGTTAGGGTTAGCATCAGCCCTAGGATAGTGTTAAGGTTAGGGTTAGGGTTAGCATCAGCCCTAGGATAGTGTTAGGGTTAGGGTTAGCATCAGCCCTAGGATAGTGTTAGGGTTAGGGTTAGGGTTAGCATCAGGCCTAGGATAGTGTTATTGTTAGGGTTAGCATCAGCCCTACGATAGTGTTAGGGTTAGGGTTAGGGTTAGCATCAGCCGTAGGATAGTGTTAGGGTTAGGGTTAGGGTTAGCATCAGGCCTAGGATAGTGTTATTGTTAGGGTTAGCATCAGCCCTAGGATAGTGTTAGGGTTAGGGTTAGGGTTAGCATCAGAAGTAGGATAGTGTTAGGGTTAGGGTTAGCCTCAGCCCTAAGATAGTGTTAGAGTAAGGGTTAGGGTTAGCATCAGCCCTAGGATAATGTTAGGGTTAGGGTTAGGGTTAGCATCAGCCCTAGGATAGTGTTAGTGTTAGGGTTAGCATCAGCCGTAGGATACTGTTAGGGTTAGGGTTAGGGTTAGCATCCGCCCTAGGATAGTGTTAGGGTTAGGGTTAGGGTTAGCATCAGCCCTAGGATAGTGTTAGGGTTAGGGTTAACATAAACCCTAGGATAGTGTTAGGGTTAGGGTTAGCATCAACCCTAGGATAGTGTTTGGGTTAGGGTTAGGGTTAGCATCAGCCCGAGGATAGTGTTAGGGTTAGGGTTAGCCTCAGCCCTAGGAGAGTGTTAGGGTTAGAGATAGGGTTAGCATCAGGCCTAGGATAGTGTTAGGGTTAGGGTTAGGGTTAGCATCAGCCCTAGGATGGTGTTAGGGTTAGGGTTAGCATCAGGCCTAGGATAGTGTTAGGGTTAGGGTTAGCATCAGCCGTAGGATAGTGTTAGGGTTAGGGTTAGGGTTAGCATCAGCCCTAGGATAGTGTTAGGGTTATGGTTAGGTTTAGCATCAGCCCTAGGATAGTTTTAAGGTAAGGGTTAGGGTTAGCATCAGGCCTAGTATAGTGTTAGGGTTACGGTTAGAATCAGCCCTAGGATAGTGTTAGGGTTAGGGTTAAGTTTAGCATCAGCCCGAGGATAGTGTTAGGGTTAGGGTTAGGGTTAGCATCAGCCCTAGGATAGTGTTAGGGTTAGGGTTAGGGTTAGCATCAGCCCTAGGATAGTGTTAGGGTTAGGGTTAGCATCAGCCCTAGGATCGTGTTAGGGTTAGGGTTAGGGTTATCATCAGGCCTAGGATAGTGTTAGGGTTAGGGTTAGCATCAGCCCTAGGATAGTGTTAGGGTTAGGGTTAGGGTTAGCATCAGCCCTAGGATAGTGTTAGGGTTAGGGTTAGCATCAGCCCTAGGATAGTGTTAGGGTTAGGGTTAGGGTTAGCATCAGGCCTAGGATAGTGTTATTGTTAGGGTTAGCATCAGCCCTAGGATAGTGTTAGGGTTAAGGTTAGGGTTAGCATCAGCCGTAGGATAGTGTCAGGGTTAGGGTTGGCATCAGCCCTAGGATAGTGTTAGGGTTAGGGTTAGGGTTCGCATCAGCCCTAGGATAGTGTTAGTGTTATGGTTAGCATCAGCCCTAGGATAGTGTTAGGGTTAGGGTTAGCCTCAGCCCAAGGAGAGTGTTAGGGTTAGGGATAGGGTTAGCATCAGGCCTAGGATAGTGTTAGGGTTAGGGTTAGGGTTAACATCCGCCCTAGGATAGTGTTAGGGTTAGGGTTAGCATCAGGCCTAGGATAGTGTTAGGGTTAGGGTTAGCATCAGCCCTAGGATAGTGTTAGGGTTAGGGTTAGGGTTTGCATCAGCCCTAGGATAGTGTTAGGGTTAGGGTTAGGTTTAGCATCAGCCCTAGGATAGTGTTAGGGTAAGGGTTAGGGTTAGCATCAGGCCTAGGATAGTGTTAGGGTTACGGTTAGAATCAGCCCTAGGATAGTGTTAAGGTTAGGGTTAAGTTTAGCATCAGCCCTAGGATAGTGTTAGGGTTAGGGTTAGGGTTAGCATCAGCCCTAGGATAGTGTTAGGGTTAGGGTTAGGGTTAGCATCAGCCTTAGGATAGTGTTAGGGTTAGGGTTAGCATCAGCCCTAGGATAGTGTTAGGGTTAGGGTTAGGGTTAGCTTCAGCCCTAGGACAGTGTTAGGGTTAGGGTTAGCATCAGCCCTAGGATAGTGTTAGGGTTAGGGTTAGCATCAGCCCTAGGATAGTGTTAGGGTTAGGGTTAGGGTTAGCATCAGGCCTAGGATAGTGTTAGGGTTAGGGTTAGCATCAGCCCTAGGATAGTGTTAGGTTTAGGGTTAGCATCAGCCCTAGGATAGTGTTAGGGTTAGGGTTAGGGTTAGCATCAGCTTTTGGAGAGTGTTAGGGTTAGGGTTAGGGTTAGCATCAGCCCTAGGATAGTGTTAGTGTTAGGGTTAGCATCAGCCCTAGGATAGTGTTAGTGTTAGGGTTAGGGTTAGCATCCACCCTAGGATAGTGTTAGGTTTAGGTTTAGGGTTAGCATCAACCCTAGGATAGTGTTAGGGTTAGGGTTAGGGTTAGCATCAGCCGTAGGATAGTGTTAGGGTTAGGGTTAGCCTCAGCCCTAGGATAGTGTTAGGGGTAGGGTTAGGGTTAGCATCAGCCCTAGCGTAGTGTTAGTTTTAGGGTTAGCATCAGCCCTAGGATAGTGTTAGGGTTAGGGTTAGGGTTAGCATCAGCCCTAGGATAGTATTAGGGTTAGGGTTAGGGTTAGGGTTTGGGTTAGCATCAGCTCTAGGATAGTGTTAGTGTTAGGGTTAGGGTTAGCATCAGCCCTAGGATAGTGTTAGGGTTAGGGTTAGGGTTAGCATCAGCCCTAGGATAGTGTTAGGGTTAGGGTTAGCATCAGCCCTAGGATAGTGTTAGGGTTAGGGTTAGGGTTAGCATCAGGCCTAGGATAGTGTTATTGTTAGGGTTAGCATGAGCCCTAGGATAGTGTTAGGGTTAAGGTTAGGGTTAGCATCAGCCGTAGGATAGTGTTAGGGATAGGGTTAGCATCAGCCCTAGGATAGTGTTAGGGTTAGGGTTACGGTTCGCATCAGCCCTAGGATAGTGTTAGTGTTATGGTTAGCATCAGCCCTAGGATAGTGTTAGGGTTAGGGTTAGGGTTAGCATCCGCCCTAGGATAGTGTTAGGGTTAGGGTTAGGGTTAGCATCAGCCCTAGGATAGTGTTAGGGTTAGGGTTAACATAAACCCTAGGATAGTGTTAGGGTTAGGGTTAGGGTTATCATCAGGCCTAGGATAGTGTTAGGGTTAGGGTTAGGGTTAGCATCAGTTCAAGGATAGTTTTAGGGTTAGCGTTAGGGTTAGCATCAGCCCTAGGATAGTGTTAGGGTTAGGGTTAGGGTTAGCATCAGCCCTAGGATAGTGTTAGGGTTAGGGTTAGCATCAGCCCTAGGATAGTGTTAGGGTTAGGGTTAGGGTTATCATCAGGCCTAGGATAGTGTTAGGGTTAGGGTTAGCATCAGCCCTAGGATAGTGTTAGGGTTAGGGTTAGGGTTAGCATCAGCCCTAGGATAGTGTTAGGGTTATGGTTATCATCAGCCCTAGGATAGTGTTGGGGTTAGGGTTAGGGTTAGCATCAGCCGTAGAATAGTGTTAGGGTTAAGGTTAGCCTCAGCCCTAAGATAGTGTTAGAGTTAGGGTTAGGGATAGCATCAGCCCTAGGATAATGTTAGGGTTAGGGTTAGGGTTAGCATCAGCCCTAGGATAGTGTTAGGGTTAGGGTTAACCTAAGCCCTAGGAGAGTGTTAGGGTTAGGGATAGGGTTAGCATCAGGCCTAGGATAGTGTTAGGGTTAGGGTTAGGGTTAGCATCCGCCCTAGGATAGTTTTAGGGTTAGGGTTACCATCAGGCCTAGGATAGTGTTAGGGTTAGGGTTAGCATCAGCCCTAGGATAGTGTTAGGGTTAGGGTTAGGGTTAGCATCAGCCCTAGGATAGTGTTAGGGTTAGGATTAGGTTTAGCATCAGCCCTAGGATAGTGTTAGGGTAAGGGTTAGGGTTAGCATCAGGCCTAGGATAGTGTTAGCGTTAGGGTTAGCATCAGCCCTAGGATAGTGTTAGGGTTAGTGTTAGGGTTAGCATCAGCCCTAGGATAGTGTTAGGGTTAGGGTTAGTGTTAGCATCAGCCCTAGGATAGTGTTAGGGTTAGGGTTAGCATCAGCCCTAGGATAGTGTTAGGGTTAGAGTTAGGTTTAGCACCAGGCTTAGGATAGTGTTAGTGTTAGGGTTACCATCAGCCTTAGGATAGTGTCAGGGTTAGGGTTAGGGTTAGCATCAGCCGTAGGATAGTGTTAGGGTTAGGGTTAGGGTTAGCATCAGCCCTAGGATAGTATTAGGTTTAGGGTTAGGGTTAGGGTTAGGGTTAGCTTCAGCTCTAGGATAGAGTTAGGGTTAGGGTTAGGGTTAGCATCAGCCCTAGGATAGTGTTAGGGTTAGGGTTAGGGTTAGCATCAGCCCTAGGATAGTGTTAGGGTTAGGGTTAGGGTTAGCATCAGCCCTAGGATAGTGTTAGGGTTATGGTTAGGTTTAGCATCAGCCCTAGGATAGTGTTAAGGTAAGGGTTAGGGTTAGCATCAGGCCTAGGATAGTGTTAGGGTTACGGTTAGAATCAGCCCTAGGATAGTGTTAGGGTTAGGGTTAAGTTTAGCATCAGCCCTAGGATAGTGTTAGGGTTAGGGTTAGGGTTAGCATCAGCCCTAGGATAGTGTTAGGGTTAGGGTTAGGGTTAGCATCAGCCCTAGGATAGTGTTAGGGTTAGGGTTAGCATCAGCCCTAGGATAGTGTTAGGGTTAGGGTTAGGGTTATCATCAGGCCTAGGATAGTGTTAGGGTTAGGGTTAGCATCAGCCCTAGGATAGTGTTAGGGTTAGGGTTAGGGTTAGCATCAGCCCTAGGATAGTGTTAGGGTTAGGGTTAGCATCAGCCCTAGGATAGTGTTAGGGTTAGGGTTAGGGTTAGCATCAGGCCTAGGATAGTGTTATTGTTAGGGTTAGCATCAGCCCTACGATAGTGTTAGGGTTAGGGTTAGGGTTAGCATCAGCCGTAGGATAGTGTTAGGGTTAGGGTTAGGGTTAGCATCAGGCCTAGGATAGTGTTATTGTTAGGGTTAGCATCAGCCCTAGGATAGTGTTAGGGTTAGGGTTAGGGTTAGCATCAGAAGTAGGATAGTGTTAGGGTTAGGGTTAGCCTCAGCCCTAAGATAGTGTTAGAGTTAGGGTTAGGGTTAGCATCAGCCCTAGGATAATGTTAGGGTTAGGGTTAGGGTTAGCATCAGCCCTAGGATAGTGTTAGTGTTAGGGTTAGCATCAGCCGTAGGATAGTGTTAGGGTTAGGGTTAGGGTTAGCATCCGCCCTAGGATAGTGTTAGGGTTAGGGTTAGGGTTAGCATCAGCCCTAGGATAGTGTTAGGGTTAGGGTTAACATAAACCCTAGGATAGTGTTAGGGTTAGGGTTAGCATCAACCCTAGGATAGTGTTTGGGTTAGGGTTAGGGTTAGCAGCAGCCCGAGGATAGTGTTAGGGTTAGGGTTAGCCTCAGCCCTAGGAGAGTGTTAGGGTTAGAGATAGGGTTAGCATCAGGCCTAGGATAGTGTTAGGGTTAGGGTTAGGGTTAGCATCAGCCCTAGGATAGTGTTAGGGTTAGGGTTATTATCAGGCCTAGGATAGTGTTAGGGTTAGGGTTAGCATCAGCCCTAGGATAGTGTTAGGGTTAGGGTTAGGGTTAGCATCCGCCCTAGGATAGTGTTAGGGTTAGGGTTAGGGTTAGCATCAGCCCTAGGATAGTGTTAGGGTTACGGTTAGGGTTAGCATCAGCCCTAGGATAGTGTTAGGGTTAGGGTTAACATAAACCCTAGGATAGTGTTAGGGTTAGGGTTAGGGTTATCATCAGGCCTAGGATAGTGTTAGGGTTAGGGTTAGGGTTATCATCAGGACTAGGATACTTTTAGGGTTAGGGTTAGCATCAGTTCAAGGATAGTGTTAGGGTTAGCGTTAGGGTTAGCCTCAGCCCTAGGATAGTGTTAGGGTTAGGGTTAGGGTTAGCATCAGCCCTAGGATAGTGTTAGGGTTAGGGTTAGGGTTAGCATCAGCCCTAGGATAGTGTTAGGGTTAGGGTTAGCATCAGCCCTAGGATCGTGTTAGGGTTAGGGTTAGGGTTATCATCAGGCCTAGGATAGTGTTAGGGTTAGGGTTAGCATCAGCCCTAGGATAGTGTTAGGGTTAGGGTTAGGGTTAGCATCAGCCCTAGGATAGTGTTAGGGTTAGGGTTAGCATCAGCCCTAGGATAGTGTTAGGGTTAGGGTTAGGGTTAGCATCAGGCCTAGGATAGTGTTATTGTTAGGGTTAGCATCAGCCCTAGGATAGTGTTAGGGTTAAGGTTAGGGTTAGCATCAGCCGTAGGATAGTGTCAGGGTTAGGGTTGGCATCAGACCTAGGATAGTGTTAGGGTTAGGGTTAGGGTTCGCATCAGCCCTAGGATAGTGTTAGTGTTATGGTTAGCATCAGCCCTAGGATAGTGTTAGGGTTAGGGTTAGGGTTAGCATCCGCCCTAGGATAGTGTTAGGGTTAGGGTTAGGGTTAGCATCCGCCCTAGGATAGTGTTATGGTTAGGGTTAGGGTTAGCATCAGCCCTAGGATAGTGTTAGGGTTAGGGTTAACATAAACCCTAGGATAGTGTTAGGGTTAGGGTTAGGGTTATCATCAGGCCTAGGATAGTGTTAGGGTTAGGGTTAGGGTTAGCATTAGTTCAAGGATAGTGTTAGGGTTAGCGTTAGGGTTAGCATCAGCCCTAGGATAGTGTGAGGGTTAGGGTTAGGGTTAGCATCAGCCCTACGATAGTGTTAGGGTTAGGGTTAGCATCAGCCCTAGGATAGTGTTAGGGTTAGGGTTAGGGTTATCATCAGGCCCAGGATAGTGGTAGGGTTAGGGTTAGCATCAGCCCTAGGATAGTGTTAGGGTTAGGGTTAACATAAACCCTAGGATAGTGTTAGGGTTAGGGTTAGGGTTATCATCAGGCCTAGGATAGTGTTAGGGTTAGGGTTAGGGTTAGCATCAGTTCAAGGATAGTTTTAGGGTTAGCGTTAGGGTTAGCATCAACCCTAGGATAGTGTTAGGGTTAGGGTTAGGGTTAGCATCAGCCCTAGGATAGTGTTAGGGTTAGGGTTAGCATCAGCCCTAGGATAGTGTTAGGGTTAGGGTTAGGGTTATCATCAGGCCTAGGATAGTGTTAGGGTTAGGGTTAGCATCAGCCCTAGGATAGTGTTAGGGTTAGGGTTAGGGTTAGCATCAGCCCTAGGATAGTGTTAGGGTTAGGGTTAGCGTCAGCCCCAGGATAGTGTTAGGGTTAGGGTTAGGGTTAGCATCAGGCCTAGGATAGTGTTAGGGTTAGGGTTAGCATCAGCTCTAGGATAGTGTTATTGTTAGGGTTAGCATCAGCCCTAGGATAGTGTTATGGTTAGGGTTAGGGTTAGCATCAGCGTTTGGAGAGTGTTAGGGTTAGGGTTAGGGTTAGCATCAGCCCTAGGATAGTGTTAGTGATAGGGTTAGCATCAGCCCTAGATAGTGCTAGGGTTAGGGTTAGGGTTAGCATCCGCCCTAGGATAGTGTTAGGTTTAGGGTTAGGGTTAGCATCAGCCCTAGGATAGTGTTAGGGTTAGGGTTAACATAAACCCTAGGATAGTGTTATGGTTAGGGTTAGGGTTAGCATCAGCCCTAGGATAGTGTTAGGGTTAGGGTTAGGGTTAGCATTAGTTCAAGGATAGTGTTAGGGTTAGCGTTAGGTTTAGCATCAGCCCTAGGATAGTGTTAGGTTTAGGGTTAGGGTTAGCATCAGCCCTAGGATAGTGTTAGGGTTAGGGTTAGCATCAGCCCTAGGATAGTGTTAGGGTTAGGGTTAGGGTTAGCATCAGCCCTAGGATAGTGTTAGGGTTATGGTTATCATCAGCCCTAGGATAGTGTTGGGGTTAGGGTTAGGGTTAGCATCAGCCGTAGGATAGTGTTAGGGTTAAGGTTAGCCTCAGCCCTAAGATAGTGTTAGTGTTAGGGTTAGGGTTAGCATCAGCCCTAGGATAATGTTAGGGTTAGGGTTAGGGTTAGCATCAGCCCTAGGATAGTGTTAGGGTTAGGGTTAGCCTCAGCCCAAGGAGAGTGTTAGGGTTAGGGATAGGGTTAGCATCAGGCCTAGGATAGTGTTAGGGTTAGGGTTAGGGTTAGCATCAGCCCTAGGATAGTGTTAGGGTTAGGGTTAGGGTTAGCATCAGCCCTAGGATAGTGTTAGGGTTAAGGTTAGGGTTAGCATCAGCCCTAGGATATTATTAGGGTTAGGGTTAGCATCAGCCCTAGGATAGTGTTAGGGTTAGAGTTAGGTTTAGCACCAGGCTTAGGATAGTGTTAGTGTTAGGGTTACCATCAGCCTTAGGATAGTGTTAGGGTTAGGGTTAGGGTTAGCATCAGCCGTAGGATAGTGTTAGGGTTAGGGTTAGGGTTAGCATCAGCCCTAGGATAGTATTAGGGTTAGGGTTAGGGTTAGGGTTAGGGTTAGCTTCAGCTCTAGGATAGAGTTAGGGTTAGGGTTAGGGTTAGCATCAGCCCTAGGATAGTGTTAGGGTTAGGGTTAGGGTTAGCATCAGCCCTAGGATAGTGTTAGGGTTAGGGTTAGGGTTAGCATCAGCCCTAGGATAGTGTTAGGGTTAGGGTTAACATAAACCCTAGGATAGTGTTAGGGTTAGGGTTAGGGTTAGGGTTAGGGTTAGCATCAGTTCAAGGATAGTGTTAGGGTTAGCGTTAGGTTTAGCATCAGCCCTAGGATAGTGTTAGGTTTAGGGTTAGGGTTAGCATCAGCCCTAGGATAGTGTTAGGGTTAGGGTTAGCATCAGCCCTAGGATAGTGTTAGGGTTAGGGTTAGGGTTATCATCAGGCCTAGGATAGTGTTAGGGTTAGGGTTAGCATCAGCCCTAGGATAGTGTTAGGGTTAGGGTTAGGGTTAGCATCAGCCCTAGGATAGTGTTAGGGTTATGGTTATCATCAGCCCTAGGATAGTGTTGGGGTTAGGGTTAGGGTTAGCATCAGCCGTAGGATAGTGTTAGGGTTAAGGTTAGCCTCAGCCCTAATATAGTGTTAGAGTTAGGGTTAGGGTTAGCATCAGCCCTAGGATAATGTTAGGGTTAGGGTTAGGGTTAGCATCAGCCCTAGGATAGTGTTAGGGTTAGGGTTAGCCTCAGCCCAAGGAGAGTGTTAGGGTTAGGGATAGGGTTAGCATCAGGCCTAGGATAGTGTTAGGGTTAGGGTTAGGGTTAACATCCGCCCTAGGATAGTGTTAGGGTTAGGGTTAGCATCAGGCCTAGGATAGTGTTAGGGTTAGGGTTAGCATCAGCCCTAGGATAGTGTTAGGGTTAGGGTTAGGGTTTGCATCAGCCCTAGGATAGTGTTAGGGTTAGGGTTAGGTTTAGCATCAGCCCTAGGATAGTGTTAGGGTAAGGGTTAGGGTTAGCATCAGGCCTAGGATAGTGTTAGGGTTACGGTTAGAATCAGCCCTAGGATAGTGTTAAGGTTAGGGTTAAGTTTAGCATCAGCCCTAGGATAGTGTTAGGGTTAGGGTTAGGGTTAGCATCAGCCCTAGGATAGTGTTAGGGTTAGGGTTAGGGTTAGCATCAGCCTTAGGATAGTGTTAGGGTTAGGGTTAGCATCAGCCCTAGGATAGTGTTAGGGTTAGGGTTAGGGTTAGCTTCAGCCCTAGGACAGTGTTAGGGTTAGGGTTAGCATCAGCCCTAGGATAGTGTTAGGGTTAGGGTTAGCATCAGCCCTAGGATAGTGTTAGGGTTAGGGTTAGGGTTAGCATCAGGCCTAGGATAGTGTTAGGGTTAGGGTTAGCATCAGCCCTAGGATAGTGTTAGGGTTAGG
This sequence comes from Lemur catta, assembly GCF_020740605.2. Lineage (NCBI taxonomy): Eukaryota > Metazoa > Chordata > Mammalia > Primates > Lemuridae > Lemur > Lemur catta. The sequence goes on along the minus strand of NC_059145.1, from coordinate 157,931 downwards.
GTTAGCATCAGCCCTAGGATAGTGTTAGGGTTAGGGTTAGGGTTAGCATCAGCTTTTGGAGAGTGTTAGGGTTAGGGTTAGGGTTAGCATCAGCCCTAGGATAGTGTTAGTGTTAGGGTTAGCATCAGCCCTAGGATAGTGTTAGTGTTAGGGTTAGGGTTAGCATCCACCCTAGGATAGTGTTAGGTTTAGGTTTAGGGTTAGCATCAACCCTAGGATAGTGTTAGGGTTAGGGTTAGGGTTAGCATCAGCCGTAGGATAGTGTTAGGGTTAGGGTTAGCCTCAGCCCTAGGATAGTGTTAGGGGTAGGGTTAGGGTTAGCATCAGCCCTAGCGTAGTGTTAGTTTTAGGGTTAGCATCAGCCCTAGGATAGTGTTAGGGTTAGGGTTAGGGTTAGCATCAGCCCTAGGATAGTATTAGGGTTAGGGTTAGGGTTAGGGTTTGGGTTAGCATCAGCTCTAGGATAGTGTTAGTGTTAGGGTTAGGGTTAGCATCAGCCCTAGGATAGTGTTAGGGTTAGGGTTAGCATCAGCCCTAGGATAGTGTTAGGGTTAGGGTTAGGGTTAGCATCAGGCCTAGGATAGTGTTATTGTTAGGGTTAGCATGAGCCCTAGGATAGTGTTAGGGTTAAGGTTAGGGTTAGCATCAGCCGTAGGATAGTGTTAGGGATAGGGTTAGCATCAGCCCTAGGATAGTGTTAGGGTTAGGGTTACGGTTCGCATCAGCCCTAGGATAGTGTTAGTGTTATGGTTAGCATCAGCCCTAGGATAGTGTTAGGGTTAGGGTTAGGGTTAGCATCCGCCCTAGGATAGTGTTAGGGTTAGGGTTAGGGTTAGCATCAGCCCTAGGATAGTGTTAGGGTTAGGGTTAACATAAACCCTAGGATAGTGTTAGGGTTAGGGTTAGGGTTATCATCAGGCCTAGGATAGTGTTTGGGTTAGGGTTAGGGTTAGCATCAGTTCAAGGATAGTTTTAGGGTTAGCGTTAGGGTTAGCATCAGCCCTAGGATAGTGTTAGGGTTAGGGTTAGGGTTAGCATCAGCCCTAGGATAGTGTTAGGGTTAGGGTTAGCATCAGCCCTAGGATAGTGTTAGGGTTAGGGTTAGGGTTATCATCAGGCCTAGGATAGTGTTAGGGTTAGGGTTAGCATCAGCCCTAGGATAGTGTTAGGGTTAGGGTTAGGGTTAGCATCAGCCCTAGGATAGTGTTAGGGTTATGGTTAGCATCAGCCCTAGGATAGTGTTGGGGTTAGGGTTAGGGTTAGCATCAGCCGTAGGATAGTGTTAGGGTTAAGGTTAGCCTCAGCCCTAAGATAGTGTTAGAGTTAGGGTTAGGGTTAGCATCAGCCCTAGGATAATGTTAGGGTTAGGGTTAGGGTTAGCATCAGCCCTAGGATAGTGTTAGGGTTAGGGTTAACCTAAGCCCTAGGAGAGTGTTAGGGTTAGGGATAGGGTTAGCATCAGGCCTAGGATAGTGTTAGGGTTAGGGTTAGGGTTAGCATCCGCCCTAGGATAGTTTTAGGGTTAGGGTTACCATCAGGCCTAGGATAGTGTTAGGGTTAGGGTTAGCATCAGCCCTAGGATAGTGTTAGGGTTAGGGTTAGGGTTAGCATCAGCCCTAGGATAGTGTTAGGGTTAGGATTAGGTTTAGCATCAGCCCTAGGATAGTGTTAGGGTAAGGGTTAGGGTTAGCATCAGGCCTAGGATAGTGTTAGGGTTAGGGTTAGCATCAGCCCTAGGATAGTGTTAGGGTTAGGGTTAGGGTTAGCATCAGCCCTAGGATAGTGTTAGGGTTAGGGTTAGTGTTAGCATCAGCCCTAGGATAGTGTTAGGGTTAGGGTTAGCATCAGCCCTAGGATAGTGTTAGGGTTAGAGTTAGGTTTAGCACCAGGCTTAGGATAGTGTTAGTGTTAGGGTTACCATCAGCCTTAGGATAGTGTCAGGGTTAGGGTTAGGGTTAGCATCAGCCGTAGGATAGTGTTAGGGTTAGGGTTAGGGTTAGCATCAGCCCTAGGATAGTATTAGGTTTAGGGTTAGGGTTAGGGTTAGGGTTAGCTTCAGCTCTAGGATAGAGTTAGGGTTAGGGTTAGGGTTAGCATCAGCCCTAGGATAGTGTTAGGGTTAGGGTTAGGGTTAGCATCAGCCCTAGGATAGTGTTAGGGTTAGGGTTAGGGTTAGCATCAGCCCTAGGATAGTGTTAGGGTTATGGTTAGGTTTAGCATCAGCCCTAGGATAGTGTTAAGGTAAGGGTTAGGGTTAGCATCAGGCCTAGGATAGTGTTAGGGTTACGGTTAGAATCAGCCCTAGGATAGTGTTAGGGTTAGGGTTAAGTTTAGCATCAGCCCTAGGATAGTGTTAGGGTTAGGGTTAGGGTTAGCATCAGCCCTAGGATAGTGTTAGGGTTAGGGTTAGGGTTAGCATCAGCCCTAGGATAGTGTTAGGGTTAGGGTTAGCATCAGCCCTAGGATAGTGTTAGGGTTAGGGTTAGGGTTATCATCAGGCCTAGGATAGTGTTAGGGTTAGGGTTAGCATCAGCCCTAGGATAGTGTTAGGGTTAGGGTTAGGGTTAGCATCAGCCCTAGGATAGTGTTAGGGTTAGGGTTAGCATCAGCCCTAGGATAGTGTTAGGGTTAGGGTTAGGGTTAGCATCAGGCCTAGGATAGTGTTATTGTTAGGGTTAGCATCAGCCCTACGATAGTGTTAGGGTTAGGGTTAGGGTTAGCATCAGCCGTAGGATAGTGTTAGGGTTAGGGTTAGGGTTAGCATCAGGCCTAGGATAGTGTTATTGTTAGGGTTAGCATCAGCCCTAGGATAGTGTTAGGGTTAGGGTTAGGGTTAGCATCAGAAGTAGGATAGTGTTAGGGTTAGGGTTAGCCTCAGCCCTAAGATAGTGTTAGAGTTAGGGTTAGGGTTAGCATCAGCCCTAGGATAATGTTAGGGTTAGGGTTAGGGTTAGCATCAGCCCTAGGATAGTGTTAGTGTTAGGGTTAGCATCAGCCGTAGGATAGTGTTAGGGTTAGGGTTAGGTTTAGCATCCGCCCTAGGATAGTGTTAGGGTTAGGGTTAGGGTTAGCATCAGCCCTAGGATAGTGTTAGGGTTAGGGTTAACATAAACCCTAGGATAGTGTTAGGGTTAGGGTTAGCATCAACCCTAGGATAGTGTTTGGGTTAGGGTTAGGGTTAGCAGCAGCCCGAGGATAGTGTTAGGGTTAGGGTTAGCCTCAGCCCTAGGAGAGTGTTAGGGTTAGAGATAGGGTTAGCATCAGGCCTAGGATAGTGTTAGGGTTAGGGTTAGGGTTAGCATCAGCCCTAGGATAGTGTTAGGGTTAGGGTTATTATCAGGCCTAGGATAGTGTTAGGGTTAGGGTTATCATCAGGCCTAGGATAGTGTTAGGGTTAGGGTTAGGGTTATCATCAGGACTAGGATACTTTTAGGGTTAGGGTTAGCATCAGTTAAAGGATAGTGTTAGGGTTAGCGTTAGGGTTAGCCTCAGCCCTAGGATAGTGTTAGGGTTAGGGTTAGGGTTAGCATCAGCCCTAGGATAGTGTTATGGTTAGGGTTAGCATCAGCCCTAGGATAGTGTTAGGGTTAGGGTTAGGGTTAGCATCAGCCCTAGGATAGTGTTAGGGTTAGGGTTAGCATCAGCCCTAGGATAGTGTTAGGGTTAGGGTTAGGGTTAGCATCAGCCCTAGGATAGTGTTAGGGTTAGGGTTAGCATCAGCCCTATGATAGTGTTAGGGTTAGGGTTAGGGTTAGCATCAGCCCTAGGATAGTGTTAGGGTTAGGGTTAGCATCAGCCCTAGGATAGTGTTAGGGTTAGGGTTAGCGTTAGCATCAGCCCTAGGATAGTGTTAGGGTTAGTGTTAGCATCAGCCCTAGGATAGTGTTAGGGTTAGGGTTAGGGTTAGCATCAGCCCTAGGATAGTGTTAGGGTTAGGGTTAGCATCAGCCCAAGGTTAGTGTTAGGGTTAGGGTTAACATAAACCCTAGGATAGTGTTAGGGTTAGGGTTAGGGTTATCATCAGGCCTAGGATAGTTTTAGGGTTAGGGTTAGCATCAGTTCAAGGATAGTGTTAGGGTTAGCGTTAGGGTTAGCATCAGCCCTAGGATAGTGTTAGGGTTAGGGTTAGGGTTAGCATCAGCCCTAGGATAGTGTTACGGTTAGGGTTAGCATCAGCCCTAGGATAGTGTTAGGGTTAGGGTTAGGGTTAGCATCAGCGTTTGGAGAGTGTTAGGGTTAGGGTTAGGGTTAGCATAAGCCCTAGGATAGTGTTAGTGTTAGGGTTAGCATCAGCCCTAGGATAGTGTTAGGGTTAGGGTTAGGGTTAGCATCCGCCCTAGGATAGTGTTAGGTTTAGGGTTAGGGTTAGCATCAGCCCTAGGATAGTGTTAGGGTTAGGGTTAACATAAACCCTAGGATAGTGTTAGGGTTAGGGTTAGGGTTATCATCAGGCCTAGGATAGTGATAGGGTTAGGGTTAGGGTTAGCATCAGTTCAAGGATAGTGTTAGGGTTAGCGTTAGGGTTAGCATCAGCCCTAGGATAGTGTTAGGGTTAGGGTTAGGGTTAGCATCAGCCCTAGCATAGTGTTAGGTTTAGGGTTAGCATCAGCCCTAGGATAGTGTTAGGGTTAGGGTTAGGGTTATCATCAGGCCTAGGATAGTGTTAGGGTTAGGGTTAGCATCAGCCCTAGGATAGTGTTAGGGTTAGGGTTAGCATCAGCCCTGAGATAGTGTTAGGGTTAGGGTTAGGGTTAGCATCAGGCCTAGGATAGTGTTAGTGTTAGGGTTAGCATCAGCCCTAGGATAGTGTTAGTGTTAGGGTTAGGGTTAGCATCAGAAGTAGGATAGTGTTAGGGTTAGGGTTAGCCTCAGCCCTAAGATAGTGTTAGAGTTAGGGTTAGGGTTAGCATCAGACCTAGGATAATGTTAGGGTTAGGGTTAGGGTTAGCATCAGCCCTAGGATAGTGTTAGTGTTAGGGTTAGCATCAGCCCTAGGATAGTGTTAGGGTTAGGGTTAGGGTTAGCATTCCGCCCTAGGATAGTGTTAGGGTTAGGGTTAGGGTTAGCATCAGCCCTAGGATAGTGTTAGGGTTAGGGTTAACATAAACCTTAGGATAGTGTTAGGGTTAGGGTTAGCATCAACCGTAGGATAGTGTTTGGGTTACGGTTAGGGTTATCATCAGCCCTAGAATAGTGTTAGGGTTAGGGTAAGCCTCAGCCCTAGGAGAGTGTTAGGGTTAGGGACAGGGTTAGCATCAGGCCTAGGATAGTGTTAGGGTTAGGGTTAGGGTTAGCATCAGCCCTAGGATAGTGTTAGGGTTAGGGTTAGCATCAGGCCTAGTATAGTGTTAGGGTTAGGGTTAGCATCAGCCCTAGGAGAGTGTTAGGGTTAGTGTTAGGGTTAGCATCAGCCCTAGGATAGTGTTAGGGTTATGGTTAGGTTTAGCATCAGCCCTAGGATAGTGTTAAGGTAAGGGTTAGGGTTAGCATCAGGCCTAGGATAGTGTTAGGGTTACGGTTAGGATCAGCCCTAGGATAGTGTTAGAGTTAGGGTTAAGTTTAGCATAAGCCCGAGGATAGTGTTAGGGTTAGGGTTAGGGTTAGCATCAGCCCTAGGATAGTGTTAGGGTTAGGGTTAGGGTTAGCATCAGCCCTAGGATAGTGTTAGGGTTAGGGTTAGCATCAGCCCTAGGATAGTGTTAGGGTTAGGGTTAGGGTTATCATCAGGCCTAGGATAGTGTTAGGGTTAGGGTTAGCATCAGTCCTAGGATAGTGTTAGGGTTAGGGTTAGGGTTAGTATCAGCCCTAGGATAGTGTTAGTGTTAGGGTTAGCATCAGCCCTAGGATAGTGTTAGGGTTAGGGTTAGGGTTAGCATCAGGCCTAGGATAGTGTTATTGTTAGGGTGACCATCAGCCCTAGGATAGTGTTAGGGATAGGGTTAGGGTTAGCATCAGAAGTAGGATAGTGTTAGGGTTAGGGTTAGCCTCAGCCCTAAGATAGTGTTAGAGTTAGGGTTAGGGTTAGCATCAGCCCTAGGATAATGTTAGGGTTAGGGTTAGGGTTAGCATCAGCCCTAGGATAGTGTTAGTGTTAGGGTTAGCATCAGCCCTAGGATAGTGTTAGGGTTAGGGTTAGGGTTAGCATCCGCCCTAGGATAGTGTTAGGGTTAGGGTTAGGGTAAGCATCAGCCCTAGGATAGTGTTAGGGTTAGGGTTAACATAAACCCTAGGATAGTGTTAGGGTTAGGGTTAGCATCAACCCTAGGATAGTGTTTGGGTTAGGGTTAGGGTTAGCATCAGCCCTAGGATAGTGTTAGGGTTAGGGTTAGCCTCAGCCCTAGGAGAGTGTTAGGGTTAGAGATAGGGTTAGCATCAGGCCTAGGATAGTGTTAGGGTTAGGGTTAGGGTTAGCATCAGCCCTAGGATAGTGTTAGGGTTAGAGTTAGCATCAGGCCTAGGATAGTGTTAGGGTTAGGGTTAGCATCAGCCCTAGGATAGTGTTAGGGTTAGGGTTAGGGTTAGCATCAGCCCTAGGATAGTGTTAGGGTTATGGTTAGGTTTAGCATCAGCCCTAGGATAGTGTTAAGGTAAGGGTTAGGGTTAGCATCAGGCCTAGGATAGCGTTAGGGTTACGGTTAGAATCAGCCCTAGGATAGTGTTAGGGTTAGGGTTAAGTTTAGCATCAGCCCTAGGATAGTGTTAGGGTTAGGGTTAGGGTTAGCATCAGCCCTAGGATAGTGTTAGGGTTAGGGTTAGGGATAGCATCAGCCCTAGGATAGTGTTAGGGTTAGGGTTAGCATCAGCCCTAGGATAGTGTTAGGGTTAGGGTTAGGGTTATCATCAGGCCTAGGATAGTGTTAGGGTTAGGGTTAGCATCAGCCCTAGGATAGTGTTAGGGTTAGGGTTAGGGTTAGCATCAGCCCTAGGATAGTGTTAGGGTTAGGGTTAGCATCAGCCCTAGGATAGTGTTAGGGTTAGGGTTAGGGTTAGCATCAGGCCTAGGATAGTGTTAGGGTTAGGGTTAGCATCAGCCCTAGGATAGTGTTAGGGTTAAGGTTAGGGTTAGCATCAGCCGTAGGATAGTGTTAGGGATAGGGTTAGCATCAGCCCTAGGTTAGTGTTAGGGTTAGGGTTACGGTTCGCATCAGCCCTAGGATAGTGTTAGTGTTATGGTTAGCATCAGCCCTAGGATAGTGTTAGGGTTAGGGTTAGGGTTAGCATCCGCCCTAGGATAGTGTTAGGGTTAGGGTTAGGGTTAGCATCAGCACTAGGATAGTGTTAGGGTTAGGGTTAACATAAACCCTAGGATAGTGTTAGGGTTAGGGTTAGGGTTATCATCAGGCCTAGGATAGTGTTAGGGTTAGGGTTAGGGTTAGCATCAGTTCATGGATAGTTTTAGGGTTAGCGTTAGGGTTAGCATCAGCCCTAGGATAGTGTTAGGGTTAGGGTTAGGGTTAGCATCAGCCCTAGGATAGTGTTAGGGTTAGGGTTAGCATCAGCCCTAGGATAGTGTTAGGGTTAGGGTTAGGGTTATCATCAGGCCTAGGATAGTGTTAGGTTTAGGGTTAGCATCAGCCCTAGTATAGTGTTAGGGTTAGGGTTAGGGTTAGCATCAGCCCTAGGATAGTGTTAGGGTTATGGTTATCATCAGCCCTAGGATAGTGTTGGGGTTAGGGTTAGGGTTAGCGTCAGCCGTAGGATAGTGTTAGGGTTAAGGTTAGGCTCAGCCCTAAGATAGTGTTAGAGTTAGGGTTAGGGTTAGCATCAGCCCTAGGATAATGTTAGGGTTAGGGTTAGGGTTAGCATCAGCCCTAGGATAGTGTTAGGGTTAGGGTTAACCTAAGCCCTAGGAGAGTGTTAGGGTTAGGGATAGGGTTAGCATCAGGCCTAGGATAGTGTTAGGGTTAGGGTTAGGGTTAGCATCCGCCCTAGGATAGTGTTAGGGTTAGGGTTAGCATCAGGCCTAGGATAGTGTTAGGGTTAGGGTTAGCATCAGCCCTAGGATAGTGTTAGGGTTAGGGTTAGGGTTAGCATCAGCCCTAGGATAGTGTTAGGGTTAGGATTAGGTTTAGCATCAGCCCTAGGATAGTGTTAGGTTAAGGGTTAGGGTTAGCATCAGGCCTAGGATAGTGTTAGGGTTACGGTTAGAATCAGCCCTAGGATAGTGTTAGGGTTAGGGTTAAGTTTAGCATCAGCCTTAGGATAGTGTTAGGGTTAGGGTTAGGGTTAGCATCAGCCCTAGGATAGTGTTAGGGTTAGGGTTAGGGTTAGCATCAGCCTTAGGATAGTGTTAGGGTTAGGGTTAGCATCAGCCCTAGGATAGTGTTAGGGTTAGGGTTAGGGTTAGCTTCAGCCCTAGGACAGTGTTAGGGTTAGGGTTAGCATCAGCCCTATGATAGTGTTAGGGTTAGGGTTAGCATCAGCCCTAGGATAGTGTTAGGGTTAAGGTTAGGGTTAGCATCAGGCCTAGGATAGTGTTAGGGTTAGGGTTAGCATCAGCCCTAGGATAGTGTTAGGGTTAGGGCTAGGGTTATCATCAGGCCTAGGATAGTGTTAGGGTTAGGGTTAGCATCAGTCCTAGGATAGTGTTAGGGTTAGGGTTAGGGTTAGTATCAGCCCTAGGATAGTGTTAGTGTTAGGGTTAGCATCAGCCCTAGGATAGTGTTAGGGTTAGGGTTAGGGTTAGCATCAGCCCTAGGATAGTGTTATTGTTAGGGTTACCATCAGCCCTAGGATAGTGTTAGGGATAGGGTTAGGGTTAGCATCAGAAGTAGGATAGTGTTAGGGTTAGGGTTAGCCTCAGCCCTAAGATAGTGTTAGAGTTAGGGTTAGGGTTAGCATCAGCCCTAGGATAATGTTAGGGTTAGGGTTAGGGTTAGCATCAGCCCTAGGATAGCGTTAGTGTTAGGGTTAGCATCAGCCCTAGGATAGTGTTAGGGTTAGGGTTAGGGTTAGCATCCGCCCTAGGATAGTGTTAGGGTTAGGGTTAGGGTAAGCATCAGCCCTAGGATAGTGTTAGGGTTAGGATTAACATAAACCCTAGGATAGTGTTAGGGTTAGGGTTAGCATCAACCCTAGGATAGTGTTTGGGTTAGGGTTAGGGTTAGCATCAGCCCTAGGATAGTGTTAGGGTTAGGGTTAGCCTCAGCCCTAGGAGAGTGTTAGGGTTAGAGATAGGGTTAGCATCAGGCCTAGGATAGTGTTAGGGTTAGGGTTAGGGTTAGCATCCGCCCTAGGATAGTGTTAGGGTTAGGGTTAGCATCAGGCCTAGGATAGTGTTAGGGTTAGGGTTAGCATCAGCCCTAGGATAGTGTTAGGGTTAGGGTTAGGGTTAGCATCAGCCCTAGGATAGTGTTAGGGTTAGGATTAGGTTTAGCATCAGCCCTAGGATAGTGTTAGGTTAAGGGTTAGGGTTAGCATCAGGCCTAGGATAGTGTTAGGGTTACGGTTAGAATCAGCCCTAGGATAGTGTTAGGGTTAGGGTTAAGTTTAGCATCAGCCTTAGGATAGTGTTAGGGTTAGGGTTAGGGTTAGCATCAGCCCTAGGATAGTGTTAGGGTTAGGGTTAGGGTTAGCATCAGCCTTAGGATAGTGTTAGGGTTAGGGTTAGCATCAGCCCTAGGATAGTGTTAGGGTTAGGGTTAGGGTTAGCTTCAGCCCTAGGACAGTGTTAGGGTTAGGGTTAGCATCAGCCCTATGATAGTGTTAGGGTTAGGGTTAGCATCAGCCCTAGGATAGTGTTAGGGTTAAGGTTAGGGTTAGCATCAGGCCTAGGATAGTGTTAGGGTTAGGGTTAGCATCAGCCCTAGGATAGTGTTAGGGTTAGGGCTAGGGTTATCATCAGGCCTAGGATAGTGTTAGGGTTAGGGTTAGCATCAGTCCTAGGATAGTGTTAGGGTTAGGGTTAGGGTTAGTATCAGCCCTAGGATAGTGTTAGTGTTAGGGTTAGCATCAGCCCTAGGATAGTGTTAGGGTTAGGGTTAGGGTTAGCATCAGCCCTAGGATAGTGTTATTGTTAGGGTTACCATCAGCCCTAGGATAGTGTTAGGGATAGGGTTAGGGTTAGCATCAGAAGTAGGATAGTGTTAGGGTTAGGGTTAGCCTCAGCCCTAAGATAGTGTTAGAGTTAGGGTTAGGGTTAGCATCAGCCCTAGGATAATGTTAGGGTTAGGGTTAGGGTTAGCATCAGCCCTAGGATAGTGTTAGTGTTAGGGTTAGCATCAGCCCTAGGATAGTGTTAGGGTTAGGGTTAGGGTTAGCATCCGCCCTAGGATAGTGTTAGGGTTAGGGTTAGGGTAAGCATCAGCCCTAGGATAGTGTTAGGGTTAGGATTAACATAAACCCTAGGATAGTGTTAGGGTTAGGGTTAGCATCAACCCTAGGATAGTGTTTGGGTTAGGGTTAGGGTTAGCATCAGCCCTAGGATAGTGTTAGGGTTAGGGTTAGCCTCAGCCCTAGGAGAGTGTTAGGGTTAGAGATAGGGTTAGCATCAGGCCTAGGATAGTGTTAGGGTTAGGGTTAGGGTTAGCATCAGCCCTAGGATAGTGTTAGGGTTCGAGTTAGCATCAGGCCTAGGATAGTGTTAGGGTTAGGGTTAGCATCAGCCCTAGGATAGTGTTAGGGTTAGGGTTAGGGTTAGCATCAGCCCTAGGATAGTGTTAGGGTTATGGTTAGGTTTAGCATCAGCCCTAGGATAGTGTTAAGGTAAGGGTTAGGGTTAGCATCAGGCCTAGGATAGGGTTAGGGTTACGGTTAGAATCAGCCCTAGGATAGTGTTAGGGTTAGGGTTAAGTTTAGCATCAGCCCTAGGATAGTGTTAGGGTTAGGGTTAGGGTTAGCATCAGCCCTAGGATAGTGTTAGGGTTAGGGTTAGGGTTAGCATCAGCCCTAGGATAGTGTTAGGGTTAGGGTTAGCATCAGCCCTAGGATAGTGTTAGGGTTAGGGTTAGAGTTATCATCAGGCCTAGGATAGTGTTAGGGTTAGGGTTAGCATCAGCCCTAGGATAGTGTTAGGGTTAGGGTTAGGGTTAGCATCAGCCCTAGGATAGTGTTAGGGTTAGGGTTAGCATCAGCCCTAGGATAGTGTTAGGGTTAGGGTTAGGGTTAGCATCAGGCCTAGGATAGTGTTAAGGTTAGGGTTAGCATCAGCCCTAGGATAGTGTTAGGGTTAAGGTTAGGGTTAGCATCAGCCGTAGGATAGTGTTAGGGATAGGGTTAGCATCAGCCCTAGGATAGTGTTAGGGTTAGGGTTACGGTTCGCATCAGCCCTAGGATAGTGTTAGTGTTATGGTTAGCATCAGCCCTAGGATAGTGTTAGGGTTAGGGTTAGGGTTAGCATCCGCCCTAGGATAGTGTTAGGGTTAGGGTTAGGGTTAGCATCAGCACTAGGATAGTGTTAGGGTTAGGGTTAACATAAACCCTAGGATAGTGTTAGGGTTAGGGTTAGGGTTATCATCAGGCCTAGGATAGTGTTAGGGTTAGGGTTAGGGTTAGCATCAGTTCATGGATAGTTTTAGGGTTAGCGTTAGGGTTAGCATCAGCCCTAGGATAGTGTTAGGGTTAGGGTTAGGGTTAGCATCAGCCCTAGGATAGTGTTAGGGTTAGGGTTAGCATCAGCCCTAGGATAGTGTTAGGGTTAGGGTTAGGGTTATCATCAGGCCTAGGATAGTGTTAGGTTTAGGGTTAGCATCAGCCCTAGGATAGTGTTAGGGTTAGGGTTAGGGTTAGCATCAGCCCTAGGATAGTGTTAGGGTTATGGTTATCATCAGCCCTAGGATAGTGTTGGGGTTAGGGTTAGGGTTAGCATCAGCCGTAGGATAGTGTTAGGGTTAAGGTTAGGCTCAGCCCTAAGATAGTGTTAGAGTTAGGGTTAGGGTTAGCATCAGCCCTAGGATAATGTTAGGGTTAGGGTTAGGGTTAGCATCCGCCCTAGGATAGTGTTAGGGTTAGGGTTAGCATCAGGCCTAGGATAGTGTTAGGGTTAGGGTTAGCATCAGCCCTAGGATAGTGTTAGGGTTAGGGTTAGGGTTAGCATCAGCCCTAGGATAGTGTTAGGGTTAGGGTTAGCATCAGCCCTAGGATAGTGTTAGGGTTAGGGTTAGGGTTATCATCAGGCCTAGGATAGTGTTAGGTTTAGGGTTAGCATCAGCCCTAGTATAGTGTTAGGGTTAGGGTTAGGGTTAGCATCAGCCCTAGGATAGTGTTAGGGTTATGGTTATCATCAGCCCTAGGATAGTGTTGGGGTTAGGGTTAGGGTTAGCGTCAGCCGTAGGATAGTGTTAGGGTTAAGGTTAGGCTCAGCCCTAAGATAGTGTTAGAGTTAGGGTTAGGGTTAGCATCAGCCCTAGGATAATGTTAGGGTTAGGGTTAGGGTTAGCATCAGCCCTAGGATAGTGTTAGGGTTAGGGTTAACCTAAGCCCTAGGAGAGTGTTAGGGTTAGGGATAGGGTTAGCATCAGGCCTAGGATAGTGTTAGGGTTAGGGTTAGGGTTAGCATCCGCCCTAGGATAGTGTTAGGGTTAGGGTTAGCATCAGGCCTAGGATAGTGTTAGGGTTAGGGTTAGCATCAGCCCTAGGATAGTGTTAGGGTTAGGGTTAGGGTTAGCATCAGCCCTAGGATAGTGTTAGGGTTAGGATTAGGTTTAGCATCAGCCCTAGGATAGTGTTAGGTTAAGGGTTAGGGTTAGCATCAGGCCTAGGATAGTGTTAGGGTTACGGTTAGAATCAGCCCTAGGATAGTGTTAGGGTTAGGGTTAAGTTTAGCATCAGCCTTAGGATAGTGTTAGGGTTAGGGTTAGGGTTAGCATCAGCCCTAGGATAGTGTTAGGGTTAGGGTTAGGGTTAGCATCAGCCTTAGGATAGTGTTAGGGTTAGGGTTAGCATCAGCCCTAGGATAGTGTTAGGGTTAGGGTTAGGGTTAGCTTCAGCCCTAGGACAGTGTTAGGGTTAGGGTTAGCATCAGCCCTATGATAGTGTTAGGGTTAGGGTTAGCATCAGCCCTAGGATAGTGTTAGGGTTAAGGTTAGGGTTAGCATCAGGCCTAGGATAGTGTTAGGGTTAGGGTTAGCATCAGCCCTAGGATAGTGTTAGGGTTAGGGCTAGGGTTATCATCAGGCCTAGGATAGTGTTAGGGTTAGGGTTAGCATCAGTCCTAGGATAGTGTTAGGGTTAGGGTTAGGGTTAGTATCAGCCCTAGGATAGTGTTAGTGTTAGGGTTAGCATCAGCCCTAGGATAGTGTTAGGGTTAGGGTTAGGGTTAGCATCAGCCCTAGGATAGTGTTATTGTTAGGGTTACCATCAGCCCTAGGATAGTGTTAGGGATAGGGTTAGGGTTAGCATCAGAAGTAGGATAGTGTTAGGGTTAGGGTTAGCCTCAGCCCTAAGATAGTGTTAGAGTTAGGGTTAGGGTTAGCATCAGCCCTAGGATAATGTTAGGGTTAGGGTTAGGGTTAGCATCAGCCCTAGGATAGTGTTAGTGTTAGGGTTAGCATCAGCCCTAGGATAGTGTTAGGGTTAGGGTTAGGGTTAGCATCCGCCCTAGGATAGTGTTAGGGTTAGGGTTAGGGTAAGCATCAGCCCTAGGATAGTGTTAGGGTTAGGATTAACATAAACCCTAGGATAGTGTTAGGGTTAGGGTTAGCATCAACCCTAGGATAGTGTTTGGGTTAGGGTTAGGGTTAGCATCAGCCCTAGGATAGTGTTAGGGTTAGGGTTAGCCTCAGCCCTAGGAGAGTGTTAGGGTTAGAGATAGGGTTAGCATCAGGCCTAGGATAGTGTTAGGGTTAGGGTTAGGGTTAGCATCAGCCCTAGGATAGTGTTAGGGTTCGAGTTAGCATCAGGCCTAGGATAGTGTTAGGGTTAGGGTTAGCATCAGCCCTAGGATAGTGTTAGGGTTAGGGTTAGGGTTAGCATCAGCCCTAGGATAGTGTTAGGGTTATGGTTAGGTTTAGCATCAGCCCTAGGATAGTGTTAAGGTAAGGGTTAGGGTTAGCATCAGGCCTAGGATAGGGTTAGGGTTACGGTTAGAATCAGCCCTAGGATAGTGTTAGGGTTAGGGTTAAGTTTAGCATCAGCCCTAGGATAGTGTTAGGGTTAGGGTTAGGGTTAGCATCAGCCCTAGGATAGTGTTAGGGTTAGGGTTAGGGTTAGCATCAGCCCTAGGATAGTGTTAGGGTTAGGGTTAGCATCAGCCCTAGGATAGTGTTAGGGTTAGGGTTAGGGTTATCATCAGGCCTAGGATAGTGTTAGGGTTAGGGTTAGCATCAGCCCTAGGATAGTGTTAGGGTTAGGGTTAGGGTTAGCATCAGCCCTAGGATAGTGTTAGGGTTAGGGTTAGCATCAGCCCTAGGATAGTGTTAGGGTTAGGGTTAGGGTTAGCATCAGGCCTAGGATAGTGTTAAGGTTAGGGTTAGCATCAGCCCTAGGATAGTGTTAGGGTTAAGGTTAGGGTTAGCATCAGCCGTAGGATAGTGTTAGGGATAGGGTTAGCATCAGCCCTAGGATAGTGTTAGGGTTAGGGTTACGGTTCGCATCAGCCCTAGGATAGTGTTAGTGTTATGGTTAGCATCAGCCCTAGGATAGTGTTAGGGTTAGGGTTAGGGTTAGCATCCGCCCTAGGATAGTGTTAGGGTTAGGGTTAGGGTTAGCATCAGCACTAGGATAGTGTTAGGGTTAGGGTTAACATAAACCCTAGGATAGTGTTAGGGTTAGGGTTAGGGTTATCATCAGGCCTAGGATAGTGTTAGGGTTAGGGTTAGGGTTAGCATCAGTTCATGGATAGTTTTAGGGTTAGCGTTAGGGTTAGCATCAGCCCTAGGATAGTGTTAGGGTTAGGGTTAGGGTTAGCATCAGCCCTAGGATAGTGTTAGGGTTAGGGTTAGCATCAGCCCTAGGATAGTGTTAGGGTTAGGGTTAGGGTTATCATCAGGCCTAGGATAGTGTTAGGTTTAGGGTTAGCATCAGCCCTAGGATAGTGTTAGGGTTAGGGTTAGGGTTAGCATCAGCCCTAGGATAGTGTTAGGGTTATGGTTATCATCAGCCCTAGGATAGTGTTGGGGTTAGGGTTAGGGTTAGCATCAGCCGTAGGATAGTGTTAGGGTTAAGGTTAGGCTCAGCCCTAAGATAGTGTTAGAGTTAGGGTTAGGGTTAGCATCAGCCCTAGGATAATGTTAGGGTTAGGGTTAGGGTTAGCATCAGCCCTAGGATAGTGTTAGGGTTAGGGTTAACCTAAGCCCTAGGAGAGTGTTAGGGTTAGGGATAGGGTTAGCATCAGGCCTAGGATAGTGTTAGGGTTAGTGTTAGGGTTAGCATCCGCCCTAGGATAGTGTTAGGGTTAGGGTTAGCATCAGGCCTAGGATAGTGTTAGGGTTAGGGTTAGCATCAGCCCTAGGATAGTGTTAGGGTTAGGGTTAGGGTTAGCATCAGCCCTAGGATAGTGTTAGGGTTAGGATTAGGTTTAGCATCAGCCCTAGGATAGTGTTAGGTTAAGGGTTAGGGTTAGCATCAGGCCTAGGATAGTGTTAGGGTTACGGTTAGAATCAGCCCTAGGATAGTGTTAGGGTTAGGGTTAAGTTTAGCATCAGCCTTAGGATAGTGTTAGGGTTAGGGTTAGGGTTAGCATCAGCCCTAGGATAGTGTTAGGGTTAGGGTTAGGGTTAGCATCAGCCTTAGGATAGTGTTAGGGTTAGGGTTAGCATCAGCCCTAGGATAGTGTTAGGGTTAGGGTTAGGGTTAGCTTCAGCCCTATGACAGTGTTAGGGTTAGGGTTAGCATCAGCCCTATGATAGTGTTAGGGTTAGGGTTAGCATCAGCCCTAGGATAGTGTTAGGGTTAAGGTTAGGGTTAGCATCAGGCCTAGGATAGTGTTAGGGTTAGGGTTAGCATCAGCCCTAGGATAGTGTTAGTGTTAGGGTTACCACCAGCCCTAGGATAGTGTTAGGGTTAGGGTTAGGGTTAGCATCAGCGTTTGAAGAGTGTTAGGGTTAGGGTTAGGGTTAGCATCAGCCCTAGGATAGTGTTAGTGTTAGGGTTAGCATCAGCCCTAGGATAGTGATAGGGTTAGGGTTAGGGTTAGCATCAGCCGTAGGATAGTGTTAGGGTTAGGGTTAGGGTTAGCATCAGGCCTAGGATAGTGTTATTGTTAGGGTTAGCATCAGCCCTAGGATAGTGTTAGGGTTAGAGTTAGGGTTAGCATCAGAAGTAGGATAGTGTTAGGGTTAGGGTTAGCCTCAGCCCTAAGATAGTGTTAGAGTTAGGGTTAGGGTTAGCATCAGCCCTAGGATAATGTTAGGGTTAGGGTTAGGGTTAGCATCAGCCCTAGGATAGTGTTAGTGTTAGGGTTAGCATCAGCCCTAGGATAGTGTTAGGGTTAGGGTTAGGGTTAGCATCCGCCCTAGGATAGTGTTAGGGTTAGGGTTAGGGTTAGCATCAGCCCTAGGATAGTGTT
The DNA here is from genome assembly GCF_020740605.2 of Lemur catta. Classification (NCBI taxonomy): domain Eukaryota; kingdom Metazoa; phylum Chordata; class Mammalia; order Primates; family Lemuridae; genus Lemur; species Lemur catta. The sequence continues at coordinate 141,487 of NC_059145.1, read as the reverse complement.
AGGGTTAGGGTTAACATAAACCCTAGGTTAGTGTTAGGGTTATGGTTAGCATCAACCCTAGGATAGTGTTTGGGTTTGGGTTAGGGTTAGCATCAGCCCTAGGATAGTGTTAGGGTTAGGGTTAGCCTCAGCCCTAGGAGAGTGTTAGCGTTAGAGATAGGGTTAGCATCAGGCCTAGGATAGTGTTAGGGTTAGGGTTAGGGTTAGCATCAGCCCTAGGATAGTGTTAGGGTTAGGGTTAGCATCAGGCCTAGGATAGTGTTAGGGTTAGGGTTAGCATCAGCCCTAGGATAGTGTTAGGGTTAGGGTTAGGGTTAGCATCAGCCCTAGGATAGTGTTAGGGTTATGGTTAGGTTTAGCATCAGCCCTAGGATAGTGTTAAGGTAAGGGTTAGGGTTAGCATCAGGCCTAGGATAGTGTTAGGGTTACGGTTAGAATCAGCCCTAGGATAGTGTTAGGGTTAGGGTTCAGTTTAGCATCAGCCCTAGGATAGTGTTAGGGTTAGGGTTAGGGTTAGCATCAGCCCTAGGATAGTGTTAGGGTTAGGATTAGGGTTAGCATCAGCCCTAGGATAGTGTTAGGGTTAGGGTTAGCATCAGCCCTAGGATAGTGTTAGGGTTAGGGTTACGGTTATCATCAGGCCTAGGATAGTGTTAGGGTTAGGGTTACCATCAGCCCTAGGATAGTGTTAAGGTTAGGGTTAGGGTTAGCATCAGCCCTAGGATAGTGTTAGGGTTAGGGTTAGCATCAGCCCTAGGATAGTGTTAGGGTTAGGGTTAGGGTTAGCATCAGGCCTAGGATAGTGTTATTGTTAGGGTTAGCATCAGCCCTACGATAGTGTTAGGGTTAGGGTTAGGGTTAGCATCAGCCGTAGGATAGTGTTAGGGTTAGGGTTAGGGTTAGCATCAGGCCTAGGATAGTGTTATTGTTAGGGTTAGCATCAGCCCTAGGATAGTGTTAGGGTTAGGGTTAGGGTTAGCATCAGAAGTAGGATAGTGTTAGGGTTAGGGTTAGCCTCAGCCCTAAGATAGTGTTAGAGTAAGGGTTAGGGTTAGCATCAGCCCTAGGATAATGTTAGGGTTAGGGTTAGGGTTAGCATCAGCCCTAGGATAGTGTTAGTGTTAGGGTTAGCGTCAGCCCTAGGATAGTGTTAGGGTTAGGGTTAACATAAACCCTAGGATAGTTTTAGGGTTAGGGTTAGCATCAACCCTAGGATAGTGTTTGGGTTAGGGTTAGGGTTAGCATCAGCCCGAGGATAGTGTTAGGGTTAGGGTTAGCCTCAGCCCTAGGAGAGTGTTAGGGTTAGAGATAGGGTTAGCATCAGGCCTAGGATAGTGTTAGGGTTAGGGTTAGGGTTAGCATCAGCCCTAGGATGGTGTTAGGGTTAGGGTTAGCATCAGGCCTAGGATAGTGTTAGGGTTAGGGTTAGCATCAGCCCTAGGATAGTGTTAGGGTTAGGGTTAGGGTTAGCATCAGCCCTAGGATAGTGTTAGGGTTATGGTTAGGTTTAGCATCAGCCCTAGGATAGTGTTAAGGTAAGGGTTAGGGTTAGCATCAGGCCTAGGATAGTGTTAGGGTTACGGTTAGAATCAGCCCTAGGATAGTGTTAGGGTTAGGGTTAAGTTTAGCATCAGCCCGAGGATAGTGTTAGGGTTAGGGTTAGGGTTAGCATCAGCCCTAGGATAGTGTTAGGGTTAGGGTTAGGGTTAGCATCAGCCCTAGGATAGTGTTAGGGTTAGGGTTAGCATCAGCCCTAGGATAGTGTTAGGGTTAGGGTTAGGGTTAGCTTCAGCCCTAGGACAGTGTTAGGGTTAGGGTTAGCATCAGCCCTATGATAGTGTTAGGGTTAGGGTTAGCATCAGCCCTAGGATAGTGTTAGGGTTAGGGTTAGGGTTAGCATCAGGCCTAGGATAGTGTTAGGGTTAGGGTTAGCATCAGCCCTAGGATAGTGTTAGGGTTAGTGTTACCATCAGCCCTAGGATAGTGTTAGGGTTAGGGTTAGCATCAGCCCTAGGATAGTGTTAGGGTTAGGGCTAGGGTTATCATCAGGCCTAGGATAGTGTTAGGGTTAGGCTTAGCATCAGTCCTAGGATAGTGTTAGGGTTAGGGTTAGGGTTAGTATCAGCCCTAGGATAGTGTTAGTGTTAGGGTTACCATCAGCCCTAGGATAGTGTTAGGGATAGGGTTAGGGTTAGCATCAGAAGTAGGATAGTGTTAGGGTTAGGGTTAGCCTCAGCCCTAAGATAGTGTTAGAGTTAGGGTTAGGGTTAGCATCAGCCCTAGGATAATGTTAGGGTTAGGGTTAGGTTTAGCATCAGCCCTAGGATAGTGTTAGTGTTAGGGTTAGCATCAGCCCTAGGATAGTGTTAGGGTTAGGGTTAGGGTTAGCATCCGCCCTAGGATAGTGTTAGGGTTAGGGTTAGGGTAAGCATCAGCCCTAGGATAGTGTTAGGGTTAGGGTTAACATAAACCCTAGGATAGTGTTAGGGTTAGGGTTAGCATCAACCCTAGGATAGTGTTTGGGTTAGGGTTAGGGTTAGCATCAGCCCTAGGATAGTGTTAGGGTTAGGGTTAGCCTCAGCCCTAGGAGAGTGTTAGGGTTAGAGATAGGGTTAGCATCAGGCCTAGGATAGTGTTAGGGTTAGGGTTAGGGTTAGCATCAGCCCTAGGATAGTGTTAGGGTTAGAGTTAGCATCAGGCCTAGGATAGTGTTAGGGTTAGGGTTAGCATCAGCCCTAGGATAGTGTTAGGGTTAGGGTTAGGGTTAGCATCAGCCCTAGGATAGTGTTAGGGTTATGGTTAGGTTTAGCATCAGCCCTAGGATAGTGTTAAGGTAAGGGTTAGGGTTAGCATCAGGCCTAGGATAGTGTTAGGGTTACGGTTAGAATCAGCCCTAGGATAGTGTTAGGGTTAGGGTTAACTTTAGCATCAGCCCTAGGATAGTGTTAGGGTTAGGGTTAGGGTTAGCATCAGCCCTAGGATAGTGTTAGGGTTAGGGTTAGGGTTAGCATCAGCCCTAGGATAGTGTTAGGGTTAGGGTTAGCATCAGCCCTAGGATAGTGTTAGGGTTAGGGTTAGGGTTAGCATCAGCCCTAGGATAGTGTTAGGGTTAGGGTTAGCATCAGCCCTAGGATAGTGTTAGGGTTAGGGTTAGGGTTAGCATCAGGCCTAGGATAGTGTTAGGGTTAGGGTTAGCATCAGCGCTAGGATAGTGTTAGGGTTAGGGTTAGGGTTATCATCAGGCCTAGGATAGTGTTAGGGTTAGGGTTAGCATCAGCCCTAGGATAGTGTTAGGGTTAGGGTTAGGGTTAGCATCAGCCCTAGGATAGTGTTAGGGTTAGGGTTAGCATCAGCCCTAGGATAGTGTTAGGGTTAGGGTTAGGGTTAGCATCAGGCCTAGGATAGTGTTAGGGTTAGGGTTAGCATCAGCCCTAGGATAGTGTTAGGGTTAAGGTTAGGGTTAGCATCAGCCGTAGGATAGTGTTAGGGATAGGGTTAGCATCAGCCCTAGGATAGTGTTAGGGTTAGGGTTACGGTTCGCATCAGCCCTAGGATAGTGTTAGTGTTATGGTTAGCATCAGCCCTAGGATAGTGTTAGGGTTAGGGTTAGGGTTAGCATCCGCCCTAGGATAGTGTTAGGGTTAGGGTTAGGGTTAGCATCAGCACTAGGATAGTGTTAGGGTTAGGGTTAACATAAACCCTAGGATAGTGTTAGGGTTAGGGTTAGGGTTATCATCAGGCCTAGGATAGTGTTAGGGTTAGGGTTAGGGTTAGCATCAGTTCATGGATAGTTTTAGGGTTAGCGTTAGGGTTAGCATCAGCCCTAGGATAGTGTTAGGGTTAGGGTTAGGGTTAGCATCAGCCCTAGGATAGTGTTAGGGTTAGGGTTAGCATCAGCCCTAGGATAGTGTTAGGGTTAGGGTTAGGGTTATCATCAGGCCTAGGATAGTGTTAGGTTTAGGGTTAGCATCAGCCCTAGGATAGTGTTAGGGTTAGGGTTAGGGTTAGCATCAGCCCTAGGATAGTGTTAGGGTTATGGTTATCATCAGCCCTAGGATAGTGTTGGGGTTAGGGTTAGGGTTAGCATCAGCCGTAGGATAGTGTTAGGGTTAAGGTTAGGCTCAGCCCTAAGATAGTGTTAGAGTTAGGGTTAGGGTTAGCATCAGCCCTAGGATAATGTTAGGGTTAGGGTTAGGGTTAGCATCAGCCCTAGGATAGTGTTAGGGTTAGGGTTAACCTAAGCCCTAGGAGAGTGTTAGGGTTAGGGATAGGGTTAGCATCAGGCCTAGGATAGTGTTAGGGTTAGGGTTAGGGTTAGCATCCGCCCTAGGATAGTGTTAGGGTTAGGGTTATCATCAGGCCTAGGATAGTGTTAGGGTTAGGGTTAGCATCAGCCCTAGGATAGTGTTAGGGTTAGGGTTAGGGTTAGCATCAGCCCTAGGATAGTGTTAGGGTTAGGATTAGGTTTAGCATCAGCCCTAGGATAGTGTTAGGTTAAGGGTTAGGGTTAGCATCAGGCCTAGGATAGTGTTAGGGTTACGGTTAGAATCAGCCCTAGGATAGTGTTAGGGTTAGGGTTAAGTTTAGCATCAGCCTTAGGATAGTGTTAGGGTTAGGGTTAGGGTTAGCATCAGCCCTAGGATAGTGTTAGGGTTAGGGTTAGGGTTAGCATCAGCCTTAGGATAGTGTTAGGGTTAGGGTTAGCATCAGCCCTAGGATAGTGTTAGGGTTAGGGTTAGGGTTAGCTTCAGCCCTAGGACAGTGTTAGGGTTAGGGTTAGCATCAGCCCTATGATAGTGTTAGGGTTAGGGTTAGCATCAGCCCTAGGATAGTGTTAGGGTTAAGGTTAGGGTTAGCATCAGGCCTAGGATAGTGTTAGGGTTAGGGTTAGCATCAGCCCTAGGATAGTGTTAGGGTTAGGGTTACCATCAGCCCTAGGATAGTGTTAGGGTTAGGGTTAGGGTTAGCATCAGCGTTTGGAGAGTGTTAGGGTTAGGGTTAGGGTTAGCATCAGCCCTAGGATAGTGATAGGGTTAGGGTTAGGGTTAGCATCAGCCGTAGGATAGTGTTAGGGTTAGGGTTAGGGTTAGCATCAGGCCTAGGATAGTGTTATTGTTAGGGTTAGCATCAGCCCTAGGATAGTGTTAGGGTTAAGGTTAGGGTTAGCATCAGGCCTAGGATAGTGTTATTGTTAGGGTTAGCATCAGCCCTAGGATAGTGTTAGGGTTAGAGTTAGGGTTAGCATCAGAAGTAGGATAGTGTTAGGGTTAGGGTTAGCCTCAGCCCTAAGATAGTGTTAGAGTTAGGGTTAGGGTTAGCATCAGCCCTAGGATAATGTTAGGGTTAGGGTTAGGGTTAGCATCAGCCCTAGGATAGTGTAAGTGTTAGGGTTAGCATCAGCCCTAGGATAGTGTTAGGGTTAGGGTTAGGGTTAGCATCCGCCCTAGGATAGTGTTAGGGTGAGGGTTAGGGTTAGCATCAGCCCTAGGATAGTGTTAGGGTTAGGGTTAACATAAACCCTAGGTTAGTGTTAGGGTTATGGTTAGCATCAACCCTAGGATAGTGTTAGGGTTAGGGTTAGGGTTAGCATCAGCCCTAGGATAGTGTTAGGGTTAGGGTTAGCATCAGGCCTAGGATAGTGTTAGGGTTAGGGTTAGCATCAGCCCTAGGATAGTGTTAGGGTTAAGGTTAGGGTTAGCATCAGCCCTAGGATAGTGTTAGGGTTATGGTTAGGTTTAGCATCAGCCCTAGGATAGTGTTAAGGTAAGGGTTAGGGTTAGCATCAGGCCTAGGATAGTGTTAGGGTTACGGTTAGAATCAGCCCTAGGATAGTGTTAGGGTTAGGGTTAAGTTTAGCATCAGCCCTAGGATAGTGTTAGGGTTAGGGTTAAGGTTAGCATCAGCCCTAGGATAGTGTTAGGGTTAGGGTTAGGGTTAGCATCAGCACTAGGATAGTGTTAGGTTTAGGGTTAGCATCAGCCCTAGGATAGTGTTAGGGTTAGGGTTACGGTTATCATCAGGCCTAGGATAGTGTTAGGGTTAGGGTTAGCATCAGCCCTAGGATAGTGTTAAGGTTAGGGTTAGGGTTAGCATCAGCCCTAGGATAGTGTTAGGGTTAGGGTTAGCATCAGCCCTAGGATAGTGTTAGGGTTAGGGTTAGGGTTAGCATCAGGCCTAGGATAGTGTTATTGTTAGGGTTAGCATCAGCCCTACGATAGTGTTAGGGTTAGGGTTAGGGTTAGCATCAGCCGTAGGATAGTGTTAGGGTTAGGGTTAGGGTTAGCATCAGGCCTAGGATAGTGTTATTGTTAGGGTTAGCATCAGCCCTAGGATAGTGTTAGGGTTAGGGTTAGGGTTAGCATCAGAAGTAGGATAGTGTTAGGGTTAGGGTTAGCCTCAGCCCTAAGATAGTGTTAGAGTAAGGGTTAGGGTTAGCATCAGCCCTAGGATAATGTTAGGGTTAGGGTTAGGGTTAGCATCAGCCCTAGGATAGTGTTAGTGTTAGGGTTAGCATCAGCCGTAGGATAGTGTTAGGGTTAGGGTTAGGGTTAGCATCCGCCCTAGGATAGTGTTAGGGTTAGGGTTAGGGTTAGCATCAGCCCTAGGATAGTGTTAGGGTTAGGGTTAACATAAACCCTAGGATAGTGTTAGGGTTAGGGTTAGCATCAACCCTAGGATAGTGTTTGGGTTAGGGTTAGGGTTAGCATCAGCCCGAGGATAGTGTTAGGGTTAGGGTTAGCCTCAGCCCTAGGAGAGTGTTAGGGTTAGAGATAGGGTTAGCATCAGGCCTAGGATAGTGTTAGGGTTAGGGTTAGGGTTAGCATCAGCCCTAGGATGGTGTTAGGGTTAGGGTTAGCATCAGGCCTAGGATAGTGTTAGGGTTAGGGTTAGCATCAGCCCTAGCATAGTGTTAGGGTTAGGGTTAGGGTTAGCATCAGCCCTAGGATAGTGTTAGGGTTATGGTTAGGTTTAGCATCAGCCCTAGGATAGTGTTAAGGTAAGGGTTAGGGTTAGCATCAGGCCTAGGATAGTGTTAGGGTTACGGTTAGAATCAGCCCTAGGATAGTGTTAGGGTTAGGGTTAAGTTTAGCATCAGCCCGAGGATAGTGTTAGGGTTAGGGTTAGGGTTAGCATCAGCCCTAGGATAGTGTTAGGGTTAGGGTTAGGGTTAGCATCAGCCTTAGGATAGTGTTAGGGTTAGGGTTAGCATCAGCCCTAGGATAGTGTTAGGGTTAGGGTTAGGGTTAGCTTCAGCCCTAGGACAGTGTTAGGGTTACGGTTAGCATCAGCCCTATGATAGTGTTAGGGTTAGGGTTAGCATTAGCCCTAGGATAGTGTTAGGGTTAGGGTTAGGGTTAGCATCAGGCCTAGGATAGTGTTAGGGTTAGGGTTAGCATCAGCCCTAGGATAGTGTTAGGGTTAGGGTTACCATCAGCCCTAGGATAGTGTTAGGGTTAGGGTTAGCATCAGCCCTAGGATAGTGTTAGGGTTAGGGCTAGGGTTATCATCAGGCCTAGGATAGTGTTAGGGTTAGGGTTAGCATCAGTCCTAGGATAGTGTTAGGGTTAGGGTTAGGGTTAGTATCAGCCCTAGGATAGTGTTAGTGTTAGGGTTACCATCAGCCCTAGGATAGTGTTAGGGATAGGGTTAGGGTTAGCATCAGAAGTAGGATAGTGTTAGTGTTAGGGTTAGCCTCAGCCCTAAGATAGTGTTAGAGTTAGGGTTAGGGTTAGCATCAGCCCTAGGATAATGTTAGGGTTAGGGTTAGGTTTAGCATCAGCCCTAGGATAGTGTTAGTGTTAGGGTTAGCATCAGCCCTAGGATAGTGTTAGGGTTAGGGTTAGGGTTAGCATCCGCCCTAGGATAGTGTTAGGGTTAGGGTTAGGGTAAGCATCAGCCCTAGGATAGTGTTAGGGTTAGGGTTAACATAAACCCTAGGATAGTGTTAGGGTTAGGGTTAGCATCAACCCTAGGATAGTGTTTGGGTTAGGGTTAGGGTTAGCATCAGCCCTAGGATAGTGTTAGGGTTAGGGTTAGCCTCAGCCCTAGGAGAGTGTTAGGGTTAGAGATAGGGTTAGCATCAGGCCTAGGATAGTGTTAGGGTTAGGGTTAGGGTTAGCATCAGCCCTAGGATAGTGTTAGGGTTAGAGTTAGCATCAGGCCTAGGATAGTGTTAGGGTTAGGGTTAGCATCAGCCCTAGGATAGTGTTAGGGTTAGGGTTAGGGTTAGCATCAGCCCTAGGATAGTGTTAGGGTTATGGTTAGGTTTAGCATCAGCCCTAGGATAGTGTTAAGGTAAGGGTTAGGGTTAGCATCAGGCCTAGGATAGTGTTAGGGTTACGGTTAGAATCAGCCCTAGGATAGTGTTAGGGTTAGGGTTAACTTTAGCATCAGCCCTAGGATAGTGTTAGGGTTAGGGTTAGGGTTAGCATCAGCCCTAGGATAGTGTTAGGGTTAGGGTTAGGGTTAGCATCAGCCCTAGGATAGTGTTAGGGTTAGGGTTAGCATCAGCCCTAGGATAGTGTTAGGGTTAGGGTTAGGGTTAGCATCAGCCCTAGGATAGTGTTAGGGTTAGGGTTAGCATCAGCCCTAGGATAGTGTTAGGGTTAGGGTTAGGGTTAGCATCAGGCCTAGGATAGTGTTAGGGTTAGGGTTAGCATCAGCGCTAGGATAGTGTTAGGGTTAGGGTTAGGGTTATCATCAGGCCTAGGATAGTGTTAGGGTTAGGGTTAGCATCAGCCCTAGGATAGTGTTAGGGTTAGGGTTAGGGTTAGCATCAGCCCTAGGATAGTGTTAGGGTTAGGGTTAGCATCAGCCCTAGGATAGTGTTAGGGTTAGGGTTAGGGTTAGCATCAGGCCTAGGATAGTGTTAGGGTTAGGGTTAGCATCAGCCCTAGGATAGTGTTAGGGTTAAGGTTAGGGTTAGCATCAGCCGTAGGATAGTGTTAGGGATAGGGTTAGCATCAGCCCTAGGATAGTGTTAGGGTTAGGGTTACGGTTCGCATCAGCCCTAGGATAGTGTTAGTGTTATGGTTAGCATCAGCCCTAGGATAGTGTTAGGGTTAGGGTTAGGGTTAGCATCCGCCCTAGGATAGTGTTAGGGTTAGGGTTAGGGTTAGCATCAGCACTAGGATAGTGTTAGGGTTAGGGTTAACATAAACCCTAGGATAGTGTTAGGGTTAGGGTTAGGGTTATCATCAGGCCTAGGATAGTGTTAGGGTTAGGGTTAGGGTTAGCATCAGTTTATGGATAGTTTTAGGGTTAGCGTTAGGGTTAGCATCAGCCCTAGGATAGTGTTAGGGTTAGGGTTAGGGTTAGCATCAGCCCTAGGATAGTGTTAGGGTTAGGGTTAGCATCAGCCCTAGGATAGTGTTAGGGTTAGGGTTAGGGTTATCATCAGGCCTAGGATAGTGTTAGGTTTAGGGTTAGCATCAGCCCTAGGATAGTGTTAGGGTTAGGGTTAGGGTTAGCATCAGCCCTAGGATAGTGTTAGGGTTATGGTTATCATCAGCCCTAGGATAGTGTTGGGGTTAGGGTTAGGGTTAGCATCAGCCGTAGGATAGTGTTAGGGTTAAGGTTAGGCTCAGCCCTAAGATAGTGTTAGAGTTAGGGTTAGGGTTAGCATCAGCCCTAGGATAATGTTAGGGTTAGGGTTAGGGTTAGCATCAGCCCTAGGATAGTGTTAGGGTTAGGGTTAACCTAAGCCCTAGGAGAGTGTTAGGGTTAGGGATAGGGTTAGCATCAGGCCTAGGATAGTGTTAGGGTTAGGGTTAGGGTTAGCATCCGCCCTAGGATAGTGTTAGGGTTAGGGTTAGCATCAGGCCTAGGATAGTGTTAGGGTTAGGGTTAGCATCAGCCCTAGGATAGTGTTAGGGTTAGGGTTAGGGTTAGCATCAGCCCTAGGATAGTGTTAGGGTTAGGATTAGGTTTAGCATCAGCCCTAGGATAGTGTTAGGTTAAGGGTTAGGGTTAGCATCAGGCCTAGGATAGTGTTAGGGTTACGGTTAGAATCAGCCCTAGGATAGTGTTAGGGTTAGGGTTAAGTTTAGCATCAGCCTTAGGATAGTGTTAGGGTTAGGGTTAGGGTTAGCATCAGCCCTAGGATAGTGTTAGGGTTAGGGTTAGGGTTAGCATCAGCCTTAGGATAGTGTTAGGGTTAGGGTTAGCATCAGCCCTAGGATAGTGTTAGGGTTAGGGTTAGGGTTAGCTTCAGCCCTAGGACAGTGTTAGGGTTAGGGTTAGCATCAGCCCTATGATAGTGTTAGGGTTAGGGTTAGCATCAGCCCTAGGATAGTGTTAGGGTTAAGGTTAGGGTTAGCATCAGGCCTAGGATAGTGTTAGGGTTAGGGTTAGCATCAGCCCTAGGATAGTGTTAGGGTTAGGGTTACCATCAGCCCTAGGATAGTGTTAGGGTTAGGGTTAGGGTTAGCATCAGCGTTTGGAGAGTGTTAGGGTTAGGGTTAGGGTTAGCATCAGCCCTAGGATAGTGTTAGTGTTAGGGTTAGCATCAGCCCTAGGATAGTGATAGGGTTAGGGTTAGGGTTAGCATCAGCCGTAGGATAGTGTTAGGGTTAGGGTTAGGGTTAGCATCAGGCCTAGGATAGTGTTATTGTTAGGGTTAGCATCAGCCCTAGGATAGTGTTAGGGTTAGAGTTAGGGTTAGCATCAGAAGTAGGATAGTGTTAGGGTTAGGGTTAGCCTCAGCCCTAAGATAGTGTTAGAGTTAGGGTTAGGGTTAGCATCAGCCCTAGGATAATGTTAGGGTTAGGGTTAGGGTTAGCATCAGCCCTAGGATAGTGTAAGTGTTAGGGTTAGCATCAGCCCTAGGATAGTGTTAGGGTTAGGGTTAGGGTTAGCATCCGCCCTAGGATAGTGTTAGGGTTAGGGTTAGGGTTAGCATCAGCCCTAGGATAGTGTTAGGGTTAGGGTTAACATAAACCCTAGGTTAGTGTTAGGGTTATGGTTAGCATCAACCCTAGGATAGTGTTAGGGTTAGGGTTAGGGTTAGCATCAGCCCTAGGATAGTGTTAGGGTTAGGGTTAGCATCAGGCCTAGGATAGTGTTAGGGTTAGGGTTAGCATCAGCCCTAGGATAGTGTTAGGGTTAGGGTTAGGGTTAGCATCAGCCCTAGGATAGTGTTAGGGTTATGGTTAGGTTTAGCATCAGCCCTAGGATAGTGTTAAGGTAAGGGTTAGGGTTAGCATCAGGCCTAGGATAGTGTTAGGGTTACGGTTAGAATCAGCCCTAGGATAGTGTTAGGGTTAGGGTTAAGTTTAGCATCAGCCCTAGGATAGTGTTAGGGTTAGGGTTAGGGTTAGCATCAGCCCTAGGATAGTGTTAGGGTTAGGGTTAGGGTTAGCATCAGCCCTAGGATAGTGTTAGGGTTAGGGTTAGCATCAGCCCTAGGATAGTGTTAGGGTTAGGGTTACGGTTATCATCAGGCCTAGGATAGTGTTAGGGTTAGGGTTAGCATCAGCCCTAGGATAGTGTTAAGGTTAGGGTTAGGGTTAGCATCAGCCCTAGGATAGTGTTAGGGTTAGGGTTAGCATCAGCCCTAGGATAGTGTTAGGGTTAGGGTTAGGGTTAGCATCAGGCCTAGGATAGTGTTATTGTTAGGGTTAGCATCAGCCCTACGATAGTGTTAGGGTTAGGGTTAGGGTTAGCATCAGCCGTAGGATAGTGTTAGGGTTAGGGTTAGGGTTAGCATCAGGCCTAGGATAGTGTTATTGTTAGGGTTAGCATCAGCCCTAGGATAGTGTTAGGGTTAGGGTTAGGGTTAGCATCAGAAGTAGGATAGTGTTAGGGTTAGGGTTAGCCTCAGCCCTAAGATAGTGTTAGAGTAAGGGTTAGGGTTAGCATCAGCCCTAGGATAATGTTAGGGTTAGGGTTAGGGTTAGCATCAGCCCTAGGATAGTGTTAGTGTTAGGGTTAGCATCAGCCGTAGGATAGTGTTAGGGTTAGGGTTAGGGTTAGCATCCGCCCTAGGATAGTGTTAGGGTTAGGGTTAGGGTTAGCATCAGCCCTAGGATAGTGTTAGGGTTAGGGTTAACATAAACCCTAGGATAGTGTTAGGGTTAGGGTTAGCATCAACCCTAGGATAGTGTTTGGGTTAGGGTTAGGGTTAGCATCAGCCCGAGGATAGTGTTAGGGTTAGGGTTAGCCTCAGCCCTAGGAGAGTGTTAGGGTTAGAGATAGGGTTAGCATCAGGCCTAGGATAGTGTTAGGGTTAGGGTTAGGGTTAGCATCAGCCCTAGGATGGTGTTAGGGTTAGGATTAGCATCAGGCCTAGGATAGTGTTAGGGTTAGGGTTAGCATCAGCCCTAGCATAGTGTTAGGGTTAGGGTTAGGGTTAGCATCAGCCCTAGGATAGTGTTAGGGTTATGGTTAGGTTTAGCATCAGCCCTAGGATAGTGTTAAGGTAAGGGTTAGGGTTAGCATCAGGCCTAGGATAGTGTTAGGGTTACGGTTAGAATCAGCCCTAGGATAGTGTTAGGGTTAGGGTTAAGTTTAGCATCAGCCCGAGGATAGTGTTAGGGTTAGGGTTAGGGTTAGCATCAGCCCTAGGATAGTGTTAGGGTTAGGGTTAGGGTTAGCATCAGCCTTAGGATAGTGTTAGGGTTAGGGTTAGCATCAGCCCTAGGATAGTGTTAGGGTTAGGGTTAGGGTTAGCTTCAGCCCTAGGACAGTGTTAGGGTTACGGTTAGCATCAGCCCTATGATAGTGTTAGGGTTAGGGTTAGCATTAGCCCTAGGATAGTGTTAGGGTTAGGGTTAGGGTTAGCATCAGGCCTAGGATAGTGTTAGGGTTAGGGTTAGCATCAGCCCTAGGATAGTGTTAGGGTTAGGGTTACCATCAGCCCTAGGATAGTGTTAGGGTTAGGGTTAGGGTTAGCATCAGCGTTTGGAGAGTGTTAGGGTTAGGGTTAGGGTTAGCATCAGCCCTAGGATAGTGTTAGTGTTAGGGTTAGCATCAGCCCTAGGATAGTGTTAGGGTTAGGGTTAGGGTTAGCATCAGCCGTAGGATAGTGTTAGGGTTAGGGTTAGGGTTAGCATCAGGCCTAGGATAGTGTTATTGTTAGGGTTAGCATCAGCCCTAGGATAGTGTTAGGGTTAGAGTTAGGGTTAGCATCAGAAGTAGGATAGTGTTAGGGTTAGGGTTAGCCTCAGCCCTAAGATAGTGTTAGAGTTAGGGTTAGGGTTAGCATCAGCCCTAGGATAATGTTAGGGTTAGGGTTTGGGTTAGCATCAGCCCTAGGATAGTGTTAGTGTTAGGGTTAGCATCAGCCCTTGGATAGTGTTAGGGTTAGGGTTAGGGTTAGCATCCGCCCTAGGATAGTGTTAGGGTTAGGGTTAGGGTTAGCATCAGCCCTAGGATAGTGTTAGGGTTAGGGTTAACATAAACCCTAGGTTAGTGTTAGGGTTATGGTTAGCATCAACCCTAGGATAGTGTTTGGGTTTGGGTTAGGGTTAGCATCAGCCCTAGGATAGTGTTAGGGTTAGGGTTAGCCTCAGCCCTAGGAGAGTGTTAGGGTTAGAGATAGGGTTAGCATCAGGCCTAGGATAGTGTTAGGGTTAGGGTTAGAGTTAGCATCAGCCCTAGGATAGTGTTAGGGTTAGGGTTAGCATCAGGCCTAGGATAGTGTTAGGGTTAGCGTTAGCATCAGCCCTAGGATAGTGTTAGGGTTAGGGTTAGGGTTAGCATCAGCCCTAGGATAGTGTTAGGGTTATGGTTAGGTTTAGCATCAGCCCTAGGATAGTGTTAAGGTAAGGGTTAGGGTTAGCATCAGGCCTAGGATAGTGTTAGGGTTACGGTTAGAATCAGCCCTAGGATAGTGTTAGGGTTAGGGTTAAGTTTAGCATCAGCCCTAGGATAGTGTTAGGGTTAGGGTTAGGGTTAGCATCAGCCCTAGGATAGTGTTAGGGTTAGGGTTAGGGTTAGCATCAGCCCTAGGATAGTGTTAGGGTTAGGGTTAGCATCAGCCCTAGGATAGTGTTAGGGTTAGGGTTAGGGTTAGCATCAGAAGTAGGATAGTGTTAGGGTTAGGGTTAGCCTCAGCCCTAAGATAGTGTTAGAGTTAGGGTTAGGGTTAGCATCAGCCCTAGGATAATGTTAGGGTTAGGGTTAGGGTTAGCATCAGCCCTAGGATAGTGTAAGTGTTAGGGTTAGCATCAGCCCTAGGATAGTGTTAGGGTTAGGGTTAGGGTTAGCATCCGCCCTAGGATAGTGTTAGGGTTAGGGTTAGGGTTAGCATCAGCCCTAGGATAGTGTTAGGGTTAGGGTTAACATAAACCCTAGGTTAGTGTTAGGGTTATGGTTAGCATCAACCCTAGGATAGTGTTAGGGTTAGGGTTAGGGTTAGCATCAGCCCTAGGATAGTGTTAGGGTTAGGGTTAGCATCAGGCCTAGGATAGTGTTAGGGTTAGGGTTAGCATCAGCCCTAGGATAGTGTTAGGGTTAGGGTTAGGGTTAGCATCAGCCCTAGGATAGTGTTAGGGTTATGGTTAGGTTTAGCATCAGCCCTAGGATAGTGTTAAGGTAAGGGTTAGGGTTAGCATCAGGCCTAGGATAGTGTTAGGGTTACGGTTAGAATCAGCCCTAGGATAGTGTTAGGGTTAGGGTTAAGTTTAGCATCAGCCCTAGGATAGTGTTAGGGTTAGGGTTAGGGTTAGCATCAGCCCTAGGATAGTGTTAGGGTTAGGGTTAGGGTTAGCATCAGCCCTAGGATAGTGTTAGGGTTAGGGTTAGCATCAGCCCTAGGATAGTGTTAGGGTTAGGGTTACGGTTATCATCAGGCCTAGGATAGTGTTAGGGTTAGGGTTAGCATCAGCCCTAGGATAGTGTTAAGGTTAGGGTTAGGGTTAGCATCAGCCCTAGGATAGTGTTAGGGTTAGGGTTAGCATCAGCCCTAGGATAGTGTTAGGGTTAGGGTTAGGGTTAGCATCAGGCCTAGGATAGTGTTATTGTTAGGGTTAGCATCAGCCCTACGATAGTGTTAGGGTTAGGGTTAGGGTTAGCATCAGCCGTAGGATAGTGTTAGGGTTAGGGTTAGGGTTAGCATCAGGCCTAGGATAGTGTTATTGTTAGGGTTAGCATCAGCCCTAGGATAGTGTTAGGGTTAGGGTTAGGGTTAGCATCAGAAGTAGGATAGTGTTAGGGTTAGGGTTAGCCTCAGCCCTAAGATAGTGTTAGAGTAAGGGTTAGGGTTAGCATCAACCCTAGGATAGTGTTTGGGTTAGGGTTAGGGTTAGCATCAGCTCGAGGATAGTGTTAGGGTTAGGGTTAGCCTCAGCCCTAGGAGAGTGTTAGGGTTAGAGATAGGGTTAGCATCAGGCCTAGGATAGTGTTAGGGTTAGGGTTAGGGTTAGCATCAGCCCTAGGATGGTGTTAGGGTTAGGATTAGCATCAGGCCTAGGATAGTGTTAGGGTTAGGGTTAGCATCAGCCCTAGCATAGTGTTAGGGTTAGGGTTAGGGTTAGCATCAGCCCTAGGATAGTGTTAGGGTTATGGTTAGGTTTAGCATCAGCCCTAGGATAGTGTTAAGGTAAGGGTTAGGGTTAGCATCAGGCCTAGGATAGTGTTAGGGTTACGGTTAGAATCAGCCCTAGGATAGTGTTAGGGTTAGGGTTAAGTTTAGCATCAGCCCGAGGATAGTGTTAGGGTTAGGGTTAGGGTTAGCATCAGCCCTAGGATAGTGTTAGGGTTAGGGTTAGGGTTAGCATCAGCCTTAGGATAGTGTTAGGGTTAGGGTTAGCATCAGCCCTAGGATAGTGTTAGGGTTAGGGTTAGGGTTAGCTTCAGCCCTAGGACAGTGTTAGGGTTACGGTTAGCATCAGCCCTATGATAGTGTTAGGGTTAGGGTTAGCATTAGCCCTAGGATAGTGTTAGGGTTAGGGTTAGGGTTAGCATCAGGCCTAGGATAGTGTTAGGGTTAGGGTTAGCATCAGCCCTAGGATAGTGTTAGGGTTAGGGTTACCATCAGCCCTAGGATAGTGTTAGGGTTAGGGTTAGGGTTAGCATCAGCGTTTGGAGAGTGTTAGGGTTAGGGTTAGGGTTAGCATCAGCCCTAGGATAGTGTTAGTGTTAGGGTTAGCATCAGCCCTAGGATAGTGTTAGGGTTAGGGTTAGGGTTAGCATCAGCCGTAGGATAGTGTTAGGGTTAGGGTTAGGGTTAGCATCAGGCCTAGGATAGTGTTATTGTTAGGGTTAGCATCAGCCCTAGGATAGTGTTAGGGTTAGAGTTAGGGTTAGCATCAGAAGTAGGATAGTGTTAGGGTTAGGGTTAGCCTCAGCCCTAAGATAGTGTTAGAGTTAGGGTTAGGGTTAGCATCAGCCCTAGGATAATGTTAGGGTTAGGGTTTGGGTTAGCATCAGCCCTAGGATAGTGTTAGTGTTAGGGTTAGCATCAGCCCTTGGATAGTGTTAGGGTTAGGGTTAGGGTTAGCATCCGCCCTAGGATAGTGTTAGGGTTAGGGTTAGGGTTAGCATCAGCCCTAGGATAGTGTTAGGGTTAGGGTTAACATAAACCCTAGGTTAGTGTTAGGGTTATGGTTAGCATCAACCCTAGGATAGTGTTTGGGTTTGGGTTAGGGTTAGCATCAGCCCTAGGATAGTGTTAGGGTTAGGGTTAGCCTCAGCCCTAGGAGAGTGTTAGGGTTAGAGATAGGGTTAGCATCAGGCCTAGGATAGTGTTAGGGTTAGGGTTAGAGTTAGCATCAGCCCTAGGATAGTGTTAGGGTTAGGGTTAGCATCAGGCCTAGGATAGTGTTAGGGTTAGCGTTAGCATCAGCCCTAGGATAGTGTTAGGGTTAGGGTTAGGGTTAGCATCAGCCCTAGGATAGTGTTAGGGTTATGGTTAGGTTTAGCATCAGCCCTAGGATAGTGTTAAGGTAAGGGTTAGGGTTAGCATCAGGCCTAGGATAGTGTTAGGGTTACGGTTAGAATCAGCCCTAGGATAGTGTTAGGGTTAGGGTTAAGTTTAGCATCAGCCCTAGGATAGTGTTAGGGTTAGGGTTAGGGTTAGCATCAGCCCTAGGATAGTGTTAGGGTTAGGGTTAGGGTTAGCATCAGCCCTAGGATAGTGTTAGGGTTAGGGTTAGCATCAGCCCTAGGATAGTGTTAGGGTTAGGGTTACGGTTATCATCAGGCCTAGGATAGTGTTAGGGTTAGGGTTACCATCAGCCCTAGGATAGTGTTAAGGTTAGGGTTAGGGTTAGCATCAGCCCTAGGATAGTGTTAGGGTTAGGGTTAGCATCAGCCCTAGGATAGTGTTAGGGTTAGGGTTAGGGTTAGCATCAGGCCTAGGATAGTGTTATTGTTAGGGTTAGCATCAGCCCTACGATAGTGTTAGGGTTAGGGTTAGGGTTAGCATCAGCCGTAGGATAGTGTTAGGGTTAGGGTTAGGGTTAGCATCAGGCCTAGGATAGTGTTATTGTTAGGGTTAGCATCAGCCCTAGGATAGTGTTAGGGTTAGGGTTAGGGTTAGCATCAGAAGTAGGATAGTGTTAGGGTTAGGGTTAGCCTCAGCCCTAAGATAGTGTTAGAGTAAGGGTTAGGGTTAGCATCAGCCCTAGGATAATGTTAGGGTTAGGGTTAGGGTTAGCATCAGCCCTAGGATAGTGTTAGTGTTAGGGTTAGCATCAGCCGTAGGACAGTGTTAGGGTTAGGGTTAGGGTTAGCATCCGCCCTAGGATAGTGTTAGGGTTAGGGTTAGGGTTAGCATCAGCCCTAGGATAGTGTTAGGGTTAGGGTTAACATAAACCCTGGGATAGTGTTAGGGTTAGGGTTAGCATCAACCCTAGGATAGTGTTTGGGTTAGGGTTAGGGTTAGCATCAGCCCGAGGATAGTGTTAGGGTTAGGGTTAGCCTCAGCCCTAGGAGAGTGTTAGGGTTAGAGATAGGGTTAGCATCAGGCCTAGGATAGTGTTAGGGTTAGGGTTAGGGTTAGCATCAGCCCTAGGATAGTGTTAGGGTTAAGGTTAGGGTTAGCATCAGGCCTAGGATAGTGTTAGGGTTAGGGTTAGCATCAGCCCTAGGATAGTGTTAGGGTTAGGGTTACCATCAGCCCTAGGATAGTGTTAGGGTTAGGGTTAGGGTTAGCATCAGCGTTTGGAGAGTGTTAGGGTTAGGGTTAGGGTTAGCATCAGCCCTAGGATAGTGTTAGTGTTAGGGTTAGCATCAGCCCTAGGATAGTGATAGGGTTAGGGTTAGGGTTAGCATCAGCCGTAGGATAGTGTTAGGGTTAGGGTTAGGGTTAGCATCAGGCCTAGGATAGTGTTATTGTTAGGGTTAGCATCAGCCCTAGGATAGTGTTAGGGTTAGAGTTAGGGTTAGCATCAGAAGTAGGATAGTGTTAGGGTTAGGGTTAGCCTCAGCCCTAAGATAGTGTTAGAGTTAGGGTTAGGGTTAGCATCAGCCCTAGGATAATGTTAGGGTTAGGGTTAGGGTTAGCATCAGCCCTAGGATAGTGTTAGTGTTAGGGTTAGCATCAGCCCTAGGATAGTGTTAGGGTTAGGGTTAGGGTTAGCATCCGCCCTAGGATAGTGTTAGGGTTAGGGTTAGGGTTAGCATCAGCCCTAGGATAGTGTTAGGGTTAGGGTTAACATAAACCCTAGGTTAGTGTTAGGGTTATGGTTAGCATCAACCCTAGGATAGTGTTTGGGTTTGGGTTAGGGTTAGCATCAGCCCTAGGATAGTGTTAGGGTTAGGGTTAGCCTCAGCCCTAGGAGAGTGTTAGGGTTAGAGATAGGGTTAGCATCAGGCCTAGGATAGTGTTAGGGTTAGGGTTAGGGTTAGCATCAGCCCTAGGATAGTGTTAGGGTTAGGGTTAGCATCAGGCCTAGGATAGTGTTAGGGTTAGGGTTAGCATCAGCCCTAGGATAGTGTTAGGGTTAGGGTTAGGGTTAGCATCAGCCCTAGGATAGTGTTAGGGTTATGGTTAGGTTTAGCATCAGCCCTAGGATAGTGTTAAGGTAAGGGTTAGGGTTAGCATCAGGCCTAGGATAGTGTTAGGGTTACGGTTAGAATCAGCCCTAGGATAGTGTTAGGGTTAGGGTTAAGTTTAGCATCAGCCCTAGGATAGTGTTAGGGTTAGGGTTAGGGTTAGCATCAGCCCTAGGATAGTGTTAGGGTTAGGGTTAGGGTTAGCATCAGCCCTAGGATAGTGTTAGGGTTAGGGTTAGCATCAGCCCTAGGATAGTGTTAGGGTTAGGGTTACGGTTATCATCAGGCCTAGGATAGTGTTAGGGTTAGGGTTAGCATCAGCCCTAGGATAGTGTTAAGGTTAGGGTTAGGGTTAGCATCAGCCCTAGGATAGTGTTAGGGTTAGGGTTAGCATCAGCCCTAGGATAGTGTTAGGGTTAGGGTTAGGGTTAGCATCAGGCCTATGATAGTGTTATTGTTAGGGTTAGCATCAGCCCTACGATAGTGTTAGGGTTAGGGTTAGGGTTAGCATCAGCCGTAGGATAGTGTTAGGGTTAGGGTTAGGGTTAGCATCAGGCCTAGGATAGTGTTATTGTTAGGGGTAGCATCAGCCCTAGGATAGTGTTAGGGTTAGGGTTAGGGTTAGCATCAGAAGTAGGATAGCGTTAGGGTTAGGGTTAGCCTCAGCCCTAAGATAGTGTTAGAGTAAGGGTTAGGGTTAGCATCAGCCCTAGGATAATGTTAGGGTTAGGGTTAGGGTTAGCATCAGCCCTAGGATAGTGTTAGTGTTAGGGTTAGCATCAGCCCTAGGATAGTGTTAGGGTTAGGGTTAGGGTTAGCATCCGCCCTAGGATAGTGTTAGGGTTAGGGTTAGGGTTAGCATCAGCCCTAGGATAGTGTTAGGGTTAGGGTTAACATAAACCCTAGGATAGTGTTAGGGTTAGGGTTAGCATCAACCCTAGGATAGTGTTTGGGTTAGGGTTAGGGTTAGCATCAGCCCGAGGATAGTGTTAGGGTTAGGGTTAGCCTCAGCCCTAGGAGAGTGTTAGGGTTAGAGATAGGGTTAGCATCAGGCCTAGGATAGTGTTAGGGTTAGGGTTAGGGTTAGCATCAGCCCTAGGATGGTGTTAGGGTTAGGGTTAGCAGCAGGCCTAGGATAGTGTTAGGGTTAGGGTTAGCATCAGCCCTAGCATAGTGTTAGGGTTACGGTTAGGGTTAGCATCAGCCCTAGGATAGTGTTAGGGTTATGGTTAGGTTTAGCATCAGCCCTAGGATAGTGTTAAGGTAAGGGTTAGGGTTAGCATCAGGCCTAGGATAGTGTTAGGGTTACGGTTAGAATCAGCCCTAGGATAGTGTTAGGGTTAGGGTTAAGTTTAGCATCAGCCCGAGGATAGTGTTAGGGTTAGGGTTAGGGTTAGCATCAGCCCTAGGATAGTGTTAGGGTTAGGGTTAGGGTTAGCATCAGCCTTAGGATTGTGTTAGGGTTAGGGTTAGCATCAGCCCTAGGATAGTGTTAGGGTTAGGGTTAGGGTTAGCTTCAGCCTTAGGACAGTGTTAGGGTTACGGTTAGCATCAGCCCTATGATAGTGTTAGGGTTAGGGTTAGCATTAGCCCTAGGATAGTGTTAGGGTTAGGGTTAGGGTTAGCATCAGGCCTAGGATAGTGTTAGGGTTAGGGTTAGCATCAGCCCTAGGATAGTGTTAGGGTTAGGGTTACCATCAGCCCTAGGATAGTGTTAGGGTTAGGGTTAGGGTTAGCATCAGCGTTTGGAGAGTGTTAGGGTTAGGGTTAGGGTTAGCATCAGCCCTAGGATAGTGTTAGTGTTAGGGTTAGCATCAGCCCTAGGATAGTGTTAGGGTTAGGGTTAGGGTTAGCATCAGCCGTAGGATAGTGTTAGGGTTAGGGTTAGGGTTAGCATCAGGCCTAGGATAGTGTTATTGTTAGGGTTAGCATCAGCCCTAGGATAGTGTTAGGGTTAGAGTTAGGGTTAGCATCAGAAGTAGGATAGTGTTAGGGTTAGGGTTAGCCTCAGCCCTAAGATAGTGTTAGAGTTAGGGTTAGGGTTAGCATCAGCCCTAGGATAATGTTAGGGTTAGGGTTTGGGTTAGCATCAGCCCTAGGATAGTGTTAGTGTTAGGGTTAGCATCAGCCCTAGGATAGTGTTAGGGTTAGGGTTAGGGTTAGCATCCGCCCTAGGATAGTGTTAGGGTTAGGGTTAGGGTTAGCATCAGCCCTAGGATAGTGTTAGGGTTAGGGTTAACATAAACCCTAGGTTAGTGTTAGGGTTATGGTTAGCATCAACCCTAGGATAGTGTTTGGGTTTGGGTTAGGGTTAGCATCAGCCCTAGGATAGTGTTAGGGTTAGGGTTAGCCTCAGCCCTAGGAGAGTGTTAGGGTTAGAGATAAGGTTAGCATCAGGCCTAGGATAGTGTTAGGGTTAGGGTTAGAGTTAGCATCAGCCCTAGGATAGTGTTAGGGTTAGGGTTAGCATCAGGCCTAGGATAGTGTTAGGGTTAGGGTTAGCATCAGCCCTAGGATAGTGTTAGGGTTAGGGTTAGGGTTAGCATCAGCCCTAGGATAGTGTTAGGGTTATGGTTAGGTTTAGCATCAGCCCTAGGATAGTGTTAAGGTAAGGTTAGGGTTAGCATCAGGCCTAGGATAGTGTTAGGGTTACGGTTAGAATCAGCCCTAGGATAGTGTTAGGGTTAGGGTAAAGTTTAGCATCAGCCCTAGGATAGTGTTAGGGTTAGGGTTAGGGTTAGCATCAGCCCTAGGATAGTGTTAGGGTTAGGGTTAGGGTTAGCATCAGCCCTAGGATAGTGTTAGGGTTAGGGTTAGCATCAGCCCTAGGATAGTGTTAGGGTTAGGGTTACGGTTATCATCAGGCCTAGGATAGTGTTAGGGTTAGGGTTAGCATCAGCCCTAGGATAGTGTTAAGGTTAGGGTTAGGGTTAGCATCAGCCCTAGGATAGTGTTAGGGTTAGGGTTAGCATCAGCCCTAGGATAGTGTTAGGGTTAGGGGTAGGGTTAGCATCAGGCCTAGGATAGTGTTATTGTTAGGGTTAGCATCAGCCCTACGATAGTGTTAGGGTTAGGGTTAGGGTTAGCATCAGCCGTAGGATAGTGTTAGGGTTAGGGTTAGGGTTAGCATCAGGCCTAGGATAGTGTTATTGTTAGGGTTAGCATCAGCCCTAGGATAGTGTTAGGGTTAGGGTTAGGGTTAGCATCAGAAGTAGGATAGTGTTAGGGTTAGGGTTAGCCTCAGCCCTAAGATAGTGTTAGAGTAAGGGTTAGGGTTAGCATCAGCCCTAGGATAATGTTAGGGTTAGGGTTAGGGTTAGCATCAGCCCTAGGATAGTGTTAGTGTTAGGGTTAGCTTCAGCCGTAGGACAGTGTTAGGGTTAGGGTTAGGGTTAGCATCCGCCCTAGGATAGTGTTAGGGTTAGGGTTAGGGTTAGCATCAGCCCTAGGATAGTGTTAGGGTTAGGGTTAACATAAACCCTGGGATAGTGTTAGGGTTAGGGTTAGCATCAACCCTAGGATAGTGTTTGGGTTAGGGTTAGGGTTAGCATCAGCCCGAGGATAGTGTTAGGGTTAGTGTTAGCCTCAGCCCTAGGAGAGTGTTAGGGTTAGAGATAGGGTTAGCATCAGGCCTAGGATAGTGTTAGGGTTAGGGTTAGGGTTAGCATCAGCCCTAGGATGGTGTTAGGGTTAGGGTTAGCATCAGGCCTAGGATAGTGTTAGGGTTAGGGTTAGGGTTCGCATCAGCCCTAGGATAGTGTTAGTGTTATGGTTAGCATCAGCCCTAGGATAGTGTTAGGGTTAGGGTTAGGGTTAGCATCCGCCCTAGGATAGTGTTAGGGTTAGGGTTAGGGTTAGCATCCGCCCTAGGATAGTGTTAGGGTTAGGGTTAGCATCAGCCCCAGGATAGTGTTAGGGTTAGGGTTAGGGTTAGCATCAGGCCTAGGATAGTGTTAGGGTTAGGGTTAGCATCAGCTCTAGGATAGTGTTATTGTTAGGGTTAGCATCAGCCCTAGGATAGTGTTATGGTTAGGGTTAGGGTTAGCATCAGCGTTTGGAGAGTGTTAGGGTTAGGGTTATGGTTAGCATCAGCCCTAGGATAGTGTTAGTGATAGGGTTAGCATCAGCCCTAGATAGTGTTAGGGTTAGGGTTAGGGTTAGCATCCGCCCTAGGATAGTGTTAGGTTTAGGGTTAGGGTTAGCATCAGCCCTAGGATAGTGTTAGGGTTAGGGTTAACATAAACACTAGGATAGTGTTATGGTTAGGGTTAGGGTTAGCATCAGCCCTAGGATAGTGTTAGGGTTAGGGTTAGGGTTAGCATCAGTTCAAGGATAGTGTTAGGGTTAGCGTTAGGTTTAGCATCAGCCCTAGGATAGTGTTAGGTTTAGGGTTAGGGTTAGCATCAGCCCTAGGATAGTGTTAGGGTTAGGGTTAGCATCAGCCCTAGGATAGTGTTAGTGTTAGGGTTAGGGTTATCATCAGGCCTAGGATAGTGTTAGGGTTAGGGTTAGCATCAGCCCTAGGATAGTGTTAGGGTTAGGGTTAGGGTTAGCATCAGCCCTAGGATAGTGTTAGGGTTATGGTTATCATCAGCCCTAGGATAGTGTTGGGGTTAGGGTTAGGATTAGCATCAGCCGTAGGATAGTGTTAGGGTTAAGGTTAGCCTCAGCCCTAAGATAGTGTTAGAGTTAGGGTTAGGGTTAGCATCAGCCCTAGGATAATGTTAGGGTTAGGGTTAGGGTTAGCATCAGCCCTAGGATAGTGTTAGGGTTAGGGTTAGCCTCAGCCCAAGGAGAGTGTTAGGGTTAGGGATAGGGTTAGCATCAGGCCTAGGATAGTGTTAGGGTTAGGGTTAGGGTTGGCATCAGCCCTAGGATAGTGTTAGGGTTAGGGTTAGGGTTAGCATCAGCCCTAGGATAGTGTTAGGGTTAGGGTTAGGGTTAGCATCAGCCCTAGGATATTATTAGGGTTAGGGTTAGCATCAGCCCTAGGATAGTGTTAGGGTTAGAGTTAGGTTTAGCACCAGGCTTAGGATAGTGTTAGTGTTAGGGTTACCATCAGCCTTAGGATAGTGTTAGGGTTAGGGTTAGGGTTAGCATCAGCCGTAGGATAGTGTTAGGGTTAGGGTTAGGGTTAGCATCAGCCCTAAAATAGTATTAGGGTTAGGGTTAGGGTTAGGGTTAGGGTTAGCTTCAGCTCTAGGATAGAGTTAGGGTTAGGGTTAGGGTTAGCATCAGCCCTAGGATAGTGTTAGGGTTAGGGTTAGGGTTAGCATCAGCCCTAGGATAGTGTTAGGTTTAGGGTTAGGGTTAGCATCAGCCCTAGGATAGTGTTAGGGTTAGGGTTAACATAAACCCTAGGATAGTGTTAGGGTTAGGGTTAGGGTTAGGGTTAGGGTTAGCATCAGTTCAAGGATAGTGTTAGGGTTAGCGTTAGGTTTAGCATCAGCCCTAGGATAGTGTTAGGTTTAGGGTTAGGGTTAGCATCAGCCCTAGGATAGTGTTAGGGTTAGGGTGAGCATCAGCCCTAGGATAGTGTTAGGGTTAGGGTTAGGGTTATCATCAGGCCTAGCATAGTGTTAGGGTTAGGGTTAGGGTTAGCATCAGCCCTAGGATAGTGTTAGGGTTAGGGTTAGCCTCAGCCCTAAGATAGTGTTAGAGTTAGGGTTAGGGTTAGCATCAGCCCTAGGATAATGTTAGGGTTAGGGTTAGGGTTAGCATCAGCCCTAGGATAGTGTTAGGGTTAGGGTTAGCCTCAGCCCAAGGAGAGTGTTAGGGTTAGGGATAGGGTTAGCATCAGTCCTAGGATAGTGTTAGGGTTAGGGTTAGGGTTAGCATCCGCCCTAGGATAGTGTTAGGGTTAGGGTTAGCATCAGGCCTAGGATAGTGTTAGGGTTAGGGTTAGCATCAGCCCTACGATAGTGTTAGGGTTAGGGTTAGGGTTTGCATCAGGCCTAGGATAGTGTTAGGGTTAGGGTTAGGTTTAGCATCAGCCCTAGGATAGTGTTAGTGTAAGGGTTAGGGTTAGCATCAGGCCTAGGATAGTGTTAGGGTTACGGTTAGAATCAGCCCTAGGATAGTGTTAAGGTTAGGGTTAAGTTTAGCATCAGCCCTAGGATAGTGTTAGGGTTAGGGTTAGGGTTAGCATCAGCCCTAGGATAGTGTTAGGGTTAGGGTTAGAGTTAGCATCAGCCTTAGGATAGTGTTAGGGTTAGGGTTAGCATCAGCCCTAGGATAGTGTTAGGGTTAGGGTTAGGGTTAGCTTCAGCCCTAGGACAGTGTTAGGGTTAGGGTTAGCATCAGCCCTAGGATAGTGTTAGGGTTAGGGTTAGCATCAGCCCTAGGATAGTGTTAGGGTTAGGGTTAGGGTTAGCATCAGGCCTAGGATAGTGTTAGGGTTAGGGTTAGCATCAGGCCTAGGATAGTGTTAGGGTTAGGGTTAGCATCAGCCCTAGGATAGTGTTAGGGTTAGGGTTAGGGTTAGCATCAGCCCTAGGATAGTGTTAGGGTTAGGATTAGGTTTAGCATCAGCCCTAGGATAGTGTTAGGTTAAGGGTTAGGGTTAGCATCAGGCCTAGGATAGTGTTAGGGTTACGGTTAGAATCAGCCCTAGGATAGTGTTAGGGTTAGGGTTAAGTTTAGCATCAGCCTTAGGATAGTGTTAGGGTTAGGGTTAGGGTTAGCATCAGCCCTAGGATAGTGTTAGGGTTAGGGTTAGGGTTAGCATCAGCCTTAGGATAGTGTTAGGGTTAGGGTTAGCATCAGCCCTAGGATAGTGTTAGGGTTAGGGTTAGGGTTAGCTTCAGCCCTAGGACAGTGTTAGGGTTAGGGTTAGCATCAGCCCTATGATAGTGTTAGGGTTAGGGTTAGCATCAGCCCTAGGATAGTGTTAGGGTTAAGGTTAGGGTTAGCATCAGGCCTAGGATAGTGTTAGGGTTAGGGTTAGCATCAGCCCTAGGATAGTGTTAGGGTTAGGGTTACCACCAGCCCTAGGATAGTGTTAGGGTTAGGGTTAGGGTTAGCATCAGCGTTTGAAGAGTGTTAGGGTTAGGGTTAGGGTTAGCATCAGCCCTAGGATAGTGTTAGTGTTAGGGTTAGCATCAGCCCTAGGATAGTGATAGGGTTAGGGTTAGGGTTAGCATCAGCCGTAGGATAGTGTTAGGGTTAGGGTTAGGGTTAGCATCAGGCCTAGGATAGTGTTATTGTTAGGGTTAGCATCAGCCCTAGGATAGTGTTAGGGTTAGAGTTAGGGTTAGCATCAGAAGTAGGATAGTGTTAGGGTTAGGGTTAGCCTCAGCCCTAAGATAGTGTTAGAGTTAGGGTTAGGGTTAGCATCAGCCCTAGGATAATGTTAGGGTTAGGGTTAGGGTTAGCATCAGCCCTAGGATAGTGTTAGTGTTAGGGTTAGCATCAGCCCTAGGATAGTGTTAGGGTTAGGGTTAGGGTTAGCATCCGCCCTAGGATAGTGTTAGGGTTAGGGTTAGGGTTAGCATCAGCCCTAGGATAGTGTTAGGGTTAGGGTTAACATAAACCCTAGGTTAGTGTTAGGGTTATGGTTAGCATCAACCCTAGGATAGTGTTTGGGTTTGGGTTAGGGTTAGCATCAGCCCTAGGATAGTGTTAGGGTTAGGGTTAGCCTCAGCCCTAGGAGAGTGTTAGCGTTAGAGATAGGGTTAGCATCAGGCCTAGGATAGTGTTAGGGTTAGGGTTAGGGTTAGCATCAGCCCTAGGATAGTGTTAGGGTTAGGGTTAGCATCAGGCCTAGGATAGTGTTAGGGTTAGGGTTAGCATCAGCCCTAGGATAGTGTTAGGGTTAGGGTTAGGGTTAGCATCAGCCCTAGGATAGTGTTAGGGTTATGGTTAGGTTTAGCATCAGCCCTAGGATAGTGTTAAGGTAAGGGTTAGGGTTAGCATCAGGCCTAGGATAGTGTTAGGGTTACGGTTAGAATCAGCCCTAGGATAGTGTTAGGGTTATGGTTCAGTTTAGCATCAGCCCTAGGATAGTGTTAGGGTTAGGGTTAGGGTTAGCATCAGCCCTAGGATAGTGTTAGGGTTAGGATTAGGGTTAGCATCAGCCCTAGGATAGTGTTAGGGTTAGGGTTAGCATCAGCCCTAGGATAGTGTTAGGGTTAGGGTTACGGTTATCATCAGGCCTAGGATAGTGTTAGGGTTAGGGTTACCATCAGCCCTAGGATAGTGTTAAGGTTAGGGTTAGGGTTAGCATCAGCCCTAGGATAGTGTTAGGGTTAGGGTTAGCATCAGCCCTAGGATAGTGTTAGGGTTAGGGTTAGGGTTAGCATCAGGCCTAGGATAGTGTTATTGTTAGGGTTAGCATCAGCCCTACGATAGTGTTAGGGTTAGGGTTAGGGTTAGCATCAGCCGTAGGATAGTGTTAGGGTTAGGGTTAGGGTTAGCATCAGGCCTAGGATAGTGTTATTGTTAGGGTTAGCATCAGCCCTAGGATAGTGTTAGGGTTAGGGTTAGGGTTAGCATCAGAAGTAGGATAGTGTTAGGGTTAGGGTTAGCCTCAGCCCTAAGATAGTGTTAGAGTAAGGGTTAGGGTTAGCATCAGCCCTAGGATAATGTTAGGGTTAGGGTTAGGGTTAGCATCAGCCCTAGGATAGTGTTAGTGTTAGGGTTAGCGTCAGCCCTAGGATAGTGTTAGGGTTAGGGTTAACATAAACCCTAGGATAGTTTTAGGGTTAGGATTAGCATCAACCCTAGGATAGTGTTTGGGTTAGGGTTAGGGTTAGCATCAGCCCGAGGATAGTGTTAGGGTTAGGGTTAGCCTCAGCCCTAGGAGAGTGTTAGGGTTAGAGATAGGGTTAGCATCAGGCCTAGGATAGTGTTAGGGTTAGGGTTAGGGTTAGCATCAGCCCTAGGATGGTGTTAGGGTTAGGGTTAGCATCAGGCCTAGGATAGTGTTAGGGTTAGGGTTAGCATCAGCCCTAGGATAGTGTTAGGGTTAGGGTTAGGGTTAGCATCAGCCCTAGGATAGTGTTAGGGTTATGGTTAGGTTTAGCATCAGCCCTAGGATAGTGTTAAGGTAAGGGTTAGGGTTAGCATCAGGCCTAGGATAGTGTTAGGGTTACGGTTAGAATCAGCCCTAGGATAGTGTTAGGGTTAGGGTTAAGTTTAGCATCAGCCCGAGGATAGTGTTAGGGTTAGGGTTAGGGTTAGCATCAGCCCTAGGATAGTGTTAGGGTTAGGGTTAGGGTTAGCATCAGCCTTAGGATAGTGTTAGGGTTAGGGTTAGCGTCAGCCCTAGGATAGTGTTAGGGTTAGGGTTAGGGTTAGCTTCAGCCCTAGGACAGTGTTAGGGTTAGGGTTAGCATCAGCCCTATGATAGTGTTAGGGTTAGGGTTAGCATCAGCCCTAGGATAGTGTTAGGGTTAGGGTTAGGGTTAGCATCAGGCCTAGGATAGTGTTAGGGTTAGGGTTAGCATCAGCCCTAGGATAGTGTTAGGGTTAGTGTTACCATCAGCCCTAGGATAGTGTTAGGGTTAGGGTTAGCATCAGCCCTAGGATAGTGTTAGGGTTAGGGCTAGGGTTATCATCAGGCCTAGGATAGTGTTAGGGTTAGGGTTAGCATCAGTCCTAGGATAGTGTTAGGGTTAGGGTTAGGGTTAGTATCAGCCCTAGGATAGTGTTAAGGTAAGGGTTAGGGTTAGCATCAGGCCTAGGATAGTGTTAGGGTTACGGTTAGAATCAGCCCTAGGATAGTGTTAGGGTTAGGGTTAAGTTTAGCATCAGCCCTAGGATAGTGTTAGGGTTAGGGTTAGGGTTAGCATCAGCCCTAGGATAGTGTTAGGGATAGGGTTAGGGTTAGCATCAGAAGTAGGATAGTGTTAGGGTTAGGGTTAGCCTCAGCCCTAAGATAGTGTTAGAGTTAGGGTTAGGGTTAGCATCAGCCCTAGGATAATGTTAGGGTTAGGGTTAGGTTTAGCATCAGCCCTAGGATAGTGTTAGTGTTAGGGTTAGCATCAGCCCTAGGATAGTGTTAGGGTTAGGGTTAGGGTTAGCATCCGCCCTAGGATAGTGTTAGGGTTAGGGTTAGGGTAAGCATCAGCCCTAGGATAGTGTTAGGGTTAGGGTTAACATAAACCCTAGGATAGTGTTAGGGTTAGGGTTAGCATCAACCCTAGGATAGTGTTTGGGTTAGGGTTAGGGTTAGCATCAGCCCTAGGATAGTGTTAGGGTTAGGGTTAGCCTCAGCCCTAGGAGAGTGTTAGGGTTAGAGATAGGGTTAGCATCAGGCCTAGGATAGTGTTAGGGTTAGGGTTAGGGTTAGCATCAGCCCTAGGATAGTGTTAGGGTTAGAGTTAGCATCAGGCCTAGGATAGTGTTAGGGTTAGGGTTAGCATCAGCCCTAGGATAGTGTTAGGGTTAGGGTTAGGGTTAGCATCAGCCCTAGGATAGTGTTAGGGTTATGGTTAGGTTTAGCATCAGCCCTAGGATAGTGTTAAGGTAAGGGTTAGGGTTAGCATCAGGCCTAGGATAGTGTTAGGGTTACGGTTAGAATCAGCCCTAGGATAGTGTTAGGGTTAGGGTTAAGTTTAGCATCAGCCCTAGGATAGTGTTAGGGTTAGGGTTAGGGTTAGCATCAGCCCTAGGATAGTGTTAGGGTTAGGGTTAGGGTTAGCATCAGCCCTAGGATAGTGTTAGGGTTAGGGTTAGCATCAGCCCTAGGATAGTGTTAGGGTTAGGGTTAGGGTTAGCATCAGCCCTAGGATAGTGTTAGGGTTAGGGTTAGCATCAGCCCTAGGATAGTGTTAGGGTTAGGGTTAGGGTTAGCATCAGGCCTAGGATAGTGTTAGGGTTAGGGTTAGCATCAGCGCTAGGATAGTGTTAGGGTTAGGGTTAGGGTTATCATCAGGCCTAGGATAGTGTTAGGGTTAGGGTTAGCATCAGCCCTAGGATAGTGTTAGGGTTAGGGTTAGGGTTAGCATCAGCCCTAGGATAGTGTTAGGGTTAGGGTTAGCATCAGCCCTAGGATAGTGTTAGGGTTAGGGTTAGGGTTAGCATCAGGCTTAGGATAGTGTTAGGGTTAGGGTTAGCATCAGCCCTAGGATAGTGTTAGGGTTAAGGTTAGGGTTAGCATCAGCCGTAGGATAGTGTTAGGGATAGGGTTAGCATCAGCCCTAGGATAGTGTTAGGGTTAGGGTTACGGTTCGCATCAGCCCTAGGATAGTGTTAGTGTTATGGTTAGCATCAGCCCTAGGATAGTGTTAGGGTTAGGGTTAGGGTTAGCATCCGCCCTAGGATAGTGTTAGGGTTAGGGTTAGGGTTAGCATCAGCACTAGGATAGTGTTAGGGTTAGGGTTAACATAAACCCTAGGATAGTGTTAGGGTTAGGGTTAGGGTTATCATCAGGCCTAGGATAGTGTTAGGGTTAGGGTTAGGGTTAGCATCAGTTCATGGATAGTTTTAGGGTTAGCGTTAGGGTTAGCATCAGCCCTAGGATAGTGTTAGGGTTAGGGTTAGGGTTAGCATCAGCCCTAGGATAGTGTTAGGGTTAGGGTTAGCATCAGCCCTAGG
The DNA here is from genome assembly GCF_020740605.2 of Lemur catta. NCBI lineage: Eukaryota > Metazoa > Chordata > Mammalia > Primates > Lemuridae > Lemur > Lemur catta. The sequence goes on along the minus strand of NC_059145.1, from coordinate 111,010 downwards.
ATAGTGTTAGGGTTAGGGTTAGGGTTATCATCAGGCCTAGGATAGTGTTAGGTTTAGGGTTAGCATCAGCCCTAGGATAGTGTTAGGGTTAGGGTTAGGGTTAGCATCAGCCCTAGGATAGTGTTAGGGTTATGGTTATCATCAGCCCTAGGATAGTGTTGGGGTTAGGGTTAGGGTTAGCATCAGCCGTAGGATAGTGTTAGGGTTAAGGTTAGGCTCAGCCCTAAGATAGTGTTAGAGTTAGGGTTAGGGTTAGCATCAGCCCTAGGATAATGTTAGGGTTAGGGTTAGGGTTAGCATCAGCCCTAGGATAGTGTTAGGGTTAGGGTTAACCTAAGCCCTAGGAGAGTGTTAGGGTTAGGGATAGGGTTAGCATCAGGCCTAGGATAGTGTTAGGGTTAGGGTTAGGGTTAGCATCCGCCCTAGGATAGTGTTAGGGTTAGGGTTAGCATCAGGCCTAGGATAGTGTTAGGGTTAGGGTTAGCATCAGCCCTAGGATAGTGTTAGGGTTAGGGTTAGGGTTAGCATCAGCCCTAGGATAGTGTTAGTGTTAGGATTAGGTTTAGCATCAGCCCTAGGATAGTGTTAGGTTAAGGGTTAGGGTTAGCATCAGGCCTAGGATAGTGTTAGGGTTACGGTTAGAATCAGCCCTAGGATAGTGTTAGGGTTAGGGTTAAGTTTAGCATCAGCCTTAGGATAGTGTTAGGGTTAGGGTTAGGGTTAGCATCAGCCCTAGGATAGTGTTAGGGTTAGGGTTAGGGTTAGCATCAGCCTTAGGATAGTGTTAGGGTTAGGGTTAGCATCAGCCCTAGGATAGTGTTAGGGTTAGGGTTAGGGTTAGCTTCAGCCCTAGGACAGTGTTAGGGTTAGGGTTAGCATCAGCCCTATGATAGTGTTAGGGTTAGGGTTAGCATCAGCCCTAGGATAGTGTTAGGGTTAAGGTTAGGGTTAGCATCAGGCCTAGGATAGTGTTAGGGTTAGGGTTAGCATCAGCCCTAGGATAGTGTTAGGGTTAGGGTTACCATCAGCCCTAGGATAGTGTTAGGGTTAGGGTTAGGGTTAGCATCAGCGTTTGGAGAGTGTTAGGGTTAGGGTTAGGGTTAGCATCAGCCCTAGGATAGTGTTAGTGTTAGGGTTAGCATCAGCCCTAGGATAGTGATAGGGTTAGGGTTAGGGTTAGCATCAGCCGTAGGATAGTGTTAGGGTTAGGGTTAGGGTTAGCATCAGGCCTAGGACAGTGTTATTGTTAGGGTTAGCATCAGCCCTAGGATAGTGTTAGGGTTAGAGTTAGGGTTAGCATCAGAAGTAGGATAGTGTTTGGGTTAGGGTTAGCCTCAGCCCTAAGATAGTGTTAGAGTTAGGGTTAGGGTTAGCATCAGCCCTAGGATAATGTTAGGGTTAGGGTTAGGGTTAGCATCAGCCCTAGGATAGTGTAAGTGTTAGGGTTAGCATCAGCCCTAGGATAGTGTTAGGGTTAGGGTTAGGGTTAGCATCCGCCCTAGGATAGTGTTAGGGTTAGGGTTAGGGTTAGCATCAGCCCTAGGATAGTGTTAGGGTTAGGGTTAACATAAACCCTAGGTTAGTGTTAGGGTTATGGTTAGCATCAACCCTAGGATAGTGTTAGGGTTAGGGTTAGGGTTAGCATCAGCCCTAGGATAGTGTTAGGGTTAGGGTTAGCATCAGGCCTAGGATAGTGTTAGGGTTAGGGTTAGCATCAGCCCTAGGATAGTGTTAGGGTTAAGGTTAGGGTTAGCATCAGCCCTAGGATAGTGTTAGGGTTATGGTTAGGTTTAGCATCAGCCCTAGGATAGTGTTAAGGTAAGGGTTAGGGTTAGCATCAGGCCTAGGATAGTGTTAGGGTTACGGTTAGAATCAGCCCTAGGATAGTGTTAGGGTTAGGGTTAAGTTTAGCATCAGCCCTAGGATAGTGTTAGGGTTAGGGTTAGGGTTAGCATCAGCCCTAGGATAGTGTTAGGGTTAGGGTTAGGGTTAGCATCAGCCCTAGGATAGTGTTAGGGTTAGGGTTAGCATCAGCCCTAGGATAGTGTTAGGGTTAGGGTTACGGTTATCATCAGGCCTAGGATAGTGTTAGGGTTAGGGTTAGCATCAGCCCTAGGATAGTGTTAAGGTTAGGGTTAGGGTTAGCATCAGCCCTAGGATAGTGTTAGTGTTAGGGTTAGCATCAGCCCTAGGATAGTGTTAGGGTTAGGGTTAGGGTTAGCATCAGGCCTAGGATAGTGTTATTGTTAGGGTTAGCATCAGCCCTACGATAGTGTTAGGGTTAGGGTTAGGGTTAGCATCAGCCGTAGGATAGTGTTAGGGTTAGGGTTAGGGTTAGCATCAGGCCTAGGATAGTGTTATTGTTAGGGTTAGCATCAGCCCTAGGATAGTGATAGGGTTAGGGTTAGGGTTAGCATCAGAAGTAGGATAGTGTTAGGGTTAGGGTTAGCCTCAGCCCTAAGATAGTGTTAGAGTAAGGGTTAGGGTTAGCATCAGCCCTAGGATAATGTTAGGGTTAGGGTTAGGGTTAGCATCAGCCCTAGGATAGTGTTAGTGTTAGGGTTAGCATCAGCCGTAGGATAGTGTTAGGGTTAGGGTTAGGGTTAGCATCCGCCCTAGGATAGTGTTAGGGTTAGGGTTAGGGTTAGCATCAGCCCTAGGATAGTGTTAGGGTTAGGGTTAACATAAACCCTAGGATAGTGTTAGGGTTAGGGTTAGCATCAACCCTAGGATAGTGTTTGGGTTAGGGTTAGGGTTAGCATCAGCCCGAGGATAGTGTTAGGGTTAGGGTTAGCCTCAGCCCTAGGAGAGTGTTAGGGTTAGAGATAGGGTTAGCATCAGGCCTAGGATAGTGTTAGGGTTAGGGTTAGGGTTAGCATCAGCCCTAGGATGGTGTTAGGGTTAGGGTTAGCATCAGGCCTAGGATAGTGTTAGGGTTAGGGTTAGCATCAGCCCTAGCATAGTGTTAGGGTTAGGGTTAGGGTTAGCATCAGCCCTAGGATAGTGTTAGGGTTATGGTTAGGTTTAGCATCAGCCCTAGGATAGTGTTAAGGTAAGGGTTAGGGTTAGCATCAGGCCTAGGATAGTGTTAGGGTTACGGTTAGAATCAGCCCTAGGATAGTGTTAGGGTTAGGGTTAAGTTTAGCATCAGCCCGAGGATAGTGTTAGGGTTAGGGTTAGGGTTAGCATCAGCCCTAGGATAGTGTTAGGGTTAGGGTTAGGGTTAGCATCAGCCTTAGGATAGTGTTAGGGTTAGGGTTAGCATCAGCCCTAGGATAGTGTTAGGGTTAGGGTTAGGGTTAGCTTCAGCCCTAGGACAGTGTTAGGGTTACGGTTAGCATCAGCCCTATGATAGTGTTAGGGTTAGGGTTAGCATTAGCCCTAGGATAGTGTTAGGGTTAGGGTTAGGGTTAGCATCAGGCCTAGGATAGTGTTAGGGTTAGGGTTAGCATCAGCCCTAGGATAGTGTTAGGGTTAGGGTTACCATCAGCCCTAGGATAGTGTTAGGGTTAGGGTTAGCATCAGCCCTAGGATAGTGTTAGGGTTAGGGCTAGGGTTATCATCAGGCCTAGGATAGTGTTAGGGTTAGGGTTAGCATCAGTCCTAGGATAGTGTTAGGGTTAGGGTTAGGGTTAGTATCAGCCCTAGGATAGTGTTAGTGTTAGGGTTACCATCAGCCCTAGGATAGTGTTAGGGATAGGGTTAGGGTTAGCATCAGAAGTAGGATAGTGTTAGGGTTAGGGTTAGCCTCAGCCCTAAGATAGTGTTAGAGTTAGGGTTAGGGTTAGCATCAGCCCTAGGATAATGTTAGGGTTAGGGTTAGGTTTAGCATCAGCCCTAGGATAGTGTTAGTGTTAGGGTTAGCATCAGCCCTAGGATAGTGTTAGGGTTAGGGTTAGGGTTAGCATCCGCCCTAGGATAGTGTTAGGGTTAGGGTTAGGGTAAGCATCAGCCCTAGGATAGTGTTAGGGTTAGGGTTAACATAAACCCTAGGATAGTGTTAGGGTTAGGGTTAGCATCAACCCTAGGATAGTGTTTGGGTTAGGGTTAGCCTCAGCCCTAGGAGAGTGTTAGGGTTAGAGATAGGGTTAGCATCAGGCCTAGGATAGTGTTAGGGTTAGGGTTAGGGTTAGCATCAGCCCTAGGATAGTGTTAGGGTTAGAGTTAGCATCAGGCCTAGGATAGTGTTAGGGTTAGGGTTAGCATCAGCCCTAGGATAGTGTTAGGGTTAGGGTTAGGGTTAGCATCAGCCCTAGGATAGTGTTAGGGTTATGGTTAGGTTTAGCATCAGCCCTAGGATAGTGTTAAGGTAAGGGTTAGGGTTAGCATCAGGCCTAGGATAGTGTTAGGGTTACGGTTAGAATCAGCCCTAGGATAGTGTTAGGGTTAGGGTTAAGTTTAGCATCAGCCCTAGGATAGTGTTAGGGTTAGGGTTAGGGTTAGCATCAGCCCTAGGATAGTGTTAGGGTTAGGGTTAGGGTTAGCATCAGCCCTAGGATAGTGTTAGGGTTAGGGTTAGCATCAGCCCTAGGATAGTGTTAGGGTTAGGGTTAGGGTTAGCATCAGCCCTAGGATAGTGTTAGGGTTAGGGTTAGCATCAGCCCTAGGATAGTGTTAGGGTTAGGGTTAGGGTTAGCATCAGGCCTAGGATAGTGTTAGGGTTAGGGTTAGCATCAGCGCTAGGATAGTGTTAGGGTTAGGGTTAGGGTTATCATCAGGCCTAGGATAGTGTTAGGGTTAGGGTTAGCATCAGCCTAAGGATAGTGTTAGGGTTAGGGTTAGGGTTAGCATCAGCCCTAGGATAGTGTTAGGGTTAGGGTTAGCATCAGCCCTAGGATAGTGTTAGGGTTAGGGTTAGGGTTAGCATCAGGCCTAGGATAGTGTTAGGGTTAGGGTTAGCATCAGCCCTAGGATAGTGTTAGGGTTAAGGTTAGGGTTAGCATCAGCCGTAGGATAGTGTTAGGGATAGGGTTAGCATCAGCCCTAGGATAGTGTTAGGGTTAGGGTTACGGTTCGCATCAGCCCTAGGATAGTGTTAGTGTTATGGTTAGCATCAGCCCTAGGATAGTGTTAGGGTTAGGGTTAGGGTTAGCATCCGCCCTAGGATAGTGTTAGGGTTAGGGTTAGGGTTAGCATCAGCACTAGGATAGTGTTAGCGTTAGGGTTAACATAAACCCTAGGATAGTGTTAGGGTTAGGGTTAGGGTTATCATCAGGCCTAGGATAGTGTTAGGGTTAGGGTTAGGGTTAGCATCAGTTCATGGATAGTTTTAGGGTTAGCGTTAGGGTTAGCATCAGCCCTAGGATAGTGTTAGGGTTAGGGTTAGGGTTAGCATCAGCCCTAGGATAGTGTTAGGGTTAGGGTTAGCATCAGCCCTAGGATAGTGTTAGGGTTAGGGTTAGGGTTATCATCAGGCCTAGGATAGTGTTAGGTTTAGGGTTAGCATCAGCCCTAGGATAGTGTTAGGGTTAGGGTTAGGGTTAGCATCAGCCCTAGGATAGTGTTAGGGTTATGGTTATCATCAGCCCTAGGATAGTGTTGGGGTTAGGGTTAGGGTTAGCATCAGCCGTAGGATAGTGTTAGGGTTAAGGTTAGGCTCAGCCCTAAGATAGTGTTAGAGTTAGGGTTAGGGTTAGCATCAGCCCTAGGATAATGTTAGGGTTAGGGTTAGGGTTAGCATCAGCCCTAGGATAGTGTTAGGGTTAGGGTTAACCTAAGCCCTAGGAGAGTGTTAGGGTTAGGGATAGGGTTAGCATCAGGCCTAGGATAGTGTTAGGGTTAGGGTTAGGGTTAGCATCCGCCCTAGGATAGTGTTAGGGTTAGGGTTAGCATCAGGCCTAGGATAGTGTTAGGGTTAGGGTTAGCATCAGCCCTAGGATAGTGTTAGGGTTAGGGTTAGGGTTAGCATCAGCCCTAGGATAGTGTTAGGGTTAGGATTAGGTTTAGCATCAGCCCTAGGATAGTGTTAGGTTAAGGGTTAGGGTTAGCATCAGGCCTAGGATAGTGTTAGGGTTACGGTTAGAATCAGCCCTAGGATAGTGTTAGGGTTAGGGTTAAGTTTAGCATCAGCCTTAGGATAGTGTTAGGGTTAGGGTTAGGGTTAGCATCAGCCCTAGGATAGTGTTAGGGTTAGGGTTAGGGTTAGCATCAGCCTTAGGATAGTGTTAGGGTTAGGGTTAGCATCAGCCCTAGGATAGTGTTAGGGTTAGGGTTAGGGTTAGCTTCAGCCCTAGGACAGTGTTAGGGTTAGGGTTAGCATCAGCCCTATGATAGTGTTAGGGTTAGGGTTAGCATCAGCCCTAGGATAGTGTTAGGGTTAAGGTTAGGGTTAGCATCAGGCCTAGGATAGTGTTAGGGTTAGGGTTAGCATCAGCCCTAGGATAGTGTTAGGGTTAGGGTTACCATCAGCCCTAGGATAGTGTTAGGGTTAGGGTTAGGGTTAGCATCAGCGTTTGGAGAGTGTTAGGGTTAGGGTTAGGGTTAGCATCAGCCCTAGGATAGTGTTAGTGTTAGGGTTAGCATCAGCCCTAGGATAGTGATAGGGTTAGGGTTAGGGTTAGCATCAGCCGTAGGATAGTGTTAGGGTTAGGGTTAGGGTTAGCATCAGGCCTAGGATAGTGTTATTGTTAGGGTTAGCATCAGCCCTAGGATAGTGTTAGGGTTAGAGTTAGGGTTAGCATCAGAAGTAGGATAGTGTTAGGGTTAGGGTTAGCCTCAGCCCTAAGATAGTGTTAGAGTTAGGGTTAGGGTTAGCATCAGCCCTAGGATAATGTTAGGGTTAGGGTTAGGGTTAGCATCAGCCCTAGGATAGTGTAAGTGTTAGGGTTAGCATCAGCCCTAGGATAGTGTTAGGGTTAGGGTTAGGGTTAGCATCCGCCCTAGGATAGTGTTAGGGTTAGGGTTAGGGTTAGCATCAGCCCTAGGATAGTGTTAGGGTTAGGGTTAACATAAACCCTAGGTTAGTGTTAGGGTTATGGTTAGCATCAACCCTAGGATAGTGTTAGGGTTAGGGTTAGGGTTAGCATCAGCCCTAGGATAGTGTTAGGGTTAGGGTTAGCATCAGGCCTAGGATAGTGTTAGGGTTAGGGTTAGCATCAGCCCTAGGATAGTGTTAGGGTTAGGGTTAGGGTTAGCATCAGCCCTAGGATAGTGTTAGGGTTATGGTTAGGTTTAGCATCAGCCCTAGGATAGTGTTAAGGTAAGGGTTAGGGTTAGCATCAGGCCTAGGATAGTGTTAGGGTTACGGTTAGAATCAGCCCTAGGATAGTGTTAGGGTTAGGGTTAAGTTTAGCATCAGCCCTAGGATAGTGTTAGGGTTAGGGTTAGGGTTAGCATCAGCCCTAGGATAGTGTTAGGGTTAGGGTTAGGGTTAGCATCAGCCCTAGGATAGTGTTAGGGTTAGGGTTAGCATCAGCCCTAGGATAGTGTTAGGGTTAGGGTTACGGTTATCATCAGGCCTAGGATAGTGTTAGGGTTAGGGTTAGCATCAGCCCTAGGATAGTGTTAAGGTTAGGGTTAGGGTTAGCATCAGCCCTAGGATAGTGTTAGGGTTAGGGTTAGCATCAGCCCTAGGATAGTGTTAGGGTTAGGGTTAGGGTTAGCATCAGGCCTAGGATAGTGTTATTGTTAGGGTTAGCATCAGCCCTACGATAGTGTTAGGGTTAGGGTTAGGGTTAGCATCAGCCGTAGGATAGTGTTAGGGTTAGGGTTAGGGTTAGCATCAGGCCTAGGATAGTGTTATTGTTAGGGTTAGCATCAGCCCTAGGATAGTGTTAGGGTTAGGGTTAGGGTTAGCATCAGAAGTAGGATAGTGTTAGGGTTAGGGTTAGCCTCAGCCCTAAGATAGTGTTAGAGTAAGGGTTAGGGTTAGCATCAGCCCTAGGATAATGTTAGGGTTAGGGTTAGGGTTAGCATCAGCCCTAGGATAGTGTTAGTGTTAGGGTTAGCATCAGCCGTAGGATAGTGTTAGGGTTAGGGTTAGGGTTAGCATCCGCCCTAGGATAGTGTTAGGGTTAGGGTTAGGGTTAGCATCAGCCCTAGGATAGTGTTAGGGTTAGGGTTAACATAAACCCTAGGATAGTGTTAGGGTTAGGGTTAGCATCAACCCTAGGATAGTGTTTGGGTTAGGGTTAGGGTTAGCATCAGCCCGAGGATAGTGTTAGGGTTAGGGTTAGCCTCAGCCCTAGGAGAGTGTTAGGGTTAGAGATAGGGTTAGCATCAGGCCTAGGATAGTGTTAGGGTTAGGGTTAGGGTTAGCATCAGCCCTAGGATGGTGTTAGGGTTAGGATTAGCATCAGGCCTAGGATAGTGTTAGGGTTAGGGTTAGCATCAGCCCTAGCATAGTGTTAGGGTTAGGGTTAGGGTTAGCATCAGCCCTAGGATAGTGTTAGGGTTATGGTTAGGTTTAGCATCAGCCCTAGGATAGTGTTAAGGTAAGGGTTAGGGTTAGCATCAGGCCTAGGATAGTGTTAGGGTTACGGTTAGAATCAGCCCTAGGATAGTGTTAGGGTTAGGGTTAAGTTTAGCATCAGCCCGAGGATAGTGTTAGGGTTAGGGTTAGGGTTAGCATCAGCCCTAGGATAGTGTTAGGGTTAGGGTTAGGGTTAGCATCAGCCTTAGGATAGTGTTAGGGTTAGGGTTAGCATCAGCACTAGGATAGTGTTAGGGTTAGGGTTAGGGTTAGCTTCAGCCCTAGTACAGTGTTAGGGTTACGGTTAGCATCAGCCCTATGATAGTGTTAGGGTTAGGGTTAGCATTAGCCCTAGGATAGTGTTAGGGTTAGGGTTAGGGTTAGCATCAAGCCTAGGATAGTGTTAGGGTTAGGGTTAGCATCAGCCCTAGGATAGTGTTAGGGTTAGGGTTACCATCAGCCCTAGGATAGTGTTAGGGTTAGGGTTAGGGTTAGCATCAGCGTTTGGAGAGTGTTAGGGTTAGGGTTAGGGTTAGCATCAGCCCTAGGATAGTGTTAGTGTTAGGGTTAGCATCAGCCCTAGGATAGTGTTAGGGTTAGGGTTAGGGTTAGCATCAGCCGTAGGATAGTGTTAGGGTTAGGGTTAGGGTTAGCATCAGTCCTAGGATAGTGTTATTGTTAGGGTTAGCATCAGCCCTAGGATAGTGTTAGGGTTAGAGTTAGGGTTAGCATCAGAAGTAGGATAGTGTTAGGGTTAGGGTTAGCCTCAGCCCTAAGATAGTGTTAGAGTTAGGGTTAGGGTTAGCATCAGCCCTAGGATAATGTTAGGGTTAGGGTTTGGGTTAGCATCAGCCCTAGGATAGTGTTAGTGTTAGGGTTAGCATCAGCCCTAGGATAGTGTTAGGGTTAGGGTTAGGGTTAGCATCCGCCCTAGGATAGTGTTAGGGTTAGGGTTAGGGTTAGCATCAGCCCTAGGATAGTGTTAGGGTTAGGGTTAACATAAACCCTAGGTTAGTGTTAGGGTTATGGTTAGCATCAACCCTAGGATAGTGTTTGGGTTTGGGTTAGGGTTAGCATCAGCCCTAGGATAGTGTTAGGGTTAGGGTTAGCCTCAGCCCTAGGAGAGTGTTAGGGTTAGAGATAGGGTTAGCATCAGGCCTAGGATAGTGTTAGGGTTAGGGTTAGAGTTAGCATCAGCCCTAGGATAGTGTTAGGGTTAGGGTTAGCATCAGGCCTAGGATAGTGTTAGGGTTAGGGTTAGCATCAGCCCTAGGATAGTGTTAGGGTTAGGGTTAGGGTTAGCATCAGCCCTAGGATAGTGTTAGGGTTATGGTTAGGTTTAGCATCAGCCCTAGGATAGTGTTAAGGTAAGGGTTAGGGTTAGCATCAGGCCTAGGATAGTGTTAGGGTTACGGTTAGAATCAGCCCTAGGATAGTGTTAGGGTTAGGGTTAAGTTTAGCATCAGCCCTAGGATAGTGTTAGGGTTAGGGTTAGGGTTAGCATCAGCCCTAGGATAGTGTTAGGGTTAGGGTTAGGGTTAGCATCAGCCCTAGGATAGTGTTAGGGTTAGGGTTAGCATCAGCCCTAGGATAGTGTTAGGGTTAGGGTTACGGTTATCATCAGGCCTAGGATAGTGTTAGGGTTAGGGTTAGCATCAGCCCTAGGATAGTGTTAAGGTTAGGGTTAGGGTTAGCATCAGCCCTAGGATAGTGTTAGGGTTAGGGTTAGCATCAGCCCTAGGATAGTGTTAGGGTTAGGGTTAGGGTTAGCATCAGGCCTAGGATAGTGTTATTGTTAGGGTTAGCATCAGCCCTACGATAGTGTTAGGGTTAGGGTTAGGTTTAGCATCAGCCGTAGGATAGTGTTAGGGTTAGGGTTAGGGTTAGCATCAGGCCTAGGATAGTGTTATTGTTAGGGTTAGCATCAGCCCTAGGATAGTGTTAGGGTTAGGGTTAGGGTTAGCATCAGAAGTAGGATAGTGTTAGGGTTAGGGTTAGCCTCAGCCCTAAGATAGTGTTAGAGTAAGGGTTAGGGTTAGCATCAGCCCTAGGATAATGTTAGGGTTAGGGTTAGGGTTAGCATCAGCCCTAGGATAGTGTTAGTGTTAGGGTTAGCATCAGCCGTAGGACAGTGTTAGGGTTAGGGTTAGGGTTAGCATCCGCCCTAGGATAGTGTTAGGGTTAGGGTTAGGGTTAGCATCAGCCCTAGGATAGTGTTAGGGTTAGGGTTAACATAAACCCTGGGATAGTGTTAGGGTTAGGGTTAGCATCAACCCTAGGATAGTGTTTGGGTTAGGGTTAGGGTTAGCATCAGCCCGAGGATAGTGTTAGGGTTAGGGTTAGCCTCAGCCCTAGGAGAGTGTTAGGGTTAGAGATAGGGTTAGCATCAGGCCTAGGATAGTGTTAGGGTTAGGGTTAGGGTTAGCATCAGCCCTAGGATAGTGTTAGGGTTAAGGTTAGGGTTAGCATCAGGCCTAGGATAGTGTTAGGGTTAGGGTTAGCATCAGCCCTAGGATAGTGTTAGGGTTAGGGTTACCATCAGCCCTAGGATAGTGTTAGGGTTAGGGTTAAGGTTAGCATCAGCGTTTGGAGAGTGTTAGGGTTAGGGTTAGGGTTAGCATCAGCCCTAGGATAGTGTTAGTGTTAGGGTTAGCATCAGCCCTAGGATAGTGATAGGGTTAGGGTTAGGGTTAGCATCAGCCGTAGGATAGTGTTAGGGTTAGGGTTAGGGTTAGCATCAGGCCTAGGATAGTGTTATTGTTAGGGTTAGCATCAGCCCTAGGATAGTGTTAGGGTTAGAGTTAGGGTTAGCATCAGAAGTAGGATAGTGTTAGGGTTAGGGTTAGCCTCAGCCCTAAGATAGTGTTAGAGTTAGGGTTAGGGTTAGCATCAGCCCTAGGATAATGTTAGGGTTAGGGTTAGGGTTAGCATCAGCCCTAGGATAGTGTTAGTGTTAGGGTTAGCATCAGCCCTAGGATAGTGTTAGGGTTAGGGTTAGGGTTAGCATCCGCCCTAGGATAGTGTTAGGGTTAGGGTTAGGGTTAGCATCAGCCCTAGGATAGTGTTAGGGTTAGGGTTAACATAAACCCTAGGTTAGTGTTAGGGTTATGGTTAGCATCAACCCTAGGATAGTGTTTGGGTTTGGGTTAGGGTTAGCATCAGCCCTAGGATAGTGTTAGGGTTAGGGTTAGCCTCAGCCCTAGGAGAGTGTTAGGGTTAGAGATAGGGTTAGCATCAGGCCTAGGATAGTGTTAGGGTTAGGGTTAGGGTTAGCATCAGCCCTAGGATAGTGTTAGGGTTAGGGTTAGCATCAGGCCTAGGATAGTGTTAGGGTTAGGGTTAGCATCAGCCCTAGGATAGTGTTGGGGTTAGGGTTAGGGTTAGCATCAGCCCTAGGATAGTGTTAGGGTTATGGTTAGGTTTAGCATCAGCCCTAGGATAGTGTTAAGGTAAGGGTTAGGGTTAGCATCAGGCCTAGGATAGTGTTAGGGTTACGGTTAGAATCAGCCCTAGGATAGTGTTAGGGTTAGGGTTAAGTTTAGCATCAGCCCTAGGATAGTGTTAGGGTTAGGGTTAGGGTTAGCATCAGCCCTAGGATAGTGTTAGGGTTAGGGTTAGGGTTAGCATCAGCCCTAGGATAGTGTTAGGGTTAGGGTTAGCATCAGCCCTAGGATAGTGTTAGGGTTAGGGTTACGGTTATCATCAGGCCTAGGATAGTGTTAGGGTTAGGGTTAGCATCAGCCCTAGGATAGTGTTAAGGTTAGGGTTAGGGTTAGCATCAGCCCTAGGATAGTGTTAGGGTTAGGGTTAGCATCAGCCCTAGGATAGTGTTAGGGTTAGGGTTAGGGTTAGCATCAGGCCTATGATAGTGTTATTGTTAGGGTTAGCATCAGCCCTACGATAGTGTTAGGGTTAGGGTTAGGGTTAGCATCAGCCGTAGGATAGTGTTAGGGTTAGGGTTAGGGTTAGCATCAGGCCTAGGATAGTGTTATTGTTAGGGTTAGCATCAGCCCTAGGATAGTGTTAGGGTTAGGGTTAGGGTTACCATCAGAAGTAGGATAGTGTTAGGGTTAGGGTTAGCCTCAGCCCTAAGATAGTGTTAGAGTAAGGGTTAGGGTTAGCATCAGCCCTAGGATAATGTTAGGGTTAGGGTTAGGGTTAGCATCAGCCCTAGGATAGTGTTAGTGTTAGGGTTAGCATCAGCCCTAGGATAGTGTTAGGGTTAGGGTTAGGGTTAGCATCCGCCCTAGGATAGTGTTAGGGTTAGGGTTAGGGTTAGCATCAGCCCTAGGATAGTGTTAGGGTTAGGGTTAACATAAACCCTAGGATAGTGTTAGGGTTAGGGTTAGCATCAACCCTAGGATAGTGTTTGGGTTAGGGTTAGGGTTAGCATCAGCCCGAGGATAGTGTTAGGGTTAGGGTTAGCCTCAGCCCTAGGAGAGTGTTAGGGTTAGAGATAGGATTAGCATCAGGCCTAGGATAGTGTTAGGGTTAGGGTTAGGGTTAGCATCAGCCCTAGGATGGTGTTAGGGTTAGGGTTAGCATCAGGCCTAGGATAGTGTTAGGGTTAGGGTTAGCATCAGCCCTAGCATAGTGTTAGGGTTAGGGTTAGGGTTAGCATCAGCCCTAGGATAGTGTTAGGGTTATGGTTAGGTTTAGCATCAGCCCTAGGATAGTGTTAAGGTAAGGGTTAGGGTTAGCATCAGGCCTAGGATAGTGTTAGGGTTACGGTTAGAATCAGCCCTAGGATAGTGTTAGGGTTAGGGTTAAGTTTAGCATCAGCCCGAGGATAGTGTTAGGGTTAGGGTTAGGGTTAGCATCAGCCCTAGGATAGTGTTAGGGTTAGGGTTAGGGTTAGCATCAGCCTTAGGATAGTGTTTGGGGTTAGGGTTAGCATCAGCCCTAGGATAGTGTTAGGGTTAGGGTTAGGGTTAGCTTCAGCCCTAGGACAGTGTTAGGGTTACGGTTAGCATCAGCCCTATGATAGTGTTAGGGTTAGGGTTAGCATTAGCCCTAGGATAGTGTTAGGGTTAGGGTTAGGGTTAGCATCAGGCCTAGGATAGTGTTAGGGTTAGGGTTAGCATCAGCCCTAGGATAGTGTTAGGGTTAGGGTTACCATCAGCCCTAGGATAGTGTTAGGGTTAGGGTTAGGGTTAGCATCAGCGTTTGGAGAGTGTTAGGGTTAGGGTTAGGGTTAGCATCAGCCCTAGGATAGTGTTAGTGTTAGGGTTAGCATCAGCCCTAGGATAGTGTTAGGGTTAGGGTTAGGGTTAGCATCAGCCGTAGGATAGTGTTAGGGTTAGGGTTAGGGTTAGCATCAGGCCTAGGATAGTGTTATTGTTAGGGTTAGCATCAGCCCTAGGATAGTGTTAGGGTTAGAGTTAGGGTTAGCATCAGAAGTAGGATAGTGTTAGGGTTAGGGTTAGCCTCAGCCCTAAGATAGTGTTAGAGTTAGGGTTAGGGTTAGCATCAGCCCTAGGATAATGTTAGGGTTAGGGTTTGGGTTAGCATCAGCCCTAGGATAGTGTTAGTGTTAGGGTTAGCATCAGCCCTAGGATAGTGTTAGGGTTAGGGTTAGGGTTAGCATCCGCCCTAGGATAGTGTTAGGGTTAGGGTTAGGGTTAGCATCAGCCCTAGGATAGTGTTAGGGTTAGGGTTAACATAAACCCTAGGTTAGTGTTAGGGTTATGGTTAGCATCAACCCTAGGATAGTGTTTGGGTTTGGGTTAGGGTTAGCATCAGCCCTAGGATAGTGTTAGGGTTAGGGTTAGCCTCAGCCCTAGGAGAGTGTTAGGGTTAGAGATAGGGTTAGCATCAGGCCTAGGATAGTGTTAGGGTTAGGGTTAGAGTTAGCATCAGCCCTAGGATAGTGTTAGGGTTAGGGTTAGCATCAGGCCTAGGATAGTGTTAGGGTTAGGGTTAGCATCAGCCCTAGGATAGTGTTAGGGTTAGGGTTAGGGTTAGCATCAGCCCTAGGATAGTGTTAGGGTTATGGTTAGGTTTAGCATCAGCCCTAGGATAGTGTTAAGGTAAGGGTTAGGGTTAGCATCAGGCCTAGGATAGTGTTAGGGTTACGGTTAGAATCAGCCCTAGGATAGTGTTAGGGTTAGGGTAAAGTTTAGCATCAGCCCTAGGATAGTGTTAGGGTTAGGGTTAGGGTTAGCATCAGCCCTAGGATAGTGTTAGGGTTAGGGTTAGGGTTAGCATCAGCCCTAGGATAGTGTTAGGGTTAGGGTTAGCATCAGCCCTAGGATAGTGTTAGGGTTAGGGTTACGGTTATCATCAGGCCTAGGATAGTGTTAGGGTTAGGGTTAGCATCAGCCCTAGGATAGTGTTAAGGTTAGGGTTAGGGTTAGCATCAGCCCTAGGATAGTGTTAGGGTTAGGGTTAGCATCAGCCCTAGGATAGTGTTAGGGTTAGGGTTAGGGTTAGCATCAGGCCTAGGATAGTGTTATTGTTAGGGTTAGCATCAGCCCTACGATAGTGTTAGGGTTAGGGTTAGGGTTAGCATCAGCCGTAGGATAGTGTTAGGGTTAGGGTTAGGGTTAGCATCAGGCCTAGGATAGTGTTATTGTTAGGGTTAGCATCAGCCCTAGGATAGTGTTAGGGTTAGGGTTAGGGTTAGCATCAGAAGTAGGATAGTGTTAGGGTTAGGGTTAGCCTCAGCCCTAAGATAGTGTTAGAGTAAGGGTTAGGGTTAGCATCAGCCCTAGGATAATGTTAGGGTTAGGGTTAGGGTTAGCATCAGCCCTAGGATAGTGTTAGTGTTAGGGTTAGCATCAGCCGTAGGACAGTGTTAGGGTTAGGGTTAGGGTTAGCATCCGCCCTAGGATAGTGTTAGGGTTAGGGTTAGGGTTAGCATCAGCCCTAGGATAGTGTTAGGGTTAGGGTTAACATAAACCCTGGGATAGTGTTAGGGTTAGGGTTAGCATCAACCCTAGGATAGTGTTTGGGTTAGGGTTAGGGTTAGCATCAGCCCGAGGATAGTGTTAGGGTTAGGGTTAGCCTCAGCCCTAGGAGAGTGTTAGGGTTAGAGATAGGGTTAGCATCAGGCCTAGGATAGTGTTAGGGTTAGGGTTAGGGTTAGCATCAGCCCTAGGATGGTGTTAGGGTTAGGGTTAGCATCAGGCCAAGGATAGTGTTAGGGTTAGGGTTAGGGTTCGCATCAGCCCTAGGATAGTGTTAGTGTTATGGTTAGCATCAGCCCTAGGATAGTGTTAGGGTTAGGGTTAGGGTTAGCATCCGCCCTAGGATAGTGTTAGGGTTAGGGTTAGGGTTAGCATCCGCCCTAGGATAGTGTTAGGGTTAGGGTTAGGGTTAGCATCAGCCCTAGGATAGTGTTAGGGTTAGGGTTAACATAAACCCTAGGATAGTGTTAGGGTTAGGGTTAGGGTTATCATCAGGCCTAGGATAGTGTTAGGGTTAGGGTTAGGGTTAGCATTAGTTCAAGGATAGTGTTAGGGTTAGCGTTAGGGTTAGCATCAGCCCTAGGATAGTGTTAGGGTTAGGGTTAGGGTTAGCATCAGGCCTAGGATAGTGTTAGGGTTAGGGTTAGCATTAGCCCTAGGATAGTGTTAGTGTTAGGGTTAGGGTTAGCATCAGGCCCAGGATAGTGGTAGGGTTAGGGTTAGCATCAGTCCTAGGATAGTGTTAGGGTTAGGATTAACATAAACCCTAGGATAGTGTTAGGGTTAGGGTTAGGGTTATCATCAGGCCTAGGATAGTGTTAGGGTTAGGGTTAGGGTTAGCATCAGTTCAAGGATAGTTTTAGGGTTAGCGTTAGGGTTAGCATCAACCCTAGGATAGTGTTAGGGTTAGGGTTAGTGTTAGCATCAGCCCTAGGATAGTGTTAGGGTTAGGGTTAGCATCAGCCCTAGGATAGTGTTAGGGTTAGGGTTAGGGTTATCATCAGGCCTAGGATAGTGTTAGTTTTAGGGTTAGCATCAGCCTTAGGATAGTGTTAGGGTTAGGGTTAGGGTTAGCATCAGCCCTAGGATAGTGTTAGGGTTAGGGTTAGCATCAGCCCCAGGATAGTGTTAGGGTTAGGGTTAGGGTTAGCATCAGGCCTAGGATAGTGTTAGGGTTAGGGTTAGCATCAGCTCTAGGATAGTGTTATTGTTAGGGTTAGCATCAGCCCTAGGATAGTGTTATGGTTAGGGTTAGGGTTAGCATCAGCGTTTGGAGAGTGTTAGGGTTAGGGTTATGGTTAGCATCAGCCCTAGGATAGTGTTAGTGATAGGGTTAGCATCAGCCCTAGATAGTGTTAGGGTTAGGGTTAGGGTTAGCATCCGCCCTAGGATAGTGTTAGGTTTAGGGTTAGGGTTAGCATCAGCCCTAGGATAGTGTTAGGGTTAGGGTTAACATAAACACTAGGATAGTGTTATGGTTAGGGTTAGGGTTAGCATCAGCCCTAGGATAGTGTTAGGGTTAGGGTTAGGGTTAGCATCAGTTCAAGGATAGTGTTAGGGTTAGCGTTAGGTTTAGCATCAGCCCTAGGATAGTGTTAGGTTTAGGGTTAGGGTTAGCATCAGCCCTAGGATAGTGTTAGGGTTAGGGTTAGCATCAGCCCTAGGATAGTGGTAGTGTTAGGGTTAGGGTTATCATCAGGCCTAGGATAGTGTTAGGGTTAGGGTTAGCATCAGCCCTAGGATAGTGTTAGGGTTAGGGTTAGGGTTAGCATCAGCCCTAGGATAGTGTTAGGGTTATGGTTATCATCAGCCCTAGGATAGTGTTGGGGTTAGGGTTAGGATTAGCATCAGCCGTAGGATAGTGTTAGGGTTAAGGTTAGCCTCAGCCCTAAGATAGTGTTAGAGTTAGGGTTAGGGTTAGCATCAGCCCTAGGATAATGTTAGGGTTAGGGTTAGGGTTAGCATCAGCCCTAGGATAGTGTTAGGGTTAGGGTTAGCCTCAGCCCAAGGAGAGTGTTAGGGTTAGGGATAGGGTTAGCATCAGGCCTAGGATAGTGTTAGGGTTAGGGTTAGGGTTAGCATCAGCCCTAGGATAGTGTTAGGGTTAGGGTTAGGGTTAGCATCAGCCCTAGGATAGTGTTAGGGTTAGGGTTAGGGTTAGCATCAGCCCTAGAATATTATTAGGGTTAGGGTTAGCATCAGCCCTAGGATAGTGTTAGGGTTAGAGTTAGGTTTAGCACCAGGCTTAGGATAGTGTTAGTGTTAGGGTTACCATCAGCCTTAGGATAGTGTTAGGGTTAGGGTTAGGGTTAGCATCAGCCGTAGGATAGTGTTAGGGTTAGGGTTAGGGTTAGCATCAGCCCTAAAATAGTATTAGGGTTAGGGTTAGGGTTAGGGTTAGGGTTAGCTTCAGCTCTAGGATAGAGTTAGGGTCAGGGTTAGGGTTAGCATCAGCCCTAGGATAGTGTTAGGGTTAGGGTTAGGGTTAGCATCAGCCCTAGGATAGTGTTAGGGTTAGGGTTAGGGTTAGCATCAGCCCTAGGATAGTGTTAGGGTTAGGGTTAACATAAACCCTAGGATAGTGTTAGGGTTAGGGTTAGGGTTAGGGTTAGGGTTAGCATCAGTTCAAGGATAGTGTTAGGGTTAGCGTTAGGTTTAGCATCAGCCCTAGGATAGTGTTAGCTTTAGGGTTAGGGTTAGCATCAGCCCTAGGATAGTGTTAGGGTTAGGGTGAGCATCAGCCCTAGGATAGTGTTAGGGTTAGGGTTAGGGTTATCATCAGGCCTAGCATAGTGTTAGGGTTAGGGTTAGCATCAGCCCTAGGATAGTGTTAGGGTTAGGGTTAGGGTTAGCATCAGCCCTAGGATAGTGTTAGGGTTATGGTTATCATCAGCCCTAGGATAGTGTTGGGGTTAGGGTTAGGGTTAGCATCAGCCGTAGGATAGTGTTAGGCTTAAGGTTAGCCTCAGCCCTAAGATAGTGTTAGAGTTAGGGTTAGGGTTAGCATCAGGCCTAGGATAATGTTAGGGTTAGGGTTAGGGTTAGCATCAGCCCTAGGATAGTGTTAGGGTTAGGGTTAGCCTCAGCCCAAGGAGAGTGTTAGGGTTAGGGATAGGGTTAGCATCAGTCCTAGGATAGTGTTAGGGTTAGGGTTAGGGTTAGCATCCGCCCTAGGATAGTGTTAGGGTTAGGGTTAGCATCAGGCCTAGGATAGTGTTAGGGTTAGGGTTAGCATCAGCCCTACGATAGTGTTAGGGTTAGGGTTAGGGTTTGCATCAGGCCTAGGATAGTGTTAGGGTTAGGGTTAGGTTTAGCATCAGCCCTAGGATAGTGTTAGGGTAAGGGTTAGGGTTAGCATCAGGCCTAGGATAGTGTTAGGGTTACGGTTAGAATCAGCCCTAGGATAGTGTTAAGGTTAGGGTTAAGTTTAGCATCAGCCCTAGGATAGTGTTAGGGTTAGGGTTAGGGTTAGCATCAGCCCTAGGATAGTGTTAGGGTTAGGGTTAGAGTTAGCATCAGCCTTAGGATAGTGTTAGGGTTAGGGTTAGCATCAGCCCTAGGATAGTGTTAGGGTTAGGGTTAGGGTTAGCTTCAGCCCTAGGACAGTGTTAGGGTTAGGGTTAGCATCAGCCCTAGGATAGTGTTAGGGTTAGGGTTAGCATCAGCCCTAGGATAGTGTTAGGGTTAGGGTTAGGGTTAGCATCAGGCCTAGGATAGTGTTAGGGTTAGGGTTAGCATCAGCCCTAGGATAGTGTTAGGGTTAGGGTTAGCATCAGCCCTAGGATAGTGTTAGGGTTAGGGTTAGGGTTAGCATCAGCTTTTGGAGAGTGTTAGGGTTAGGGTTAGGGTTAGCATCAGCCCTAGGATAGTGTTAGTGTTAGGGTTAGCATCAGCCCTAGGATAGTGTTAGGGTTAGGGTTAGGGTTAGCATCCACCCTAGGATAGTGTTAGGTTTAGGTTTAGGGTTAGCATCAACCCTAGGATAGTGTTAGGGTTAGGGTTAGGGTTAGCATCAGCCGTAGGATAGTGTTAGGGTTAGGGTTAGCATCAGCCCTAGGATAGTGTTAGGGGTAGGGTTAGGGTTAGCATCAGCCCTAGCGTAGTGTTAGTGTTAGGGTTAGCATCAGCCCTAGGATAGTGTTAGGGTTAGGGTTAGGGTTAGCATCAGCGCTAGGATAGTATTAGGGTTAGGGTTAGGGTTAGGGTTTGGGTTAGCATCAGCTCTAGGATAGTGTTAGTGTTAGGGTTAGGGTTAGCATCAGCCCTAGGATAGTGTTAGGGTTAGGGTTAGGGTTAGCATCAGCCCTAGGATAGTGTTAGGGTTAGGGTTAGCATCAGCCCTGGGATAATGTTAGGGTTAGGGTTAGGGTTAGCATCAGCCCTAGGATAGTGTTAGGGTTAGGGTTAGCATCAGCCCTAGGATAGTGTTTTCTTTAGGGTTAGGGTTAGCATCAGCCCTAGGATAGTGTTAGGGTTAGGGTTAGCATCAGCCCTAGGATAGTGTTAGGGTTAGGGTTAGGGTTAGCATCAGCCCTAGGATAGTGTTAGGGTTAGGGTTAGCATCAGCCCTAGGATAGTGTTAGGGTTAGGGTTAGGGTTAGCATCAGCCCTAGGATAGTGTTAGGGTTAGGGTTATCATCGGCCCTAGGATAGTGTTAGGGTTAGGGTTAGGGTTAGCATCAGCCCTAGGATAGTGTTAGTGTTAGGGTTAGCATCAGCCCTAGGATAGTGTTAGGGTTAGGGTTAGCGTTAGCATCAGCCCTAGGATAGTGTTAGGGTTAGGGTTAGCATCAGCCCTAGGATAGTGTTAGGGTTAGGGTTAGGGTTATCATCAGGCCTAGGATAGTGTTAGGGTTAGGGTTAGCATCAGCCCTAGGATAGTGTTAGGGTTAGGGTTAGGGTTATCATCAGGCCTAGGATAGTGTTAGGGTTAGGGTTAGCATCAGCCCTACGATAGTGTTAGGGTTAGGGTTAGGGTTAGCATCAGCCCTAGGATAGTGTTAGGGTTAGGGTTAGCATCAGCCCTAGGATAGTGTTAGGGTTAGGGTTAGGGTTAGCATCAGGCCTAGGATAGTGTTATTGTTAGGGTTAGCATCAGCCCTACGATAGTGTTAGGGTTAGGGTTAGGGTTAGCATCAGCCGTAGGATAGTGTTAGGGTTAGGGTTAGGGTTAGCATCAGGCCTAGGATAGTGTTATTGTTAGGGTTAGCATCAGCCCTAGGATAGTGTTAGGGTTAGGGTTAGGGTTAGCATCAGAAGTAGGATAGTGTTAGGGTTAGGGTTAGCCTCAGCCCTAAGATAGTGTTAGAGTTAGGGTTAGGGTTAGCATCAGCCCTAGGATAATGTTAGGGTTAGGGTTAGGGTTAGCATCAGCACTAGGATAGTGTTAGTGTTAGGGTTAGCATCAGCCGTAGGATAGTGTTAGGGTTAGGGTTAGGGTTAGCATCCGCCCTAGGATAGTGTTAGGGTCAGGGTTAGGGTTAGCATCAGCCCTAGGATAGTGTAAGGTTAGGGTTAGGGTTAGCATCAGCCCTAGGATAGTGTTAGGGTTAGGGTTAGGGTTAGCATCAGCCCTAGGATAGTGTTAGGGTTAGGGTTAACATAAACCCTAGGATAGTGTTAGGGTTAGGGTTAGGGTTAGGGTTAGGGTTAGCATCAGTTCAAGGATAGTGTTAGGGTTAGCGTTAGGTTTAGCATCAGCCCTAGGATAGTGTTAGGTTTAGGGTTAGGGTTAGCATCAGCCCTAGGATAGTGTTAGGGTTAGGGTGAGCATCAGCCCTAGGATAGTGTTAGGGTTAGGGTTAGGGTTATCATCAGGCCTAGCATAGTGTTAGGGTTAGGGTTAGCATCAGCCCTAGGATAGTGTTAGGGTTAGGGTTAGGGTTAGCATCAGCCCTAGGATAGTGTTAGGGTTATGGTTATCATCAGCCCTAGGATAGTGTTGGGGTTAGGGTTAGGGTTAGCATCAGCCGTAGGATAGTGTTAGGCTTAAGGTTAGCCTCAGCCCTAAGATAGTGTTAGAGTTAGGGTTAGGGTTAGCATCAGCCCTAGGATAATGTTAGGGTTAGGGTTAGGGTTAGCATCAGCCCTAGGATAGTGTTAGGGTTAGGGTTAGCCTCAGCCCAAGGAGAGTGTTAGGGTTAGGGATAGGGTTAGCATCAGTCCTAGGATAGTGTTAGGGTTAGGGTTAGGGTTAGCATCCGCCCTAGGATAGTGTTAGGGTTAGGGTTAGCATCAGGCCTAGGATAGTGTTAGGGTTAGGGTTAGCATCAGCCCTACGATAGTGTTAGGGTTAGGGTTAGGGTTTGCATCAGGCCTAGGATAGTGTTAGGGTTAGGGTTAGGTTTAGCATCAGCCCTAGGATAGTGTTAGGGTAAGGGTTAGGGTTAGCATCAGGCCTAGGATAGTGTTAGGGTTACGGTTAGAATCAGCCCTAGGATAGTGTTAAGGTTAGGTTTAAGTTTAGCATCAGCCCTAGGATAGTGTTAGGGTTAGGGTTAGGGTTAGCATCAGCCCTAGGATAGTGTTAGGGTTAGGGTTAGAGTTAGCATCAGCCTTAGGATAGTGTTAGGGTTAGGGTTAGCATCAGCCCTAGGATAGTGTTAGGGTTAGGGTTAGGGTTAGCTTCAGCCCTAGGACAGTGTTAGGGTTAGGGTTAGCATCAGCCCTAGGATAGTGTTAGGGTTAGGGTTAGCATCAGCCCTAGGATAGTGTTAGGGTTAGGGTTAGGGTTAGCATCAGGCCTAGGATAGTGTTAGGGTTAGGGTTAGCATCAGCCCTAGGATAGTGTTAGGGTTAGGGTTAGCATCAGCCCTAGGATAGTGTTAGGGTTAGGGTTAGGGTTAGCATCAGCTTTTGGAGAGTGTTAGGGTTAGGGTTAGGGTTAGCATCAGCCCTAGGATAGTGTTAGTGTTAGGGTTAGCATCAGCCCTAGGATAGTGTTAGGGTTAGGGTTAGGGTTAGCATCCACCCTAGGATAGTGTTAGGTTTAGGTTTAGGGTTAGCATCAACCATAGGATAGTGTTAGGGTTAGGGTTAGGGTTAGCATCAGCCGTAGGATAGTGTTAGGGTTAGGGTTAGCATCAGCCCTAGGATAGTGTTAGGGGTAGGGTTAGGGTTAGCATCAGCCCTAGCGTAGTGTTAGTGTTAGGGTTAGCATCAGCCCTAGGATAGTGTTAGGGTTAGGGTTAGGGTTAGCATCAGCGCTAGGATAGTATTAGGGTTAGGGTTAGGGTTAGGGTTTGGGTTAGCATCAGCTCTAGGATAGTGTTAGTGTTAGGGTTAGGGTTAGCATCAGCCCTAGGATAGTGTTAGGGTTAGGGTTAGGGTTAGCATCAGCCCTAGGATAGTGTTAGGGTTAGGGTTAGCATCAGCCCTGGGATAATGTTAGGGTTAGGGTTAGGGTTAGCATCAGCCCTAGGATAGTGTTAGGGTTAGGGTTAGCATCAGCCCTAGGATAGTGTTTTGGTTAGGGTTAGGGTTAGCATCAGCCCTAGGATAGTGTTAGGGTTAGGGTTAGCATCAGCCCTAGGATAGTGTTAGGGTTAGGGTTAGGGTTAGCATCAGCCCTAGGATAGTGTTAGGGTTAGGGTTAGCATCAGCCCTAGGATAGTGTTAGGGTTAGGGTTAGGGTTAGCATCAGCCCTAGGATAGTGTTAGGGTTAGGGTTATCATCGGCCCTAGGATAGTGTTAGGGTTAGGGTTAGGGTTAGCATCAGCCCTAGGATAGTGTTAGTGTTAGGGTTAGCATCAGCCCTAGGATAGTGTTAGGGTTAGGGTTAGCGTTAGCATCAGCCCTAGGATAGTGTTAGGGTTAGGGTTAGCATCAGCCCTAGGATAGTGTTAGGGTTAGGGTTAGGGTTATCATCAGGCCTAGGATAGTGTTAGGGTTAGGGTTAGCATCAGCCCTAGGATAGTGTTAGGGTTAGGGTTAGGGTTATCATCAGGCCTAGGATAGTGTTAGGGTTAGGGTTAGCATCAGCCCTACGATAGTGTTAGGGTTAGGGTTAGGGTTAGCATCAGCCCTAGGATAGTGTTAGGGTTAGGGTTAGCATCAGCCCTAGGATAGTGTTAGGGTTAGGGTTAGGGTTAGCATCAGGCCTAGGATAGTGTTATTGTTAGGGTTAGCATCAGCCCTACGATAGTGTTAGGGTTAGGGTTAGGGTTAGCATCAGGCCTAGGATAGTGTTATTGTTAGGGATAGCATCAGCCCTAGGATAGTGTTAGGGTTAGGGTTAGGGTTAGCATCAGAAGTAGGATAGTGTTAGGGTTAGGGTTAGCCTCAGCCCTAAGATAGTGTTAGAGTTAGGGTTAGGGTTAGCATCAGCCCTAGGATAATGTTAGGGTTAGGGTTAGGGTTAGCATCAGCACTAGGATAGTGTTAGTGTTAGGGTTAGCATCAGCCGTAGGATAGTGTTAGGGTTAGGGTTAGGGTTAGCATCCGCCCTAGGATAGTGTTAGGGTTAGGGTTAGGGTTAGCATCAGCCCTAGGATAGTGTTAGGGTTAGGGTTAACATAAACCCTAGGATAGTGTTAGGGTGAGGGTTAGCATCAACCCTAGGATAGTGTTTGGGTTAGGGTTAGGGTTAGCAGCAGCCCGAGGATAGTGTTAGGGTTAGGGTTAGCCTCAGCCCTAGGAGAGTGTTAGGGTTAGAGATAGGGTTAGCATCAGGCCTAGGATAGTGTTAGGGTTAGGGTTAGGGTTAGCATCAGCCCTAGGATAGTGTTAGGGTTAGGGTTATTATCAGGCCTAGGATAGTGTTAGGTTTAGGGTTAGCATCAGCCCTAGGATAGTGTTAGGGTTAGGGTTAGGGTTAGCATCCGCCCTAGGATAGTGTTAGGGTTAGGGTTAGGGTTAGCATCAGCCCTAGGATAGTGTTAGGGTTACGGTTAGGGTTAGCATCAGCCCTAGGATAGTGTTAGGGTTAGGGTTAACATAAACCCTAGGATAGTGTTAGGGTTAGGGTTAGGGTTATCATCAGGCCTAGGATAGTGTTAGGGTTAGGGTTAGGGTTAGCATTAGTTCAAGGATAGTGTTAGGGTTAGCGTTAGGGTTAGCATCAGCCCTAGGATAGTGTGAGGGTTAGGGTTAGGGTTAGCATCAGCCCTACGATAGTGTTAGGGTTAGGGTTAGCATCAGCCCTAGGATAGTGTTAGTGTTAGGGTTAGGGTTAGCATCAGGCCCAGGATAGTGGTAGGGTTAGGGTTAGCATCAGCCCTAGGATAGTGTTAGGGTTAGGGTTAACATAAACCCTAGGATAGAGTTAGGGTTAGGGTTAGGGTTATCATCAGGCCTAGGATAGTGTTAGGGTTAGGGTTAGGGTTAGCATCAGTTCAAGGATAGTTTTAGGGTTAGCGTTAGGGTTAGCATCAACCCTAGGATAGTGTTAGGGTTAGGGTTAGGGTTAGCATCAGCCCTAGGATAGTGTTAGGGTTAGGGTTAGCATCAGCCCTAGGATAGTGTTAGGGTTAGGGTTAGGGTTATCATCAGGCCTAGGATAGTGTTATGGTTAGGGTTAGCATCAGCCCTAGGATAGTGTTAAGGTTAGGGTTAGGGTTAGCATCAGCCCTAGGATAGTGTTAGGGTTAGGGTTAGCATCAGCCCTAGGATAGTGTTAGGGTTAGGGTTAGGGTTAGCATCAGGCCTAGGATAGTGTTAGGGTTAGGGTTAGCATCAGCTCTAGGATAGTGTTATTGTTAGGGTTAGCATCAGCCCTAGGATAGTGTTATGGTTAGGGATAGGGTTAGCATCAGCGTTTGGAGAGTGTTAGGGTTAGGGTTAGGGTTAGCATCAGCCCTAGGATAGTGTTAGTGATAGGGTTAGCATCAGCCCTAGATAGTGTTAGGGTTAGGGTTAGGGTTAGCATCCGCCCTAGGATAGTGTTAGGTTTAGGGTTAGGGTTAGCATCAGCCCTAGGATAGTGTTAGGGTTAGGGTTAACATAAACCCTAGGATAGTGTTAGGGTTAGGGTTAGGGTTAGCATCAGCCCTAGGATAGTGTTAGGGTTAGGGTTAGGGTTAGCATCAGTTCAAGGATAGTGTTAGGGTTAGCGTTAGGTTTAGCATCAGCCCTAGGATAGTGTTAGGGTTAGGGTTAGCATCAGCCCTAGGATAGTGTTAGGGTTAGGGTTAGGGTTATCATCAGGCCTAGGATAGTGTTAGGGTTAGGGTTAGCATCAGCCCTAGGATAGTGTTAGGGTTAGGGTTAGGGTTAGCATCAGCCCTAGGATAGTGTTGGGGTTAGGGTTAGGGTTAGCATCAGCCGTAGGATAGTGTTAGGGTTAAGGTTAGCCTCAGCCCTAAGATAGTGTTAGAGTCAGGGTTAGGGTTAGCATCAGCCCTAGGATAATGTTAGGGTTAGGGTTAGGGTTAGCATCCGCCCTAGGATAGTGTTAGGGTTAGGGTTAGCATCAGCCGTAGGATAGTGTTAGGGTTAGGGTTAGGGTTAGCATCCGCCCTAGGATAGTGTTAGGGTTAGGGTTAGGGTTAGCATCAGCCCTAGGATAGTGTTAGGGTTAGGGTTAACATAAACCCTAGGATAGTGTTAGGGTTAGGGTTAGCATCAACCCTAGGATAGTGTTTGGGTTAGGGTTAGGGTTACCATCAGCCCGAGGATAGTGTTAGTGTTAGGGTTAGCCTCAGCCCTAGGAGAGTGTTAGGGTTAGAGATAGGGTTAGCATCAGGCCTAGGATAGTGTTAGGGTTAGGGTTAGGGTTAGCATCAGCCCTAGGATAGTGTTAGGGTTAGGGTTATTATCAGGCCTAGGATAGTGTTAGGGTTAGGGTTAGCATCAGCCCTAGGATAGTGTTAGGGTTAGGGTTAGGGTTAGCATCCGCCCTAGGATAGTGTTAGGGTTAGGGTTAGGGTTAGCATCAGCCCTAGGATAGTGTTAGGGTTACGGTTAGGGTTAGCATCAGCCCTAGGATAGTGTTAGGGTTAGGGTTAACATAAACCCTAGGATAGTGTTAGGGTTAGGGTTAGGGTTATCATCAGGCCTAGGATAGTGTTAGGGTTAGGGTTAGGGTTAGCATTAGTTCAAGGATAGTGTTAGGGTTAGCGTTAGGGTTAGCATCAGCCCTAGGATAGTGTGAGGGTTAGGGTTAGGGTTAGCATCAGCCCTACGATAGTGTTAGGGTTAGGGTTAGCATCAGCCCTAGGATACTGTTAGTGTTAGGGTTAGGGTTAGCATCAGGCCCAGGATAGTGGTAGGGTTAGGGTTAGCATCAGCCCTAGGATAGTGTTAGGGTTAGGGTTAACATAAACCCTAGGATAGAGTTAGGGTTAGGGTTAGGGTTATCATCAGGCCTAGGATAGTGTTAGGGTTAGGGTTAGGGTTAGCATCAGTTCAAGGATAGTTTTAGGGTTAGCGTTAGGGTTAGCATCAACCCTAGGATAGTGTTAGGGTTAGGGTTAGGGTTAGCATCAGCCCTAGGATAGTGTTAGGGTTAGGGTTAGCATCAGCCCTAGGATAGTGTTAGGGTTAGGGTTAGGGTTATCATCAGGCCTAGGATAGTGTCAGGGTTAGGGTTAGCATCAGCCCTAGGATAGTGTTAGGGTTAGGGTTAGGGTTAGCATCAGCCCTAGGATAGTGTTAGGGTTAGGGTTAGCATCAGCCCTAGGATAGTGTTAGGGTTAGGGTTAGGGTTAGCATCAGGCCTAGGATAGTGTTAGGGTTAGGGCTAGCATCAGCTCTAGGATAGTGTTATTGTTAGGGTTAGCATCAGCCCTAGGATAGTGTTATGGTTAGGGTTAGGGTTAGCATCAGCGTTTGGAGAGTGTTAGGGTTAGGGTTAGGGTTAGCATCAGCCCTAGGATAGTGTTAGTGATAGGGTTAGCATCAGCCCTAGATAGTGTTAGGGTTAGGGTTAATGTTAGCATCCGCCCTAGGATAGTGTTAGGTTTAGGGTTAGGGTTAGCATCAGCCCTAGGATAGTGTTAGGGTTAGGGTTAACATAAACCCTAGGATAGTGTTAGGGTTAGGGTTAGGGTTAGCATCAGCCCTAGGATAGTGTTAGGGTTAGGGTTAGGGTTAGCATCAGTTCAAGGATAGTGTTAGGGTTAGCGTTAGGTTTAGCATCAGCCCTAGGATAGTGTTAGGTTTAGGGTTAGGTTTAGCATCAGCCCTAGGATAGTGTTAGGGTTAGGGTTAGCATCAGCCCTAGGATAGTGTTAGGGTTAGGGTTAGGGTTATCATCAGGCCTAGGATAGTGTTAGGGTTAGGGTTAGCATCAGCCCTAGGATAGTGTTAGTGTTAGGGTTAGGGTTAGCATCAGCCCTAGGATAGTGTTGGGGTTAGGGTTAGGGTTAGCATCAGCCGTAGGATAGTGTTAGGGTTAAGGTTAGCCTCAGCCCTAAGATAGTGTTAGAGTCAGGGTTAGGGTTAGCATCAGCCCTAGGATAATGTTAGGGTTAGGGTTAGGGTTAGCATCAGCCCTAGGATAGTGTTAGGGTTAGGGTTAGCCTCAGCCCTAGGAGAGTGTTAGGGTTAGGGATAGGGTTAGCATCAGGCCTAGGATAGTGTTAGGGTTAGGGTTAGGGTTAGCATCCGCCCTAGGATAGTGTTAGGGTTAGGGTTAGTATCAGGCCTAGGATAGTGTTAGGGTTAGGGTTAGCATCAGCCCTAGGATAGTGTTAGGGTTAGGGTTAGGGTTAGCATCAGCCCTAGGATATTGTTAGGGTTAGGGTTAGGTTTAGCATCAGCCCTAGGATAGTGTTAGGGTAAGGGTTAGGGTTAGCATCAGGCCTAGGATAGTGTTAGGGTTACGGTTAGAATCAGCCCTAGGATAGTGTTAAGGTTAGGGTTAAGTTTAGCATCAGCCCTAGGATAGTGTTAGGGTTAGGGTTAGGGTTAGCATCAGCCCTAGGATAGTGTTAGGGTTAGGGTTAGGGTTAGCATCAGCCTTAGGATAGTGTTAGGGTTAGGGTTAGCATCAGCCCTAGGATAGTGTTAGGGTTAGGGTTAGGGTTAGCTTCAGCCCTAGGACAGTGTTAGGGTTAGGGTTAGCATCAGCCCTAGGATAGTGTTAGGGTTAGGGTTAGCATCAGCCCTAGGATAGTGTTAGGGTTAGGGTTAGGGTTAGCATCAGGCCTAGGATAGTGTTAGGGTTAGGGTTAGCATCAGCCCTAGGATAGTGTTAGGGTTAGGGTTAGCATCAGCCCTAGGATAGTGTTAGGGTTAGGGTTAGGGTTAGCATCAGCCCTAGGATAGTGTTAGGGTTAGGGTTAGGGTTAGCATCAGCCCTAGGATAGTGTTAGGGTTAGGGTTAGCATCAGCCCTGGGATAATGTTAGGGTTAGGGTTAGGGTTAGCATCAGCCCTAGGATAGTGTTAGGGTTAGGGTTAGCATCAGCCCTAGGATAGTGTTTTGGTTAGGGTTAGTGTTAGCATCAGCCCTAGGATAGTGTTAGGGTTAGGGTTAGCATCAGCCCTAGGATAGTGTTAGGGTTAGGGTTAGGGTTAGCATCAGCCCTAGGATAGTGTTAGGGTTAGGGTTAGCATCAGCCCTAGGATAGTGTTAGGGTTAGGGTTAGGGTTAGCATCAGCCCTAGGATAGTGTTAGGGTTAGGGTTAGCCTCAGCCCTAGGATAGTGTTAGGGTTAGGGTTAGCGTTAGCATCAGCCCTAGGATAGTGTTAGGGTTAGGGTTAGCATCAACCCTAGGATAGTGTTAGGGTTAGGGTTAGGGTTATCATCAGGCCTAGGATAGTGTTAGGGTTAGGGTTAGCATCAGCCCTAGGATAGTTTTAGGGTTAGGGTTAGGGTTAGCATCACCCCTAGGATAGTGTTAGGGTTAGGGTTAGTGTTAGCATCAGCCCTAGGATATTATTAGGGTTAGGGTTAGCATCAGCCCTAGGATAGTGTTAGGGTTAGAGTTAGGTTTAGCACCAGGCTTAGGATAGTGTTAGTGTTAGGTTTACCATCAGCCTTAGGATAGTGTTAGGGTTAGGGTTAGGGTTAGCATCAGCCGTAGGATAGTGTTAGGGTTAGGGTTAGGGTTAGCATCAGCCCTAGGATAGTATTAGGGTTAGGGTTAGGGTTAGGGTTAGGGTTAGCTTCAGCTCTAGGATAGAGTTAGGGTTAGGGTTAGGGTTAGCATCAGCCCTAGGATAGTGTTAGGGTTAGGGTTAGGGTTAGCATCAGCCCTAGGATAGTGTTAGGGTTAGGGTTAGCATCAGCCCTGGGATAATGTTAGGGTTAGGGTTAGGGTTAGCATCAGCCCTAGGATAGTGTTAGGGTTAGGGTTAGCATCAGCCCTAGGATAGTGATAGTGTTAGGGTCAGGGTTAGCATCAGCCCTAGGATAGTGTTAGGGTTAGGGGTAGCATCAGCCATACGATAGTGTTAGGGTTAGGGTTAGGGTTAGCATCAGCCCTAGGATAGTGTTAGGGTTAGGGGTAGCATCAGCCCTAGGATAGTGTTAGGGTTAGGGTTAGGTTTAGCATCAGCCCTAGGATAGTGTTAGGGTAAGGGTTAGGGTTAGCATCAGGCCTAGGATAGTGTTAGGGTTACGGTTAGAATCAGCCCTAGGATAGTGTTAAGGTTAGGGTTAAGTTTAGCATCAGCCCTAGGATAGTGTTAGGGTTAGGGTTAGGGTTAGCATCAGCCCTAGGATAGTGTTAGGGTTAGGGTTAGGGTTAGCATCAGCCTTAGGATAGTGTTAGGGTTAGGGTTAGCATCAGCCCTAGGATAGTGTTAGGGTTAGGGTTAGGGTTAGCTTCAGCCCTAGGACAGTGTTAGGGTTAGGGTTAGCATCAGCCCTAGGATAGTGTTAGGGTTAGGGTTAGCATCAGCCCTAGGATAGTGTTAGGGTTAGGGTTAGGGTTAGCATCAGGCCTAGGATAGTGTTAGGGTTAGGGTTAGCATCAGCCCTAGGATAGTGTTAGGGTTAGGGTTAGCATCAGCCCTAGGATAGTGTTAGGGTTAGGGTTAGGGTTAGCATCAGCGTTTGGAGAGTGTTAGGGTTAGGGTTAGGGTTAGCATCAGCCCTAGGATAGTGTTAGTGTTAGGGTTAGCATCAGCCCTAGGATAGTGTTAGGGTTAGGGTTAGGGTTAGCATCCAACCTAGGATAGTGTTAGGTTTAGGTTTAGGGTTAGCATCAACCCTAGGATAGTGTCAGGGTTAGGGTTAGGGTTAGCATCAGCTGTAGGATAGTGTTAGGGTTAGGGTTAGCCTCAGCCCTAGGTTAGTGTTAGCGTTAGGGTTAGGGTTAGCATCAGCCCTAGGATAGTGTTAGGGTTAGGGTTAGGGTTAGCATCAGCCCTAGGATAGTATTAGGGTTAGGGTTAGGGTTAGGGTTAGGGTTAGCATCAGCTCTAGGATAGTGTTAGGGTTAGGGTTAGGGTTAGCATCAGCCCTAGAATAGTGTTAGGGTTAGGGTTAGGGTTAGCATCAGCCCTAGGATAGTGTTAGGGTTAGGGTTAGCATCAGCCCTGGGATAATGTTAGGGTTAGGGTTAGGGTTAGCATCAGCCCTAGGATAGTGTTAGGGTTAGGGTTAGCATCATCCCTAGGATAGTGTTTTGGTTAGGGTTAGGGTTAGCATCAGCCCTAGGATAGTGTTAGGGTTAGGGTTAGCATCAGCCCTAGGATAGTGTTAGTGTTAGGGTTAGGGTTAGCATCAGCCCTAGGATAGTGTTAGGGTTAGGGTTAGCATCAGCCCTAGGATAGTGTTAGGGTTAGGGTTAGGGTTAGCATCAGCCCTAGGATAGTGTTAGGGTTAGGGTTAGCATCAGCCCTAGGATAGTGTTAGTGTTAGGGTTAGGGTTAGCATCATCCCTAGGATAGTGTTAGGGTTAGGGTTAGCATCAGCCCTAGGATAGTGTTAGGGTTAGGGTTAGCATCAGCCCTAGGATAGTGTTAGGGTTAGGGTTAGGGTTAGCATCAGCCCTAGGATAGTGTTAGGTTTAGGGTTAGCAACAGCCCTAGGATAGTGTTAGGGATAGGGTTAGGGTTAGCATCAGCCCTAGGATAGTGTTAGGGTTAGGGTTAGCATCAGCCCTAGGATAGTGTTAGGGTTAGGGTTAGCGTTAGCATCAGCCCTAGGATAGTGTTAGGGTTAGGGTTAGCATCAGCCCTAGGATAGTGTTAGGGTTAGGGTTAGGGTTATCATCAGGCCTAGGATAGTGTTAGGGTTAGGGTTAGCATCAGCCCTAGGATAGTGTTAGGGTTAGGGTTAGGGTTAGCATCAGCCCTAGGATAGTGTTAGGGTTAGGGTTAGTGTTAGCATCACCCCTAGGATATTATTAGGGTTAGGGTTAGCATCAGCCCTAGGATAGTGTTAGGGTTAGAGTTAGGTTTAGCACCAGGCTTAGGATAGTGTTAGTGTTAGGGTTACCATCAGCCTTAGGATAGTGTTAGGGTTAGGGTTAGGGTTAGCATCAGCCGTAGGATAGAGTTAGGGTTAGGGTTAGGGTTAGCATCAGCCCTAGGATAGTATTAGGGTTAGGGTTAGGGTTAGGGTTAGGGTTAGCTTCAGCTCTAGGATAGAGTTAGGGTTAGGGTTAGGGTTAGCATCAGCGCTAGGATAGTGTTAGGGTTAGGGTTAGGGTTAGCATCAGCCCTAGGATCGTGTTAGGGTTAGGGTTAGCATCAGCCCTGGGATAATGTTAGGGTTAGGGTTAGGGTTAGCATCAGCCCTAGGATAGTGTTAGGGTTAGGGTTAGCATCAGCCCTAGGATAGTGTTAGTGTTAGGGTTAGGGTTAGCATCAGCCCTAGGATAGTGTTAGGGTTAGGGTTAGCATCAGCCCTAGGATAGTGTTAGGGTTAGGGTTAGGGTTAGCATCAGCCCTAGGATAGTGTTAGGGTTAGGGTTAGCATCAGCCCTAGGATAGTGTTAGGGTTAGGGTTAGGTTTAGCATCAGCCCTAGGATAGTGTTAGGGTAAGGGTTAGGGTTAGCATCAGGCCTAGGATAGTGTTAGGGTTACGGTTAGAATCAGCCCTAGGATAGTGTTAAGGTTAGGGTTAAGTTTAGCATCAGCCCTAGGATAGTGTTAGGGTTAGGGTTAGGGTTAGCATCAGCCCTAGGATAGTGTTAGGGTTAGGGTTAGGGTTAGCATCAGCCTTAGGATAGTGTTAGGGTTAGGGTTAGCATCAGCCCTAGGATAGTGTTAGGGTTAGGGTTAGGGTTAGCTTCAGCCCTAGGACAGTGTTAGGGTTAGGGTTAGCATCAGCCCTAGGATAGTGTTAGGGTTAGGGTTAGCATCAGCCCTAGGATAGTGTTAGGGTTAGGGTTAGGGTTAGCATCAGGCCTAGGATAGTGTTAGGGTTAGGGTTAGCATCAGCCCTAGGATAGTGTTAGGGTTAGGGTTAGCATCAGCCCTAGGATAGTGTTAGGGTTAGGGTTAGGGTTAGCATCAGCGTTTGGAGAGTGTTAGGGTTAGGGTTAGGGTTAGCATCAGCCCTAGGATAGTGTTAGTGTTAGGGTTAGCATCAGCCCTAGGATAGTGTTAGGGTTAGGGTTAGGGTTAGCATCCAACCTAGGATAGTGTTAGGTTTAGGTTTAGGGTTAGCATCAACCCTAGGATAGTGTCAGGGTTAGGGTTAGGGTTAGCATCAGCCGTAGGATAGTGTTAGGGTTAGGGTTAGCCTCAGCCCTAGGATAGTGTTAGCGTTAGGGTTAGGGTTAGCATCAGCCCTAGGATAGTGTTAGGGGTAGGGTTAGGGTTAGCATCAGCCCTAGTGAAGTGTTAGTGTTAGGGTTAGCATCAGCCCTAGGATAGTGTTAGGGTTAGGGTTAGGGTTAGCATCAGCCCTAGGATAGTATTAGGGTTAGGGTTAGGGTTAGGGTTAGGGTTAGCATCAGCCCTAGGATAGTGTTAGGGTTAGGGTTAGGGTTAGCATCAGCCCTAGGATAGTGTTAGGGTTAGGGTTAGCATCAGCCCTGGGATAATGTTAGGGTTAGGGTTAGGGTTAGCATCAGCCCTAGGATAGTGTTAGGGTTAGGGTTAGCATCAGCCCTAGGATAGTGTTAGGGTTAGGGTTAGGGTTAGCATCAGCCCTAGGATAGTGTTAGGGTTACGGTTAGCATCAGCCCTAGGATAGTGTTAGGGTTAGGGTTAGGTTTAGCATCAGCCCTAGGATAGTGTTAGGGTAAGGGTTAGGGTTAGCATCAGGCCTAGGATAGTGTTAGGGTTACGGTTAGAATCAGCCCTAGGATAGTGTTAAGGTTAGGGTTAAGTTTAGCATCAGCCCTAGGATAGTGTTAGGGTTAGGGTTAGGGTTAGCATCAGCCCTAGGATAGTGTTAGGGTTAGGGTTAGGGTTAGCATCAGCCTTAGGATAGTGTTAGGGTTAGGGTTATCATCAGCCCTAGGATAGTGTTAGGGCTAGGGTTAGGGTTAGCTTCAGCCCTAGGACAGTGTTAGGGTTAGGGTTAGCATCAGCCCTAGGATAGTGTTAGGGTTAGGGTTAGCATCAGCCCTAGGATAGTGTTAGGGTTAGGGTTAGGGTTAGCATCAGGCCTAGGATAGTGTTAGGGTTAGGGTTAGCATCAGCCCTAGGATAGTGTTAGGGTTAGGGTTAGCATCAGCCCTAGGATAGTGTTAGGGTTAGGGTTAGGGTTAGCATCAGCGTTTGGAGAGTGTTAGGGTTAGGGTTAGGGTTAGCATCAGCCCTAGGATAGTGTTAGTGTTAGGGTTAGCATCAGCCCTAGGATAGTGTTAGGGTTAGGGTTAGGGTTAGCATCCAACCTAGGATAGTGTTAGGTTTAGGTTTAGGGTTAGCATCAACCCTAGGATAGTGTCAGGGTTAGGGTTAGGGTTAGCATCAGCCGTAGGATAGTGTTAGGGTTAGGGTTAGCCTCAGCCCTAGGATAGTGTTAGCGTTAGGGTTAGGGTTAGCATCAGCCCTAGGATAGTGTTAGGGGTAGGGTTAGGGTTAGCATCAGCCCTAGTGAAGTGTTAGTGTTAGGGTTAGCATCAGCCCTAGGATAGTGTTAGGGTTAGGGTTAGGGTTAGCATCAGCCCTAGGATAGTATTAGGGTTAGGGTTAGGGTTAGGGTTAGGGTTAGCATCAGCCCTAGGATAGTGTTAGGGTTAGGGTTAGGGTTAGCATCAGCCCTAGGATAGTGTTAGGGTTAGGGTTAGCATCAGCCCTGGGATAATGTTAGGGTTAGGGTTAGGGTTAGCATCAGCCCTAGGATAGTGTTAGGGTTAGGGTTAGCATCATCCCTAGGATAGTGTTTTGGTTAGGGTTAGGGTTAGCATCAGCCCTAGGATAGTGTTAGGGTTAGGGTTAGCATCAGCCCTAGGATAGTGTTAGGGTTAGGGTTAGGGTTATCATCAGGCCTAGGATAGTGTTAGGGTTAGGGTTAGCATCAGCCCTAGGATAGTGTTAGGGTTAGGGTTAGGGTTAGCATCAGCCCTAGGATAGTGTTAGGGTTAGGGTTAGTGTTAGCATCAGCCCTAGGATATTATTAGGGTTCGGGTTAGCATCAGCCCTAGGATAGTGTTAGGGTTAGAGTTAGGTTTAGCACCAGGCTTAGGATAGTGTTAGTGTTAGGGTTACCATCAGCCTTAGGATAGTGTTAGGGTTAGGGTTAGGGTTAGCATCAGCCGTAGGATAGTGTTAGGGTTAGGGTTAGGGTTAGCATCAGCCCTAGGATAGTATTAGGGTTAGGGTTAGGGTTAGGGTTAGGGTTAGCTTCAGCTCTAGGATAGTGTTAGGGTTAGGGTTAGGGTTAGCATCAGCCCTAGGATAGTGTTAGGGTTAGGGTTAGGGTTAGCATCAGCCCTAGGATAGTGTTAGGGTTAGGGTTAGCATCAGCCCTGGGATAATGTTAGGGTTAGGGTTAGGGTTAGCATCAGCCCTAGGATAGTGTTAGGGTTAGGGTTAGCATCAGCCCTAGGATAGTGTTAGTGTTAGGGTTAGGGTTAGCATCAGCCCTAGGATAGTGTTAGGGTTAGGGTTAGCATCAGCCCTAGGATAGTGTTAGGGTTAGGGTTAGGGTTAGCATCAGCCCTAGGATAGTGTTAGGGTTAGGGTTAGCATCAGCCCTAGGATAGTGTTAGGGTTAGGGTTAGCATCAGCCCTAGGATAGTGTTCGGGTTAGGGTTAGGGTTAGCATCAGCCCTAGGATAGTGTTAGGTTTAGGGTTAGCATCAGCCCTAGGATAGTGTTAGGGTTAGGGTTAGGATTAGCATCAGCCCTAGGATAGTGTTAGGGTTAGGGTTAGCATCAGCCCTAGGATAGTGTTAGGGTTAGGGTTAGCGTTAGCATCAGCCCTAGGATAGTGTTAGGGTTAGGGTTAGCGTTAGCATCAGCCCTAGGATAGTGTTAGGGTTAGGGTTAGCATCAGCCCTAGGATAGTGTTAGGGTTAGGGTTAGGGTTAGCATCAGCCCTAGGATAGTGTTAGGGTTAGGTTTAGGCTCAGCCCTAGGAGAGTGTTAGGGTTAGGGATAAGGTTACCATCAGGCCTAGGATAGTGTTAGGGTTAGGGTTAGGGTTAGCATCAGGCCTAGGATAGTGTTAGGGTTAGGGTTAGCATCAGCCCTAGGATAGTGTTAGGGTTAGGGTTAGGGTTAGCATCAGCCGTAGGATAGTGTTAGGGTTAGGGTTAGCCTCAGCCCTAAGATAGTGTTAGAGTTAGGGTTAGGGTTAGCATCAGCCCTAGGATAATGTTAGGGTTAGGGTTAGGGTTAGCATCAGCCCTAGGATAGTGTTAGTGTTAGGGTTAGCATCAGCCCTAGGATAGTGTTAGCGTTAGGGTTAGGGTTAGCATCCGCCCTAGGATAGTGTTAGGGTTAGGGTTAGGGTTAGCATCAGCCCTAGGATAGTGTTAGGGTTACGGTTAGCATCAGCCCTAGGATAGTGTTAGGGTTAGGGTTAGGGTTAGCATCAGCCCTAGGATAGTGTTAGGGTTAGGGTTAGCATCAGCCCTAGGATAGTGTTAGGGTTAGGGTTAGCGTTAGCATCAGCCCTAGGATAGTGTTAGGGTTAGGGTTAGCATCAGCCCTAGGATAGTGTTAGGGTTAGGGTTAGCGTTAGCATCAGCCCTAGGATAGTGTTAGGGTTAGGGTTAGCATCAGCCCTAGGATAGTGTTAGTGTTAGGGTTAGCATCAGCTCTAGGATAGTGTTAGGGTTAGGGTTAGGGTTAGCATCCACCCTAGGATAGTGTTAGGTTTAGGTTTAGGGTTAGCATCAACCCTAGGATAGTGTTAGGGTTAGGGTTAGGGTTAGCATCAGCCGTAGGATAGTGTTAGGGTTAGGGTTAGCCTCAGCCCTAGGATAGTGTTAGCGTTAGGGTTAGGGTTAGCATCAGCCCTAGGATAGTGTTAGGGGTAGGGTTAGGGTTAGCATCAGCCCTAGTGTAGTGTTAGTGTTAGGGTTAGCATCAGCCCTAGGATAGTGTTAGGGTTAGGGTTAGGGTTAGCATCAGCCCTAGGATAGTATTAGGGTTAGGGTTAGGGTTAGGGTTAGGGTTAGCATCAGCTCTAGGATAGTGTTAGGGTTAGGGTTAGGGTTAGCATCAGCTCTAGGATAGTGTTAGGGTTAGGGTTAGGGTTAGCATCAGCCCTAGGATAGTGTTAGGGTTAGGGTTAGCATCAGCCCTGGGATAATGTTAGGGTTAGGGTTAGGGTTAGCATCAGCCCTAGGATAGTGTTAGGGTTAGGGTTAGCATCATCCCTAGGATAGTGTTTTGGTTAGGGTTAGGGTTAGCATCAGCCCTAGGATAGTGTTAGGGTTAGGGTTAGCATCAGCCCTAGGATAGTGTTAGGGTTAGGGTTAGGGTTAGCATCAGCCCTAGGATAGTGTTAGGGTTAGGGTTAGCATCAGCCCTACGATAGTGTTAGGGTTAGGGTTAGGGTTAGCATCAGCCCTAGGATAGTGTTAGGGTTAAGGTTAGCATCAGCCCTAGGATCGTGTTAGGGTTAGGGTTAGGGTTAGCATCAGCCCTAGGATAGTGTTAGGGTTAGGGTTAGCATCAGCCCTAGGATAGTGTTAGGGTTAGGGTTAGCGTTAGCATCAGACCTAGGATACTGTTAGGGTTAGGGTTAGCATCAGCCCTAGGATAGTGTTAGGGTTAGGGTTAGGGTTATCATCAGGCCTAGGATAGTGTTAGGGTTAGGGTTAGCATCAGCCCTAGGATAGTGTTAGGGTTAGGGTTAGGGTTAGCATCAGCCCTAGGATAGTGTTAGGGGTAGGGTTAGTGTTAGCATCAGCCCTAGGATATTATTAGGGTTAGGGTTAGCATCAGCCCTAGGATAGTGTTAGGGTTAGAGTTAGGTTTAGCACCAGACTTAGGATAGTGTTAGTGTTAGGGTTACCATCAGCCTTAGGATAGTGTTAGGGTTAGGGTTAGGGTTAGGATCAGCCGTAGGATAGTGTTAGGGTTAGGGTTAGGGTTAGCATCAGCCCTAGGATAGTATTAGGGTTAGGGTTAGGGTTAGGGTTAGGGTTAGCTTCAGCTCTAGGATAGTGTTAGGGTTAGGGTTAGGGTTAGCATCAGCCCTAGGATAGTGTTAGGGTTAGGGTTAGGGTTAGCATCAGCCCTAGTATAGTGTTAGGGTTAGGGTTAGCATCAGCCCTGGGATAATGTTAGGGTTAGGGTTAGGGTTAGCATCAGCCCTAGGATAGTGTTAGGGTTAGGGTTAGCATCAGCCCTAGGATAGTGTTAGTGTTAGGGTTAGGGTTAGCATCAGCCCTAGGATAGTGTTAGGGTTAGGGTTAGCATCAGCCCTAGGATAGTGTTAGGGTTAGGGTTAGGGTTAGCATCAGCCCTAGGATAGCGTTAGGGTTAGGGTTAGCATCAGCCCTAGGATAGTGTTAGGGTTAGGGTTAGCATCAGCCCTAGGATAGTGTTAGGGTTAGGGTTAGGGTTAGCATCAGCCCTAGGATAGTGTTAGGTTTAGGGTTAGCATCAGCCCTAGGATAGTGTTAGGGTTAGGGTTAGGGTTAGCATCAGCCCTAGGATAGTGTTAGGGTTAGGGTTAGCATCAGCCCTAGGATAGTGTTAGGGTTAGGGTTAGCGTTAGCATCAGCCCTACGATAGTGTTAGGGTTAGGGTTAGCACCAGCCCTAGGATAGTGTTAGGGTTAGGGTTAGGGTTATCATCAGGCCTAGGATAGTGTTAGGGTTAGGGTTAGCATCAGCCCTAGGATAGTGTTAGGGTTAGGGTTAGCATCAGCCCTAGGATAGTGTTAGGGTTAGGGTTAGCGTTAGCATCAGCCCTAGGATAGTGTTAGGGTTAGGGTTAGCATCAGCCCTAGGATAGTGTTAGGGTTAGGGTTAGGGTTAGCATCAGCCCTAGGATAGTGTTAGGGTTAGGGTTAGGCTCAGCCCTAGGAGAGTGTTAGGGTTAGGGATAGGGTTAGCATCAGGCCTAGGATAGTGTTAGGGTTAGGGTTAGGGTTAGCATCAGGCCTAGGATAGTGTTAGGGTTAGGGTTAGCATCAGCCGTAGGATAGTGTTAGGGTTAGGGTTAGCCTCAGCCCTAAGATAGTGTTAGAGTTAGGGTTAGGGTTAGCATCAGCCCTAGGATAATGTTAGGGTTAGGGTTAGGGTTAGCATCAGCCCTAGGATAGTGTTAGTGTTAGGGTTAGCATCAACCCTAGGATAGTGTTAGGGTTAGGGTTAGGGTTAGCATCCGCCCTAGGATAGTGTTAGGGTTAGGGGTAGGGTTAGCATCAGCCCTAGGATAGTGTTAGGGTTAGGGTTAGCATCAGCCCTAGGATAGTGTTAGGGTTAGGGTTAGGGTTAGCATCAGCCCTAGGATAGTGTTAGGGTTATGGTTAGGTTTAGCATCAGCCCTAGGATAGTGTTAGTGTTAGGGATAGCATCAGCCCTAGGATAGTGTTAGGGTTAGGGTTAGGGTTAGCTTCAGCTCTAGGACATTGTTAGGGTTAGGGTTAGCATCAGCCCTAGGATAGTGTTAGGGTTAGGTTTAGGGTTAGCATCAGGCATAGGATAGTGTTAGGGTTAGGGTTAGCATCAGCCCTAGGATAGTGTTAGGGTTACCGTTAGGGTTAGCATCAGCCCTAGGATAGTGTTAGGGTTAGGGTTAGCATCAGCCCTAGGATAGTGTTAGGGTTAGGGTTAGGGTTAGCATCAGGCCTAGGATAGTGTTAGGGTTAGGGTTAGCATCAGCCCTTGGGTAGTGTTAGGGTTAGGGTTAGGGTTATCATCATGCCTATGATAGTGTTAGGGTTAGGGTTAGCATCAGCCCTAGGATAGTGTTAGGATTAGGGTTAGGGTTAGCATCAGCCCTAGGATAGTGTTAGGGTTAGGGTTAGCATCAGCCCTAGGATAGTGTTAGGGTTAGGGTTAGGGTTAGCATCAGCCCTAGGATAGTGTTAGGGTTAGGATTAGGGTTAGCATGAGCCCTAGGATAGTGTTAGGGTTAGGGTTAGCATCAGCCCTAGGATAGTGTTAGGGTTAGGGTTAGCCTCAGCCCTAGCAGAGTGTTAGTGTTTGGGATAGGGTTAGCATCAGGCCTAGGATAGTGTTAGGGTTAGGGTTAGGGTTAGCATCAGCCCTAGGATAGTGTTAGGGTTAGGGTTAGCATCAGCCCTGGAATAGTGTTACGGTTAGGGTTAGGGTTAGCATCAGGCCTAGGATAGTGTTAGGGTTAGGGTTAGGGATAGCAACAGACCTAGGAGAGTGTTAGAATTAGGGTTAGCATCAGCCCTAGGAGAGTGTTAGGGTTAGGGTTAGGGTTAGCATCAGCCCTAGGATAGTG
Source organism: Lemur catta (assembly GCF_020740605.2). Lineage (NCBI taxonomy): Eukaryota > Metazoa > Chordata > Mammalia > Primates > Lemuridae > Lemur > Lemur catta. The sequence goes on along the minus strand of NC_059145.1, from coordinate 71,018 downwards.
TTAGGGTTAGGGTTAGGGTTAGCATCAGCCCTAGGATAGTGTTAGGGTTAGGGTTAGCATCAGCCCTAGGATAGTGTTAGGGTTATGGTTAGGGTTAGCATCAGGCCTAGGATAGTGTTAGGGTTAGCGTTAGCATCAGCCCTAGTATAGTGTTAGGGTTAGGGTTAGGGTTAGCATCAGAAGTAGGATAGTGTTAGGGTTAGGGTTAGCCTCAGCCCTAAGATAGTGTTAGAGTTAGGGTTAGGGTTAGCATCAGCCCTAGGATAATGTTAGGGTTAGGGTTAGGGTTAGCATCAGCCCTAGGATAGTGTTTGTGTTAGGGTTAGCATCAGCCCTAGGATAGTGTTAGGGTTAGGGTTAGGGTTAGCATCCGCCCTAGGATAGTGTTAGGGTTAGGGTTAGGGTTAGCATCAGCCCTAGGATAGTGATAGGGTTAGGGTTAACATAAACCCTAGGATAGTGTTAGGGTTAGGGTTAGCATCAACCCTAGGATAGTGTTTGGGTTAGGGTTAGGGTTATCATCAGCCCTAGGATAGTGTTAGTGTTAGGGTTAGCCTCAGCCCTAGGAGAGTGTTAGGGTTAGGGATAGGGTTAGCATCAGGCCTAGGATAGTGTTAGGGTTAGGGTTAGGGTTAGCATCAGCAGTAGGATAGTGTTAGGGTTAGGGTTAGCATCAGGCCTAGGATAGTGTTAGGGTTAGGGTTAGCATCAGCCCTAGGAGAGTGTTAGGGTTAGGGTTAGGGTTAGCATCAGCCCTAGGATAGTGTTAGGGTTATGGTTAGGTTTAGCATCAGCCCTAGGATAGTGTTAAGGTAAGGGTTAGGGTTAGCATCAGGCCTAGGATAGTGTTAGGGTTACGGTTAGAATCAGCCCTAGGATAGTGTTAGGGTTAGGGTTAAGTTTAGCATCAGCCCTAGGATAGTGTTAGGGTTAGGGTTAGGGTTAGCATCAGCCCTAGGATAGTGTTAGGGTTAGGGTTAGGGTTAGCATCAGCCCTAGGATAGTGTTAGGGTTAGGGTTAGCATCAGCCCTAGGATAGTGTTAGGGTTAGGGTTAGGGTTATCATCAGGCCTAGGATAGTGTTAGGGTTAGGGTTAGCATCAGTCCTAGGATAGTGTTAGGGTTAGGGTTAGGGTTAGCATCAGCCCTATGATAGTGTTAGGGTTAGGGTTAGCATCAGCCCTAGGATAGTGTTAGGGTTAGGGTTAGGGTTAGCATCAGGCCTAGGATAGTGTTATTGTTAGGGTTAGCATCAGCCCTAGGATAGTGTTAGGGTTAGGGTTAGGGTTAGCTTCAGAAGTAGGATAGTGTTAGGGTTAGGGTTAGCCTCAGCTCTAAGATAGTGTTAGAGTTAGGGTTAGGGTTAGCATCAGCCCTAGGATAATGTTAGGGTTAGGGTTAGGGTTAGCATCAGCCCTAGGATAGTGTTAGTTTTAGGGTTAGCATCAGCCCTAGGATAGTGTTAGGGTTAGGGTTAGGGTTAGCATCCGCCCTAGGATAGTGTTAGGGTTAGGGTTACGGTTAGCATCAGCCCTAGGATAGTGTTAGGGTTAGGGTTAACATAAACCCTAGGATAGTGTTAGGGTTAGGGTTAGCATGAACCCTAGGATAGTGTTTGGGTTAGGGTTAGGGTTAGCATCAGCCCTAGGATAGTGTTAGGGTTAGGGTTAGCCTCAGCCCTAGGAGAGTGTTAGGGTTAGGGATAGGGTTAGCATCAGGCCTAGGATAGTGTTAGGGTTAGGGTTAGGGTTAGCATCAGCCCTAGGATAGTGTTAGGGTTAGGGTTAGCATCAGGCCTAGGATAGTGTTAGGGTTAGGGTTAGCATCAGCCATAGGATAGTGTTAGGGTTAGGGTTAGGGTTAGCATCAGCCCTAGGATAGTGTTAGGGTTATGGTTAGGTTTAGCATCAGCCCTAGGATAGTGTAAAGGTAAGGGTTAGGGTTAGCATCAGGCCTAGGATAGTGTTAGGGTTACGGTTAGAATCAGCCCTAGGATAGTGTTAGGGTTAGGGTTAAGTTTAGCATCAGCCCTAGGATAGTGTTAGGGTTAGGGTTAACATAAACCCTAGGATAGTGTTAGGGTTAGGGTTAGGGTTATCATCAGGCCTAGGATAGTGTTAGGGTTAGGGTTAGGGTTAGCATCAGCCCTAGGATAGTGTTAGGGTTAGGGTTAGGGTTAGCATCAGCCCTAGGATAGTGTTAGGGTTAGGGTTAGCATCAGCCCTAGGATAGTGCTAGGGTTAGGGTTAGGGTTATCATCAGGCCTAGGATAGTGTTAGGGTTATCGTTAGCATCAGCCCTAGGATAGTGTTAGGGTTAGGGTTAGGGTTAGCATCAGCCCTAGGATAGTGCTAGGGTTAGGGTTAGGGTTATCATCAGGCCTAGGATAGTGTTAGGGTTAGGGTTAGCATCAGCCCTAGGATAGTGTTAGGGTTAGGGTTAGGGTTAGCATCAGCCCTAGGATAGTGTTAGGGTTATGGTTGGCATCAGCCCTAGGATAGTGTTGGGGTTAGGGTTAGGGTTAGCATCAGCCGTAGGATAGTGTTAGGGTTAGGGTTAGCCTCAGCCCTAAGATAGTGTTAGAGTTAGGGTTAGGGTTAGCATCAGCCCTAGGATAATGTTAGGGTTAGGGTTAGGGTTATCATGAGCCCTAGGATAGTGTTAGGGTTAGGGTTAGGGTTAGCATCCGCCCTAGGATAGTGTTAGGGTTAGGGTTAGCATCAGCCCTAGGATAGTGTTAGGGTTAGGGTTAGGGTTAGCTTCAGCCCTAGGACATTGTTAGGGTTAGGGTTAGCATCAGCCCTAGGATAGTGTTAGGGTTAGGGTTAGGGTTAGCATCAGGCATAGGATAGTGTTAGGGTTAGGGTTAGCATCAGCCCTAGGATAGTGTTAGGGTTAGGGTTAGGGTTATCATCAGGCCTATGATAGTGTTAGGGATAGGGTTAGCATCAGCCCTAGGATAGTGTTAGGATTAGGGTTAGGGTTAGCATCAGCCCTAGGATAGTGTTAGGGTTAGGGTTAGCATCAGCCCTAGGGTAGTGTTAGGGTTAGGGTTAGGGTTATCATCAGGCCTATGATAGTGTTAGGGATAGGGTTAGCATCAGCCCTAGGATAGTGTTAGGGTTAGGGTTAGGGTTAGCATCAGGCATAGGATAGTGTTAGGGTTAGGGTTAGCATCAGCCCTAGGGTAGTGTTAGGGTTAGGGTTAGGGTTATCATCAGGCCTATGATAGTGTTAGGGATAGGGTTAGCATCAGCCCTAGGACAGTGTTAGGATTAGGGTTAGGGTTAGCATCAGCCCTAGGATAGTGTTAGGGTTAGGGTTAGCATCAGCCCTAGGATAGTGTTAGGGTTAGGGTTAGGGTTAGCATCAGCCCTAGGATAGTGTTAGGGTTAGGATTAGGGTTAGCATGACCCCTAGGATAGTGTTAGGGTTAGGGTTAGCATCAGCCCTAGAATAGTGTTAGCGTTAGGGTTAGGGTTAGCATCAGCCCTAGGATAGTGTTAGGGTTAGGGTTAGCCTCAGCCCTAGCAGAGTGTTAGTGTTTGGGATAGGGTTAGCATCAGGCCTAGGATAGTGTTAGGGTTAGGTTTAGGGTTAGCATCATCCCTAGGATAGTGTTAGGGTTAGGGTTAGCATCAGCCCTAGGATAGTGTTAGGGTTAGGGTTAGGGTTAGCATTAGGCCTAGGATAGTGTTTGGGTTAGGGTTAGGGATAGCAACAGACCTAGGAGAGTGTTAGAATTAGGGTTAGCATCAGCCCTAGGAGAGTGTTAGGGTTAGGGTTAGGGTTAGCATCAGCCCTAGGATAGTGTTAGGGTTAGGGTTAGGGTTAGCATCAGCCCTAGGATAGTGTTAGGGTTAGGGTTAGCATCAGCCCTGGGATAATGTTAGGGTTAGGGTTAGGGTTAGCCTCAGCCCTAGGATAGTGTTAGGGTTAGGGTTAGCATCAGCCCTAGGATAGTGTTATGGTTGGGGTTAGGGTTAGCATCAGCCCTAGGATAGTGTTAGGGTTAGGGTTAGCATCAGCCCTAGGATAGTGTTAGGGTTAGGGTTAGGGTTAGCATCAGCCCTAGGATAGTGTTAGGGTTAGGGTTAGCATCAGCCCTAGGATAGTGTTAGGGTTAGGGTTAGGGTTAGCATCAGCCCTAGGATAGTGTTAGGGTTAGGGTTAGCATCATCCCTAGGATAGTGTTAGGGTTAGGGTTAGCGTTAGCATCAGCCCTAGGATAGTGTTAGGGTTAGGGTTAGCATCAGCCCTAGGATAGTGTTAGGGTTAGGGTTAGCATCAGCCATAGGATAGTGTTAGGGTTAGGGTTAGGGTTAGCATCAGCCCTAGGATAGTGTTAGGGTTAGGGTTAGCATCAGCCCTAGGATAGTGTTAGGGTTAGGGTTAGGGTTAGCATCAGCCCTAGGATAGTGTTAGGGTTAGGGTTAGCCTCAGCCCTAGCAGAGTGTTAGTGTTTGGGATAGGGTTAGCATCAGGCCTAGGATAGTGTTAGGGTTAGGTTTAGGGTTAGCATCATCCCTAGGATAGTGTTAGGGTTAGGGTTAGCATCAGCCCTAGGATAGTGTTAGGGTTAGGGTTAGGGTTAGCATCAGGCCTAGGATAGTGTTAGGGTTAGCGTTAGGGATAGCAACAGACCTAGGAGAGTGTTAGAATTAGGGTTAGCATCAGCCCTAGGAGAGTGTTAGGGTTAGGGTTAGGGTTAGCATCAGCCCTAGGATAGTGTTAGGGTTAGGGTTAGGGTTAGCATCAGCCCTAGGATAGTGTTTGGGTTAGGGTTAGCATCAGCCCTGGGATAATGTTAGGGTTAGGGTTAGGGTTAGCATCAGCCCTAGGATAGTGTTAGGGTTAGGGTTAGCATCAGCCCTAGGATAGTGTTATGGTTAGGGTTAGTGTTAGCATCAGCCCTAGGATAGTGTTAGGGTTAGGGTTAGCATCAGCCCTAGGATAGTTTTAGGGTTAGGGTTAGGGTTAGCATCAGCCCTAGGATAGTGTTAGGGTTAGGGTTAGCATCAGCCCTAGGATAGTGTTAGGGTTAGGGTTAGGGTTAGCATCAGCCCTAGGATAGTGTTAGGGTTAGGGTTAGCATCAGCCCTAGGATAGTGTTAGGGTTAGGGTTAGCGTTAGCATCAGCCCTAGGATAGTGTTAGGGTTAGGGTTAGCATCAGCCCTAGGATAGTGTTAGGGTTAGGGTTAGGGTTAGCATCAGCCCTAGGATAGTGTTAGGTTTAGGGTTAGCATCAACCCTAGGATAGTGTTAGGGTTACGGTTAGGGTTAGCATCAGCCCTAGGATAGTGTTAGGGTTAGGGTTAGCATCAGCCCTAGGATAGTGTTAGGGTTAGGGTTAACATAAACCCTAGGATAGTGTTAGGGTTAGGGTTAGGGTTATCATCAGGCCTAGGATAGTTTTAGGGTTAGGGTTAGCATCAGTTCAAGGATAGTGTTAGGGTTATTGTTAGGGTTAGCATCAGCCCTAGGATAGTGTTAGGTTTAGGGTTAGGGTTAGCATCAGCCCTAGGATAGTGTTAGGGTTAGGGTTACCATCAGCCCTAGGATAGTGTTAGGGTTAGGGTTAGGGTTAGCATCAGCGTTTGGAGAGTGTTAGGGTTAGGGTTAGGGTTAGCATAAGCCCTAGGATAGTGTTAGTGTTAGGGTTAGCATCAGCCCTAGGATAGTGTTAGTGTTAGGGTTAGGGTTAGCATCCGCCCTAGGATAGTGTTAGGTTTAGGGTTAGGGTTAGCATCAGCCCAGGATAGTGTTAGGGTTAGGGTTAACATAAACCCTAGGATAGTGTTAGGGTTAGGGTTAGGGTTATCATCAGGCCTAGGATAGTGATAGGGTTAGGGTTAGGGTTAGCATCAGTTCAAGGATAGTGTTAGGGTTAGCGTTAGGGTTAGCATCAGCCCTAGGATAGTGTTAGGGTTAGGGTTAGGGTTAGCATCAGCCCTAGCATAGTGTTAGGTTTAGGGTTAGCATCAGCCCTAGGATAGTGTTAGGGTTAGGGTTAGGATTATCATCAGCCCTAGGATAGTGTTAGTGTTAGGGTTAGCATCAGCCCTAGGATAGTGTTAGGGTTAGGGTTAGCATCAGCCCTAGGATAGTGTTAGGGTTAGGGTTAGGGTTAGCATCAGGCCCAGGATAGGGTTAGGGTTAGGGTTAGCATCAGCCCAAGGATAGTGTTAGGGTTAGGGTTAGGGTTAGCATCAGCCCTAGGATAGTGTTAGGGTTAGGGTTAGCATCAACCCTAGGATAGTGTTTGGGTTAGGGTTAGGGTTAGCATCAGCCCTAGGATAGTGTTAGGGTTAGGGTTAGCCTCAGCCCTAGGAGAGTGTTAGGGTTAGGGATAGGGTTAGCATCAGGCCTAGGGTAGTGTTAGGGTTAGGGTTAGGGTTAGCATCAGCCCTAGGATAGTGTTAGGGTTAGGGTTAGGGTTAGCATCAGCCCTAGGATAGTTTTAGGGTTAGGGTTAGCATCAGGCCAAGGATAGTCTTAGGGTTAGGGTTAGGGTTAGCATCAGCCCTAGGATAGTGTTAGGGTTATGGTTAGGTTTAGCATCAGCCCTAGGATAGTGTTAGGGTAAGGGTTAGGGTTAGCATCAGGCCTAGGATAGTGTTAGGGTTACGGTTAGAATCAGCCCTAGGATAGTGTTAGGGTTAGGGTTAAGTTTAGCATCAGCCCTAGGATAGTGTTAGGGTTAGGGTTAGGGTTAGCATCAGCCCTAGGATAGTGTTAGGGTTAGGGTTAGGGTTAGCATCAGCCCTAGGATAGTGTTAGGGTTAGGGATAGCATCAGCCCTAGGATAGTGTTAGGGTTAGGGTTAGGGTTAGCTTCAGCTCTAGGACATTGTTAGGGTTAGGGTTAGCATCAGCCCTAGGATAGTGTTAGGGTTAGGGTTAGGGTTAGCATCAGGCATAGGATAGTGTTAGGGTTAGGGTTAGCATCAGCCCTAGGATAGTGTTAGGGTTAGCGTTAGGGTTAGCATCAGCCCTAGGATAGTGTTAGGGTTAGGGTTAGCATCAGCCCTAGGATAGTGTTAGGGTTAGGGTTAGGGTTAGCATCAGGCCTAGGATAGTGTTAGGGTTAGGGTTAGCATCAGCCCTAGGGTAGTGTTAGGGTTAGGGTTAGGGTTAGCATCAGCCCTAGGATAGTGTTAGGGTTAGGGTTAGCCTCAGCCCTAGCAGAGTGTTAGTGTTTGGGATAGGGTTAGCCTCAGGCCTAGGATAGTGTTAGGGTTAGGGTTAGGGTTAGCATCAGCCCTAGGATAGTGTTAGGGTTAGGGTTAGCATCAGCCCTGGAATAGTGTTACGGTTAGGGTTAGGGTTAGCATCAGGCCTAGGATAGTGTTAGGGTTAGGGTTAGGGATAGCAACAGACCTAGGAGAGTGTTAGAATTAGGGTTAGCATCAGCCCTAGGAGAGTGTTAGGGTTAGGGTTAGGGTTAGCCTCAGCCCTAGGATAGTGTTAGGGTTAGGGTTAGCATCAGCCCTGGGATAATGTTAGGGTTAGGGTTAGGGTTAGCATCAGCCCTAGGATAGTGTTAGGGTTATGGTTAGCATCAGCCCTAGGATAGTGTTAGGGTTAGGGTTAGGGTTAGCATCAGCCCTAGGATAGTGTTAGGGTTAGGGTTAGCATCAGCCCTAGGATAGTGTTAGGGTTAGGGTTAGGGTTAGCATCAGCCCTAGGATAGTGTTAGGGTTAGGGTTAGCATCAGCCCTAGGATAGTGTTAGGGTTAGGGTTAGGGTTAGCATCAGCCCTAGGATAGTGTTAGGGTTAGGGTTAGCATCAGCCCTAGGATAGTGTTAGGGTTAGGGTTAGGGTTAGCATCAGCCCTAGGATAGTGTTAGGGTTAGGGTTAGCATCAGCCCTAGGATAGTGTTAGGGTTAGGGTTAGCGTTAGCATCAGCCCTAGGATAGTGTTAGGGTTAGGGTTAGCATCAGCCCTAGGATAGTGTTAGGGTTAGGGTTAACATAAACCCTAGGATAGTGTTAGGGTTAGGGTTAGGGTTATCATCAGGCCTAGGATAGTTTTAGGGTTAGGGTTAGCATCAGTTCAAGGATAGTGTTAGGGTTAGCGTTAGGGTTAGCATCAGCCCTAGGATAGTGTTAGGGTTAGGGTTAGGGTTAGCATCAGCCCTAGGATAGTGTTAGGGTTAGGGTTAGCATCAGCCCTAGGATAGTGATAGGGTTAGGGTTAGGGTTAGCATCAGCGTTTGGGGAGTGTTAGGGTTAGGGTTAGGGTTAGCATAAGCCCTAGGATAATGTTAGTGTTAGGGTTAGCATCAGCCCTAGGATTATGTTAGGGTTAGGGTTAGGGTTAGCATCCGCTCTAGGATAGTGTTAGGTTTAGGGTTAGGGTTAGCATCAGCCCTAGGATAGTGTTAGGGTTAGGGTTAACATAAACCCTAGGATAGTGTTAGGGTTAGGGTTAGGGTTATCATCAGGCCTAGGATAGTGATAGGGTTAGGGTTAGGGTTAGCATCAGTTCAAGGATAGTGTTAGGGTTAGCGTTAGGGTTAGCATCAGCCCTAGGATAGTGTTAGGGTTAGGGTTAGGGTTAGCATCAGCCCTAGGATAGTGTTAGGGTTAGGGTTAGCATCAGCCCTAGTATAGTGTTAGGGTTAGGGTTAGGGTTAGCATCAGCCCTAGGATAGTGTTCGGGTTAGGGTTAGCATCAGCCCTAGGATAGTGTTAGGGTTAGGGTTAGAGTTAGCATCAGCCCTAGGATAGTGTTAGGGTTAGGGTTAGCATCAGCCCTAGGATAGTGTTAGGGTTAGGGTTAGGGTTAGCATCAGGCCTAGGATAGTGTTAGGGTTAGGGTTAGCATCAGCCCTAGGATAGTGTTAGGGTTAGGGTTAGGGTTAGCATCAGCCCTAGGATAGTGTTAGGGTTAGGGTTAGCATCAGCCCTAGGATAGTGTTTGGGTTAGGGTTAGGGTTAGCATCAGCCCTAGGATAGTGTTAGGGTTAGGGTTAGCCTCAGCCCTAGGAGAGTGTTAGGGTTAGGGATAGGGTTAGCATCAGGCCTAGGATAGTGTTAGGGTTAGGGTTAGGGTTAGCATCAGCCCTAGGATAGTGTTAGGGTTAGGGTTAGGGTTAGCATCAGCCCTAGGATAGTTTTAGGGTTAGGGTTAGCATCAGCCCAAGGATAGTGTTAGGGTTAGGGTTAGGGTTAGCATCAGCCCTAGGATAGTGTTAGGGTTAGGGTTAGGGTTAGCATCAGCCCTAGCATAGTTTGAGGGTTAGGGTTAGCATCAGCCCAAGGATAGTGTTAGGGTTAGGGTTAGGGTTAGCATCAGCCCTAGGATAGTTTTAGGGTTAGGGTTAGCATCAGCCCTAGGATAGTGTTAGGGTTAGGGTTAGGGTTAGCAGCAGCCCTAGGATAGTGTTAGGGTTATGGTTAGGTTTAGCATCAACCCTAGGATAGTGTTAGGGTAAGGGTTAGGGTTAGCATCAGGCCTAGGATAGTGTTAGGTTTACGGTTAGAATCAGCCCTAGGATAGTGTTAGGGTTAGGGTTAAGTTTAGCATCAGCCCTAGGATAGTGTTAGGGTTAGGGTTAGGGTTAGCATCAGCCCTAGGATAGTGTTAGGGTTAGGGTTAGGGTTAGCATCAGCCCTAGGATAGTGTTAGGGTTAGGGTTAGCATCAGCCCTAGGATAGTGTTAGCGTTAGGGTTAGGGTTAGCTTCAGCCCTAGGACATTGTTAGGGTTAGGGTTAGCATCAGCCCTAGGATAGTGTTAGGGTTAGGGTTAGGGTTAGCATCAGGCATAGGATAGTGTTAGGGTTAAGGTTAGCATCAGCCCTAGGATAGTGTTAGGGTTAGCGTTAGGGTTAGCATCAGCCCTAGGATAGTGTTAGGGTTAGGGTTAGCATCAGCCCTAGGATAGTGTTAGGGTTAGGGTTAGGGTTGTCATCAGGCCTAGGATAGTGTTAGGGTTAGGGTTAGCATCAGCCCTAGGGTAGTGTTAGGGTTAGGGTTAGGGTTATCATCAGGCCTATGATAGTGTTAGTGTTAGGGTTAGCATCAGCCCTAGGATAGTGTTAGGATTAGGGTTAGGGTTAGCATCAGCCCTAGGATAGTGTTAGGGTTAGGGTTAGCATCAGCCGTAGGATAGTGTTAGGGTTAGGGTTAGGGTTAGCATCAGCCCTAGGATAGTGTTAGGGTTAGGATTAGGGTTAGCATGAGCCCTAGGATAGTGTTAGGGTTAGGGTTAGCATCAGCCCTAGAATAGTGTTAGCGTTAGTGTTAGGATTAGCATCAGCCCTAGGATAGTGTTAGTGTTAGGGTTAGCCTCAGCCCTAGCAGAGTGTTAGTGTTTGGGATAGGGTTAGCATCAGGCCTAGGATAGTGTTAGGGTTAGGTTTAGGGTTAGCATCATCCCTAGGATAGTGTTAGGGTTAGGGTTAGCATCAGCCCTAGGATAGTGTTAGGGTTAGGGTTAGGGTTAGCATCAGGCCTAGGATAGTGTTAGGATTAGGGTTAGGGATAGCAACAGACCTAGGAGAGTGTTAGAATTAGGGTTAGCATCAGCCCTAGGAGAGTGTTAGGGTTAGGGTTAGGGTTGGCATCAGCCCTAGGATAGTGTTAGGGTTAGGGTTAGGGTTAGCATCAGCCCTAGGATAGTGTTTGGGTTAGGGTTAGCATCAGCCCTGGGATAATGTTAGGGTTAGGGTTAGGGTTAGCATCAGCCCTAGGATAGTGTTAGGGTTAGGGTTAGCATCAGCCCTGGGATAATGTTAGGGTTAGGGTTAGGGTTAGCATCAGCCCTAGGATAGTGTTAGGGTTATGGTTAGCATCAGCCCTAGGATAGTGTTAGGGTTAGGGTTAGGGTTAGCATCAGCCCTAGGATAGTGTTAGGGTTAGGGTTAGCATCAGCCCTAGGATAGTGTTAGGGTTAGGGTTAGGGTTAGCATCAGCCCTAGGATAGTGTTAGGGTTAGGGTTAGCATCAGCCCTAGGATAGTGTTAGGGTTAGGGTTAGGGTTAGCATCAGCCCTAGGATAGTGTTAGGGTTAGGGTTAGCATCAGCCCTAGGATAGTGTTAGGGTTAGGGTTAGGGTTAGCATCAGCCCTAGGATAGTGTTAGGGTTAGGGTTAGCATCAGCCCTAGGATAGTGTTAGGGTTAGGGTTAGCGTTAGCATCAGCCCTAGGATAGTGTTAGGGTTAGGGTTAGCATCAGCCCTAGGATAGTGTTAGGGTTAGGGTTAACATAAACCCTAGGATAGTGTTAGGGTTAGGGTTAGGGTTATCATCAGGCCTAGGATAGTTTTAGGGTTAGGGTTAGCATCAGTTCAAGGATAGTGTTAGGGTTAGCGTTAGGGTTAGCATCAGCCCTAGGATAGTGTTAGGGTTAGGGTTAGGGTTAGCATCAGGCCTAGGATAGTGTTAGGGTTAGGGTTAGCATCAGCCCTAGGATAGTGTTAGGGTTAGGGTTAGGGTTAGCATCAGCGTTTGGGGAGTGTTAGGGTTAGGGTTAGGGTTAGCATAAGCCCTAGGATAATGTTAGTGTTAGGGTTAGCATCAGCCCTAGGATTATGTTAGGGTTAGGGTTAGGGTTAGCATCCGCTCTAGGATAGTGTTAGGTTTAGGGTTAGGGTTAGCATCAGCCCTAGGATAGTGTTAGGGTTAGGGTTAACATAAACCCTAGGATAGTGTTAGGGTTAGGGTTAGGGTTATCATCAGGCCTAGGATAGTGATAGGGTTAGGGTTAGGGTTAGCATCAGTTCAAGGATAGTGTTAGGGTTAGCGTTAGGGTTAGCATCAGCCCTAGGATAGTGTTAGGGTTAGGGTTAGGGTTAGCATCAGCCCTAGGATAGTGTTAGGGTTAGGGTTAGCATCAGCCCTAGTATAGTGTTAGGGTTAGGGTTAGGGTTAGCATCAGCCCTAGGATAGTGTTCGGGTTAGGGTTAGCATCAGCCCTAGGATAGTGTTAGGGTTAGGGTTAGAGTTAGCATCAGCCCTAGGATAGTGTTAGGGTTAGGGTTAGCATCAGCCCTAGGATAGTGTTAGGGTTAGGGTTAGGGTTAGCATCAGGCCTAGGATAGTGTTAGGGTTAGGGTTAGCATCAGCCCTAGGATAGTGTTAGGGTTAGGGTTAGGGTTAGCATCAGCCCTAGGATAGTGTTAGGGTTAGGGTTAGCATCAGCCCTAGGATAGTGTTTGGGTTAGGGTTAGGGTTAGCATCAGCCCTAGGATAGTGTTAGGGTTAGGGTTAGCCTCAGCCCTAGGAGAGTGTTAGGGTTAGGGATAGGGTTAGCATCAGGCCTAGGATAGTGTTAGGGTTAGGGTTAGGGTTAGCATCAGCCCTAGGATAGTGTTAGGGTTAGGGTTAGGGTTAGCATCAGCCCTAGGATAGTTTTAGGGTTAGGGTTAGCATCAGCCCAAGGATAGTGTTAGGGTTAGGGTTAGGGTTAGCATCAGCCCTAGGATAGTGTTAGGGTTAGGGTTAGGGTTAGCATCAGCCCTAGGATAGTTTGAGGGTTAGGGTTAGCATCAGCCCAAGGATAGTGTTAGGGTTACGGTTAGGGTTAGCATCAGCCCTAGGATAGTTTTAGGGTTAGGGTTAGCATCAGCCCTAGGATAGTGTTAGGGTTAGGGTTAGGGTTAGCATCAGCCCTAGGATAGTGTTAGGGTTATGGTTAGGTTTAGCATCAACCCTAGGATAGTGTTAGGGTAAGGGTTAGGGTTAGCATCAGGCCTAGGATAGTGTTAGGTTTACGGTTAGAATCAGCCCTAGGATAGTGTTAGGGTTAGGGTTAAGTTTAGCATCAGCCCTAGGATAGTGTTAGGGTTAGGGTTAGGGTTAGCATCAGCCCTAGGATAGTGTTAGGGTTAGGGTTAGGGTTAGCATCAGCCCTAGGATAGTGTTAGGGTTAGGGTTAGCATCAGCCCTAGGATAGTGTTAGCGTTAGGGTTAGGGTTAGCTTCAGCCCTAGGACATTGTTAGGGTTAGGGTTAGCATCAGCCCTAGGATAGTGTTAGGGTTAGGGTTAGGGTTAGCATCAGGCATAGGATAGTGTTAGGGTTAAGGTTAGCATCAGCCCTAGGATAGTGTTAGGGTTAGCGTTAGGGTTAGCATCAGCCCTAGGATAGTGTTAGGGTTAGGGTTAGCATCAGCCCTAGGATAGTGTTAGGGTTAGGGTTAGGGTTGTCATCAGGCCTAGGATAGTGTTAGGGTTAGGGTTAGCATCAGCCCTAGGGTAGTGTTAGGGTTAGGGTTAGGGTTATCATCAGGCCTATGATAGTGTTAGGGTTAGGGTTAGCATCAGCCCTAGGATAGTGTTAGGATTAGGGTTAGGGTTAGCATCAGCCCTAGGATAGTGTTAGGGTTAGGGTTAGCATCAGCCGTAGGATAGTGTTAGGGTTAGGGTTAGGGTTAGCATCAGCCCTAGGATAGTGTTAGGGTTAGGATTAGGGTTAGCATGAGCCCTAGGATAGTGTTAGGGTTAGGGTTAGCATCAGCCCTAGAATAGTGTTAGCGTTAGTGTTAGGATTAGCATCAGCCCTAGGATAGTGTTAGTGTTAGGGTTAGCCTCAGCCCTAGCAGAGTGTTAGTGTTTGGGATAGGGTTAGCATCAGGCCTAGGATAGTGTTAGGGTTAGGTTTAGGGTTAGCATCATCCCTAGGATAGTGTTAGGGTTAGGGTTAGCATCAGCCCTAGGATAGTGTTAGGGTTAGGGTTAGGGTTAGCATCAGGCCTAGGATAGTGTTAGGATTAGGGTTAGGGATAGCAACAGACCTAGGAGAGTGTTAGAATTAGGGTTAGCATCAGCCCTAGGAGAGTGTTAGGGTTAGGGTTAGGGTTGGCATCAGCCCTAGGATAGTGTTAGGGTTAGGGTTAGGGTTAGCATCAGCCCTAGGATAGTGTTTGGGTTAGGGTTAGCATCAGCCCTGGGATAATGTTAGGGTTAGGGTTAGGGTTAGCATCAGCCCTAGGATAGTGTTAGGGTTAGGGTTAGCATCAGCCCTAGGATAGTGTTATGGTTAGGGTTAGTGTTAGCATCAGCCCTAGGATAGTGTTAGGGTTAGGGTTATCATCAGCCCTAGGATAGTTTTAGGGTTAGGGTTAGGGTTAGCATCAGCCCTAGGATAGTGTTAGGGTTAGGGTTAGCATCAGCCCTAGGATAGTGTTAGGGTTAGGGTTAGGGTTAGCATCAGCCCTAGGATAGTGTTAGGGTTAGGGTTAGCATCAGCCCTAGGATAGTGTTAGGGTTAGGGTTAGCGTTAGCATCAGCCCTAGGATAGTGTTAGGGTTAGGGTTAGCATCAGCCCTAGGATAGTGTTAGGGTTAGGGTTAGGGTTAGCATCAGCCCTAGGATAGTGTTAGGGTTAGGGTTAGCATCAACCCTAGGATAGTGTTAGGGTTACGGTTAGGGTTAGCATCAGCCCTAGGATAGTGTTAGGGTTAGGGTTAGCATCAGCCCTAGGATAGTGTTAGGGTTAGGGTTAACATAAACCCTAGGATAGTGTTAGGGTCAGGGTTAGGGTTATCATCAGGCCTAGGATAGTTTTAGGGTTAGGGTTAGCATCAGTTCAAGGATAGTGTTAGGGTTATTGTTAGGGTTAGCATCAGCCCTAGGATAGTGTTAGGTTTAGGGTTAGGTTTAGCATCAGCCCTAGGATAGTGTTAGGGTTAGGGTTACCATCAGCCCTAGGATAGTGTTAGGGTTAGGGTTAGGGTTAGCATCAGCGTTTGGAGAGTGTTAGGGTTAGGGTTAGGGTTAGCATAAGCCCTAGGATAGTGTTAGTGTTAGGGTTAGCATCAGCCCTAGGATAGTGTTAGTGTTAGGCTTAGGGTTAGCATCCGCCCTAGGATAGTGTTAGGTTTAGGGTTAGGGTTAGCATCAGCCCTAGGATAGTGTTAGGGTTAGGGTTAACATAAACCCTAGGATAGTGTTAGGGTTAGGGTTAGGGTTATCATCAGGCCTAGGATAGTGATAGGGTTAGGGTTAGGGTTAGCATCAGTTCAAGGATAGTGTTAGGGTTAGCGTTAGGGTTAGCATCAGCCCTAGGATAGTGTTAGGGTTAGGGTTAGGGTTAGCATCAGCCCTAGCATAGTGTTAGGTTTAGGGTTAGCATCAGCCCTAGGATAGTGTTAGGGTTAGGGTTAGGATTATCATCAGCCCTAGGATAGTGTTAGTGTTAGGGTTAGCATCAGCCCTAGGATAGTGTTAGGGTTAGGGTTAGGGTTAGCATCCGCCCTAGGATAGTGTTATGGTTAGGGTTAGTGTTAGCATCAGCCCTAGGATAGTGTTAGGGTTAGGGTTATGGTTATCATCAGGCCTACGATAGTGTTAGGGTTAGGGTTAGGGTTAGCATCAGTTCAAGGATAGTGTTAGGGTTAGCGTTAGGGTTAGCATCTGCCCTAGGATAGTGTTAGGGTTAGGGTTAGGGTTAGCATCAGCCCAAGGATAGTGTTAAGGTTAGGGTTAGCATCAGCCCTAGGATAGTGTTAGGGTTAGGGTTAGGGTTAGCATCAGGCCCAGGATAGGGTTAGGGTTAGGGTTAGCATCAGCCCAAGGATAGTGTTAGGGTTAGGGTTAGGGTTAGCATCAGCCCTAGGATAGTGTTAGGG
Organism: Lemur catta; assembly: GCF_020740605.2. NCBI lineage: Eukaryota > Metazoa > Chordata > Mammalia > Primates > Lemuridae > Lemur > Lemur catta. The sequence goes on along the minus strand of NC_059145.1, from coordinate 55,439 downwards.
TTAGGGTTAGCATCAACCCTAGGATAGTGTTTGGGTTAGGGTTAGGGTTAGCATCAGCCCTAGGATAGTGTTAGGGTTAGGGTTAGCCTCAGCCCTAGGAGAGTGTTAGGGTTAGGGATAGGGTTAGCATCAGGCCTAGGGTAGTGTTAGGGTTAGGGTTAGGGTTAGCATCAGCCCTAGGATAGTGTTAGGGTTAGGGTTAGGGTTAGCATCAGCCCTAGGATAGTTTTAGGGTTAGGGTTAGCATCAGGCCAAGGATAGTGTTAGGGTTAGGGTTAGGGTTAGCATCGGCCCTAGGATAGTTTTAGGGTTAGGGTTAGCATCAGCCCTAGGATAGTCTTAGGGTTAGGGTTAGGGTTAGCATCAGCCCTAGGATAGTGTTAGGGTTATGGTTAGGTTTAGCATCAGCCCTAGGATAGTGTTAGGGTAAGGGTTAGGGTTAGCATCAGGCCTAGGATAGTGTTAGGGTTACGGTTAGAATCAGCCCTAGGATAGTGTTAGGGTTAGGGTTAAGTTTAGCATCAGCCCTAGGATAGTGTTAGGGTTAGGGTTAGGGTTAGCATCAGCCCTAGGATAGTGTTAGGGTTAGGGTTAGGGTTAGCATCAGCCCTAGGATAGTGTTAGGGTTAGGGATAGCATCAGCCCTAGGATAGTGTTAGGGTTAGGGTTAGGGTTAGCTTCAGCTCTAGGACATTGTTAGGGTTAGGGTTAGCATCAGCCCTAGGATAGTGTTAGGGTTAGGGTTAGGGTTAGCATCAGGCATAGGATAGTGTTAGGGTTAGGGTTAGCATCAGCCCTAGGATAGTGTTAGGGTTAGCGTTAGGGTTAGCATCAGCCCTAGGATAGTGTTAGGGTTAGGGTTAGCATCAGCCCTAGGATAGTGTTAGGGTTAGGGTTAGGGTTAGCATCAGGCCTAGGATAGTGTTAGGGTTAGGGTTAGCATCAGCCCTAGGGTAGTGTTAGGGTTAGGGTTAGGGTTAGCATCAGCCCTAGGATAGTGTTAGGGTTAGGGTTAGCCTCAGCCCTAGCAGAGTGTTAGTGTTTGGGATAGGGTTAGCATCAGGCCTAGGATAGTGTTAGGGTTAGGGTTAGGGTTAGCATCAGCCCTAGGATAGTGTTAGGGTTAGGGTTAGCATCAGCCCTGGAATAGTGTTACGGTTAGGGTTAGGGTTAGCATCAGGCCTAGGATAGTGTTAGGGTTAGGGTTAGGGATAGCAACAGACCTAGGAGAGTGTTACAATTAGGGTTAGCATCAGCCCTAGGAGAGTGTTAGGGTTAGGGTTAGGGTTAGCCTCAGCCCTAGGATAGTGTTAGGGTTAGGGTTAGCATCAGTCCTGGGATAATGTTAGGGTTAGTGTTAGGGTTAGCATCAGCCCTAGGATAGTGTTAGGGTTAGGGTTAGCATCAGCCCTAGGATAGTGTTAGGGTTAGGGTTAGGGTTAGCATCAGCCCTAGGATAGTGTTAGGGTTAGGGTTAGCATCAGCCCTAGGATAGTGTTAGGGTTAGGGTTAGGGTTAGCATCAGCCCTAGGATAGTGTTAGGGTTAGGGTTAGCATCAGCCCTAGGATAGTGTTAGGGTTAGGGTTAGGGTTAGCATCAGCCCTAGGATAGTGTTAGGGTTAGGGTTAGCATCAGCCCTAGGATAGTGTTAGGGTTAGGGTTAGGGTTAGCATCAGCCCTAGGATAGTGTTAGGGTTAGGGTTAGCATCAGCCCTAGGATAGTGTTAGGGTTAGGGTTAGCGTTAGCATCAGCCCTAGGATAGTGTTAGGGTTAGGGTTAGCATCAGCCCTAGGATAGTGTTAGGGTTAGGGTTAACATAAACCCTAGGATAGTGTTAGGGTTAGGGTTAGGGTTATCATCAGGCCTAGGATAGTTTTAGGGTTAGGGTTAGCATCAGTTCAAGGATAGTGTTAGGGTTAGCGTTAGGGTTAGCATCAGCCCTAGGATACTGTTAGGGTTAGGGTTAGGGTTAGCATCAGGCCTAGGATAGTGTTAGGGTTAGGGTTAGCATCAGCCCTAGGATAGTGTTAGGGTTAGGGTTAGGGTTAGCATCAGCGTTTGGGGAGTGTTAGGGTTAGGGTTAGGGTTAGCATAAGCCCTAGGATAATGTTAGTGTTAGGGTTAGCATCAGCCCTAGGATTATGTTAGGGTTAGGGTTAGGGTTAGCATCCGCTCTAGTATAGTGTTAGGTTTAGGGTTAGGGTTAGCATCAGCCCTAGGATAGTGTTAGGGTTAGGGTTAACATAAACCCTAGGATAGTGTTAGGGTTAGGGTTAGGGTTATCATCAGGCCTAGGATAGTGATAGGGTTAGGGTTAGGGTTAGCATCAGTTCAAGGATAGTGTTAGGGTTAGCGTTAGGGTTAGCATCAGCCCTAGGATAGTGTTAGGGTTAGGGTTAGGGTTAGCATCAGCCCTAGGATAGTGTTAGGGTTAGGGTTAGCATCAGCCCTAGTATAGTGTTAGGGTTAGGGTTAGGGTTAGCATCAGCCCTAGGATAGTGTTAGGGTTAGGGTTAGCATCAGCCCTAGGATAGTGTTAGGGTTAGGGTTAGAGTTAGCATCAGCCCTAGGATAGTGTTAGGGTTAGGGTTAGCATCAGCCCTAGGATAGTGTTAGGGTTAGGGTTAGGGTTAGCATCAGGCCTAGGATAGTGTTAGGGTTAGGGTTAGCATCAGCCCTAGGATAGTGTTAGGGTTAGGGTTAGGGTTAGCATCAGCCCTAGGATAGTGTTAGGGTTAGGGTTAGCATCAGCCCTAGGATAGTGTTTGGGTTAGGGTTAGGGTTAGCATCAGCCCTAGGATAGTGTTAGGGTTAGGGTTAGCCTCAGCCCTAGGAGAGTGTTAGGGTTAGGGATAGGGTTAGCATCAGGCCTAGGATAGTGTTAGGGTTAGGGTTAGGGTTAGCATCAGCCCTAGGATAGTGTTAGGGTTAGGGTTAGGGTTAGCATCAGCCCTAGGATAGTTTTAGGGTTAGGGTTAGCATCAGCCCAAGGATAGTGTTAGGGTTAGGGTTAGGGTTAGCATCAGCCCTAGGATAGTGTTAGGGTTAGGGTTAGGGTTAGCATCAGCCCTAGGATAGTTTGAGGGTTAGGGTTAGCATCAGCCCAAGGATAGTGTTAGGGTTAGGGTTAGGGTTAGCATCAGCCCTAGGATAGTTTTAGGGTTAGGGTTAGCATCAGCCCTAGGATAGTGTTAGGGTTAGGGTTAGGGTTAGCATCAGGCCTAGGATAGTGTTAGGATTAGGGTTAGGGATAGCAACAGACCTAGGAGAGTGTTAGAATTAGGGTTAGCATCAGCCCTAGGAGAGTGTTAGGGTTAGGGTTAGGGTTGGCATCAGCCCTAGGATAGTGTTAGGGTTAGGGTTAGGGTTAGCATCAGCCCTAGGATAGTGTTTGGGTTAGGGTTAGCATCAGCCCTGGGATAATGTTAGGGTTAGGGTTAGGGTTAGCATCAGCCCTAGGATAGTGTTAGGGTTAGGGTTAGCATCAGCCCTAGGATAGTGTTATGGTTAGGGTTAGTGTTAGCATCAGCCCTAGGATAGTGTTAGGGTTAGGGTTATCATCAGCCCTAGGATAGTTTTAGGGTTAGGGTTAGGGTTAGCATCAGCCCTAGGATAGTGTTAGGGTTAGGGTTAGCATCAGCCCTAGGATAGTGTTAGGGTTAGGGTTAGGGTTAGCATCAGCCCTAGGATAGTGTTAGGGTTAGGGTTAGCATCAGCCCTAGGATAGTGTTAGGGTTAGGGTTAGCGTTAGCATCAGCCCTAGGATAGTGTTAGGGTTAGGGTTAGCATCAGCCCTAGGATAGTGTTAGGGTTAGGGTTAGGGTTAGCATCAGCCCTAGGATAGTGTTAGGGTTAGGGTTAGCATCAACCCTAGGATAGTGTTAGGGTTACGGTTAGGGTTAGCATCAGCCCTAGGATAGTGTTAGGGTTAGGGTTAGCATCAGCCCTAGGATAGTGTTAGGGTTAGGGTTAACATAAACCCTAGGATAGTGTTAGGGTTAGGGTTAGGGTTATCATCAGGCCTAGGATAGTTTTAGGGTTAGGGTTAGCATCAGTTCAAGGATAGTGTTAGGGTTATTGTTAGGGTTAGCATCAGCCCTAGGATAGTGTTAGGTTTAGGGTTAGGTTTAGCATCAGCCCTAGGATAGTGTTAGGGTTAGGGTTACCATCAGCCCTAGGATAGTGTTAGGGTTAGGGTTAGGGTTAGCATCAGCGTTTGGAGAGTGTTAGGGTTAGGGTTAGGGTTAGCATAAGCCCTAGGATAGTGTTAGTGTTAGGGTTAGCATCAGCCCTAGGATAGTGTTAGTGTTAGGCTTAGGGTTAGCATCCGCCCTAGGATAGTGTTAGGTTTAGGGTTAGGGTTAGCATCAGCCCTAGGATAGTGTTAGGGTTAGGGTTAACATAAACCCTAGGATAGTGTTAGGGTTAGGGTTAGGGTTATCATCAGGCCTAGGATAGTGATAGGGTTAGGGTTAGGGTTAGCATCAGTTCAAGGATAGTGTTAGGGTTAGCGTTAGGGTTAGCATCAGCCCTAGGATAGTGTTAGGGTTAGGGTTAGGGTTAGCATCAGCCCTAGCATAGTGTTAGGTTTAGGGTTAGCATCAGCCCTAGGATAGTGTTAGGGTTAGGGTTAGGATTATCATCAGCCCTAGGATAGTGTTAGTGTTAGGGTTAGCATCAGCCCTAGGATAGTGTTAGGGTTAGGGTTAGGGTTAGCATCCGCCCTAGGATAGTGTTATGGTTAGGGTTAGTGTTAGCATCAGCCCTAGGATAGTGTTAGGGTTAGGGTTATGGTTATCATCAGGCCTACGATAGTGTTAGGGTTAGGGTTAGGGTTAGCATCAGTTCAAGGATAGTGTTAGGGTTAGCGTTAGGGTTAGCATCTGCCCTAGGATAGTGTTAGGGTTAGGGTTAGGGTTAGCATCAGCCCAAGGATAGTGTTAAGGTTAGGGTTAGCATCAGCCCTAGGATAGTGTTAGGGTTAGGGTTAGGGTTAGCATCAGGCCCAGGATAGGGTTAGGGTTAGGGTTAGCATCAGCCCAAGGATAGTGTTAGGGTTAGGGTTAGGGTTAGCATCAGCCCTAGGATAGTGTTAGGGTTAGGGTTAGCATCAACCCTAGGATAGTGTTTGGGTTAGGGTTAGGGTTAGCATCAGCCCTAGGATAGTGTTAGGGTTAGGGTTAGCCTCAGCCCTAGGAGAGTGTTAGGGTTAGGGATAGGGTTAGCATCAGGCCTAGGGTAGTGTTAGGGTTAGGGTTAGGGTTAGCATCAGCCCTAGGATAGTGTTAGGGTTAGGGTTAGGGTTAGCATCAGCCCTACGATAGTTTTAGGGTTAGGGTTAGCATCAGGCCAAGGATAGTGTTAGGGTTAGGGTTAGGGTTAGCATCGGCCCTAGGATAGTTTTAGGGTTAGGGTTAGCATCAGCCCTAGGATAGTCTTAGGGTTAGGGTTAGGGTTAGCATCAGCCCTAGGATAGTGTTAGGGTTATGGTTAGGTTTAGCATCAGCCCTAGGATAGTGTTAGGGTAAGGGTTAGGGTTAGCATCAGGCCTAGGATAGTGTTAGGGTTACGGTTAGAATCAGCCCTAGGATAGTGTTAGGGTTAGGGTTAAGTTTAGCATCAGCCCTAGGATAGTGTTAGGGTTAGGGTTAGGGTTAGCATCAGCCCTAGGATAGTGTTAGGGTTAGGGTTAGGGTTAGCATCAGCCCTAGGATAGTGTTAGGGTTAGGGATAGCATCAGCCCTAGGATAGTGTTAGGGTTAGGGTTAGGGTTAGCTTCAGCTCTAGGACATTGTTAGGGTTAGGGTTAGCATCAGCCCTAGGATAGTGTTAGGGTTAGGGTTAGGGTTAGCATCAGGCATAGGATAGTGTTAGGGTTAGGGTTAGCATCAGCCCTAGGATAGTGTTAGGGTTAGCGTTAGGGTTAGCATCAGCCCTAGGATAGTGTTAGGGTTAGGGTTAGCATCAGCCCTAGGATAGTGTTAGGGTTAGGGTTAGGGTTAGCATCAGGCCTAGGATAGTGTTAGGGTTAGGGTTAGGGTTAGCATCAGCCCTAGGGTAGTGTTAGGGTTAGGGTTAGCATCAGCCCTAGGATAGTGTTAGGGTTAGGGTTAGGGTTAGCATCAGCCCTAGGATAGTGTTAGGGTTAGGGTTAGCATCAGCCCTAGGATAGTGTTAGGGTTAGGGTTAGGGTTAGCATCAGCCCTAGGATAGTGTTAGGGTTAGGGTTAGCATCAGCCCTAGGATAGTGTTAGGGTTAGGGTTAGCGTTAGCATCAGCCCTAGGATAGTGTTAGGGTTAGGGTTAGCATCAGCCCTAGGATAGTGTTAGGGTTAGGGTTAGGGTTAGCATCAGCCCTAGGATAGTGTTAGGGTTAGGGTTAGCATCAACCCTAGGATAGTGTTAGGGTTACGGTTAGGGTTAGCATCAGCCCTAGGATAGTGTTAGGGTTAGGGTTAGCATCAGCCCTAGGATAGTGTTAGGGTTAGGGTTAACATAAACCCTAGGATAGTGTTAGGGTTAGGGTTAGGGTTATCATCAGGCCTAGGATAGTTTTAGGGTTAGGGTTAGCATCAGTTCAAGGATAGTGTTAGGGTTATTGTTAGGGTTAGCATCAGCCCTAGGATAGTGTTAGGTTTAGGGTTAGGTTTAGCATCAGCCCTAGGATAGTGTTAGGGTTAGGGTTACCATCAGCCCTAGGATAGTGTTAGGGTTAGGGTTAGGGTTAGCATCAGCGTTTGGAGAGTGTTAGGGTTAGGGTTAGGGTTAGCATAAGCCCTAGGATAGTGTTAGTGTTAGGGTTAGCATCAGCCCTAGGATAGTGTTAGTGTTAGGCTTAGGGTTAGCATCCGCCCTAGGATAGTGTTAGGTTTAGGGTTAGGGTTAGCATCAGCCCTAGGATAGTGTTAGGGTTAGGGTTAACATAAACCCTAGGATAGTGTTAGGGTTAGGGTTAGGGTTATCATCAGGCCTAGGATAGTGATAGGGTTAGGGTTAGGGTTAGCATCAGTTCAAGGATAGTGTTAGGGTTAGCGTTAGGGTTAGCATCAGCCCTAGGATAGTGTTAGGGTTAGGGTTAGGGTTAGCATCAGCCCTAGCATAGTGTTAGGTTTAGGGTTAGCATCAGCCCTAGGATAGTGTTAGGGTTAGGGTTAGGATTATCATCAGCCCTAGGATAGTGTTAGTGTTAGGGTTAGCATCAGCCCTAGGATAGTGTTAGGGTTAGGGTTAGGGTTAGCATCCGCCCTAGGATAGTGTTATGGTTAGGGTTAGTGTTAGCATCAGCCCTAGGATAGTGTTAGGGTTAGGGTTATGGTTATCATCAGGCCTACGATAGTGTTAGGGTTAGGGTTAGGGTTAGCATCAGTTCAAGGATAGTGTTAGGGTTAGCGTTAGGGTTAGCATCTGCCCTAGGATAGTGTTAGGGTTAGGGTTAGGGTTAGCATCAGCCCAAGGATAGTGTTAAGGTTAGGGTTAGCATCAGCCCTAGGATAGTGTTAGGGTTAGGGTTAGGGTTAGCATCAGGCCCAGGATAGGGTTAGGGTTAGGGTTAGCATCAGCCCAAGGATAGTGTTAGGGTTAGGGTTAGGGTTAGCATCAGCCCTAGGATAGTGTTAGGGTTAGGGTTAGCATCAACCCTAGGATAGTGTTTGGGTTAGGGTTAGGGTTAGCATCAGCCCTAGGATAGTGTTAGGGTTAGGGTTAGCCTCAGCCCTAGGAGAGTGTTAGGGTTAGGGATAGGGTTAGCATCAGGCCTAGGGTAGTGTTAGGGTTAGGGTTAGGGTTAGCATCAGCCCTAGGATAGTGTTAGGGTTAGGGTTAGGGTTAGCATCAGCCCTAGGATAGTTTTAGGGTTAGGGTTAGCATCAGGCCAAGGATAGTGTTAGGGTTAGGGTTAGGGTTAGCATCGGCCCTAGGATAGTTTTAGGGTTAGGGTTAGCATCAGCCCTAGGATAGTCTTAGGGTTAGGGTTAGGGTTAGCATCAGCCCTAGGATAATGTTAGGGTTATGGTTAGGTTTAGCATCAGCCCTAGGATAGTGTTAGGGTAAGGGTTAGGGTTAGCATCAGGCCTAGGATAGTGTTAGGGTTACGGTTAGAATCAGCCCTAGGATAGTGTTAGGGTTAGGGTTAAGTTTAGCATCAGCCCTAGGATAGTGTTAGGGTTAGGGTTAGGGTTAGCATCAGCCCTAGGATAGTGTTAGGGTTAGGGTTAGGGTTAGCATCAGCCCTAGGATAGTGTTAGGGTTAGGGATAGCATCAGCCCTAGGATAGTGTTAGGGTTAGGGTTAGGGTTAGCTTCAGCTCTAGGACATTGTTAGGGTTAGGGTTAGCATCAGCCCTAGGATAGTGTTAGGGTTAGGGTTAGGGTTAGCATCAGGCATAGGATAGTGTTAGGGTTAGGGTTAGCATCAGCCCTAGGATAGTGTTAGGGTTAGCGTTAGGGTTAGCATCAGCCCTAGGATAGTGTTAGGGTTAGGGTTAGCATCAGCCCTAGGATAGTGTTAGGGTTAGGGTTAGGGTTAGCATCAGGCCTAGGATAGTGTTAGGGTTAGGGTTAGCATCAGCCCTAGGGTAGTGTTAGGGTTAGGGTTAGGGTTAGCATCAGCCCTAGGATAGTGTTAAGGTTAGGGTTAGCCTCAGCCCTAGCAGAGTGTTAGTGTTTGGGATAGGGTTAGCATCAGGCCTAGGATAGTGTTAGGGTTAGGGTTAGAGTTAGCATCAGCCCTAGGATAGTGTTAGGGTTAGGGTTAGCATCAGCCCTGGAATAGTGTTACGGTTAGGGTTAGGGTTAGCATCAGGCCTAGGATAGTGTTAGGGTTAGGGTTAGGGATAGCAACAGACCTAGGAGAGTGTTACAATTAGGGTTAGCATCAGCCCTAGGAGAGTGTTAGGGTTAGGGTTAGGGTTAGCCTCAGCCCTAGGATAGTGTTAGGGTTAGGGTTAGCATCAGTCCTGGGATAATGTTAGGGTTAGTGTTAGGGTTAGCATCAGCCCTAGGATAGTGTTAGGGTTAGGGTTAGCATCAGCCCTAGGATAGTGTTAGGGTTAGGGTTAGGGTTAGCATCAGCCCTAGGATAGTGTTAGGGTTAGGGTTAGCATCAGCCCTAGGATAGTGTTAGGGTTAGGGTTAGGGTTAGCATCAGCCCTAGGATAGTGTTAGGGTTAGGGTTAGCATCAGCCCTAGGATAGTGTTAGGGTTAGGGTTAGGGTTAGCATCAGCCCTAGGATAGTGTTAGGGTTAGGGTTAGCATCAGCCCTAGGATAGTGTTAGGGTTAGGGTTAGGGTTAGCATCAGCCCTAGGATAGTGTTAGGGTTAGGGTTAGCATCAGCCCTAGGATAGTGTTAGGGTTAGGGTTAGCGTTAGCATCAGCCCTAGGATAGTGTTAGGGTTAGGGTTAGCATCAGCCCTAGGATAGTGTTAGGGTTAGGGTTAACATAAACCCTAGGATAGTGTTAGGGTTAGGGTTAGGGTTATCATCAGGCCTAGGATAGTTTTAGGGTTAGGGTTAGCATCAGTTCAAGGATAGTGTTAGGGTTAGCGTTAGGGTTAGCATCAGCCCTAGGATACTGTTAGGGTTAGGGTTAGGGTTAGCATCAGGCCTAGGATAGTGTTAGGGTTAGGGTTAGCATCAGCCCTAGGATAGTGTTAGGGTTAGGGTTAGGGTTAGCATCAGCGTTTGGGGAGTGTTAGGGTTAGGGTTAGGGTTAGCATAAGCCCTAGGATAATGTTAGTGTTAGGGTTAGCATCAGCCCTAGGATTATGTTAGGGTTAGGGTTAGGGTTAGCATCCGCTCTAGTATAGTGTTAGGTTTAGGGTTAGGGTTAGCATCAGCCCTAGGATAGTGTTAGGGTTAGGGTTAACATAAACCCTAGGATAGTGTTAGGGTTAGGGTTAGGGTTATCATCAGGCCTAGGATAGTGATAGGGTTAGGGTTAGGGTTAGCATCAGTTCAAGGATAGTGTTAGGGTTAGCGTTAGGGTTAGCATCAGCCCTAGGATAGTGTTAGGGTTAGGGTTAGGGTTAGCATCAGCCCTAGGATAGTGTTAGGGTTAGGGTTAGCATCAGCCCTAGTATAGTGTTAGGGTTAGGGTTAGGGTTAGCATCAGCCCTAGGATAGTGTTAGGGTTAGGGTTAGCATCAGCCCTAGGATAGTGTTAGGGTTAGGGTTAGAGTTAGCATCAGCCCTAGGATAGTGTTAGGGTTAGGGTTAGCATCAGCCCTAGGATAGTGTTAGGGTTAGGGTTAGGGTTAGCATCAGGCCTAGGATAGTGTTAGGGTTAGGGTTAGCATCAGCCCTAGGATAGTGTTAGGGTTAGGGTTAGGGTTAGCATCAGCCCTAGGATAGTGTTAGGGTTAGGGTTAGCATCAGCCCTAGGATAGTGTTTGGGTTAGGGTTAGGGTTAGCATCAGCCCTAGGATAGTGTTAGGGTTAGGGTTAGCCTCAGCCCTAGGAGAGTGTTAGGGTTAGGGATAGGGTTAGCATCAGGCCTAGGATAGTGTTAGGGTTAGGGTTAGGGTTAGCATCAGCCCTAGGATAGTGTTAGGGTTAGGGTTAGGGTTAGCATCAGCCCTAGGATAGTTTTAGGGTTAGGGTTAGCATCAGCCCAAGGATAGTGTTAGGGTTAGGGTTAGGGTTAGCATCAGCCCTAGGATAGTGTTAGGGTTAGGGTTAGGGTTAGCATCAGCCCTAGGATAGTTTGAGGGTTAGGGTTAGCATCAGCCCAAGGATAGTGTTAGGGTTAGGGTTAGGGTTAGCATCAGCCCTAGGATAGTTTTAGGGTTAGGGTTAGCATCAGCCCTAGGATAGTGTTAGGGTTAGGGTTAGGGTTAGCATCAGCCCTAGGATAGTGTTAGGGTTATGGTTAGGTTTAGCATCAACCCTAGGATAGTGTTAGGGTAAGGGTTAGGGTTAGCATCAGGCCTAGGATAGTGTTAGGTTTACGGTTAGAATCAGCCCTAGGATAGTGTTAGGGTTAGGGTTAAGTTTAGCATCAGCCCTAGGATAGTGTTAGGGTTAGGGTTAGGGTTAGCATCAGCCCTAGGATAGTGTTAGGGTTAGGGTTAGGGTTAGCATCAGCCCTAGGATAGTGTTAGGGTTAGGGTTAGCATCAGCCCTAGGATAGTGTTAGGGTTAGGGTTAGGGTTAGCTTCAGCCCTAGGACATTGTTAGGGTTAGGGTTAGCATCAGCCCTAGGATAGTGTTAGGGTTAGGGTTAGGGTTAGCATCAGGCATAGGATAGTGTTAGGGTTAGGGTTAGCATCAGCCCTAGGATAGTGTTAGGGTTAGCGTTAGGATTAGCATCAGCCCTAGGATAGTGTTAGGGTTAGGGTTAGCATCAGCCCTAGGATAGTGTTAGGGTTAGGGTTAGGGTTAGCATCAGGCCTAGGATAGTGTTAGGGTTAGGGTTAGCATCAGCCCTAGGGTAGTGTTAGGGTTAGGGTTAGGGTTATCATCAGGCCTATGATAGTGTTCGGGTTAGGGTTAGCATCAGCCCTAGGATAGTGTTAGGATTAGGGTTAGGGTTAGCATCAGCCCTAGGATAGTGTTAGGGTTAGGGTTAGCATCAGCCGTAGGATAGTGTTAGGGTTAGGGTTAGGGTTAGCATCAGCCCTAGGATAGTTTTAGGGTTAGGGTTAGCATCAGGGAAAGGATAGTGTTAGGGTTAAGGTTAGGGTTAGCATCGGCCCTAGGATAGTTTTAGGGTTAGGGTTAGCATCAGCCCTAGGATAGTCTTAGGGTTAGGGTTAGGGTTAGCATCAGCCCTAGGATAGTGTTAGGGTTATGGTTAGGTTTAGCATCAGCCCTAGGATAGTGTTAGGGTAAGGGTTAGGGTTAGCATCAGGCCTAGGATAGTGTTAGGGTTACGGTTAGAATCAGCCCTAGGATAGTGTTAGGGTTAGGGTTAAGTTTAGCATCAGCCCTAGGATAGTGTTAGGGTTAGGGTTAGGGTTAGCATCAGCCCTAGGATAGTGTTAGGGTTAGGGTTTGGGTTAGCATCAGCCCTAGGATAGTGTTAGGGTTAGGGATAGCATCAGCCCTAGGATAGTGTTAGGGTTAGGGTTAGGGTTAGCTTCAGCTCTAGGACATTGTTAGGGTTAGGGTTAGCATCAGCCCTAGGATAGTGTTAGGGTTAGGGTTAGGGTTAGCATCAGGCATAGGATAGTGTTAGGGTTAGGGTTAGCATCAGCCCTAGGATAGTGTTAGGGTTAGCGTTAGGGTTAGCATCAGCCCTAGGATAGTGTTAGGGTTAGGGTTAGCATCAGCCCTAGGATAGTGTTAGGGTTAGGGTTAGGGTTAGCATCAGGCCTAGGATAGTGTTAGGGTTAGGGTTAGCATCAGCCCTTGGGTAGTGTTAGGGTTAGGGTTAGGGTTAGCATCAGCCCTAGGATAGTGTTAGGGTTAGGGTTAGCCTCAGCCCTAGCAGAGTGTTAGTGTTTGGGATAGGGTTAGCATCAGGCCTAGGATAGTGTTAGGGTTAGGGTTAGGGTAGCATCAGCCCTAGGATAGTGTTAGGGTTAGGGTTAGCATCAGCCCTGGAATAGTGTTACGGTTAGGGTTAGGGTTAGCATCAGGCCTAGGATAGTGTTAGGGTTAGGGTTAGGGATAGCAACAGACCTAGGAGAGTGTTAGAATTAGGGTTAGCATCAGCCCTAGGAGAGTGTTAGGGTTAGGGTTAGGGTTAGCCTCAGCCCTAGGATAGTGTTAGGGTTAGGGTTAGCATCAGCCCAGGGATAATGTTAGGGTTAGGGTTAGGGTTAGCATCAGCCCTAGGATAGTGTTAGGGTTAGGGTTAGCATCAGCCCTAGGATAGTGTTAGGGTTAGGGTTAGGGTTAGCATCAGCCCTAGGATAGTGTTAGGGTTAGGGTTAGCATCAGCCCTAGGATAGTGTTAGGGTTAGGGTTAGGGTTAGCATCAGCCCTAGGATAGTGTTAGGGTTAGGGTTAGCATCAGCCCTAGGATAGTGTTAGGGTTAGGGTTAGGGTTAGCATCAGCCCTAGGATAGTGTTAGGGTTAGGGTTAGCATCAGCCCTAGGATAGTGTTAGGGTTAGTGTTAGGGTTAGCATCAGCCCTAGGATAGTGTTAGGGTTAGGGTTAGCATCAGCCCTAGGATAGTGTTAGGGTTAGGGTTAGCGTTAGCATCAGCCCTAGGATAGTGTTAGGATTAGGGTTAGCATCAGCCCTAGGATAGTGTTAGGGTTAGGGTTAACATAAAACCTAGGATAGTGTTATGGTTAGGGGTAGGGTTATCATCAGGCCTAGGATAGTTTTAGGGTTAGGGTTAGCATCAGTTCAAGGATAGTGTTAGGGTTAGCGTTAGGGTTAGCATCAGCCCTAGGATAGTGTTAGGGTTAGGGTTAGGGTTAGCATCAGGCCTAGGATAGTGTTAGGGTTAGGGTTAGCATCAGCCCTAGGATAGTGTTAGGGTTAGGGTTAGGGTTAGCAACAGCGTTTGGGGAGTGTTAGGGTTAGGGTTAGGGTTAGCATAAGCCCTAGGATAATGTTAGTGTTAGGGTTAGCATCAGCCCTAGGATTATGTTAGGGTTAGGGTTAGGGTTAGCATCCGCTCTAGTATAGTGTTAGGTTTAGGGTTAGGGTTAGCATCAGCCCTAGGATAGTGTTAGGGTTGGGGTTAACATAAACCCTAGGATAGTGTTAGGGTTAGGGTTAGGGTTATCATCAGGCCTAGGATAGTGATAGGGTTAGGGTTAGGGTTAGCATCAGTTCAAGGATAGTGTTAGGGTTAGCGTTAGGGTTAGCATCAGCCCTAGGATAGTGTTAGGGTTAGGGTTAGGGTTAGCATCAGCCCTAGGATAGTGTTAGGGTTAGGGTTAGCATCAGCCCTAGGATAGTGTTAGGGTTAGGGTTAGCATCAGCCCTAGTATAGTGTTAGGGTTAGGGTTAGGGTTAGCATCAGCCCTAGGATAGTGTTAGGGTTAGGGTTAGCATCAGCCCTAGGATAGTGTTAGGGTTAGGGTTAGAGTTAGCATCAGCCCTAGGATAGTGTTAGGGTTAGGGTTAGCATCAGCCCTAGGATAGTGTTAGGGTTAGGGTTAGGGTTAGCATCAGGCCTAGGATAGTGTTAGGGTTAGGGTTAGCATCAGCCCTAGGATAGTTTTAGGGTTAGGGTTAGCATCAGCCCTAGGATAGTGTTAGGGTTAGGGTTAGGGTTAGCATCAGCCCTAGGATAGTGTTAGGGTTATTGTTAGGTTTAGCATCAACCCTAGGATAGTGTTAGGGTAAGGGTTAGGGTTAGCATCAGGCCTAGGATAGTGTTAGGTTTACGGTTAGAATCAGCCCTAGGATAGTGTTAGGGTTAGGGTTAAGTTTAGCATCAGCCCTAGGATAGTGTTAGGGTTAGGGTTAGGGTTAGCATCAGCCCTAGGATAGTGTTAGGGTTAGGGTTAGGGTTAGCATCAGCCCTAGGATAGTGTTAGGGTTAGGGTTAGCATCAGCCCTAGGATAGTGTTAGGGTTAGGGTTAGGGTTAGCTTCAGCCCTAGGACATTGTTAGGGTTAGGGTTAGCATCAGCCCTAGGATAGTGTTAGGGTTAGGGTTAGGTTTAGCTTCAGCCCTAGGACATTGTTATGGTTAGGGTTAGCATCAGCCCTAGGATAGTGTTAGGGTTAGGGTTAGGGTTAGCATCAGGCATAGGATAGTGTTAGGGTTAGGGTTAGCATCAGCCCTAGGATAGTGTTAGGGTTAGCGTTAGGGTTAGCATCAGCCCTAGGATAGTGTTAGGGTTAGGGTTAGCATCAGCCCTAGGATAGTGTTAGGGTTAGGGTTAGGGTTAGCATCAGGCCTAGGAATGTGTTAGGGTTAGGGTTAGCATCAGCCCTAGGGTAGTGTTAGGGTTAGGGTTAGGGTTATCATCAGGCCTATGATAGTGTTCGGGTTACGGTTAGCATCAGCCCTAGGATAGTGTTAGGATTAGGGTTAGGGTTAGCATCAGCCCTAGGATAGTGTTAGGGTTAGGGTTAGCATCAGCCGTAGGATAGTGTTAGGGTTAGGGTTAGGGTTAGCATCAGCCCTAGGATAGTGTTAGGGTTAGGATTAGGGTTAGCATGAGCCCTAGGATAGTGTTAGGGTTAGGGTTAGCATCAGCCCTAGAATAGTGTTAGCGTTAGTGTTAGGATTAGCATCAGCCCTAGGATAGTGTTAGTGTTAGGGTTAGCCTCAGCCCTAGCAGAGTGTTAGTGTTTGGGATAGGGTTAGCATCAGGCCTAGGATAGTGTTAGGGTTAGGTTTAGGGTTAGCATCATCCCTAGGATAGTGTAAGGGTTAGGGTTAGCATCAGCCCTAGGATAGTGTTAGGGTTAGGGTTAGGGTTAGCATCAGGCCTAGGATAGTGTTAGGATTAGGGTTAGGGATAGCAACAGACCTAGGAGAGTGTTAGAATTAGGGTTAGCATCAGCCCTAGGAGAGTGTTAGGGTTAGGGTTAGGGTTAGCATCAGTCCTAGGATAGTGTTAGGGTTAGGGTTAGGGTTAGCATCAGCCCTTGGATAGTGTTAGGGTTAGGGTTAGCATCAGCCCTGGGATAATGTTAGGGTTAGGGTTAGGGTTAGCATCAGCCCTAGGATAGTGTTAGGGTTAGGGTTAGCATCAGCCCTAGGATAGTGTTAGGGTTAGGGTTAGGGTTAGCATCAGCCCTAGGATAGTGTTAGGTTTAGGGTTAGGGTTAGCATCAGCCCTAGGATAGTGTTAGGGTTAGGGTTAGCATCAGCCCTAGGATAGTGTTAGGGTTAGGGTTAGCATCAGCCCTAGGATAGTGTTAGGGTTAGGGTTAGGGTTAGCATCAGCCCTAGGATAGTGTTAGGGTTAGGGTTAGCATCAGCCCTAGGATAGTGTTAGGGTTAGGGTTAGCGTTTGCATCAGCCCTAGGATAGTGTTAGGGTTAGGGTTAGCATCAGCCCTAGGATAGTGTTAGGGTTAGGGTTAGGGTTAGCATCAGCCCTAGGATAGTGTTAGGGTTAGGGTTAGCATCAACCCTAGGATAGTGTTAGGGTTACGGTTAGGGTTACCATCAGCCCTAGGATAGTGTTAGTGTTATGGTTAGCATCAGCCCTAGGATAGTGTTAGGGTTAGGGTTAACATAAACCCTAGGATAGTGTTAGGGTTAGGGTTAGAGTTATCATCAGGCCTAGGATAGTTTTAGGGTTAGGGTTAGCATCAGTTCAAGGATAGCGTTAGGGTTACCGTTAGGGTTAGCATCAGCCCTAGGATAGTGTTAGGGTTAGGGTTAGGGTTAGCATCAGCCCTAGGATAGTGTTAGGGTTAGGGTTAGCATCAGCCCTAGGATAGTGTTAGGGTTAGGGTTAGGGTTAGCATCAGCGTTTGGAGAGTGTTAGGGTTAGGGTTAGGGTTAGCATAAGCCCTAGGATAGTGTTAGTGTTAGGGTTAGCATCAGCCCTAGGATAGTGTTTGGGTTAGGGTTAGGGTTAGCATCCGCCCTAGGATAGTGTTAGGTTTAGGGTTAGGGTTAGCATCAGCCCTAGGATAGTGTTAGGGTTAGGGTTAACATAAACCTTAGGATAGTGTTAGGGTTAGGGTTAGGGTTATCATCAGGCCTAGGATAGTGATAGGGTTAGGGTTAGGGTTAGCATCAGTTCAAGGATAGGGTTAGTGTTAGCGTTAGGGTTAGCATCAGCCCTAGGATAGTGTTAGGGTTAGGGTTAGGGTTAGCATCAGCCCTAGCATAGTGTTAGGTTTAGGGTTAGCATCAGCCCTAGGATAGTGTTAGGGTTAGGGTTAGGGTTAGCATCCGCCCTAGGATAGTGTTAGGGTTAGGGTTAGTGTTAGCATCAGCCCTAGGATAGTGTTAGGGTTAGGGTTAAAATAAACCCTAGGATAGTGTTAGGGTTAGGGTTATGGTTATCATCAGGCCTACGATAGTGTTAGGGTTAGGGTTAGGGTTAGCATCAGTTCAAGGATAGTGTTAGGGTTAGCGTTAGGGTTAGCATCTGCCCTAGGATAGTGTTAGGGTTAGGGTTAGGGTTAGCATCAGCCCAAGGATAGTGTTAGAGTTAGGGTTAGCATCAGCCCTAGGATAGTGTTAGGGTTAGGGTTAGGGTTAGCATCAGGCCCAGGATAGTGTTAGGGTTAGGGTTAGCATCAGCCCAAGGATAGTGTTAGGGTTAGGGTTAGGGTTAGCATCAGCCCTAGGATAGTGTTAGGGTTAGGGTTAGCATCAACCCTAGGATAGTGTTTGGTTTAGGGTTAGGGTTAGCATCAGCCCTAGGATAGTGTTAGGGTTAGGGTTAGGGTTAGCATCAGCCCAAGGATAGTGTTAGAGTTAGGGTTAGCATCAGCCCTAGGAGAGTGTTAGGGTTAGGGATAGGGTTAGCATCAGGCCTAGGATAGTGTTAGGGTTAGGGTTAGGGTTAGCATCGGCCCTAGGATAGTGTTAGGGTTAGGGTTAGGGTTAGCATCAGCCCTAGGATAGTTTTAGGGTTAGGGTTAGCATCAGCCCAAGGATAGTGTTAGGGTTAGGGTTAGGGTTAGCATCAGCCCTAGGATAGTTTTAGGGTTAGGGTTAGCATCAGCCCTAGGATAGTGTTAGGGTTAGGGTTAGCATCAGCCCTAGGATAGTGTTAGGGTTAGGGTTAGCGTTTGCATCAGCCCTAGGATAGTGTTAGGGTTAGGGTTAGCATCAGCCCTAGGATAGTGTTAGGGTTAGGGTTAGGGTTAGCATCAGCCCTAGGATAGTGTTAGGGTTAGGGTTAGCATCAACCCTAGGATAGTGTTAGGGTTACGGTTAGGGTTACCATCAGCCCTAGGATAGTGTTAGTGTTATGGTTAGCATCAGCCCTAGGATAGTGTTAGGGTTAGGGTTAACATAAACCCTAGGATAGTGTTAGGGTTAGGGTTAGAGTTATCATCAGGCCTAGGATAGTTTTAGGGTTAGGGTTAGCATCAGTTCAAGGATAGCGTTAGGGTTACCGTTAGGGTTAGCATCAGCCCTAGGATAGTGTTAGGGTTAGGGTTAGGGTTAGCATCAGCCCTAGGATAGTGTTAGGGTTAGGGTTAGCATCAGCCCTAGGATAGTGTTAGGGTTAGGGTTAGGGTTAGCATCAGCGTTTGGAGAGTGTTAGGGTTAGGGTTAGGGTTAGCATAAGCCCTAGGATAGTGTTAGTGTTAGGGTTAGCATCAGCCCTAGGATAGTGTTTGGGTTAGGGTTAGGGTTAGCATCCGCCCTAGGATAGTGTTAGGTTTAGGGTTAGGGTTAGCATCAGCCCTAGGATAGTGTTAGGGTTAGGGTTAACATAAACCTTAGGATAGTGTTAGGGTTAGGGTTAGGGTTATCATCAGGCCTAGGATAGTGATAGGGTTAGGGTTAGGGTTAGCATCAGTTCAAGGATAGGGTTAGTGTTAGCGTTAGGGTTAGCATCAGCCCTAGGATAGTGTTAGGGTTAGGGTTAGGGTTAGCATCAGCCCTAGCATAGTGTTAGGTTTAGGGTTAGCATCAGCCCTAGGATAGTGTTAGGGTTAGGGTTAGGGTTAGCATCCGCCCTAGGATAGTGTTAGGGTTAGGGTTAGTGTTAGCATCAGCCCTAGGATAGTGTTAGGGTTAGGGTTAAAATAAACCCTAGGATAGTGTTAGGGTTAGGGTTATGGTTATCATCAGGCCTACGATAGTGTTAGGGTTAGGGTTAGGGTTAGCATCAGTTCAAGGATAGTGTTAGGGTTAGCGTTAGGGTTAGCATCTGCCCTAGGATAGTGTTAGGGTTAGGGTTAGGGTTAGCATCAGCCCAAGGATAGTGCTAGAGTTAGGGTTAGCATCAGCCCTAGGATAGTGTTAGGGTTAGGGTTAGGGTTAGCATCAGGCCCAGGATAGTGTTAGGGTTAGGGTTAGCATCAGCCCAAGGATAGTGTTAGGGTTAGGGTTAGGGTTAGCATCAGCCCTAGGATAGTGTTAGGGTTAGGGTTAGCATCAACCCTAGGATAGTGTTTGGTTTAGGGTTAGGGTTAGCATCAGCCCTAGGATAGTGTTAGGGTTAGGGTTAGGGTTAGCATCAGCCCAAGGATAGTGTTAGAGTTAGGGTTAGCATCAGCCCTAGGAGAGTGTTAGGGTTAGGGATAGGGTTAGCATCAGGCCTAGGATAGTGTTAGGGTTAGGGTTAGGGTTAGCATCGGCCCTAGGATAGTGTTAGGGTTAGGGTTAGGGTTAGCATCAGCCCTAGGATAGTTTTAGGGTTAGGGTTAGCATCAGCCCAAGGATAGTGTTAGGGTTAGGGTTAGGGTTAGCATCAGCCCTAGGATAGTTTTAGGGTTAGGGTTAGCATCAGCCCTAGGATAGTGTTAGGGTTAGGGTTAGGGTTAGCATCAGCCCTAGGATAGTGTTAGGGTTATGGTTAGGTTTAGCATCAGCCCTAGGATAGTGTTAGGGTAAGGGTTAGGGTTAGCATCAGGCCTAGGATAGTGTTAGGGTTACGGTTAGAATCAGCCCTAGGATAGTGTTAGGGTTAGGGTTAAGTTTAGCATCAGCCCTAGGATAGTGTTAGGGTTAGGGTTAGGGTTAGAATCAGCCCTAGGATAGTGTTAGGGTTAGGGTTAGGGTTAGCATCAGCCCTAGGATAGTGTTAGGGTTAGGAATAGCATCAGCCCTAGGATAGTGTTAGGGTTAGGGTTAGGGTTAGCTTCAGCCCTAGGACATTGTTAGGGTTAGGGTTAGCATCGGCCCTAGGATAGTGTTAGGGTTAGGGTTAGGGTTAGCATCAGGCATAGGATAGTGTTAGGGTTAGGGTTAGCATCAGCCCTAGGATAGTGTTAGGGTTAGCGTTAGGGTTAGCATCAGCCCTAGGATAGTGTTAGAGTTAGGGTTAGCATCAGCCCTAGGATAGTGTTAGGGTTAGGGTTAGGGTTAGCATCAGGCATAGGATAGTGTTAGGGTTAGGGTTAGCATCAGCCCTAGGGTAGTGTTAGGGTTAGGGTTACGGTTATCATCAGGCCTATGATAGTGTTAGGGTTAGGGTTAGCATCAGCCCTAGGATAGTGTTAGGATTAGGGTAAGGGTTAGCATCAGCCCTAGGATAGTGTTTGGGTTAGGGTTAGCATCAGCCCTAGGATAGTGTTAGAGTTAGGGTTAGGGTTAGCATCAGCCCTAGGATAGTGTTAGGGTTAGGATTAGGGTTAGCATGAGCCCTAGGATAGTGTTAGAGTTAGGGTTAGCATCAGCCCTAGGATAGTGTTAGGGTTCGGGTTAACATAAACCCTAGGATAGTGTTAGGGTTAGGGTTAGGGTTATCATCAGGCCTAGGATAGTTTTAGGGTTAGGGTTAGCATCAGTTCAAGGATAGTGTTAGGGTTAGCGTTAGGTTTAGCATCAGCCCTAGGATAGTGTTAGGGTTAGGGTTAGCATCAGCCCTAGGATAGTGTTAGGGTTAGGGTTAGGGTTAGCATCAGCCCTAGGATAGTGTTAGGGTTAGGGTTAGCATCAGCCCTAGGATAGTGTTAGGGTTAGGGTTAGGGTTAGCATCAGGCCTAGGATAGTGTTAGGGTTAGCGTTAGCATCAGCCCTATGATAGTGTTAGGGTTAGCATCAGCCCTAGGATAGTGTTAGGGTTAGGGTTACCATAAACCCTAGGATAGTGTTAGGGTTAGGGTTAGGGTTATCATCAGGCCTAGGATAGTGATAGGGTTAGGGTTAGGGTTAGCATCCGCCCTAGGATAGTGTTAGGGTTAGGGTTAGGGTTAGCATCAGCCCTAGGATAGTGTTAGGGTTAGGGTTAACATAAACCCTAGGATAGTGTTAGGGTTAGGGTTAGCATCAACCCTGGGATAGTGTTAGGGTTAGGGTTAGGTTTAGCATCAGCCCTAGGATAGTGTTAGGGTTATGGTTAGGTTTAGCATCAGCCCTAGGATAGTGTTAAGGTAAGGGTTAGGGTTAGCATCAGGCCTAGGATAGTGTTAGGGTTACGGTTAGAATCAGCCCTAGGATAGTGTTAGGGTTAGGGTTAAGTTTAGCATCAGCCCTAGGATAGAGTTAGGGTTAGGGTTAGGGTTAGCATCAGCCCTAGGATAGTGTTAGGGTTAGGGTTAGGGTTAGCATCAGCCCTAGGATAGTGTTAGGGTTAGGGTTAGCATCAGCCCTAGGATAGTGTTAGGGTTAGGGTTAGGGATATCATCAGTCCTAGGATAGTGTTAGAGTTAGGGTTAGCATCAGCCCTAGGATAGTGTTAGGGTTAGGGTTAGGGTTAGCATCAGGCCTAGGATAGTGTTATTGTTAGGGTTAGCATCAGCCCTAGGATAGTGTTAGGGTTAAGGTTAGGGTTAGCATCAGCCGTAGGATAGTGTTAGGGTTAGGGTTAGCCTCAGCCCTAAGATAGTGTTAGAGTTAGGGTTAGGGTTAGCATCAGCCCTAGGATAGTGTTAGGGTTAGGGTTAGGGTTCGCATCAGCCCAAGGATAGTGTTAGTGTTATGGTTAGCATCAGCCCTAGGACAGTGTTAGGGTTAGGGTTAGGGTTAGCATCCGCCCTAGGATAGTGTTAGGGTTAGGGTTAGGGTTAGCATCAGCCCTAGGATAGTGTTATGGTTAGGGTTAACATAAACCCTAGGATGGTGTTAGGGTTAGGGTTAGGGTTATCATCAGGCCTAGGATAGTGTTAGGGTTAGGGTTAGGGTTAGCATTAGTTCAAGGATAGTGTTAGGGTTAGCGTTAGGGTTAGCATCAGCCCTAGGATAGTGTGAGGGTTAGGGTTAGGGTTAGCATCAGCCCTACGATAGTGTTAGGGTTAGGGTTAGCATCAGCCCTAGGATAGTGTTAGGGTTAGGGTTAGGGTTAGCCTCAGGCCCAGGATAGTGGTAGGGTTAGGGTTAGCATCAGCCCTAGGATAGTGTTATGGTTAGGGTTAACATAAACCCTAGGATAGTGTTAGGGTTAGGGTTAGGGTTATCATCAGGCCTAGGATAGTGTTAGGGTTAGGGTTAGGGTTAGCATCAGTTCAAGGATAATATTAGGGTTAGCGTTAGGGTTAGCATCAGCCCTAGGATAGTGTTAGGGTTAGGGTTAGGGTTAGCATCAGCCCTAGGATAGTGTTAGGGTTAGGGTTAGCATCAGCCCTAGGATAGTGTTAGGGTTAGGGTTAGGGTTATCATCAGGCCTAGGATAGTGTTAGGGTTAGGGTTAGCATCAGCCCTAGGATAGTGTTAGGGTTAGGGTTAGGGTTAGCATCAGCCCTAGGATAGTGTCAGGGTTAGGGTTAGCATCAGCCCTAGGATAGTGTTAGGGTTAGGGTTAGGGTTAGCATCAGCCCTAGGATAGTGTTAGGGTTAGGGTTAGCATCAGCTCTAGGATAGTGTTAGGGTTAGGGTTAGCATCAGCCCTAGGATAGTGTTATGGTTAGGGTTAGGGTTAGCATCAGCATTTGGAGAGTGTTAGGGTTAGGGTTAGGGTTAGCATCAGCCCTAGGATAGTGTTAGTGTTAGGGTTAGCATCAGCCCTAGATAGTGTTAGGGTTAGGGTTAGGGTTAGCATCAGGCCTAGGATAGTGTTAGGTTTAGGGTTAGGGTTAGCATCAGCCCTAGGATAGTGTTAGGGTTAGGGTTAACATAAACCCTAGGATAGTGTTAGGGTTAGGATTAGGGTTAGCATCAGCCCTAGGATAGTGTTAGGGTTAGGGTTAGGGTTAGCATCAGTTCAAGGATAGTGTTAGGGTTAGCGTTATGGTTAGCATCAGCCCTAGGATAGTGTTAGGGTTAGGGTTAGGGTTAGCATCAGCCCTAGGATAGTGTTAGGGTTAGGGTTAGCATCAGCCCTAGGATAGTGTTAGGGTTAGGGTTAGGGTTATCATCAGGCCTAGGATAGTGTTAGGGTTAGGGTTAGCATCAGCCCTAGGATAGTGTTAGGGTTAGGGTTAGGGTTAGCATCAGCCCTAGGATAGTGTTAGGGTTATGGTTATCATCAGCCCTAGGATAGTGTTGGGGTTAGGGTTAGGGTTAGCATCAGCCGTAGGATAGTGTTAGGGTTAGGGTTAGCCTCAGCCCTAAGATAGTGTTAGAGTTAGGGTTAGGGTTAGCATCAGCCCTAGGATAATGTTAGGGTTAGGGTTAGGGTTATCATCAGCCCTAGGATAGTGTTAGGGTTAGGGTTAGGGTTAGCATCCGCCCTAGGATAGTGTTAGGGTTAGGGTTAGTGTTAGCATCAGCCCTAGGATAGTGTTAGGGTTAGGGTTAGGGTTATCATCAGGCCTAGGATAGTGTTAGGGTAAGGGTTAGGGTTAGCATCAGCCCTAGGATAGTGTTAGGGTTAGGGTTAGGGTTAGCATCAGCCCTAGGATAGTGTTAGGGTTAGGGTTAGCATCAGCCCTAGGATAGTGTTAGGGTTAGGGTTAGGGTTAGCATCAGCCCTAGGATAGTGTTAGTGTTAGGGTTAGCATCAGCCCTAGGATAGTGTTAGGGTTAGGGTTAGGGTTAGCATCCACCCTAGGATAGTGTTAGGTTTAGGGTTAGGGTTAGCATCAGCCCTAGGATAGTGTTAGGGTTAGGGTTAACATAAACCCTAGGATAGTGTTAGGGTTAGGGTTAGGGTTATCATCAGGCCTGGATAGTGTTAGGGTTAGGGTTAGGGTTAGCATCAGTTCAAGGATATTGTTAGGGTTAGCGTTAGGGTTAGCATCAGCCCTAGGATAGTGTTAGGGTTAGGGTTAGGGTTAGCATCAGCCCTAGGATAGTGTTAGGGTTAGGGTCAGGGTTATCATCAGGCCTAGGATAGTGTTAGGGTTTGGGTTAGCATCAGCCCTAGGATAGTGTTAGGGTTAGGGTTAGGGTTAGCATCAGCCCTAGGATAGTGTTAGGGTTATGGTTAGCATCAGCCCTAGGATAGTGTTGGGGTTAGGGTTAGGGTTAGCATCAGCCGTAGGATAGTGTTAGGGTTAGGGTTAGGGTTAGCATCAGAAGTAGGATAGTGTTAGGGTTAGGGTTAGCCTCAGCCCTAAGATAGTGTTAGAGTTAGGCTTAGGGTTAGCATCAGCCCTAGGATAACGTTAGGGTTATGGTTAGGGTTAGCATCAGCCCTAGGATAGTGTTAGTGTTAGGGCTAGCATCAGCCCTAGGATAGTGTTAGGGTTAGGGTTAGGGTTAGCATCCGCCCTAGGATAGTGTTAGTGTTAGGGTTAGTGTTAGCATCAGCCCTAGGATAGTGTTAGGGTTAGGGTTAACATAAACCCTAGGATAGTGTTAGGGTTAGGGTTAGCAGCAACCCTAGGATAGTGTTTGGGTTAGGGTTAGGGTTAGCATCAGCCCTAGGATAGTGTTAGGGTTATGGTTAGCCTCAGCCCTAGGAGAGTGTTAGGGTTAGGTATAGGGTTAGCATCAGGCCTAGGATAGTGTTAGGGTTAGGGTTAGCCTCAGCCCTAAGATAGTGTTAGAGTTAGGCTTAGGGTTAGCATCAGCCCTAGGATAACGTTAGGGTTAGGGTTAGGGTTAGCATCAGCCCTAGGATAGTGTTAGTGTTAGGGCTAGCATCAGCCCTAGGATAGTGTTAGGGTTAGGGTTAGGGTTAGCATCCGCCCTAGGATAGTGTTAGTGTTAGGGTTAGTGTTAGCATCAGCCCTAGGATAGTGTTAGGGTTAGGGTTAACATAAACCCTAGGATAGTGTTAGGGTTAGGGTTAGCAGCAACCCTAGGATAGTGTTTGGGTTAGGGTTAGGGTTAGCATCAGCCCTAGGATAGTGTTAGGGTTAGGGTTAGGGTTAGCATCAGCCCTAGGATAGTGTTAGGGTTAGGGTTAGCATCAGCCCTAGGATAGTGTTAGGGTGAGGGTTAGGGTTAGCATCAGGCCTAGGATAGTGTTAGGGTTAGGGTTAGGGATATCATCAGTCCTAGGATAGTGTTAGAGTTAGGGTTAGCATCAGCCCTAGGATAGTGTTAGGGTTAGGGTTAGGGTTAGCATCAGGCCTAGGATAGTGTTATTGTTAGGGTTAGCATCAGCCCTAGGATAGTGTTAGGGTTAAGGTTAGGGTTAGCATCAGCCGTAGGATAGTGTTAGGGTTAGGGTTAGCCTCAGCCCTAAGATAGTGTTAGAGTTAGGGTTAGGGTTAGCATCAGCCCTAGGATAGTGTTAGGGTTAGGGTTAGGGTTCGCATCAGCCCAAGGATAGTGTTAGTGTTATGGTTAGCATCAGCCCTAGGACAGTGTTAGGGTTAGGGTTAGGGTTAGCATCCGCCCTAGGATAGTGTTAGGGTTAGGG
This sequence comes from Lemur catta, assembly GCF_020740605.2. Classification (NCBI taxonomy): domain Eukaryota; kingdom Metazoa; phylum Chordata; class Mammalia; order Primates; family Lemuridae; genus Lemur; species Lemur catta. The sequence continues at coordinate 30,246 of NC_059145.1, read as the reverse complement.
TTAGGGTTAGCATCAGCCCTAGGATAGTGTTATGGTTAGGGTTAACATAAACCCTAGGATGGTGTTAGGGTTAGGGTTAGGGTTATCATCAGGCCTAGGATAGTGTTAGGGTTAGGGTTAGGGTTAGCATTAGTTCAAGGATAGTGTTAGGGTTAGCGTTAGGGTTAGCATCAGCCCTAGGATAGTGTGAGGGTTAGGGTTAGGGTTAGCATCAGCCCTACGATAGTGTTAGGGTTAGGGTTAGCATCAGCCCTAGGATAGTGTTAGTGTTAGGGTTAGGGTTAGCCTCAGGCCCAGGATAGTGGTAGGGTTAGGGTTAGCATCAGCCCTAGGATAGTGTTAGGGTTAGGGTTAACATAAACCCTAGGATAGTGTTAGGGTTAGGGTTAGGGTTATCATCAGGCCTAGGATAGTGTTAGGGTTAGGGTTAGGGTTAGCATCAGTTCAAGGATAATATTAGGGTTAGCGTTAGGGTTAGCATCAGCCCTAGGATAGTGTTAGGGTTAGGGTTAGGGTTAGCATCAGCCCTAGGATAGTGTTAGGGTTAGGGTTAGCATCAGCCCTAGGATAGTGTTAGGGTTAGGGTTAGGGTTATCATCAGGCCTAGGATAGTGTTAGGGTTAGGGTTAGCATCAGCCCTAGGATAGTGTTAGGGTTAGGGTTAGGTTTAGCATCAGCCCTAGGATAGTGTCAGGGTTAGGGTTAGCATCAGCCCTAGGATAGTGTTAGGGTTAGGGTTAGGGTTAGCATCAGCCCTAGGATAGTGTTAGGGTTAGGGTTAGCATCAGCTCTAGGATAGTGTTAGGGTTAGGGTTAGCATCAGCCCTAGGATAGTGTTATGGTTAGGGTTAGGGTTAGCATCAGCATTTGGAGAGTGTTAGGGTTAGGGTTAGGGTTAGCATCAGCCCTAGGATAGTGTTAGTGTTAGGGTTAGCATCAGCCCTAGATAGTGTTAGGGTTAGGGTTAGGGTTAGCATCAGGCCTAGGATAGTGTTAGGTTTAGGGTTAGGGTTAGCATCAGCCCTAGGATAGTGTTAGGGTTAGGGTTAACATAAACCCTAGGATAGTGTTAGGGTTAGGATTAGGGTTAGCATCAGCCCTAGGATAGTGTTAGGGTTAGGGTTAGGGTTAGCATCAGTTCAAGGATAGTGTTAGGGTTAGCGTTATGGTTAGCATCAGCCCTAGGATAGTGTTAGGGTTAGGGTTAGGGTTAGCATCAGCCCTAGGATAGTGTTAGGGTTAGGGTTAGCATCAGCCCTAGGATAGTGTTAGGGTTAGGGTTAGGGTTATCATCAGGCCTAGGATAGTGTTAGGGTTAGGGTTAGCATCAGCCCTAGGATAGTGTTAGGGTTAGGGTTAGGGTTAGCATCAGCCCTAGGATAGTGTTAGGGTTATGGTTATCATCAGCCCTAGGATAGTGTTGGGGTTAGGGTTAGGGTTAGCATCAGCCGTAGGATAGTGTTAGGGTTAGGGTTAGCCTCAGCCCTAAGATAGTGTTAGAGTTAGGGTTAGGGTTAGCATCAGCCCTAGGATAATGTTAGGGTTAGGGTTAGGGTTATCATCAGCCCTAGGATAGTGTTAGGGTTAGGGTTAGGGTTAGCATCCGCCCTAGGATAGTGTTAGGGTTAGGGTTAGTGTTAGCATCAGCCCTAGGATAGTGTTAGGGTTAGGGTTAGGGTTATCATCAGGCCTAGGATAGTGTTAGGGTAAGGGTTAGGGTTAGCATCAGCCCTAGGATAGTGTTAGGGTTAGGGTTAGGGTTAGCATCAGCCCTAGGATAGTGTTAGGGTTAGGGTTAGCATCAGCCCTAGGATAGTGTTAGGGTTAGGGTTAGGGTTAGCATCAGCCCTAGGATAGTGTTAGTGTTAGGGTTAGCATCAGCCCTAGGATAGTGTTAGGGTTAGGGTTAGGGTTAGCATCCGCCCTAGGATAGTGTTAGGGTTAGGGTTAGGGTTAGCATCAGCCCTAGGATAGTGTTAGGGTTAGGGTTAACATAAACCCTAGGATGGTGTTAGGGTTAGGGTTAGGGTTATCATCAGGCCTGGATAGTGTTAGGGTTAGGGTTAGGGTTAGCATCAGTTCAAGGATAGTGTTAGGGTTAGCGTTAGGGTTAGCATCAGCCCTAGGATAGTGTGAGGGTTAGGGTTAGGGTTAGCATCAGCCCTACGATAGTGTTAGGGTTAGGGTCAGGGTTATCATCAGGCCTAGGATAGTGTTAGGGTTTGGGTTAGCATCAGCCCTAGGATAGTGTTAGGGTTAGGGTTAGGGTTAGCATCAGCCCTAGGATAGTGTTAGGGTTATGGTTAGCATCAGCCCTAGGATAGTGTTGGGGTTAGGGTTAGGGTTAGCATCAGCCGTAGGATAGTGTTAGGGTTAGGGTTAGGGTTAGCATCAGAAGTAGGATAGTGTTAGGGTTAGGGTTAGCCTCAGCCCTAAGATAGTGTTAGAGTTAGGCTTAGGGTTAGCATCAGCCCTAGGATAACGTTAGGGTTAGGGTTAGGGTTAGCATCAGCCCTAGGATAGTGTTAGTGTTAGGGCTAGCATCAGCCCTAGGATAGTGTTAGGGTTAGGGTTAGGGTTAGCATCCGCCCTAGGATAGTGTTAGTGTTAGGGTTAGTGTTAGCATCAGCCCTAGGATAGTGTTAGGGTTAGGGTTAACATAAACCCTAGGATAGTGTTAGGGTTAGGGTTAGCAGCAACCCTAGGATAGTGTTTGGGTTAGGGTTAGGGTTAGCATCAGCCCTAGGATAGTGTTAGGGTTATGGTTAGCCTCAGCCCTAGGAGAGTGTTAGGGTTAGGGATAGGGTTAGCATCAGGCCTAGGATAGTGTTAGGGTTAGGGTTAGCCTCAGCCCTAAGATAGTGTTAGAGTTAGGCTTAGGGTTAGCATCAGCCCTAGGATAACGTTAGGGTTAGGGTTAGGGTTAGCATCAGCCCTAGGATAGTGTTAGTGTTAGGGCTAGCATCAGCCCTAGGATAGTGTTAGGGTTAGGGTTAGGGTTAGCATCCGCCCTAGGATAGTGTTAGTGTTAGGGTTAGTGTTAGCATCAGCCCTAGGATAGTGTTAGGGTTAGGGTTAACATAAACCCTAGGATAGTGTTAGGGTTAGGGTTAGCAGCAACCCTAGGATAGTGTTTGGGTTAGGGTTAGGGTTAGCATCAGCCCTAGGATAGTGTTAGGGTTAGGGTTAGGGTTAGCATCAGCCCTAGGATAGTGTTAGGGTTAGGGTTAGCATCAGCCCTAGGATAGTGTTAGGGTGAGGGTTAGGGTTAGCATCAGGCCTAGGATAGTGTTAGGGTTAGGGTTAGCATCAGCTCTAGGATAGTGTTAGGGTTAGGGTTAGCATAAGCCCTAGGATATTGTTATGGTTAGGGTTAGGGTTAGCATCAGCATTTGGAGAGTGTTAGGGTTAGGGTTAGGGTTATCATCAGCCCTAGGATAGTGTTAGTGTTAGGGTTAGCATCAGCCCTAGGATAGTGTTAGGGTTAGGGTTAAGTTTAGCATCAGCCCTAGGATAGTGTTAGGGTTAGGGTTAGGGTTAGCATCAGCCCTAGGATAGTGTGAGGGTTAGGGTTAGGGTTAGCATCAGCCCTAGGATAGTGTTAGGGTTAGGGTTAGCATCAGCCCTAGGATAGTGTTAGGGTTAGGGTTAGGGATATCATCAGGCCTAGGATAGTGTTAGGGTTAGGGTTAGCATCAGCCCTAGGATAGTGTTAGGGTTAGGGTTAGGGTTAGCATCAGCCCTAGGATAGTGTTAGGGTTATGGTTAGCCTCAGCCCTAGGAGAGTGTTAGGGTTAGGGATAGGGTTAGCATCAGGCCTAGGATAGTGTTAGGGTTAGGGTTAGGGTTAGCATCAGCCCTAGGATAGTGTTAGGGTTAGGGTTAGCATCAGGCCTAGGATAGTGTTAGGGTTAGGGTTAGCATCAGCCCTAGGATAGTGTTAGGGTTAGGGTTAGGTTTAGCATCAGCCCTAGGATAGTGTTAGGGTTATGGTTAGGTTTAGCATCAGCCCTAGGATAGTGTTAAGGTAAGGGTTAGGGTTAGCATCAGGCCTAGGATAGTGTTAGGGTTACGGTTAGAATCAGCCCTAGGATAGTGTTAGGGTTAGGGTTAAGTTTAGCATCAGCCCTAGGATAGTGTTAGGGTTAGGGTTAGGGTTAGCATCAGCCCTAGGATAGTGTTAGGGTTAGGGTTAGGGTTAGCATCAGCCCTAGGATAGTGTTAGGGTTAGGGTTAGCATCAGCCCTAGGATAGTGTTAGGGTTAGGGTTAGGGATATCATCAGGCCTAGGATAGTGTTAGGGTTAGGGTTAGCATCAGCCCTAGGATAGTGTTAGGGTTAGGGTTAGGGTTAGCATCAGCCCTAGGATAGTGTTAGGGTTAGGGTTAGCATCAGCCCTAGGATAGTGTTAGGGTTAGGGTTAGGGTTAGCATCAGGCCTAGGATAGTGTTATTGTTAGGGTTAGCATCAGCCCTAGGATAGTGTTAGGGTTAAGGTTAGGGTTAGCATCAGCCGTAGGATAGTGTTAGGGTTAGGGTTAGCCTCAGCCCTAAGATAGTGTTAGAGTTAGGATTAGGGTTAGCATCAGCCCTAGGATAGTGTTAGGGTTAGGGTTAGGGTTCGCATCAGCCCTAGGATAGTGTTAGTGTTATGGTTAGCATCAGCCATAGGATAGTGTTAGCGTTAGGGTTAGGGTTAGCATCCGCCCTAGGATAGTGTTAGGGTTAGGGTTAGGGTTAGCATCAGCCCTAGGATAGTGTTAGGGTTAGGGTTGACATAAACCCTAGGATAGTGTTAGGGTTAGGGTTAGGGTTATCATCAGGCCTAGGATAGTGTTAGGGTTAGGGTTAGGGTTAGCATTAGTTCAAGGATAGTGTTAGGGTTAGCGTTCGGGTTAGCATCAGCCCTAGGATAGTGTGAGGGTTAGGGTTAGGGTTAGCATCAGCCCTACGATAGTGTTAGGGTTAGGGTTAGCATCAGCCCCAGGATAGTGTTAGTGTTAGGTTTAGGGTTAGCATCAGGCCCAGGATAGTGGTAGGGTTAGGGTTAGCATCAGCCCTAGGATAGTGTTAGGGTTAGGGTTAACATAAACCCTAGGATAGTGTTAGGGTTAGGGTTAGGGTTATCATCAGGCCTAGGATAGTGTTAGGGTTAGGGTTAGGGTTAGCATCAGTTCAAGGATTGTTTTAGGGTTAGCGTTAGGGTTAGCATCAGCCCTAGGATAGTCTTAGGGTTAGGGTTAGGGTTAGCATCAGCCCTAGGATAGTGTTAGGGTTAGGGTTAGCATCAGCCCTAGGATAGTGTTAGGGTTAGGGTTAGGGTTATCATCAGGCCTAGGATAGTGTTAGGGTTAGGGTTAGCATCAGCCCTAGGATAGTGTTAGGGTTAGGGTTAGGGTTAGCATCAGCCCTAGGATAGTGTTAGGGTTAGGGTTAGCATCAGCCCTAGGATAGTGTTAGGGTTAGGGTTAGGGTTAGCATCAGGCCTAGGATAGTGTTAGGGTTAGGGTTAGCATCAGCTCTAGGATAGTGTTAGGGTTAGGGTTAGCATAAGCCCTAGGATAGTGTTATGGTTAGGGTTAGGGTTAGCATCAGCATTTGGAGAGTGTTAGGGTTAGGGTTAGGGTTAGCATCAGCCCTAGGATAGTGTTAGGGTTAGGGTTAGCATCAGCCCTAGATAGTGTTATGGTTAGGGTTAGGGTTAGCATCAGCATTTGGAGAGTGTTAGGGTTAGGGTTAGGGTTAGCATCAGCCCTAGGATAGTGTTAGTGTTAGGGTTAGCATCAGCCCTAGATAGTGTTAGGGTTAGGGTTAGGGTTAGCATCCGCCCTAGGATAGTGTTAGGTTTAGGGTTAGGGTTAGCATCAGCCCTAGGATAGTGTTAGGGTTAGGGTTAACATAAACCCTAGGATAGTGTTAGGGTTAGGGTTAGGGTTAACATCAGTTCTTGGATAGTGTTAGGGTTAGGGTTAGGGTTAGCATCAGTTCAAGGATAGTGTTAGGGTTAGCGTTATGGTTAGCATCAGCCCTAGGATAGTGTTAGGGTTAGGGTTAGGGTTAGCATCAGCCCTAGGATAGTGTTAGGGTTAGGGTTAGCATCAGCCCTAGGATAGTGTTAGGGTTAGGGTTAGGGTTATCATCAGGCCTAGGATAGTGTTAGTGTTAGGGTTAGCATCAGCCCTAGGATAGTGTTAGGGTTAGGGTTAGGGTTAGCATCAGCCCTAGGATAGTGTTAGGGTTATGGTTATCATCAGCCCTAGGATAGTGTTGGGGTTAGTGTTAGGGTTAGCATCAGCCGTAGGATAGTGTTAGGGTTAGGGTTAGCCTCAGCCCTAAGATAGTGTTAGAGTTAGGGTTAGGGTTAGCATCAGCCCTAGGATAGTGTTAGGGTTAGGGTTAGGGTTAGCATCAGCCCTAGGATAGTGTTAGGGTTAGGGTTAGGTTTAGCATCAGCCCTAGGATAGTGTTAGGGTAAGGGTTAGGGTTAGCATCAGGCCTAGGATAGTGTTACTGTTACGGTTAGAATCAGCCCTAGGATAGTGTTAGGGTTAGGGTTAGGGTTAGCATCAGCCCTAGGATAGTGTTAGGGTTAGGGTTAGGGTTAGCATCAGCCCTAGGATACTGTTAGGATTAAGGTTAGGGTTAGCATCAGCGTTAGGATAGTGTTAGGGTTAGGGTTAGCATCAGTTCAAGGATAGTTTTATGGTTAGCGTTAGGGTTAGCATCAGCCCTAGGATAGTGTTAGGGTTAGGGTTAGGGTTAGCATCAGCCCTAGGATAGTGTTAGGGTTAGGGTTAGCATCAGCCCTAGGATAGTGTTAGGGTTAGGGTTAGGGTTATCATCAGGCCTAGGATAGTGTTAGGGTTAGGGTTAGCATCAGCCCTAGGATAGTGTTAGGGTTAGGGTTAGGGTTAGCATCAGCCCTAGGATAGTGTTAGGGTTAGGGTTAGCATCAGCCCTAGGATAGTGTTAGGGTTAGGGTTAGGGTTAGCATCAGGCCTAGGATAGTGTTAGGGTTAGGGTTAGCATCAGCTCTAGGATAGTGTTAGGGTTAGGGTTAGCATCAGCCCTAGGATAGTGTTATGGTTAGGGTTAGGGTTAGCATCAGCATTTGGAGAGTGTTAGGGTTAGGGTTAGGGTTAGCATCAGCCCTAGGATAGTGTTAGTGTTAGGGTTAGCATCAGCCCTAGATAGTGTTATGGTTAGGGTTACGGTTAGCATCAGCATTTGGAGAGTGTTAGGGTTAGGGTTAGGGTTAGCATCAGCCCTAGGATAGTGTTAGTGTTAGGGTTAGCATCAGCCCTAGATAGTGTTAGGGTTAGGGTTAGGGTTAGCATCCGCCCTAGGATAGTGTTAGGTTTAGGGTTAGGGTTAGCATCAGCCCTAGGATAGTGTTAGGGTTAGGGTTAACATAAACCCTAGGATAGTGTTAGGGTTAGGGTTAGGGTTAACATCAGTTCTAGGATAGTGTTAGGGTTAGGGTTAGGGTTAGCATCAGTTCAAGGATAGTGTTAGGGTTAGCGTTATGGTTAGCATCAGCCCTAGGATAGTGTTAGGGTTAGGGTTAGGGTTAGCATCAGCCCTAGGATAGTGTTAGGGTTAGGGTTAGCATCAGCCCTAGGATAGTGTTAGGGTTGGGGTTAGGGTTATCATCAGGCCTAGGATAGTGTTAGTGTTAGGGTTAGCATCAGCCCTAGGATAGTGTTAGGGTTAGGGTTAGGGTTAGCATCAGCCCTAGGATAGTGTTAGGGTTATGGTTATCATCAGCCCTAGGATAGTGTTGGGGTTAGTGTTAGGGTTAGCATCAGCCGTAGGATAGTGTTAGGGTTAGGGTTAGCCTCAGCCCTAAGATAGTGTTAGAGTTAGGGTTCGGGTTAGCATCAGCCCTAGGATAATGTTAGGGTTAGGGTTAGGGTTATCATCAGCCCTAGGATAGTGTTAGTGTTAGGGTTAGCATCAGCCCTAGGATAGTGTTAGGGTTAGGGTTAGGGTTAGCATCAGCCCTAGGATAGTGTTAGGGTTAGGGTTAGCATCAGCCCTAGGATAGTGTTAGGGTGAGGGTTAGGGTTAGCATCAGGCCTAGGATAGTGTTAGGGTTAGGGTTAGCATCAGCTCTAGGATAGTGTTAGGGTTAGGGTTAGCATAAGCCCAAGGATAGTGTTATGGTTAGGGTTAGGGTTAGCATCAGCATTTGGAGAGTGTTAGGGTTAGGGTTAGGGTTAGCATCAGCCCTAGGATAGTGTTAGTGTTAGGGTTAGCATCAGCCCTAGGATAGTGTTAGGGTTAGGGTTAAGTTTAGCATCAGCCCTAGGATAGTGTTAGGGTTAGGGTTAGGGTTAGCATCAGCCCTAGGATAGTGTGAGGGTTAGGGTTAGGGTTAGCATCAGCCCTAGGATAGTGTTAGGGTTAGGGTTAGCATCAGCCCTAGGATAGTGTTAGGGTTAGGGTTAGGGATATCATCAGGCCTAGGATAGTGTTAGGGTTAGGGTTAGCATCAGCCCTAGGATAGTGTTAGGGTTAGGGTTAGGGTTAGCATCAGCCCTAGGATAGTGTTAGGGTTAGGGTTAGCATCAGCCCTAGGATAGTGTTAGGGTTAGGGTTAGGGTTAGCATCCGCCCTAGGATAGTGTTAGTGTTAGGGTTAGTGTTAGCATCAGCCCTAGGATAGTGTTAGGGTTAGGGTTAACATAAACCCTAGGATAGTGTTAGGGTTAGGGTTAGCATCAACCCTAGGATAGTGTTTGGGTTAGGGTTAGGGTTAGCATCAGCCCTAGGATAGTGTTAGGGTTATGGTTAGCCTCAGCCCTAGGAGAGTGTTAGGGTTAGGGATAGGGTTAGCATCAGGCCTAGGATAGTGTTAGGGTTAGGGTTAGGGTTAGCATCAGCCCTAGGATAGTGTTAGGGTTAGGGTTAGCATCAGGCCTAGGATAGTGTTAGGGTTAGGGTTAGCATCAGCCCTAGGATAGTGTTAGGGTTAGGGTTAGGTTTAGCATCAGCCCTAGGATAGTGTTAGGGTTATGGTTAGGTTTAGCATCAGCCCTAGGATAGTGTTAAGGTAAGGGTTAGGGTTAGCATCAGGCCTAGGATAGTGTTAGGGTTACGGTTAGAATCAGCCCTAGGATAGTGTTAGGGTTAGGGTTAAGTTTAGCATCAGCCCTAGGATAGTGTTAGGGTTAGGGTTAGGGTTAGCATCAGCCCTAGGATAGTGTTAGGGTTAGGGTTAGGGTTAGCATCAGCCCTAGGATAGTGTTAGGGTTAGGGTTAGCATCAGCCCTAGGATAGTGTTAGGGTTAGGGTTAGGGATATCATCAGGCCTAGGATAGTGTTAGGGTTAGGGTTAGCATCAGCCCTAGGATAGTGTTAGGGTTAGGGTTAGGGTTAGCATCAGCCCTAGGATAGTGTTAGGGTGAGGGTTAGGGTTAGCATCAGGCCTAGGATAGTGTTAGGGTTAGGGTTAGGGATATCATCAGTCCTAGGATAGTGTTAGAGTTAGGGTTAGCATCAGCCCTAGGATAGTGTTAGGGTTAGGGTTAGGGTTAGCATCAGGCCTAGGATAGTGTTATTGTTAGGGTTAGCATCAGCCCTAGGATAGTGTTAGGGTTAAGGTTAGGGTTAGCATCAGCCGTAGGATAGTGTTAGGGTTAGGGTTAGCCTCAGCCCTAAGATAGTGTTAGAGTTAGGGTTAAGGTTAGCATCAGCCCTAGGATAGTGTTAGGGTTAGGGTTAGGGTTCGCATCAGCCCAAGGATAGTGTTAGTGTTATGGTTAGCATCAGCCCTAGGACAGTGTTAGGGTTAGGGTTAGGGTTAGCATCCGCCCTAGGATAGTGTTAGGGTTGGGGTTAGGGTTAGCATCAGCCCTAGGATAGTGTTATGGTTAGGGTTAACATAAACCCTAGGATGGTGTTAGGGTTAGGGTTAGGGTTATCATCAGGCCTAGGATAGTGTTAGGGTTAGGGTTAGGGTTAGCATTAGTTCAAGGATAGTGTTAGGGTTAGCGTTAGGGTTAGCATCAGCCCTAGGATAGTGTGAGGGTTAGGGTTAGGGTTAGCATCAGCCCTACGATAGTGTTAGGGTTAGGGTTAGCATCAGCCCTAGGATAGTGTTAGTGTTAGGGTTAGGGTTAGCCTCAGGCCCAGGATAGTGGTAGGGTTAGGGTTAGCATCAGCCCTAGGATAGTGTTAGGGTTAGGGTTAACATAAACCCTAGGATAGTGTTAGGGTTAGGGTTAGGGTTATCATCAGGCCTAGGATAGTGTTAGGGTTAGGGTTAGGGTTAGCATCAGTTCAAGGATAATATTAGGGTTAGCGTTAGGGTTAGCATCAGCCCTAGGATAGTGTTAGGGTTAGGGTTAGGGTTAGCATCAGCCCTAGGATAGTGTTAGGGTTAGGGTTAGCATCAGCCCTAGGATAGTGTTAGGGTTAGGGTTAGGGTTATCATCAGGCCTAGGATAGTGTTAGGGTTAGGGTTAGCATCAGCCCTAGGATAGTGTTAGGGTTAGGGTTAGGTTTAGCATCAGCCCTAGGATAGTGTCAGGGTTAGGGTTAGCATCAGCCCTAGGATAGTGTTAGGGTTAGGGTTAGGGTTAGCATCAGCCCTAGGATAGTGTTAGGGTTAGGGTTAGCATCAGCTCTAGGATAGTGTTAGGGTTAGGGTTAGCATCAGCCCTAGGATAGTGTTATGGTTAGGGTTAGGGTTAGCATCAGCATTTGGAGAGTGTTAGGGTTAGGGTTAGGGTTAGCATCAGCCCTAGGATAGTGTTAGTGTTAGGGTTAGCATCAGCCCTAGATAGTGTTAGGGTTAGGGTTAGGGTTAGCATCAGGCCTAGGATAGTGTTAGGTTTAGGGTTAGGGTTAGCATCAGCCCTAGGATAGTGTTAGGGTTAGGGTTAACATAAACCCTAGGATAGTGTTAGGGTTAGGATTAGGGTTAGCATCAGCCCTAGGATAGTGTTAGGGTTAGGGTTAGGGTTAGCATCAGTTCAAGGATAGTGTTAGGGTTAGCGTTATGGTTAGCATCAGCCCTAGGATAGTGTTAGGGTTAGGGTTAGGGTTAGCATCAGCCCTAGGATAGTGTTAGGGTTAGGGTTAGCATCAGCCCTAGGATAGTGTTAGGGTTAGGGTTAGGGTTATCATCAGGCCTAGGATAGTGTTAGGGTTAGGGTTAGCATCAGCCCTAGGATAGTGTTAGGGTTAGGGTTAGGGTTAGCATCAGCCCTAGGATAGTGTTAGGGTTATGGTTATCATCAGCCCTAGGATAGTGTTGGGGTTAGGGTTAGGGTTAGCATCAGCCGTAGGATAGTGTTAGGGTTAGGGTTAGCCTCAGCCCTAAGATAGTGTTAGAGTTAGGGTTAGGGTTAGCATCAGCCCTAGGATAATGTTAGGGTTAGGGTTAGGGTTATCATCAGCCCTAGGATAGTGTTAGGGTTAGGGTTAGGGTTAGCATCCGCCCTAGGATAGTGTTAGGGTTAGGGTTAGTGTTAGCATCAGCCCTAGGATAGTGTTAGGGTTAGGGTTAGGGTTATCATCAGGCCTAGGATAGTGTTAGGGTAAGGGTTAGGGTTAGCATCAGCCCTAGGATAGTGTTAGGGTTAGGGTTAGGGTTAGCATCAGCCCTAGGATAGTGTTAGGGTTAGGGTTAGCATCAGCCCTAGGATAGTGTTAGGGTTAGGGTTAGGGTTAGCATCAGCCCTAGGATAGTGTTAGTGTTAGGGTTAGCATCAGCCCTAGGATAGTGTTAGGGTTAGGGTTAGGGTTAGCATCCGCCCTAGGATAGTGTTAGGGTTAGGGTTAGGGTTAGCATCAGCCCTAGGATAGTGTTAGGGTTAGGGTTAACATAAACCCTAGGATGGTGTTAGGGTTAGGGTTAGGGTTATCATCAGGCCTGGATAGTGTTAGGGTTAGGGTTAGGGTTAGCATCAGTTCAAGGATAGTGTTAGGGTTAGCGTTAGGGTTAGCATCAGCCCTAGGATAGTGTGAGGGTTAGGGTTAGGGTTAGCATCAGCCCTACGATAGTGTTAGGGTTAGGGTCAGGGTTATCATCAGGCCTAGGATAGTGTTAGGGTTTGGGTTAGCATCAGCCCTAGGATAGTGTTAGGGTTAGGGTTAGGGTTAGCATCAGCCCTAGGATAGTGTTAGGGTTATGGTTAGCATCAGCCCTAGGATAGTGTTGGGGTTAGGGTTAGGGTTAGCATCAGCCGTAGGATAGTGTTAGGGTTAGGGTTAGGGTTAGCATCAGAAGTAGGATAGTGTTAGGGTTAGGGTTAGCCTCAGCCCTAAGATAGTGTTAGAGTTAGGCTTAGGGTTAGCATCAGCCCTAGGATAACGTTAGGGTTAGGGTTAGGGTTAGCATCAGCCCTAGGATAGTGTTAGTGTTAGGGCTAGCATCAGCCCTAGGATAGTGTTAGGGTTAGGGTTAGGGTTAGCATCCGCCCTAGGATAGTGTTAGTGTTAGGGTTAGTGTTAGCATCAGCCCTAGGATAGTGTTAGGGTTAGGGTTAACATAAACCCTAGGATAGTGTTAGGGTTAGGGTTAGCAGCAACCCTAGGATAGTGTTTGGGTTAGGGTTAGGGTTAGCATCAGCCCTAGGATAGTGTTAGGGTTATGGTTAGCCTCAGCCCTAGGAGAGTGTTAGGGTTAGGGATAGGGTTAGCATCAGGCCTAGGATAGTGTTAGGGTTAGGGTTAGCCTCAGCCCTAAGATAGTGTTAGAGTTAGGCTTAGGGTTAGCATCAGCAATAGAATAACGTTAGGGTTAGGGTTAGGGTTAGCATCAGCCCTAGGATAGTGTTAGTGTTAGGGCTAGCATCAGCCCTAGGATAGTGTTAGGGTTAGGGTTAGGGTTAGCATCCGCCCTAGGATAGTGTTAGTGTTAGGGTTAGTGTTAGCATCAGCCCTAGGATAGTGTTAGGGTTAGGGTTAACATAAACCCTAGGATAGTGTTAGGGTTAGGGTTAGCAGCAACCCTAGGATAGTGTTTGGGTTAGGGTTAGGGTTAGCATCAGCCCTAGGATAGTGTTAGGGTGAGGGTTAGGGTTAGCATCAGCCCTAGGATAGTGTTAGGGTTAGGGTTAGGGTTAGCATCAGCCCTAGGATAGTGTTAGGGTTAGGGTTAGGTTTAGCATCAGCCCTAGGATAGTGTTAGGGTAAGGGTTAGGGTTAGCATCAGGCCTAGGATAGTGTTACTGTTACGGTTAGAATCAGCCCTAGGATAGTGTTAGGGTTAGGGTTAGGGTTAGCATCAGCCCTAGGATAGTGTTAGGGTTAGGGTTAGGGTTAGCATCAGCCCTAGGATACTGTTAGGATTAAGGTTAGGGTTAGCATCAGCGTTAGGATAGTGTTAGGGTTAGGGTTAGCATCAGTTCAAGGATAGTTTTATGGTTAGCGTTAGGGTTAGCATCAGCCCTAGGATAGTGTTAGGGTTAGGGTTAGGGTTAGCATCAGCCCTAGGATAGTGTTAGGGTTAGGGTTAGCATCAGCCCTAGGATAGTGTTAGGGTTAGGGTTAGGGTTATCATCAGGCCTAGGATAGTGTTAGGGTTAGGGTTAGCATCAGCCCTAGGATAGTGTTAGGGTTAGGGTTAGGGTTAGCATCAGCCCTAGGATAGTGTTAGGGTTAGGGTTAGCATCAGCCCTAGGATAGTGTTAGGGTTAGGGTTAGGGTTAGCATCAGGCCTAGGATAGTGTTAGGGTTAGGGTTAGCATCAGCTCTAGGATAGTGTTAGGGTTAGGGTTAGCATCAGCCCTAGGATAGTGTTATGGTTAGGGTTAGGGTTAGCATCAGCATTTGGAGAGTGTTAGGGTTAGGGTTAGGGTTAGCATCAGCCCTAGGATAGTGTTAGTGTTAGGGTTAGCATCAGCCCTAGATAGTGTTATGGTTAGGGTTAGGGTTAGCATCAGCATTTGGAGAGTGTTAGGGTTAGGGTTAGGGTTAGCATCAGCCCTAGGATAGTGTTAGTGTTAGGGTTAGCATCAGCCCTAGATAGTGTTAGGGTTAGGGTTAGGGTTAGCATCCGCCCTAGGATAGTGTTAGGTTTAGGGTTAGGGTTAGCATCAGCCCTAGGATAGTGTTAGGGTTAGGGTTAACATAAACCCTAGGATAGTGTTAGGGTTAGGGTTAGGGTTAACATCAGTTCTAGGATAGTGTTAGGGTTAGGGTTAGGGTTAGCATCAGTTCAAGGATAGTGTTAGGGTTAGCGTTATGGTTAGCATCAGCCCTAGGATAGTGTTAGGGTTAGGGTTAGGGTTAGCATCAGCCCTAGGATAGTGTTAGGGTTAGGGTTAGCATCAGCCCTAGGATAGTGTTAGGGTTGGGGTTAGGGTTATCATCAGGCCTAGGATAGTGTTAGTGTTAGGGTTAGCATCAGCCCTAGGATAGTGTTAGGGTTAGGGTTAGGGTTAGCATCAGCCCTAGGATAGTGTTAGGGTTATGGTTATCATCAGCCCTAGGATAGTGTTGGGGTTAGTGTTAGGGTTAGCATCAGCCGTAGGATAGTGTTAGGGTTAGGGTTAGCCTCAGCCCTAAGATAGTGTTAGAGTTAGGGTTCGGGTTAGCATCAGCCCTAGGATAATGTTAGGGTTAGGGTTAGGGTTATCATCAGCCCTAGGATAGTGTTAGTGTTAGGGTTAGCATCAGCCCTAGTTTAGTGTTAGGGTTAGGGTTAGGGTTAGCATCAGCCCTAGGATAGTGTTAGGGTTAGGGTTAGCATCAGCCCTAGGATAGTGTTAGGGTGAGGGTTAGGGTTAGCATCAGGCCTAGGATAGTGTTAGGGTTAGGGTTAGCATCAGCTCTAGGATAGTGTTAGGGTTAGGGTTAGCATAAGCCCAAGGATAGTGTTATGGTTAGGGTTAGGGTTAGCATCAGCATTTGGAGAGTGTTAGGGTTAGGGTTAGGGTTAGCATCAGCCCTAGGATAGTGTTAGTGTTAGGGTTAGCATCAGCCCTAGGATAGTGTTAGGGTTAGGGTTAAGTTTAGCATCAGCCCTAGGATAGTGTTAGGGTTAGGGTTAGGGTTAGCATCAGCCCTAGGATAGTGTGAGGGTTAGGGTTAGGGTTAGCATCAGCCCTAGGATAGTGTTAGGGTTAGGGTTAGCATCAGCCCTAGGATAGTGTTAGGGTTAGGGTTAGGGATATCATCAGGCCTAGGATAGTGTTAGGGTTAGGGTTAGCATCAGCCCTAGGATAGTGTTAGGGTTAGGGTTAGGGTTAGCATCAGCCCTAGGATAGTGTTAGGGTTAGGGTTAGCATCAGCCCTAGGATAGTGTTAGGGTTAGGGTTAGGGTTAGCATCCGCCCTAGGATAGTGTTAGTGTTAGGGTTAGTGTTAGCATCAGCCCTAGGATAGTGTTAGGGTTAGGGTTAACATAAACCCTAGGATAGTGTTAGTGTTAGGGTTAGCATCAACCCTAGGATAGTGTTTGGGTTAGGGTTAGGGTTAGCATCAGCCCTAGGATAGTGTTAGGGTTATGGTTAGCCTCAGCCCTAGGAGAGTGTTAGGGTTAGGGATAGGGTTAGCATCAGGCCTAGGATAGTGTTAGGGTTAGGGTTAGGGTTAGCATCAGCCCTAGGATAGTGTTAGGGTTAGGGTTAGCATCAGGCCTAGGATAGTGTTAGGGTTAGGGTTAGCATCAGCCCTAGGATAGTGTTAGGGTTAGGGTTAGGTTTAGCATCAGCCCTAGGATAGTGTTAGGGTTATGGTTAGGTTTAGCATCAGCCCTAGGATAGTGTTAAGGTAAGGGTTAGGGTTAGCATCAGGCCTAGGATAGTGTTAGGGTTACGGTTAGAATCAGCCCTAGGATAGTGTTAGGGTTAGGGTTAAGTTTAGCATCAGCCCTAGGATAGTGTTAGGGTTAGGGTTAGGGTTAGCATCAGCCCTAGGATAGTGTTAGGGTTAGGGTTAGGGTTAGCATCAGCCCTAGGATAGTGTTAGGGTTAGGGTTAGCATCAGCCCTAGGATAGTGTTAGGGTTAGGGTTAGGGATATCATCAGGCCTAGGATAGTGTTAGGGTTAGGGTTAGCATCAGCCCTAGGATAGTGTTAGGGTTAGGGTTAGGGTTAGCATCAGCCCTAGGATAGTGTTAGGGTTAGGGTTAGCATCAGCCCTAGGATAGTGTTAGGGTTAGGGTTAGGGTTAGCATCAGGCCTAGGATAGTGTTATTGTTAGGGTTAGCATCAGCCCTAGGATAGTGTTAGGGTTAAGGTTAGGGTTAGCATCAGCCGTAGGATAGTGTTAGGGTTAGGGTTAGCCTCAGCCCTAAGATAGTGTTAGAGTTAGGATTAGGGTTAGCATCAGCCCTAGGATAGTGTTAGGGTTAGGGTTAGGGTTCGCATCAGCCCTAGGATAGTGTTAGTGTTATGGTTAGCATCAGCCATAGGATAGTGTTAGCGTTAGGGTTAGGGTTAGCATCCGCCCTAGGATAGTGTTAGGGTTAGGGTTAGGGTTAGCATCAGCCCTAGGATAGTGTTAGGGTTAGGGTTGACATAAACCCTAGGATAGTGTTAGGGTTAGGGTTAGGGTTATCATCAGGCCTAGGATAGTGTTAGGGTTAGGGTTAGGGTTAGCATTAGTTCAAGGATAGTGTTAGGGTTAGCGTTCGGGTTAGCATCAGCCCTAGGATAGTGTGAGGCTTAGGGTTAGGGTTAGCATCAGCGCTACGATAGTGTTAGGGTTAGGGTTAGCATCAGCCCCAGGATAGTGTTAGTGTTAGGGTTAGCATCAGCCCTAGATAGTGTTATGGTTAGGGTTAGGGTTAGCATCAGCATTTGGAGAGCGTTAGGGTTAGGGTTAGGGTTAGCATCAGCCCTAGGATAGTGTTAGTGTTAGGGTTAGCATCAGCCCTAGATAGTGTTAGGGTTAGGGTTAGGGTTAGCATCCGCCCTAGGATAGTGTTAGGTTTAGGGTTAGGGTTAGCATCAGCCCTAGGATAGTGTTAGGGTTAGGGTTAACATAAACCCTAGGATAGTGTTAGGGTTAGGGTTAGGGTTAACATCAGTTCTAGGATAGTGTTAGGGTTAGGGTTAGGGTTAGCATCAGTTCAAGGATAGTGTTAGGGTTAGCGTTATGGTTAGCATCAGCCCTAGGATAGTGTTAGGGTTAGGGTTAGGGTTAGCATCAGCCCTAGGATAGTGTTAGGGTTAGGGTTAGCCTCAGCCCTAAGATAGTGTTAGAGTTAGGATTAGGGTTAGCATCAGCCCTAGGATAGTGTTAGGGTTAGGGTTAGGGTTCGCATCAGCCCTAGGATAGTGTTAGTGTTATGGTTAGCATCAGCCATAGGATAGTGTTAGCGTTAGGGTTAGGGTTAGCATCCGCCCTAGGATAGTGTTAGGGTTAGGGTTAGGGTTAGCATCAGCCCTAGGATAGTGTTAGGGTTAGGGTTGACATAAACCCTAGGATAGTGTTAGGGTTAGGGTTAGGGTTATCATCAGGCCTAGGATAGTGTTAGGGTTAGGGTTAGGGTTAGCATTAGTTCAAGGATAGTGTTAGGGTTAGCGTTCGGGTTAGCATCAGCCCTAGGATAGTGTGAGGGTTAGGGTTAGGGTTAGCATCAGCCCT
This sequence comes from Lemur catta, assembly GCF_020740605.2. Taxonomy (NCBI): domain Eukaryota; kingdom Metazoa; phylum Chordata; class Mammalia; order Primates; family Lemuridae; genus Lemur; species Lemur catta. The sequence goes on along the minus strand of NC_059145.1, from coordinate 12,702 downwards.
ACGATAGTGTTAGGGTTAGGGTTAGCATCAGCCCCAGGATAGTGTTAGTGTTAGGTTTAGGGTTAGCATCAGGCCCAGGATAGTGGTAGGGTTAGGGTTAGCATCAGCCCTAGGATAGTGTTAGGGTTAGGGTTATCATCAGGCCTAGGATAGTGTTAGGGTTAGGGTTAGGGTTATCATCAGGCCTAGGATAGTGTTAGGGTTAGGGTTAGGGTTAGCATCAGTTCAAGGATTGTTTTAGGGTTAGCGTTAGGGTTAGCATCAGCCCTAGGATAGTCTTAGGGTTAGGGTTAGGGTTAGCATCAGCCCTAGGATAGTGTTAGGGTTAGGGTTAGCATCAGCCCTAGGATAGTGTTAGGGTTAGGGTTAGGGTTATCATCAGGCCTAGGATAGTGTTAGGGTTAGGGTTAGCATCAGCCCTAGGATAGTGTTAGGGTTAGGGTTAGGGTTAGCATCAGCCCTAGGATAGTGTTAGGGTTAGGGTTAGCATCAGCCCTAGGATAGTGTTAGGGTTAGGGTTAGGGTTAGCATCAGGCCTAGGATAGTGTTAGGGTTAGGGTTAGCATCAGCTCTAGGATAGTGTTAGGGTTAGGGTTAGCATAAGCCCTAGGATAGTGTTATGGTTAGGGTTAGGGTTAGCATCAGCATTTGGAGAGTGTTAGGGTTAGGGTTAGGGTTAGCATCAGCCCTAGGATAGTGTTAGTGTTAGGGTTAGCATCAGCCCTAGATAGTGTTATGGTTAGGGTTAGGGTTAGCATCAGCATTTGGAGAGTGTTAGGGTTAGGGTTAGGGTTAGCATCAGCCCTAGGATAGTGTTAGTGTTAGGGTTAGCATCAGCCCTAGATAGTGTTAGGGTTAGGGTTAGGGTTAGCATCCGCCCTAGGATAGTGTTAGGTTTAGGGTTAGGGTTAGCATCAGCCCTAGGATAGTGTTAGGGTTAGGGTTAACATAAACCCTAGGATAGTGTTAGGGTTAGGGTTAGGGTTAACATCAGTTTCTTGGATAGTGTTAGGGTTAGGGTTAGGGTTAGCATCAGTTCAAGGATAGTGTTAGGGTTAGCGTTATGGTTAGCATCAGCCCTAGGATAGTGTTAGGGTTAGGGTTAGGGTTAGCATCAGCCCTAGGATAGTGTTAGGGTTAGGGTTAGCATCAGCCCTAGGATAGTGTTAGGGTTAGGGTTAGGGTTAGCATCAGCCCTAGGATAGTGTTAGGGTTAGGGTTAGGGTTAGCATCAGCCCTAGGATAGTGTTAGGGTTAGGGTTAGGTTTAGCATCAGCCCTAGGATAGTGTTAGGGTAAGGGTTAGGGTTAGCATCAGGCCTAGGATAGTGTTACTGTTACGGTTAGAATCAGCCCTAGGATAGTGTTAGGGTTAGGGTTAGGGTTAGCATCAGCCCTAGGATAGTGTTAGGGTTAGGGTTAGGGTTAGCATCAGCCCTAGGATACTGTTAGGATTAAGGTTAGGGTTAGCATCAGCGTTAGGATAGTGTTAGGGTTAGGGTTAGCATCAGTTCAAGGATAGTTTTATGGTTAGCGTTAGGGTTAGCATCAGCCCTAGGATAGTGTTAGGGTTAGGGTTAGGGTTAGCATCAGCCCTAGGATAGTGTTAGGGTTAGGGTTAGCATCAGCCCTAGGATAGTGTTAGGGTTAGGGTTAGGGTTATCATCAGGCCTAGGATAGTGTTAGGGTTAGGGTTAGCATCAGCCCTAGGATAGTGTTAGGGTTAGGGTTAGGGTTAGCATCAGCCCTAGGATAGTGTTAGGGTTAGGGTTAGCATCAGCCCTAGGATAGTGTTAGGGTTAGGGTTAGGGTTAGCATCAGGCCTAGGATAGTGTTAGGGTTAGGGTTAGCATCAGCTCTAGGATAGTGTTAGGGTTAGGGTTAGCATCAGCCCTAGGATAGTGTTATGGTTAGGGTTAGGGTTAGCATCAGCATTTGGAGAGTGTTAGGGTTAGGGTTAGGGTTAGCATCAGCCCTAGGATAGTGTTAGTGTTAGGGTTAGCATCAGCCCTAGATAGTGTTATGGTTAGGGTTAGGGTTAGCATCAGCATTTGGAGAGTGTTAGGGTTAGGGTTAGGGTTAGCATCAGCCCTAGGATAGTGTTAGTGTTAGGGTTAGCATCAGCCCTAGATAGTGTTAGGGTTAGGGTTAGGGTTAGCATCCGCCCTAGGATAGTGTTAGGGTTAGGGTTAACATAAACCCTAGGATAGTGTTATGGTTAGGGTTAGGGTTAACATCAGTTCTAGGATAGTGTTAGGGTTAGGGTTAGGGTTAGCATCAGTTCAAGGATAGTGTTAGGGTTAGCGTTATGGTTAGCATCAGCCCTAGGATAGTGTTAGGGTTAGGGTTAGGGTTAGCATCAGCCCTAGGATAGTGTTAGGGTTAGGGTTAGCATCAGCCCTAGGATAGTGTTAGGGTTGGGGTTAGGGTTATCATCAGGCCTAGGATAGTGTTAGTGTTAGGGTTAGCATCAGCCCTAGGATAGTGTTAGGGTTAGGGTTAGGGTTAGCATCAGCCCTAGGATAGTGTTAGGGTTATGGTTATCATCAGCCCTAGGATAGTGTTGGGGTTAGTGTTAGGGTTAGCATCAGCCGTAGGATAGTGTTAGGGTTAGGGTTAGCCTCAGCCCTAAGATAGTGTTAGAGTTAGGGTTCGGGTTAGCATCAGCCCTAGGATAATGTTAGGGTTAGGGTTAGGGTTATCATCAGCCCTAGGATAGTGTTAGTGTTAGGGTTAGCATCAGCCCTAGGATAGTGTTAGGGTTAGGGTTAGGGTTAGCATCAGCCCTAGGATAGTGTTAGGGTTAGGGTTAGCATCAGCCCTAGGATAGTGTTAGGGTGAGGGTTAGGGTTAGCATCAGGCCTAGGATAGTGTTAGGGTTAGGGTTAGCATCAGCTCTAGGATAGTGTTAGGGTTAGGGTTAGCATAAGCCCTAGGATAGTGTTATGGTTAGGGTTAGGGTTAGCATCAGCATTTGGAGAGTGTTAGGGTTAGGGTTAGGGTTAGCATCAGCCCTAGGATAGTGTTAGTGTTAGGGTTAGCATCAGCCCTAGGATAGTGTTAGGGTTAGGGTTAAGTTTAGCATCAGCCCTAGGATAGTGTTAGGGTTAGGGTTAGGGTTAGCATCAGCCCTAGGATAGTGTGAGGGTTAGGGTTAGGGTTAGCATCAGCCCTAGGATAGTGTTAGGGTTAGGGTTAGCATCAGCCCTAGGATAGTGTTAGGGTTAGGGTTAGGGATATCATCAGGCCTAGGATAGTGTTAGGGTTAGGGTTAGCATCAGCCCTAGGATAGTGTTAGGGTTAGGGTTAGGGTTAGCATCAGCCCTAGGATAGTGTTAGGGTTAGGGTTAGCATCAGCCCTAGGATAGTGTTAGGGTTAGGGTTAGGGTTAGCATCCGCCCTAGGATAGTGTTAGTGTTAGGGTTAGTGTTAGCATCAGCCCTAGGATAGTGTTAGGGTTAGGGTTAACATAAACCCTAGGATAGTGTTAGGGTTAGGGTTAGCATCAACCCTAGGATAGTGTTTGGGTTAGGGTTAGGGTTAGCATCAGCCCTAGGATAGTGTTAGGGTTATGGTTAGCCTCAGCCCTAGGAGAGTGTTAGGGTTAGGGATAGGGTTAGCATCAGGCCTAGGATAGTGTTAGGGTTAGGGTTATGGTTAGCATCAGCCCTAGGATAGTGTTAGGGTTAGGGTTAGCATCAGGCCTAGGATAGTGTTAGGGTTAGGGTTAGCATCAGCCCTAGGATAGTGTTAGGGTTAGGGTTAGGTTTAGCATCAGCCCTAGGATAGTGTTAGGGTTATGGTTAGGTTTAGCATCAGCCCTAGGATAGTGTTAAGGTAAGGGTTAGGGTTAGCATCAGGCCTAGGATAGTGTTAGGGTTACGGTTAGAATCAGCCCTAGGATAGTGTTAGGGTTAGGGTTAAGTTTAGCATCAGCCCTAGGATAGTGTTAGGGTTAGGGTTAGGGTTAGCATCAGCCCTAGGATAGTGTTAGGGTTAGGGTTAGGGTTAGCATCAGCCCTAGGATAGTGTTAGGGTTAGGGTTAGCATCAGCCCTAGGATAGTGTTAGGGTTAGGGTTAGGGATATCATCAGGCCTAGGATAGTGTTAGGGTTAGGGTTAGCATCAGCCCTAGGATAGTGTTAGGGTTAGGGTTAGGGTTAGCATCAGCCCTAGGATAGTGTTAGGGTTAGGGTTAGCATCAGCCCTAGGATAGTGTTAGGGTTAGGGTTAGGGTTAGCATCAGGCCTAGGATAGTGTTATTGTTAGGGTTAGCATCAGCCCTAGGATAGTGTTAGGGTTAAGGTTAGGGTTAGCATCAGCCGTAGGATAGTGTTAGGGTTAGGGTTAGCCTCAGCCCTAAGATAGTGTTAGAGTTAGGATTAGGGTTAGCATCAGCCCTAGGATAGTGTTAGGGTTAGGGTTAGGGTTCGCATCAGCCCTAGGATAGTGTTAGTGTTATGGTTAGCATCAGCCATAGGATAGTGTTAGCGTTAGGGTTAGGGTTAGCATCCGCCCTAGGATAGTGTTAGGGTTAGGGTTAGGGTTAGCATCAGCCCTAGGATAGTGTTAGGGTTAGGGTTGACATAAACCCTAGGATAGTGTTAGGGTTAGGGTTAGGGTTATCATCAGGCCTAGGATAGTGTTAGGGTTAGGGTTAGGGTTAGCATTAGTTCAAGGATAGTGTTAGGGTTAGCGTTCGGGTTAGCATCAGCCCTAGGATAGTGTGAGGCTTAGGGTTAGGGTTAGCATCAGCCCTACGATAGTGTTAGGGTTAGGGTTAGCATCAGCCCCAGGATAGTGTTAGTGTTAGGTTTAGGGTTAGCATCATGCCCAGGATAGTGGTAGGGTTAGGGTTAGCATCAGCCCTAGGATAGTGTTAGGGTTAGGGTTAACATAAACCCTAGGATAGTGTTAGGGTTAGGGTTAGGGTTATCATCAGGCCTAGGATAGTGTTAGGGTTAGGGTTAGGGTTAGCATCAGTTCAAGGATAGTTTTAGGGTTAGCGTTAGGGTTAGCATCAGCCCTAGGATAGTCTTAGGGTTAGGGTTAGGGTTAGCATCAGCCCTAGGATAGTGTTAGGGTTAGGGTTAGCATCAGCCCTAGGATAGTGTTAGGGTTAGGGTTAGGGTTATCATCAGGCCTAGGATAGTGTTAGGGTTAGGGTTAGCATCAGCCCTAGGATAGTGTTAGGGTTAGGGTTAGGGTTAGCATCAGCCCTAGGATAGTGTTAGGGTTAGGGTTAGCATCAGCCCTAGGATAGTGTTAGGGTTAGGGTTAGGGTTAGCATCAGGCCTAGGATAGTGTTAGGGTTAGGGTTAGCATCAGCTCTAGGATAGTGTTAGGGTTAGGGTTAGCATAAGCCCTAGGATAGTGTTATGGTTAGGGTTAGGGTTAGCATCAGCATTTGGAGAGTGTTAGGGTTAGGGTTAGGGTTAGCATCAGCCCTAGGATAGTGTTAGTGTTAGGGTTAGCATCAGCCCTAGATAGTGTTATGGTTAGGGTTAGGGTTAGCATCAGCATTTGGAGAGTGTTAGGGTTAGGGTTAGGGTTAGCATCAGCGCTAGGATAGTGTTAGTGTTAGGGTTAGCATCAGCCCTAGATAGTGTTAGGGTTAGGGTTAGGGTTAGCATCCGCCCTAGGATAGTGTTAGGTTTAGGGTTAGGGTTAGCATCAGCCCTAGGATAGTGTTAGGGTTAGGGTTAACATAAACCCTAGGATAGTGTTAGGGTTAGGGTTAGGGTTAACATCAGTTCTAGGATAGTGTTAGGGTTAGGGTTATGGTTAGCATCAGTTCAAGGATAGTGTTAGGGTTAGCGTTATGGTTAGCATCAGCCCTAGGATAGTGTTAGGGTTAGGGTTAGGGTTAGCATCAGCCCTAGGATAGTGTTAGGGTTAGGGTTAGCATCAGCCCTAGGATAGTGTTAGGGTTAGGGTTAGGGTTATCATCAGGCCTAGGATAGTGTTAGTGTTAGGGTTAGCATCAGCCCTAGGATAGTGTTAGGGTTAGGGTTAGGGTTAGCATCAGCCCTAGGATAGTGTTAGGGTTATGGTTATCATCAGCCCTAGGATAGTGTTGGGGTTAGTGTTAGGGTTAGCATCAGCCGTAGGATAGTGTTAGGGTTAGGGTTAGCCTCAGCCCTAACATAGTGTTAGAGTTAGGGTTAGGGTTAGCATCAGCCCTAGGATAGTGTTAGGGTTAGGGTTAGGGTTAGCATCAGCCCTAGGATAGTGTTAGGGTTAGGGTTAGGTTTAGCATCAGCCCTAGGATAGTGTTAGGGTAAGGGTTAGGGTTAGCATCAGGCCTAGGATAGTGTTACTGTTACGGTTAGAATCAGCCCTAGGATAGTGTTAGGGTTAGGGTTAGGGTTAGCATCAGCCCTAGGATAGTGTTAGGGTTAGGGTTAGGGTTAGCATCAGCCCTAGGATACTGTTAGGATTAAGGTTAGGGTTAGCATCAGCGTTAGGATAGTGTTAGGGTTAGGGTTAGCATCAGTTCAAGGATAGTTTTATGGTTAGCGTTAGGGTTAGCATCAGCCCTAGGATAGTGTTAGGGTTAGGGTTAGGGTTAGCATCAGCCCTAGGATAGTGTTAGGGTTAGGGTTAGCATCAGCCCTAGGATAGTGTTAGGGTTATGGTTAGGGTTATCATCAGGCCTAGGATAGTGTTAGGGTTAGGGTTAGCATCAGCCCTAGGATAGTGTTAGGGTTAGGGTTAGGGTTAGCATCAGCCCTAGGATAGTGTTAGGGTTAGGGTTAGCATCAGCCCTAGGATAGTGTTAGGGTTAGGGTTAGGGTTAGCATCAGGCCTAGGATAGTGTTAGGGTTAGGGTTAGCATCAGCTCTAGGATAGTGTTAGGGTTAGGGTTAGCATCAGCCCTAGGATAGTGTTATGGTTAGGGTTAGGGTTAGCATCAGCATTTGGAGAGTGTTAGGGTTAGGGTTAGGGTTAGCATCAGCCCTAGGATAGTGTTAGTGTTAGGGTTAGCATCAGCCCTAGATAGTGTTATGGTTAGGGTTAGGGTTAGCATCAGCATTCGGAGAGCGTTAGGGTTAGGGTTAGGGTTAGCATCAGCCCTAGGATAGTGTTAGTGTTAGGGTTAGCATCAGCCCTAGATAGTGTTAGGGTTAGGGTTAGGGTTAGCATCCGCCCTAGGATAGTGTTAGGTTTAGGGTTAGGGTTAGCATCAGCCCTAGGATAGTGTTAGGGTTAGGGTTAACATAAACCCTAGGATAGTGTTAGGGTTAGGGTTAGGGTTAACATCAGTTCTAGGATAGTGTTAGGGTTAGGGTTAGGGTTAGCATCAGTTCAAGGATAGTGTTAGGGTTAGCGTTATGGTTAGCATCAGCCCTAGGATAGTGTTACGGTTAGGGTTAGGGTTAGCATCAGCCCTAGGATAGTGTTAGGGTTAGGGTTAGCATCAGCCCTAGGATAGTGTTAGGGTTAGGGTTAGGGTTATCATCAGGCCTAGGATAGTGTTAGTGTTAGGGTTAGCATCAGCCCTAGGATAGTGTTAGGGTTAGGGTTAGGGTTAGCATCAGCCCTAGGATAGTGTTAGGGTTATGGTTATCATCAGCCCTAGGATAGTGTTGGGGTTAGTGTTAGGGTTAGCATCAGCCGTAGGATAGTGTTAGGGTTAGGGTTAGCCTCAGCCCAAAGATAGTGTTAGAGTTAGGGTTAGGGTTAGCATCAGCCCTAGGATAATGTTAGGGTTAGGGTTAGGGTTATCATCAGCCCTAGGATAGTGTTAGTGTTAGGGTTAGCATCAGCCCAAGGATAGTGTTAGGGTTAGGGTTAGGGTTAGCATCAGCCCTAGGATAGTGTTAGGGTTAGGGTTAGCATCAACCCTAGGATAGTGTTTGGGTTAGGGTTAGGGTTAGCATCAGCCCTAGGATAGTGTTAGGGTTAGGGTTAGCCTCAGCCCTAGGAGAGTGTTAGGGTTAGGGATAGGGTTAGCATCAGCGTTTGGAGAGTGTTAGGGTTAGGGTTAGGGTTAGCATCAGCCCTAGGATAGTGTTAGGGTTAGGGTTAGCATCAGGCCTAGGATAGTGTTAGGGGTTAGGGTTAGCATAAGCCCTAGGATAGTGTTAGGGTTAGGGTTAGGGTTAGTATCAGCCCTAGGATAGTGTTAGGGTTAGGGTTAGGTTTAGCATCAGCCCTAGGATAGTGTTAGGGTAAGGGTTAGGGTTAGCATCAGGCCTAGGATAGTGGTAGGGTTACGGTTAAAATCAGCCCTAGGATAGTGTTAGGGTTAGGGTTAAGTTTAGCAGCAGCCCTAGGATAGTGTTAGGGTTAGGGTTAGGGTTAGCATCAGCCCCTAGGATAGTGTTAGGGGTTAGGGTTAGGGTTAGCATCAGCCTTAGGATAGTGTTAGGGTTAGGGTTAGCATCAGCCCTAGGATAGTGTTAGGGTTAGGGTTAGGGTTAGCTTCAGCCCTAGGGACAGTGTTAGGGTTAGGGTTAGCATCAGCCCTAGGATAGTGTTAGGGTTAGGGTTAGCATCAGCCCTAGGATAGTGTTAGGGTTAGGGTTAGGGGTTAGCATCAGCCCTAGGATAGTGTTAGGGTTAGGATTAGGGTTAGCATGAGCCATAGGATAGTGTTAGGGTTAGGGTTAGCATCAGCCCTAGGATAGTGTTAGCGTTAGGGGTTAGGGTTAGCATCAGCCCTAGGATAGTGTTAGTGTTAGGGTTAGCCTCAGTCTTAGCAGAGTGTTAGTGTTAGGGATAGGGTTAGCATCAGGCCTAGGATAGTGTTAGGGTTAGGGTTAGGGTTAGCATCAGCCCTAGGATAGTGTTAGGGTTAGGGTTAGCATCAGCCCTAGGATAGTGTTAGGGTTAGGGTTAGGGTTAGCATCAGGCCCTAGGATAGTGTTAAGGTTAGGGTTAGGGATAGCATCAGCCCTAGGATAGTGTGAGGGTTAGGGTTAGCATCAGCCCTAGGATAGTGTTAGGGTTTAGGGTTAGGGTTAGCTTCAGCCCTAGGACAGTGTTAGGCTTAGGGTTAGCATCAGGCCTAGGATAGTGTTAGGGTTAGGGTTAGGGTTAGCATCAGCCATAGGATAGTGTTAGGGTTAGGGTTAGGGTTAGCTTCAGCCCTAGGACAGTGTTAGGGTTAGGGTTAGCATCAGCCCTAGGATAGTGTTTAGGGTTAGGGTTAGGGTTAGCATCAGCCCTAGGATAGTGTTAGGGTTAGGGTTAGCATCAGCCCTAGGATAGTGTTAGGGTTAGGGTTAGGGTTAGCATCAGCCCTAGGATAGTGTTATGGTTAGGATTAGGGTTAGCATGAGCCATAGGATAGTGTTAGGGTTAGGGTTAGCATCAGCCCTAGGATAGTGTTAGGGTTAGGGTTAGGGTTATCACCAGGCCTAGGATAGTGTTAGTTTTAGGGTTAGCATCAGGCCTAGGATAGTGTTAGAGTTAGGGTTAGGGTTAGGATCAGCCCTAGGATAGTGTTAGGGTTAGGGTTAGCATCAGCCCTAGGATAGTGTTAGGGTTAGGGTTAAGGTAAGCATGAGCCCTAGGATAGTGTTAGGGTTAGGGTTAGCATCACCCCTAGGATAGGTGTTAGGGTTAGGGTTCGGGTTAGCATCAGCCCTAGGACAGTTGTAGGGGTTAGGGTTAGGGTTAGCATCAGGCCTAGGATAGTGTTAGGGTTAGGGTTAGGGTTAGCATCAGCCCTAGGATAGTGTTAGGGTTAGTGTTAGCATTAGCCCTAGGATACTGTTAGGTTTAGGGTTAGGGTAAGCATCATCCCTAGGATAGTGTTAGGGTTAGGGTTAGGGTTAGCATCAGCCCTAGGATAGTGTTAGGGTTAGGGTTAGCCTCAGCCCTAGGAGAGTGTTAGGGTTAGGGTTAGGGTTAGCATCAGCCCTAGGATAGCGTTAGGGTTAGGGTTAGGTTTAGCATCAGCCCTAGGATAGTGTTAGGGTAAGGGTTAGGGTTAGCATCAGCTCTAAAGATAGTGTTAGGGTTAGAGTTAGCCTCAGCCCTAGGGAGAGTGTTAGGGTTAGGGGATAGGGTTAGCATCAGCCCTAGGATATTGTTAGGGTTAGGGGTTAGCAACAGCCCTAGGATAGTGTGACGGTTAGGGTTAGGGTTAGTATCAGCCCTAGGATAGTGTTAGGGTTAGGGTTAGCATCAGCCCTAGGATAGTGTTAGGGTTAGGGTTAGGGTTAGCATCAGCCCTAGGATAGTGTTAGGGTTAGGGTTAGCATCAGCCCTAGGATAGTGTTAGGGTTAGGGTTAGGGATATCATCAGGCCTAGAATAGTGTTAGGGTTAGGGTTAGCATCAGCCCTAGGATAGTGTTAGGGTTAGGGTTAGGGTTAGCATCAGCCCTAGGATAGTGTTAGGGTTAGGGTTAGCATCAGCCCTAGGATAGTGTTAGGGTTAGGGTTAGGGTTAGCATCAGGCCTAGGATAGTGTTATTGTTAGGGTTAGCATCAGCCCTAGGATAGTGTTAGGGTTAAGGTTAGGGTTAGCATCAGCCGTAGGATAGTGTTAGGGTTAGGGTTAGCCTCAGCCCTAAGATAGTGTTAGAGTTAGGGTTAGGGTTTAGCATCAGCCCTAGGATAGTGTTAGGGTTAGGGTTAGGGTTCGCATCAGCCCTAGGATAGTGTTAGTGTTATGGTTAGCATCAGCCATAGGATAGTGTTAGCGTTAGGGTTAGGGTTAGCATCCGCCCTAGGATAGTGCTAGGGTTAGGGTTAGGGTTAGCATCAGCCCTAGGATAGTGTTAGGGTTAGGGTTGACATAAACCCTAGGATAGTGTTAGGGTTAGGGTTAGGGTTATCATCAGGCCTAGGATAGTGTTAGGGTTAGGGTTAGGGTTAGCATTAGTTCAAGGATAGTGTTAGGGTTAGCGTTCGGGTTAGCATCAGCCCTAGGATAGTGTGAGGGTTAGGGTTAGGGTTAGCATCAGCCCTACGATAGTGTTAGGGTTAGGGTTAGCATCAGCCCCAGGATAGTGTTAGGGTTAGGGTTAGGGTTATCATCAGGCCTAGGATAGTCTTAGGGTTAGGGTTAGGGGTTAGCATCAGCCCTAGGATAGTGTTAGGGTTAGGGTTAGCATCAGCCCCTAGGATAGTGTTAGGGTTAGGGTTAGGGTTATCATCAGGCCTAGGATAGTGTTAGGGTTAGGGTTAGCATCAGCCCTAGGATAGTGTTAGGGTTAGGGTTAGGGTTATCATCAGCCCTAGGATAGTGTTAGGGTTAGGGTTAGCATCAGCCCTAGGATAGTGTTAGGGTTAGGGTTAGGGTTAGCATCAGGCCTAGGATAGTGTTAGGGTTAGGGTTAGCATCAGCTCTAGGATAGTGTTAGGGTTAGGGTTAGCATAAGCCCTAGGATAGTGTTATGGTTAGGGTTAGGGTTAGCATCAGCATTTGGAGAGTGTTAGGGTTAGGGTTAGGGTTAGCATCAGCCCTAGGATAGCGTTAGTGTTAGGGTTAGCATCAGCCCTAGATAGTGTTAGGGTTAGGGTTAGGGTTAGCATCCGCCCTAGGATAGTGTTAGGTTTAGGGTTAGGGTTAGCATCAGCCCTAGGATAGTGTTAGGGTTAGGGTTAACATAAACCCTAGGATAGTGTTAGGGGTTAGGGTTAGGGTTAGCATCAGTTCTAGGATAGTGTTAGGGTTAGGGTTAGGGTTAGCATCAGTTCAAGGATAGTGTTAGGGTTAGCGTTAGGGTTAGCATCAGCCCTAGGATAGTGTTAGAGTTAGGGTTAGGGTTAGCATCAGCAATAGGATAATGTTAGGGTTAGGGTTAGCATCAGCCCTAGGATAGTGTTAGGGTTAGGGTTAGGGTTATCATCAGGCCTAGGATAGTGTTAGGGTTAGGGTTAGCATCAGCCCTAGGATAGTGTTAGGGTTAGGGTTAGGGTTAGCATCAGCCCTAGGATAGTGTTAGGGTTATGGTTATCATCAGCCCTAGGATATTGTAGCATCAGCCGTAGGATAGTGTTAGGGTTAGGGTTAGCCTCAGCCCTAAGATAGTGTTAGAGTTAGGGTTAGGGTTAGCATCAGCCCTAGGATAATGTTAGGGTTAGGGTTAGGGTTATCATCAGCCCTAGGATAGTGTTAGTGTTAGGGTTAGCATCAGCCCTAGGATAGTGTTAGGGTTAGGGTTAGGGTTAGCATCCGCCCTAGGATAGTGTTAGGGTTAGGGTTAGTGTTAGCATCAGCCCTAGGATAGTGTTAGGGTTAGGGTTAACATAAACCCTAGGATAGTGTTAGGGTTAGGGTTACGGTTATCATCAGGCCTACGATAGTGTTAGGGTTACGGTTAGGGTTAGCATCAGTTCAAGGATAGTGTTAGGGTTAGCCTTAGGGTTAGCATCTGCCCTAGGATAGTGTTAGGGTTAGGGTTAGGGTTAGGGCTAGCATCAGTCCCAGATTAGTGTTAAGGTTAGGGTTAGCATCAGCCCAAGGATAGTGTTAGGGTTAGTGTTAGAGTTAGCATCAGCCCTAGGATAGTGTTAGGGTTAGGGTTAGCATCAACCCTAGGATAGTGTTTCGGTTAGGGTTAGGGTTAGCATCAGCCCTAGGATAGTGTTAGGGTTAGGGTTAGCCTCAGCCCTAGGAGAGTGTTAGGGTTAGGCATAGGGTTAGCATCAGGCCTAGGATAGTGTTACGGTTAGGGTTAGGGTTAGCATCAGCCCTAGGATAGTGTTAGGGTTAGGGTTAGCATCAGGCCTAGGATAGTGTTA